>NC_133685.1:3662400-4966328 GCF_048934315.1 Petromyzon marinus
TACTTCTCTCATTCCACTGCTTCGCTGTTTCATCTGTATATCTCTCATCACACTCCACCTCTGTCTTGTCTACATCTCTCATCCCACTCCATCTCTATCTATCTCTTGTCAACACCTCTCATTCCACTGCATCTCCATGCATCAAATTTCGTCTGGCATCTCACGAGGGAGGTGGGAGGGGGGGCTACCTCACAGTGACGTCACTGAAGAATGAGGATGACGATGATGATGACGATGAGTGAAGGCACTGACATCGGTGGACAAACTGATTGTTGAGAGTGTTCGCCGTAAATTACTTGATTAAAGCGCTCGAGAAATGATCGATACACATCATAGGTGTTGAACATTTCCGTGATTGTGATTTATGATCAGGACCTCGAATGGACCGCATCAATTCCACCGCGTCAAACACCGTTCCGTCGCGAATCCGTTCGTCTGTTCGAGAATTTCTCCTGGATCTGGCTGAAACTGTCCTTAGAGTCTGGCTAAGCACGTGATTGGTTCACCTCCAAATCATTCAATAATTCTATTGCCGACGAGACTTTGTGAACGGTGTGTGTGTATATATGTGTGTTGCTATATATACAAGTGGGGAGCGGTAGTGTAGTGGATTAGCGCTACGCTGCACTATGAACCCGGCAACCCGAGTTCGATTCCCGCTCATGGCCAACGCCGGTGACAAAGGTGGTACGGGCGTGGTGCTGGCCACCCACCCCCTCGTGTGCCGTTCCGGCCTTCGTAGGTGCTCGCTAACAGCACTTGCCCCAACATTCTGTTAAGGCTACACGGGGATCTTTGCTGCCTTGCTGCTATTCACAGTAATACCCCGGTTTATGTTAGGGAAGCGTTGCTGAAAGGCGCGACGACGAATATTCGAAACGACGTAAATCCAAAGCGAGTTACAGGGCAGGAGTGGTGGTGGGTGGTGGAGGTGAAGGCGGCGACGGATAACGAGACAGATGATGTTGCTGCTGCTGCTGTCAGCGACGTAAGTGTGGGGTTGAGGCTTAACAAATAAGGCAGCGGTGGTAATAATAACGTGACGACGTATTGACGAAACAACGTAACGGGGGAGGGGGGGGGGGGAGAGGACATAAATCGTGGAATCGCTGTGTGTGTGTATATATATCGATGTGTGTAATATGATGCGAATGATTGGGTCCACATTGGGACTCCTCTGGCCATCGTACCTGATTGGCTCACAAGTGATGACATCACATTTATCCGCAACTCTCTGTCGCCTGCTTATGCTGCTGCTGCTTGTTGCAATTTGCCGGCGAAACGTCTCGGGGCTCGAACTGTAAATGTTGCAGTGGGTTTACTCTCCAACACACAACCGGTGTGCTATACCAGTAACGAGTTGTCATGTTTTTTTTTTGTTTACGTGATAAACCATTACTAATTGGCTGTGTCGGGTAGTGGCGGGTTTAACGACACATTTATTGACGCGATCTAACTGCAAAAACACAACAACAACAACCTTATGGATAACGTTTGTCGCGAGAGCCGGCCGGGTGGTTAAACTGGGCACCACGCTTCTTCAAATCTTCTCTCTTTCCCAATCACTTCCCCTCTCTCAATGGGCGAAAGATCGAGGCGATCGGTCTCCGCGAGAGGCGTGGGAGGGAGGTGAGAGGGAGGTGGGAGGGAGGCGGGAGGGAGGGGGGAGGTGGGAGGGAGGGGGGGAGGGAGGGAGGTGGGAGGGAGGTGGGAGGGAGGGAGGAAGGTGGGAGGGAGGGAGGGAGGTGGGAGGGAGGGAGGGAGGTGGGAGGGGGAGGTGGGAGGGGGGGAGGTGGGAGGGAGGGAGGGAGGTGGGAGCGGGGGGAGGTGGGAGGGAGGTGGGAGGTGGGAGGGAGGTGGGAGGTGGGAGGGAGGTGGGAGGGAGGTGGGAGGGAGGTGGGAGGTGGGAGGGAGGTGGGAGGGAGGGAGGTAGGAGGGAGGGAGGTGGGAGGGAGGGAGGGAGGTGGGAGGGAGGGAGGTGGGAGGGGGGTGGGAGGGGAGGTGGGAGGGGGGAGGGGGGGGAGGTGGGAGGGGGGGAGGTGAGAGGGAGGTGGGAGGCGGGAGGGAGGTGGGAGTGAGGTGGGAGAGAGGTGGGAGGGAGGTGGGAGGGAGGCGGGAGGGGGGAGGTGGGAGGGAGGGAGGGGGGAGGTGGGAGGGAGGTGGGAGGGGGGGAGGTGGGAGGGGGGAGGTGGGAGGGAGGTAGGTGGGAGGGAGGTGGGAGGGAGGTGGGAGGGAGGGGTGGGGGGGATCATCGGTGTCCCTGTGTAGCCACAGCTTGTTTGTTCTGCGTGTTCGGCATCTTTCGCGTCCCAGTTGTTCACGGACCTCCGGTATAATTGGAGATTCCACTGATAAATTAAGGAGGCAGTGTCTCTTTTGCCCTCCATTTAGAAGTTGGTTCACGTCTTCATTCATTTAATCTTCGTCTTCGTCTACTTCTTCGTCTTCTTGGCTTATCGTCGGGGGCATGCGATTGAATAACCTTCAGATCTTAGTGAGCTCATGACAGCGGGGCAACTCGGACTGCTGCACGTGGCTCAGGGTCGTGGTTTCCATGGAGTCCTGCGCAGCAAATGACATTCACCTTCGGTCGTCCAATCCGCACGTTTCCGCCTGGCAACCTCATCCTCCTCGTCATCCATCGCAATCATCCTCATCATCGTCATCATCGCAGCTCTGCTCACCTGGAATTCCTCCCCTCCCCTCCCCACTCCACCCACCCTCCCACCCACCTCCCTCCCCTCCCTTCCACTGCGCCGTACATCGGCATTGCTTCTGTCGGAATCTGAAGACTCCCCCTCCCCCCACCGCTCCACCCTCTCTCTGTAATTGAGTCCCCGCGCCTCTGAACGTTCCTTTTCAAGTTCAGTGTTGTGCTCTTTACAACACTGAACTTGAACGAATAAATAAATTAAATTGTGAGGGGGTGGGGGGGGGGGCACTTCCCTCCTCTTCGTTAGCCCGGCGCCTGGCCCCCCCCCTTTTTCTGTCACGTGCACCCCCCCCCCCCACGCCGCGTGCAGTTCAACCGCCTGCGTACACGCCAGCTCCTCGCCGCTCGCGTGTGAAGGTGTTCGTCCTCGCTCCTTCTAAACAGCCCGAGCAGCTGCCGAGACGAAGAACCTCGCCTCTCCCTCGCGGCACCGGCAACTCCGCGATGGGAGGAGCGGCCGTCGTCGTCGTCGTCGTCGTCGTCGTCGTCGTCGTCGTCGTCGTCGTCGTCCGTGCGTGCGTGCATCTGGGGCAATCGCCACGGTGGAAACCCTCGTCAGTGATGACGACACAGCGTGAAACCCTCGTCAGTGACGACACAGCGTGAAGCCCTCGTCAGTGATGACGCAGCGTGAAACCCTCGTCAGTGACGACACAGCGTGAACCCCTCGTCAGTGACGACACAGCGTGAAACCCTCGTCAGTGATGACACAGCGTGAAACCCTCGTCAGTGATGACGCAGCGTGAAACCCTCGTCAGTGACGACACAGCGTGAACCCTCGTCAGTGACGACACAGCGTGAAGCCCTCGTCAGTGATGACGCAGCGTGAAGCCCTCGTCAGTGATGACGCAGCGTGAAACCCTCGTCAGTGATGACGCAGCGTGAAACCCTCGTCAGTGATGACGCAGCGTGAACCCTCGTCAGTGATGACGCAGCGTGAAACCCTCGTCAGTGATGACGCAGCGTGAAACCCTCGTCAGTGATGACGCAGCGTGAACCCCTCGTCAGTGATGACGCAGCGTGAACCCCTCGTCAGTGGATGACGCAGCGTGAAACCCTCGTCAGTGATGACGCAGCGTGAAACCCTCGTCAGTGATGACGCAGCGTGAAACCCTCGTCAGTGACGCAGCGTGAAACCCTCGTCAGTGATGACGCAGCGTGAAACCCTCGTCAGTGATGACGCAGCGTGAAACCCTCGTCAGTGAGGACGCAGCGTGAAACCCTCGTCAGTGATGACGCAGCGTGAAACCCTCGTCAATGATGACGCAGCGTGAAGCCCTCGTCAGTGATGACGCAGCGTGAAACCCTCGTCAATGATGACGCAGCGTGAAACCCTCGTCAGTGATGACGCAGCGTGAAACCCTCGTCAGTGATGACGCAGCGTGAAACCCTCGTCAGTGACGACACAGCGTGAACCCCTCGTCAGTGACGACACAGCGTGAAACCCTCGTCAGTGACGACACAGCGTGAAGCCCTCGTCAGTGATGACGCAGCGTGAAACCCTCGTCAGTGACGACACAGCGTGAAACCCCTCGTCAGTGATGACGCAGCGTGAAACCCTCGTCAGTGACGACACAGCGTGAAGCCCTCGTCAGTGATGACGCAGCGTGAAACCCTCGTCAGTGATGACGCAGCGTGAAGCCCTCGTCAGTGATGACGCAGCGTGAACCCTCGTCAGTGATGACGCAGCGTGAAACCCTCGTCAGTGATGACGCAGCGTGAAACCCTCGTCAGTGATGACGCAGCGTGAAACCCTCGTCAATGATGACGCAGCGTGAACCCCTCGTCAGTGATGACGCAGCGTGAACCCCTCGTCAGTGATGACGCAGCGTGAAGCCCTCGTCAGTGATGACGCAGCGTGAACCCTCGTCAGTGATGACGCAGCGTGAAACCCTCGTCAGTGATGACGCAGCGTGAAACCCTCGTCAGTGATGACGCAGCGTGAAACCCTCGTCAGTGATGACGCAGCGTGAAACCCTCGTCAGTGATGACGCAGCGTGAAACCCTCGTCAGTGATGACGCAGCGTGAAACCCTCGTCAGTGATGACGCAGCGTGAAACCCTCGTCAGTGATGACGCAGCGTGAAACCCTCGTCAATGATGACGCAGCGTGAAGCCCTCGTCAGTGATGACGCAGCGTGAAACCCTCGTCAGTGATGACGCAGCGTGAAGCCCTCGTCAGTGATGACGCAGCGTGAAACCCTCGTCAGTGATGACGCAGCGTGAAGCCCTCGTCAGTGATGACGCAGCGTGAAACCCTCGTCAGTGATGACGCAGCGTGAAGCCCTCGTCAATGATGACGCAGCGTGAAACCCTCGTCAGTGATGACGCAGCATGAAACCCTCGTCAGTGATGACGCAGCGTGAAACCCTCGTCAGTGATGACGCAGCGTGAAACCCTCGTCAGTGATGACGCAGCGTGAAACCCTCGTCAGTGATGACGCAGCGTGAGGCCCTCGTCAGTGATGACGCAGCGTGAAACCCTCGTCAGTGATGACGCAGCGTGAACCCTCGTCAGTGATGACGCAGCGTGAAGCCCTCGTCAGTGATGACGCAGCGTGAAACCCTCGTCAGTGATGACGCAGCATGAAACCCTCGTCAGTGATGACGCAGCATGAAACCCTCGTCAGTGATGACGCAGCGTGAAACCCTCGTCAGTGATGACGCAGCGTGAAGCCCTCGTCAGTGATGACGCAGCGTGAAGCCCTCGTCAGTGATGACGCAGCGTGAAACCCTCGTCAGTGATGACGCAGCGTGAAACCCTCGTCAAGTGATGACGCAGCGTGAAACCCTCGTCAGTGATGACGCAGCGTGAAACCCTCGTCAGTGATGACGCAGCGTGAAACCCTCGTCAGTGATGACGCAGCGTGAAACCCTCGTCAGTGATGACGCAGCGTGAAACCCTCGTCAGTGATGACGCAGCGTGAAACCCTCGTCAATGACACAGCGTGAAACCCTCGTCAGTGATGACGCAGCGTGGAAGCCCTCGTCAGTGATGACGCAGCGTGAAACCCTCGTCAGTGATGACGCAGCGTGAAACCCTCGTCAGTGATGACGCAGCGTGAAACCCTCGTCAGTGATGACGCAGCGTGAAACCCTCGTCAGTGATGACGCAGCGTGAAACCCTCGTCAGTGATGACGCAGCATGAAACCCTCGTCAGTGATGACGCAGCGTGAAACCCTCGTCAGTGATGACGCAGCGTGAAACCCTCGTCAGTGATGACGCAGCGTGAAACCCTCGTCAGTGATGACGCAGCGTGAAACCCTCGTCAGTGATGACGCAGCGTGAAACCCTCGTCAGTGATGACGCAGCGTGAAACCCTCGTCAGTGATGACGCAGCGTGAAACCCTCGTCAGTGATGACGCAGCATGAAACCCTCGTCAGTGATGACGCAGCGTGAAACCCTCGTCAGTGATGACGCAGCGTGAAGCCCTCGTCAGTGATGACGCAGCGTGAAACCCTCGTCAGTGATGACGCAGCGTGAAACCCTCGTCAGTGATGACGCAGCGTGAAACCCTCGTCAGTGATGACGCAGCGTGAAACCCTCGTCAGTGATGACGCAGCGTGAAACCCTCGTCAGTGATGACGCAGCGTGAAACCCTCGTCAGTGATGACGCAGCGTGAAACCCTCGTCAGTGATGACGCAGCGTGAAACCCTCGTCAGTGATGACGCAGCGTGAAACCCTCGTCAGTGATGACGCAGCGTGAAACCCTCGTCAGTGATGACGCAGCGTGAAACCCTCGTCAGTGATGACGCAGCGTGAAACCCTCGTCAATGACACAGCGTGAAACCCTCGTCAGTGATGACGCAGCGTGAAACCCTCGTCAATGACACAGCGTGAAACCCTCGTCAGTGATGACGCAGCGTGAAACCCTCGTCAATGACACAGCGTGAAACCCTCGTCAGTGATGACGCAGCGTGAAACCCTCGTCAATGACACAGCGTGGAAACCCTCGTCAGAGCAGAGTCAGCGGCGGTGGCGGCTTTCTGGTCGCGAGCCATCGAGCAGAGACGGCGGTGGCCGCAGCGTCAAAGGGGCCGTCCATAAATGACGTCACGCACCTATTGGGGGGGGGGGGCGGGGTCAGACATTTGTGACGATGTGTGACGAGGGGGGGGGGGCTTGAGAAATGTGACGTCACATAAAAATGCGCAACTTTAAATATAAACAACACGTTCTGCTTAATTAAATAGACTTTTAAATAAAAGTTTTCTCCTACAACATCAGAGTGCAGCGCCACATTAAATACGCACTACAATGACAATAGTTTAAAGCGATTTGAAGCATGTTTTATATTTTTTTGGGTGGGGGAGGGGGGCAGAGCTTTGTGACGTCATATTTGAGGGGGGCGTCTGACTTTTTGTGACGCCGTGTGACGACGGGGGGGGGGGGGGTAAAAATCGTCAAAAATCGCGTGACGTCATTTATGGACGGCCAAAAAAATCCGCTTTCCTTTCGGGCGCGCTTCTACGGCCCCTCTGGAAACGGATTCTTCCTTGCGATGTGCGAGGGGGCCGCCGGGAGCTCTGCGCGCTTTTGAATCGTCTCGACTCGCAAGGCCATTTCTTAGGAACCGTGGGTTTTTTATTTGTCGCATGCGTTTTGGTTTGTTCGCCTTCGCCCCGCGCCTCCGATTAGCAACGGTCGGGTGCGATCGAAGCTCAACATACAGAGAGCGTTACATCATTGCTTAGTCATGTCTCACTGGCTCGACAGGGAAATGATTCGCTGGTGGACAGCGTCCACGTGCTGCGAGTAGCGACGGTCAAATACGGACGGGTGGCCGCACGCTGCACGTGGCAGGTGCTTTGTCATCCAGCGCCGTGTGGAGGCAGCAGCAGCAGCTGTAGCAGCGAGGGGTTGGTGGACCACCGCACACAAATGGTGTGAAATTCCCCCCTTCCCGTGGGCGTCGGGGAGGGAGCACAGCAAAAACAAAAACCGCGTTGTACCTCCTCCGTCTGTTCCACCTGTACGAGAGAGGGGACGTTGGCCGCCCTTCGCACGCGTGGGGGGGGGGGGGGGTTACGCGGGCGCTCCTGTTTCTCTCCCACGCGTGTAAACACTCTCTATCCTCTCCTTCCTCCCTCCCTCCCCTCTCCTCCCTCCCTCCCTCCCTCTCCTCCCTCCCTCCCTTCCATTATCTTTTTTTTTAATCCTCACGTTGTGTACAAAACACTTTTATTATTATTATTCAGAGGGCACGTGTAAGCGACAGAGTTGTACATCGTTTTGGTCAGGCAGAAGTCAATCGTTGGTTATCGCAGCAGTAAAAACAGCAAAGTTGTCTGATCCAGGTCTTCAGTTGGTAAGGGCAACAAGCTGTCCGCCCAATCTCCATTTCGTTCATGATTACTTCTACATCTTCTTTCCTGATGGTAACCTTGGCCAGTTCATTCTCTCTCTCTGTTGCTTGGCGGTCTGTTCCCTGGATCGCCTGTCACCGATCACTGACATGGCGCTCTCGAGGCTGGACGCCGAGATCTCCTTGTCCTCGGCGTAGTCGGTGACCTACTCAAGGTCGCCGCTGTCCACGTGCTTGCGGGGCTTCTCGTCGTGACAGTTCTCCTCCGCGTACGACTCCAGGTCCGCCTCGCCCTCCGCCATGCTGCCCATCGAGCTCGCGCCGAGACCCTCTCTCCATCCCTCCCTCTCTCCCTTATCCTTAGCTCCCTCCTTTATTTACATGATTCTCTCGGTCCCCCTCTTTCCCTCCCCACCTGCCCTCCCTACCTCCACTCCCTCCCTCTCTACCTCCACTCCCTCCCCTAGCCCATGGCAAGTCTGCGCAAATCACACGTCCAAGTTTCAAGTCTTGCGGGAGCCACGCGATGGCTTCGGCAGAGCAGCCGAGACTAACACCGCCGGAGAAGCGGGGCCTAGGACGGTGCAGGGCTGCTCGCGATGCGGTGGTCCCGCTGTCTGCTTCGTGTGGCGGGGGCCGCAGTGGCACTATGTGGGGGGTCGTCTTGAATTGTTGTGGGCGCAGCAGCGACCGGTTGCTGTTCTGAAGCGGTTGGGGGGAGCACCGTAGTTGTCTTGGTAGATCAAAGCCAATGACACCTTCATAGGTAGAGGACCGCAGACCTTGGGGCGGGGGGTGGTAGTGGCGGGATTTGACGCCGGCTCACCGTGTGGCTGCTGCTGCCTTGCCCGCTTTGTCTGAGGTTCCTCCTCCTGTCGCCTCTGAGTAAGTTCCTCTCCCGTCCCCCTCTCTCTCTCTCTCTCTCGTTCTCTCCTTCTTGCCTTCTCTTATCGAGAGCGATCGAATACCGTGCGACCGTGGCTCTGCGGTGCACGATGGCGTGACAATTATTCTTAGAATGTCTCCTGTCCCGCGTCCTTCCTGGCGACTCTCAACTCGTCACACTCCTTCACCGATCCCAGCCAACGCCGCGGCTGCTGGGGTCTAAAAGCCGTGAAGATGAGAAGAGACGGACCGTGATTCCAGCTCGCACGCAAAGAGAGCCCCATTTAGACCGTACTTCGCCAGGCTGGTCGATGCAGTGCCTGTAGGTAGCTGCCAGTGCGGTGAAGGGGCCTTGTCTGCCTTACTACGGAGGGGCACTCGTGACCCACGCAGACAGCCGCTCAATTACTGTTTCACTGTTTCCCTGCCTTCATCCAGCAGTAGATTTAAAACTAAACTAAGCTATTGTTTATTTTACCAGGTAAGGGACCATCCATTCAGTACGTACGCATGGAAGGGGGTGTGGGGGGGATAACCCAAATGCGTAGCTTGCGTATGGGGGGGGGGGGGGGTCTACTGACAATGTACACATAGGAAACGGGGGAGGAGGGGGGGTGAAGCCTCGATAATAATTTGTCTACATTGGCCTTCAAATGAGTTAGATAGCCCGGCGGTGGACTATCTGTTTGCTTAAACACGTTCATATTATTAATCTTTGATCGTGTCTGCGTGGATTAAATATCGGCAGTTCTATAGGATTCGGGGGGGGGGGGTGCGTCAAGCGTTCGTACGCAGGTGGGGGGGGGGAGCTGTAAAAAGTCCGCGTGCGTACAGGGAGGGGGGGGGGGCGGTCAAGTTTTGACAGATTTTTGCGTACCTACTCCGTAGATGGCCCCTAAGGCCCGCTGAGCTATATAGCTCTCTCTTTTGTTCATGTCGGCAGCGACCTGGCCGCGAATGAGAGCTCAACCAAGGGGCTTGTCACGTGGACATTTACAGCAGCCCACTACTCTGAACACGTGCTGATTGTGACACACGTGCTGATTGTAACACACGTGCTGATTGTGACACACGTGCTGATTGTGACACACGTGCTGATTGTAACACACGTGCTGATTGTGACACACGTGCTGATTGTAACGCACGTGCTGATTGTAACGCACGTGCTGATTGTACATTTGGAGGGGGAAATCGCAGGAACCGGATCGCCGCTTAGATTCCATCTCCCGGCGTGGCAGGAAAAAAAAACAACGGTGGAAGTTGTCCTATGGGGGTGGAGGTGGGGGCGGGGGAAGAGAGAGAGCGATCGAAAGAGATTGAGATAGAGAGGTAGAGAAAGATGGAGAGAGCGATTGAGAGACGCAGAGCGGGGGGGGGGGGGTTGGATTCTCGCTCCCAGCCATAGTAATGTGGAATTTCCACCACGAGCTCAGGTCTGCTAACGTGAAGATGATCACCGGCTGATTTGTCATCGCGCGATTTCAGCTCCCCCCCACCTCACACCAACCCCGTGCCTGGAGAATCGTTGAGTTTTATTCGGACCCCGAGGAGTGAGCAAAGCCGCTACCTAAAGTTAGCAATCGCGAGAAGGGTGAGGGGGGAGGGAGGGGGGGCGATGACGGGGAGGGGGGCGGGGGCGGGGGGGGGAAGGTGGACGAGTCATTAAGACGCTGGAGGGTTCATCCCTCGCCGCCGGGCGCAGATGAGGAGATGACAGCTGCGGAGCAAATATACACGCCGCTCTCTCGACTCGATCCTCCCTCTGCCTCATCCTCCTCGTCGTCGTCTCTCTAATTATTTACTTAGGAAATATTTATATTCGGGGAAAGTGCCACTCGCTGGCCTTGGCCTCGTTCTATCGCACCCCCCTCCCCCACCTAACCCCCGCCGCCACCACCATCACCACCCATGCACCCACTCACCCCTTCGATCTATAAGTAGCTTTGGGTGGTGGTGGTGACAATGGAGTAATAATCGTGTGGGGAGCGATAGCGCAGCGGTTAGGGCGCTGCGCTACGAACCCTGGCGACCCGAGTTCGATTCCCGCTCACGGCCAACACCGGTGGTGACGATTATTTGGACCGGTCCTGGGCCTCCACTAGGTCGACTCAGCCTCAAATGACTACCTGGTGCGGTGTGTAAAAATCATCGCCACTGGGGAGACAAAGGCGGCCGGACTTGGTGTTGATCACCCGCAGTGGCCCTCATTGGTGCTCGCTAGCAGCACTTTCCCCAACAGTCTGTTGTAGGCTATACGGGGGATCTTCGTCTTTGGTGGTGATAATGGTGGTCACGATGCTGCTGTCCGCACGCTTCCCCCGGTGATGCTGCTGCTGATTATGATGACAGTGGTGGTGGTGTAGATGATGATGATGATATTGCTGCTGATTGTGGCGGTGGTAATGATGCTCCTAAATGAACATGATATGATCATAAGTGCTGATACTCCTAATGATGACATGATCATTAGTGACGATGCTCCTAATGATGATGATGTGATCATTAGTGATGGCTATAAAGAGCTTGGGCAGAGTGGTTGGTGCCGGCTCCACGCGTGGCTCCTCGCGCTCCTGTCTCGCTCATCCCTCCTTGGAGAGCTGAGCAACCACTGTGTGCTGGATGTAAAGCTGGCATCGTCTCCACCGGCTTAATACCGATTTCGACCGCATCGCCACGCACGTTGATTCGCATGCATCCACAGCCTCGGTAGCTTCCTTATTCATGAAAAAACAAATTCGTTTTCACGAGCAGAGTGGCTCAGTCGGTTCGTGATGGCCATGTCAGTAGGTTCCATTTTGCGTGAATCTATCTGGCACAGCTGATGGGGGGGGGGGGGGGGGGGGGTTGCGCTCTCTCGCGCAGGGTGATGCACTGCTCGCCGTCTCGAATGGAAATGATCCTCATCTCTCGTCACGCGATGCCGATAGCAACGATTGAAATTAAATACCGGAGCGGAGAGGGGGGGGGGCGAGGCGGGGGGGATTATAAGTCACGTATATTTGGATCGCGTATTACGTAACATCATGAGCCGTGGTGGTGACGTTAATGCATTCATTATAAATACAGCAGTGGATAGATATGGCTACTGATGAATTAACACAGACACACACACGCGCGCGCACGTGAACTCAATGTCTGTTGTGTGTCTCAACTTCATAATCTCCGTCTCTGTCTTTCCGTCTATCCCTGTCTCACCGTGTCTCTGTTTCTCTCCCCGCGTCTCCTGTCTCCTCTCTCCCCGTCTCTCCTCTGGTCTCCCCGTGTCTATCCTCTCCCATGCTGTCTCTGTCTCCAATGGCATGCGCGATGATCACCACAACCACGTGACTTTTCTTTCGTGTTGTGCGCGGTGCTTTTAGCGCCACAGCGCGTGGATTAGTAGCGTTTATTTTCATTTGTTTGCCGGTGACTTTGTGTATTTCATATCGAAATCGCCTACAGTGCTGTTTCTGCTGGCGGCAATAAAAGTTGTTTAAAAGTCAAAAGTCTCTCTCCCCCCCCCCCTTGTCTATCTCCGTCTCTCGCCGACTGTGTGTCCCCGTGTCTCCCTATCTTTCCGTCTCTCCGTGTTGGTCTCCATATCTCTCACTCTTCCCCCCTCCTCCTCCTCCCTGTAGTTCCCCTCTCGCCGTCTATCCGTGTATCGCTCCCCCTTCTCTCCCTTCTCTCATTTTCTCTCAATTTCTCCCTCTCCACGTGTCTATCTCTGTCCCTTTCTCTCTATCTCCTTCTCTCGTTCTCCCCGTGCATAACTTATCCTTTTCCTCCGTATCTCTCTATCTCCCGCCCGCTCCATCTCTGCCCCTTTGTCTCGTAATTTCACCCCCTCCATATCCCCACTACTGCCATCTCCCTTCTCTCTCGCAATTTCCTGTCTCCCCGTGTCTCTCCGTGTCTCCCCGTGTCCCCCCCTCCACTGTAGACTTCTTTCCTTCTTCTCTCGCTCCATCTGTCTCTCTCTATTTTTTTGCGATCAAAGGAAACAAGAAGATGCTCGCATGCTCGGTGTAGTCGGCACGTTGCTTTGTTCATCATTTCGTTTTTTTTGTTTTTTTTCAATGCTTTGCTTTAAGTGCCCCCCCCCCCCATTTTTAAATGAAAGATTTCACAAAAGATTTAACGCTCTGCTCTCCTCCATCTCTCTCTCTACGCCTACCTCCCACCCCCCTTGTATTTCTCTCCCCAACTCTTCTATCTCCTTGTTTCTCTCTCGCTCTGCCTCTCTCTACTCTGTCCACCTACGCAACCCTCACACCCTCCTTCGTCCACCTTTCTCTGTGAACTCCAGTCCCTCTCTCTGCTCCGTCTCTCCCCTCTCAACTCACTCTCTCCTCTCTCTCCGTCTGTCTCTCTGTGAACTCTAACTCCAGTCCCTCTCTCTGCCCCGTCTCTCCCCTCTCAACTCACTCACTCCTCTCTCTCTCTCTCTGTCTCTGTCTCTCTCGCTCTATAAAAGTTGTTTAAAAGTCTCTATCTCTCCGCTCGCTCGCTCGCTCGTGCGCAGCGCTGCAAGGACCGCCTCAACTCGCTCGCCATCTCCGTGATGAACGCGTGGCCCGGCGTGAAGCTGCGCGTGACCGAGGGCTGGGACGAGGACGGCCACCACTCGGACGAGTCGCTGCACTACGAGGGCCGAGCCCTCGACATCACCACGTCGGACCGCGACCGCGCCAAGTACGGCATGCTGGCGCGCCTCGCGGCCGAGGCGGGCTTCGACTGGGTCTACTACGAGTCCAAGTCGCACGTGCACTGCTCCGTCAAAGCCGGTGAGCGCGTTTGCTGAGCGACGAATTATTCGTAGTTCGTGATGTCGAACCGGTTAATCGATTGAACAAAAAAAACACGTGTATTTAGAAGAACAAGAAAAATACTTTTGGCGTTTTGTCAATGACAATATTTCTGTGGGGGTATGTGGGCGTTGCAATTAAACGAGTGCGTGTGTGTATGGCGAACTTCTTTTGCACCGTACGTAGACAAGCTCGCTAATCGGAGGTGTGGGGGAAGGACAACACACGTGTGTGTATATATACTGTATATCTTAGGCGACGTTTCGGTCAATGGCCCTACTTCACGTGCTGCGATAGACTATACAGTAGTAATACAACAAAATAAGTAAGCCGTGTCTCCTTCGCATATCCGACTCGCTTAAAACAAGTTACAGCCATAAAATAAATACCTTAATGTTTTATGCGTATAGACGGATATGCGATGAAGGCGACATTGTGTGCCTTATCTCATTTAATTAAAAACAATTAATTCGTATTTTTCCAGAAGCACGCTCATGATTGATGTGAGTTGCAGGAATATAACTCCGTGGCCTTCACATGCAAAATTGTTATCAGGCACGGCACACGAAGGAGTGGGTGACCAGTATAACGGCCGGCCGCCTTTGTCTCCCGATAGGCGATGATTACACACTCTGCACCAGGTACTCATTTGAGGCTGAGTCGACCTAGGGGGAGGCTCAAAACCGGTTCGGGTAATCGTCAACTGATGTTGGCCGTTAGCGGGGATCGAACTCGGCTCGCTGGGTTCGTAGCGCAGCGCTCTAACCGCTGCCCCAAGCGCAAATAAACAGATGCCCCGTATAGCCTTCAACAGGCTGTTGGGGCAAGTGCTGTTCGCGAGCACCTATGAAGGCCGGCACGGCACACGACGGGGTGGGTGGCCAGCACAACGCCCCAGCTCCTTTGTCTCTCGAGTGGAGATGTTTACACACCGCATCAGATATACTCAATTGAGGCTGAGTCGACCTAGAGGAGGGAGGACTTGGACCGGTTCAGATAATCGTCACCGGTGTTGGCCGTGAACCGGAATCGAACTGGAATGACCGGGTTACACAAACACAGCGGCCCTAACCAATGCGCCGCACAAAGACACTCGCACACACTCACACGTGTGTGTACAGTCCATGTACACACACGTGTGTGTGTGTACATGGACTGTACGCATAACAAGTAGTTAATCTTCCATCCATGCTGCACAATAATCAAAGGTTTCGAGTCCACACGCTGATTGCTGGGGCTGACTCGGCACATCATCATTCTCGGGTGGTCGATAGAATGACTACAGTACAACTTTGTTGTTGTACGGATGCCAATAGTGGTTGTTCGACGATCCACCCTCGCCCCGCCTCCACCCTCCCCCCACCCCCTTCCCCTGCCATATGAATGTGGAATTTCCATCACTGGCTCAGCGCTGAGATGCACCGTCGCAATACTCCGTAGGGCAGCAAATGGCCTGAACCCTGAATGCCCGATCACTCGCATTAACACAAAGTGTGCAGTGGATAATCTCCTTTTAAAGTCGTTTGTTGCCCCTCCACCCCCTCCACGGTTCAACATTTGAATACAACAATTAATTTCCGCGTACTTAATGTCACCTAAGCTTGATTTTTCCACTCGTGTAAAAAAGTGTCGCTTCTGGTTCCCTGTTGAGCGTTTTAACCTTCTGCGACTTTCCGTACCGCGTGCGATTGACGATTTTGCTCCGCTTGCCGTAGCCGCTATCGCCACTGTTGTCACTTTGGAGCGCTGTCGCAACGTCTCTCGACACTCTGCACCACTCTCACGCCCGGTCACCCGAGTTAGAGCCTCGGCCGCGGCTAACATCGGTGGCGAGTGACATCGGGACACCCACTCCCACAACTTCTTCCCCAACCGGCGCTGTCCAGAGTGCTGAAGTTGTGAGGTTTCGGTGACTCTGTGGTCCATGTTACGCAATTTACCCGTGTTGAGAGCCCCCCTTTTGTTGTTTTTGTTTTGGTAACGCATCACCTACCGCATCTGTAAACAACAAAACATAATGTCGAGCAAGACCAGAGTGGTTATTGACGAATGTCTTCAGTTGTTGTTGTCGGTGTGTATGCTTGCGGACCGCTGCCAATGCAGTAGCAGCAGCATCAGCAGCATCACCAAATACCATCTCTCTCCATCTCATTCTCTCCTCCATCTCTCTCTATCTCCGTCTCTACCGGTCTCCCTCCATCGCCCTATCCCTTCATCTCTCTCTCTCATTCTATCTTTCTCTCTCTCTATCTGTTCATATCCCCTCTCTTCATCCCTCTATCTCATTCTCTACCTGTCTCTGTCCATCTCCATATCTCAATCTCCCTCTCCATCTTTCTCTCTTTCTCCATCTATCCATATCCCCACTCTTCACCTCTCTATCTCAATCTCTGTCTGTCTCTCTCAATCTCTCTGTTCATCCCTCTATCTCATTCTCTACCTGTCTCTCTCCATCTCCCTACCTCTCCATCTCCCCCCCTCCCCGCATCTCTACCTCCATCCCACCCGTGCAGAGAACTCCATCGCGGCCAAGAGCGGCGGCTGTTTCCCCGGCGACTCGCGCCTCTTCACGGAGGGCGGCGGCTCCAAGAGGCTGAGCGACCTGCGGCCCGGCGAGCGCGTGCTGGCGGCGAGCGGCGGCGCCGCCTCGACGCCCGCCTACAGCGACCTCCTCCTCTTCCTCGACCGCGAGCCCCGCCAGCGGCGCCGCTTCGTCGCCCTGGAGACGGAGGGCGGCGGCCGCCTCCTCGTCACCCCGTCGCACCTCGTGTTCGCCGCGCCCGGAGACTCCGGCGGCGGCGGCGGCGGTGGGGCCCCGGAGGAGCGCGCCGTGGCCCTCTTTGCCAGCCGCGTGCGGCCTGGCATGTTCGTCTTTGAGCTGGCGGGTGCTCTTGCTGATGCTGCTGCTGGTGGTGGTGGGGCTGGTAGGGCTGGTGGTGGTGGTGCTGGTGGTGGTGTTGGTGGTGGTGGCGGTGTTGATGTTCCTGGTGTTGTTGGTGGTGGTGTTAGTGGTGGTGTTAGTGGTGGTGGTGGTGGTAGCCTTAATTTTGGTTGTGGTGGTGCTGCTGGTGTTGTTGGCGGACGTGGTGGTGGCACTGGTGGCGATGCCGCTAGTGGTGATCACAAGAGTGGTGGTGTTGGTGGTGCTGCTAGTCTTGGTGTCTGTGATGGTCGTGGCAATGGGGGTGGTAGTTGTAGTGTCGTTGCCGAAAGTGGTGATGATGGCAGTAGAAGCGGTGGTGGTGGTTGTTGTTGTTATATTTCTCATCGCGCTGCTGCTCGTGCTGCTCGTGCCGCTCGTACTTACAGCTGTGCTAGCGCTGTTGACATTGCCACTCGTTCTGCCGGGACTGCTGCTAACTCCAGTTCGACTATTTCTGTCGGTGCCACACGCATCACTGCCGGTGGCGCCCATTGTTTTCCGTTTGCTCCCGGCACCGCTGCTGGTGGCGTTTGTTCTTCTAGTCCAGCTGCTAGTGCTGCTGGTTCAGCTGCTGGTCCTGCTGCGAACGCTTTCGCTGGCAGCGTTACTCATGCTAGTGCTGTTTGTTCCGTTGCTAGTTCTGCTGCCGCTGGCTCAGCTGCAGGTTTGGCCGCTGGCGCTGCCGGTGCTGTCGGTTCGGCTGCTAATTCAACTGCGAGTGTTGCCGCCTGTTCCGATGACGGCGCCGGCGCTAGCGCCGCCGTCGCTGCTGCGGGATCGGCCGCCGCTGATGCCGGCGCCGCTGACGGAACGCTACGGCTGCGCCCGGTGCGCGTGGCGCGCGTGAGTTGGGCGGAGGCGTTGGGGTCGTACGCGCCGCTCACGCACCACGGCACGGCGATCGTCAACGGCCTGCTGGTGTCGTGCTACGCGGCCGTCGAGGCGCACGACCTGGCCCACGTCGCCTTCGCGCCGCTCCGCACGGGCCACCGGCTCGTGCGGGGCCTCGGGATACAACCGCGCGGCGGCGGCGGCGGCGGTGGTGGCGGCGGCAACAGCAGCAGCAGCAGCAAGAGCGCACGGGGAGCGGGAGGAGAAGGAATTCACTGGTACCCACGACTCCTCCACACGCTCGCCCGTCTGCTGCTGAGCGAAGACGCGTTCCATCCTCTCGCGTGGCCGCGCATGAGCAGCTGAGGAGCCAGGAGGAGCCAGGAGCCAGGAGCCAGCAGCAGCAGCGGCGGCAGGAGGAGGATGAGGGTCCATTGCTCCCGGGCAGGCAAACGTTTGCTAGATCCGCGGTTCGGTGGACGAGATCGGTCAACACGGGTGGGTGGGCGGGCGAGTGGGAAGGTTCGCGTTGGGACCATGCCAGGGGGAGCCACGGGGGCGGTCGTCGGCCGACCTGGCGACGCAGCCCGAGAGATGTTTTGGGTTTCCCCCAAATCCCAAATCGCTCGTTGTGTTCGAACGCGTCTCGCGGCAGGGATTTACACAGGAGAGGCTCCCTAGGGGGGGTGGGGTAGTGGGGGTCTTCATCCAAGCAAGTAGGTTGACCAAGGGTCCTGTAAGTTATAGGTGAGCTTGCATTGAATGTATTGAATGTTAAAAGTGATTGTACATCACTTGCAAAGCAAGTGTCGCCAAATATGTTTTTTTGTTGTTGCTGCTGTTGTTGTTGTTACGTTGAACAATGAGGTCACTTTGTTTTTTGTTACGAGGTTACCCAGGCCTCGCCGAGGTCTCGAGACGTATTGGCAGCAGAGGGAGAGGGGGGTACCCCCCGCTATATTGGGCCGATTTGGGGCAATTTGCATTTCTGATGAGGATTTTGGCTTGGTGCGAGTGGAGGAGGACGGGGGGAGGACCCCTGAGAAAACCCAGCGCCACGCTCGGTGCTGGATTAAGCTAGTGCGGGGCCTGTAGCGTACGTTATTTAAAGGGGCTCTAAATAAAAAAAAGCCCGCAAATATTAAAACACATACAGTTTTACTTGCATAGTAAAGTAATTGTTATTTTTTTCATTTGTTATACAGCCAGGTAATACGACAAATCGCTAACCTTAAACACCCAGTCGTTCATAAAAGTTGAAGTCGGTATAACCTACTATAATCACCCAGAAATGTATGTCCGTCCCGCGCGTGACGTCACTCCACATGATGCACACCCCACCGCATGACGTCACTCCACTTGAGGCCCATCCCCCTCATTAATATTCATGAGTGGGTGGATTTTTACACTAACGCAGAGGAAGGTCAAGCTGAATTAAATAATTTATTATGCAAAGTCGCTTCAAACATGACGTTTCTTTACAGAAAGTGACGGTAAAAAATAAATATACGCAGCACAGTGCTACATTCGTGCCTGACGTCACTGCAAAAGAGCCCCCCCCCCTTCATTAATATTCATGCCCGCGTGGAAATTTACACTAACGCACAAGAAGGTCGCGCACTCCAAATGGCGCACCCCTCCCCTCATTAATAATCATGAGCGGGTGACGTCACTCCACACGCCGCACCCCTCCACAATAACCATGAGGGGTGACGTCACTCCACACGCCGCACCCCTCCCCAATAACCATGAGCGGGTGACGTCACTCCACATGGGGCCACACCTCCCCCCCCCCCCTCCCTCATTAATAATCATGAGCTGAACAATTTTTCTATTGAATATTTCAGATTTACTGTAACACACACCTGTCCTTGGACGGGCAAAAAAATCTAGTACTATAGTAATAGAGCAAATGCAGAATCACTGAAGCGGAATTGATAGCTTGAAAGCGTTTAGCGCGGGGCCCTTGAAAGTGCAGGGCCCGTCGCTACTACAAATGTAGCTACTACACGTGTAGCTACTTGTGCTACGAGAATAATCCGGCACTGGGTGCGCTGTGTAACACGAGGAGTGTTGACACTCGGCACTGCCACACCTCGGCTACACCGTATGTGGTCGACTACAAGTTGCACGGTAACAAGTGACAAGACGGATAAACAACACAACATTGCGATTGTCGAAGGAAGTAATTGTCGAACGAACGATGCACTTAGGAGGCGGCGGCGGCGGCGAATGAGTTTTACGTCAGAATAAACCACACGTGACGGGTTTCTGTCCAATCACGGGCGGCTACGAAGCGGGACACGCAAACTGTCCAAAGCCACGCGTAAATGGCGGTCCGCCACATTTCCCGTTTTTTTTGTAAAAACTAAAAAAATAGCGAAGAGTAAAAGTCACCCGACTCGTACGTTTAAAAAAAATATATAGTTCCATAGTTCCATAGCCATCGGCTCTTGAATCGGGTGCAACCGCAACAAACAAAAACCAAAAAACATGAACAAGAAAACATCTTAAAGTGATTATGTGACTGTGCAAACAGAAAATCCAGGAAAAAACATAAAAATATTCCTGAAATAGCACCGTACACCAACGCTGTGTGCAAAAATCCCAGTGGGATGCAAGTCAAACAACAACAACCACAATACAACTAAGATTAAGGACATCAGTCTAACTCCGTACGACAATAAACAAAAACATGGCCAAACCAAAAAAACTTTTTCGAAATCACCAAAATAAAAGCCATAAATGCAATGTAACAGTCATCATAGGGACTGTGACCGAATTTTTAACAATAAACTACATAAATAACATGTAACACCAAAACCTAGAGCCATATTTTAGGCCACTGAATAGCAGTGGCAGCTAGGGGTGTACAACTCCTCCAGAGCAGTTTTTAAGTGAAGATCTCATAGGTAGTGATTCAAGTTGCAGTTTATTGGCAATAGCATTCCAGACCCTGGGGGCATCAATTGCAAAGGCCTTTCCTCCGGTTTTTGTACGGCAATAGGGAATGTGAAGATGGTAAATGAGCGAAGACCTGAGGTCAAATTTGTTCTTTGAAACAGAGAGGAGATCAAGTAGGTAGTCTGCTGATTTTTTTGATAATACCGAAATAACCAGTGCACAAACATACCACACAACCTGGTACGGTAAATGGAATGGAGTTTAGGCGTCTGCTGAGCAATGATTGGTCAACGGAGCACGCAGGACCCTCGGGTGGTCACGTGACTTCTCTCCGCGATTTGATTGAACGCTTCCATGCCAGTTGCCCACGAGGATGATGAGGAGCAGCAGTCATGAAATTTGTCCAGATTTGTGCGACTGTTTTTACATCTCCTCTGCTTACCGAACGAGGACCATTTCCCGAAACGTCGCCTACTATACGATTTTATTTACGTATTTACTTTTCGGGCCACGGTGTTATTGATGGATTGTTGAGTTTGTAGATGTATTGTTTTATTATAAGAGAATATGATGCAGAAACTGTTGCTGTGTAACAATTGTCTGCAAGTTGCCCCAGTGAATGACCGCCTGGAGTGGACAGCGAAACGTCGGTCGTGATTTCCCGCACCCCTCCCCCAACCCATTTCGCGATATGACGACGCCACCATCCGGATCGTAACTCCCACAGAAGCATTTGGTTCCTCCGTTGTAGCCTTGCAGCCGACATAGCGCCTCCAGCGGATGCAGGGCATCACGATAACCAGTTATTTTTGTATCGTCGCCAGTTGTCAGCCTTGATAGTTCCCCTGCTGAATGAAGGCCTCCCCCACCGTTCCATCTCCTCTGCGAGGCCATCCTCGAGGAGTCTAGGGGGCCACGCTCCCTTCCCTTGACTTCCACCCGGACACCAGTCTCGACCTTCATGTCTGTCGAACATCTTTCGCACCGAACGTAACCAACCGCGCTAATCGGAGGTCCCGGAGTGGGGGGTGAAAAGGACAACAAACGAAACACGCACGAGGAAGACTTGCTTCTTATTTATCTGCGTTGGAAATGAGGTGAGGTTACAAAAGCAGTTCCCTATCTCATCGTCGGCCGAATACAGAACTGGGAACCTAGAGGTTAGCTACGACCGTGGTAGGGTGGTACCAGTTCTTTTGCTCTGTCCCACTGACTTTTATCAACAATCGAGAAGATATATTTGAACTTTCACTGGCTCCCAGATCCACGCGTTGTTCCAAAGCTTGTCCAGTAATAATAATTAACATTTGTTAAGGCGCCTTGCAAGAGTAAGGATAAGGCCAAGAAGAGACGGAGAAGCTATGAAGAATAAATTAAATTACCAAGATGTGGTTTTAAGACGAGACTCATTAAAAGTGTCCACACTATTGGATAAACGAATTTCCAGCGGTGGGGAATCCCAACCAGCCTTGGCGCAGCCACGGCCAATGTGCGCGCTTCACCACCGAGAACGCAGCCGGGATCGAGGTACGGACAGCAAGGGCGGAGTTTCGCCGATATATCGATTCGTTTTGACCGTGTCCGTGTTCCCGATCCGTCTATAATATCACCGACGAGTAGAAAGATCCCCCCCCTCCGCCCCGCCCGTCTTCACGACGGCCGACGGAAATGAACTGCGCGACAATCGATTCCGAGAAATGATCAAAGGCGGCTTGCAACGCTGGGCTTCAATGTGTAAACAGCAAGCGAAACGATTCAGGTGATGCTGCCGATGCCGACGATGCTGCCGATGCTACTGCATTGGCAGCGGTGCACAATGACAAATTGTCAACAACACACGCAACAAATCACTCGAAGGTGTGATTGCTTGTGTCGCAGTCGAAACGTCGTGAGAATTGTATTGTTTTATATTTTTATTATTTTATTGTATCCCTTCTATACGTGACTTTACCGAAAGAACCAAGAATATGATTGCTTGTGTCGCAGTCGAAACGTCGTGAGAATTTTAGTTAAAATTGTATTATTTTATTATTACCCTTCTACGTGACTTTACCGAAAGAACCAAGAAAAATATAGAATTGTTATAGCAACACTTGTTTTTTATAACAACACTCCTACAACATCAGAGTGCAGCGCCACATTAAATACGCACTACAATGACAATAGTTTAAAAGATTTGAAGCATGTTTTATTATCAAAATGGAAATATGGTTTTGGGGGGTGGGGGCAAAGCTTTGTGACGTCATATTTGAGGGGGGGGGGGGGTCAAAAATAGTCTAAAATCGCGTGACGCCATTTATGGACGGCCCCTGTGCACGCTCTGACCCCCGATGGGGGTCTTGCAGACCCACCATCCCCATCCCCTCTTGTTCACTCGCCTCCGCGCTCCACGTTCCTCGCGCTCGCCCAACATCTCCTCCTCCGTTCGAGCACCAGACCAAGTCGTCGGACTGCTGCACGCTCCTCATGGCGATTGGTAAAGCGCTTCCGCAATTTCCGATTTAGGAATGAACAACAACAAACTCCTCGGCACGTTCGACAATAACACTGTAGCCCTTAAAGGCAAATCATTATTTTACATAGATAGACGTTTCGGCCAAAGGCCCTTGTACATAGGCTAAGTAGACAGGTGGAGGATACGAAGAGTTAGAGACTACACCTGATGACACCCTGGGGTCTGACAATAATTCTATAAGAATGCTTTACGATTAATTGTACAGACACGAACATGATAACTCCGTTTCTTCTTCCCCACGTTTTTTTAAAGTTAAATGTGTTTAGTTGAAGCGTCTGTCGGTCTGTCTGTCTCGCTCTAAATTATATTTTTTTACACGTAGACACCATTGTACATCGATTCATCTTCTGAGCGGGAATATAATGTTGTGGAACAAATGTGTAATATGTTACTGAAAGTCTATGATTATATAATTATATTAAAAACATCTTTTTTGTTTGTTGAAACCCAACACGGGCACGCGCGCACGTTTCGTTGTTTTGCGTTGGTCCCACGTGGTTTTTTTAAATGCTATGTATAAATATTACGAGGTCGCACCCATTACACACACACACAGTGCTCGCCACAAATCAACCACAATACCTTTGCTGATCTCGTCAAGAAGCATAAACGATCATCTCGCAGCAGCGGCGGCTTTTGGCTCCTGGCCATCAGAACAGAAACGGCGGCGGTCACCGCATCGCGCGGCGCTTTCAGACGCGCTTCTGCGGCCGTCTGGAACGCTCTTCCCTTCCGATATTGTGAAGCCACTGGCGCTGTGCACTTTTAAATCACCTCGATTGACAAACCCATTTCTTGAGAGCTGCTTTTGTTTTTCAATCGTTGTCCTTTCCCCGCACCTCGGATGAGCGCGGTTGGCTACGTACGGTTTCGAAAGAAGTTCAACGTACACATTCAACATACTGTAGAGCGCACGCAGTATGCGCACGTGGTGTGATAATAGATTCTGCCTCGCGGCGCGGTAGTTTAAAGGAACAATGGAGCAAGTTTCTTAAATAATAACTTAAACCCCCCACTCCCACCCCGCACTCCCACCGATGTCTACCCAGCAGCAACAAATGGGTCACAGCCACCGTCCATTGGTTCACTCCCACCTCTTCCAACCCGTCGGCTCAGCGTGGAATAGTAGGCCAAGTACCCGCGCGACAGCTCAGTCTGCAGTGGGAGGCTCCTTCCGCCAGCAAGTGGCGGTGAGCATGCAGCCTTAAGGGGGCTGCGCCTTTGCCCTGTGCCTGTAGCCGGCGCGCGCCGTGCGCTGTCGATCGTTCGAATCGATGCATCGGTTCCTCACGTTGGGTTGTATCGGTCATTATAGGAAATCGAATCCGACAATCGATTTACCGCTTTCGCGAGTATGGCTTCACGACCCGACAAGCAGTCGGGTGAGAAATCCTCGTTGAATCAAAGGTGTGCCCAGGTGTGGTGTGCCCAGGTGTGGTGTGGTGTGCCCAGGTGTGGTGTGCCCAGGTGTGGTGTGGTGTGCCCAGGTGTGGTGTGGGGTGGTGTGACCAGGTGTGGTGTGCCCAGGTGTGGTGTGGTGTGCCCAGGTGTGGTGTGGTGTGCCCAGGTGTGGTGTGGTGCCCAGGTGTGGTGTGGTGCCCAGGTGTGGTGTGGTGCCCAGGTGTGGTGTGGTGCCCAGGTGTGGTGTGGTGCCCAGGTGTGGTGTGGTGCCCAGGTGTGGTGTGGTGCCCAGGTGTGGTGTGGTGCCCAGGTGTGGTGTGGTGCCCAGATGTGGTGTCCTCAGGGGTGGTGTGCCCAGGTGTGGTGTGCCGAGGTGTGGTGTGCCCAGGTGTGGTGTGGTGTCAAGGTGTAGTGTGCCAGGTGTGGTGTAGTGTGCCCAGGTATGGTGTGCCCAGGTGTGGTGTGCCGAGGTGTGGTGTGGTGTCCCCAGGTGTGGTGTGGTGTCCCCAGGTGTGGTCTGGTGTGCCGAGGTGTGGTGTGGTGTGCCCATACAAAATCCGAATTTCACATTCGAGTAAAAAGTCAAAGTGAGTTCCAGCCCCAAATGAGCATTGATGCAATGCTCCATTACCGGTTACAGCCCAGAGCCAGTGGCGGAAATTCCACATTCCTATGGCGGGGTGTTGGGGTGGGCAAGTCTATCCATAGGACAAGCAATGTCGACTTACCCTATGAAGTGGTCATCATTTAAACGACTCCGCAGGGAGGGATGTTGATGGGCTGAGTCAATCCCCCGCCCTTATACCAGGATTAGAACCCCGCAACTTTCCGTTCGGGGCAGCTCCCTTCAACCCGCTGCTGACTCATGCGGCCGGGATGAGACGGCGATTGCCAATTACAGCTCGGTCATGAGAAGCGACAGACGCTGATGACAATGCAGGTGACGGTAATCATAGCGACCGGTCGTGATGATTCAGGGACCCTCGAATTCCGCAATGGGATTGAGTTGTTCTGCTTTCTGTTCGGGATGGAGGTTAATTACACCAGCCCCCACTGGATCTCTTCCCAACCCCCCCACCTCCCTCCTCCCTCCTCACCGGATCCTATCCCAACCCCCCCCACCCCGCAACCTCCCCCCCCCCCGACCGAATCCCCTCCACCCCCGCTCCCCCCCACCGGATTCCCCCCCAAACCCCTACCGCTCCCTCCGACGACGCCACGACACCCTGACAACGAGACAACATTATCATCACCGCTTAACCCGCACCCCAACACATTCACATTTATCTCGCTAGCGGGAGGGGGGGCGTTCCGCTAACAACAGGGGACTCGGTGGAGGTGTTGGCGGAGAGGATCTTCTCGCGTGAACGGGAACGCATCGCCGCCGTGGAAGTTGTTCCGCGTGCGCAACGTCGCGCACGCGTTCCGCTCGTGAAACGCGACGGCGATAGCACGTGACGTGCAAAGACAAAGATGCCCCCCACACACACACCGGCGTAGCCTCAGCAGGCTGTTGGGGGCAAGTTGTGCTGGGAAGCGCCTCCTCTCCAGGGATACGCGCGCGCGCACGGATACGTCTCGCCTGCCAAAACGTCGTAGCCTTCACGCCTACAACACCTGGCAAGCCCCGACGATCTCCTTACCCCCAAGGTAGCTTGCCCTACTGAACAGGCTCGACGCCTTCTTGGCTTCCGAGATGCAAAGACAATCGGGCGCCCCTGCAAGGTACGGTTATCCGCTCGTCGGCACCGCTTTTGAATTACGCCGTGAAGCTCTACTCCGGCCATCCTCGTGGCAGCGGCTGCAGAGGGCAGCGGCAGCAGCAGCATCTGCAGCAGAATCAGATGCAGCAGCTGTAGATGCAGCAGCAGATGCAGCAGCTGTGGCTGCAGCAGCAGTAGCAGCAGCTGTAGCTGCAGCAGCAGTTGTAGCAGCTGTAGCTGCAGCAGCAGTAGCCGCAGCTGTAGCTGCAGCACCAGCAGTAGCAGCAGCTGTAGCTGCAGCATCAGATGCAGCAGCTGTACATGCAGCAGCTGTAGATGCAGCAGCAGTAGCAGCAGCTGCAGCAGCAGTAGTAGCAGCTGTAGCTGCAGCAGCAGTAGCAGCATCTGTAGCTGCAGCAGCAGTTGTAGCAGCTGTAGCTGCAGCAGCAGTAGCAGCATCTGTAGCTGCAGCAGCAGTAGCAGCAGCTGTAGCTGCAGCAGCAGTAGCAGCAGCTGTAGCTGCAGCAGCAGCAGTAGTAGCCGCTGTAGCTGCAGCAGCAGCAGCTGTAGCAGCAGTAGCAGCAGCTGTAGCTGCAGCAGTAGTAGCAGCTGTAGCTGCAGCAGCAGCTGTAGCTGCAGCAGCAGTAGCAGCAGCTGTAGCTGCAGCAGCAGCAGTTGTAGCAGCTGTAGCTGCAGCAGCAGCTGCTACTTTTGGCTGCTCACCATCAAACAAAGACGGCGGTCACCGCATCGCGCGGCGCTTTCCGATGCGCTTCTGCGTCCGTCTGGAACGCGCTTCCATCCGATATTGGGAAGCCACTGGGAGCTCTGTACCTTTAAATCGTCTTGATTTGGAATAACTCTTTTCTTTAGAACTGCCTTTTAGTGTTTAGTTTGTTGTCTTTCGCCCGCACCTCCGATTTAGCACGGTTGGCTACGTACGGCGCGAAAAAAGTCCAACATGCACGCAAGTTTATCTTGTATTGTACGCGTGGACCCAGCACGGCCGTTGTAGGGTAATCCACTGCTGGATGAGGGCCTCCTGCCCACGCCATGCGGGTCGTGGCGGTGGTGGCTGGGTGGATTACCGCGACCTTGTACGCGCACAGCGCACAGTCGAGGCATGCGCGTTGTGCGAGACACTGAAAGGGCACGCCACCTAATCAGCGTGGTGAAGTATGGTTAAAGAACCCCCTTCTGTGCAAGACTTAACGGGGATGGGGGTTGGGGGGGGGGGTGTTCCTGTGTTACGCCAAACGCTGCGCGGTGTTCGACGTGCAAAGGTGGGGGGGGGGGGGGGGAGCCCCTTGCGGCGTTACGGAGCGGGGGTGTTGGTGTGTGGGGGGGGGGGGTGCTGCTCACGTTACGGGGCGCGCGTAAATCTCGCCCCAAGCGAATGCCACCGGGGCTCCCCGCTCCGCCGCGGCTGTAAAACTCCGCGAACCTAGGCGCGTCTCTCGCACCACGCGTGGTGTTCATGCGGGGCGCGCGTGTGCGGGAGCGCGCTGGGGTTCGTCATCGGTGACACGTGACATGCGAGGACGCGGTGTGGAGATATGGGGGTCGGGTGCGAGTGCGTGTGTGTCTGTGCGTGTGTGTATCTGTGCGTCGACCTAGCCCAGCAGCTGTAGCTGCACCAGCAGTAGCAACAGCTGTAGCTGCAGCAGCAGCAGCTGTAGCTGCAGCAGCAGTATCAGCAGCTGTAGCTGCAGCAGCAGTAGTAGCAGCAGTAGCTGTAGCAGCAGTAGCTGCAGCTGTAGCTGCAGCAGCAGTAGAAGCAGCTGTAGCTGCAGCAGTAGTAGCAGCAGTAGTAACAGCTGTAGCTGCAGCAGCAGTAGCCTGTGCGTGTGTGTATCTGTGCGTGTGTGCGTGTGTGTCTGTCCGTGTGTGTCTGTGCGTGTGTGTCTGTGCGTGTGTGTCTGTCCGTGTGTATCTGTGCGTGTGTGTATGTCCGTGTGTGTGTCTGTGCGTGTGTGTCTGTGCGTGTGTATCTGTGTGTGTGTGTCTGTGCGTGTGTGTCTGTGCGTGTGTATCTGTGTGTGTGTCTGTGCGTGTGTGTCTGTGCGTGTGTGTCTGCGCGTGTGTGTCTGTGCGTGTGTGTCTGTCCGTGTGTGTCTGTGCGTGTGTGTCTGTGCGTGTGTGTCTGCGCGTGTGTGTCTGTGCGTGTGTGTCTGTCCGTGTGTGTCTGTGCGTGTGTATCTGTGTGTGTGTGTGTCTGTGCGTGTGTGTCTGTGCGTGTGTATCTGTGCGTGTGTGTCTGTGCGTGTGTGTCTGCGCGTGTGTGTCTGTGCGTGTGTGTCTGTGCGTGTGTGTCTGTCCGTGTGTGTCTGTGCGTGTGTGTCTGGGCTAGGTCGACTCGGCCTCAAATGAGTACCTGGCGCGGTGTGTGAACATCGCCACCGGGGAGACAAAGGCGGCCGGGCGTGGTTCTGGCCACTCACCACCTCGTGTGCCGTGCCGTCCTTCATAGGTGCTCGCTAACAGCACTTGCCCCTACAGTCTGTAAAGGCTACACGGGCGATCTTTGTCTTTGTCTGAGCAGTCACCGCGTGCCCCCGAGTGGCTTCTGTTTGGCCGTATAGATGGGGGAGGATAAACGGGTGGGTGGGTGAGTTGGTGGGTGGGTGGATTGGTGGGTGGGTGAGTTGGTGGGTGGGTGAGTTAGTTGGTGGGTGAGTTGGTTGGTGTATGGGTGAGTTGGTTGGTGTATGGGTGAGTTGGTTGGTGGGTGGGTGAGTTGGTTGGTGGGTGGGTGAGTTAGTGGGTGGGTGAGTTGGTGGGTGGGTGAGTTGCTGGGTGGGTGGATGAGTTGGTGGATGGGTGAGTTGGTGGGTTGTTGGGTGAGTTGGTTGGTGGGTGAGTTGGTGGGTGGGTGAGTTGGGTGGTGGGTGGGTGGATGAGCTGGTGGGTGGGTGAGTTGTTGGGTGGGTGAGTTGGTGGGTGGGTGAGTTGGTTGGTGGTTGGGTGGATGAGTTGGTGGGTGATTTGGTGGGTGGGTGATTTGGTGGGTGGGTGACTGGCACGGGATGTGGAGACGCGACATTGCCCATCGTCATCCTCTTCTCCCCCACCCCTCCCCCGGGTCGATACAATTCATAGCAACTTTGTTGTGTGTGGACGTCAACAGCGAGTTGTCCTCTGAATATAGGGTGGTCCCCGCCATAAGCATGTGGAATTTCCACCACGGACTCAGAAGCTGTAAACGGGAGACGTTAAAGCAGAACTTCACTCGGTGCGTATTCATTGAGTCCGTGGGCCAGAGCAAAAAAGAAACATGGTATCACCCTGCCACGGTCGCAGCTGATCTCCAGAGGCACCCAATGATGCATCTGGATGAGCAGAGCTCGGGAAGTGATTGGTGACCTCGCTCATTTCCAACGACGGTGATCGCACAATTCATCGGCACTGGCCATACGCGGATGAATAGAAACGGCGTCTTCTTCTTCTTCGTCCGTGCTTAGTTTGTTGTCCTTCCCCCCCCCACCGCACCTCCGATTAGCGCGGGTGTGTGGCTACGCGCGGTGCGAAAGAAGTTCAACGTTTCGTGCAGAGAGCAAATAATGACGATTTGCAT
The DNA here is from genome assembly GCF_048934315.1 of Petromyzon marinus. Taxonomy (NCBI): domain Eukaryota; kingdom Metazoa; phylum Chordata; class Hyperoartia; order Petromyzontiformes; family Petromyzontidae; genus Petromyzon; species Petromyzon marinus. The sequence goes on from NC_133685.1 coordinate 3,691,943, forward strand.
TGAGGTGGTTTTGAGCCAGATGATCGCGTCCAGGTGTAGAGCGAGCGGTGCTTCCTCCTTACTTGTTGAACGGGGCAGTGCCGGATGAAGCGAAGTGCAGGGCCGGTAGCATTTGTTGTTGTTGTTATAAAGGGGCCATAAATAAAAAAAAAGAACACGTAAATATTAAAACACATACATTTTTAACTGGTATAGCAAAGTAATTGTATTATTTCATCTGCTGTACAGCCAGATAATACGACAAATCGCTAACCTTAAACACCCAGTCGTTCGTAAAAGTTGAAGGCGGTATAGTACTATAGTAATAGAGCAAGTGTAGAATCACTGAACCGGAATTGATAGCTTGAAAGCATTTAGCGCTGGGCCCTTGAAAGTGCGGGGCCCGTAGCTACATATGGTGCTACTTTTGCTACTACGATAATCCGACACTGGAACGGGGCATTGAGTCGACGTCCTAAACGTTCCATGGTTCTGTTCAAAGTGGTGATGGCAGTCGCCGCAACACTGATCGGAGAGCGTCTGTAATGTCTCTCATTTGCGCATCGCCGCCAACACCACCACCATCAATGTCGTCGTCAGGTATAACCGCACCCGCTACTGCCATGTGGTGGTTTGTACCGACGGGAACCATTGAAGTTAAGACACTTTAGGTGGTAACGGCGAGTGAAAACTTCTGGCCCTGGGCTCGTGGACTAATGTACGTGCGCGCGCGTGCGCGTGCATGTGTATCTTTGTCTTTTTGTGTGTTTGTGCGTGTGTGTGTTTGCGTGTTTGTGTGCGTGTGCGCGTATGTGTGTGTACGGAGCGGTAGTGTAGCGGTTAGCGCGTTGCGCTTTGAAACCGGCGACCCGGGTTCAATTCCCGCTGAGGGCCACCACCAGTGACGATTATCTGAACCGGTCCTGGACCTCTCCTAGGTCGACTCAGCCTTAAATGAGTATCTGGTGAGGTGTGTAAATATCGCCACTGGGGAAACAAAGGCGGTCGGGCGTGGTGCTGGTCACCCACCCCCTCGTGTACCGTTCCGGCCTTCATAGGTGCTCGCTAACAGCACTTGCCCCTAAAGTCTGCTAAGGCTATACGGGGGATCTTTGTCTTGTGTGTGTGTGTGCTGTTCGTCCGTGTACGGACGTCCGTTTGTGCTTTTCGTGGCACATTGAGGGAAGAGATTACTCTTGCGCCACGCTAGCCCGCGCGTGCCAGTTGGCGGCTGTGTATTTTTGGCGGAGAGTGTGTGGGGAGACGGAGCCTCACCCCCCCAAACTCCGTGTTGTCAGTCTCTCTCTAATAATGAAACTACTAATGGTAATCGTACCACTGTTACAAATGATCCGTGCATCGCGTTTTGCTGGCTGGCTGCTGACGGGCTCCGCTCCAACACCCCGCACAATCAGCGGCTGCGGTGCTGTTGCCACCGCGGCTAGCTTGTGGGTAAACTCGGCTGAACTGGGATCCTTCCGTATTAAACAAAATGCACATTGAGTTGAAGCGGCGGAAGAAGCCCCGAAGATCAATAACAACAACAATAACAACAACAATAACAACAACAAGAGGCTGCTTACAGCTAAGAGGTGTAAGTAGTTTTAATGCGGAAGGGCTGACGGCGTTTTATTCTAAAGATCACAAAGACTTCATTTTTCCCATCTTTTGAATATCTCCCCAATTAGGTTCGTTCTCTCTGCCTCGGATGCAGAAAAGCTGGCCCATGCCTTCATCTCATCTCGTAGTAGACGATTGTAATGTCTTAACTCCCTGGCGTAGCTAAGAAGGTGCTGATCAACTTGCACCATGTCCAGAATGCGGCTGCTAGGGTGTTAACCAGAACGCCTTCTTCACATCGTATTACACCCGTGTTGGCCTCCCTGCACTGGCTTCCAGTTTCACATAGAATACACTTTTAAAATCCTATTGTTAACTTACAAAGCAGTAAAGCATCTTGCCCCAGCCTACATCGTTGACATGCTGCACCCCCATGTGTCCCCTCAAGGTCCCTAAGATTTGGGCATGATGCAGATCTTCTCTCTGAATTCCCAGGTCGACGCTTCGGTCTATGGGTGACCGAATTTTTTTTTCCATGTGTAACCCCCAGGCTATAGAACGCTCTTCCGCGGGATATCAGGGATATCTCACAGTCTGTGGCGCATTTTTATAAATGTGCCTTAAAACCTATTGATACGTTTCCGCTTATTACACTTTTATTTCATTTAGTACATTATTCTTAAAATATATTGTTGTTATTTTTATGCGGAGTGTCTACTGCTGCTGCTGCTGTGTCCTGTACAACGCTTTGAGATCCTTGATGAAAAGCCGCTAATATGAACGTAATTATTTTTTTTTAATTTCATTTTCAAATTGCTCAAAGTTTCAATCCAAGTCGTGCCCCTATTCAATGCCATTCTTTCGCCAGAATATTCTGTCGACCCTTATAAAATATATGTGAAAAAACCCCGACCATACATGATTATTCTTATTATCTTGCCATTGTATTATTATATTAAACTCCAGGCTTCTCGTGCTCCCACGCACAGGCGAGCATGGCTAGAAGAGTGTGGACATGGCAGCTCTCTCTTTAAACTAGATTCATGATTGTCTTGGTGTCTCGCTCTGTGTGTCTCTGTGTGTGTCTCTCTCTGCATGTGTGTCTGTCTATGTTGTCTCCGTGTCTGTGTTTTGTCTCTCTCTCAAATTTAGCAATCTTTGGAAGAACGTAATCAACCAGGTGGGGTGTTGACTGTTGTGTTAGCCGACTCTGTGTTCTATTGCATTATATTTCTAAGTTTACTGTTTGTTTGTTTTTCTCATTCATTCTTACCTGATGGTGGTTGCTTGTGTTGCAATCGAAACGTCGCATTCTATTTTCATTTAATTGTATTTTCTACGTGACTTTACCGAAATAACCTAAGAGTGTCTCTCTTTAGTTTCCTTTGCGGAGCACAACCGGTTCCTGAAGAGCCATGTTGATGATGATGATGATAATAATATAGTACTGTGTTTGCAGTTATTCACCAAACGGCCGAGAATTCCACGATGTTTATTTTTTCACCAAGCCCCTGCCGCTATTTGAGATGATGCAGTGTGAGTGCGTGCCACTACCTCTCTCTGTGTTTTTTTTTTACTTTCTGTACGGATCTTTCGCACCATAAGTAGCCAACCGTCCTAATCGGAGGTACCGCGGGAAGGACCGCAAACTAAACTCAAAGAAATGAGTTTTCAATCGAGATTTAAAAGTACAGAACGCGGCTTCCAAATATCGGAAGGAAGAGCGCGTTCCAGACGGCCGCGGAAGCAGCGCATCTGAAAGCGCGCGACGCGGTGACCGCCGCCTGTGTTCGATGGCTCGTCAAAAACCACCACCACCGCCGCCGCCGTTACTGCTGCTGCTGCGAGGATGAACGGAGTTGGCGTGATGGTGGTATATGCCCCTTGACGAGATCGGCAGCAAGGTGGGAGTGTGTGCTTCACTTGTGGATATTACGTGGAGAGCGGTCGTGCAGTCAAAGGCTATACGGGGCGGGGGGGGGTCTTTGTCTTTGTAGTGCAGCGTTCAGTGCCTTACGGGGCAGGCAACCGCGAACTCGACTCCCGCTCACGGTCAACACCAGTGGTGACGGTTTTCTGAACCGGTCCTGGGCCTCCCCTAGGTCGACTCGGCCTCAAATTATTAGTACCGACGTGTGAACGAAGGCAGCTGGGCGTGATGCAGGCCACCCCAGCCCCACCTCGTGTGCCGTGCCCCAAAAGTCAATTTAAGATCTTTGTGTGTGCGTGTTGTGAATGTGAGCGAGGACAGTGCGAGTTCGATTCATAGCCACGTCAAATATCGGTGGCGATTGATCTCTGAACGGTGATGGGGGGGGGGGGGTGTCTGGGTGTGTTGGAATTCTAATGGGTCTTATTATGCACGGACCACAACACGCTTTTTCAACATCAAAGGTGGTGACGATGAACGGTGTTATTTTGCACGCTGCCTTTCGCTTCTCGGAACTCCCAATAACCGGGGTAAGTGAGGAGCGTTGGGAAGAATTGGTTCATCATCATCAACAACAGCAGCAGCAACAGCCACGCTCAATCCCAGGAATTCACTCCTCTAACCATCCACGTTTACTGGACTTCATCGGGTCTACTGGACATCTGAACTACTGGACATCTTGTGAAAACGCGCTTTATAGCTCATCGGATTTCTCCAAGGTAATTAAAGATTCTGATTCGATACACTGCTGGATGGTGCCCCCCCCCCCACTCCCTCACGCTAGACGTTTTCGTCAATTCTCACCTCTCTGAGACGCAACGATATTCGGAGCAACTTTCACACGGGTTGGATTTGCTCACGCCATCTCCTGCGACGCACGAGACCCACCCCCCACTCGGACGCGTTACATTTCGCTTGGCTGCCACTCCACTTGATTCGGAATCGGAATCTTTATTTGGATCTGCAGGAGAAATCCGATGAGCTATAAAGCTCCCCCTCCCACACACATGCCCCAGTGTGGGCGGGTCAGCAAGGTTACAAATGAAAACAATACAACAACAAACGATAGGAGTGCAAACTAATCTCGAAAATGAGAAGTTCGTCACTTAAATGTAAGTAAATCATAAATAAATATATTTCAATTAAAGTCAAATTTATCAAGCTTGGGCAAAGCAGCAAACATAACAACGCAGTCCCAGACCGTTACGGTGGCTAGGAGATGTTAACTACCTCGCCTAGTTTACAAGGGACATGGGTTCGATCTCGACCCTGACGCCTGCTGCTGTATATTTGGAGTTTGCGTGTCTTGCTCTCTCATCATCATCATGGTGGCTAGGATATGTTAACTACTTCGTCTGGTATGTAAGAAGCCGTGGGTTCGATCCCAGACCCTGGCGCTGCTGCTGTATATTTGGAGTTTGCGTGTCACGCTCTCTCATCATCATCACGGTGGCTAGGATATGTTAACTACTTCGTCTGGTATGCAAGAAGTCGTGGGTTCGATCCCAGACCCTGGCGCCTGCTGTATATTTGGAGTTTTGCGTGTTTTTTTAATCTCCGTGGTCGCATGCATTTTTCTCCGGGTTCTCCGGTTTTTTTCCCCCCTCCACATTTAGAATCAACATCAACGCGTTTTAGAATAGTTTGGCTGCTGCTATATACATTTCCACGTGGAGATGATGATGATTATGATGAGCCGCCACTGCGTTGAGGGCTATCATTTGTGATAGCCAGGGACGCTTCTAGAAACCCCCGTCTCTACAAAGCTCCGTTGGGGGCCTTACACCTGGTCGAATAAAAAATAAAGTTTTTAGTTTTTAATTGCCACGTGGCCATTGGGTCCTCCATCCCTTGGGAGACGTGACGTGTCCTTACCAAGCCCCCCCCCCCCCCAAACCCACTGAGGTTCTCTCGACGTTTTGAATTATGTCATTAACCCTAGGTATGTTCTTTAATCCATGCGCTCATCTTTCTGTCTCTTCGTGTAATTACAAAGCGTGTGTGTCCCGTGCTTTGAACTCTCTGGGATCTTTCTTTTAAAAGATATATATTAAAAAAATCGACTTTGTTTTTGTGGTTAGAGGCAACGTGATGGGAGAGGTTTTTCGTGCCAAAAACATATTCCCGTCATTGCACCACCCAACACGATTGTGATGTTTACACGCAATGTTGTTATTGTGGTTGTTATTAATACTATTATGTGTACGTGGCCCAATGTGCTGATACTATTCTGACCGATACAGCGCCTCCTCCTCCCCCGAGCGGGTGGATTAAGACTTTTCACGACTGGACTTGTTAATGTCTTAAGATCCGACACCCTCGACGACGTTTCGCGCAAGCGGCTTTAGTCGGGAGGTGAATTGTGGGCATCGAGTGAGGCTGCTTCTGCCGCGGCCGACGGGACGCCAAAAAAAAAGTAGCCACTCCTGAAACGCCGAATATGAATCTTGGTTTCGGATGCGAGAACCCGACCTCGGGAAGTCTTTTGCATTTAGTTCCAAGACCATCGGCGGTTTACAAAACCATGCAAGACGAGAACAATCGAGACAGACGCTACAAACGGAGGAGTAGGAGCAGCAGCACGATCCTGTGCATTCATCTTGAAATGAATTTGTATTGCGTGTGCGACCGCTGCGTGGCGTGGCTGTCGGCTACGAATCCGGCGACCCGATTTTCGGCTTCCCGCTCACGTCAGCCAACACCAGCGACGAGTCTCTGAGCCATACTCCCCTAGGTCGACTCGGCCTCAAATGAGTATACTCTGTGCGATGTGCAAAAGCATCGCCCCTTGGGAGACAAAGGCGGCCGGGCGTGGTTGCTGGCCACCCGCCTCCCGCTCACTGCCGTGTTCCGGTGCCGGCCTTCACAATCTGTGCTACTCGCTCACAGGACTTGCCCCAATAGTCGGTTAAGGCTATACACGGGGTGGGGGGTGGGGGGGAGCTTTGTCTTTTGTGTCTCTCTCAGTCCCGGGCGCTTGGCATGCCGTGACTTGTCCCCAGTACTGTCAGCTGTGCGTGAGAGCGAGAGAGAGCCCCTTCCAAAATTAGGGTGTTTCAGATCCTACCGTGCATTCTCATTCATAATCAAACAGCCGTTCCCGACCCGGCAATTTAATTTTAAATCCACACTCATCGCCCATTACGCACGGAACCTTTCCGCCTTCCTTTCGCAGCATCTGTGTGCGCGTCCAACTTCCTGCGCGCCGTACGTGGCCAACCGTGCTGATGGCAGGCGTAGGGCCAATTGGGACGTTCCGAAAATTTGGGACGCGCCCCAAACGTGTGTGACGCGGGTGTCAATAAAGTTACGCCAATCGCGTTGCACAGATGACTGGTGATCTTATAAGACGGGGGGTTGCGAGGTGGGGTTATAATCAGGTGAGAATGATAAACATCAAGTTGGATTTGGGGGAGGGGGGGGTCAAGCGGCGTGACTCTGGATGTTCCGATGTCGCTCGCCGCTGGTGTTGGCCGTGGTCGGAAATGGAACTCTGGTTGCCGTGTCCCGAACGGCAATGCAAACAACCACTGCGCCACCACTCCGCCACCCAACTAGTCACGACTGAGCGCGCGTATAGGTTAAGAGAGACCTACGTGCTATGCAGAAGGGCCATTGACCGAAACGTCGCCCGTTATACATGTTCTCCTTTCGAAGGCAGTGGGATTGACGTGTGTCTGTGTGTATAGGGCAGTGTAGCGGGTTTGCTGCGCTACGATCCCGCACAACCCGGGTTCGATTCCCGCTCACGGTCGAAACACCAGTGACGATTTATGCCGGCCGGTCCTGGGCCTCCACTGGGTCGACTCTGCCCAAAATGAGTACTGTACCTTAGTGCGGTGTGTAAACGTCGCCAGGCAGGCAAAGGCGGCCGGGCGTGGTGCTCCCAAACAGCACTTGCCCCAACCGACCATTGAAGGCTATACTGAGGATCTTTGTCTTTGTATATGCCGTCATTTTGCGCTGCGCGCTCGGTACTCAGAAAGTAACTCGACCGAGTTCGATTCCCAGCCGCGGCTCACGTCAGTGGCGAGTGATTTTTTATTTTGTATCTGTCCCACCCCCCCCAACCCCCCTTTCTTCTTTCTCCGTTACACCCCCCCCCCACGCTCACCAACTGACCAGCGCGGTGAAGTATGGTCACACAAGCCTGCGTGGGCCCGACACGGTCGTGGGGAAGTAGCGTCAGCAGTCATCCAGCAGTGGATGTGCGACGGAGAGCCGTGGTGTTGTTTTGTTTGATGCAAGGCCGTAGCCATGGTGTCAACATTGGGGGGGACCAAATCTTCCAGGGGGTCTGCCCCCCCCACAGAAAAAAATCAAAATTTGAAAACGAATTTCCTGCCTAAAATATATATTTAAAAAATTTACTAACCCTATTATGCATTGTCTTTGAGCTATACGCCTTATGGCGTCGTCTGGTCGAGCACCAATTGGGTCGAGGCTCAAAAGAAAGCCGTCCCTTGGTGTGGACCAATCAGCTTCAAGGACAATGCCACATATATTATCATAGTATGTTTTTTTGTTTGAATTTTGACTGCAGGTATTGTGGTTAATGCAGAGATGAATCCTTGTAAAAAGGTTTCAGTTTTGTTGCCAGAAAAAAGGGGGAAACCCCTATTTTTACATGGGATGGACTTTTAATTTATTTTTACAATAATGTCTAATATTGTATTGTATTACATTGCTCTGTTTTTACTTTTTTACCTTTTCTTGTTTCATTGTATGTAATGGCAGAGATTAGGGATTAGTAAAGCACAACCATAACCACAATCATATAAACATACATCAATTTTATAGCAATATATTGGGGGGGGGGGCATTTTGAGCATGTTTGAATATTGGGTGTGTCCCCCCCCCTCCCAATATATTATAATTTCGGCCTTGGTTTGATGCGCACCGTGATCAACGTGCGGCTATCGCGGGCGGGCGGGGGTGGTGGTGGATTGAGTTCCGTGCTTTTGAGTTTACAGCGCCGCCCACAGACACTCGTCCGACTCTCCGGCAAAATTCAAAGGCCTCTTTACCTTTGTTTCGTGGTCGGGGTAGGGTGGTGAGGGTCGTCAAACTTTTCAAAGAAGAAGAAATCAAATGTTTTTGTGTCTGTGTCTGCGCGTGTGATGCAGATGACGGAACACGGACTTTGACTTAACATAAACAATCACGGGACCTCCCTTGCCAGTATCAAAATATAAGAATAGATTGTATCCCTTTCTGGCAATAAAACGGTCGTGTGAAATCTATTCTCATACTTTGATACCGACAAGGGAGGTCTCGTGATGTAGCTACTCACCCAGAGCTCTCATAGTCCTGATAGTGGCATTGTCTTTGTGCTGTTCGCCTTTTGGCGTTGTCCTCTGGTCTCCCATTGTTTGAGACGAGGCTCCAAAGAAAGCTGTCTCTGGTTGTGTACCAATACTGTTTCAAAGACAATGCATCATGTACTGTCAGGGCATGTTTTTATTGTTTGCATGTTCACCACAAAGTATAATACAGATATGATTCCTTGCAAAATAATTCAGTTTGGTGTTTTAACTTTTCAACACAACTGTTTTATTGCCAGAAAGGGTAAACCATATGTGGGGGGGGGGGGGGGGGTGTTGGGGGGTGTTGGGGGTCTTGTCCTCTCGCCCTATCGACTGCGGGCAGTGAATCGGCGGGGTGAGCCGAGCGAGCCCTGGACTCTTGCTGATGAGACGCAGAGATGTCAATACCTGCGGGTCTGCTCGCTGCTGAAGCAATGTTGCTGACACAACTCCTACTCCAGAAGCGGCCAGAGCGGACGACAGAGTTGAGTAATGAATTACGAAAAAAACCCCCCCTCAAAATTAGAGAGAGAAAAATTATGGGAAAAGAGGCGCTGTGGAACGCATCAAATCGGTGGTGGGTTGAGGCGACGCACGCTGCATCAGGGTTCTCGTGGACATCGAATAACGTGGCGATGTATTGCGGATTTTTAAACCGATTTCATTCGGTGGTGGGGGGGTGGGGGCTACTCGCGAGCGCCGGACGGCATCGTGTTGCTCATACTCTATGGTTCTTTCGGTAAAGTCACGTACGTGGTAGAAACAATGGAATAGATCGCGACGTTTCGTTGTGTTGCGATCGAAACGTCGTGATTTATTATTTTTCTCTACCTACGTGACGACTTTACCGAAATAACCAAAGAGTATGGATTTCTGCAGTCACGAAAGCTTCAAATCAAGATCGTGTTGCTGCTCGCTGGGTCTTGCCCGAGGTGCTTTTTTTGTGTGCTCCGTACGACACCCGGCACACGATTGTCCAACGTTCCCGTTCAGATTTTCGATTTTTTTTTAAATTTTATTTTATTACCAACGAACGTGTTTTGTAAACCGGTGTTTAATTTGTTGTTGTTTTTGTTGTTGTTGCTGCCGAGCAGCCAAATCGATTGGAATTTTTCGTTCCACGTGAGCGTCGAATCTCCCATTTTTCGTTTTTTGACCGCGTCGGGTGGTGGAGGGCGCGCGCGCGCGGTTCTCACTGGAATCGTGGCCCCGCATCGATCGAATAACCCTGTGGTTCTTCTTTTTCTTAACCTGGGCTGCACGCACCCCCGAGAGGAGGGGGGGGGGATGTGAGACATTGCCAGATCGGAAACACAAATTAAGCACGGCAACCCGAGTACAACTGCTGTGATTTTAAGCTTTCGTGACTCTCTCTCAAATGTAGTTCTACCTGATGACGGTTGCTTGTGTTGCAATCGAAACGTCGTACTCTATTATTTAATTTATTTTCTTTCTACGTGACTTTACCGAAAGAACCAGAGTACAACTGCTGTGTTTCGTCAAACCCTATGCATTTTTTTAACTATTGCAAATTTTATTTTTACGATTGATAAACAAAGTGGAGTGCGAGGCTGCAGTAAACATTAAGCACAGCTGCAATAAACCAAAGTACTCATTGGGTATGTGAACCTCTTTAATATTGGACCCCCCCCCCCCACACCCACCGGGCTGAGTGACCCTGTCGCATCTACGTGTGCTGTTAAGAAGGCCCATTGCCCGAAACGTCGTCTCTCTAAATGTGATGGCACCGCTACCGTGTTTAAGTGGCAGTGTGCCATTGACGCATTTGTGCCCACGGCCCGCGTTGTTCACTTGCAAGTCTCGCCGTGCCATCGCCTTGTGCCGCTAGGTGGCGATGTAGGACCGCGTGGCTCCGTGACGATCTTTGTCGTGAGCGACGGCGCGTGGCGCGTCTCCTCCTGGCGGACCTGACGGTGGTTCCTCCTCTCCCCGCCACCATAGCTACTACACACGTGTGTTGTAGCTACACGTGTGTTGTAGCTACACGTGTGTTGTAGCTACACGTGTGTTGTAGCTACACGTGTGTTGTAGCTACACGTGTGTTGTAGCTACACGTGTGTTGTAGCTACATATGTTGTAGCTACGTGCCCCGCACTTTCAAGGGCCCCGCGTTAAACGCTTTCAAGCTATCAATTCCGATTCAATGATTCTGCACTTGCTCCATTACTATAGTACTATAACGCCTTCAACTTTTATGAAGGAGTGGGTGTTTAAGGTTAGCGATTTGGCGTTTTATCTGGCTGTATAGCGAAAAAAAATACAATTACTTTACTGTGCAAGTAAAAAAAATTGTGTTTTAATATGTGTGTTTTATTTAGTGCCCCTAGATAACATCATGCTACAGGCCCCGCACGAGCTTACTCCGCCCCCCCCCCCTACCAGCCACCAAACCCCGTTTAGAGTCCGCATGGTCCAGAGCGGTCTTCTTCATTGCAAGGCCACCAGGGGCCACTGATGTGCAGTCCTCGACAATGCACAACGTGTGACCCCCCCCCACCCCCCCAATCCTCGTGCTGCTGTCAAACGCCCGATGGTGTCAAATGTGTGGTGGCCTCTTCACACACCGACGTGATGTCTTATCGGGACAAGTGCCCCCCCCCCTCTGAAAATGAGTCGAAGGACACTGAGCAACTTCCCTCGTGAGCAGAACCCTGGTCCAGAGGGAGGTGATCCGCTGTTCCTACTACTGTTGCAACTACTGTTGCTGCTGCTGCTCCTCCTGCTGCTGCTGCTACTACTGCTGTTACTTCTGCGGCGGCTGCTACTGCTGCTATTACTGCTGCCACTACTGCTGTTACTGCTGCTACTACTGCTGTTACTGCTGCTACTGCTGCTACTATTACTGCTGCTATTACTGCTGTTACTTCTGCGGCGGCTGCTACTGCTGCTATTACTGCTGCCACTACTGCTGTTACTGCTGCTATTACTGCTGCTACTACTGCTGTTACTACTGCTACTACTGCTGTCACTTCTGCGGCGGCTGCTACTGCTGCTATTACTGCTGCCACTACTGCTGTTACTGCTGCTAATGCTGCTGTTACTACTGCTGCTACTGCTGCTACTATTATTGCTGCTACTACTGCTGCTACTACTGCTGCTACTACTGCTATTACTGCTGCTACTACTGCTGCTACTGCTGTTACTTCTGCTGCTACTACTGCTGTTGCAATTGCTGTTGTTGCTTCTATTGTTGTTACTGCTGCTGCTGCTACTGCGACTGCTACTGTTACTGCTGCTCTTGCTGCTAATGCTCCTCGGTTGATACGAGTCGATCAATATTCACTCGCAGTCGGATGAGAGCTCGTTTCAAAAGCCAAGAGAGAGGCTGTCTCTCCTGGTTTTTTTTTGCCAAGGTGAGATCCGTGCTACAAAGGACATTTTGTATCGTAGGTCTTGGTCAATCCACCTCTCGATGAAGGCCTACAATATATAATCAGACCTGTCGTCTCCTTCATACTATCTGTGCCTCCGTATAAACACACACGCACGCACCGTGCCCTTGGTGAGAGCGCGTGATCTCGACAGCGTCTGTTTGAATTACAATCGGAGATTTCGGACCCTCGCCCGATTGAGAGAAGTTTAGACCAGCAAAGGGAGGTTTTGGGGGTCCGTAACCAAAATAACACGAAGAACCAATGTTTTTTTTTTCTTTCAAATTCGGTATATTTATAGAAAAAAAAACCCCGAACAACACCCCTCGATATTTCAAGAGTCGCAATGACGCGCTTGGTGACCACGGATGACCGTGGTGGTTCCTTTATAAAAATATAAAAAACGTAACGGTCACGAAGCGGCTCCTCTTTTTTAGTTTTTAAAGAGCCGCACGCTGCTCCCGAAGCCGCAGGTTGCCGGTCGGGGGTGGGGGGACCCCCTTTGACTGTTTGAGACATCGAGTGAACTACCCCCCCCCCCCTTTCACAAGAGCGACCTGGCGATGCGCAGGAGCGAGATTAATTATTTTTTTTGGCATCGCAGGGTCTCTAGCGGTGGTGCAACGGCGTTTGGGGGGGGGGGGAATCAATCCAGCGGTGGATAAATCTTGACGGTGTGCCGCTCAAGCTTGATGATGGCTATAACGAGAGAGTAAATTCATGAATGTAATCCATCGTAAGTTGGCGCGAGGGTTGGTGGTATCGTTCGCGCCCGCGACTATTTGAAAACTTGTTTTCGTTGTTTTAAAGTGCGAGACTCCAGCCGCAAATTATCCCAACCTCGTTTTTTGTTTCTAAACGCGAAGAGCCGGAATTGGGAAGACAGAGAGAGAGAGATTGTTGGGCAAAACAAAACAAACAAAGACAACTGCAGGCGCCCGGTCGGATTCTTGGACCCACCTGTGCGGAGCTCGTGTAGCTCTCCATGTGCTGGTGGGGGATTTCTCGCCGGGGCTTCTGGGCTTTCCTCTTCCCCCCCCCCCCCACGAGAGGCAATTATCGTTGGAATTTGGCCAAAACCAAGGGGGGGTGGGGGGGTGGATCCTTCTGGAACAAACAAACAAATCTGGGGACCAAAGTTTTCAAAGTTAAAATGCACCGTTATTATTATTACCATTTTAAGAGGCGCATAAACCACAACCACGCAATGTCACCACCTGCTCGTGTGCTCAACGATTAATCATGTTCAGTTCTGTTTTTTTCTCTCTACAATATGCTGCATTGAAGGCCCTCCTCCCCCCTCCCCTCACGTCTTGTCGGTTATATGGATTGGGGGTGTTTGGCGGGGATTGTTTGACCATACTTTACCATACTTCACCATACTTCACCACGCTTGTCGATGCCCGTTTGTGAAGATTTTTTTTTAGAATTTAGCCCCTCCCCCATCCTCTTCCCCCCCCACCCCCCACCTTCACTGGAAGTTTTGAACAAATCTGCACCCCGGTATAAGGGACTCGTCGCTGATGATTGCTTTGTTATCGCAAGCGCCCCGCATATATGATTTATGGCCTCGCCGTTTAATTTGTACGATTCGATATGAACGCATGCATTATTGATACTGTATAAGAGAGGAGAGATATATAGGTTTTGCAATTTCTTCCAAAGGCGCACGCACGCCCCGACTAGAGCGATAGTGCGGTGGGCTATCGCGCTACGAACCCGAGTTCGATTCCCACTCACGGCCAATGCCAGGTGACGATTATTTAAACCGGTCCTGGGCCTCCCGTAGGTCGACTCGGCCTCAAAATGAGTATATGTCTGGGAAGACAAAGGCGGCCGTACGCGGTGCTGGCCACCCACCCCCTCGTGTGCCGTGCTCGCCTTCATAAGTGCTCGCTAACGGCGCTTGCCCCATGAGTCCGAGGCTGTACGGGGGTCTCTTTCTCTTTGTGCCCTACCAGGTGCCGTGCTGGTAAAACCACGCGCGCGTGTGCTGGATCCGGCACAAACCGTCTGTCAGAGGCTAGTTGGGGGATCTTTGCCTCTGTATCTACCGAGTCCATATACCGGCTGCGTAATCTGCTCAACAACCCAGCAGCAGAAGCTTGCCGAGTCCCCAAGACCCATTCATTCAGGAAGGGCCCTGCTAAACATTTGAATGGTTGACCAATTCCATTTTTTTTTCGTAACGAGACGTTTGGCTTCGCGTTTTTAGGAGGAAACCGGAGGAGACCCCCTGGAGAAGCACCCTCTAACCTACGACACCTGGCAAGCCCGGGTAAGCATCCATCCAAATACCAACGGTGGCAGGTTCAGGCCTGCTTGACGTTTGACTTATAACCACATCATGCTTTGATCGTGTGTCTCCGTGTGTGTGTACATATGCAGGTTTCTTTAAAAAATGTTAACACTTTTGACAATTTGCAACAAGAGAAGGTTCCAGGCAACGCGTTGACAATGATGGCGAACAAATGGAGACTCTTTGTCTTTTTGAAGCTATTGACATTACATTTGTTATCATGTCACAGTGTATTAATATCCGTTCTCTTTCCATTAAAAACGATAGTTCCATCTAAGTGTTAACATGTTTTTGAAGCACCGTGTGTGTGTATATACGTGCACTGTGTATATGATGCACACGAATCTATCGCTGTATGGCCATGCAACCCCGCCCCATGAACACCATAGACACGTTGCCAGCTTGATAGCCACCGAATGAAGCCGGCACGACACACCATGTAAGTCGTTGTGATGACAGAGGAAAAAACAACGTCACGTTACGCACGCGCTTGGCCGTCTTTGTCTCTCCCCCCGTGCTGACGATGTTCTCTTTCTCTCTCTTACACAAAGACAAAGATCCCCCGTTTAGCCTTAACAGACTGTCGTGCCGTTAGCGAGTAGCACCTATGAAAGACGGCACGGCACACGAGGGGGTGGGTGGCCAGCACCATGCACGACCGCCCTTTATCTCCCTAGCGGCGATGTTTACACACCGCACCAGGTACTCATTTTAGGCTGAGTTGACATAGGGGAGGCCCGGGACCGGTTCAGATAATTGTCACTGGTGTTGGCCGTGAGCGGGAATCGAACCCATAGCGCAGCGCGCTAACCGCTACACCACCGCTCTACCCCCCACCCCCCAACACACGTGGCCATTATGACGACTGCACAAGGCTTTCGCTTTATCACTCCGCAGGAGGGTTGTGAGCCGCGTGATTGACGGGTGTCTTGTCGCCGCGTGTGCCGACCCCTTTCGAGCGCGATTAAAACCACTCGGAGATGTATATCGTGGCAAAATTAGCTTCCACTTAGCGACCCATTCACACGCAAATTGATTTTGGACGACGCGCGTGTCAGTGGCCGGGTTCACTTGAAGATGTTTTAGTCACTTTAAGATGTTTTGCTGTTTATGTTTTTGTTTGTTGCGGTTGCACCCGATTCAAGAGCCGACTGGCTCACAGGGCTATACCAAATAAATCAATAAACTGAAATAAACTGAAACTGAAAAGTGTGTGTGTGTGCGCGTGTGTGTTGTGGGGAGCGGTAGTGTAGCGGTTAGCGCGCTGCGCTATGAACCCGGCGACACGGGTTCGATTCCCGCTCATGGCCAACGCCGGTGACGATTATCTGAACCGGTCCCGGGCCTCCCCTAGGTCGACTCAGACTCAAATGAGTACTTGGTGCGGTGTGTAAACATCGCCACGAGGGAGACAAATGCGTTCATGGCGTGGTGCTGGCCACCCACCCCCTCGTGTACCGTTTCGGCCTTCATAGGTGCTCGCTAACAGCACTTGCCCCTACAGTCTGTTAAGGCTATATGGGGGATCTTTGTCTTTTTGTGTGTGTGTGCGCGCGTGCGATAGAGTAGCGGCCTGCACCCTGTGGGTGTGCGTGGGGAAGGGGTGATTCGTCACCACAACCAACCCGTCAGACTTGTGCAAAGACAAAGATCACCCATATAGCCTCTAACAGACTGTTGGGGCAAGACCTGTTAGCGAACACCCAAATGAAGGCCCTGCACGGCACGGCACGCGAGGGTGTTAGGTGGACAGCACCATGCCCGGACGCCTTTGTCTCCCCCAGTGACGATGTTTACACACCCGCACCAGGGAGACCCAAGATCGGTTCGGGTAATCGTCACCGAACTCGGGTGGCAGGATTTTTTGGTAGTGTTACCGCTCCCGACACACTCCACGCACACACATTACAGGTAGTTATCATCATCATCGCCGTAGGATTATGCCGAAGAGGGTTTTTTGTTTTTTAAATCGTTGTCCCTGGCGTTCCTAATTTATTGTCACCAATTCATCATCGGTCAATAATAATTCGACCCTTTTATTAATTTACCCTACCCATCGTCGTCATTTATGAATTAATTCTTACATTGATCACCATGGTTACGACATATTATTCGTTCGTGTTAATTATTAATAAACCAGTCCACTCTTCACCAAAAAAAATCGTCAACAATGAATTGATTATCTAGATAATGTGATAATTCATTACGCATTAACCATCGCCACCCAGAGTCGTCACGCAACCCTCCACGCTCCATGCGTCATTCGTCCACGTGGCATCGTCAGAATCCTCGCCACCCAAATAATCCAATACACGAACGATGTCGTGAATGGACGGATGGATGAATGCGCGAACTATTAACTCGACCGTCATCATCATCATCAGCGTCGTGGTCGTCTTTATTTTGACAACGCGATCTGTTAAAAAAAACCCCTTCCATTAACAAAGGCTGTTCTACTCTCCGCCTCTGAGCGGATTACAGCACTAAAGTGTTGCACCCTGCCGAGGTTTGACGAGCCACGTGAAGCCTCCCATTCCCGCGCGGCCCTTATCAGCACCACAGCAGCAGCCGCCGCCACCGCGTCCCGCGCGCTGCAATTAAAATTCATTACAACACTACGGAGACAAAGACCCCCCCCCCCCCGTATAGCCCTTTAAACATACTGTTGGAGGGGGGGCATGTAGTGCCGTTAAGTTAACAATTTTTTTTACCCCATAGCTTATTTTTTACAAGCGGATCTGGCTATCGCAATTTCTCTATCCTGTGAAGTGGGCTTATCACGTGGAAATATTATTGCAGCCAAATACTCTGAACGCTTGACCGTTGATTCCCAACGTGGAGGGGAAAAACCGGAGGACCCGGAGAAAAATCCACTGCGACCCACAGGGAGAGAGAGAGACACGCAAACTCCACATATACAGCAGCAGGCATTCTCAGGGTCGGGATGGAACCCACGACCTCGTGCATACCGTGTGATGTAATTAACATCTCGCCACCGATGTAATTGTCCACGTGGCTAGTATCAATATGGTATATATACATGACGTCACATCTCTCCCGAGCCGTGTCCTTTTATTAAATATATTTATTCGGTAACTTGTTTAGCCTCTGGGTAACGTAACGGCGTTAGTTTACGTGAGATCATGCAATTCGTGTAAGTGAATGGGCAATTTAACACGTAGGCTTTCCCGACCAATATCATCCTTAATAGAGGTTTGTTGGGTTAGATCTCGTAAATATATAAATGTGTCGTTAAACCCGCCACCACCCGATACAGCCAACTAGTAAGGGTTGTCACGTAAACAGAACGTGGCCAATTCGTCACTAGTACAGCACGCCGGTGTGTTGGAGAGCAAAGCCACAACATTTACAATCTGAGTACGTTTCGCCAGTAATGATGAAGCTAGTTGTACTTACTGGCGAAACGTCGTACTCAGATTGTAAATGTTGTGGCTTGGCTCTCCAACACAAATTGGCGTGCTGTACGAGTGACGAATTGGCCACGTTCTGTTTACGTGACGACCCTTACTGCGTCGGGTGGCGGCGGGTTTATCGACACATTTATTTACGCGATCTAACCCAAAAAACCTCTATTATGGATGAATGTTGCAATGTTCGCCTACGTAACGGTGTTAGTCTGTGGGCAATGCCAGGCAATGGGCAATGCCAGTCAATGGGCAATGCCAGTCTACCGGTCCTGAGCCGTGTTCTTTCTCAGACGTCGCCCGTCAATGCACCTCCGATGAGCACGGCTGGCTACGCACGGTGCGAAAGAAGTTCAACGTACAGTGTACGCGGCCTTCCATTAACATTTGAGCTCCGTCTGTGATTTATTTACGACAGAACTTTGCACTGGATGGGAATACTCCTCCCCAGTTGCCATCCCAAATTGTCCAAATTTCTTAAAGTCTTTCCAGGCGCTTGCTGTACTCACTGTAACTTTATACCGTCCCTCTTTGCGTAATTAATTAGCACAACTGTTATTGTATACGTGGCGGCGCGCGTGGTGTGCGTGTGTGTGGTATGTTAATTATAAGCGTTCGAGATTCTAAAGTTGAAATGGATCATTAGCCGTATGATGGCAGGCTTGGGGTCGATTTAACTTGCAGTTGAACTTTTACAGTGCATCACCTTAACTCGTACCGAGCACGGTACAGCAAACCGACACAAAAAACCCAACACGATAAATATGCAACAGTACAATTAGAAAATTACTGGAAATTGATATCGCGATAATCGTTGTGTAAATGATATCGCAGGCGGGCCGAAGCTGAGACCTAATTAGTTGCCTTTCAGATGTAATTTGTGCATTCTGAGTAAAGTTTGAAAGTGTGGTGGAGGTGGCGGGGTGTGCGAATGGGGGTGGCAGGGGATGGGGATGCTTTTATTTACAATGTAGAATCAATTAAAATTTACAAAACCAAAAATGACTCTACTTGATTGACTTATATTGGTGTCACTCCACTGCTGGATGAAAAAGGCCTTCTTCGCGTTAGGGTTGCCAATTCTGGCTGAAGCTATATGATATATATGATATATTATTATTTTTTGTTCTATTTTATTTTTCTACCTACGCTACTTTACCGAAAGAACCAAAGAATGTGGCTGAAGCTATTATGGGAGAAGTGATTTTTTTAAAATATATATTTTGAAAATAAATAACGATTACATTTATTTTCTTTAAATATCCACAGATTTTTTTTTTAATCTCCCGGATTGCTTTTAATAGTCACCCGGAGATGGACACCAATTCCGGGAGAGACTCCCGACAGATCCGGGAGGGTTGGCAAACCCGACTCCACGTACGCCGCGTGATGGTGTTGGTTGTTTGTAAACCATACTTCACCACACTGGGCAGTGTGGTTGGGAGGGGGGGGGGGGCAGAACGCAGTGTGCCAACCACTGCGCCACCGCTCTTCCCGAATTATTGGTGGCGCCGCGGTGGCGATGAGATGTCATCTCCCTCGCCTGGTTCGCAGGAAGGTCGTGGGTTCGATCCCGGATCCCTGACAATACCTGTTGTATATTTGGAGTTCGCGTGTTCTCTCTCTCTCTCTCTCCCCCGTGGTGGTCACGTGGACTGTTCTCCAAGTTCCTCCTCCGGGTTTTCCCTCCTCTATATTGAGAATCAACAACGCGCCTAGGTTAATTGGATGTTACGATACATTCCCCAAGTGTGATGATGATGATGATAGCAGCCACTGCGATGATGAGCTATCATCACGCGTGGCCACGTCGCCTCTGAAAAAGAGCCGCTTACTCGGTACCACGCAACTTGTACGGTCATAAGAAAACACATCATTTATTCTCAAGCTCTCTTTCATCATTATTTTAAGCAAATGTGTACGCATAGGTATTGCGTAATATAAAATAAACTGGCAATTCACATGCTTTGTATATCTGACCTTCCGCAAGGCGTGGGTCCAAAGCACGCAAACTCTGGACCGGTTTCAGCAAACAGTGGCTCATCAGCAGGGTCAGGCTTGCTGGAACCGTGGATTGTGAACTGCCAAATGTATTTAGGCGGGCGCCCTTTCTTTAAGATATGGGACCCAGGTCTACACAAAATTATCTCGGGAGTAAATAACTCAAAATTACAGTGCACATTTTGCTGCGTAAATTATTAACTCCCAGAAGGTTGGTTTTAGCTGATGGGATGTGTAACACATGTTTTTGCATGATATTGTGCAGGAACAGATGTGAAGCAGGCGTATTGTGTTATATTTCCACAACAGCGCTAAATGTAATACGAGATTCTATATATATACACGAGAAATATGAAACTGTTTAAAATCTAAAATTAGATGCAAGTTGTTGTAAAGTCTGAACACAACCTAGTAATTTAACACCTGTGGCTCTTTAAAATTAAAACGTCTGTAATATAGGTGGCGTTTCGAGAAATGGCTCTTCCACAAAGCGTGTTGAAAAAGGGTCCTTCCCCGAAACGTCGCCCATCATAGCTTTCCATCGCTTTATGCGGTAGTAGATACATTCCCCACCCCCCCCCCCCAAAAAAAAGAAAGGCTTTCAGAAAGGCGAAACCGTACGAGGAGAGAGGAGCTGCTTGCAGAAGAGCGCTCTGGCACACTCTGCAACGACACTACAACGGTGCCGCACGTCCGACTGTATAGCCGCATGTGGGGTTAAAATAAAAGACACCGCGGCCACTCGACGGTCTAAAGGGGTGGTGGTGGTGGTGGCAGCTACGGACGTGGCGAACAAAAACAAAAAACAGCGTTGAGGACCCGACCGTGGAAGCGCCGCGATTTTGTCCCTCTCTCTCTCTCTCACGACGGCCGGCGGACCCCACGCTCAACCGCGATCGAACGCGGCACGGGAGATGTGCGGCGTGCCGCGTCATTCCATCAATGGAAACTCCAAAGCATCGCCAAATCTGCGACTGTGGTAAAGCCCGAACCGTCAAAACGCAGCAACGACGAGAGTGGCGTTGCTGTGTTCACAATCCGTGCAGCGTCTACTGCCGTCTTGGATTGGTTGAAGGACCTCAACATTCAACTATGACATCATCTATACAATTCATACAGCATCTACTGCCGCCTTGGATTGGTTGAAGGACCTCAACATTCAACTATGACATCATCGAAACAATCCGTGCAGCATCTACTGCCGCATTGGATTGGTTGAAGGACCTCAACATTCAACTATGACATCATCTATACAATTCATACAGCATCTACTGCCGCCTTGGATTGGTTGAAGGACCTCAACATTCAACTATGACATCATCGAAACAATCCGTGCAGGATCTACTGCCGCATTGGATTGGTTGAAGGACCTCAACATTCAACTATGACATCATCTATACAATTCATACAGCATCTACTGCCGCCTTGGATTGGTTGAAGGACCTCAACATTCAACTATGACATCATCTATACAATTCATACAGCATCTACTGTCGCCTTGGATTGGTTGAAGGACCTCAACATTCAACTATGACATCATCGAAACAATCCGTGCAGCATCTACTGCCGCATTGGATTGGTTGAAGGACCTCAACATTCAACTATGACATCATCTATACAATCTATACAGCATCTACTGCCGCCTTGGATTGGTTGAAGGACCTCAACATTCAACTATGACATCATCACACAATCCGTGCAGCATCGACTGCCGCCTTGGATTAGTTGAAGGACCTCAACATCCAACTATGACATCATCTATACAATCCATACAGCACCTACTGCCGCCTTGGATAGGTTGAAGGACCTCAACATTCAACTATGACATCATCTACACAATCCGTGCAGCATCTACTGCCTCCTTGGATTAGTTGAAGGACCTCAACATCCAACTATGACATCATCGAAACAATCCGTGCAGCATCTACTGCCGCATTGGATTGGTTGAAGGACCTCAACATTCAACTATGACATCATCTATACAATTCATACAGCATCTACTGCCGCCTTGGATTGGTTGAAGGACCTCAACATTCAACTATGACA
The DNA here is from genome assembly GCF_048934315.1 of Petromyzon marinus. Taxonomy (NCBI): domain Eukaryota; kingdom Metazoa; phylum Chordata; class Hyperoartia; order Petromyzontiformes; family Petromyzontidae; genus Petromyzon; species Petromyzon marinus. Next base: position 3,713,881 of record NC_133685.1, read on the forward strand.
TCATCGAAACAATCCGTGCAGCATCTACTGCCGCATTGGATTGGTTGAAGGACCTCAACATTCAACTATGACATCATCTATACAATTCATACAGCATCTACTGCCGCCTTGGATTGGTTGAAGGACCTCAACATTCAACTATGACATCATCTATACAATTCATACAGCATCTACTGTCGCCTTGGATTGGTTGAAGGACCTCAACATTCAACTATGACATCATCGAAACAATCCGTGCAGCATCTACTGCCGCATTGGATTGGTTGAAGGACCTCAACATTCAACTATGACATCATCTATACAATCTATACAGCATCTACTGCCGCCTTGGATTGGTTGAAGGACCTCAACATTCAACTATGACATCATCACACAATCCGTGCAGCATCGACTGCCGCCTTGGATTAGTTGAAGGACCTCAACATCCAACTATGACATCATCTATACAATCCATACAGCACCTACTGCCGCCTTGGATTGGTTGAAGGACCTCAACATTCAACTATGACATCATCTACACAATCCGTGCAGCATCTACTGCCTCCTTGGATTAGTTGAAGGACCTCAACATCCAACTATGACATCATCGAAACAATCCGTGCAGCATCTACTGCCGCATTGGATTGGTTGAAGGACCTCAACATTCAACTGTGACATCATCTCTATCAACTGTTGCTTGCAAGCCATACGAAAGAAGTTAATCGAAACCGCCTAATGCGGCGATTTTTTGGTAGAAATTAGTTGGTCGCGTCAATGGCGCAAAATCGCACAACTGAACCCGCATACAGCGAGGGAAATCCTGTACCCTGCACACGATTTTTTTTCTCCCTTTCTAAGACCACAGTGTTACCGACGAATGTTTACCGGAAATCTGTGAAAAAGAGGCTTCATAGCGCATCGGATTCCTCCGGCCTAAACAAATATTTCTCATTCCGACAATGTTGTTTTGCGCACAATTTTCCATGCGGTAAACAGCATCGTCAAGTGACGAGTTTTGAATTCACGCCAATGCGATTTTAACGGTCGCTGTAGTCGGGCGCTTGGGTTGTAATCACATGGTCACGACGGGGCTGCTGAGCCACCGCGGGTAGAAAACACCCACAACACACAAGGGTCAGCAGGCAGGTAGGGGGGGACGGAGTCACGAACGGCGGGAAAAACAGGGCCGGTCCTCTGATTGGTAGGACAGATGCGCTTGTTTAGAGGGTGAAAAGCGGACGTCTGAGAGAGCACCGGTCAGGGGAGAGTGGCGGGACATCCGAGCCACCTGATTGGACGGGAGGCCAGCGGATCAGCGGCGATTTATCTTTGATGTAGAGGATAATAAAGAGAGAAGGTAGGGATAGAGTTAGTTCGTGTTCTACTCAAGCCAGGCTCGGGGCCGTCGACTTCCGAGCCACTCGAACGTCCGTGTGACGAGTCGAAGTGCAGCGAGGATCCGACCCAGCAGCTCCGTACGAGTCGAACCGTGAGTACCCGAGAGTGAGATATTGAGGCCATTGTGAGATTGTCTTAGGAGAGTGATTTGAAAGAGGCGATACAGATCGGGTCTTTGACCATCGGGAGATAGATTAGACCTGCCCTGCTGACTCAAACTGACTCGGGTAATTTAGCCTCGGACTCGCTGAGAATAAACTTTTGGGGATCAATAAACCTTGTCGTGTGGTTTCTGCGAGGGTGGAACGGATGCATGTTGGTGTGCGTCGTTGTACCCTGTGTTTGTGCGTGAGTGTGTATTTACCCACGTGTTTGCGCTCGCCCATGCGTGTAGCTCGTGGTTAGCGTGTGCGTACAGGGGCACGTGAGATTACTCATACGCCCTTTCGTTTAACGTGTGCGTGAGGCTAACGGGCGGCGTACACGCGAGATTATTCGTGCGGCCTTTTGTTTAGTGTGTGCGTGGGGTGAACGGGCGGCGTACCCGTGAGATTGTTCATACAGCCCTTTAAATAAATCTCCGAGACAATCCCCCCAATCGGCTGCGCGTGTGCGAGTGACGTCCCTGCCCTCTGACCCCCGACCCCGAGTCCCGCGCGCGCGATTGGTGCGTGGCACGGGAGAGGAGCGACGTGGGTGTGAGTGAGTGTGCGCAGAGAGTGTGTGAATTGATCCCAGGTGGCTAAGCGCCAGCCACGAATCATGCCCCGAGGGGCCGCAGCGAAGGGGGGGGGGGGGAGTCGGTGAGCAGAAACCCTCCCCAGGACACGGAAGAGGGGAGCAGTGGATCCCACGTGAGCGAGGAGCCGGGGGCCAGCCTCCCCGACAGACTCTTCAACTTTTTGAAGCTATCAACATTACATTTGTTACCATGTCACAGTGTAGTAGTATCCGTTCTTTTTCCATTAAAAACGGTAGTCCCATATAAGTGTTAACACTTTTTTTAAGCACCCTGTATTATAATATTAATATAAATTGTTACGCTTTAGAATCGCTCTCTGTTGTTGTTAGCGTGAACTCGACTTTACCCGTGCCAAATTTCAGCTCTCTAACCGTTCGGAAACTGCTAAAATACACACTGCATCATTTATTGTCTCGACACGTGCAGTTTTTATAACGTAATGGGATGCCGTGGGATGTATTGACATTGGTTCGTATAGTTCGTATCGTCAATGCGCAAACCACTTTCACTACCCCTCTGTATCATCCACACGATGCGCAGGATGCGATGTTACACGTGATGTATAATAACATCGCAGTATTTTACAGATGCTTATGATGCACATCGTGTATTGTACAGAAACGCCGTACCCAATGATACACATCGTATTGTTACCGGTACGCACGACAGATATAATGTTGTCTCTTGTTACCAATCTTAACACGGTAACGGAATTGCAAAAGGAGGCGACACGGGACCCGATGAGAAGACTTTTGCAGTAATAAATATATAACACGAACTCGCTTTCGGTGGTAATGTCGGTGGTAATGTAGGTGGTGCAACAATTATATACCAATACATACCAATTCACGCTCGTGTCCCAATAGCCATGGATGTTTTTTTTGTAATCCCGTTACCGTGGACTCGCCCCGTATCGAAATGGAGTGTCTACGCACGCGTATACACATGGGTCTGTGCACGCGTGTACACATGGGTCTGTGCACGCGTGTGCCCCCATGTGTCTGCGCACGCGTGTAACCCGAGTGTTGCATTGTATGCGCAAAGATGCCACGTTTAGCGATAACAGCTCTGTGGGTCACCAGCACCACGCCCGACCGCCTTTGTCTCCCCCAGTGGCGATACACCGCACCAGGTGACTCGTTTGAGTCGGAGTCGACCTAGGGGGGGTGCCTGGGTACGATTCAGATCATCGTCGCTGGTGTTGGCCGTGAACGGGGATCCCACGCACGCTGACACCCGCAAAATACATCAAGTGCGAATAACTCGACTCGTGCATCGATTTAACGTCTCTACAAGCAGTGGTCCTTCGTCTTCTTAACCTGGGGGTGCACGCACCCCCAATGCGGTGCTTGATGCCCTCTCTGGGGGTGCGTGGACGTGGCCAGATTTGGTTTTTTTTAGAAGTAAAATAATCTACAAAAACAAACGAAGCACGGCCACATAAGTCACAAGTGAACTTTGCTTCATCAAACCCTGCGTGGTTATTATCATTGTCATTTGTTTTACAATCGAGGGCCCAAGGTGGGGGGGGGGGGGGCGGTGCAAGGCCGCAGCAGAGGTTTAAGAACCAGTGCCCAAAGGGAATTTGTACGACGGCCGACGTTTCGGGCAATGGCTCTTCATTGCTGAGATGTAAAGAAACGACCATTGTCCCCCCCCCACACACACACGGTCGCCTATTTTAATATCCAGTTAACACCACGCCTCCCCCTCTTACGATAGCGAGTGACTGATTGTAAATGTGTCAATCACGACGGAGGTGTGACGACGGCGTCTGGGTAAACAAATCGTCGCAGCGGTGACCCGTGGTGCTCCAGACACGCTGGACGGTGCTCGGGGGTGGGTGGCCACCACGCGTACGGACAACGCAACACGCTCGCCGATATTGCCGCCTCCGATAGACACCAACGTGTAATACAGGAATACCCCGATGTACGTCTCTACCTTTTAAAACGTCGTTTCCCAAACACGTCGTCACTTTGTTGCTAACACCGCTGCCCGATTCGCGTCGCCCCCACCCCCACCACACACTCACGTCGCTGACCGCATCATCATCGTCGCAGTCCGTCATGTATCGTTATCCGTCGTCGCCTCCACCTACGACTCCCCGTCCATCGCTGTGACTTGACGTCGTTTCGATATTTCGTTGTCGCACCTCGGCAGGAACGCATCCCGGACGTAAACCGGGGTATCGCTGTAACCGTATCGTCTCTCGTTACGGGGCAATGTTGTTATTGACGGGTGAGTGGTAGAGTTGTTGCTATTATTATTTGCGCATCCACATTGGTTTTTTTAATAATATAAAAATTAACCGGCTGCATTTAATTCTTTCCGACCGCCTTTTATTTTTTTTGTTCCTCACATTCCTGGAAGAAGCTTAAAGCAAGCACGTGGTCTGAAACGTCGGACATCGTGCGGTGCAACCCAAATTCACATTGGGAGGGGGGAGGGGGCGGGAAATTTGTATTTGCGGAGTTCCCTCCAACTTGAGTATCATCATCTCGGCTCAAATCAGAAATTGTATCCACACAATTCTGTATTTTTTTACAATTGTTCTACTCTCTTGGTGGCTCCGAAAGCCAAAATTATAGTTTTTTTATCCTAAATGTTTTATCTTATTTGTTTATTACAATCGCAAAAAGTATCGTGACAATCTTTTTTTGTTTTATATATATGTTTAAAACAAAAAAGTACAATTGCGATTTCGTGTCCGAATGCGTCATGCATGTTTTTGCTGCTGTTGCTGTTGATGTACGCCATCGTCAACTAAAACGTTGCGCGGAACCTCCTCTCAACTTTGTTCAATTCTCTTTCAACCGAGTAACCCCCCCCAACATCGTTCTAGATGTATCAAATCATGAACCTCAATATTTGAAAGCAATTGCCCCCTTTTGTTTTGTCGAGGTATCCGAGCCGGCCAAGTAACCGCGAAGCGAATAAAGAGCAACGCGTGTCTCAAACGGGCGCGCTCTGCACGCGCGACGCAATTCGTTGTAACTCACGGGTTACTCTTGGAAACCCGCATTGTTTACGATCAATACGTTTACAAAACACTTTTGTGTCGTTCTACGTGAACCATATGGATTGAATTTATTTTTTCACCGCGGACATTTTATCTTGGCAGATTCACACACGAGTGTTCACCAATGAGTCTCCATGCATAATGTGATTTCACACATTTTATAAAATCACCTCCCGTGTACCCCCCTGGGACATTGCCACGTGTACCCTGGTGCCCCCCCCCCCCCCCCCACTGCAGCAGTCTAAAGCTGTGTGCCTGGAGCAGGCTAACCACCATACTCCACCACGCCACCACCACCATGCCACCACAACCACGCTACCACCACCACGCCACCACCACCACGAGGCTGGCTGAGACTGGGTGTGTGACTGTGTGTGTGCGTGTGTGTATGTACGTGTGTGTGTGCGTATGTGTGTGCGTGTGTGTGTGCGTACGCGTGTGTGTGTGCGTGTGTGTGCGCGTGTGTGTGTACGTGTGTGTGTGTGCGCGTGTGTGTGTGCGCGTGTGTGTGTGTGCGTGTGTGTGTGCGTGTGTGCGCGTGTGTGTGCGTGTGTGGGGGGTTAGCGCGCTGCCCTACGAACCTAGCGACCTGAGTTCGATTCCCGCTCACTGTCAAAATCAGTGACGATTATCTGAGCCGGTCCTGGGCCTCCTCTAGGTCGACTCAGCCTCAAACGAGTACCTGGTGCGGTGTGTAAACATCGCCACTGGGGAGACAAAGGCAGCCGGGCGTGGTGTTGGCCATCCACCCCCTCGTGTGCCGTTCTCGCCTTCATAGGTGCTCGCTAACAGCACTTGCCCCAACAGTCTGTTACAGGCTAAACGGGGGATCTTTGTCTTTTTTGTCGTGCGTGCGTCCGCCCGCTTATTTCCGAGACTTCGCACAGCAAATTGCAAGTTCCACAATGCCACGCTACACGCTTCTATCTCAAGCCACGTGTTCTGCGTAGGGCAAAGTTACAAATCCCCCCAACCCCCACAAAAAAGTGAAATAAAACAAAGCTCCCGTCTCGCTAGAGCCTTTAACGGGGGTTGGTGGGCAATATATTGTCAGCGAGCACCTCTCCCAATGAAGGTCGCAATAGTCCATGCAGGAGAAGGGTGGCCAGCGCACCCGCTCGCTGTCGCCTCGCATCGCAGTCGGTGCTCGAGTCCACAATGCCGGTGGCCACGAGCGGCAATCGAACTCGCAGGATAACCGCTGAGCCACCGCTCCGCACAAAGACGAAACAATCACCCCCCCCCCCCACCACCACCGTGTTTATGTTTATATGTAGCATTGTCGAGGCAAGTTTCCATCGACGCGCGCACGGCGCAGCGACCAGTTAACCACGCCCGGCCGTCTTTGTCTTCCCCCCACCCCCACAGCTGATGGATTTTTACACACCGCACCAATCAATACTCACTTTTAAGGTTGGGTTGACCTAGGTAACGGGAGGGCACGCACGGACGGGTTCCCGATATTCGCCAACCTGACGCTCAACCGCGGCAGGGAATCGAACTCGGGGGGCCGGGTTCACAGTGTGGTGCGCGAACCGGCAAAGATCCCCCACATAGCCTGTTGGGGCAAACGCTCTTCAATGAAGGTCGCCACGGCACAAGAGGGAGTCGGGCAGTCAGCGACCACGCCAGGCCGCCTTTGTCTCCCCAGCAGCGTCGATGTTTTTTTTACACACCGTAACAGGTATTCATTTTGAGGCCGAGTCGACCTAGGGGAGGCCCAGCACCGGTACAGATATTTGTCGTTGGTGCTGGCCGTGAGCGCGAATCGAACTCGGGACGGACGAACTTTGTAGCGCAGCGTGCTAACCACAACGCCACCGCTCCCCACACATCTCACACGCAGACGCACGCGCTTAGCTATTAAACACAGGCGGTGTCATCTCATTACAATCGGCTTACGTCTTCCAATTTCAACCGAATCTCTCGGTTATTAAACAAGTTGGAAGGCTTGTATATCTTTTTGTTACAATGTTCCTAACTTTGATTATTGAAGCGCGCGCGGCGCCTCTCTCTTTAGTTTTTTTTCTTTTTAGTTCTTTTTAGACTTGGAGAAGAATAAAAGCCTCGGCAACGCCATTCCGAGATGCGAAGAGTCACCTGTGAAATGCGTGGCGCGACAGACCCCCAGGATCTTAAGAAGCAGAAGATGCTGTTTTTATTTTCTTTCATACACAACCACAACGAGAGTCCGGGAGTAGTACGATCGGCGAGCGGTACGTGAAGTTTACTAATTTTTTTGTTTAAAGAGTCCAGAGAGAAAGGAGAGCGAGAGGAGAGCGAGAGGAGAGCGAGACGGCTTGACTTCCAGACGCCGGTTTAAATGGTCGCTTGACAACATCGTTGGGAACGTCGAGGGAACGAACTTTAACCCTTGATTTATAAAGATAATTTCCGAACTTAACAAGAAGGCACCATTCAACCCGTCTCTCCCAATTAAAATTTTCACGTAATTAAGCACTTCCTCTCGGCCTCCATCTCCCCACCCTCCCTCCCCTTCCCCCACACCCCTCCTCTTAAGTATCCTCGCTTCGTCTCAGGGGTATAACTTGCAGCTAATTGTTAAAAACAACCTGGGTCTCTATTCCCCAGTAGACTCCCTCCCCACTCATCCCCCACCACCACCACCACCACCATGTAATCTCACTACTTAACTCCACGCTAATATCATCTGATATTTGAGGGTTAAAGCGAAGCAAATGTACTTTGCTCTCTTTTTTTTAAACCAAAACACGCACGCGCGCACTTTTTTTCCTGCACTAATTTAGCCGCTCGACTCAATAACACCGAGCGATCCCATTGCAGATTGCGCTCTGCCAGTTTCAACCCGCACGACGAACCATTTCCTAGAATTGTTTAAATCCTTATCACATCATCATCATTGCGGTGATGGTGGCTATGATGATGATGGTGATGATGATGATGGTGGTGATCGTACAATGGGCGAGTAAATTTATAAAATGGGAGCCGGTCGTTCAATGACATTCGACCAACGTCGTGGAGTGGTGTCCGGGGATCTACCCCCCCCCCAATCTTTGTTCGAATTTCACGGAAACGAACGACGCTCTCCCGTGCAAATTGAGGGCGCCACGAGATGTTAACTACCTCGCCTGGTAGACAGGAGGTCTACCAGGCGCCTGCTGTATGTATGTGGAGTTTGCATGTTCACTCTGCACGTGGTCGCGTGGATTTTTATTCCCCCCATCCACATTTTAGAATCAACATCGTCGCGCGTTCTAGAGAGTTTATCGGCTGTTATACATTTCCACACGACGGTAAGCCGCTTCGTTGAGCTATCGTTTGGCATAGCTAGGTCGCTTCTAAAAATAAAAAAAATGGCTATATACTGTAGCGGCTCAGCGGTGATTACGTAGTAAAATATAAAATAGTTGTATAGTTTACGGTTTTCTAACCCCTGTCTATCTCAAAGCTATCCTCTTTCTTCCTTCGCTCTGACGTCCCCCGGACGTTAGAATCGAGCACACGTCTGAATCATCTAGTGCACTCACCGACGTGGTTTTAACAGACTGGTAGTCAATCTTGATTTGAGACCGGTAGTCGCCACACGTCGGAGGCTTTCGCGACCAATATTATTCATAATAAAGCTTTTTTGGGGTTATATCGCGTAAGTATAAATGTTGTGTCGTAACCCTCCACCACCCGATGATGCTGGATGTAATTAACAGCGAAACGTACTCAAACTGTAACTGTTGTGGATTTACCCTCCAACACACCGTGATTACGTTGTATAATTCCATTATACGTAGCGGATTTTCATCGAGGGATCTGAAAGCGCTGCACAGGAGCACAGCGGCAGACACTCAGCACGTACGAAGATGATAACGATGCAACGCCAGTAACTCATTGGCATTCTTTGACTTAAAACTTTCGTGACTGCAGGAATTCATATTCTTGGTTCTTTCGGTAAAGTCACGTAGATAGAAAAGAAAAACACAATTAAAATGAAAACGTAAATTAAGACCGCTTGTGTGGCGATCGAAACGTCGTGTTTTTTGCTTTAATTTTTAATTTTTATTTATTTTTTAATTAAAATTGTATTTTATTTTAGTTTTCTTTATTTTCTATCTACGTGACTTTACCGAAAGAACCAAGAGAATGGCATTCTTTATTTACGTGACGAACCTTCCTAATTGGCTGTGTCGGGTGGTGGCGGGTTTAACGACACATTTACGTGATCCAACCCAAAAACTTTTATTTATGAATGGTAGTCGCCAGCTAAACGTCAACTCCAATTGTTAATGCCTAGTGGGGGTTTGTTCTCTAAGACGCACACATAAGTGGTGCTAAAATAGTCGCCTATTGGCACGTTCTGTTCACATGACAAACCTTACCGATTGGCTGTGTCGATTGGAGGTCGGTATACGGGGACACCCTTACATTTTAACTATTAAACTGTTTTATTTATTTGACCAGATAGGGTTCACCGAGCTATATAGCTCCTTTTTGTCAGAAGCGACCATGCTATCATAAATGACAGCCTAACGAGAAGTGGCTTATCGTGTGGACATTTCAACAGGCCAAATACTCTAACAAACGCGCGTTGCTTCCAAGTGCGGAGGGAGAAACTGGAAGATCCGGATAAAAATCCACGCGGCCACGGGGAGAGAGAGAGAGGGAACATGGAAACCAGCAATACATACAGCAGGCGTCAGGGTCGGGAGTAACCCACGATCTCCTGTATGCCAGGCCCGAGGTAGTTAAGGTGATCTGACCCAAACACAAACTTTATCCATGGAGGCTTATATACGTTTTATAATAATCAGGCGAGTTCACCAGCATTGATTCATTTGAGCAAGTGCGAGGGGGGGGGGGGAGTGTGGGGAATGCGAAAGAGAAATGCCGAATGCAGCATGGATTCAACGAAACAGTCAGGTCTGGTAGACCGAGTTTAAGGAATCGATGCGTGAAGTTCACGGTAACCGACCGTGCTAGTGTAGTAGTCGCAGCAGCAGCAAACTGGTCTCCGGTATGAGCGCGTATAGCTGGGGCGAAGCTGTGGGGAGCTGGGGACGCTCCGTCGATGAGTCGCTGCATAAATAACCCCATTCGCAGCGTGGGGTTTTTCGTGATATATTTTAGACGATATCGCCTTTCGCGTTGCGTGTTCCTGTCGGCTCCTTGGTTAATTAACTCGTCTGCGGCGCTCCCGATAGCTTGAAGCGCATGGCACTTTACACGTTTGCGGTGGTGGACTGGCTGTGAACCCGGTGACCTGGGTTGGATTCCCAGGCACGACTAAACATCAGTGGCGGCGGCATCGTCTGCGAGTGATATCCGAAACGGCCCCGACAAAGTAGTGATGATTGTCGATTGCTAGCGAACGGCATTAATTGACTTGTCTGTGACCCACGATTAAGCGAATTCGTTTGTCTCTGCACCCTGCTGCGTTGGCGGTCGTACACAAACACAGACAACAAGAAATTACCCTCCCTTGTCAAGAATGCTGTGGCCTTAAAAGCAAAAGTAAATGGGTCACGTTTCGGGAAATGCCCCATTGTTAGCAGATTTCTAATGAAATATGACTATTTAAAAAAAAAACAAGTGCTAGGAACGAGGAACATTCCCAGAAACGTCCCATTTATATATACATTTTTCCTTTTTAAGGCCACAGTGTCACTGACGAATGTCATCTGTCATACGTGTTTTATGTATTATGTTGAACTTCTTTCGCACCGTACGCAGCCAACCGCACTCATCGGAGGTGCGGGATGGGCGAAGGACAACAAACTAAACACAAAACAGCATTATAAAGAAATGAGTTTTCATTCTAGATTTAAATCCAGATTCGAGGTGATCCGTGAGGTTAATGAATGAAGCAATTCTATTTTAAACCCGATTAATCTTAAATCCCCACGCATCGTCAATATCGGCCATTGCCTATCCACTGCTGGATGAAGGCCTCCACGCGTCGTCACCATCACGGTCCAGTGCTGTTGCGCGCCCCCCCCCCCCCATCCACCCTGGCTCCTGAGCACAAACTCATCTCTTGCCCCCCATCTCTCATGACCTTACATCGCGTGCTCGTCCTGTCTAGAACGCGGTGGCTCTTAACCTGGGCGGGGGGGGGGGGTGCGAGACGTGGCCAGATTTTTTTTAATTTTGTAGAAAGTAACTCATCGAAACACAAGTTAAGCACGGGCACGTAGGCATAACTACTTTCTGTCATCAAACCTGTGTGTCTGTGTGTGTGTCTATGTGTGTCGTGTGTGTGTCTGTGTGTGTCTGTGTGTGTGTCTGTGTGTGTGTGTCTGTGTGCCAGGCCAAGCGTCGTGGAGACGTCACCGCCACTTAGTGGCGAATGGCGGTTGTTGTTGTTGTGTCTGTGTGTGTCTGTGTGTCTGTCTGTGTGTGTGTCTGTGTGTGTATCTGTGTGTGTAACCAGGCTTGATTGTGTGAGGAGCTAACAAATCCTTGAAAGATCTGGGCAAGGTCCCATCGGTGAGCTCCTCCGGCAGGCAAGGCTGCGTTGGCTGGGTCATGTAGCCCGCATGCCCAGCTACCGCATGCCGAAACAGCTTTTGTTCGGTCGGATCGAGGGCGCTAAAGGGGCGCGCCACGAGCTAGAGAAGAGATGGAGTGATGTGGTACAGGAGGACGTGGAGCTGAGTGGACTTGCCGATGACTGGTACCAGCAGTGTCAAGATCGGCCTCTGTGGAGGAGGCTCGTGAAGGACGCTGCTACTGGGAAGTTGGAGGTAGATGCCCCCCAACAACAACGGAGGGCGGATGAGCGACGCTCACAACAACGAGCGGAGCACCGGGTGGCTAAAGCACAGCAGGTTGGCACAATAGGGGGCACAGGTGGTGCATCAGCCAGTCATCTCAGTCAGTCGACCCGTGGCACCTGGGTCTGCCCCGTGACCTCATACCAGCGGGTGTTTGACACTTCACGTGGCCTCAAGGTGCACATAGCCTGGCACAAGCGTCGTGGCGACGTCATCGCCACTTAGTGGCGAATGGCGGTTGTTGTTGTGTGTCTGTGTGTGTCTGTCTGTGTGTGTGTGCCTGTGTGTATGTCTGTGTGTGTGTCTGTGTGTGTCTGTGTCTGTGTATTAACAACTTACATTGTTTGAGGATTGAGAACTGAAGGGGTGCAAGACTGCAGTAATGGTTTAGAACCACTGCTTTAAACTACATACTGTATATAAACTATTGTTTTTTTAGCATGTAAGGCCCACTGAGCTATTATAGCTCTTTTTCTCAAGCGACCCGGAGCGGAAAATTAAAAAATCTACGCGACCACGGGGAGAGTGAACATGCAAACTCAACATATACAGCAGGCATTGTCAGCGTCGGGATCGAACCCACGACCTCCTGTACACCGGGCGAAGTAGTTAACATCTCGCAAATGTGATGATGATGACGAGAGAGACACCGCGAAGTAAAAATATACAGCAGGCATTGTCAGGGTCGGGATCGAACCCACGACCTCCTGTATACCGGGCGAGGTAGTTAACAGCTCGCAATTGTGATGATGACGACGAGGGAGACACCGCAAACTCAAAATATACAGCAGGCATTGTCGGGATCGAACCCACGACCTCCTGTATACCGGGCGAAGTAGCTAACATCTCCTAGCCACCGTGGCTAGTCTCGTCACCACGGGCGATCGCCCCGTGATGCCTCCTGGCCGAGCCCACTCACTTTCCCCGACTTTTTATCAGTTTGCCGCCTACTCTGTTCCGTTTGTTCGTTGTCTTCCTAAAATCCGCAACGCATGCGGCCCGTGACCGATACGAGAGCCTATGTCATATGCATATACAGGGTGCTTAAAAAAGACATGAATGTTAACATTTCTGAGAATTTGCAACAATGCCACGAGGAAGGAATGTGCTGCTGCCTCCGGGCTCTGGAGACCACCTGGAGAAGATTCCAGGGTACGTGTTGACAACGATGGCGAATTACATTTGTTATCATGTCACAGTGTAGTATTAACCGTTCTTTTTCCATTAAAAAAACTATATTCCCATGTAAGTGTTAACATTGTTTTGAAGCACGCTGTACACGCGCTCCTGTTAGTGCGGATATACCACACGGGATCGCAAAGGAAAGATCGATGCGAAACGAACCTGTAACGAGTTGATTGCAACTAATAACTGTTTTCGATTCGTTCGGTTTTAATGTGTCAGTGGGATCAAAGGAAATTCTCGACGTTTCGGGTGACTCGCCTTCTTAAGGTCGATTGTCATCTCCACTGCTGGCTGGTGACCACCGGCACAGGTGCTGTAGGTTACGTGACATTGGGAGCAGGGGTGGGGGGAGGGGAGGGTGGTGGCTTATTTGACCATACTTCACCACGCTAGTCCGTGCGGGATTGGTGAAAGGGGGAGCGTAGTGCAGTACAACTCTGGATTCGTACGCGTTACGCCTCTGCTGCGCACAACGGAGTCCCGTTTATTATTTTGCGTCAAAGTGTTGATTTTCGAGAGTGAATTCGCTCGAGGCAAGAGCGACGGCATTGCACAATGACCACAGTACAATTTTGACATCTGTGAACAAAGAGCTTTCTAGCTCATCGGATTCTTCCAGTGTGTAAATAAAGATTCAGATTCTGAAAAGAGATGATAATCAAAAGCCAATATAATGATTCAATACTCAGCAGCGACATGTATGTAAAATATATCGACAATAACTACACTTATTTCAATACTATGTACAAGATCATTCCTTTTTTTTTTTCAAGGTGCACACTGCACGGTACATATGAAGATTGACCCTGTATATTAATTTTATTTTACCGGTTTTTTCCCAATTGAATTCCAATTCTTCTATCGTTGTCCTGTTCCCGAGACGAGGAACAACCATGCCGCACCCTCCTTTGGGAGCCGTGGCAGACCCTGAAGAGCGAAGTAGCCCGCGGAAGCGAGTATCGCAAAACTACCTCCTGAAACACTTTTGGTTTTTTAGTCAGGTGACCTCTGGGTGTACACGGTAGGGGGCAGCACCTCTCCACCCGCGCTCTCGCTCGACCTCTTTTGGCCATTCTGGTTCGCGTGCTATGAATGGGGGTTTAGGCCCATTGCCCGAAACGTCGCATATTATATACCGACAACATTGTATTCCAAATAATATCTTGAAAACTCATTTATTTAGAAATGCTTTTAGTGTTTTAGTTTGTTGTCCTTCCCCTGCACCTCCGATTAGCGCGGTTGGGCTACGTTCGCTTTGAAAGAAGTTCAACACACACAAATCGTACGAATCTTCGTAAGGCATATTTAGATTACATTTGAGAGGATGTAGGTAAACATTTAAATGTTTAGCAATACACTCATTCACATTTGTACGGTGATAATGACCTATCTGTATACTGCCTAATATGATTTTATGGACAAGCAATAATGCTCGGCGTCCTTGGTGAGTACTCCACTGCTGGATGAGGACCTCCCACACGGCGTACCGGTCCTGGGAATTATTTGACCATACTTCACCACGCTGGCTACTACGAGTTCGGGGTTGAAGTCTGGTGCGGGTGGATGAGGGATGAAGAGAGGGCACTCCCAGTCGTGGCAGGGATTTATTCCTCGGGTTCTCGCGCTCCGTACGGTGCGAAAAAAGTTCAACGTACAACATACAACATGCATGGCGCTAACCACTGTGCAACCGCTCCTCACCCTCCCTCCCTCCCTCCCCTCTACCCCCCGGTCCACCTATTATAATTTTTTTTTTATTAAATGGTAAATTCTATTCTCTCTCCGCTACAAGGCACAGGATATCCTGTAGATGTGAAACAGCAGACAGACTTAAGTCCCAACGAACTCTCCCCTTCTCATGGCGAACCGCAAACCCAACAACCTCCTCCCTACGGCCCAACTTTTACCTGCTCCTTTTAAATGTCAACTCCAAACTCTTCCAAGCCAACTCTGCCCAAGCGCCCCTCCCCCTCTCCTCCATCTATTCCCCCCCCCCCCCCCCCAATCTCGCCTCCTTCTCCTCCCACGTCTCCATTCACCCGCTGTCCGCCTCTCTCTCGTTGGGCTGATTTTTTTTTGTGAATGAATGGGGAGCGGAGGGTCGGAAGTGCGAGCGGGGGGGTGGATGTAGGAAATAGGGATTGATGCTTGTTTTGCTGGATCGGTTTACACGGAGTCGCCCCCCCCCCCAACTATAGTTAGCATTGCGGAGTTGGGGGTGGGTGGGAAGAAGGAGGGAGGGAGGCGGGGGGAGGGGCTGGGAGGGGGGGCTGGGAGGGGAGGGGTAGCTGAGAGGTAAACTGGATTGAGATGGGGAGGTGGAGAGATTTGGCAGGAGAAGTTTTTTTTTTGGGGGGGGGGGGAGTTTGAAAAACGTAAAAAAAAATCAGTTTGTGGCTCTAGGGGAGACGAGGATATGGGGGCACGACGAGGTCTGATTTAACGAGCCAGGCAGCCCAGAGCCCGAGACTCACAACCTATTAATGTTAATTCATAAAAAAAAAACTTTCGGGGGCCCAACGCACGCAGTCGCACGCAGGCGCGCGCGTGGCATGAATCTACAATGGCTTAAAAAAAAAACAGGGGAATTTTCATCTGCAAAGCATTATCAGTGCTTATTTACGTCGCCTTAACATTTAAAAGTCGGGCATTTTCATCTTTCCGATCCGGTTTAATGTTTGCTTGCTTCGCTCCTTCGTAATGGTTCACGACGTCTGCAAGGAGGAACGGTTCCGATCGCGCTGCGTTCGACAGCACGCGAGGGGCATTTACGCGTGCAGACAGAAACGTACACGGACAAATACAAAGATCCCCCGTGTAGCCTCGGCGGACCGTTGGGGCAAGTGCTGTTAGCGAGTAGCACCTAACGAAGGCCAGCACGGTACACGAGGGGGTGGGTGGCCAGCACCACGCCCGGCCGCCTTTATCTCCCGAGTGGCCACGGTTATACATCGCACCAGGTACTCATTTGAGGCCGAGTCGACCTAGGGGAGGCCCCAGGACCGGTTCGGATAATCGTCAGTCGTGCTGGCCGTGAGCGGGAATCGAACTCGGCCGGCTGGGTTTGTAGCGCAGCGCGCCAACCGTTGCACTACCGCCCCATCACAGAGACAAAGACAAACATCCCTCATATAGCCTTAACAGGCTGGAGGGGCAAGTGCTGTTAGCGAGCACCTAATGGAGGGTGGACATGCACACACACACTCACGTGTATGCGTATGGGCATAGCGATACGGATACTCATTAATATACGGACTCACAAGAACGACGACATTAATCACCGTCAGCCACTAAATGGCGGTGACGTCACCACGGCGGGCGCTTGTGCCAGGCTAGGTGCACGTTGAGGCCACGAGAAGCGTTGAAGGCTCGCGGACAGGACAGACCCCCAGGTGTCGTGGATTGACGACTCCACACTGCCAAATTGCTGCGCTTTATCCGCCCGGCGCTCCGCTCGTTGTTGTGAGCATCGCTCCTCTGCCAGCCGCTGTTGATGGAGGGCAATTGCCTCCAGCTCACACAAGGACAAAGACCCCCCCCCATTACCCCCCACCCCCATAGGCTTAATAGAGTGTTGGGGTAGGTTCTGTTAGTGAATGAAGGCCGGTACGGCACACGGCAGGGTGAGTAAGCTGGTCGCCTTTGCCTCCCCAGTGATGATGCTTACACGTTGCACCAGGCACTCATTTTAAGGAGGCCCAGGACTGGTGCGGATTTATCAGTAATATTATTAGCCACCTATCACGAGCCACTTGTCGGCCGTGAGCTGGAATTGGAACTCTCTTGTCGCCGGGTTCCTAGCGCAGTGCGCTAACCGCTGTGCCACCCCTCCCGACAAGACGCAGATTCCCACAGCCATCACAGAAGAACAAGTACGAAGAACAAATATCCCCCCGTGTAGCCTTCGCGTGCTGTTGGGGCGGGTGGTGTTAGCGAGCACCTCGGAAAGCCGGAACGTCACGTGGTGGGGTGGGTGACCAGCACTGCGCGCGGCCGCCTTTGTCCCCCTGCTGGCGATGTTTAAACAAACCGCACCAAGTACTTATTTGAGTTTAACACGTGGGTAGGCTTTCGCGACCAATATCGTCCGTAAAAAAATAAAAAAAAGTTGTTTTCGGTTAGATCGCGTAAATATCTAAATGTGCCGTTAAAGCCCGCCGCCACCCGACACGGCCAACTAGCAAGGGTTGTGTCACGCGAACAGAACGTGGCCAATTCGTCACTGCTACAGCAAACGCCGTTTGCGTGTTGGAGAGCAGAGCCTTTTGTTGTTACCCGCTCGCCGCAGTCTGCTAGGCGGAGCGCACTGCGACGAATCCGGGCGGCCGTGACCAAACGGGCAAATGGAATTCTCACCACCCCCTCTGCCCCCCCTCCCCCCCCCCCGTTTGACAGCTCCTTGCTGTAATAGTCGATTCGGCAAATTAGGCGCGACCTCTGCACCCCTTGCAAATTTCAGGGGGGGGGGGGGGGGGATGGACGGACGCCCGTGACTCGCGCGGTTTTGCGGGCCAAAGCGTCGGTCACGGCGGTCACGGCGCTGCGATTTTGCGCGAGCGCGCGCGCTGCGTTTCACTCCACTGCTGGCCAGCGGGAAGCTCGGTGTGGGGGGTGGGGGCAGGGTGGGGGGCTTGCTAGGGGGGGTGGGGGGTCCTCTCCACACTGGAGGGGAAGCTACCGGGAGAGCGCCCTGCCCTGTGCTGGAGGGAACGGCGTTATCAGCTCAGGGGGTGGTTGCGGCGATCGGTCAAGCCCCCCCCCCCCACCCCCCAATATTTTATTCTTGTCTCTCGCACGGTCGCACCCAGGGCTCTTTTCTATATCGCGGCTCCTCTCTTGCCTAATTGCACCGTTAAACATTTTCATTTGAAAGAAGAAAAAAGCACAGTTTTAACCGCGTTTTAAATAAGTTTATCGGTCTTTAACACTGCTGTTGAAAACAAATCTCAAGGTGGTGGTCAGGGGGGGGCCCTAACTCGTAGCTTTGTCACTGCACCCAGGCTAGTTACACTAATTACGCTAGTTACGCTAGTTAGAGCAGTAGCTCCGCTAGTTCTGCTAGTTACACTAGTAGTTACGCTAATTACGCTAGTAACGCTAGTTACACTAGTTACACTAGCAGTTACGCTAGCTACGCTAGTAGTTACGCTAGTAGTTACGCTACTAGTTACGCTAATTACGCTAGTCACGCTAGTTAAACTAGTATTTACGCTAGTTACACTAGTAGTTACGCTACTAGTTACGGTAGTTACGCTAGTTACACTAGTAGTTACGCTAGCTACGCTAGTAGTTACGCTACTAGTTACGCTAGTTACACAAGTAACGCCAGTTACACTAGTAGTTACGCTAGTTACACTAGTAGTTACGCTACTAGTTACGCTAGTAACGCTAGTTACACTAGTAGTTACGCTAGCTACGCTAGTCGTTACGCTACTGCACACACGACAGAAGTGATTTTACGACCACTGCGGCGAAACACGACACATTTTTCACGGACAAATGTTCACATTTCCGCTCAAGCAAGAAAAAAAAACCCCGAACCACTCTCCAATCGGAAGTCGTCCTCCGCAGTTACCCGGAAGACTTCCGACGGCCTTTTTGCAGAGAACAAAGTGGCACGCGAAGGATCCGGACACCGTTCCATCTCAGATGGCGTAACTTCCACGCTGACGCGGACGTCTTGTGGATGAGGAGTGGACTCTCCCTATCGTCTACCCCTCTTGTAGATGAGGAGTGGACTCTCCCTGTCCTCTACCCCTCTTGTGGATGAGGAGTGGACTCTCCCTGTCCTCTGTCTTGTGGATGAGGAGTGGACTCTCCCTGTTCTCTGTCTTGTGGATGAGGAGTGGACTCTCCCTGTCCTCTGTCTTGTAGATGAGGAGTGGACTCTTCCTGTCGTCTGTCTTGTGGATGAGGAGTGGACTCTCCCTGTCCTCTACCCCTCTTGTGGATGAGGAGTGGACCCTCCCTGTCCTCTGTCTTGTGGATGAGGAGTGGACTCTCCCTGTCCTCTGTCTTGTAGATGAGGAGTGGACTCTTCCTGTTCTCTGTCTTGTGGATGAGGAGTGGACTCTCCCTGTCCTCAACCCCTCTTGTAGATGAGGAGTGGACTCTCCCTGTCCTCTACCCCTCTTGTGGATGAGGAGTGGACTCTCCCTGTCCTCTACCGGTCGCTGGCCTCGCTCTCTGTGCCGCGACGATAGGGGCCAGTCAATGTCCGAATTGTCGACCGTCAGATCTACCTTTCATCATGTGATCGGCACTGTTCTTGACCGGATGTGTTGAGTGGTTTTAGTTTTTTTTAGTTGTGCTTGTGTACCACTGCCAATGCGCGGGCAACGGCATCCTACTGTGGACGTCTGTGGAAAAGAGCTTTAAAGCTCATCGGATTCCTCCAGTATGAATAAATATTCAGATTCGGATGAAACACAAAACCATGAGTTTAATTTGGAAGAGGTGGGAGCTGCAACCCACACTTTACTCGCACCACGTGCGACCCGCTGCTGCTGGTCGACGGTGGCGAGGAGATGTTAGCTACCTCGCGAGGTACACAGGAGGTCGTGGGCTCGATCCCGCCCCTGACGCCTGCTGTATTTTTGGAGTTTTGCGTGTCTCTCTCTCGTCATCACCACGGTGGCTAGGAGACGTTAACTACCTCGCCTGGTACACAGAAGGTCGTGGGCTCGATCCCGACCCTGACGCCTGCTGCTGTATATTTGGAGGCTGCGTGTCTCTCTCTCTCATCATCATCACGGTGGCTAGGAGATGTTAGCTACCTCGCCTGGTACACAGGAGGTCGTGGGTTCGATCCCGACCCTGACGCCTGCTGCTGTATATTGTGGTTTTTGCATGTCCACTCTCCCCGTGGTCGCGTGGATTTTTTTTCGGTTTCCCCCCCCCCTCCACATTTAGAAACGACATCACGCGTTAAGAGTACAGTATATCTTTGGCTGCTATAAATTTCCACGTGATTAGCCACTTCGTTGAACTATCATTTCGCTGTAAATCCGTGGACCTTAGCTGGCAAGAAAAAAACTAGTTTATAGTTTTGGCAGACTTAACTGTGTTGGTTGTGTACTCATGCATTCGTGGGGGGCGGGGGGGGGTGTATTGGGGGGGGGTCTACTAAGTTTCCCCCCACCCCCTATTGTTAGATCTCTTTCCGCACCTGGAGATGGAATCGAACCCGGGATCCCTTTGCTTTGCGAGGGGGGCTGAGTGGGAGAGCCAGTGTTGGACGTGGATGATGCTGATTTCGGCTGGCAGAGAATCCCCACTCGGTGGAGGAATGCTAGTCAACGCACGCGCACAAAGAAAACAAAGACAAAGGTCCCCCGTGTAGCCTTTATCAGACTGTAGGGGCAAGTGATGTTAGCGAGCACCTATGAAGGCCGGAACGGTACACGAGGGGGTGGGTGGCCAGCACCACGCCCGACCGCCTTTGTCTCCCTAGTGGCGATGTTTACACACCGCACCAGGTACTCATTTGAGGCTGAGTCGACCTAGGGGAGGCCCGGGACCGGTTCAGATAATCGTCACCGCTACACTACCGCTCCCCATACACAGGTACACACACACACAGGTACACACACACAGGTACACACACACACAGGTATACACACAGGCACACACACAGGTACACACACACAGGTACACACACACACAGGCACACACACACAGGCACACACACACACAGGCACACACACACAGGCACACACACAGGCACACACACACAGGTACACACACAGGAACGTACACCGTATGTCGGGGGAGGGGGGGGGCAATGGACCCCCCCGCTAACCCCCACCTATCTTCCAAGGGTCCCTAAGGTTAAGCTGGGACCACATTCATCTTCGTGCTGCCGTGGAGTGGCGCGGGAGCCTGACGGCTACAAATTTTAAGAAAATCCGTGAAAGATTCCATTCCAGTGAGACGATGGGGGCCACTGTTCATTGTGTGTCCGTGTGTCTGTGTCTGTCTGTGTGTGTCTGTGTGTGTGTGTCTGTGTGTGTGGCTGTGTGTGTCTGTATGTCTGTGTGTGTGTCTGTGTGTGTCTGTGTGTGTCTGTGTGTGTGTGTCTTCGTGTGTGCGTGTCTGTGTGTGTGTCTGTGTGTCTGTCTGTGTGTGTGTCTGTCTGTATCTGTGTGTCTGTGTGTGTGTCTGTGTGTGTCTGTGTGTGTGTGTGTGTCTTCGTGTGTGCGTGTCTGTGTGTGTGTCTGTGTGTCTGTCTGTGTGTGTGTCTGTCTGTATCTGTGTGTCTGTGTGTGTGTCTGTCTGTGTGTGTCTGTGTGTGTGTGTGTCTGTGTGTCTGTGTATGTCTGTGTGTGTCTGTGTGTGTGTCTATGTGTGTGTGTGTCTGTGTCTGTCTGTGTGTGTCTGTGTATGTCTGTGTGTGTGTCTGCGTCTGTCTGTGTATGTCTGTGTGTCTGTGTGTGTGTCTGTGTCTGTCTGTGTCTGTCTGTGTATGTCTGTGTGTGTGTCTGTCTGTGTGTGTGTGTGTATGTCTGTGTGTGTGTCTGTCTGTGTATGTCTGTGTGTCTGTGTGTGTCTGTGTCTGTATGTGTATGTCTGTGTGTCTTTGTTGTGTCTGTGTCTGTCTGTGTGTCTGTGTGTGTGTATATAGTGCAGCAGTCAGCTCACTGCGCTACGAACCCCGGCGACCCGAGTTACATTCTCCGCTCGCGGCCAACATCGGTGACGGTTATCTGAACATGTCCTGGGCCTCCCCTAGCTCGACTCAGCCTCAAATGAGTACCTGGTTCTGTGTGTAAACAGCGCTACTGGAGAGACAAAGGCGGCCGGGCGTGGTGCTGCGTACCGTTCCGGCCTTCATAGGTTTCCGCCAACAACACTTAATGCCTAACAGTGTGTCTATGCGGGGGATCTTTATATATATGTGTGTGTTTGTATGTCTTTGTGTGCGCGTGTATGGGGAGCGGCAGTAGTGTCGTGGTTAGCGCACTGCGCTACGACCCCCCACCCCTTCTCCTCATCCTCCCTTGAAGGAAGGCCGACTGCAGTGGTTCGCTGTGCACGGGGCACAGTTTGGGTATCGCGTGGCCACAATCACTCGGCGGCTTGAATCTTCAGACCGACGTTGAGAAACAGAGCAACGTCTGGATTATAGACTAACACAATAAAAAAACCCGCAGGTCGTTCCTCTTCCTTCCGATAGGAAGAAGCCACTGCAGGCTGTGCACTGTTAAATCATCTCGATTGAAAACGTGTGTCTTGTGAACCGCCACACATCCAATTCGCACGGTTGGCTACGTACGGTGCGAAAGACGTTCAGCATACATACGTGCCATCGTTAAAGCTGAGCATGAAAAGTAAGCGGGTTTGGGCATAGGACACACGGCTATTGCGAGGGATGATGGCCCTTAGCCAATAATAGTGACGAGATGTTAACTACCTCGCCTGGTATGTAGGAGGTCTTGGGTTCGATCCCGACCCTGAACCCTGCTGTATATTTGTGGTTTGTATGTCTCTATCTATCTCTCTTTCCCCGTGGTCGCGTGGATTTTTCCAACGGGGTTTCCTTCCACAATTGGAATCAACGTCACGCGTTTAGAGTTTTCGGCCGCTATAAATTTCCACTAAGATGAGCCACTTCCGTTGAGCTGTCATTCGTGTGGCCTGGTCGCGTCTGTCAAAGAGCTCAATCGCTCAGTGGGGCCTTAGCTGCTAAAATAAAAACAGTGAGCGAGTCAGTAACGCAGTGACAGTCAACCAAAACAAATGGAACGCGTCCGAGAGGGGGGGGCGGGGGGGGGACTCGCCCAACGTGGAGATGGAACGATGAAATCGGCTCGATCCGGTTGGTGCTGGTGGTAGATTGTGCCGGGCGGTTTCCCGTTTTGTGAGATTGATGGCGACAGCTTGTGGAGGCAGTCACCCAACTGTGGAGAGAGCGTAGCTGATGATGATGATGACGATGATTGTGCTATAGGCCGAACGGCGATGGCATTTGTGGGCCGACTCGTGGCATGAGGGTGCAGCACCACCGGACTTCGATCTCCAGGCGTGGCAGTTAAAGCAATTTTGGGGGAGGGGGGTGGGGTGGGCGAATTTGCTAAATCTGCTCCCCACTTCCCCCCCCCCCCCCCCTGCATGGCGTCGCAAACGCAGCAGCAGCTGCACGTGGGTATAGCAACCACAGAGCGGGTCTCGTGTAGGGTGGGGTAAAGTGTGGGTAACTCCCGCCGACTTCGACGAGGCTCCACAGAGGCCTCCAACGTCACCCTCCTCCTCCTCCCTTCCGCCAGCAGCGCCTTGGGCGAGCGAACTTTGCAGGCCCCCGCGTTTTTAAAAAGAAAAAGAGATTTGTTTGCGCGCGTCTCGTAGCTGTGCCACCGAGCGCGTTTTAAAAGGGGCTATCGTGAGTTGTTCTTTTTTATTACACGATTTCATTTAACTCACTGTCTGTTGTTGTTGTCGCTGTTGTATCCTCAAATCTCGCAACTCAATTTTAACCCACTTCCCAATGTGGTATCGACCGCAAACTTGGTATACTTATGTCATGCTGATGACAGTATTATATTCTATCATAAAAAAATGAAAATATATATTTTTAAACATTATTTTGTATATGTTATGTTTCGGCTTGGGTCTAATCGTCCACGGTCAACTGACGTTGGCTGTAATTGCCCACGGTCCCCTTACGTTGTGGCAAGCTTCGGGGTCACTTCCTGGAGTCGGGGAGTTCTTCCATTACTAGTACATTTAATAAAAGCGTGTTTTAAAAAAAAGTTGTTTTAAATATTACTTTTTTTGCTGCTTCTGCTGCTGCTTAGCGGGCGCACGCGAGCACGCCTGTTGTATTATCGTGCGCGCTTCTCCTGCAGACGGGAGCGAGTAAGTGGGAGCTGCTAAGCCCGCACTAATCAACTCGGGGAGAGCAATCACGGCTGATTGCTCCGCGCGCTGCGTTCGAGGCTTCTCGCGAAATCACTCCGCCATCCTCTCCCCACCCCCCCAATTGGGGTAACCGAGGCGCGTGCGTGCGCGCGCGTGCGCGTGTATGGGAGTGGTTGGGTTCGCGCGCCGCTACGCTAGGGAAACGCCGGCTACCAGAACCGGTCCTGAACCGCCTCCTCCCCCCGTCCCCTAGGGTTTGCTCAGCCACAAAATGAGTACCTGGCGCGGTGCGTTATCATCGCCACCCGGGAGACAAAGGCGGCCGTGCGTAGTGCTGCCCACCCACCCCCTCGTGCGCCGTTTAATAGGTGCTACTCGTCAACAGCACTTTCCCCGACATTTCATTACAAATGCACACGCCTGCCATGGTATAACCCCCTCGGCTAAGGCGCACGTTGCAGGATCCGCATTCTGCAGAGGCTGCGCGTGGGCCATAACGCCACCGCTCCCCACTTGCACACAAAGACCAACAATCCCCCGTAGAGCCTGAACAGACTGTTGGGGCAAGTGCTGTTAGCGAGCACCTATGAAGGCCGGAATGGCACACACGAGGGGATCGGTAGCCAGCACCACGCCCGGCCGCCTTTGTCTCCCCAGTGGCGACGTTTACACACCGCAGCAGGTACTCATTTGAGTCTGAGTCGACCTAGGGGAGGCCCAGGATCGGTTCAGATAATCGTCACCACCGCTGTTGCCGGTGAGTGGGAATCGCGAAACCCGGGTCCCCGGATTCGTAACGCAGCACAGCGCTAACCGCTACACCACCGCTCCCCACACACACACACGCACACACGTGGACATACAAAGATGAGGTCGGACATTCATCACGGTCTGGAGAAATTAAGAAAGGAAGGGCGTAGGAGCGTGAGGGGGCGAAGACGACTTGGGGATGAAGAGGCGAAGGGAGGGAGCGTGGCTGTTGTGGGAGACAACCAGATGCTGCTGTCTCGCGGCTCACAGACAGCAACAGGGCAGCCGAGACACGGCTAGGATCGGCTGGGGTGGGGTGGTGGTGGTGGTGGTGTTGGATGGCAGGGTTAGCGGCAGCGAGTCCAAACACTTAAGAATTTAAGCCACGTCTCTCAGCGAGGGTATAACTTCTCCTGGATGGTGATAACATATCCCAGGTGCGCACCGCCGCGTCCCCTAAGCGATGTGGGATTAAACAGAGTAGGGGAGGTGGGGGGAAGTGGTGGTGGGCGGGGGGGGGGGGCTTGTAGGGGGAGGGGTGAAAACAAACCCCCCTCCCCCTCCTCTCCATTCCCGTCTCCTCCGTTGAGTCCGCTCAGTGCCGACCGCGTCTCGCGCAGCGATCCTCGCCGAGTGTGACGCGGCCAATCTGGCGGGAGGCAATTCCACATTACCGCGGACGAGGCTCGGGCGAGCGTGGAAACACCGATCGTAAACGCCTTCCAAAACACCACGGGTTCTGAACCCTTTTGCCCTCTGCAGCTTTTGCACCCCTTTGGTTCTCAGTCGGTCATGTTTTGTTGTTGTTGTTGTTGTTTTATTATTGTCAATAAATACGTAGGGCTCGATGAAAGCGACGCAAGTTGCACTTAGGCGCCCCGTGCGTAATTTGTGTTTTCGATTATTTAACCTTCCAAAGAAATCTGGCCGTGTCTCGCACCCCCAGAAAGGGCATCATGCGTGATGCACCCCACAGGTTGAGAAGGAGAAAAAAACACTGCCATACAGCCTCCTCTGACGAGCCCCGTACGTGGCGTTTAAGCACAGTGCGTGCTGGTTGGTGTATGTGTGTGTCTGTGTGTGTGTCTGTGTGTGTGTCTGTGTGTCTTTGTGTGTGTCTGTGTGTGTGTCTGTGTGTGTGTCTGTGTGTGTGTCTGTGTGTGTGTCTGTGTGTGTGTGTCTGTGTGTGTGTGTCTGTGTGTGTGTCTGTGTGTGTGTGTCTATGTGTGTGTCTGTGTGTGTGTCTGTGTGTGTGTGTCTGTGTGTGTGTCTGTGTGTGTGTGTCTGTGTGTGTGTCTGTGTGTGTGTCTGTGTGTGTGTCTGTGTGTGTGTGTGTCTGTGTGTGTGTTTGTGTGTGTGTGTCTGTGTGTGTGTCTGTGTGTGTGTCTTTGTGTGTCTTTGTGTGTCTGTGTGTGTGTCTTGTGTGTGTCTTTGTGTGTGTGTCTGTGTGTGTGTGTGTCTGTGTGTGTGTCTTGTGTGTGTCTTTGTGTGTTTGTCTGTGTGTCTGTGTGTGTCTGTGTGTCTTTGTGTGTGTGTGTCTTTGTGTGTGTGTGTCTGTGTGTGTCTGTGTGTGTCTTTGTGTGTGTGTCTTGTGTGTGTCTTTGTGTGTGTGTCTGTGTGTGTGTCTGTGTGTGTGTCTGTGTGTGTGTCTTGTGTGTGTCTTGTGTGTGTCTTTGTGTGTTTGTCTGTGTGTCTGTGTGTGTCTGTGTGTCTTTGTGTGTGTGTGTGTGTCTGTGTGTGTGTCTGTGTGTGTCTTTGTGTGTGTGTGTCTGTGTGTGTCTTTGTGTGTGTGTGTCTGTGTGTGTCTTTGTGTGTGTGTCTTGTGTGTGTCTTTGTGTGTGTGTCTGTGTGTGTGTCTGTGTGTGTGTCTGTGTGTGTGTCTTGTGTGTGTCTTTGTGTGTTTGTCTGTGTGTCTGTGTGTGTCTGTGTGTCTTTGTGTGTGTGTGTGTCTGTGTGTGTGTCTGTGTGTGTCTTTGTGTGTGTGTGTCTGTGTGTGTCTTTGTGTGTCTTTGTGTGTGTGTCTTTGTGTGTCTGTGTCTGTGTCTTTGTGTGTGTCTGTGTCTGTGTGTCTCTGTGTGTGTCTGTGTGTGTCTGTGTGTGTGTCTGAGATGATCTCCCAAGCGAAATGCTGAGGGAGGGTGGCGTTTGTGCACAGACTGCCCTATATGACATCATAACAACAGTCTGGACCACTGGACGGGTTCCGCAGGATTGGAAGGATGCCCTGGTGGTCCCCCTTTTTAAGAAGGGGGACCGCACAGACTGTAACAACTACAGGGGCATCTCGCTCCTCAGTGTGCCGGGAAAGGTCCTGGCTAGGATTATTCAGCATCGCCTTGCCAGGCACGCTGAGGAGAGGCTTGCGGAGCCCCAATGCGGTTTCAGGAAAGGGCGGTCCTGCACAGATGCCATATTTTCTGTCCGTCTGCTACAGCAGAGGTGTAGGGAATTCCAACAAGACCTACATCTCTGCTTTATTGACCTGGTCAAGGCCTATGATACCATCAGTAGGCCTGGGCTCTGGGTCGTTCTTCGTGCTTTTGGAGTACCTGACCCTCTGCTCACGATCATTAAGGACCTTCATGATGGTGAGCGGGCCCGGGTAAAACTACGTGGCCGGGAGTCAGAGCCATTCCCTGTACACCTTGGGGTGCGACAGGGATGTCCTCTGGCTCCCACATTATTTAACATCTATTTTGACCACGTAGTTCGTGAAGCCTTCAATAGCTGTACCGGGGGAATCTCCATATGGTACAGATATAATGGGAGGCTAATCGATGCCCGGGTGCGGTCAAGGGATGGCTCCCTATTGCTCAACCACGTTATGTATGCTGATGACTTGGTAATAGCTGCTCAGTCAGAGGAGGAGTTGCAGACGCTGCTGCTGAGACTGGAGCGTGCCACTAAGAGGTGGGGCCTTACCATCAGCCCCACCAAAACTAAGCACCTGCCTGGGTATTTTGTACCATCGGACACTCCACCCCCACAACTCCCAATCGGTGATGGGGCAGTTGTGGAGAGAGTGGAGAGTTTCCCATACCTGGGCAGTGTGCTTATGACTGGCTCCAGTTTAACAGCAGAGGTCTCACTCCGAATCAGTCGAGCGGCAATATCTTTTCATCGGTTGCGTAACGCTGTGTGGAAGCTACCTGGTCTGTCGCTCCGCACTAAGCTTCAGGTCTTCTCGGCCACGGTCATTCCCTCCCTTCTCTACGCTTGCGAAACGTGGACCCCCCTAATGGAACATCTTCGCCGGTTAGAAACATTTAGGCTGACCTGCCTACGATCCATCCTGGGTTTAACCAGACTGGATTGTGTGAGGAGCTCACAAATCCTTGAAAGATCTGGTCAGGGTCCCATCGGTGAGCTCCTCCGGCAGGCAAGGCTGCGATGGCTGGGTCATGTAGCCCGCATGCCCAGCCACCGCATGCCGAAACAGCTTTTGTTTGGCCGGATTGAGGGGGCTAAGCGGGCGCGGCACGGGCTAGAGAAGAGATGGAGTGATGTGGTACAGGAGGACGTGGAGCTGAGTGGACTTGCCGATGACTGGTACCAGCGGTGTCAAGATCGGCCTCTGTGGAGGAGGCTCGTGAAGGATGCTACTGGGCAGTTGGAGGCAGTCGCCCTCCAACAACAACGGAGGGCGGAGGAGCGACGCTCACAACAGCGAGCGGAGCGCCGGGTGGCTAAAGCACAGCAGGTTGGCACAGTAGGGGGCACAGGTGGTGCATCAGCCAGTCATCTCAGTCAGTCGACCCGTGGCACCTGGGTCTGCCCCGTGACCTCCTGCCAGCGGGCGTTCGACACTTCACGTGGCCTCAGGGTGCACATAGCCTGGCACAAGCGTCGTGGTGACGTCACCGCCACTTAGCGGCGAATGGCGGTTGTTGTTGTTGTTGTTGTGTGTCTGTGTGTGTGTCTGTGTGTGTCTGTGTGTGTCTGTATGTCTGTGTGTGTGTCTGTGTGTGTGTCTGTGTGTGTCTTTGTGTGTGTATGTCTGTGTCTATGTGTGTGTGTCTTTGTGTGTGTGTCTGTGTCTGTGTGTGTGTCTTTGTGTGTGTCTTTGTGTGTGTCTGTGTGTGTCTGTGTCTATGTGTGTGTGTCTTTGTGTGTGTGTTTGTGTGTGTGTCTTTGTGCGTGTCTTTGTGTGTGTGTCTGTGTGTGGGGAGCGGTAAGTGTAGCGGTTAGCACGCTGCGCTACAAACCCGGCTACCCGAGTTCGATTCCCGCTCATGGACAACACCGGTGATAATAATTTGAACTGGCATCCCCTCGGTTGACTCAGCCTCAAATGAGTACCTGGCGCGGTGTGTAAACATCGCCACTAGGGAGACAAAGGCGGTCGGGCGTGGTGCTGGCCAACCACCCCCTCGTGTGCCGTGCCGGCCTTCATAGGTGCTCGCTAACAGCACTTGCCCCAACAGTATGTTGAGGCTATACGGGGGATTTTTGTCTTTTTCTCTTTGCTATTTGTTTTTGATGTTGTAACTCGCTGCCGGACATCTGTGGTGAAGAGCTGCAAAGCTCCATTGGACTCCTTCCTGCAGGATCAATAAAGACTCTTGAGTTTTTGCGGAGGCTTTGAGTGTCCACAGTGCCCGGGAAATGTGGAACCCCTTAGCGTGAGCCGGTGCCACGGATGTACTGATGATCCAACCCTCCGTGCGGTCACTTTTTGGAGATGCAACTGATGAACAAGACACAAAAGGGACGTGTTTCTAGTGGGACGCGTGTGAAAAAGAGCTTTATAGGTCATCGGATTCCTCCCAGTATAAATACGTATTCTGATTGCTGGTGTGCGCACGATCGGCTGCATTTGTGCCAGATTTTACATCTCTAGCCCCCCTCTCTATCTAGCCCCCCCTCTCTAGCCCCCCCTCTCTCTAGCCCCCCTCCTCTCACTAGCCCCCCCCCTCTCTAGCCCTCCCCCCTCTCTAGCCCGCTTTCTCTCTAGCCCCCCTCTCTCTAGCCCCCCTCTCTCTAGCCCCCCCTCTCTCTAGCCCCCCTCTCTCTAGCCCTTCTCCATAGCCCCCTCTCTCTAGCCCCCCTCTCTCTAGGCCCCCTCTCTCTAGCCCCCCTCTCTCTAGCCCCCCTCTCTCTAGCCCCCCTCTCTCTAGCCCCCCTCTCTCTAGCCCCCCTCTCTCTAGCCCCCCTCTCTCTAGCCCCCTTCTCTCTAGCCCTCCCTCTCTCTAGCCCCCCCCTCTCTCTAGCCCTCCCTCTCTCTAGCCCCCCTCTCTCTAGCCCCCTTCTCTCTAGCCCCCCTTGCTCTAGCCCCCCCTCTCTCTAGCCCCCCCCCTCCCCCCGCCTGTGTTCACATCAGTTACTCAATCAAACTCGCCCATGTGTGTTTATTACGCGTGTGTCATATATCGGTGCTCGCTAACGACACTTGCCCTTACACTCTGCTAAGGCTATACGGGGGATATTTGTTTGTTCTGTGTGTATGTGTCTAGAGTATATTTATCGCTTTATTTATTAAAGAAAATCGGGGAAATCTCCGGAAATGCTTGAGGCTGTTTTGAGGAGCTGCTCACATTTAAAAAAAAAAAATC
This sequence comes from Petromyzon marinus, assembly GCF_048934315.1. Classification (NCBI taxonomy): domain Eukaryota; kingdom Metazoa; phylum Chordata; class Hyperoartia; order Petromyzontiformes; family Petromyzontidae; genus Petromyzon; species Petromyzon marinus. Next base: position 3,744,112 of record NC_133685.1, read on the forward strand.
CAGATTAAAGTTATTTGGTGCTGCTGTATTCGCGTTGGCAGTAGTCTACAAGCACAATCAACACCTACGATTAACACTTTGTCAATAACAATGTGGCTTTAAATTTACAAAAAAATAATATACATAATACAAGACGTGTGATGAAGGGCCGTTGCCCGGAACGTCGCCTGTTTTTTGTAAAAAAAAATGTAAGGCCGCGGTGTTATAGGAAAATATAAATTGCATATTTAACTCTGCAAAAAGATTGTCCGGGGCTGCCTGATGATTCGAACATAAGCGATTCAGACTGTCTTGGATATTGAGGCAATCGGCGGAATCATCATCATCACCATCATGGGGATTATTATAATTGTTATCACGATATAATGAGCCATAATGTGGCGCTTATCCTATCAATTATTTCCAAGGTGCTTTTGCAATATTAAAGGACACGACTCTTAACATGAATTCGTAACAGATGTAAAATGTCTCCACAAATGCGGGCGAACACAACAGCACAAAATCATCCTTTATGACCGCCAAAGACAAAGATCCCCAGCATAGCCTGTTACAGAGGGTTGGGGCAACAGCACTTGCCCCACGGCGGGGAGGGGGGTGTGACCAGCAACCACGCAAATTCGCCTTTGTGTACCCAGTGACAATGTTTGCACAGCGCACCAGGAACTAATTTAAGGCTGAGTCGACCTAGGGGAGGCCCAAGCCCCTTTCAGATAATCGTCACCTGGCCGCGAGCTGGAATCGAACTCGGGTCGCCGGGTTCGTAGCGAAATGCGATAACCACTGCACCATACCGTCACCCCCACCACACCGTCAAGTCCATCAACCACTATAGTCACTTCTCATCACGTCGCAATTTGTCAATAAGACGGCACCGGACGCGCAGGCTTCCAAAAAACACAATCGCGGATGGCAATCGCGCTCCGAACGAGCCAGTGGTGCGATTTGTTTGCGTTCGCCATTTACGATCTGAAATTTCTTCCACTTCGAGTGACAGTTTTGTTTTAAAGACAGCACTGGTTGTCGAGAGTCGATTTATGAATGAATCGGCCGGCAATGTCTGAGCTCAAATATTAATTCTACATCAAGATGAGTCAGTCGGCCTGTCCTGGTTGAGGGTCGATCATTAAACTTCTCTATAATTTACTGTGCTCGACAAATTTACCGCCCCTAAACGCGCTCTCCATGCGATTAAAAACAATCGCCTCCGTCGTCAATGCGAAAAAAAAGAGAATGGCACGTGCTGACGAAGTTACGTCACAGACTATGTAGGCCGGACGTGTCCTTTAGATTGTGCTGCTGATTGGCCAGCGTACAACAAGTACACACACACACCGCCTCATGCAGAGTACACACACACAGCCTATGTAAAGTATAGAACGACAAAGATTCCCCATATAGCCTTAACAGACTGTTGGGGCAAGAGCTGTTAGCGAGCACCTATGAAGGCCGGTACGGCAAAAAGGGGTTGGTTGGCCAGCAGCACGCCAGGCCGGCTTTGTCTCCCCAGTGGTGATGTTTACACACCACACCAGGTATTCATTTGAAGCTGATTCGACTTAGGGGAGGCCCAGGAGCGGTTCAGATAATCGTCACCGGTGTTGGCCGTGAGCGGGAATCAAACTCGGTTCGCCGGGTTCGAAGCGCAGTGAACACAGCCTATACGATATTTCCACGTAGGCTATATAATAATAATAATTTATGTTTTACATAGCGGCTTTTCATCAAGGAATCTCGAAGCGCTGTACAGGACACTCATACATAAAAATAGAATTATATTATTAATCTCTCTACTTTTTTTTATCCATTTACGAAATGAACTAAAGTTTTAATAAGCGGACGCGTATAAATAGGTTTTAAGACGCATTTAAAAAAAAAATATATATCCAAAGACTTAGAGATCCCTGACATCTCGTGGAAGGTCGTTCCATAGCTCGGTCATCCATAGACCGAATGCAGAGAGAAGATCTGCATCCCCCACATCTTAGGGACCTTTAGGGGGACAAACGTGGATGCAGCATGTCAAGGATTTTGGCTAGCGGAAGGTGGTGGTTCACTGCTTTGTTAGTTTAACAATAGGATTTTAGAACTGTAATTCTTCGTGAAACCGGAAGCCTGTGCATGGAGGGCCAACACGGGCGTACAATGATGTGAAGGTTACTCTTTGGTTCTTTCGGTAAAGTCACGTAGATAGGAAATAAATTAAATAATAAAATACGACGTTTCGATTGGAACACAAGCAATCGTCATCAGGTCGAACTAAATTTGAGAGAGAGACAAAACACAGACACGGAGACACGCAGACAGACCCACAAGCAGAGAAAGACAACACAGAGTCACACAGAGAGAGAGAGAGAGACAACACTGTGTCTATATTGTGTGTCTCTCTCAGTGTGTCTCTCTCTCAGATTTAGTTCTATCTGATGACGATTGCCTGTGTTGCAATCGAAACGTCGTATTCTATTAATTCAATTTATTTATTTATTTTCTACGAGACTTTACCGAAAGAACCAAAGAGTAACCTTCACATCATTGTACGCCCGTGTTGGCCCTCCATGCACAGGCTTCCGGTTTCACGAAGAATTACAGTTTGACGTGAAGGTGTTCTTGATAACACACCCTAGCAGCCGCATTCTGAACACGCTGCGAATGAACGTTACACGCAGCCGACGCTCTGTGTACAAACATCAGCCCTAGAGCGTCTATACGAGCAGCCTATGCAAAGTTATACATACAATCAAAATCGATATTGATCCTGGAGGAATCCGATGATCTACGAAGCTCTTGTTTTTAAACACACGTCCCAGTCTATGCAAAGTGGGAAGCGCTTCGAGAGGGCTGCGCGCGTGCTGCGCTACGCTACGAACGTGGCTCCAATCCGAGTTCGGGTCCCCTGGCCACGGCTAACACGGAGCCGCTGCGAGTCGATGCTCTCCAGCTGGGCTCGGAGCGACACCACCCGAACGTCGTTTGTGTCGCCCTCTTCCCTCGGTAGTCGTTTCCCACATCCCGTGTGGAACGAGGCGTGGTTCAGCCTACGCCGACTTTTACGAGACACCTTACCGGCCTCGCCTCTTTGTTAAAGGGCTCCCCCTTACTCCTCCTCTTCCTCCTACCTCTTTGTCCTGGCATCCCAGTGACAACCGAGCGTGACTTCGAGCCTCGAGAGTCGCGGTCACGTGTGTCCACGATGTGCAGGGTGGTGCGCCTTACAAATGCCGTGGTTTGTTAATAATAATGATCATTAACATCGTCGTCATCACTCCCACGTCCCCACGGTTGCGTCCTGCGTGACAGGAGGAGTTCCGGCAACTGAGTTCCGAAGAAAAGGAGGAGGAGGAACAGGAGGATGAAGAAGCTCCCATAAAAAAATCGCGTGGACCAGCGAAACGTCGGGCATCGTGCTGTGGGACCCCAAAAAACACGTGGGAGAGTTATATTGGAGATCGAGAAGTTCGTGGTTGAGATCGATGAGCGGTGGGGGGGGGGCTATGAGGATAAGGAAGCAAAGGGTGGGGGCTGCGGGGGGTGTAAGGGGGGGTGACGATGGAGATGGCTTTGATAGCCCCAGACCGCAATTGCATCGTTCCTGTGTTCGGGACAAGTGAAAACCGGCACCAAAAAAACGAGTCGTGACAGAATAATGCTCCTCGGAGTTTCCATCCACAACTTGGATATAGCCTTAAAGAGCCCCAAACAGAGCCCCGAGGGGTTAGTAAGTTGGTTGGAGCCAAACTGATTATGTCTGCGTCGTTATAGAACGACGCAGACATAATCAGTTTAGAACGACGCAGCCATCTATTGCGTCTGACCGTTCATATTTATTTAATTTAACGCACTTCTTTTGTGTCCGCCGCCCCTGCCTCTGCTGTTGCTGTTGTTGCTGCTGCTGTTGCTGCTACTGCTGCTGTTGTTGCTGCTGTTGCTGCTGTTGTTGCTGTAGTTGCTGCTGCTGCTGTTGTTGCTGCTGCTGTTGTTGCTGATATTGCTGTTGTTGCTGTTGTTGCTGCTGCTGTTGTTGCTGTTGTTGCTACTGTTGCTGTTGTTGCTGTTGTTGCTGCTGCTGTTGCTGCTGTTGTTGCTACTGTTGCTGCTGTTGCTGCTGCTGCTGCTGTTGTTGCTGCTATTGCTGTTGTTGCTGTTGTTGCTGCTGTTGCTGTTGTTGCTGCTGCTGTTGTTGCTGCTATTGCTGTTGTTGCTGTTGTTGCTGCTGTTGCTGTTGTTGCTGCTGTTGTTGCTGCTGTTGCTGTTGTTGCTGTTGTTGCTACTGTTGCTGCTGTTGCTGTTGTTGCTGCTGTTGCTGTTGCTGCTGTTGTTTGTACTGTTGCTGTTGTTGCTGTTGCTGCTGTTGTTGCTACTGTTGCTGTTGTTGCTGCTGCTGTTGTTGCTGCTATTGCTGTTGTTGCTGCTGTTGTTGCTGCTATTGCTGTTGTTGCTGTTGTTGCTGCTGTTGCTGCTGCTGTTGTTGCTGCTGTTGCTGCTGCTGTTGTTGCTGCTGCTGCTGCTGTTGTTGCTGTTGTTGCTGCTGTTGCTGCTGCTGCTGTTGTTGCTGCTGTTGCTGCTGCTGTTGTTGCTACTGCTGCTGCTGTTGTTGCTGTGTACGCAGCTGGTTATTTGTCCACCGCGCCCTCCCACCTCCTGCCCAACCTCCCTCGTTGTGCGCGAAGACTTCAAGGCGACTTGAGCGACGGCCGTGAGTGAGCGTGGGGGAGGGGGTCGAGACGACTCGTGGAGACGACACCGACTGACGGATGGCGTCGGCGTTGGATGATGATGATGATGGTGGTGGTGCGTTGGGGGGTAGGGCCTTCGTTCATCCAGCGGTAGATAGATCGTGGCGATGATGTCACCTTGTATCGATCATGAACGGTGCTGCGTCGAACACGCGCGAGACGTCGCTGCAGCTGCTGCTGCTGCGCCGTGAGAAACGATGGAGCGATTCCGCGCGCGTGTGTAGAGAGAGAACGAGAGAGGACTCCACCAAACAGTGGATGGACCACGGCTCGTGATCGGGATGATGATGATGATGGAAACTGCTTACACCGTTGAATTGAATCTAAACTTTCTTTTGTCCGTCAGCACCCTACATGCGCGTGTGTATAGTGGTGAGCGGTGGTGTAGCGGTTAGCGCGCTGCGAACCATTCGACCCGAGTTCAATTCCCGCTCACGGCCAACACCGGTTACGTTTATCTGAACCGGTTCTGTGCTTCCCCTAGGTCGACTCGGCCTCAAATGAGTACCCGGTGCGGTGCGTAAACATCGCCACTCGAGAGACAAAGGCGGCCAGGCGTGGTGCTGGCCACCCACCCCCTCGTGTGCCGTGCCGGACTTCATAGGTGCTCACTGACAGCACTTGCCCCAACGATCTGTTACAGGCTACACGGGGGGGCGGGCATCTTTGTCTTTTGTACGCATATATATGTATACAATCTACGAACATTTTGCCTTCAAAAGCATGCCTTGGGCAATTGAGTTTGGCACAAATTCCACTAATGTGCCTTAGCAGGCATGTAGCTGGCTAAGGCGCGCGCGTGTGTGTGTGGGGGGGTGGAGGTTTTCTCTGCACTAATTTAGGCGTGTACTGTACGCGACTTCGGAATTAAATGCGGGGACGCGAGCGACTTAGTGACCCGCCTCATTCTGTACAACATGCATTAGGGCAAATAGCTTCCACATGGCGCGATTTTTAACCGCGTTGTTCGCCCGCGCGCCGTCTCAAACGCGTGCTCAACAAACCACGAGACCCTCCACCATCCCCCCCCACCCCACCACAACTCAAACTAAACGAAAAACATTTTTTCTACTTTATTTGAGCAGGTAACGCTGCACGCCGAGATGCCCTGTAGCTCGTTTTCAGATGCGACCGACCAGGCTGTCACAAATGAGGGCTCATCGTGGTGGCTTATCACGTGGAATTTTTTTTTTTATATCAGCGGCCTTCTACCCTTAAACGCGTGATGTTGATTGGAGGACCCTGGGAGAAAAATCCACGCGACCACTGGGAGAGAGAGAGAGAGAGACACGCGAACTCCAAATACACAGCAGGCGTTGTCGGGGTCGGGATCGAACCCACGACCTCCTGCATACCAGGCGAGGGAGTTAACATCTCCTAGCCACCGTGGCACCCCAACTCAACTACCCTCCACCCCCCTCTCCCCACCTCAAAGACAAAGACCCCCCCCCCACCACACACACACACATCGTGTAGCCTTAACAACCTGTTGGGTGCAAGTGCTTTTAGCAAGCAGCACCTATGAAGGCCGGAAGGGCCCGCGAGAAGGTCTGCGGCCGGCACCACGGCCGGCCGCCTTTGTCTCCTCGAGTGTCGACGTTTTACACACCCGCACCGGGTAGTCATTTGAGGCCGAGCCGACCTAGGGGAAGTCTATAAGGATCGGTTCAGATATTCGTCACCGATCTGTCGGCTGTGAGCGGGAATGCAACTCGTGTCGCCAAGGTCGTAGCGCAGCGCGCTAACCACTGCACAACCCCCACCATCACCATAACCCAGCCACCTCCATCCCAGCGTCTTTGCACGCGAGCAGCGCCGCTTTAAAGCGCGATAAATGCAGCGCAATCATCAATAGCGCTGCGCCCTAAGAGGAACAAACACACACACACACATTCTATCATAAAATGACGACGTTTCGGGCAATGGCCCGTCTTCGTGCGTTCTGACGTTTCGACGCGATCGCCACTTCATTGTCCCAATGAAAGCTTCCGTCAAGATGCTGTTCGTCGCGTGCTCTTGCTTTGAAGCAGGGACATTGCTCGGAACGTCGCTCATGATACCCTGGTTTCAACTTCGGTAGCGCTAAATTGTGGCCTATTGACAAACGTGGGTCATGGATATTTTGTTATTGTCCGTGTGTGTGCACCATTGCCAACGGCAGCATAACAAAACGATGGCGACACGCCAAGGTAGTCGGTCGGTCTGCCGTGTGCCGTTTGGGCTTTAAGGCTTGTGTGTGTATCTGTAGGTGCTCGCTAACAGCAATTGCTCCTACAGTCTGTGAAGGCTACACGGGGGATATTTGTCTGTGTGTTTGTGTGTGTGTCGGTTAGCGCTACGCTGCGCTACGAACCCGGCGACCCGAGTTCGATTCCCGCTCACGGCCACCAACACCAGTGGTGGTTATCTGGATCGGTCCTGGGGCTCCCCTAGGTCGACTCAGCTTTAAATGAGGCAGAGTCGACATCGCCTCTAGGGAGGCAAAGGAGGCCGGCGTGGTACTGGCCACCCACCTCCCTCGTGTGCCCACTTGCCCCTACAGGCGACACGGGGGGATCTTTGTCTCGCGTGGTGTCAATGTTGTGCGTTCGCGATTCCGACTCTTCAGTCGGCATACGACGGCTCTTGATGGGGTGGTTGAGATACAGTGAGGGAACAAAAGTATTTGATCCCCTGCTGATTTTGTACGTTTGCCCACTGACAAAGAAATTATCAATCTATAATTTTAATGGTAGGTTTATTTGAACAGTGAGAGACAGAATAACAACAAAATCCAGAAAAACGCATGTCAAAAATGTTATAAATTGATTTGCATTTTAATGAGGGAAATAAGTATTTGACCCCCTCTCAATCAGAAATATTTCTGGCTCCCAGGTGTCTTTTATACAGGTAACGAGCTGAGATTAGGAGCAAACTCTTAAAGAGAGTGCTCATTATCGCATATTGTTACCTGTATAAAAGACAACTGTCCACAGAAGCAATCAATCAATCAGATTCCAAACTCTCCACCATGGCCAAGACCAATGAGCTCTCCAAGGATGTCAGGGACAAGATTGTAGACCTACACAAGGCTGGAATGGGCTACAAGACCATTGCCAAGCAGCTTGGTGAGAAGGTGACAACAGTTGGTGCGATTATTCGCAAATGGAAGAAACACAAAAGAACTGTCACTCTCCCTCGGCCTGGGGCTCCATGCAAGATCTCACCTCGTGGAGTTGCAATGATCATGAGAACGGTGAGGAATCAGCCCAGAACTACACGGGAGGATCTTGTCAATGATCTCAATGCAGCTGGGACCATAGTCACCAAGAAAACAATTGGTATCACACTACACCGTGAAGGTCCTGCAGCGCCCGCAAGGTCCCCCTGCTCAAGAAAGCACATATACATGCCCGTGTGAAGTTTGCCAATGAACATCTGAATTATTCAGAGGACAACTGGGTGAAATTGTTGTGATCAGATGAGACCAAAATGGAGCTCTTTTGCATCAACTCAACTCGCCGTGTTTGGAGGAGGAGGAATGCTGCCTATGACCCCAAGAACACCATCCCCACCATCAAACATGGAGGTGGAAACATTATGCTTTGGGGGTGTTTTTCTGCTAAGGGGACAGGACAACTTCACCGCATCAAAGGGACGTTGGACGGGGCCATGTACCCTCAAATCTTGGGTGAGAACCTCCTTCCCTCAGCCAGGACATTGAAAATGGGTCGTGTATGGGTATTCCAGCATGACAATGACCCAAAACACACGGCCAAGGCAACAAAAGAGTGCCTCAAGAAGAAGCACATTAAGGTCCTGGAGTGGCCTAGCCAGTCTCCAGACCTTAATCCCATAGAAAATCTGTGGAGGGAACTGAAGGTTCGAGTTGCCAAACGTCAGCCTCGAAACCTTAATGACTTGGAGAAGATCTGCAAAGAGGAGTGGGACAAAATCCCTCCTGAGATGTGTGCAAACCTGGTAACCAACTACAAGAAACGTCTGACCTCTGTGATTGCCAACAAGGGTTTTGTCACCCAGTACTAAGTCATGTTTTGCAGAGGGGTCAAATATTTATTTCCCTCATTAAAATGCAAATCAATTTATAACATTTTTGACATGCGTTTTTCTTCATTTTTTTTGTTATTCTGTCTCTCACTGTTCAAATAAACCTACCATTAAAATAACAGATTGATCATTTCTTTGTCAGTGGGCAAACGTACAAAATCAGCAGGGGATCAAATACTTTTTCCCTCACTGTATTGTCCTTTTGTGGTGGTTCGCGCTGGGATGCTAAAGTAATGAGGTTCTTTTTTTCGTTAAATGTAATTTAATCTATGGAACGCTTCCTTAAAGCCGTTACATGTGTGATACTCGCAGTGGGGGAGCGGTAGTGTAATGGTTAGCGCGCTGCGCTACAAACCTGGCGACCCGGGTTCGATTCTCGCTCACGTCCGACACCAGTGACGATTATCTGAACCGGTTCTGGGCCTCCCCTAGGTCGACTCAGCCTCAAATGAGTACCTGATGCAGTGTAAAAACATCGGCACTGGGGAGACAAAGGCGGCCGGGCGTGGTGCTGGCTACCGATCCCCTCGTGTGCCGTTCTGGCCTTCATAGGTGCTCGCTAACAGCACTTGCCCCAACAGTCTGTAAAGTCTATACGATAGGTCTTTGTCTTTATGTTTTTGATACTCACAAGCGCAACAGTGGAGCGGTTACGTGTATGTTATAGTAAATATTTATACTACCGACTGGGCCTCAAATTAGTACCTGGTGCTGTAAGCATCGCTACTGGGGAGACAAAAGCGGTCGGGCGTGGTGCTGGCCACCCACACCGTCGTATGCCGTGCCGGCCTTCATAGGTGCTACTCACTGAAAGCACTTGCTCCTACTGTCTGTTAAGGCTACTCGGGGGATCTTTGTCTTTGTTCATTTGTATGTGTCTATGCATGTCTATACTGTATATACACACGTGTGTCTACGTGTCTGTATTATGTGTATCCCCACTTTTGTTTTGTGTCCACGTGTCTACGTTGTCTATCTGTGTTCTGCCTGCGTGCCCATGTCTTTGTCTGTCATGCGAATCTGAACTCGTCCTGGGCTTCCCCCTAGGTTGACTCAGCCTTAAACGGATACATGGGTGCTGGCCACCCAACTCCATCCGCTCGCCGTTCCGCCCTTCATAATAAATAGGTCCTGTTCGCTAGCAGCACTTTCCCCAACAGTCCGTTAGAGGCTATACGGGGGATCTTTGCCTGTCCTTTGTGCACGAGTGTCAGTCTGCCTGCCTGCGCTTGTGTATCTTTGTCCGTGTGTCAGTCATTCTCGTGTCTTCGTCTATCTGCCTGTGTGTCTGTGTTTCTGGCGGGGGGAGGGAGGGAGCTAAGCAGACCCTCAGCCTGGATAGGACGTGGATGGGCAATCGCTGTGCACGATCGGAGAGAGGCAGCGCTGCCGGATAAAGCCATTGTTGTCTTCCCCAACCGGCCACTGACCAGCGTGGTGAAGTATGGTCAAATTGCCTCCACGACCCTTGCGTCTTGAAGAGAGGCAGTCATCCAGCAGTGGATATACTGTATGTATGCATGCAATCCGTTGACATACACCGTTGCATATACGTTACATACGTATATGCATTTGTGTACATACATACCTGTCAGCCCATACGGTTTACCCCGTATTTTTGTGCAGGGAAATTGAATTTTCAGGTCCATACGGCGTTACAGCCGTTTCAAAACGGGCAAAGAAAAAAATCAATTTGTTTGTGTTTCTACCTTGTGATGGAACTTTTGTAGGATGATCGTTGATATTTATAAGGTGCACGGGGTGACCAATGAGGTCTGAAGTGGTCTGTAATAAGGTAGGGCACTGATAAGGGGTTGACAGGTTTGTGTGTGTATAGAACGCGTGTTCAATAAGCAAGGACACTCCGAACGGACTTAGCGGGTCGCATTGCGGTGTGTAAGAAGGCAGTCGATGGGTCTCCAAACGCTTGGACTCGCAGAGGACGTCCGCGGATCTGCTTCTGATATCACTCGACGTGAGCCGCGCTCGGGATTCGAACTTGGGGTGGGAGGGTTCGTAGCGCGAAGCGGCACCGCTTCAAACACACGACAAAGACGAAGATCCCCCGTGTAGGCTCAACGGCCTTTTGGGGCAAGTGCTGTCAGCCAGCAAGGGCGCGCTGGGTGAGCAGCAGCAACCACGCTCGGCCACATTTGTCTCCCCCTGTGGCCACGTTTACGCATCGCGCCTAGGTACTCGTTTGAGGCTGAGTCTACCTAGGGGGAGGCGCAGGAGCGGGTATCGATAGCCGTCACCGGTGGTGGCCGTGAGCAGGAATCGAACTTGTGTAGCCGGGTTCGTAGTGCAGCGCGCTGACCGCTACACTTACCCCGACGTACATACACATTCATAGAGACAACAAGAAAACCACATAAAACAAAGACACAAACATGCATATGCACACAGTACAAACACATACACAAGCACATACACACAGACCGATGAACACACACGCGCATGCGCTCGCTAACAGTACTTGTCCCAATAGTCTGTTTAGGCTATACGGGAGATGTTTGTCTTTGTGCAAAGACAAATCTCTCCTCGTGTAGACTTAATAGACTGTTGGGGCAAGTGCTTTTAGCGAGCCGGCACGGTACAGGATGGGGTGGCCGGCACCACGCCCGACCGCCTTTGTCTCCCCGGTGGCGATGTTTACACACCGCATAAGACACTCAATTTAGGCTGAGTCGACCTAGGACCGGTTCAGATAATCGTCACCGGTGTTGGCGTGAGCGGGAGTCGAACCCGGGTCGCCGGGTTCATAGTGCAACGCGCTATCCGCTACACCACCGCTCCCCACCACGTGCACACACGGACACACACACATTCACACGCACACATTCACACGCACACATTCACGCGCACACACATTCACACGCACACATTCACGGGCACAGACATTCACACGCACACACTCACGCGCACACACATTCACACGCACACACACATTCACACGCACAAATACACACGCACAAAGACACACACACACATTCACACGCACACACACATATTCACACGCACAAAGACACACGCACAAAGACACACGTGCATGTTACAGTACAAAGGCCATGAACCCTTGTAAAGCCGTTATAGACTGTTTCGGCAAGCACAGGCACACAACAAAGACACAGACAAAGATCCCCCTCCCTCCGTGTAGCCTTCAACAGACTGCCGGGGCAAGTGCTGTTAGCGAGCACCTATTTGGGCCGGCACCAGTGGATGATGCGGCTAGCACCGAGCGGAAGGCCCACCCCTCGTCTCATCCAGTGGTGACGTTCAGACGCCACCTCGCCAGCGACTTCACCACTCGTCTTGAAGGCCGAGACGACCTCAATGGAGAAATCGGATTGCGTGACATTGTCAGTCGGAGAACTGTGGCTGACACGGTCAGCAGAATTTCCGGAATTCTTCGCCACCGGCATGGAAGGGGAAGTTGGTTGTGGTTACCGAATGGAGGAGGACACGGGCGCGCGCGCGCACCCGTGTCCGTGTGCGCGCGCGCTGATCAATCGATGGTGCTACTTGACCTCGACATGACCCCTCCGCGTGCTCTACACCCGCACAGCCGTGACGCCCACGTTGCCCTCTGCACACGAAACGTACATCTTGTTCCGTGTCATCCCGAGAAGTCACCTCCTTGGAAGAAGTTACGTTCCGCGTCTGCCCAAAACAAAAAAACAAAACCAAACCAAGGTGGCTCGGTCCTCCCACCGTCCCCCTCCCCACCAGCCGGCGGCGGCGTTCTGAGTCGCGTGACGGAAGATCTCTCCGCGGCTGGGAACTCTCAACGGCAGCGGCGCAGCGCGCCGCGAGCCTCCGTGTCGGAGAACTCCGCGGACGAGGACATCGCAACGGACTGCCTCCGATTACCTTTTTTAAAGGAACTTTTTTTCAGGAGTCAGTGACTACCGCCCCCTTTCCAGTCGTCATCTGACCTACCGAGGGAGAATCTGGTCGTCCTTGGAATCGGATTCGGAACACTCCGCGGAAAACGTGGGACACTTTCTCCGTGAATGGGGAAAATTCACGAGATGTCCAGTTTGTGACTGCGGTGATGGTGCGACAGGGGAGCCGTGGTGTAGCGGTTAGCGCGCTGCGCTACGGACCCGGTGACCCGTGTTCGATTCCCGCTCACGGCCAACACCGGTGACAATTATTTGAACCGGTCATGGGCCTCCCCTAGGTCGACTCGGCCTCAAATTCGTACCTGGTGCGGTGCGTAAACATCGCCACTGGGGAGACAAAGGCGGCCGGGCGTGGTGTTGGCCATCAACCCCCTCGCGTGCCGTGCCGGCCTTCATAGGTGCTCGCTAACAGCACTTGCCCCAACAGTCTGTTAAGGCTTCACGGAGAATCTTTGTCTTTGTGCGACATCTCAGAGCCGTGCAACATAGCCGTGAACCGACTGCCCCCAATCGGAGCATCTGAAACAAATTCACTCCTGAAGCAGTCGAACGGGGTTATCAAATCTCGACATCAATTCGTGATCCGGTACAATCCACAAACATTCCTTACGGGAGAGGAAGGGGGCTTAAATAAAAATAAACCACACACATTTTCAAAACACACATTTTTCACTTGCATAGTAAAGTTATTTTTCATTTGCGATACAGCCAGATAATAAACCAAATCGCAAACCTTAATCACCCAGTCGTTCATAAAAGTTGAAGGCGGTATAGTACTATAGTAATAGAGCAAGTGCACAATAACTGAACCGGAATTGATAGTTTGAAAGCATTTAGCGCGGGGCCCTTGAAAGTGCGGGGCCAGTAGCATATGTAGCTACTTGTGCCACTAGGATAATCCGGCACTGACCGATTGTATATATATATTTTCTCGTGAAATGCGTAAGCGATTGCGTCATTACTATAATATTACCTGGAAGGAAAACACACACATTGGATGTGTGTTTTATGTTGTTTTCTTAACATGTTGGCCCATACATCTTGACTCCTACATTACACGACCACATTTCAGGGATGATGGTTTTCTTTGTGTAGTCCATTTGGTGACGGAGGGAGCGAGGCGGCGGCTGATGCCCATCAACACCCCTCCACTTGACCCCGAGAAGCCGGATTTATCACGGGCGGCAACAAAACCCGGACTTGAATCTAGATTCGAAACCCAGAAGGGTCAAATCGGCGATCCTTTCGGATATATTACCTTTATGCATGTGGTTGTGTAGAGAACGTGGGAGTGTTGTTTTGGTGTGCGCGTGTATATAAATGTGTGTTTGTTGTTGTTGTTTGCATGTCTAGGTGCTCGCTAACAACACTTGCCCCTACAGTCTGTTAAGGCTACACGGGGATATTTGTCTTATGTCTGTATATGTGTCTGGAGGGAGCGGTCGTGTAGTGGTTAGCGCGGTGCTATACGAGTTCGATTCCCGCTCACGGCCAACACCAGTGATGATTATCCTTGAACGGGGCATCCCCTAAGTCGACTCCAGCCTAAAACGAGTACCTGGTGCGGTGTGTAAACATGGCCAATCTGGAGACAAAGGCGATCGGGCTTAGTGCTGGCCACCCACCCCCTCGTGTGCCGTGCTCGCTTAACAGCACTTGCCCCAACAGTCTGTAAGACACTACAACGGGGTGGATCTTTGTCTTTGGTGTCTGTATAAGTGTGCCTGCGTGTGCCTGTCTGTATAAGTGTGCCTGCGTGTGCCTGCGTGTGCAATGCGTTCCAGCTTGGTTCGTGCAGACGCTGCGTGGCCCATCGAGCGCATTCAATGCACGCTCCACGTGGACGCGCGTGGCGGCTTTATTCTGTGCGCGATAATGTTGACGCGTCAAATCGAAACGCATATACAAACGCACTGCACCCAGAGACAAGGATCCCCCGTGTAGCATGGAACAGACTGCTTGGGGCGAGTGCTGTTCCCGAGCACCATAACGAAGGCCGGCACGGCACACGAGGGGGTGGGTTGCCAGCACCACGCCCGGCAGCCTTTGTCTCCCCAGTGGCGATGCTTACACATGGCACCAGGTACTGGTTTGAAGCTGAGTGGACCTAGGGGAGCCCCAGGACCGGTTAAGATAATTGTCACTGGTGTTGGCCGTGAGCGGGAATCGAACACGGGTCGCCGGGTTCGTAGCGCAGCGTAGCGCTAACCGCTACACCACCATTTACTACCGCACATATACAAGACAAAGACATACGCACACACACATATATATATAAACACACACAAATCACGCAGAGAATACATAAATCCTAAACATGAATATCATTAAACATCACCGCTGTCAATTCACTGCTCGATACGTGAGGGCCTCTCCACGTCGTGCGGATCGTGGGGAGATGAACCATACTTCACCACTGGAGAGTGCGGGGTTGGACTGGACGGAGGAGCATATAAGTACAGTACAGTAATGCTCCCATCGCGTGCTCTTGCCGCAGCCTATAGCACCTGTACATTGCATGGTGGTCACTGATCCAAGTCCTATCCAGGCTCAGTCCTATAATCCTGTAAACCTACGTAATACCCTAACCACACATACATAATAATCCTACATACATAAAATACAGTTGCAATTCGTGCAATACGCACGAAAGATAACACCCTCGCCCCCTACGCAATACTTTAACCCAATATAATGCCACAAGCAATAAGGATGCATAGACAAAAAGCAAAGATACCCCGTATATCCTAAACAGACTTTTGGGGCAAAGTGCTGTTCTCGAGCATTTAATGAAGGCCGGCACGATATACATGGGGGGGGGGGCAGCATCATGCCCGGTCGCCTTTGTCTCCCCAGGGGCGGTGTTTGTACACCGCACCAGGTACTCATTTGAGGCTGATTCGACTTAGCATGCAGATGTAGGGGTGCTATGGGGAATAAACACATGGCACGGGAAGGTGTGGTTCACCCACACCTTGGTGGCTACAACAACGTCCGCTAAGGCTCCAGTGGGTATAAAGTGCGGGGGGGAGCCAGGGAGCTCGGGGCAGAGTGTGGGGCCCGAGGCTGAAGCAACCAGTGAAGAAAGAAGGCCAGCTAGGTGAGACCCTGGGACTCCTGTGACCGCTGCCCTTTTCAGGGCCGGCACAGCAAGCCAGTGGTGCGGCCCCAGAGCCCCAGAGTCAGAGTCCTTCTAAGGGCCGGTCTGGTCGGCGGGGTGCCGAGATCTGTACCTAACCAGGGCCAGATCTGATAGCCTCCCTTAGAGCCCTACCAGGAGGAACTGGGAGCCTAGAGCTTAGGCTAGAGAGCCTGGGGTGTGTTCCTGAGTTATACGGGTTGAGGGGCCGCTACCCCTTCTAGTGTAACCCTTGTTAAGGTTTAAATAAATAGTGCTGCTTCTATTCTGCCGTCTCCGTGTCCTGGAACCCACTACACATACATACACACACATTCACACACGTGACCGAACACCCGAATGAACCCAACCTCTATCCCCCGACTCTCCCCATCCTCCAAACCTCTTGAATCATCCGTAATCTCGTAAACGGCAAATGACTTGGTGATACCCATCGGCGATTCGAAATCTATCGCTGTGGTCATGGCCATATCCATTGTAACCAACAGCCGCCATTCGCCACCGAGTGACGGTGACGTCACCACGGCGTCTGGTGCTAGGCTAGGTGCACGTTGAGGCCACGTGAAGCGTCGAAGGCTCGCCGATAGCAGGTCACGGGATAGAACCAGGTGCCATGGGTGGGCTGAATGAGATGAGACTGGTAGATGCAGCTGTACCACCGACTGTGTCAACTTGCTTCATTTTATCCACCCGGAGCCCCGCTCTTGTTGTTGTGAGCGTCGCTTCTCTGCCCTCCGTTGAGGGCGACTGCCTCCAACTGCCCAGGAGCAGCAGCGTCCTTCACGAGCCTCCTCCACAGAGGCCGATCTTGACGCCGCCGGTACCAGCCATCGGCAAGTCCACTCAGCTCCACATCCTCCCGTAACCGCGTCAGCTCCATCCTCTCTCTAGCCCGTGTCGTGCCCGGTTAACCCCCCCCCCCCTCTCCACGTGGCCAAACAGAAGCTGCTTGGGCATGCGGTGGCTGGGCATGCGAGCTCCGTGACCCTGCCGTATCACTCGCACGCACGCACGCACGGGGAGATGTTCCGCTTCGCCGCGGCGATTGCTCAAGCTGATAGCGGCCGATATTTGTGCGCGGGCCCTACATCAGCGTGGAGAGAGCGACACACACACACACAGCTACTTCGCTGGCCCTCACCAGCCGGTCAAGTACATCGCTGTCAAGTCAGCAAAGTGCTAGGCTATCCAAGCCAGCCGTGTAGAGGGAGCGAGTGTGTGTGTCCGTTCGTCGGCAAGTGGTGCTAGCCACCCACAATCCCTTCGTGTGCCACAGCGCTCGCCCTTTATAGGCTCTACTCGCTAACAGCACTTGCCCCAAAAGTCTGCTCAAGGCTATACGGGGGGATATTTGTCTTTGTAATGGGCCAGTCGGGGTTTAGCCAACCAATCACTTAAAATTAATGCTCGCCATCCCAGCCAATCCAATGGGAGGCAGCCAGTTCTCGTGTTAGCCGGCCGGCACAATGTTAGCCATCTCGACAGCTCAATGCTAGCACGATGCGTATCAGTCCATCAAATCCAGCAGTCGGCCAGCCAGCCACAGCCCAGCGCTATAGCGATTCAGGCGGTCCAATTCCAGCCAGCTTAGACGTGCAACAACGGCTCGCTCGTTCGCTTCGATGTGATCGATCGTCGATAGTAATGGGCGTGGAGGTATCCGCTCCATTCCACCAGGAGATTAGAACTCCGTGCCGGGTCTTGGCGCGCCACCACGCGCCTCGACCACCCCGCCCCGCTACGCCCTGCACCTACCAACCCACTCCCCCAATCCTAATTATCACCGCGTTCACGCGCCCTCTATTAGCACGCCGCTTCCTATTCGCTGCGTGGAGAGACTCCTATTCGCGTGGAGTCTTCTTCGCACTGAGCACGCACCACCCCCCCCCCCTCTTCGCATGGAGCTATCTATGCGAAGAGGGGGGGGGGTGGTCCTCTTCTCCGTGGAGTCTCCTATTCGCGCGCGTGCCCTCTAATCATTCACACGGCGCGCGCTGGCCCTCGTCACGCGATGGACGGGTTGGTTTGCGAACGAACGTGCGCCACGCTACCAACACAAAACAAAAACCTGGCTTGGATTTCCGCTGGCGGACGGAATGGATTGAAAAAAATGCTGCCGTAACCTGGCTGTTTTATTTTTGTTCTGCGTTCCGCTGTCCTAAAATAATTGATAATAATAAAAGTCTTCCCGTTGGATCTATCAGAGCGATCGCTGTTAGCGAGCACCTATTGTTTTTTTTACTCAACACGTTTAAACAATAACACGGCGTTGTTTTTTTTAGACGTTGCCTATTCCTCATGACATCATAACGCGGAAGGATCCTTGCCCGAAACGTCGCTTGTTTTATGCTTTCCTCCGTAAGGCCGCGTTTCTTTATGAATGTTATTTTTTGCTGTTGTTTATGCTTGTGCACCAAATGGCCATGTCATTTGACGGTACGTTTTTTTAGTTTTCTAACTCTATAAATCGGGGAATGTTGGGATGACACATTGACCACCGTCGCGATATTGCCACTGCGGGGAATTGAACACAGGTCGCTAATTTGCTGTTCCACCGCTCCTATATAAGTAACAAAAAAAATCAATACACGCGTAATATTTTTTTTATTAAGGACCATTGCCCGAAACGTTACACACATTAAGTAAACTTGTGGTGAGACGGGGCGGGCGGGGGGGGGGGGGGGTCGGGGGAGGGTCTTAATCCAGCAGTGGAGTGATCATGGCTGATGATGATGATGATACACATTGAGTATTAAATCTTTAATGTGCAGCACACGAACGCATAAGGACTATAGTTGACTGCGTTTTTAAACCATGTACATGGTTTAAATTGCATATACTGCAATATAAACCATGTTGCAGGGCAACCGATCCTTTACAATTTGTAATAACGAGCGTTATAAAAAAATTATAAAGCCCTTTTCATATCTAAATCTTCTCAAAGCATTGTACACATATATACACAAAAAAACCTCTACCCCCACGAGTACAGATTAAGGCCAGTGTTCAGCATTCATCGTTGCCGGGCATTTGATTGTATTGTAATACAAAGCTATGAACTTAAATAAAACTGAACTCTTATTTATTTTACCAGGTACGGCCCCAATGAGCTGTGTAGATTTTTTTTCAGAAGCCACCTGGTTATGACAAATGATGGCTCAACGAAGTGGCTTCACATCGCGTGGAAATTTCCAAATGCTCTACATTTGGAGGGGGGAAATCATAGGACCCGGAGGAAAATGCACGCGACCACGTGGACAACATCCAAACTCCAAAATATCCAGCAGCAGGCGTCAGGATCGGTATCGAACTCACGATCCTCCTGCATACCAGCCGGGGTAGCTAACCATACTCTTTGGTTCTTTCGGTAAAGTCACGTAGGTGAAAAAAAAGAAATATTTATATAACTAAAATAACGGCGCTTTATTTATTTATTTTATTTTATTTCCCACCTACGTGACTTTACCGAAAGAACCAAAGAGTATGGATCCTTGCATTCACGAAAACTTCAAATCTAAAAGTAGCTAACCATCTCTACACCGCGGCGTACAACCCGCGAGGGCCTGACAGAGCAACCTTGTGAGACAAGACGGCCTAGGGGAATGCCTCCCAAGATAAGCGACGTGCAAACAACGTTCGCTCGACCATCGGCGACGTCCGTTAAAATGAGCATAACCTGGAAGCGCGCACGGAAGGTGTGACAACACCTTGGATAGCTGAACCTTATGGCGGGACACCGGGGTCCCATAAGCCCCCGGCTCTCGCATAAACTGCGTTGCGACGTCATCTTGTGTCTGTTGAAGACGAACGATACGGGGATCTGTTCCTCACGACGAGCTCTGCAAGACGCGCTAATCAAAGTTTGAAAGTTTTAATAATAGGGGTTTCCCCCTTTTTTTTCTGGCAACAAAACTGAAACCTTTTTTACGAGGATTCATGTCTGCATTAACCACAATACCTGCAGTCAAAATGCAAACAAAAAACATGCTATGATAATATATGTGGCATTGTCCTTGAAAATGATTGGTCCGCACCAAGGGACGGCTTTCTTTTGAGCCTCGACCCAATTGGTGCATTTGAAAGTTTTGTTTCTTCTGCGCATGTATCCTCGCCGCCGCTACGCTTGGACACGACACGACAACAGCACGATCCGCGCCAGGTGGGTCGCGCGCGGCGTTTATGTGCGCGGTGGGACGGAGTCGCCAAAAAATAAATTAGTTTAATTGCGATTTTGACTTCCGTTTATTCGGGACCCCGGGGTCCCGCCATAAGGTTCAGTCTCTGAAGGTGGACTGGCGACCATTATAATTAAATGAAGAGGGAGCACCTTTAAAAAAACGGATTTTAATCACCAAAAGCCAATTACACCCATCTAATATATATTAAAATCAGCTCAAGCCTCTCGTAAATCACGTGGCCACTCCGACTCTGGCTAAACGGTCAAAAATTCCCTGAAACAGAAGATTACTGCTGGATACAGCCAGTCGCATTTGCAAATGTGATTTGTAACTTTCATCCGTTTGCCTGTGTACCGATGGTTCAATGTTAATTTGCCAACTGGATGTAATTACTGGCGAAACGTCGTACTTGAATTGTAAACGTTGTTGGTTTACTCTCCAACGCACCGGTGTTGCTGCACTAGTAACGAATTGGGCACGTTCTGTTGACGTGACACAAGCTTTCTAATTGGCTGTGTCGGGTGGTGGCGGGTTTAACGACACATTTATATTTACCCGATCTCACCCAAAAACCTCATCATGGTTCATTTGCTTTTGTAAGAGGGACTACTGTGTGGCTGGGACTGTAGGTTGTTGTTGTTGTTGTTTTGCTGCCTTGCCCAAGCTTGATAAATCAGACTTCGATAATATCATTAATCTTTTATGTACTTCTATTTAATGATTGTTTTACCATTTGCTCTATTTTGCACCCCTATCATTGCTTGCTGATGCAACTTGCTGACGCACCGATGCTGGACTTGTTAGGGGGGGGGGGGGGGCTTCATATCTCATCGGATTTCTCCAGTCCAAACAAAGAGTCTGATTTTATTTTATTTTGAAACGTAATTTTCGACTTGTCGCGTGATGCCGGTTGCTTTTTTGTTGTTGTTTGGCACCAATTTCTACGTGCGCCATTTACTCTGCCTTCACTTTATTCGTTTTGTTTTTGAGTTGTGTTGACCCAGATAGACGGAGACTATTCTGGTCTCCCGGGCTCTCGCCTCGTGATACCAACCAACGTTGAATGCATTCACTCAGCCAGCGTCTCATTCACCCACTCATTCACTCACTCACTCATCCACTCGTTCACTCACTCGCTCATTCACTCACTCAATCACTCACTCACCCATCCCTTCACTCAACCAGCATCTCATTCACTTACTCTCTCATCCACTCGTTCACTCATTCGCTCATTCACTCACTCACTCAACCACTCATTCACTCAGCCAGCGTCCCACTCGCCCACTCATTCACTCATTCGCCCACTCATTCACTCACCCAGGGTCTCACTCGCCCACTCATTCACTCACTCATTCACTCACCCAACCACTCATTCACTCACAAAGGGTCTCACTCGCCCACTCATTCACTCACACACTCACTCAATCACTTGTCTCACTCACCATTTAACTCACCCGCTCATTTACTCACGCACTCTTACACAACATTCACTCACTCACCCACTCATTCACCCACTCATTCACTCACCATTTCACTCACCCGCTCATTCACTTACTCTTACACAACATTCACTCACTCACCCACTCATTCACCCACTCAAACACTCACCATTTCACTCACCCGCTCATTCACTCACTCTTACACAACATTCACTCACTCACCCACTCATTGACCCACTCATTCACTCACCATTTCAATAACCCGCACATTCACTAACTCTTACACAACATTCAATCACTCACCCACTCATTCACCCACTCATTCACTCACCATTTCACTCACCCGCTCATTCACTCACTCTTAAACAACATTCACTTACTCATCCATCCATTCACCCACTCATTCACTCACCATTTCACTCACCCGCTCATTCACTAACTCTTACACAACATTCACTCACTCACCCACTCATTCACCCACTCATTCACTCACCATTTCACTCACCCGCTCATTCACTCACTCTTACACAACATTCACTCACTCACCCACTAATTCACCCACTCATTCACTCACCATTTCACTCACCCGCTCATTCACTAACTCTTACACAACATTCACTCACTCACCCACTCATTCACCCACTCATTCACTCACCATTTCACTCACCCCGCTCATTCACTAACTCTTACACAACATTCACTCACTCACCCACTCATTCACCCACTCATTCACTCACCATTTCACTCACCCGCGCATTCACTCACTCTTACACAACATTCACTCACTCACCCACTCATTAACCCACTCATTCACTCACCATTTCACTCACCCGCTCATTCACTAACTCTTACACAACATTCACTCACTCACCCACTCATTCACCCACTCATTCACTCACCATTTCACTCACCCGCTCATTCACTAACTCTTACACAGCATTCACTCACTCACCCACTCATTCACTCACCATTTCACTCACACGCTCATTCACTAACTCTTACACAACATTCACTCACTCACCCACTCATTCACCCACTCATTCACTCACCATTTCACTCACCCGCTCATTCACGAACTCTTACACAACATTCACTCACTCACCCACTCATTCACCCACTCATTCACTCACCATTTCACTCACCCGCTCATTCACTAACTCTTACACAACATTCACTCACTCACCCACTCATTCACCCACTCATTCACTCACCATTTCACTCACCCGCGCATTCACTCACTCTTACACAACATTCACTCACTCACCCACTCATTCACCCACTCATTCACTCACCATTTCACTCACCCGCTCATTCACGAACTCTTACACAACATTCACTCACTCACCCACTCATTCACCCACTCATTCACTCACCATTTCACTCACCCGCTCATTCACGAACTCTTACACAACATTCACTCACTCACCCACTCATTCACCCACTCATTCACTCACCATTTCACTCACCCGCTCATTCACTAACTCTTACACAACATTCACTCACTCACCCACTCATTCACCCACTCATTCACTCACCATTTCACTCACCCGCGCATTCACTCACTCTTACACAACATTCACTCACTCACCCACTCATTCACCCACTCATTCACTCACCATTTCACTCACCCGCTCATTCACGAACTCTTACACAACATTCACTCACTCACCCACTCATTCACCCACTCATTCACTCACCATTTCACTCACCCGCTCATTCACTAACTCTTACACAACATTCACTCACTCACCCACTCATTCACCCACTCATTCACTCACCATTTCACTCACCCGCGCATTCACTCACTCTTACACAACATTCACTCACTCACCCACTCATTCACCCACTCATTCACTCACCATTTCACTCACCCGCTCATTCACTAACTCTTACACAACATTCACTCACTCACCCACTCATTCACCCACTCATTCACTCACCATTTCACTCACCCGCGCATTCACTCACTCTTACACAACATTCACTCACTCACCCACTCATTCACCCACTCATTCACTCACCATTTCACTCACCCGCTCATTCACGAACTCTTACACAACATTCACTCACTCACCCACTCATTTACCCACTCATTAACTCACCATTTCACTCACCCGCGCATTCACTCACTCTTACACAACATTCACTCACTCACCCACTCATTCACCCACTCATTCACTCACCATTTCAATCACCCGCTCATTCACTAACTCTTACACAACATTCACTCACTCACCCACTCATTCACCCACTCATTCACTCACCATTTCACTCACCCGCGCATTCACTCACTCTTACACAACATTCACTCACTCACCCACTCATTCACCCACTCATTCACTCACCATTTCACTCACCCGCTCATTCACTAACTCTTACACAACATTCACTCACTCACCCACTCATTCACCCACTCATTCACTCACCATTTCACTCACCCGCGCATTCACTCACTCTTACACAACATTCACTCACTCACCCACTCATTCACCCACTCATTCACTCACCATTTCACTCACCCGCTCATTCACGAACTCTTACACAACATTCACTCACTCACCCACTCATTTACCCACTCATTCACTCACCATTTCACTCACCCGCTCATTCACTAACTCTTACACAACATTCACTCACTCACCCACTCATTCACCCACTCATTCACTCACCATTTCACTCACCCGCGCATTCACTCACTCTTACACAACATTCACTCACTCACCTACTCATTCACCCACTCATTCACTCACCATTTCACTCACCCGCTCATTCACGAACTCTTACACAACATTCACTCACTCACCCACTCATTTACCCACTCATTAACTCACCATTTCACTCACCCGCGCATTCACTCACTCTTACACAACATTCACTCACTCACCCACTCATTCACCCACTCATTCACTCACCATTTCAATCACCCGCTCATTCACTAACTCTTACACAACATTCACTCACTCACCCACTCATTCACCCACTCATTCACTCACCATTTCACTCACCCGCGCATTCACTCACTCTTACACAACATTCACTCACTCACCCACTCATTCACCCACTCATTCACTCACCATTTCACTCACCCGCTCATTCACTAACTCTTACACAACATTCACTCACTCACCCACTCATTCACCCACTCATTCACTCACCATTTCACTCACCCGCGCATTCACTCACTCTTACACAACATTCACTCACTCACCCACTCATTCACCCACTCATTCACTCACCATTTCACTCACCCGCTCATTCACGAACTCTTACACAACATTCACTCACTCACCCACTCATTTACCCACTCATTCACTCACCATTTCACTCACCCGCTCATTCACTAACTCTTACACAACATTCACTCACTCACCCACTCATTCACCCACTCATTCACTCACCATTTCACTCACCCGCGCATTCACTCACTCTTACACAACATTCACTCACTCACCCACTCATTCACCCACTCATTCACTCACCATTTCACTCACCCGCTCATTCACTAACTCTTACACAACATTCACTCACTCACCCACTCATTCACCCACTCATTCACTCACCATTTCACTCACCCGCTCAGTCACTAACTCTTACACAACATTCACTCACTCACCCACTCATTCACCCACTCATTCACTCACCATTTCACTCACCCGCTCATTCACTAACTCTTACACAACATTCACTCCAGGTGAAACTCGAGAGCTCGTTCTGATGGAAGCTCTTCCGCCAGCAGCGGCGTGAGCTGGCCATTGCACGGCCGCACCGTTCATTTTAACTACACGCAGAACTCTCAGGTACTCTATATCGTATACTGCGACTCTCACAACAACGAGCAGAGCGCCGGGGCGGTTAAAACGCAGCAACATTGGGGGGGGGGGCGGGCGGGGGTGTGGGGGCACAGTTGGTGCATCTGCCAGTCATCTCAGTCCGTCAACCCCACGGCACCTGCTGGGTCTGTTCCACGACATCCTCGTCACTTCGCGTGGCCTCACAGTGCACCTGGCCTGGCACAAACAACGTGGTGACGCGACCGCTACTTAGTTGGTGAACGGCTGTTGTTGCTGTTGCTAACTGCATACAAAGTGGCGGGTGGTCACGAGTGTGTGCGTGTGTCGTGGCAGTAGGAGTCGTAGTGGTGGTGGTGGTGACTTTTTAAGTCATCTCCATAACTGAGATGGCCCACGTTGCACGGTTATAGCCACAGAACATGAATATATGTTGTATGTCGTATGGGGCCGAGTGCTCGGGCACAAAAAAGAGGGAGGTCCAAGCTATGGCAGTCGGAGAGATGAGGATGTTGCGATGGATTCTGGGTTTAACAAGGAAGGACAGGGTGAGATGTGAAGGAGCGAGAGGGAGACTCAAGGTGGTAGAAATCACCGAGAAGATGAGAGAGAGAGAAAAGGCTGTGGGTGTGGTTCGTTCGTGTTGGAGTGACAGGAGTAACATTGCGTGGGTCAGAAGGTGGCAAGTGATGCGAGTGGGAAGGAAAGAGATCAATAGGAAGGCAGAAGAGGAGGTGGTGGTGGTGGTGGGGGGGCGATTTGGTTGCGACCGGGAAATGTTTGCCCGAGGAGCGGAGAGAGAGAGAGAGAGATGGTGCAGGGCCGGGCAGCGTGGAGAAGGTTGGCAAGGAGAGCGGCACACAAACGCGTGGTGGAAGAAGACGAAGGAGAGGACGGCGGGAATATCTGATGAACATCTATTCACAGCGTGTGTCCATTTAAAAACCATTCTCGCAAAGCCACACACAGAGTGCCACCCACCCCGCCACCGCCCCCCCCCCCGTAACGTGACACTCAATAACGGCTGAAGCAAGGACGTGTGGATGGGGGGGGGGCAGTTGTTGTCAGAGCCGAGCGCTCCAACAACGATGAGTCAGCGAATGCGAATTGTAATCACGCGCCGCCTCTTTAAATATCACCGGACGGCGCTAATGACTATTTACAATAATTGCCTTCTCTTAAATCGGCACCCCCCCTCCTCCTCCTCCTCCTCCCACCACCCCCTCGATCCCCCCCCCCCCTACCACAAACACACGCACGCGCGCACGCTTTCATAATTACACGTGTGAAATGAGGTGCGGCGCTTTGCCGTTCGCAATAGCGGCGGTGGTGGTGGTGGTGGCGGTGGTGATAATAATATATAGAAAAAAAAAGTGTGATCACGAAAGCACCAGCCTCAGTCGCCCCTGCTGGCTTATTTGTATGATAATACGGCGGCGGGGTGAATCATTCTCTTAGTATTAAAGTATAAATTACATATTACACACAGGGTGTGTGTGTGTGTGTATATATAACCACCACGCACAGACCGACACACTCACTGCACTTGCATTGTATTCAAAGGATTTATTCTGCGCGCGCGCGTGTGTGTGTGCGTGCAAGCTCTGCCAAATGATGCAGACGCATTAACCAATACTATCCCCGTGATTTTTTGCTAATGTCTAGAAATTACAACCGTGAGCCTGTCACTATTGTCACGGTATTATTATTTTTATTACTACGACCACTACTACAATTATTATTACAATTTGCCTCTGGCCAGTGCAATTTTAGCTGGAACAATCAACTCGTGTGATTTATCGATGCGAGAAAATGCCACAAGATGATGATAATTACAATGTGACCGCATTTGACTGTAATGAATATGAACTTACTCTGGGCCTATGTACAGGCATACTGCATGTGGCTCTGAGTTTGGTGAAGAGCATGGGCACGTGTGTGTGGACATGGTGTGTGTGTGAGTCTGTGCGTGAGTCGGGTGCAGTGGTTAGTGCACTGCGCTACAATGCCCAATGATCCGAGTTCGAGTCCCGCATCACGGCCAACACCAGTGACGTTTAATTGAACCGGTTAGAACCGATGTAAACATTGCCACTAGGGAGACAAAGGCGGTCGGGCGCGGTGTTTGCCATCCACCCCCTCGTGTGCCGTTCCAGCCTTCATAGGCGCTCGCTAACAGCACTTGTCCCAACAGTCTATACGGGGGATCTTTTGTATTTATGTGGGTGAGGAGCTGTGGCGCATTGGTTAGCGCACTGCGCCACAAAACTCCGCAACCTTATTTTGATTTCCGACATCAGCCGATATCGGTTTGCGAGTGAAATCGGGAAAAGATTCTGGGTCTCCTCTAGGTCGACTCGGCCTCAAATGTGTATTGTATGCGCGCGCGTGTGTTTGCAAATGCGCGTGAGCGATCACGTGTGTGCGTCCGTGGGGGGGATCTTTGTTTTTATTTATTGGTATCTGCCCATCACTATACTTTGCATATAACACCATTACAAGAAACATTTTAAGCTGGCGTGACAGAACTTGCAAAGTCACGAGACATCGACATATAGACGACCTGATTAGTGATTTAAAAAATATATATACGAAGGTACATTTTGTGAAATAACACCCCGACTTTCCCAACGCCTTGCCACTTCTGCTGCTGGTGTTGTTCACAATTATTTTCAGGGGACATCAACTCTTTTTTTCTCTGCCAGCATTCCCCATCTATTATATACCAAAGACGCAGATCCCCCGTACAGCCCGTAACAGACTGTTGGGGCAAGTGCTGTTTTAGCAGAGCACCAAATGAAGGCCGGCACGGCACACACCGCACCAGGTCCTCATTTTGAGGCTGAGTCGACCTATGGGAGGCCCAGGACCAATTCAGATAATCGTCACTGGTTTTGACCGCGAACGAGAATCGAACTGGGGTCGCCAGGTTCGTAGCGCAGCGCTAACCGCTACACTGCCGCTCCCCTTACTATACGTCGTGAGCGTTAGCACGAACATCGCGACACATTTAGCCGATAACACACATGCCCTTGAAGGCAAAGGAATTAGAAAAAAAATCGACGTATCCGGAAATGGCCCTTCTTCATAGCAGAGAGATGAATGAACGAAATGCAGAAATTACGGATGTTTCGCTGCTTCACAATATCGACGAGCAGGCGATGCGCATCGCGTTGGTCATTCCGACTTTTAAGAATTCAAAGCCTGCAAAGAGAACATTTTTAGAAACCCTCCCGAAGGAGATATTTGAATGTTTTCTCGGCACGCACTTTGCTGGGGAAGTGAATTGCAAGCCTCGTAGGCTCCAGCGTACGAGAAGGCCCACCCACCCACACCCACCGATCCACCGACCCACTCACACCCACCCACACCCACCAACACCCACCCACACCTACCCACACCCACCGATCCACCCACCCACACCCATGCATGCACGGGAACCCTGTGGAACTCTCAAAGAGCAGGTGTGACTTTGATAGCTATAAACTATAAAACTATAAACTGTTATATTTAAACCACGTAAGGCCCACTGAGCTACTGATATTTTTTTTTCAGAAGCGACCTGGCCACAAACGATAGTGGCTTAACGCGTGGAAATGTGTACCAGCCAAAAACTCTAAACGCGTGATGTTGATTCTACATGTGTAGGGGGGAAACCGAAGAACCCGGAGAAATATCCACGCGACCACTGCGAGAGAGAGACACGGGAACTCGAAATATAAACGGCAGGCGTCAGGATCGGGATCGAACCCACGACCTCCTGCATACCCAGCGAGGGAGTTAACGTCTCCTAGCCACCGTGATGAAGAGAGACACCGCAAACTCCAAATGTACAGCAGGCGTCAGGGTCAGGATCTAACCCACAACCTCCTGCATACCCAGCGAGGGAGTTAACATCTCCTAGCCACCGTGATGAAGAGAGACACCGCAAACTCCAAATGTACAGCAGGCGTCAGGGTCAGGATCTAACTCACGACCTCCTGCATACCCAGCGAGGGAGTTAACATCTCATAGCCACCGTGATGAAGAGAGACACCGCAAACTCCAAATGTACAGCAGGCGTCAGGGTCAAGATCGAACCCACGACCTCCTACATACCCAGCGAGGGAGTTAACATCTAGCCACCGTGGCGCCCTATTTCGGACATTGCCCGAAACGTCTCAAATTTTAAACACATGTTCGCCTCTCACACGTTGGAAGGCCACAACACCGCGTCTCCTTGACGGACGCGTTCACAAGTTTCTGTTTATTTCTTTCGTTTCCACGCCGTGGATTGGCGGCCTCCTCCTCCTCCTGCTGCTGCTGCCATCGCCGACGTCGCCGTCTACCGGCCAGGGCACGCGGCCGCCTCGCTCTCGTTCCTCGCCGCCATCCTCGCCACGAACGGGGTGCGTGGGGGGGTGCGTGGGGGGGGGGGCGGTGCGTGGGTTTGGGGTTATCCATCACTCGGCACGGCTGATCTCTCCTTCGCGCCGTGTGACCCCCCCATCCACCCCCCACCACCGCCTCCACGCGAGAAGGCGGCGCTCTGCTGTCACCCAAACCGCCCCAGTGGTTGTAGCGGTCGAGCCAGCTGCTCGCGTTCGGGGGGGGGGGGTTGCTAATTGGTCGAGCGGTCGACTCGGCCCATCATCCCCGTCGGGGTTCGATTACAAGATGAGTACCACCACCGCCGCCACCACCACCACCCCCCTTTTTGTACGTAATGTACGTTGAACTTCTTTCGCACCGTACGTAGGCAACCGTGCTAATCGGAGGTGAGCGCCGGAAGGACAACAAACTAAACACGCACACACACAAAGTCGACAGCGGTTGTCCAATGCATTATCTCGCCCACCCCCCCACGCTCCCCCTGCCCCCGCCATGAGAATGTGGAATTTCCACCGCTGGTTCGTGGCTATAAATCGGAGATGAGCACTCTCCGCCAGGAATTCTCATTTCAGAAGAAAATTAACGTCGTTTTGACTTCTGAATGTCACGGTGGTGGGCCAGGATTATCAATCTGCAGAATCACGAATCTCCGCTACTTCCCACGTTTATCGGCGAGGGCGAGTTGATCCCTTCAACACAGTTCAAGTTAACACCAACACACCAACACCCCACCACTCGCCACTAAGTGACGGTGGCGTCACCACGGCGCCTGTGCCAGGCTAGGTGCACTTTGAAGCGGCACCACGTGAAGTGTCGAAGACTCGCTGCTGACAGGAGGTCTTGGGACAGACCCAGCAGGTGCCGTGGGTTGGCTGACTGAGATGACCGGTAGATGCACCACCAGCTGTACTACCCCCCCACTGTGCCAGGCTAGGTGCAGGAGGTCTCGGGACAGACCCAGTAGGTGCCGTGGGTTGGCTGACTGAGATGACCGGTAGATGCACCACCAGCTGTACTACCCCCCACTGTGCCAGGCTAGGTGCAGGAGGTCTCGGGACAGACCCAGCAGGTGCCGTGGGTTGGCTGACTGAGATGACCGGTAGATGCACCACCAGCTGTACTACCCCCCCACTGTGCCAGGCTAGGTGCAGGAGGTCTCGGGACAGACCCAGTAGGTGCCGTGGGTTGGCTAACTGAGATGACCGGTAGATGCACCACCAGCTGTACTACCCCCCACTGTGCCAGGCTAGGTGCAGGAGGTCTCGGGACAGACCCAGCAGGTGCCGTGGGTTGGCTGACTGAGATGACCGGTAGATGCACCACCAGCTGTACCCCCCTACTGTGCCAACAAGTTAACACACACACACACGCGTGTGTGTGTGTGTACAATCCACTGCTAGATGAGCCCACCCCACCCCTCGTCCGCCCTCCCCCTTGCCCACGCAGGTGGAGTGCAAGGATGTCGAAGGCGGTGTTGGGGAATCGTAGACGTTGGAGCATAGAAGTACAGCACAACATTGCATTTTGCTGCACTACCCACCTCCCCCCCTCTGCCGACATCTATACACCTAAGTCAGTAACACCTCGCGTAATGCACCATTGTAAGTCACCGTACGTCTAAATGTCACATACGGTACGTGTGATGCTTGAAGCAATACAGATATCAACACACGGCGTATGTTATTTTTGTTTAGACATTTATTTTGTTAAATGTGTTTTCTCCGACAACGATAATGTTATTATTACGTGCAGTTTTTTCTCGTTATTTATTTTTTCATATATATATTTTTAAAACATTGGCGAAGTAAGTGAGGGGTTTTGATTTTGTATTTACTGTCAAAGGAACTGGGTAATTGATGTGGCGGCGTTGTGGGATGCTATACATTTTTATTATTATTCAATAATTCATATTTGTACATTAATGTAATGATGGTGCTTTTCGGGGGGGGGGGGGGGTCAGATTTGTGGCTGACAGACAGTCCGTGTAACCATCTAATATAAAAGCACGCCGTTCCGTGTGTTCGTTCGTCCGTCAACTAAATGATAATAGATCTTGACGGAAAAGCTTTTGTGTCTGCAGGAATTCATATTCTTTGGGTCTTTCGGTAAAGTCACGTAGATAGGTTCAAAGAAAATAACAAAACAACAATAAAACTGCGACGTTTCGATCGCAACACAAGCGGTCGACATCAGAACCTATCGACGTGACTTTACCGAAAGACCCAAAGAATATAAATGATAATAGCCTTCTAGAAGGCCTCAAAAAGTTATAGAAAGTGGACCCACCACCCCCCCAACCTGCCCCCAGATGTGGGCTTAAAAAGTTGATCCAACAGAGTTCCAAAAATTGTCGACCTCCCCCCCCCGCACCGCCCCCTCTCCCGAAGTGTCGAAGAAGCCCTCGGCAGGAGCTAGAATTAGGCTGGCCACAGTCCCCCGAAATCCCCGACGATTTAAACTTGCCTTGACCCGAGCACGCCGGCGTCCAAAAGGCGACAACGGCGAGAGTAAATGGTGATCGCGGGATTTTTACCAATGCATACATAAAACGTTGTTACACCGGGAGGAAACCGCCCCCCCCGCCCCCCGCCCCCAGCCCCCAGCCCCCACCCCACAAACATAGAATCACAGTCGGCCTGTTTACGCGCGCACGCTGCACTTCTTTCGGACGCCGTACGGAGCCAACCGCGCGTCAATCGTGATGACGCGCCGTGCCCAAGCGCTTGAGAAGCAGTGGGGGACAATCGACGTTTTCTCTCTCCCCGAGAGAGGAAGATGTTCTCGCCATCTAGCCGGCGACGTGGGCCCATGCCGGCTTTGCTCGTTAATTCGCAAGACGGCGATGCTGAGCGCAGCAAGCAGAAACAAAAACAAAACCCCCCCAAAAAACAAAACCCCATGTGGATTCACTCTTCAACACACCGGTGGGCTAAAGTAGTGAATTATTTGTCTTTTGTCAACGTGACAAAAGACACCAGCTGATTGGCCGTGTCGGGTGGTGGAGGGTTACGACACATTTATAAATAAACGCGATCTAACCCAAAAACCTTTATTATGAATAATATTGGTCGCGAAAGCCTACGTGAAAAACAAAACCCCCCAAAACCAAACCCGCCGTTTTGGAGGGGTTCCGCATCATGTCCACGAGTTGAAGCCAGGGCGCAAGTTCATTTTAAGACTCACCCGGGGGGTGACAATCCACAGCCGCAGTTGTCGTCGCTTCGTTGCGCTTTCATTCGTGGCCGACTCGATTCTGAAAAAAGAAAGCTGATGAATGGCTCCGTGGGTTTTTTAACCTTTTAAAAAAACGGTTTGTTTTTTTTAGTTTTAATATTTGAGTGATTTGCTCACCTATACTTCGCACTCCTATCCTGTTTTTGTATTTTTTTGTTTGTTGTTGTTGTTGTTAACTTTCTGACTCGACCCGACTGGATGTCTATGAAAAAAAAACAGGTTTATAGCTCATCAGATTCCGATACAATAAATGAAGAGGAAATTACACCCGCCTCTGAATATCCGGCAGTATAAATGGGTACACCACAGGTTAGGCGAATAGCAAGTCAAAGTGGGGGTAACGGGAGGTGGGGTAAAGTGTGGGTAAGGGGCGCCGTGGTGGCTCAGAGATGTTAACTACCTCGCCTGGTATACAGGAGGTCGTGGGTTCGATCCCGACCCTGACGCCTGCTGCTTTGTATTTGGAGTTTGCGTGTCTCTCTCTCTCTCATCATCATCACGGTGGCTCAGAGATGTTAAATACCTCGCCTGGTATACAGGAGGTCGTGGGTTCGATCCCGACCCTGACGCCTGCTGCTGTATATTTGGAGTTTGCGTGTCTCTCTCTAATCATCATCATCACGGTGGCTCAGATATGTTAACTACCTCACCTGGTATACAGGAGGTCGTGGGTTCGATCCCGACCCTGACGCCTGCTGCTGTATAACTGGAGCTTACGTGGTTTTCTCTCCGTGGTCGCGTGGATTTTTCCCTGGGTCTTCGGGGTTTTCCCCCTCCACATTTAGAATCAACGTGTATTTAGAGTATTTTTGCTGCTATACATTTCCACACGACGATAAGCCACTTCGTAGATCTTTCATTTGTGATGGCCAGGTTGCTTCTGAAAAAAAGAGATACTCAGCTCAGTGGGGCTTTACCTGGAAGAACAAACGGTCAATTAAAGGAAAAAGAGTATTCCTACAATCTAGATTTTAAGTTTTCGTGACTGCAGGGATCCATACTCTTTTTATTTTCCACCTACGTGACGTTACCGAAAGAACCAAAGAGTAAGTATTCCTACCTCTTCCCAGACGCCTGGGCAGCGTCTCCGCTGCGTGATTGTCCCCTCAATTCCCACGACTCAAAGGTGCACCTAGCCTGGCACAGGAACCGAGATGATGTCGCCGACGCAGAGTGGTGTCTTTTTAAACTGTTGTTGTCATAGTTGTTGTGGTATGGATTTACTATATATGTGATTATGCAGGTGAGCTCACTAAAAACAATTAAATCCACCAAACCAATTCAAATTCAAACTGTGTCAAGGCACCAAGCCAACAACTGCAAGGGGTTTAGGTTCAAGCCCCCTCCTC
The DNA here is from genome assembly GCF_048934315.1 of Petromyzon marinus. NCBI lineage: Eukaryota > Metazoa > Chordata > Hyperoartia > Petromyzontiformes > Petromyzontidae > Petromyzon > Petromyzon marinus. Next base: position 3,778,292 of record NC_133685.1, read on the forward strand.
CCACCACCAAAACCCACCTCCTCCCTCCCCACCGCACCCCTCCCCGAGTCGGACAGGCGCAAATTGGCATGACCTTCCGTGGCTGAAAGGAAGCTGCCGCTTTGATTGCGGTGGGTTTGATCGTCTCAAGCACAGTCACCGATGGTTGCACAAACACAACCTTTTTTTTCCCATTTAATTCATGTTGGCACTCCATTCGGCCATATGTGGCGCCGAGGAGGGTATGAAATTTAGCAGCAGCGGAGATGGAGCGAGAGAGAGTGAGTGAGGAGTGAGAGAGAGATTGGGAACAAACCACAAACCACGTTTGCTCCAGCCGGTAACCGTGGGGAGTTGGGGGGGGACATCCTCTGTTGGTGAAAGACCACAGAGTGAGATCGAGAGAGAGAGACACGGCGATAACTTTGATCTGTGTGGGTTGTCTCTCGCGGCTCTGTGCACTGCAAATATCTCCGAAGGTCCTTTTTTGTTATGTACGTGTGTATGTTGAACTTCTTTCACACCGGACGTAGACAACCGTGATAATCTGTAGGTCTCTGTGGGTCTCTATGGGTGTCTCTGTGTTTGTGTATCTGAATGGGTCTGGGTGTTTCTATGGGTCTCTGTGTACGTATGCATGTTGAACTTATTTTGCATTATATGTAGGCAACCGTGAGAGTTTGTGGGTCTCTATGGGTGTCTCTAAGGTTGTCTTTGTGGGTATCCGTGGGTCCCTATGGGTCTGTGGGTGTCTCTATGGGTCTCTCTGTATGTATGTTTAACTTTTGCACCGTTCGTAGCCAACCGTGCTGATCGGAGGTAGTGGTGGGCAAGGACGAGAGACTAAAACACACAAAGCAGTTTTAAAGAAATACGTTTTCAATTACTAGATTTAAAATTGCATAGCTTCAGTGGCTTACTAACATCGGAAGTTAAGAGCGTTCCCAGTCGGCCACAGGGTTGTGCCGTGCGTAACGTTCGACTTGATGTCCGACGTTTCGAACCCACGTGGTAAAGTGACATCTGATTTAAACATTTTCTTTTTTTTACAAAATTGGGGAACGTGAATATAAAGCAGGAATATTCATGTGAACTTTGCCCGGTAGTATGCGCCACCATAGATTTCTCATGAGCCATTGACCGGAGCCCAGGGCCTGTGGCTGCGTGTGCACGCACGCGCACGCACGCGCACACACGCGCGCACGCACGCGCACACACGCGGACGCACGCACGAACGCGTGTTTGTCGATTTGACGGGAGAGAGGCTGTGGCGAGGAAGACGAGGAGGAGGAGGAGGCACCTGGTGGGTGCGATTTGATTGCGAGAGCGCCGAGCCAGCCTTCGGGGACTCCAGGGTGATAAGCTGACTTCCATCCTGCCTGACCCCCCGAGGTCACAGGTCCACACCCACAGCCACCCCCAACCCACCCCCACCCACCCCCACCCACTCCACAACACACACATGCTACCACCCACCCCACCGCTCAAATACACGCTCACATACACGCGCATTCATCCAAACATCACACACGCTCACACACACACACGTACACACACACTCACGCTCTCTCATTCACAGACACACCCACTCGCATACATACACACCCACTCAAGCATCCACCCAGCCACATACAAAGACAAATATCCCCCCGGATAGCCTTTACAGACTGTTGCGGCAAGTGGTGTTAGCGAGCGCCTATGAAGGCTGGCACAGCACACGAGGGTGTGAGTGGCCAGCAGCACACCCGGTCGCCTTTGTCTCCCTCGTAGTGATGATTACACACTGGGTACTCATTTGAGGCTGAGTCGACCTAGGCGAGGCCCAGGACCGCTTCAGATATCCATCATCGGTGGTGGCCGTGAGCGGGAATCGAACGCGTATCGCCGGGTTCGTAGCAGAGCGCGCTAACCCGCTGCACCACCACTCCCCACACCAACTCACCCACACTTACACAACCGCCCACAGCATCACCACCACCACCACCCACCCACCCATCCTCCCTTCCTCCACTGTGTCTCGCCCCCCTCCCTACATCTCGATCTCTCTCTCCATCCACTCGCTCGTCGAGTCGGCGCTGGGCCCTTTGCAACAACAAAAAACGAGAAACATATTTTGCCAATTTTAAATAAACGTATACTATTCGGGTAAGTCTTCATTATTTAACCGGGAGTATGTAAATATAGATCCTGCTCCCCCCCCCCCCCCCCGCGTTGAGACACGTGACCCGCTTCCTCGTTTTACAAGGGCGACCTGAGGTTGCATAGAAAAAAAAAGAACAATAATCCCTGAACGGATTCGTCAATATAACACTGTTGCGTTATAGGCGACGTTTCGGGCAAATGGCCCTTCTTACACAGCACACACGCAGAGATAGAAGGAGGGAGAGAGAGAGAGAAAGGCCAGAGAGGCTATCGCCAAAGCGCGACTTCCGGACCAAAATATAATCGATCAAACTTCACAGGAAAATATCTCAAACTCTCACGAGGCAACTCCTCCTCCTCTTCTTGCTGCTCCTCGTCAAAGACCCCGCGGCAGAAGATCCCCTGGCTTCGAGCTCTCACGAAGGTTCAAGGGCCACAAACGTCAACTACACGCTCTGCACAAACCGTGGCAGCAGATGATTCGGATACTTCATGATGATGATGGCAACGATCAGAATCAGCATCTGTATTTATCCTGGAGGACTCCGATGTAGCTATGAAGCTCTTTGTATGTTTGTAGATGTCCAGTCGGGCGCGGGTCAGCGAGTTACGTAAGTGTGCGTGTACTGTACTGTATGCTGAACTTCTTTCGCGCCGTACGTTGACAACGGGTTGCTCACCGAGTGTTGCTGTTACATAAACGGACGATACAAACAACAATAGGAGTGCAACATTTATAAAAGGCAAACAGGCCTCTAAAATTACAAAAAAATGTAAGTACAAATTTCATAAGTATATACATTCCTGCCTATTTTTTTCAACACTAAATTATTGATGCACAGATGGAAAATTAAATTAACATTTTTTTTTAACAAAAACATCTCCCGGGTAGTGCGAGGCTGACAGTGACAAGCACCCAGAAGAGAAAACCGAGGAGCACGCGACGATTCGATTCCCCATTCACAACTACGGATGAGGCATCGTCACGGCAGCGATGATTCACCACTCCGCTACTCGTGAAGACGCGCTCGTACTGCCTCGACCGCCTCGATGTAACATCACAGCTGCTCTACAACAACGTCGGTTGTCACGTAGATGATGACGAAGATAGAACTCTACATTTACACACCGAGACCCGTGGACACACAGAGACCCACAGACTTGCATATATTACCCAGACCGGCATAGAGACCCACAGACTAGCGACGAGACCGACAGACTGGCATAGAGACCCAGACTTGCGTAGAGACCCCCAGACTCACATAGAGATCCACAGACTCGCATACAGACCCAGACTCACATAGAGATCCACACACTCGCATAGAGATCCAGACTCGCATAGAGATCCACAGACTCGCATAGAGACCCAGACTCGCATAGAGATCCAGACTCACATAGAGACCCACAGACTCACATAGAGATCCACAGACTCGCATAGAGATCCAGACTCACATAGAGATCCACAGACTCGCATAGAGATCCAGACTCGCATAGAGATCCAGACTCACATAGAGACCCACAGACTCGCATAGAGACCCAGACTCACATAGAGATCCACGGACTCACATAGAGACCCACAGACTCACATAGAGATCCAGACTCACATAGAGACCCACAGACTCGCATAGAGACCCAGACTCACATAGAGATGCACAGACTCGCATTGAGATCCACAGACTCACACAAAGACCCGTAGACTCACATAGAGATCCAGACTCGCATAGAGATCCACAGACTCGCATAGAGACCCAGACTCGCACAAAGATCCAGACTCACATAGAGACTCGCATAGAGACCCAGACTCACATAGAGATCCACAGGCTCGCAAAGAGACCCACAGACTCGTATAGAGACCCAGACTCACATAGAGATCCACAGGCTCGCAAAGAGTCCCACAGACTCGTATAGAGACCCAGACTCGCATAGAGATCCACAGACTCGCATAGAGACCCAGACTCGCATAGAGATCCACAGACTCACACAGAGACCCGCAGACTCACATAGAGACCCAGACTCACATAGAGATCCACAGACTCGCACAGAGTCCCGCAGACTCACATAAAGACCCAGACTCGCATAGAGACCAATAGACTCACATAGAGACCAACAGACTCACATAGAGACCCGCAGACTCGCATAGAGATCCACAGACTCACATAGAGATCCACAGACTCACATAGAGATCCACAGACTCACATAGACCCACAGACTCGCATAGAGACCCACAGACTTGCATAGAGACCCACAGACTCACATAGAGACCCACAGACTCACATAGAGATCCACAGACTCGCATAAAGACCCACAGACTCGCATAGAGATCCACAGACTCGCATAGAGACCCAGACTCGCATAGAGATCCACAGACTCACATAGAGACCCAGACTCGCATAGAGATCCACAGACTCACATAGAGATCCACAGACTCGCATAAAGACCCACAGACTCGCATAGAGATCCACAGACTCGCATAGAGACCCGCATAGAGACCCACAGACTCACATAGAGACCCAGACTCAAATATAGACCCAGACTCACATAAAGATCCACAGACTCACATAGAGACCCAGACTGGCATAGAGATCCACAGACTCGCATAGAGATCCACAGACTCACATAGAGATCCACAGACTCGCATAAAGACCCACAGACTCGCATAGAGATCCACAGACTCGCATAGAGATCCACAGACTCACATAGAGACCCAGACTCACATAGAGACCCAGACTCGCATAGAGATCCACAGACTCGCATAAAGACCCACAGACTCGCATAGAGATCCGCAGACTCACATAGAGACCCACAGACTCGCATAGAGATCCACAGACTCACATAGAGACCCGCAGACTCACAAAGAGACCCAGACTCGCATAGAGACCCGCAGACTCACACAGGGACCCAGACTCACATAGAGACCCACAGACTCGTATAGAGACCCGTAGACTCACATAGAGACCCAGACTCACATAGAGACGCAGACTCGCATAGAGATCCACAGACTCACACAGAGATCCAGACTCACATAGAGATCCACATATTCGCATAGAGACCCACAGACTCGTATAGAGACTCAGACTCATATAGAGATCCACAGACTCGCACAGAGACCCGTAGACTCACATAGAGACCCAGACTCACATAGAGATCCACAGACTCGCACAGAGACCTGCAGATTCACATAGAGACCCAGACTCGCATAGAGACCAACAGAATCACATAGAGATCAACAGACTCACATAGAGACCCGCAGACTCGCAATAGAGATCCACAGACTCGTATAGAGACATAGAATCACATAAGGATCCACAGACTCGCATATAGTCCCACAGAATCGCATAGAGATCCACAGACTCGTATAGAGACTCAGACTCACATAGAGACCCAGACTCGCATAGAGACTAACAGACTCACATAGAGATCCACAGACTCGCATAGAGTCCCACAGAATCGCATAGAGATCCACAGACTCGTGTAGAGACTCAGACTCACATAGAGACCCAGACTCGCATAGAGTCCCACAGAATTGCATAGAGATCCACAGACTCGTATAGAGACTCAGACTCACATAGAGATCCACAGATTCACATAGAGACCCGCAGACTCGCATAGAGATCCACAGACTCGCATAGAGACCCACGGACTCGTATAGAGACTCAGACTCGCATAGAGAACCAGACTCGCACAGAGACCCGCAGACTCACATAGAGACCCGCAGACTCGCATAGAGATCCACAGACTCGCATAGAGACCCGCAGACTCACATAGAGACCAGAAAACTCGCGGACTCACACAGCGATCTATACGACGGAGGCATCATCACAGCAGCGATCATTCGCGACTCCGCTACTCCTGATGCAATCATCTGTATCCACCGCCTCAATGTAAAATCATCGCTGCAGCTCTACATAAACATTAGCCGTACCCCAAACAATATTAATTCACCTCTGAATAAATATCGCGGAATAAAACAAATAAACCACAAGACCAAAATAAAGGGCAAATACGCAATAAAACCCGAACGCAATGTAATACATTACATGTTTTAAACCTGACCTTAACGACTCAAAGTACCGACAGATGATGCCTGCAAGAGTGCTGCTGCTATTGCTGCTGTTATTCCTGCTACTGCTGCTGCTATTGCTGCTATTGCTGCTACTGCTGATGCTATTACTGCTGCTATTGCTGCTATTGCTGCTACTGCTATTGCTGCTACTGCTATTGCTACTGCTGCTGCTATTGCTGCTACTGCTATTGCTGCTGCTATTGCTGCTGCTATTGCTACTGCTGCTGCTATTGCTGCTACTGGTGCTATTGCTGCTATTGCTGCTACTGCTGCTGTTGCTGCTGCTGTTGCTGCTACTGCTGCTATTGCTGCTGCTATTGCTGCTGCTATTGCTGCTACTGCTGCTATTGCTGCTGCTGTTGCTGCTACTGCTGCTCTTATTCCTGCTACTGCTGCTGCTATTGTTGTTGCTGCTGTTACTGCTGCTGCTATTGCTGCTACTGCTGCTGCTATTGCTGTTACTGCTGCTGCTATTGCTGCTACTGCTGCTGCTATTGCTGCTACTGCTGCTGCTATTGCTGCTACTGCTGCTGCTATTGCTGCTGCTGTTATTCCTGCTACTGCTGCTGTTATTCCTGCTACTGATGCTGCTATTGCTGCTACTGTTGTTGCTGCTGCTATTGCTGCTGCTATTGCTGCTACTGTTGTTGCTGCTATTGCTGCTGCTATTGCTGCTACTGTAGTTGCTGCTGCTATTGCTGCTGCTATTGCTGCTACTGCTGCTGCTATTGTTGCTGCTACTGCTGTTGCTGCTGTTGTTGCTGCTGTTGCTGCTGCTATTGCTGCTGCTGTTGCTGCTGCTATTGCTGCTGCTGTTGCTGCTGCAATTGTTGCTGCTATTGCTGCTGCTGTTGTTGCTGCTGCTGTTGCTGCTGCTACTGCTGTTGCTGCTGTTGCTGCTGCTGTTGCTGCTGCTACTACTGCTGCTGCTGTTGCTGCTATTGCTACTGCTATTGCTGTTGCTGCTGCTATTGCTACTATTGCTATTGCTGCTGCTACTGCTGCTGTTGCGGCTGCTATTGCTGCTACTACTGCTATTGCTATCGCCAATTGATCTCCAGTGTGTTGTGTGAAATGTTGTGACTTATGGTCACAATTTGTTTCAATGATATGTATTATTACAGTAGTAACACAACGTTGAATGTGGCGGCCCGTTGGAAAATCAATCATTGTGGAATGCAGTCTCTATATTTGGTACGTTATAATGTTTGTAAGTATAATGTTGTATAACTAACCGGAAGTCATGAAACAGACAATACAGCTCCTTCACAGGAGTAGTGAGTGGTGTTAATCGTGTGATGCCTCCTCTGTATGAATCTCTGCGTGAGCCTGAGGATCACGTTGTGGTGGTATGTGGTTTGAGTTTGGGGCATTACGTGGGGTCATTTCCATGAATTTAGTCGAATGCTTAAGAAACATAAACGGACCGAAGCGAATGAATATTGCACGAAAGACTCAACTCGTTTCTCGACAAAACTATGACTTTACAAAGAAGTTAACGTAATACGAAACATATTATTGGTTCTATCGGTAAAGTCACGTAGAGGGAAAACAATAAAATAATAAAAATATTGTTTCCCTTCTACGTGATTTTACCGAAAGAACCAAGAATATGAATCCCTGCAGTCACGAAAGCTTTAAATCAAAAGTAATACGAAACGTTTCGGTCAATCACCCTTCTACAGTGATTTATGTGTCCTATGACGAAGGCCCATTGCCCGTCACCATCGGTCGTTTCCTCTTCATTCAGGGCCGGCAGTGTTGAGTGTTCTGCGATTTGTCACGTGGGCATCCTTGGTGTACCCACGTGGGCATCCTTGGTGTACCCACGTGGGCATCCTTGGTGTACCCACGTGGGTATCCTTGGTGTACCCACGTGGGTATCCTTGGTGTACCCACGTGGGTATCCTTGGTGTACCCACGTGGGCATCCTTGGTGTACCCACGTGGGCATCCTTGGTGTACCCACGTGGGCATCCTTGGTGTACCCACGTGGGCATCCTTGGTGTACCCACGTGGGCATCCTTGGTGTACCCACGTGGGTATCCTTGGTGTACCCACGTGGGTATCCTTGGTGTACCCACGTGGGCATCCTTGGTGTACCCACGTGGGCATCCTTGGTGTACCCACGTGGGTATCCTTGGTGTACCCACGTGTCCTTCACCGCCCATCCCGGCGTCGCGCCGAGGAGGTCGTCGTTGTGGTGAGGGTACCCCCTCCCCTTCACACCCCCCCCCTTCACACCCCCCCCACCTTCACACTCCTCTCCCCCTTCACCCTCCCCCCCTTCACCCCCCCTTCCACTCCTCACCCCCCCTTCACCCCCCCTCATCCCCCCCCTCCAGCTCCCCCCCCTCACCCCCACCTCACCCCACCCCTTCATCCACCTCCCCTTCCACCCCTCACCCCCCCTTCATCCCCCCCTCCAGCTCCCCCCCCCTTCACCCCCCCTTCATCCCTCCTCCACCTCCCCCCCCTCACTTCCTACTCCCCTCCACCCTCTTCACCCACCCCCCTCCACCCACCACCCCCGTTCACTCCCCCCTAACACCCCCCACTCCCCACCCCCAACACAAAACGCTTCTTCAATTTGAAGTTTCGAATCGCCAACGCGGGTGGCAGCATCACCAAATCATATTTAGTCGAATTTTCGTTTTTTTTAATATAAACGTGTCATATTTGTTTTTTTTAATGACGCACCGGAGTATACTGGGTATCTACCGCAACATGCATTATAATAATAATAACTCGGCAACAGCAGGAATAAGAATAACAAATTACTGCTGGGCTTGACAATGCATCTCTCCCCTTTGTTGCACTGCAGGAACAGCCGCCCCTGCGCAACGTTTTATTGCCAGATTGCTGAGATTCGGCCGGTGATTTCCATATCTCAGAGAGAGAGAGAGCGAGCGAGAGAGAGAGCGGGAGCGAGAGAGCGGGAGCGAGAGAGAGAGAAGGGAAAGTATAGGGGAGAAATACTGGCACGCTGCCATTGCCGGTCGGGTCTTGCCGCCCATTAGCATAGCTCACTTAAGTGCTGGGCATTACATCTGCGCCGGTCCCCTTTTTCGCTTTGACCTTGCACTGAGCAGGCTCGCTCCGTGAAAGGAAAATGTAAATGATGTCTCACGGAGGACGCCGAGGGGGGGAGGGGGGGGGGCTTGTGGGTGGGGGTTGGTGGGTGGGTGGATGAAGGGGCTATCGGTGCGGAACCCCCCCCCCCCCCCCGGTGTAACAACCTCGAGGCCAACCCCCCCCCCCGCCCCCCCCCCCGGTCGAGCGTCTGTTTTGTTCACTCGTTTTGCCTCCGCTTCCCCGAGTGAATGGGCCATTGTCGTGAGAGTTGTGTGTAAGGGGGGGGGGGGGGGGTGTGTGGAGGGGGGGGGGAGGTTGGGGGTGGGTGGACTCGGGGGGGAGGCGATGGGGGGTGTGAATTTGGTGGTTGTGGTTGGGGCAGTGGTGGTGGTAGTGGTTGATGATGAGTGGGAGGGTTTCGAATTTGTGGTGCGAGGTGTGAAGGGAGGCGTGGCCGGGTGGGGTGGGTGACGGGGATGTGTGGGCTGTGAGGGTGGCGGGGCCTGGGGGTGCCGTGGGTGTTAGCAGGTTTAGTCGGTGGAATGTCCGGAACTGGACCCCACACGGCAAGAGAAAATAAAATTAAAATTGGGAGTGGGGTTTTGGTGGGGGCGGAGCGGGGGGGGGGGTCATTGAATGCATTTCCACAAACGCTCAACAAAGATAAAGACAAATATCCCCCGGTATAGCCTTAACAGACTGTAGGGGCTAGTGCTGTTATCGAGCACCTATGAAGGCCGGCACGGCACACGAGGAGGTGTGTGGCCAGCACCACGCCCGACCGCCTTTGTCTCCCCAGTGGCGATGTTTACACATCGCACCAGGTACTCATATGAGGCTGAGTCGACCTAGGGGAGACCCAGGATCGGTTCAGATAATCGTCGTTGGTGTTGGCCGCGAATCGAACCCGGGTCGCCGGGTTCATAGCGCAGCGTAGCGCTAACCGCTCCACTACCGCTCCCCACACACACACACGTACACACACACGCGCGTGTTTCTCCAGCTACATCGTGCCCTTGTTAACGCCTCGCCATCCGCACATAGATCCACCCACCCACTATCGCACCCATACACCACCCACCCAGCCTCCATCTCACCCATACAACCACTTACCATCTCATCCATACAACCACGTAGCTACCATCTCACCCATCAACCCACCTAGTTACCATCTCACCCATACATCCACCCACCATATCACCCATCCACCCACCCAGCCACCATCTCACCCATACATCCACCCAGCACATCACCCATCCACCCACCCAGCCACCATCTCACCCATACATCCATCCAGCACATCACCCACCCACCCACAATCTCACCCATACATCCACCCAGCCACCGTCTCACCCATCCACCCACCCAGCCACCATATCACCCGTCCACCCACCCAGCACATCACCCATCCACCCGCCCAGCCACCATATCACCCATACATCCACCCATACTACGTCCGCATCAACCATTCCCCGCACCTGCGATTTACCACGATTGGCTCCGTACGGTGCGAAAGAAGTTCAGCATACATACAAATACAAAGACATCGTTCCCCCGTATAGCCTGAACAGACCGCCGGGGCAAGTGCTGTTCGCGAGCACCAATGAAGGCCGCCACGGACAGTGGCCAGTACCACGCCCGGCCGCCTTTATCGCCCTCGCAGCGATGATTTCCCCACCGCACCCGGCAGAGCAGACCTAGGGGAGGGTCCCAGCACCGGTTTAGATATTCGCAGCTGTTATTGGTCGTGAAGCAGGGAATCGAACTCGGATCGCCGCGTTTCTTAGCGCCGAGCAGCGCGCGAACCGCTACGCTACCGTTCTCGCCCCGTACACCCACATCATCATCATCATCGTCGTCGTCGTCCTTGTCCCACCCATGCATCCAACAACCCACCCGCCTACCCACCGTCTTACGGACACCCACCCACCCCATTCTCTCCGCACCCACCCCCTCGACCTCCCTCACCGCCCCCGACAGGCTCCATCATTCGGGCGGCTCGCTGAATATGGGCGCCTTTGCTTGGAATCATTATCGGAAAATCGGAAACCGCTGCTCTCAGTCTTTCTTCATTAAAACCACGCGGCGGGACCCCAGTGGAGGTGACCAAGCCGGTGTTCCACAATGGGAAGTTGTTGTTTTTTCTCGTTCTTGTATGCACGTTGAACTTCTTTCGCACCGTACGTGGCCAACCGTGCGAATCATCGCCCTTTGCACGTGATGTAACCGCGTGGTCATCATCGGTACGATAGTGTGAGAGTCGGTGGTTTTACCCTTCATCATGCAAATAATAAATGCTCAAATATTACATTTGGGTGAACACACGCTTCAAACGAGACGCAATGGACAAGACGAGATGGTTAAGACGTGGCGAGGAGGAGGAGGAGGGTGATCACATTCCTGAATCGATCTACATCAGTTTGTGTCGTATTATGGCCACTGTGGTGGCTCGGAGATGTCAACTACCTCGCCTAGAATACAGGAGTTCGTGGGTTCCATCCCGACCCCGACGCCGGTATATTTCGAGTGTGCGTGTTTCTCTCTCTCCTCCGTGGTCGCGTGGATTTTTCTCCGGGTCCCGCCAGGCTTTTCGCCCCCTCCGCATTTAGAATCAACATCACGCGTTTTAGAGTACTTGGCCGCTGTACATTTCCACGTGATAAGCCACTTCGTTGAGCGATCATTTTTTGGCCGACTCATTTATGAAAAAAAAGCTACGTAGCTCAGTGGGCCTTACCTGGTGAAATAAACGTTGTTTTATTTCTTAAATTAGAGTGAATGGAGTGGTGGCGCAGTGGTTTGCTCACGAGGCGTCCGATTCCCGTCCACGGCTAACGGCATTGGCGGGTGATGTAGAAAGCGGTCCTGCATGGGGCTCCCGGTTTTTACCGACCCAACATCAGCGCCGTGGTGAAGTATGGTTAAACACCCCCACACCCCCATGACCGGCACGGTGTGGTGAGAGAGTTCGGTAGCGGCTTGACAAAGGCCTTGCATTGTTGACGTTAATCATTTATGTTGACATTTATAGACACAAATACATTTTAAATGACATTCTCAAAAACATTTTTTTTTTTAATGGGCGGTCGTCAATTCTTTGTCTTTGTCTATACCGGGGATATCTGTGTCGCCGGTTTGTAGACAGACTGTTGGGGCAAGTGCTGTTAGCGAGCACCTCTGAAGTCCGGCAGGGCACGCGAGGGGGGTGGGTGGTCAGCACCACGCCCGGCCATGGCGATGTTTACACACCGCACCAATATCTCATTTGAGGCTGAGTCGACCTAGGAGAGGCCCAGGTCCGGTTCAGATAAGCGTCACCACTGCTGTTGGCCGTGAGCGGGAATCGAACCCGGGTCGTCGGGTTCGATTACCTGGTGAAATAAAAAGTTTCGTTTAGTTATGATAATAATAATAGGGGTTTTCCCTTTTTTCTGGCAATAAAGCTGAAACCTTTTTACGAGGATTCATGTCTGCATTAACCACAATACTTGCAGTCAAAATGCAAACAAAAAACATACCATGATAATATATGCTCGACCAGAGGACGTCAAAAGGCGTAGGTCAGACATTAATCCTTGTAATAAGGTTTCAGTTTTGTTGCCAGAAAAAAGGGGAAAAACCCTATTATTATATTTTGGTACTGGCAAAGGAGGTCTAATGATGATTAATTCGTTTAGTTACTGCAATGCAATGTCTATTTGCTCCACGGAATATTCCGTTCATCCAGTTACCCATGCGGTGAGGTTCGGTGGCCAACGGCTCGCAGAAGGTGGTGGACAGGAGCCCAGCCAGCCAGGAAACTCGAGGCATAAACAACTTAGCGTACGTGCGTTGAACTTATTTTGCACCGTGCATAGCCAACCGCGCGAATTCGGAGGTGCGGGGGGCAAGTATAACAAACTAGACACACAAAGCGCAGTTCTAAAGAAATGAGTTTTCAAATTTAAATATTATAGCAGGGTGAATAAAACATAGGCACGGCGAAGATGGCCCGTGGCGGGTGGTGATGGGTGGGTGGTGGATTGGTGGAGTGGGAGGATGGCCGTGTGCGTCGCAGCGGTACCGCAGGAGCCAGCGCACAGAGTCGTGAACCCGGGCAGCCAGAGTTCGATTCCCGCTCAAGGTCACCAACCATAATCCTCGCCGCCGATCGTCACCAGGGGCGGTTGCGTAAACCGGTCCTGGGTCTCCCCCCTCTGGTCGGCTCAGCCTCAAACGAGTACTTTGGCGCGCATGCGTAAAAACATCCCCACTGGGGAGACAAAGGCGGTCGGGGCGTGGTGCGTGGTGTTGGGCACCCACCCCCTCGTTGCACCGTGGCGGCCTTCATTATGATTGCTACTCGCTAACAGCACTTGCCCCAACAGTCTGTTAAGGCTATACGGGTGGAGATGTGATCTTTGTCTTTATTTGTGTGTGTGTGTGTGGAGGGCTGGGGGGGGGAGGTGGCGGGGCTGCTGGCGGGTGGCGTTAGTCTGGGCTGTTATCGGGGAGCTAATGTCGTGAGGATTAGCAGGAGGAAGCGAGGGACAAGTGTCCGCTGACTCCACGGGGCCTTGTTAGAGCCGCTCGCATCTCCGTGCCCCTCTGCCCTCCTGCCACGGGATGCGAACGACCAATCCCCCCATCCCCACTACCCCCCCCCCTTTAACCCCCCCTCTAAACCCCCCTCTAACCCCCCCCTATAACCCCCCTCTAACTCCCCCCCCCCCCTCTAACTCCCCCCCCCCCCCCCACTTCCCCGCTCCTGACGGTGGTCATCTTGCGCCAGACTAAATATTTTGGCGGAGAGCGGATTACGCGCGCCCGTTGGCAGAAATGTTGTGGCCTCTGGTGGCTGTCGTCGTGAATGGAGCGCGGGGGTGTGGGGGCGGGAGAGGAGGAGGAGGGGCTGGAGGCATGAGGGTTGTGTGTGTGTAGTCGTGTGTGTGTGTAGTCGTGTGTGTGTGTGTAGTGGTGTCTAGTGCTCTGTGTGTGTGTGTCGTGCTGTGTGTGTGTAGTGGTGCTACGAACCCGGCGCCCCGAGTTCGATTCCCGCTCACTGCCACCAACACCAGAGACGATGATCTAAACCGGTCCTGGGCCTCCCCTAGGTCGACTTGGACTCAAATGAGTACCTGGTGCGGCGTGTAAACATCGCCACTGGGGAGACAAAGGCGGTCTGGCGTGGAGCTGGCCACCCACTTCCTCGTGTGCTGTGCCGGCCTTCGTAGGTGCTATTCGCTAACAACTAACAACAGTCAGTTAAGGCATTACGGGGAGGTCTTTGTATTGTGTCTGTTTTGTTGTGTTTTTGCCCGTGGGTGTGTTCCGGCGTGCATGTAAGCACGTGTGTGTGTCTTTGTTTGCGTTGTGTGTGTCTGAGATTGATTCCCGCTCACGACCAATAAGTGGCGAATCATTTAACCGGTCCTGGGGTCACCACGCCCGACCGCATAGCTGCATAGCGAGTGAATTCAAACCGCATGAAGCAAATTTTGGGTAAAAATAGTTCAGGTACATATAAAGTGCGAAATAAATTAAACCACTAAAGGCAAGGCCCTCTAAGCTATTAAGCTCTTTTTCCGAAGCGAACTGGCCATTAATGATAGCTCAACGAAGTAGCTTCTTGTGTGGAAATTGATTACAGCCAAATAATGTAAACGCATGTTTTTTAAATGTATAGTGAAAAACCAGAGGACCCGGAGAAAAATCCACGCGACCACGGGGAGAGAGACACGCAAACTCCAAATATACAGCAGCAGGCGTCCCTGGGTCGGATTTGAACCCACGCCCTCCTTACATACCAGGCGAGGGAGTTAACATCTCCAAGCTACCGTGATGATGAGAGAGACACGCAAACTCCAAATACACAGCAGGCGTCAGGGTCGGGATCGAACCCACGCCCTCCTGTATACCAGGCGAGGTAGTTAACATCTCCTAGCCACCATGGCACCCAAATCGCACAAACCCAACCCGCATAAAGCGAGGGAAGCCGAAACGTGGTGCGGTGTGTAGAAAACAATAAAAACAGTGGGGAGACAAAGGCGGCCGGGCGTGGTGTTGGCCACCCACCCGTCTTGATGTGCTCGCTGACAACACTTGCCCCAACAGTGTGTTGAGGCTATAACGGCGGGGGGGGGGGGGGGGCTATCTTTGTCTTTGTGCCCCATCGTTGTGTGTGGGATTTTGGAGGAGAGGGGTCAAGAGAGGAGCAGTGACAACAATAAACAACCGACTCGACACACTCGTCAACAACAATGTGACCTGAAAACAGAAATACATATTCGTCGACGTTTCGGGCAATGCCCCTTCATCAGAGCAAACACAAGCTGGAGAAAATGCAACAAAACAAACGCACAAACGCTCCCTCTTCTAGGAAAATTGCCCGAAACGTCGACCATTATGGGTGCCTCTTATTTCAAGGCCACGGTGGTATGCCTGCTAAAGTATGTGGGGGGGGCGGGGATGTATACATATAATGGCCGACGTTTCAGGAAATGATCCTTCTTCATCTTAGCAGAATTGCCGTGAACCTGAAACGTGATCTATTATCTAGATTATAGCTGTATTATATCTGTATTATATCCCAATTATATCTCTATTATTAAATCCCGGCGTTCCGTGTGTCTGTTTGTCCATCAGTTAAATAATGAGGGCTTTTAGGAAGGCCTAAATTAAAAAGTTATAGAAAGCTGACCCCTCCGCCCCCCACAGATATGGGGGTAAAAAGTAGATTCAATAGGTTTCCAACAATTGTCCACCCCCCCAAAAATGTTCACACCCCCCCCCCCCCCGAAAAAAAGAAATGTATTTTGTTGGCATATAGGCCTACACACCCTAGATACGGGAGAGTCAGTAGATACTACTGCCTACACACCCTAGATACGGGAGAGTCAGTAGATACTACTGCCTACAAACCCCAGATACAAGATAGTCAGTAGATACTACTGCCTACACACTCTAGACACGAGAGAGTCAGTAGACACTACTGTCTAGACACCCTAGATACGAGAGAGTCAGTAGACACTACTGTCTAGACACCCTAGATACGGGAGAGTCAGTAGATACTACTGCCTAGACACTCTAGATACGAGATAGTCAGTAGATACTACTGGCTAGACACCCTAGATACGAGAGAGACAGTAGACACTACTGTCTAGACACCCTAGATACGAGAGAGTCAGTAGATACTACTGGCTAGACACTCTAGATACGAGACAGTCAGTAGATACTACTGCCTATACACCCTAGACACGAGACAGACAGTAGATACTACTGCCTACACACTCTAGATACGATAGAGTCAGTAATATTTACTATTCAGTCAGTAGTATCTACTATTGAGCCAGTAGTATCTAATATAGAGTCAGTAGTATCTACTATTGAGTCAGTAGCATCTACTCTAGTCAGTAGTATCTACTATAGATTCAGTAGTATCTACTATAGAGTAAGTAGTATCTACTATAGTCAGTAGTATCTACTATAGTCAGTAGTATCTACTATAGAGTCAGTAGTATCTACTATAGATTCAGTAGTATCTACTATAGAGTCAGTAGCATCTACTATAGAGTCAGTAGCATCTACTATAGAGTCAGTAGTATCTACTATAGAGTCAGTAGTATCTACTATAGAGTCAGTAGCATCTACTATAGAGTCAGTAGTATCTACTATAGAGTCAGTCGTATCTACTATAGAGTCAGTAGTATCTACTATAGAGTCAGTAGTATCTACTATAGTCAGTAGTATCTACTATAGAGTCAGTCGTATCTAGTATAGAGTCAGTAGCATCTACTATAGAGTAAGTAGTATCTACTATAGTCAGTAGTATCTACTATAGAGTCAGTAGTATCTACTATAGAGTCAGTAGCATCTACTATAGAGTCAGTAGTATCTACTATAGAGTCAGTAGTATCTACTATAGAGTCAGTAGTATCTGCACACATTGGGAAGGAGAAGAGGACATCAGTCGGGGCTACGAGCGAGGTGCGTAGCCCTGGGAAGACCTCCAGTGGAGCCAGAATGAGACGGCGGCCCTAGGCTGCCGAAATTCTCGTTTGTTTCGACTTGTCTTTATTTCGACTTGTCTTTCCATGGCATTGTGATTGGCGAATGTGGTAAATTGTTTCGGACAATTGTGCGTGTGCACAAATCGACCGCATACCGACAGATCGTCGAATAGAGTTCAGCGTCCCAAGGGATTCCGAGGCATCTCAAGGACGCGTTTAGCAGTTGAACCACCAACACACAGCAAGCGTACGCAGACACAACACAAAGCATGCCTCCGTGATACGCAACACACGGCATGGGTACACAGACACAACACAAAGCATGCCTTCGTGATACACAACACAAAACATGCATGCATAACACAAAGCATGCGTACCCAGACACAACACACGGCATGCGTACACAGACACAACACAAACAATGCGTGGACAACACAACACAAAGTATGCGTGCACAGACACAACATACAAGGCATGGGTACACAGACACAACACACGGCATGGGTACACAGACACAACACAAACAAGCTGTCAGGCCGTTGTTGGTGGCTGCGCACGTGGGCCTGTGATCCACCACTATCGAGGCGGCAGCAGCAGCAGCGAGGGGTTGGTGGATCACCGCGCACTCCTGTTGGGGAACTCCCTTCCCGCGGGTGTGTCGAGGAGTCGCCCTATCAACATTCGCCAGAAGGCGTACAGCAAGTGGACTGATCGCCACGTGTTTACATCTGTACGGGAGGTGGTGAGGGGTGATGGGATAGAGCGTTGCTCTCTCGCGCGAGGCGTGGGGTGTCTCCGGGTGCTCCGGGTTTCTTGCATCTCCGATTAGCGCGGTTGGCTATGGTAAGGTGCGATAGAAGTTCAACATACATAGCTGCACCCACGTGTAGAGTAACCGCCCATTATTAATTGGATGAAAACATCTTTGAAATAAAAAAAACGAAATGTAGCGGCAAGACTCTCCTGAAAGATAGTCATACGACTCGGCGTGGCTCTCCTCGATAGATGATAATGATTGTTATTATAAATATGCATGCAACCAAACCAAAAAACACAACCCTCAAGTCTGATTGGCGCGCAAGCGTTACTTTTAACCTTGCCGTGCCCAAACCACGGTCACGGTACTTGCTGAGTCGCTGACAGTTCTGGTGCGTAGTGAGTGTCATTTCGAGATGCTGCTGCTGCTGCTGCTCCGTAGCTATTCGGGGTCGAGCCCTAGAGCCGCGCTGCGTCGATGATCACCACACCACGGGGTGCACACACAAACGCCGTATGTCTCCACGTGGCTTTAGTGGGTAAATGATCATTATTAGCCACCGTGATGATGATGATGATAGAGAGACACACACACAAACTCCAAATATACAGCAGGCGTCACAGGGTCGGAATCGCACCCACGACCTCCTGTGTACCGGGCGAGGTAGTTAACATCTCCTAGCCACCGCCGGAGCCGAGGGGGGGGGGGTTTGGGCGAGTGAGGGGGGGGGGGCTGGTGGGCCACGCACCCGGACCCATGCCAACTAAACCCGCTCCTCCGCCTCTCTGAATATTTGAATATCTGTCTAATTTTCAACCCACGCTGACCAAGTACCGCGCCGCGTGATGAGAGCGCCCTGCGGCGACAGAAGCGACCAAGCGAGGGGACGTCCACAAACACGCCGTGGTCACAAAGCGTCGACAAGATGCCCCCTTGAGTGCCCGATGAGCGCTGACAAGACGACGCTACGCGTGCGCTGCAGCTGTCCGACGCGAAGTTTGTTCTCGGGTCTGCGCGGCGTAGCTTCCCCCGGTGCGTATCTCGAGTTGCGCCTCGTGCGTCTTCCGCAGGGTGTCCGACGTTTCGGTCCACGTGCCGTGTTAAATAACCCCGCCGCCCCCGCTTCCCCCAACAGCACCACGTTAAAAAAAAATGTTATCGTGAAACAAAGCGGTCGGACACCATGGCGAACGGCACACGGAGCAGGTGGCCACGTGGGAGAAGCCGGGTCCCGTGTCGTTCCGGGGATCGCTTCCGAGCGCTATAGATTAGGGCCTCGTACGACCGACCGACCGTGCGGAGTGGAGTTGTGCGGGACGGGGTTACGGCCAGGCTGGATGGAGGGGGGGGGGTGTCGGGGCCATGGAAGCTCGCCGCACACGCGAGCTTGGGAGAGAGACAGAGGTGGGGAAGGGGTTTGGGTGGGAGGATGGGAGATGGGGGGCGCTTGTTGACGATGTGTTGTCCTCACGTCTGTCGTCGATTCGCCGTCCAATTAGCGGGCGATCGTTACTTTGGGGGGGGGGGGGGGTGGTGGGGGACAGCGCACAGCCGAGGCCACTTGGGCTTACCGGCTCTTTGCCACGAAACCTTGGACTCTGCGTGCCTTTGTCTTTGGCAAAAACTTTACAAACTAATTATAACGCGGGCTCATTTGAAAGCCGGGCCAGAGCTGTCCGCGGTTACTAATTATATACGCGCCTGTAACGCGGTGTTGATCATAACAAAGCAGTTTAAATTTCATATGTGTGTGTATGTGTGTGTATGTGCAGCCTCAAATGAGTACCTGGTGCGATGTGTAAACATCGCCACTAAGGAGACAAAGGCGGTCAGGCGTGCTGCTGGCCACCCACCCCCCTCGCGTACCGTTGCGGCCTTCATAGGTGCTCGCTAACAGCACTTTCCCCAACAGATTGCTAAGACTTTACGGGGGATCTTTCTCTTTTGCATAAGTATAGTCCAGCGGTTAGCGTGCTGCGCTACGACCCACCGCAGCAGTCTCACTGGGCCTCGATACGGGTCGACTCGATCGGTAGGTCGCGTGTTGGTGGGGCAAAGTGTGGGTAACTCTGCCACCTCATTCGACACGTGTAGTCAGTGTGCGTCGGCCCTTGCTTCACTGCTCTGCTTCATTCGTTTAGCGTTTGACGTCGCGGTCTTTAGTGACCAACGTCACTCATGCAATCGGGATTTCAGAGCATCCCTGATCGAGCCGCGCTGTGCCATTAGCAGAGCACATGTTACAAACTGTCTAAAAAAAAGTTTTGCTGGCTGGCTGGACGGATGGACAGTCACGTCCAAAGCACATGCGGGCTGCTAGTACGCACTAATACTCAACCAAATAAAACTCATAGGAATAGGTTTTACCCTTTTAACTGGCACAAAAACTGACACCTTTATTCAAGGCATCATGTTTGCAATAACCACAATAACCACAACACTGCTTGTGTTGTGGTTATTGCAAACATGATGCCTTGAATATAGGTGTCAGTTTTTGTGCCAGTTAAAAGGGTAAAACCTATTCCTATATCTTGTTACTGGCAAAGGAGGTCTCATAATGTTAATGCTAACCCCGAGCTCTCAATACTCTGATAGTGCGCTGTTTTTGAGTTGTATGCCTTTTGGCGTCTTCTGGTCCAACACCAATGGAAACTAGGCTCTAAGAAAAGCCGTCTCTGGTGTGGACCAATCAAATTCAAGGAAGTGCATATTATTATCAGAGTTGTCTTTTTTGTTTGCATTTTGACTGCTTGTGTTGTGGTTATTGAAAACATGATGCCTTGAATAAAGGTGTCAGTTTTTGTGGCGGTAAAAAGGGTAAAACCTATTCCTATATCTTGTTACTGGCAAAGGAGGTATCATAATGGAAAGAAAACTCATTTTGAGTGCCAATATCCCAAACAGTGTCGATTTGGGATATCCTAAACTAGATATTAAAAAAAAACATACCAGGTAAGGCCCACTGAAATATACAGCTCTTTTTCAGAAGCGACCTGCCCACAAACGATAGCTCAACAAAGTGGCTCAACGCGTGGACATTTATGGCGGCCAAACACTCTGAACGCGTGACGTCGATTTCTAAATTGTGGAGGGGAAAAAACGCAGGACCCGGAGAAAATTCCACGCGACCACGGGGAGAGAGAGAAACCACAAACTCTAAATATACAGCAGGCGTCAGGGTCGGGATCGAACCCACGACCTCCTGTGTACCGGGCGAGGTAGGTAACATCTCCTAGCCACCGTGATAATGATGAGAGAGAGACACGCAGATTCCAAATATACAACAACAGGCGTCAGGGTCGGGATCGAACCCACGACCTCCTGTGTACCGGGCGAGGTAGTTAACATCTCCTAGCCACCGTGATGATGATGATGATGAGAGATAGAAACGCAGACTCTAAATATACAACAGGCGTCAGGGTCGGGATCGAACCCACGACTCCTGTGTACCGGGCGAGGTAGTTAACATCTCCTAGACCACCGCCTGCAACTGCACGAGGAGGCCCAGGCGACGGGCTACGAAGACCGGGGAAAGGGGGGCGGGTGGAGAGGGGTGACCCTGGGGGGAGGGGGGGGGCGAGTGAGGGGGGGGGCTGGTGGGGCATGCACCCGGACCCATGCCAACTAAAACCACTCTCCGCCTCTCGGAATATTTGTCTCATTTCCAACCCCCCCTCCCCCACCACACAAACAACAACAACCTTGGGAACAGTGAATTTCCTAAATTTGATCCGCACATCTATGCGGAGTCTTTGATTTTTGTTATTTATATATCCAGGGCTGTGCATGCGCAAGTGGCGGCGGCTTAGGGGCTTTAAAATGGGAATGAACAGAGAGAGAGCGAGAGCGAGCGAGCGAGCGGGCGCTGTGATCAGGATGCGATGCATTAGCATTACAAAGGTGGTCGGGATATACTCCCGGCATTCATTCACGCACCAGACTGAGCTCTTCCTCATTCAATTCGCATCCATACACCACTCTCTCTCTCTCTCTCACTCACCTTCAAAAGTCCGCAATAACCAACGAGGTGAAGTATAGCAGATGAAAATAAAATAAGTAAATTAAAACTCACGCCCGACATTGAGTAGGAGAAGCACTTCATCCGGCAGTGGATTCATATGAAGGCAGTTTGGATTCACATGAAGGCAGTCAGATCTGGCTGTCCGCCTGATGATGCTGGTTGTAATTACTGGCGAAACGTCGTACACTCAGATTGTAAATGTTGTCGATTTGCTCTCCAACACACCGGTGTGCTGGACTCGTAACGAATTGGGCACGTTCTGTTTACGTGACAAACCTTACTAATTGGGTGTGTTGGGCGGTGGCGGGTTTAACGAGACATTAACCCAACAAAAACCTCTATTATGGGATGATATTGGTCGTGAAAGCCCTAACATGTGTTGAACTGTCTCGGTCGCGGCTCACATCAGTGGCGAGTGACTTTGGTTTCTGTAAAGTTACATCGACCAAACCCCGTCGCAGCGACATGGAGAGGCCGGCGTGAATTGTTGGATTGAAAACGGGGTGGAATTTTACGTATTGAATGTACACAGAGAGACAAAGATTACCCGTTTACCCTCCAACATGCTTTTGGGGCAAGTGCTGTTAGCGAGCGCATATTAAGGCCAGAACGCACCAGGCAGGATACCCATTTAATGCTTCGTCGATCAGAGGGGAAGCCAAAGACCGGTACAGATATTCCTCGCCGATGTTGGCGGCGAGCGGGAATCGAACTCGCGTCGCCGGGGTCGCAATGCAGTGCACGAAGCGCGCAACTCGATACCGCTTCTCATGTACCGCATGTATATATATAGGAACATGCACACACTCTAAACCACACAGCGCTCTATCTATCTACTGCTGAGTGCTGGCCTCCCCCTAGCGCCGTGCGGGTCGTGGTGATGGCGGTGGGGGAGGGAGGGGGGGGGTTGGGTTGTTTGACCATACTTCACCACGCTGGTCAATGCGGATTGGCGAAAGCGGGCATCTATATACGTGGGCGCATGAACATGCCGTGGCGTACAACAGGAGTGGATGTTTCTGCCAGGGGTCGTGAACCAAACTAACAAGAGGGGACATTAAACATAATCGAGAGTTTTTTTTTTCTTTCGTGGGGTGCGATCGCTTGACTATAAAATGCGTCATTGAAACCCGCCATCACCCGACACAGCCAATTAGTCATCTTTGTCACGTAAATGAAACAGCACACCGGTTGGAGAATAAACCCCGCACAGCATTTACAATTCGAGCGCCGTGACGTTTCGCCGGTAATTACAACCAGCATCATCAGGCGAGAGCCAGAGTTGTGGAGAAATCCTTTCGGTCTTGAATAGACGGGGGATGATTAGAACGAACAAAAAAAAGCCTCAATATTTCAAAAGCCGCGGTGGCACACGTGGTGGTGAACACGAGACGGCGGCGGTCGATTTGCTCACGAAGAAAATATTTAAAGAGCCACCACATGCGACTCCGAAGCTGCAGGTTTCCGGACCCCTGCTCTAACCTATCGCACCTGTTATGCATCGTGATCGCCTATATCCAAGTAGTATCCAGCTCCCTCATGCTTCTCTGCCTCTAGACCCATGACTTACTCGCCTGGTACGCCGGAGTTCCGAGGGTATATTTGGAGTTTGCGTGTCTCTCTCTCTCTCTCCCCCGTGACCGCGTGGATTCTTTTCACCGTGTCCTCCGGATCTTCCCTCCGCATTCAGAATCAACATCACGCGTTTAGACTATTTGGATTAGTTTGCTGCTATGAAAATGCCCAAACGACAAGCCACTTTGTTGAGCTATCGTTTGTGGCCAGATCGCTTTTTAAAAAATAAGTTGAGTTTTGTCTGGTGGGATGAGGATGGTTTAGTTTTATTTGTATTTGTTTAGATTTTTTTTTACATTTATTGTACTTTGCACTCCTATCACGTGTTTTTTTATTGTGTGTGTGTGTTGTTGTAACGTTCTTACCCCGTGCCGCTACGGGACATCTGTGAGAAAAAGCTTTGCAGCTCATCGGATTCCTCTAGTCCAAATACATATTCTGATTCTGTTTCGCTGAGAACCGTGCCTACTTATAACGAGTCAATCGCCGTCGATGTCTGTCCTACCTACTCCATTAACACGTGCGCATGTATTGCCACGAAAAATAATAATAACAATAATAACAACAACAACGGCACAGCAATGATCATGATCGCACTTTTACGCTTCAATAACAGGATCGAGATGTTGCGCATCGCCTTGACACTCGGCCGAGATGCACCGCGTCCATCGTGCGGATGGAGCGCGCGAGCGATGGGCTCGCGCGCTGGAACCTGCGGCATCACGGCGCCGTGAACGATGCTTCGTTTGTTTGTGCCCCCCCGACACCACCACCACCACCACGTCTCCATCCGTGCGCCTCGCCTCTATCCACAGCAGTGGACGGATCACGGTTGAAGATTCCGTGCTACGTTCGCGTACGGCGGTTCGCAATGTGGTTCAGGGAGTCGAGGCTCAATGCGAAATGCCAACATCGAGGTCTGTTCCTCGCCACGACGAGAAGGTTCCGGGAAAGAGATCGAGAGTTCGTGTCGTTTGCCGTTCATCCTCTTCTGTTGAAGGAGGGCATAACAGTACGGTGGTTTGAATGTCTAGTCCATAGACAAACACGGGACCCATAGAATAATATTGCCAATCGGAATAACATTGGATCCACGGAATAATATTGCCCATTGGCATATCAATGGACCAATAGACTAACGCTGCCCATAGATTCACATTGCACGCAACACCATTCTGTTCTTGCTGAATCGATATATCGGCAATGGGCAGTGAGCGGTGGCGTCTGCTTTCCCGGTGCTTCGACGTCACACGCCAGGAGTCGCTTCGTCCCCTGCTGATGGGGGGGCTTCGCCGTGACTAACAGGAGGGAGCTTCCCAGAGCACAAAGATTCCCCCGCATCCCCTGGACATCGTTTTTGGGGCAAGTGCTGTTAGCGAGTCGCCCCTGTTACGTACGGCGCGGCACACGAGGGGGTGGGTGGCCAGCGCAGCGCCCGGCCGTCTTTGTCTCCGCAGTGGCGATGTTTACACATCGCACCAGGTACTCATTTGAGGCCGAGTAGACCTAGGGGAGGCCCAGGACCGGTTCAGATAATCGTCACTGGTGTTGACCGTGAGCGGGAATGGAACTCGGGTCGCCAGGTTCCTAGCGTAGCGCAGGGCGCTAACCACTGCACCACCGCTCAGTAGTTAGACAAAGATCCCCCGTATAGCCTTAACAGACTGTTGGGGCAAGTGCTGTTAGCGAGCACCCTATGAAAGCAGGCTCGGCACACACGGGATGGGTGGCCAGCACCACGCCCGGACGCCTTTGTCTCCCTAGTGGCAATGTTTTTACACGTGGCACTTAGTACTAAACTGAGGCTGGGTCTGCCTAGTGGAGGCCCAGGACCGGTTCAGATAATCGTCACCACCGGTGTTGACCGTGAGCGGGAATGGAACTCGATGTCGCCGGGTTCGTAGCGCAGCGTAGCGCAGGGCGCTAACCACTGCAACACCACTCAGTAGTTAGACACACACACACACGGACACGCGCGTGTACAAAAAGCACTGTGTCCGTGCATTTTGCAGCAGCAACAACAACAGGAACAACAACAAAACAAATCCACCAGCAGTTCCTGAAGAACTGCGTTGTTGGTGTGTGTGTCCCCTGTCCACCATCCCCCCGGTGTCTTTGGGTCACGATCACAAATCAATTTGAGCGAAAAACACAAAGCACGTGGCCGACTCACAGCAGCAACAACAACGGCGGCGGCGGCAGCAGCAGCAGCAAGGGGTGATGCTACAGAGCGTGGATCGCGACGACTGTGATGGTGTGTGTGTGGGGGGGGGGGGGTTGTGATGGTTGAGGGTGACGCTACTTGCTTGGCCCTCCGTGTTGTTGGGCCGCGACGCGCAGGGGAGCGGAGGGGAGGGAAGTCCACCCCGTGGTTTGTGCCGACTTCTTTAATTGTTTACTTTGCTTGAGATTCGCTCTTTATGTTTGTAGCTTCAAAACAATGTTAACACTTACATGGGACTGTCGTTTTATGGGAAGAGAACGGATACTACTACACTGTGACACGATAACAATGTGTGTTAATAGCTCCAAAAACTCAAAGAGTCTCCCACGTGTTCGCAAATCGTTGTCAACGAAAATAACACTGTAACATGATAACAAATGTAATGTTAACAGCTTCAAAAAGTCAGTCTCCCACGTGTTCGCAAATCGTTGTCAACACCTGGCCTGGAATCTTCTCCAGGTGGTCTCCAGGGCCCGGAGGCAGCAGCACATGTCACGTGGTATTGTTGCAAATTCTCCAAAGCGTTAACATTTTTTTGAAGCACCCTGTGGAAACGTGGAGAGCGGTAGTGTCGCGGTTAGTTCTTAATGCATTGGTCAATAGCACTGCCCTAATAGGACAAAAAAGCATAAAAATCGGCGATGTTTCGGGTAAAAGGGGGGCTTTGTTATCGTACAAATTGGTGTACAGGATCACACTTCGTAATAAACGTGCTATGGGTAAGGACCATTACCCGAAACGTCGCTTAGTATCTGTACATCTCTCCAATTTGTTTTAGGCCACGGTGCTATCGACGGATGTGCTCAGCTGGTGTTGTTAGTGTGTGCAGTAGCAGCAGCATCGCCATCACCACCACGTAAGGCCGACAGTTCCCGTATCAAGCTTTAGCAATCACATCGTGCGGGCTACAAAGTGCATTTAGGAGCGATACTTTAATACCTAAATGTAGAACTCCTCCATAGCGGCGGTGCTTCTTAAACTTTCCCGCAGCCTTACACCCCTTTGATTCTCAATATTTATATTAAAACAATCTATAATGTTAATAAATACATCGGGGTTTGATGAAACAAAGTAGTTGTACTTATACTCTTTGGTTCTATCCGGTTAAGTCACGTAGATGACTTAACCGAATAGTGATTTTTTATTTTATTATTTTTTACCTACGTGACTTAACCGAATAGAACCAAAGAGTATGGATCCTTGCAGTCACGAAAGCTTCAAATCTTAGTTGTACTTACGTGCCTCTCCCCCCCCCCCCGCATCCTCCGATAATAATTAGCGACCGGTTTGGCTACTTACGGCAGTGCGAAATAAGTTCCACGTGCACGCAGTACAACAACCAACGCACCGGTCGCGGCACGGTGTCATTACAATGTGCAATCTGCGGTGCGCATTGCAATGCGAACGTTGCGTGGACGTGGCCGCTACGACTACTGCTTAGGTCACGTGCACACGGTGCCACACAGCCACGTGATTACGTTGTTCGGGCAAAATAATTGATTATCATCATAATAACAATAATAATTCCATTTAGCGGATTTTTTTTTTATCAAGGGATCTCAAAGCGCTGCACAGGAGCACAGCAGCAGACACTCAGCGTATGCGAAGATGATAACGACGCAACGCAAGTGACTAATTGGCATTTTGTTTTACGTGACGGTGGTGGGTTTAACGACACTTATGTTGACGCGTTCGAACCCAAACAAAACATCTTTTATGGACGACGCATGTAAATAAATGTAGTAAAAGCCGAGGGAGACCATTTGCCTGCATTTTTAATTGTGAGATTGTCTGAAGCAGCTGAACGCACGTAAATTATATTTCATAATGGAGCATCGACTCGTACACCTTGCAATGCTGGATTATAACGTGTAGCACCATAACACAACAACAACAAACTCAACACATTCCAACACATTCCTGTATAAGACGCAACCTTTCGGTCAATGGACTATCTTTATAGTGCAAATTACCAAGAAGGAACATTGCCTATTATATATTTTTGTTGTATGTTAAGATCCACGGTGTTATTGACGAATATAAATTGTTTGTGTTGTCTAATGCTTGTGGACCGCTGCCTAACGCAGTAGCAGCATCACCGAATTATTATTGATAATAATAATTTACATTTAATCTGTAGATCGCAATGCGTGCCGCCGTGTGTGGAAATCCAGGTAATAAACAGCCCCTTCAGGGTACACGGTCATAACTGGTCCAGTGGGGGGGGGGGGGGGGGGGGGGGGTACAGGTGAGTTTCCAAGACAGGACTTAAATAGACCTCTAACGACTCTGATTGTCTTATTTAGCAAAAGCGCAAAACGTGGTTCGAAAGCTCCAAAGCTTGGGAGCTGCACACCTGCAGAAACAGAGCCTTGACCTCGGAGCATCGAGAAGAAGGCGATCCCGAGGATATCTGGGGCCATGATGTGGTCGGGGGAGCGGTGGCGCAGCAGTTATAGCAACTGCACGGTGAACCAGGTGCAATTGAATACGACATTATACACTTTGAAGAACGTCTCCGTGAATATTTGGAGAGATAGAGGTGGGGGGGGAGGAGGGCGATGGAGCGCTTGTTAGTCCACCTCACTGTGCACATTTGCCACCTGAGTTCGAATCCCGGCCCCCGTGCTCTTGGCAGCCAAAAGGGAACGAAACGGGTCTGAGAAATACGTCCGTAGTGGAGATGGAGCGATTAATTCGGCACGTCTGCTGATGCCCTGTGGGATTATTACTCCACAGGATCGTGGGAGATGGTGGCAGTTTTGGAATGCCTCCATTCAGCATGGTGATTTATCTAAATGCATCATTTACACAATGTATTTGGTGATGCTGTTGCATTGGCAGTGACGCACATGCGCTAACAATAATAACAACAGCGCTCAACGCATTCGGCAAAGACATTGTGGCCTTTGGAGGACAAGTCTCAGAGGCGACGTTTCGGGCAATGACTCTTATGCTATGCAGAAGGGAAATTATCCAATTAATGTCACCTTGGCTTTTCAGGCAGTGGTATTCACGAATGTGCGGCGTTTTACATTTATAATGTAGTTCGACACAACGTGTGTATGATTACAGGCTATTGTGTGTGTGTATATATATACGTAGACGTGTTTAAGTTAGGGTGTGTGTCTGTGAATTAGTGCTCCCTAACAACAGTCGCCCCAACAGTAATGTCAAGCATACGCTATCACAATTCAATAAAGCGATGTGCATCAAAACTAGAACTCTGAGACCAGCACCAATCCCTTGGTTCCGCTGAAACATTCTGCCACCGAATATCGACAGAGGCGTGCTAACTGCAAAGGAATATTCTGCACACGTTTCTTACCAATTACAACCACTAAGACCTCAACCAATGTCACCTCTCAAGTCCAGATTTCCTCTCTCTGGAATCGCACTGCTGCTGCTACTGTGGCCATCCTAGAATCTCGCCCAGATCCCGAAGAACTCCAGTGAACAGAGCGGAAATAACACGGACGTACCAGAATAAACGCCTCCTCATTCGAGACCCAAACATCGTCGCCTTTGACATTCCTCCTCGAAGGCACAGCTGGCGGAACCACAAAACCGCATCGGAACATCGCCGGGCCGATGCGCGCATCTCATTCATGAGTGGAAAATTAAAGGCGCGAGCCACAGCCGCGCGACTGTGGGCCACGCGGCCCAAGCCTATGGACCGCACGGCAGTAACAGCCGCTGTAGCCTGCGCTCCTTCAGCAGAGGGGGGAAGGGGGGGGTCAGGAAAACGAGACGAACTCTCTCTCTCTCTCTGCTGAAGCCCTCTCGTCGTGGCATTCAGACCTCGGGGCAGTGACATTTTAACTCCCGAACATATTGCTGCGCAAAAAAATTAAGTGTGTTGCGTCTCCTATCATATGCCTGCGCAGTGTATGTGTTCAGTGGCAAGCGGTATTTGAAATATGCGTTTGGCCTCTCGTAGGTCAACTTGGGTATTAATGAGTGCCTGGTCCGGTGCGCATTAAACATCGGCACGGGGGAGCCAAAGGCGACCGGCCCTTGTGCCACGTCGCGCGCACTCAGATGCGCTGCTTCCGCGGCCGTCTGGAACGCTCTTCATTCCGATATGAGGAAGCCACTGGAGCTATGCACTTTTAAATAACTTAGATTGAAAATTAATTCCTTTAGAACTGTGTGTGTGTGTTTAGGCTATTTTCCTTCCCTCGCACCTCCGATCTGCAGGGCTGGCTTAAGTAAGGTGGTGCGAAATACGTTCAACATGCAAGCATGCGTACATGCGTACTCATTAACTCCAGCGTCTCTCTCGCTCACCGCCTTGTCAGTCGTCTCCTCGTCACTCTTCTATCGCTACTGCTACTACGTGGGTAACCATTCCCATGACACTCCATGAATTCATTTCAATCACAGGACCATTCATTACCCCGCATGCCGCTATGATTGATAAAGCGCCGAACGATCCATCTCGGCAATAATTAAACTGCTTTGTTGTTGTGATGCTACTGCGACGGCTTGCATAAACACAAATAACAGCAACAACACAAACTGAACACATTTGTCAGTAACGCCACTGCACTACTCTATAACGGAGGCAATGTCATAGGTGATGTCGGCCATTGCTCCTCCAGGGCAGAGAGAACAACAACAATGGAGGATCGCAGCCCCCCCCCCCCCCCCCCACACACACACACGCCAATGGGCCAGCAACAAACAGCACCGTTAACATTTCGACAGTGAACACGTTTTGTCGGATGGAGCGAGGCTTAGAACGTTTTCTTGACCCACGAGATGGTGGAAGGGCTTTCCAGGAACCACGGCGACGATGTTCATGGCGAGGATAGCCATGAACAGGTAGGTCGTTATTTATTCAGGATCACCGTCTCATTATTCACCACATTGCATTGCCGCTCCTGAAATGTCGCCCCCTCCCCCCAAAAAAGGGTCGTTTTTTTGGAGGGTTTTGCCCAAGCCCCTGGCCATGAGGATCGGATATTTTATTGGGGGGGGGGATTTCTTTCATCAATAGATATATATTTTTTAATGTCGAAACAATTGGTGATCTGTTCCTACCGCGAGAAGGAATATTGGCCGGAACATCACCTCTTATATATTTGTTTTCATTTTACGGCCGCGGTGTTCTGAGATAATGTGAGCGTTAGTTGTGCTTGTGCACTACTGTCAACGCAGCAGCATCACCCGATAAGCAGAATCATATGTGGCAGTGGTTATCGCACTGCGCTATACATCCACAGTACTGTAAATTAATACTATCGCGCCACCTAAATACATCTGGGGTGGAGGGGGTGACGGCGATCGAGCAGTGTTTAGCACTGCACAGGCACCATCAATTTTGCCTCCTGAGTGGCAAGGACAATTGCCCGAAACGTCGCCTATTACGTACAGTATATATATAATATCCATATATATACAATATTCCTTCTATAGAAGAACAGTGTGTGCAGCAGTGGTTTCTGTTTACTGGCACTTATGGATTGCTGGCACAAGGCAAGGACACGCAGACACACGCAGGCACAGCGGTAACGACACGAAACGGCAGCGGTTGAGGGGGGTGGGCGCTTGACGGTTTAGCATGGAAGGCCAGCGTGATTATCTAAAGGGAAACTTTATACTTTCTTTATATATAACAGCAGCCCCCCTCCCTCCCCTCCCTCTCTCCACCCCACCCCTTACATTTCGGGCTGTCCCTCGCAGATGTCACAGTTACTTGCGAGCCGTTTCATCTCCACACATTAACATTCCTCCACATTGCCGGCCCAATCCTATTAATAATACACGCTGCTGCTGCTCCTGTTGCTGCTGCTGCTGCTGTGTGTTTGGAGACCATTATTTTTTTTTTCACGTGGATCGCAAGCTTCCTCGCTTACTCGCGTGACGGACGCGCATTGATATGAACACAACGACTTTTGGGCGGACATAACTGGGGATATACATCAGAGTAAGGGGGGGGGGGTGAGTTTATAGACTGTCTGTGTGTGTGTCTGTGTGTGTCTGTGTGTGGGGAGCGGTAGTGTAGCGGTTAGCGCTACGCTGCGCTACGAAACTGGCGACCTTAGTTCGATTCCCGCTCACGGCCAACACCGGTGGTGACGATTATCTGAACCGGTTCTGGACATCCCCTAGGTCGACTCAGCCTCAAATTAGTTCCTGGGTGTGTGTGTAAACATCGCCACTGGGGAGACAAAGGCGGTCGGGCGTGGTGCTGGCCACCCACCCCCTCGTGTGCCGTGCCGGCCTTCATAGGTCCTCGCTAAACAGTACTTGCCCCAACAGTCTGTTCAGGCTTTATGGGGGGGGGGGGGGTGGGGGTATCTTTATATTTCTCTTTGTGTATGCATACATCGGATATTTAAGTCCAATTTCTGTATCTTCAACATTTGTTCTCGGAGTATTTACATTACGGATTCAACTATACAATTATTTTCGTAATTTTACCAGGTAAGGCCCACGAAGCTGTACAGCTCTTTTTCAGAAGCGACCTGACCACAAAATGATAGCTCGACAAAGTGGCTTCGAATGTGGAAACATACAGCGGTGAAACACTCTCAACGCGTGGATGTTGATTGTAAATGTGGAGGGAAAAACCGGAGGACCCAGAGACAAAATCCCCGCGACCACTGAGAGAGAGAGACACGCAAACTCCAAATATAGGGCATTGTCAGGGTCTTGATCGAACCCGCGACCTCCTGCGTACCGGGCGAGGTAGTTAACATCTCCTTGCCACTCAGGAACTAAACTAACTAAATAAGCCGATGGTTAGCATCGGTGCGATTATCACCTGCTGTGACACGTGGATTAGAAGCCTTGGACATTGACAGAGAGAGACAAAATCGGTTGGACACGTGGATTTAGTTAACATCTCGCTACCACCGTGGATTTAACAAAGGGATGAGATAGATCCGCTCATCTTTTTCAATGCCTGGATCGCGACTTGTATTGCCCTCGTGCTGCTAACCATAGTGACGTCACCCGATGCCACGTGCCGGACGTGACGTCACGCTTCGGGATTAATAAAAAAACGAGAAATGTGCAAAATGAAGATCGTTCGAAATGTCGTATTTCGTGCACACACACACATACAAACACGTTCTTGCATGCGAATGAACACGCATTGCTCGGGTCATTATTGATGGCTCGCCGGGATCAATGTGATTGAAATAAAGAGGCAAGGAGAACCCGATGAACGAGGAACTAAACTAACTAAATAAGCCGATGGTTAGCATCGGTGCGATTATCACCTGCTGTGACACGTGGATTAGAAGCCTTGGACATTGACAGAGAGAGACAAAATCGGTTGGACACGTGGATTTAGAGGGACGAACGTCTTGACATACGGTGATGCACTTGGTCCCATTACGTGACGCTAATTGAACCACTCCTCCTGGGTGGCTTCGAGCGAACTGCAGCTCATCAGCATTTAGACGAGGTGTGAACGAGTCTGTTGTTGTGTCGCCACGTAAGCGTTCACAGTTACAGGGTACAACCGACGTCGCATGTGCAACACGATGTGGGGTGGGGGGGATGAGGTGTCATAACACTACCGACGAACCGCAGTGCCGAAGAGTGTACGCGTGTCTTGAATTGAGCGATATTATTATAAAAAAATCATAATGAGACAATGGGAGGGAATTCCAAAGTGGAACAGTGAAGTGTTGTGATCTGTAAGTGTGGTGTGTGTGTGTAGGTGGTAGACCAAGATAGTCTTCTTTGCAAGAGTGCGTGAAGAATGAATGACTAGGTGAGTGGGTGAGTGAGTGAGAGTGAGGGTGGGTGAGTGGATGAGTAATTCAATAGGTGGGTGATTAAGCGAGTGGGTTGGGTGGGTGAGTGTTGTTGTGGCCTCTAGTAGTCGCGTGGGGATTGAACGCCGAGTGACGGACGAGACAAGAAGAGTCAGTGTGTGTCTGGTAGACCGGAGTCCTCAACGTGCCTGGAGGTACATGCGGATACTTGAACATATCTGACATGTGACCATGGAGAAAACGAAAATACACTTGCACCCACGTACAGATACTGCCCGTGGGTGTGCGAGCCGTTACATGGATATGTGATGGCCGGATATGCGAAGTCGTGATTGTGTTGCTCATCGTACTAATGTGCGAAAAGGCTCACGGACTTGGTCTATCGACGATTATGCTTTAAAGTGCACGCATAAGTAGTATGCGTCGAATATATAGCGTCCCATTGCTCAAACGAAACTCAAACTCGAGTTGGCCAAACATCCAACAGATTTGTCAAGTATCCTGCGGCCTTCGAATGAGACGTATGTAAACAGGCGACGTTTCGGGCAATGAGCCTTCCTTCTTGCGGTTAATGAAGAAGAATTGCCTGAAATGTCGCCTATTATAAACCGTTTAGCTTTTAAGGCGCAAGTGTTGACAAATATGATGAGTTGTTGTTGTTAAGTGTGTTCGTACACCACTGCCCGCCCTTCGATTGACTCAGCCTGAAAAATGAGTACCTGCTGCGGTGTGTAGTAAACATCGCCACTGGGGAGACAAAGACGGTCGGGCGTGGTGTTGGCCACCCACCCACTCGTGTACCGTGCCGGCCTTCATAGGTGCCTCTCGCTGGCAGCACTCTCCCCAACAGCCTGTGAAGGCTACACAGGGGATCTTTGTCTTTGTGCGCCACCGCCAATGCAGGAGCAGCGGTAGCAGCATCACCGCGTGATTTGTGAAACTCCATTTGGCCTTGAGCCGCTGGTGGCAAGTCCACATTTGGGTGGCACTGAAGGGTCATTCCTACACACAGGCAAATGTCGAGTCCACCACAGCCCAGCGGCTCCTCTTTGCCGATAGCGAGCGATTGAATTGTTAATGTGTCAATCACGGCGGAGGTATAACGACGGTGGTGGTGGCGACGCGAGATCTGGGTGAACAAATAGTCGCAATGGTGACCCGTGATGCTCCAGATACGTTGGAAGCTAAGCGGTGTTGAGCCTTGGACAGTGCTTGGAGGTGTGTGGCCACCACGCGTGAGAACAACGCAACATACTCGCCGATAATGCTGCCTCTAAAGACAACAACGTGTATACAGGAATACTCCGATTTGACGTGTCTCCCTGTTACGTCGTTCAGCAAATACGTCGTCACTGTTATAATTATGAACACCGCTACCCCCCCGCACACTTACGTCGCTGACAGCACGGTGTGTGGTGTATAGTGTAGTGTGATGTATAGTGTGGTGTATAGTGTAGTGTATAGTGTAGTGTGTGATGTATAGTGTGGTGTATAGTGTAGTGTATAGTGTAGTGTGTGGTGTATAGTGTAGTGTGTGGTGTATAGTGTGGTGTGTGGTGTATAGTGTAGTGTATAGTGTAGTGTGTGGTGTATAGTGTGGTGTGTGATGTATAGTGTAGTGTGATGTATAGTGTGGTGTATAGTGTAGTGTGTGGTGTATAGTGTGGTGTGTGGTGTATACTGTGGTGTGTGGTGTATAGTGTGGTGTATAGTGTGGTGTGTGGTGTATAGTGTAGTGTGTGGTGTATAGTGTGGTGTGTGGTTTATAGTGTAGTGTGTGGTGTATAGTGTAGTGTGTGGTGTATAGTGTGGTGTGTGGTGTATAGTGTAGTGTATAGTGTAGTGTGTGGTGTATAGTGTAGTGTGTGGTGTATAGTGTGGTGTGTGGTGTATAGTGTGGTGTATAGTGTAGTGTGTGGTGTATAGTGTGGTGTGTGGTGTATAGTGTAGTGTGTGGTGTATAGTGTAGTGTGTGGTGTGTGGTGTATAGTGTGGTGTGTGGTGTATAGTGTAGTGTATAGTGTAGTGTGTGGTGTATAGTGTAGTGTGTGGTGTATAGTGTGGTGTGTGGTGTATAGTGTAGTGTATAGTGTAGGGTGTGGTGTATAGTGTAGTGTGTGGTGTATAGTGTAGTGTGTGGTGTATAGTGTAGTGTGTGGTGTATAGTGTGGTGTGTGGTGTATAGTGTAGTGTGTGGTGTATAGTGTAGTGTATATTGTAGTGTGTAGTGTATAGTGTGGTGTGTGGTGCATAGTGTAGTGTGTGGTGTATAGTGTGATGTATAGTTTAGTGTATAGTGTAGGGTGTGGTGTATAGTGTAGTGTGTGGTGTATAGTGTAGTGTGTGGTGTATAGTGTAGTGTGTGGTGTAGAGTGTGGTGTGTGGTGTATAGTGTAGTGTGATGTATAGTTTAGTGTATAGTGTAGGGTGTGGTGTATAGTGTGTAGTGTATAGTGTAGTGTGTGGTGTATAGTGTGGTGTGTGATGTATAGTGTAGTGTGATATATAGTGTGGTGTATAGTGTGGTGTGTGGTGTATAGTGTGGTGTGTGGTGTATAGTGTAGTGTATAGTGTAGTATGTGGTGTATAGTGTAGTGTGTGGTGTATAGTGTAGTGTGTGGTGTATAGTGTAGTGTATAGTGTAGTGTGTGGTGTATAGTGTAGTGTGTGGTGTATAGTGTAGTATGTGGTGTGTAGTATAGTGTGTGGTGGCCTCTGTGGAGGAGGCTCGTGGAGGATGCTACTGGGCAGTTGGAGGCAGTCGCCCTCCAACAACAACGGAGGACGGAGGAGCGACGCTCAGAACAACGAGCGGAGCGCCGGGTGGCTAAAGCACAGCAGGTTGGCACAGTAGGGTCACAGGTGGTGCATCAGTCAGTCATCTCAGTCAGTCGACCCGTGGCACCTGGGTCTGCCCCGTGACCTCCTGCCAGCGGGCGTTCGACACTTCACGTGGCCTCAGGGTGCACATAGCCTGGCACAAGCGTCGTGGTGACGTCACCGCCACTTAGTGGCGAATGGCGGTTGTTGTTGTTGTGTGGTGTATAGTTTGGTGTATAGTGTAGTGTGTGGTGTATAGTGTGGTGTGTGGTGTATAGTGTAGTGTATAGTGTAGTGTGTGGTGTATAGTGTAGTGTGTGGTGTATAGTGTAGTGTGTGGTGTATAGTGTAGTGTGTGGTGTATAGTGTGGTGTGTGGTGTATAGTGTAGTGTGATGTATAGTTTAGTGTATACTGTAGGGTGTGGTGTATAGTGTGTAGTGTATAGTGTAGTGTGTGGTGTATAGTGTGGTGTGTGATGTATAGTGTAGTGTGATATATAGTGTGGTGTATAGTGTGGTGTGTGGTGTATAGGGTGGTGTATAGTGTAGTGTATAGTGTAGTATGTGGTGTATAGTGTAGTGTGTGGTGTATAGTGTAGT
This sequence comes from Petromyzon marinus, assembly GCF_048934315.1. Classification (NCBI taxonomy): domain Eukaryota; kingdom Metazoa; phylum Chordata; class Hyperoartia; order Petromyzontiformes; family Petromyzontidae; genus Petromyzon; species Petromyzon marinus. The sequence goes on from NC_133685.1 coordinate 3,815,272, forward strand.
GTGTGGTGTATAGTGTAGTGTATAGTGTAGTGTGTGGTGTATAGTGTAGTGTGTGGTGTATAGTGTAGTATGTGGGGTGTAGTATAGTGTGTGGTGGCCTCTGTGGAGGAGGCTCGTGAAGGATGCTACTGGGCAGTTGGAGGCAGTCGCCCTCCAACAACAACGGAGGACGGAGGAGCGACGCTCAGAACAACGAGCGGAGCGCCGGGTGGCTAAAGCACAGCAGGTTGACACAGTAAGTGGCACAGGTGGTGCATCAGCCAGTCATCTCAGTCAGTCGACCCGTGGCACCTGGGTCTGCCCCGTGACCTCCTGCCAGCGGGCGTTCGACACTTGACGTGGCCTCAGGGTGCACATAGCCTGGCACAAGCGTCGTGGTGACGTCACCGCCACTTAGTGGCGAATGGCGGTTGTTGTTGTTGTGTGGTGTATAGTTTGGTGTATAGTGTAGTGTGTGGTGTATAGTGTGGTGTATAGTGTAGTGTATAGTGTAGTGTGTGGTGTATAGTGTAGTGTGTGGTGTATAGTGTGTGGTGTATAGTTTGGTGTATAGTGTAGTGTGTGGTGTATAGTTTGGTGTATAGTGTAGTGTGTGGTGTATAGTATAGTGTATAGTGTAGTGTGTAGTGTACAGTGTAGTGTGTGGTGTATAGCCTAGTGTTGTGGTGTATTGTGTAGTGTGTGGTGTATAGTGTAGTGTGTGGTGTGTTTTGGTGCCAGATAAAAGGGTAAAACCATATTACTATATCTTGCTACTGGCAAAGGAGGTCTCATAATGTAAATGCTTACCCCGAGCTCTCAATACTCTGATAGTGCGCTGTTTTTGAGTTGTACGCCTTTTGGCGTCATCTGGTCCAACACCAGTGGGGACTTGGCTCTAAGAAAAGCCGTCTCGAGTGTGGACCAATCAATTTCAGGGACAGTGCCAATATTATTATCAGAGTTGTCTCTTTTTGTTTGAATTTTGACTGCTTGTGTTGTGATTATTGCCAACATGATCCTTTGTATAAAGGTTTCAGTTTTGGTGCCAGATAAAAGGGTAAAAACCTATTACTATATCTTGCTACTGGCAAAGGAGGTATCATAATGTGCTATATTTCCTTTAATGACTACTTCATTCTCAAAAAAGTTAGTGATATAGGTTCACGAATACTAATTACCGCAATATTGTAGCTAAAACAACAGAAAATTTGACAAAATCAGCGACTATAAAAACACGAGCAGCAACGAAAACAACAGCGCGTGCTTGCAGCGCGTGCAGACGAAACCACGTGACTCGAAGCGTCACTGCAGTTGGGTAACAATGGCGGCTCTCACCGGAGCGCATTAGAAAGTTCAAAAAGTAAATTAGCACAGAGTTTGTAGGTATATTGATACGGTACATGTAAGCTGGGCTAACGAAAACTGTTTTGTTGTAACTACAGGGATATTCTTTATTTTAAAAAAAATTCTGCTGAAACACTGCACAAAAATTGTTATTAGACAGTCATTTTGGTGTCAACCCCTCCGATGGTGTCACCCGGTGCGGTCTGCACCCCCCCGCATCCCCCTTGTGACGCCACTGGTCACACCCACCCCCCCTCTCCATCAGCGACAACATCAAAACAAGCGACACCAAGGCGTAGGAGGAGACGCCTTCACGCGGAGTTGGCCATCACGGCGGAGCTTCGGAGGTGCGTTGCGTCTCTCTAACCTCCACCTGTTTTCTTTTATTAGTTATTCTTATCCTTATTTTTGTACCGTCATCACCAGTGGCGTTGGTGTGGTGGTGGGGTGGGGGAGAGGCCCATGTGGTTCCACTGCGATGTGGAACGCTTTGATTATGGCTCCTTAAAGATGAACCATGCGCTTACCTTCCACCACAGAGTAGGAGGAGGAGGGGAAAGCGGGTGGAGTTGGGAATGGAAAACAACACTAAAACAAGACAAAGATCCCCCGTATAGCTTGTAACAGACTGCTGGGGCAAGTGCTGTTAGCGATCACACACACGCGCGCGCGCATACACACTCGCCCACGCACAAAGACAAAGATGCCCCCCCCCCACGGTATAGCCTTTTTTAACTCCTGGGGCAAGTGCTGTGAGCGAGCATCGAATGAAGGCCGGGCACGTCACTCTCGCTCGCACAGCACAAGACAAAGGTGGCCACCTCGCACCGGTGTAGCCCTTGGAACAACAACAACAACAACAAAACACCGTCGGGGGCAAGGTCTGTTCGCGAGCATATATGAAGGCCGGAACGGCACATTTAGGGAGTGGGTGAGTGAATGGGTGGGTGGCCAGCTCCCATGCACGGCCGCCTTTGTCTCGCCAGTGCTGATGTTTACACACCGCACCGAGTTACTCGTTTTAAGGCTGAGTCGACCTAAGGGTGATGGGGCCGGGGGGGGAGGGGGGAGGGTGGTATTGGTGGGCGCCGGGCTTTCGTTGCGATACTGCGGCGCTAACCACTGCGCCACCGCTCCAAAAACGCCGAGCGGCCAGCATTCAGCGGCACGAGTGAAGTCGCAATAGACAAGCGTCAGAGTAGTAATAATAATTGACATTTGTAAGGCGCATTTCACCCCAGGATCTCAAATGCGCCGTGCTGCGTTACTCAAATCGAGTGTGTTTATTATTGATATTATAAAAGCGTTGGGGGGTAAAACATTAAACGATGGGAGGGAATATACAGACAAAAGAGGGTTGTGAGCTACAGCGTGGTGGTCGGTTCAACGAGTGAAGTTCACAGTAACAATGCTAGCGCTCGAAGAGTGACGAGTAGGTGACTGGCCACCGGCGAGCGACTCAAATCAGTGCTGGATCGATGGGTGCAGGAGTTCAAATCCACACGTGGCCCCACGTGGAAACACGGACAAGGCCATGTTCAGTCACAGCATCATCATCACCGTCATCATCACCGTCATTACCGTCGTCACCGTGCGGGTAGTAGCAGCGATAGAAGAGTGGCAAGGAGAAGGGGGATTGGTCGCCGGATACGAGCGACTTGAGTCACAACGGTACAGGACCGATATGTGCAGGTGTTCAAACCCACTCATCGCACCACGTGGAAACACGGACATGGCCACGTTTCAGTCAACACCACCATCATCACCACCGTCGTCATCACGAGCCGCGATCTCTCCACCGCTGGATCAAAGTTAGAACATATATTGCTACAATTTGTTTGGGTTAGATCGCGTAAATATATAAATGCGTCGTACATTTAACGCACTGCATTCTGGGTAACCGTGTTGCGATGTGGCTTTTTATGCCTGTGCACAATCGTGTGCGTGGGTACATATACAGGACAGTGTGCATGCGTTCGCATCGTGCGTTAATTATAAACCCCGTTTGATCTTGGGCTGATGCTAATTAACTTTTTAAAAAAATCCTTGATAATCCGTTTATTTTGGGGATATATCAAACATTTCCACACACGCGCATACAGCCCCGTGTGATGTTCGCGTGTGCCGCGTGTCACGTGACTCGCTGTTCGATATGCATTCGTGGCGTTTGTGTTGGTGTTGTTGTTGATGTTGTTGTCGATGTTGTCATGCCAGTGTTCGGTAGAGCTCTTTCTCACGCCACATCTTCCGGAACGCTGCTGCTAATAGGCCGGCTCGAAGATTATAGATTATAGGCGTACGGCACTACCACTAAACTATGCGATACGCCTTTCAAGAATAGTATTGATAGGCGAACCGTGGTGATGAGATGTTAACAACCTCGCCTGGTGTACAGGTGTTCGTGGGTTCAATCCCGACTCTGACGCCTGATGTATATTTGGAGTTTGCGTGTCTCTCTCTCCATCATCATCACGGTGGCTTGGAGATGTTGACTACCTCGCCTGGTGTGCAGGAGGTCGTGGGTTCGAACCTGACCCTGACGCCTGCTGCTGTATATTTGGAGTTTGCGGTGTCTCTCTCTCTCTCCCCGTGGTGTCACGTGGACTTATTCCCGGGTCCTCCGGTTTTTTTCCCCTCCACATTTTAGAATCAACATCACGCGCTTAGAAGCAATTTAGTTGCTATCAACTTCCTCATGATAAGCCACCTTCGTTGAGTGATAATTTTGATAGCCACGTCGCTTTTGAAAAAAATAGTTGTTTAGCTTAGTAGGCCTTACGTTGTAAAAAAAAATGTTTTAATAGTTTAAAGCAGTGGTTCTTAACCTCTACTGCAGCCTTGCACCCAATTTGTTCGCAATCGTAAACAAATATTGAATGTTAATAAAATACATAGGGTCTGATGAAACAAAGTAGCTGTGCTTACGGTCCCCGTGCTTAATGTGTCTTTTCAATTATTTACCTTCTAAACAAAAATCTGGCCGTGTCTCGCACCCCCAGGAGGGCGCAGCGTGCACCCCAGGTGAACAAGTAGAATAAGAAGAACCACTGGCTTAAACGGACGGGAGGAAGTGTTCTACAATTTACCGTCTCTATCGAGATCGGTAAAAGGGGAGAGGTGGACTGTAGAGGCTTTTTAAAATATAGATTTGAAGTTTTCGTGACTTACTCTTTGGTTCTTTCGGTAAAGTCACGTAGGTTGAATTTAAATTAAATTAATTTTGATGTATTTTATACCTACGTGACTTTAACAAAAGAAACAAAGAGTATAGGGTTTTTTTATTTAAACGACGTTTTTTTTGTAAACCCCCCCCCCCCAAAAAAAAAAAAATCTCACAATTATTTCGTTGGAGGTGTCTATAAACAGATCGCTATGCAAAGGGCGACTGCGCGTTTGTAACGCGTTACTTCTTGCAAGGGAAAAGGCAGGAGGAGAGCTCAAGGTAACCGAAGTGGCGTTTAACTTTTCTGCGTCTGATTTTAAACGTCAGACTTTCAGCCTCATAATTTAATTCCTTACTTTGGGATTTTGTTTTAAGTCGTAGAAGCTCTCCTTTGGAGATTATGTATGAAAAGGGCTGTGCGTGTACTAGTGAGAGAGTGTGGGGGAGTGTGGTGAGTGAGTGAGTGTGCGTGTATGTGGGGTGTGAATGATTGAAAGGGTGTGTGAGTGAACGAGTGGGTGAGAGAGTGCGTGTGTATGTATGTGTGAGTGTGTGGGTGTGTTCATGCGATTGAGTGTGTGGGTGGGTGAGAGTGTCGTGTGTATATGTGAGTGAGAGTGGTTGGGTGTGTATGTATGTGTGAGTGTGTGTTCATGTGAGTGAGTGTGGGTGTGTGAGTGACTGTGTGGGTGAGTGAGAGGGTAGTGTGTATGTGTGAATGCGAGTGTGTGTATGTATGTGTGAGCGAGTGTGAGGGTGTGTTCATGTGAGTGAGTGTGTGTGAGTATCTGGGTGTGTGAGTGTGTGGGTGGGTGGGTAAGAGTGTGTGTGTGTATGTATGTGTGAGTGACTGTTTGGGTGAGTGAGAGTGTAGTGTGTATGTGTGAGTGTGTGCGTGTGTATGTAGGTGTGAGCGAGTGTGTGTTCATGTGAGTGAGTGTGGGTGTGTGAGTGAGAGTGTCTGGGTGTGTGAGTGTGTGGGTGGGTAAGAGTGGGTGTGTGTATGTATGTGTGAGTGACTGTTTGGGTGAGTGAGAGTGTAGTGTGTATGTAGGTGTGAGCGAGTGTGTGTTCATGTGAGTGAGTGTGGGTGTGTGAGTGAGAGTGTCTGGGTGTGTGAGTGTGCATATGCATGCGCGTGTATGCGCACGTGTTCCATGTGCATCTCAGGGTGTACGTGTGTACGTACAATATGTATGCGCGTGTATGTATATCTCTGTGTGTGTGGATACTGGATAGCAGAGTTGGGGGAAGCGTTCGGCTATAGCAAAGCAGTCGAGTGGGGGGGGGGGATGGTACGAGAGGAGGCTGTGGTGGGGTGTGGAGTGGGGGTGATGGAGGAGGGCATGGGGGGGGGGGGTTAGAGCCGCGGGGGAGGGCTGGATGTAGGGATGGAGGAAGACTACGACTACACCGTCTGTGTGTGTGTGAATATTGGATAGTAGAGTGGGTAGAGTTAAAGAGTGGTGGGTGGGGGGGGAGACGTAAGATAGAGGAAGCTTAGACAAGGAGGCGGTGTCGATGGGAAGTGATGGGGGAGGGGGATAGTGGTAGGGTGGTGGGGAGGGGTTGCACGATGGGGTGGTGGTGGTGGGTGGGGGGCGACGGAAGGAAAATAATGGGGGTGGATGAGGAGGTGTGACAGGTTAGTATAGACGGAGATGGTTGTTGGCATTAGGGCTTTACCTGCCATAGAGACGCGGTCTGGCCGGAGAAGCATGCGCCCCTCACAATGCAGCAGGTGGCCCGCCTATCCGCGCATGGCTGAGCTGGCCTGTCCCCTTGCTTCCCGGCCTCCCCGCAATCCCCCTGCACAGCGCCGCTGCTGCTGCTGCTGCCGCTGTCGATTCGAGCGCACTGCGGCCCTACCGCCTGTACCCCGGAGTATATATCCGCAGTGCGTGTGAGTCGGTGTCTCTCTGCACGCTTGGGTGGCCGACTCGTTCGATCGCGGGCCTGTTTGGCACGGCTGCGGGGTTTTTTTCTTCATTGTGTGTGTGTAGTGTTGTGTAGCGGTGTGTGTGTGTATGGGGAGCGGTAGTGTAGCGGTTAGCGCTACTGCTGCGCTGTGAACACGGCGACCCGGGTTCGGTTCCCGCTCACGGCCAACACCAGTGACGATTATCTGAACCGGTCCTGGGCCTCCCCTAGGTCGACTCAGCCCTCAAATGAGTACCTGGTTCGGCGTGAAAACATCGCCACCGGGGGAGACAAAGGCGGTCGGTCGTGATGCTGGCCACCCACCCCCTCGTGTACCGTTCCGGCCTTCATAGGGAGCTTGCTAACAGCACTTGCCCCTACAGTCTGTTAAGGCTACACGGGAGATCTTTGTCTTTGTTGTATCTCCACTGCTATGCGCTGTTGACTCGCTGCTTCCCTCGTGGGGGTGTTTTTAGTTTGTGCCGCGCGAGAGATGTCTTCGCGGCAGGCGGTGTTGTAGTAAGCACTTCCTTCGCACCGTACTACGTAGCCAGCCGTGCTGATCGGAGGTCCCAGGGAGGGTGAAGGAGACATCGAGACAGAGAGACGGAGCGAGTAACAGAGACTGGAGAGGCGCGTTGTTTTTATTTTTTGGCCCGGTGTTGTTTTTCAAGATACTTCCCCCCCCCCCCCACAACCGTTTCAACAACAACAACGACGACAACAACAACAAATTTGTATTGAACTTCAAACCTTCAAACCGAGCCGTTATCAATGGGGGTGGGGGGGTGGGTGGGGTGGTGCACGCACGCACAAACACACCGCAATGAAGTCCATTGTGTGTAACTCGCACTCCTTTTCAAGAAAGAGTAGACCAAGGTAGCGTCTTGCGCGGCCTGCGCTTTCACACTGGCCTGGCGCCTTGCAAGCGATGTGAAGTATATGCAATGCAGACACAATGCACCGTGCCCCAAATACAAAGAACACCACAGCATTAACAGACTGTTGGGGCAAGTGCTGTTCGCGAGCTCCGATGAAGGCCTGAACGGCACACGAGGGTGTGGGTGGCCAGCACCACGCCCGGCCGCACTTTGTCTCCCTAGTAGCGATGTTTATTACGGCATCGAAATGAGCACCAGGTACTCATTTGAGGCTGAGTCGACCTAGGGGAGGCCCAGGACCGGTTCAGATAATCGTCACCAATGTTGGCCGTGAGCGGTGATCGAACTCGGGTAGCTGGGTTTGTAGCACAGCGCGCCCATCGCTACACTACCGCTCCCCACATGTACACACACACACGCAGGCAGGCAGAGAATAAATCTCATATATCCATTACAAATCACAATACACTAATATCCTTATGCGGGTGATTGGCACTCAAAGGATACAGCGGATGGGCAAAGCCGGGGGGCTCAGCCCTTTGGTGTAAAGTGGGGGTGGGGTTGGGAGAGGGAGGGAGAGGGCATGAGAGAGAGAGTGAGAGTGTGTGTGTGTTGTATATGCATGCAGGAAGCTGCATTAACATGTATTCTAACGGGATTAATACGAGCGGAGGTCTTGGCCACTTTAAGACCCAGCGATCTGCTGGGGAGAGCGGTGTGGTTGTGTGATGGGGGGGGGGGGACGATCGCGATGGTGGAGGGTGGGTAGGGGGGTCGTGGTGCTGCGAAGAGCTGGGCGTGCGGTGGTTGTGGTGAAATTTGTGGTGGTGGTGGTGGTTGTTGTGGTTATGGTGTAAAATTCGAAAATGTTTGGCTGGCCATTGAACGAAAACGGCCAATGCATCGCGCGGCGCTTTCAGATTCGCTTCTGCGGCCGTCTGGACCGCTCTTCCTTCCGATGTTAGGAAGCCACTGGAAGCAGCGCACTTTTAAATGATGTACATTGACAAACTCACTTCGTTAAAACTTATTTTTGTGTTCAGTTTGTTGTCGTTCTCCCGCGCCTCCGATTAGCGCGGTTGGCTACGTACGATGCCAAATAAGGTCAACATACAGAGACATGGGTATACGTGCAGCTATGTGGTGGTGGTGGTGGTGGTATATGTGTGCCAGGGTGTATGATATTGGTGATGATATTATGGGTGGTAGTTGTGGACGGAATAGTGGTGGTGGTAGTGTTTGTTGGTAGTGATGGTGGCAATGATGATGATGATGAGCGCTCGAGATGCCGGTTTTGATGGTGGTAGTGATGGTAGCGAGTCCTCGTGGTGGTGGTAGTGATGGTGGTGGTGATGGTGGTGGTACTGATGGTGGTGATGATGGTGGTGGTACTGATGGTGGTGGTGGTAGTGATGGTACTGATGGTGGTGGTGGTAGTGACGGTGGAGGTGGTAGTGATGGTGGTGGTGATACTGATGGTGGTGGTGGTAGTGATGGTGGTGATGGTGGTGGTAGTGATGGTGGTGGTGGTGATGGTGGTGGTAGTGATGGTGGTGGTGGTAGTGATGGTGGTGGTAGTGATGGTGGTGGTGGTAGTGATGGTGGTGGTAGTGATGGTGGTGGTGGTAGTGATGGTGGTGGTAGTGATGGTGGTGGTGATGGTGGTGGTAGTGATGGTGGTGGTGGTAGTGATGGTGGTGGTAGTGATGGTGGTGGTGGTAGTGATGGTGGTGGTAGTGATGGTGGTGGTAGTGATGGTGGTGGTGATGGTAGTGATGGTGGTGGTGATACTGATGGTGCCGGCCATCTTTCTAGTTGGAGTGGCCATCGGGATATAGAATACAAACACATGGAGGATGAGGAATAGGAGGAAGATGTGATATTGGTAGTCATAGTGATGAGGGCAATGATGATGACAATGACGATGGTGGAGTCGGATTCTGTTGAGTTGAAGTGGAGAATCGGGAGACGACGTAGAAGACGAGCAGCAGCAGCTGGCGGTGGCTGCGATGATGATGATGATGGATGATGAACGGCACAAATGGGTTGTGCGTAGATCTGGGTGCATCGTGGTAGAGGTGATAGCGACGGTGGGTTAGCGGGGCCGTGATGAGGCATGCGCGGTTGCCGTAAGCCTGGTCGGTGTATCGTGGCAGCGATAGTGGTTGATAGTGCCCGCGATGACGCGGGGAATCTGGGTGTGTTGTATGGTTTCGGCGGTGGTGGTGGTGGCGGTTGTGCTGGTGGTGGTTGTGTGTGGATGTGTATGGGGCGCGGGTGGAGGAGGAGGAGGGGGGGTGGAGGAGGAGGAGGAGAGGGGCTGAAATGATCCTCATTCTTATTCGGCCGCCCACCCTTTGATCCGTGTCCCAGAACGGGAGGCGAGGCTGGACGGAATCCGGCTCCGTGTGAAATCGAGGCCGGCCTTAGCGCGCCACCCCCCTCCACGAACGCTCGCATCGCCCCTGCTTCTCATTGCCTCTTCACAAAAGGCCGCCTCCAACAGCAGTTATTGGTTTCCGATTGTGTGATAAGCGAGGCGGGGATGGGTGGCGGGTGAGGGGGGTCGTGTGCGTTGGTAGGGAGAAGGGGGGGTGGATGAGAGGGATGGGGCGGTGGGGAGAGCTGGGGAGAGACAGGGGAGGTAGAATTATCAACGGCGAGGGTCATAGACGTTTTATCAATGGGTTCTTTCCGTTAACAAGCAGGAGAAGCTGTTAAAATTACACTTTGACCTCAGTTGTGTTTTTTTTTTACGTGTGGGACTTGAATGACCTATCGTCATCATCATGATCATCATCATCAACATGATAATCATTCGACATGATCATCATTCATCATCAACATGATCATCATTCGACATGATCATGATCATCATTCATCATCAACATGATCATCATTCGACATAATCATGATCATCATTCGACGTGATCATGATCATCATTCATCATCAACATGATCATCCTTCAACGTGATAATCAGTAGCCATGGCCCATCAACTGCTGGATGATAGTCTCATCGAAGCCGCCGTCATCGCCACAACCACCGCATGCAATTCACAACCTATTTTAAACATCCTTAAAGCACCATTCTTACATTCTTACCGCGCAAAAAATAGCAAGACATGTTATCTCCATCGCCCGGTACCGCACGAGGAGGATAAGGATCGTGGGTTCGATCCCGGACCCTGACGATGCCTGGTGTTGTGTATCTTGGAGTCAGCGTGTTATCTTTCTCTTCACGTGGTGCTTGCGTCGATTGTTCTCCAGGCTACTCATCGAGTGTTGCCCTCCTCCACATTGAGAATAAACACGCGCTCAGATGAATTGGCTGCCACGATACATTCCTACGTGTGATGATGACAATGATGATATCAGCCAGTGCCGCGATGAGCTATCATCACGTGTGGCCAGGCCATTTCTGAAGAAGAAGAAGAAGAAGACGAAGAAGAAGAAAAGCTCATAGCTCCGTGGACTTTATAAAAGATGATAAGATAAACTAGTTTCTAGTTAGTTTAATGCGAGCGGAAGGTCCGTTTTGAAGAACGTCTACATTGTTGGTCCAGCAACCGATGGTATTTCCAGAGCAATGTTACCCTGCCGCATCCATTTATATAATCAGCAGGCAAACTCTGTACAGGTTTTGGACCTTTCTGTGTCGATATTTGCTTTGCTGCACGGTTCTGGTTCCAACTGGTCTGTGATTTCTTGGAATGTAATGCCACTTAAATTAATCGTATTAAAATAAAGCACGGGATGTGTGTCTGTAAACGACTGGCGTGTATTCGTCCATAATGCGGTTTTCCCAAATCAACTTTTATTCAATTTGGTCATCCGGAAACACAAACAACAACAACAAGACGTGGATTGGAAATGCAGACGGAAACATCTTGGAACTGAGAAATAACAACTAAATTATTGTTCTTTTTTTCAAATCAACACGCTTGTGTTTAACCAGAATATCCTCACTGAGTCGCGTGCCTCCTTCTCAGCAGGGTCCTGGCGTGTTGTTTACGCAGTATGGAGAGGGGGGGGGGGGATGATTCTCATCTTCCATCTTCCAATTGAGTCATGCCCGGGATCAGTTTTTGTCTTCTTCAAATTCTGGGAATTTGGACCAAATTGTAGCCATGGCTCCCTGTGATCAGAGTTGTCCCGTGATTTTAGTGGGAATACATCGCTTCTCGATTGGGGGGGGGGGGGAGGTCTTCATCTAGCAGTGGATAGACCAAGGCTCGGCAACCAACAATAAACAAAAGAGTAATAATTTTTTTTTATTTTGAATTCGTTTAGAAAAAATCTCAATATTTCAAGAGCCACAACGCGGTGAATACGAGACGGTGGTGGTTCCTTAATAAATAGCTGTCACGAAGCAGTTCCTCCTTGAAGAGTCGCACGCGGCTCCCGAGACGCAAGGTTGCCGACCCCCTGGGGGACAGAGGATGGTTCTCGATGCCGATGGCCATCGCGAATGTTCGTACGCCTGTTTGGCATACATGCGCACGTATCGATGTATAGTCATACACGCGCACGTGCGCACGTGTGTGTGTGTACTTGTACGTTCATGTGCATATTGGGGGAACGCCGTCGCAGTGATTAGCGCACTGATCTACACACCCGGCGATCCGTGTACGATTTCCACTCGCAACCAGCATCGGTGACGATTAAATGAACCGGTGCCGAGCCTCACCCCTAGGTCGACTCGGCCTTAAATGAGTACCAGGGGCGGTGTCCCGATATCAGCACTGGGGAGACAAAGGCGGGCGGGCGGGGTGTTGGCCACCCATCTCGCCGTATGCCGTGCCGGCCTTCATAGATCCTCGCTTAAAAGCACTTTGCCCCAACAGTCTGTTGAAGGCTATACTGGAGATTTTTGTCTGTGCATATATGTGTAGGTACGTATGCATGCACGCACGTGCATCTTCACTCGAGCGCACCTATCCTGGCACGAGCCAGGCGCGTCGACGCCTGCGTGGGCGTGGGAGGCCTTCATCCAGCAGCGAATAGAGAATGGTTGCCGCTGGCTGTTTGTGGTGGTGATGATGCTGATGATGCTGATTGATTGCTAGGGGCATGCGGACACGCCGCGGTCTCCGTCTCGTCCTGTCGGCTCCTCCGTGTGATGTCGGCTTGCTAATTCGTTTGTGTTTCTCTAATTCACTTAGCTGCTTTAGTTTCCGTCTCAAGAACTGCGACAGGGGATGGGAGGGGAGGTGGAGTGGTGTAGGGTGGGGGGTAGTGGTGGTGGTGGGGTAGGGATATGTTGGTGGGGGATGGGGGGTAGTGGTGGTGGTGGGATATGTTGGGGGTGGGGGGTAATGCAGAGAAGAGCGGTGTAATTAGTAATTGCGTTAAATAGAAACATTTGTGCGGTCACATTATCTTAGCGTGAGATGGCGCGGGTGAGGAGCGGTGGCGCAGTGCTTGTGTCGAGGGTTCGGACTCTGCATCCTGATCATCGCCCCCCACCCTCCTGTCACACCCCTAACTTCACCAAGCCGCATTTACCCAGCGTGGTGAAGTATGGTCAAACAATTTCTGTGACCAGCATGGCGTGGAGAGGACTTCGTCCAGCAGCGGATTGAAAGGGCTCGAAGAAAATGTATGCCGTAGCCTAAAAATGAATGCATTTATTTTCTTACAGGAATGCAGAATTATATGCTGTGCTGTACGTATGTTGAACTTCTTTCGCACCGTACGTAGACAACCGTGCTAATCGCGGGATAGTATCGATATAGGTTGTGTGGTCAACAGAATAGTTATCTTCATTCTTTTGTTTATCCACTGCAGGATGGAGGTTTGGAACGTTTGAAAATTTACCACTCACCACTGATGTTAGCCGTAGCCAGGAATCGAACTCAGGTCGCTGGGTTCAGAGCGCAGTGCGCTAACCACGGTACCACCGCTGCCACAATATAGCACGTGGAATAAAACAGTAACAATTTACGTCCGACCGAAATGTACAATTACTACAGACATGGCAATACTACGCCGCCTATTCAATACTTGCAGGACTATGACAACGTTGTGCATTCGTGGCCATTTGTATACCGTATAACGGGCACACGTACAATCCGCGTGCACAGCCTGATGGTGACCGTGCGACTGATATACAGACAGGACGGTGCTCTCTAATGATGATCTAGAAGGGCGCGACAGACAGAGAGCCGTCATTCGCCACGAATATTGTCGAGTCCAATGCGGGTAGAGCGGAGTAACAAAACACCCCGGCTAACCCAGGCCAGTGCTCGTCGCTCTGGGTCCAGTGAGCCGAGGGTTTACTGCTATCGCTCTGTCGGAATCAGAATATTGATTTTCAGAGTGTATATTTGTACTGGAGAAATCCGATGAAGCTCTGTTTTTTTCCACAGATGTTCCAGTGTTTCACTGATGTCCAGTACATCAGCTCAAGCCTCCCGTAAATCACGTGACTTTGTAGTGGCCATCCCCATCATAAGCATACGCATGTATGGCCAATATCGATTCGGTTGCATGTTTGTTTTGTTGTTGTTAGCTACTTGAGGAAACCGGGGAACCCGGAGGAAACCCATGCAGAACAGGAGGCGTAATGGGGAGAACATTCAGACTCCACACGGAGAGGCACTGCTGGGGCCACCGTGCAGCAACAACACCTGGCCGTTTTTCTCTAAATCGGCTGAAGCCCACCGTACACCACGTGACTTATGTGTGGCCACCCCTACTGTGAATCCCTCCCCCACCCCAATCCGCGCCGCCCACTGTGAAATCAGAGCAACAGCAGCGGCAGCGTCGTCGAGACTCTGGTGTCGCCACTTCCTCCTCTCGATCATCATCTCTCGATCCTCCTGACACTTTGCTCCCGTTCCTCCGTTCCTTCTCCTTCATTCCCCTCTCATTCCCCACTGATTTATCTTCTTCTTTCCGTTCATTTAAAAAACATTTTTTATCCCAGTGCATTATGGCCTGGACTCTATCTTGATTTGATCTTGATTTGAAGCTTTCGTGACTGCAGGAATCCATACTCTTTGATTATTTCGGTAAAGTCACGTACTTTACCCTTCCCGTAATGTGTGGCCACGGGTGGGAAAGTAAAACAGAAAAAAAAACGGTTTAATAATCATCCAAAGCCAAACATTTTTTTTATATATATAATTTGAGCTCCGAAATAATTAGGGCACGGAAGTTGATCGGTATCACTGATAGCGAAAGGCTCGGCAGAGACTTTCACGTCACTGCTTCAAGTCTCGCTCTAAACACTCACGCACACACTGCTAGCCCCGTCGTCGGCGAACAGAGTAACTTGCCAACATTCATCGCTGATGCCCGTGAAAATAGTATCATGCAATAGTCGTGTGTATGTGTGTGTGTGTCCGTGGGGAGCGGTAGTGTAGCGGTTAACGCGACGCTGCGCCACGAACCCGGCGACCCGGGTTCGATTCCCGCTCACGGCCAGCACCGGTGGTGACGATTATCTGAACCGGTCCTGGGCCTCCCCTAGGTCGACGCGGCATCAAATTAGTACCCGGTGCGATGTGTAAACATCGCCACTGGGGAGACAAAGGCGGCCGGGCGTGGTGTTGGCCACCCACCCCCTCGTGTGCCTTGCCGGCCTTCAGTTGACCCAACATTCTGTAATAATTCTATAGGGGGAGATCTGTACATTTGGAGAGGTAGATCCTAGCGGCAGTGCAGCGCTGCACTACAAACCTGGCGAACCCCAGTTCGATTCCTGCTCACGGCCGACAACACAGGCAACGCATATCTGAACCGGACCTGGGCCTCCCCTAGGTCGACTCAGTCTCAATTCCAACGAGTACCTGGAAGGATGCGTAAACACCGCCACTCGTGTACCGTTCCGGTCTTCATAATAGGCGCTCACTAACAGCATTTGCTCCACGCAGCAGAACTGCGCATAGAGGCAACGCATGGGTAGAGACTGGGGTCATTCTTTCTCTTTGTTGCAAGTGAGTGTACGGCAATGCCCCGATTTACGTCTCCCCCATTTTTACGTCGTTCGATAATACGTCGTCACTTTGTTATGAGCACCGCTACCCGACTTACGTCGCTCACAGCATCGCCATCGTCCGTCCTGTCTCCCATTCGTCGCCTCTCAGCCTTCGCCTCCACCACCTGCCCCGTAAATCGCTTTCGATGTTTGCCGTTTCGATATTCGTCGTCGCAGATTTCTCGGGACACGCGTCTCCCGACGTAAACCGGGGCGTCACTGAACGCGTCGCCCGACGTAAACCCGGGTGTCACTGAACGCGTCGCCCGACGTAAACCGGGGTGTCACTGAACGCGTCCCCCGACGTAAACCGGGGAGTCACTGAACAAGTCCCCCGACGTAAACCGGGGTGTGAATGAACGCGTTCCCCGACGTAAACCGGGAGTCACTGAACGCGGCCCCCGAAGTAAACCGGGGAGTCACTGAACGCGACCCCCGACTTAAACCGGGGTGTCACTGAACACGTACCCCGACTTAAACCGGGGAGTCACTGAACGCATCCCCGACGTAAACCGGGGTGTCACTGAACGCGTCCCCGACACAGCCTGGCGTAGGACAACGCGCGGCTGTCGAATTCCGCGAGAGGTGCGAACTCACGACCACGTCGCTGTCATTCCTCCTGGCTGCTGATGCCAATAAACACATGGCGGACGTGATCCCCACTCCTTTACCCCCTTCACCACCCCCCTCCCACTTCTCTCCCCTCTGCCCCACGACTCCCCACCCACTCGTCTCTCCACCACCACCGCCGCCGCGTCCACGACAGCAGAGGAAGAACACCAACTCGACTCCTGTATCTCTTTACATGGAGCGGTGTTCATGCGCGTGAGCGCGCATGCGTGTGTCTGTGTGTGTGTCTGTGTGTGTGTCTCTGTGCGTGTGTCTATGTGTGTGTCTGTGTGTCTGTGTGTGTGTCTGTGCGTGTGTCTGTGTGTGTGTCTGTGTGTGTGTCTGTCTGTGTCTCTGTGCGTGTGTCTGTGTGTGCGGTGTAGTGGGGAGCGGTGGTGTAGCGGTTAGCGCTACGAAACCTGGCGACCCGGGTTCGATTCCCGCTCACGGCCAACCCCAGTGACGATTATCTGAAACGGTCCTGGGCCTCCCCTAGCTCGACTCAGCCTCAAAAGAGTACCTGGTGCGATGCATAAACATCGCTACTAGGGAGACAAAGGTGGCCGGGCGTGGTGTTGGACACCCAGTCCCTCGCGTGCCGTGCCGGCCTTCATACGTGCTCGCTAACAGCACTTGCCCCTACAGTCTGTTAAGGCTACACGGGGGATCCTTGTCTTTGGTGTAGGTTCGATGTCTCACGTGGCACAATTGTTTCTGCCCTGATTTATATTTGCTCCTTTGCTCTCGGCTAGCCACAAGAGCCACATGCAGCTCTTGGAGGACTGCTTCGTGCTGTTATCTATTCAGAAACCACCGTCTCGTATTCATGTTTCGTTTGCCCCCCCCCCCCCCCATGCACATACGATTAGCAAGGTTGCCTACGTAGGGTTTCAAAGAAGTTCAACATACATGCATGCATTGCTGCTCTTGAGATATTGAGCGGTTATTCTTTTTTGGGTTTAACACGTAGGCTTTCGCCACCCATATTATTCATTACAAAGGTTCTTGGGGTTGATCGAAGACGTATAAATGTGTCGACACACGATAAACCCAAAAACCTCTATTACGTCTTTTTTTATATACCGAATCAAAATAAAATTGTCTCCTCTTGTTATTTTAGCTGGCGACCCCCTGCCGTAAGCTATTTATGTATTTGGCTTGCATGCTTTTTGTAAATACAATAAAAGAAGATAGCACGCAGTATCACTCTTGCAAATGAGACTCCGTGTCCTGGTCCCTTGAGTTATCGCTGGAACTTCACGTGAAGATGTCGACATTTTTTTTTTGTGTGCACGTGTACGATCGCGTTCAACCACAATGCGGACAACCGATCAGAATGTCAGTCACTGAACCGGAACCTCACGGAACGATTCCTATTCCTATAGAGCACCCCCCCGACGGCTGCTGGACAGGAGCTGCAGCAGGAGTAGGCGTCATCGTACATTCATGTTGCCACCATCGTGCGTTATAACTACAAATAATCCCCGTGTAGCCTTCGCAGGCTGCTGGGGCAAGGGTCGTTAGCGGGAGCGCCGATGAAGGCCGGCACGGCACACGAGGGGGTGTGAGGGTAGCCAGCACCGCGCCCGGCCGCCTTTGTCTCAACCAGTGGCGATGTTTACACACAGCACCAGGTGCTCATTTGAGGCCGAGTCGACCTAGGAGAGGCCGGGAATCGAACTCGTCTAGCGGGAATCGAACTCGGGTGGCCGGGTTCGTGGCCGTGGTGCGACGGTCAGCGCCCGGCGCTACGAGCCCGGAGGTCCCGAGTTTGACTCCGGCTCACGGCCAACATCGGTGACGAATGTCTGAAGCGCTCCTAAGCCGCCCCACTGCCCTCCAGCCTTAAAACGAGTACGTGGTGCAGTGTGTTAACATCAGTATTGGAAAGACAAAGGCGGCCAGGAGTTGTGTTGGCCACCCGTGCCAGGCCCTCGCTGACAGCACTGGGCCTGGCAGTCTGTTAAAGACAATGTGAGAGGATGTTTGTCTTTGTGCGCGTGTTAGAATGTGTTGGGCGGGTAGCGGTGATCTAGTGGTGAGCTGACTGCGCTAAGAACCCGGTGAACCTGGGCTCAATTTTTCCCAGCTACGGCTAACACCAGTGGCGGGTGATACCTGAAGCTGTCGTGGGCCACTCCTGGGTCGACTCAGCCTTAAATGTGTACCCGTGTGCGGTGTGTAAACATCACCACTGAATGGATGAACGCCGATTGGCGCGGTGTCCTCAGCTACATCGCGAGCTGCAAGACCTTAACAGGTGCTCGCAAACATCACTGCCCCCACATGTACAGTTCGTAAGGTTTGTGTCTGTAGGATATCGCAGATGTTTTAACATGTCCTGTCTGTTACACGGGGAGTATTGAAACTGCATTTTATATATACTAACATATATACAATGGTACATATATACATACTTGTCGATACATTTATACAATACATATATAACACATTTTATGAGATTATATTTAATTATGCGATATGTTCGTGGCCGTGATATACAGTTAATGCTGCCCCACTCGCGATCGTCTGTCTCCACGTGTACACACGTGTATCTCACGTGTACACACGTGTATCTCACGTGTACACACGTGTATCTCACCTGTACACACGTGCATCTCACCTGTACACACGTGTATCTTACCTGTACACACGTGTATCTCACCTGTACACACGTGTATCTCACGTGTACACACGTGTATCTTACCTGTACATACGTGTATCTCACCTGTACACACGTGTATCTCACGTGTACACACGTGCATCTCACCTGTACACACGTGTATCTCACCTGTACACACGTGTATCTCACGTGTACACACGTGTATCTCACCTGTACACATGTGTATCTCACCTGTACACACGTGTATCTCACCTGTACACACGTGTATCTCACATGTACACACGTGTATCCCACCTGTACACACGTGTATCTCACCTGTACACACGTGTATCCAACCTGTACACACGTGTATCTCACCTGTACACACGTGTATCTCACCTGTACACACGTGTATCTCACCTGTACACACGTGTATCCAACCTGTACACACGTGTATCTCACCTGTACACACGTGTATCCAACCTGTACACACGTGTATCTCACGTGTACACACGTGTATCTTACCTGTACACACGTGTATCTCACCTGTACACACGTGTATTTTACCTGTACACATGTGTATCTCACCTGTACACACGTGTATCTCACCTGTACACACGTGTATCTCACCTGTACACACGTGTATCTCACGTGTACACACGTGTATCTCACCTGTACACATGTGTATCTCACCTGTACACACGTGTATCTCACCTGTACACACGTGTATCTCACATGTACACACGTGTATCCCACCTGTACACACGTGTATCTCACCTGTACACACGTGTATCCAACCTGTACACACGTGTATCTCACCTGTACACACGTGTATCTCACCTGTACACACGTGTATCTCACCTGTACACACGTGTATCCAACCTGTACACACGTGTATCTCACGTGTACACACGTGTATCCAACCTGTACACACGTGTATCTCACGTGTACACACGTGTATCTTACCTGTACACACGTGTATCTCACCTGTACACACGTGTATTTTACCTGTACACATGTGTATCTCACCTGTACACACGTGTATCTCACCTGTACACACGTGTATCTTACCTGTACACATGTGTATCTCACTTGTACACACGTGTATCTCACCTGTACACACGTGTATCTCACGTGTACATACGTGTATCTTACCTGTACACACGTGTATTCCACCTGTACACACGTGTATTCCACCTGTACACACGTGTATCTCACATGTACACACGTGTATCTCACGTGTACATACGTGTATCTTACCTGTACACACGTGTATCTCACATGTACACACGTGTATCCAACCTGTACACACGTGTATCTCACCTGTACACACGTGTATCCCACCTGTACACACGTGTACACGTATCCCACGTGTCCCACGTGTACATACGTCTATCCCACGTGCGCGTGCACGGGGTCGATGAAAGTGCAGTGTATGTGTGTCTCAGCCTGTGTGAAACACCGGCACCGTGGAAACAAAGGCGGCCGGGAGTGTTTGTGGCCACCCATCCCCGCGTGCGCCGTGTTGGCCTTCATAGGGAGTGCGTGACTGACTGACGGTGTCCGTGCGTGACTGACGGCGTGCGTGACTGACTAATGGTGTGCGTGACTGACTGATGTAGTGCGTGACTGATGACGTGCATGACTGGCTAATGGTGTGCGTGACTGACTGATGGTGTGCGTTACTGACTGATGGTGTGCGTGACTGATGGCGTGACTGACCGATGACGGCGTGACTGACTGATGGTGTGCGTGACTGACGGCGTGAGTGACTGATGACGGCGTGACTGACTGATGGTGTGCGTGACTGACTGATGGTGTGCGTTACTGACTGATGGTGTGCGTGACTGACTGATGGTGTGCGTGACTAACTAATGATGTGCGTGACTGACGGCGTGACTGACTGATGGTGTGCGTGACTGACTGATGGTGTGCGTGACTGACGGCGTGACTGACTGATGACGGCGTGACTGACTGATGGTGTGCGTGACTGACTGATGGTGTGCGTGATTGACTGATGGTGTGTGTGACTGACTGATGGTGTGCGTGACTGACTAACGGTGTGCGTGACTGACTAACGGTGTGCGTGACTGACTGATGGTGTGCGTGACTGACTGATGGTGTGCGTGACTGACTGATGGTGTGCGTGACTGACTAACGGTGTGCGTGACTGACTAACGGTGTGCGTGACTGACTGATGGTGTGCGTGACTGACTGATGGTGTGCGTGACTGACTAACGGTGTGCGTGACTGACTGATGGTGTGCGTGACTGACTAACGGTGTGCGTGACTGACGGCGTGACTGACTGATGGTGTGCGTGACTGACTGATGGTGTGCGTGACTGACTGATGGTGTGCGTGACTGACGGGGTGACTGACTGATGACGGCGTGACTGGCTAACGGTGTGCGTGACTGACTGATGGTGTGCGTGACTGACTAACGGTGTGCGTGACTGACGGCGTGACTGACTGATGATGTGCGTGACTGACTAACGGTGTGCGTGACTGACGGCGTGACTGACTGATGGTGTGCGTGACTGACTAACGGTGTGCGTGACTGACTGATGGTGTGCGTGACTGACTGATGGTGTGCGTGACTGACTGATGGTGTGCATGACTGACGGGGTGACTGACTGATGACGGCGTGACTGGCTAACGGTGTGCGTGACTGACTGATGGTGTGCGTGACTGACTAACGGTGTGCGTGACTGACTAACGGTGTGCGTGACTGACTAATGGTGTGCGTGACTGACTAACGGTGTGCGTGACTGACTAATGGTGTGCGTGACTGGCTGATGGTGTGCGTGACTGGCTGATGGTGTGCGTGACTGACTAACGGTGTGCGTGACTGACGGCGTGACTGACTGATGACGGCGTGACTGGCTAATGGTGTGCGTGACTGACTAACGGTGTGCGTGACTGATTGATGGTGTGCGTGATTGACTAACGGTGTGCGTGACTGACGGCGTGACTGACTAATGGTGTGCGTGACTGATGGTGTGCGTGACTGACTAACGGTGTGCGTGACTGATGGTGTGCGTGACTGACTAACGGTGTGCGTGACTGACTAACGGTGTGCGTGACTGACTGATGACGGCGTGACTGACTAACGGTGTGCGTGACTGACGTTGCACGGAACGCAGAGCCACACTAAAGGTAAGGTAAACCCAATTAAAGTCTCATATACCACGCGGTATAAGTTATACAAGATTGTTTCATTGTATCACATGAAGGGTTATAGTGGTGATAATTATTATTCTGATTAACATTTAAATTCCGTTATTTTTAATTATATTTTAACCCTACGCAAATTTAAACGCATTTCATATATATGTTAATTCAGCACTCGAGGTCATGCGTTCACCCCCCACTGCCCCCCCCCACCCCCCACAAACTGCCCCCCACCCCTTCCCTCCAACAACCCCCCTCACCCACCCATCCACCCCCCCCCCCCCAAAGACAAATCGAAGTCATTACCCAATGTTCCACGGATGCAACTCAATATCAAAGTTGGTCCTCAATAATTGCTTGAGATGGAGTGGTGGGGCCGAACTAGGGCTGAACGATTAATCGATTTCAAATCAAAATCGCAATTTGAAACAATGCGATTAGCAAATCGCAAAGGCTGCGATTTTTTGCGAATTGAAAAGTCCAATTACTTTCTTATTGGAAAATGTTCATTTTTTTCTTAATGTAACTGTATTTATTTAACTTAACAATTGTTTCATGTTTGATTGTTCTATTTCAATTAAAACATTTGAATAAATACATGTTGGGAGCAATTAATATATTTTAAGTTCCCATCCTTGCATTAGAACATATAGAGCAGTTCATATTTTGATGGTACCACGTGGTAATGCTCCATCACATGTTTGAAATATATTACACAGTGAATGTTGAACTGAAGCTCTACTTTATTTTTTATCGCAAATCAAATCGCAATATCTGTCAGAAAAATGGCAATTAGACATTTCCCCAAAATCGTTCAGCCCTAGGCCGGATGCTTTTGCGCACAGCCACCAGCCTAGGTTCGAGTCTTGTGCACGGCTATCGTCAGTGGCGAGTAACATCTCAAGTGGTCCCCCTCCTCCTTGCCTTTCCCTCCTCCTCTTTAGCCCACCCCCCTTCTCTCTTCCCTGCATCAACACCCAGTGACCAGCGCGGTGAAGTATAGTCAAACAAACCTCAAGGCAGACATCGCGTGTGCACAAGGACCCTTCATCCATCAGTGGATTGGCACACACATGTAAATTCTAACTAAATCAAATCAAAGCTGTTTCTAATTAAAACGAGAATTGTATATATATATACGCACACGTATATAAAAGTTATGTTTTGCTCTGTGTGTACGCGTGCCTACTCGGACCATATATAGTATGTACGCTATAAACACAGTACTGTATATAAGGTATTCTATATATAGTATGACTATATCTTCTGTACGCGTCAATGCCGGTACATGCCTTTATAAGGGTGTGTATGTGTGTGTTATGATATACGTGTGTGTGTGTAATTCATAGACGACTCAAATTAGTAGGTCGACTCGGCCTCAAATGAGTACCTGGTGAGGTGTGTAAACATCGCCACTGGGGAGACAAAGGCGGCCGGGCGTGGTGCTGACCACCCACCTCCTCGTGTGCCGTTCCGGCCTTCATAGGTGCTCGCCAGCAGCACTTGCCCCGACAGTCTGTTAAGACTATACGGGGGATCTTTGTCTTAGTTTTTTTAGTTTTTTAATTCATCGAACAGTATGTACAGATTAGTATATAAGGTGGATGGAGCGGTGGGTGCAGAGGTTAGCACAATGCCTTACTAACCTGCCCGAGACCGGAGTTTGATTCCTCCTGCACCATAGACAAAATTAGTCTCCTTCTTGGGTCGAGGTTCGTTTGCGCAGTGCGCTAACCACTGCGCCACCGCTCCCCGTAATTCCCATTCACACGGACAACGACCGCTTTCAACGTTATTCGGCAGTTAGAGGAGGATATTTGTCTTTGCCCGGCGATAGTCAAACACAATCATCCACAATAGAGGTTTTGTTTTTGTTTGGGGGCTTAGATCGCGCCAAAATAAATGTGTCGTTAAACCCGCCACCACCCGACACAGCCAAATGAGTAAGGGGTTGTCACGTTATATTTACGCGATACAACCCCCCCCCCCCCCAAAACCCGCTTTATTATGGATAATATTTGTCGCGAAAGCCTACTACGTGTTAAACAACCACAATCATCCATAATATAGGGTTTCGATTTAAAGCTTTCGTGACTGCAAGGATTCATCTTCTTTGGTTCTTTCGGTAAAGTCACGTAGAATGAGAATAAAATTATAAATTAATAAAATAAAATAACACGATAAAATTCTCACGACGTTTCGGCCACAACACAAGTGGCCTTCTTCAGGTGAAAGGAACAGACCTGTCGGGACGACTGAGCCACTTGTGTTGTGGCCGAAACGTCGTGAGAATTTTATTGTGTTATTTTATTTGATTAATTTATTATTTTATTCTCATTCTACGTGACTTTACCGAAAGAACCAAAGAAAATAGAGGGTTTTTTTTAGTGGTTAGATCGCGTAAATATATAAATGTGTCGTTAAAACCCGCCACCACCCGACAGCCAACTAGTAAGGGTTGTCACGTCAACAGAACGTGGCCAATTCGTCACGAGTACAGCACTAGCATGTAGTGTATAGTATAGTGTATAGTAGTGTAGTGTATAGTAGTGTATAGTGTAGTGTATTGTGTTGTGTATAGTGTAGTGTACTAGTACAGCACGCCGGTGTGTTGGAGAGCCAAGCCACAACATTTACAATCCGAGTACGACGTTTCGCCAGTTATCACAACGAGCTTCATCAGGCGACAGCGTCCGTGTTCAACAAACACAAACGTATTGTTGTTGAAACAAGAGAATACGTGGTGCTACGTACATCAGCACCCCATGCAAGAGTCCTCGAGATTTGGAGTGGGGATGAGCGCGGTACAGTAAATACAATCACTCTTTTTTTTACAGGAGGATATTTATTCGCGTCTATTCGTATGTTTAGTTATGCCAATTTTACAGAGCAAAACAAATATGAAACACTGCAAAACACATATATACACAGCACCTAAAAAAAACACGATGTTATTCAAGAATGTGCAAAAAAATAATCTGTTTCGAATAATGACGGTGTTGCGATTATCCGGCGTTTTTTTAAATTATATTTTTGTAATCCGGAGCCCCCTTTTCCTCCCGAAGCCACCGGGTAATTATCGATTACTTAGCTACTCCACCAACATACCGACCTGCATACATAGGTCCCCGACTGAGCGTTGGACGCCTGCTTGCACACACACTACCTTGCCTCGATACACATAGCCAGAAGAAGACAACGTGGAACAGATCCTCCACCCTCCCCCCACTAGAGCCTTCACTATTTTGTGTGTAGGGTGGGGGGTGGTAAGTGCTGTTGGCGAACAATTTCAAGAGGCAGCGCAACACAGGAGTGTGCCTCGTGTGGCTCTGTATCCACCCACCCCGCTGGGGTGGGTGGATACGCACCGCACGGGGTGTCGCTAGGGGGGCTGAGTCGATCCGAGGGGGTCGCGGTTCGGATTGCACTCGCTGCTGATGCAACTTCGCCTTCGTTGTCGCGGGAGTCGAACGCAGCTCTCAGAAGGCTTAGCGCTAACCACTGCGCCACCGCCGCCCCCCCCCCCCCCCGCCCAACACATACATATGTGTTATAAATGTGTGTGTGTGCGCACAAATGCGCTGCTTTATAATACGTTTTATATACCCCGTCCCTAGCACGCGTATTCTTACATACAAAGACAAATATCCCTTGTATAGCCTACACAGGCTGTTGGGCCAAGTGCAAGTCGCGACTTGTAATCTCTGATGGTCAGCACGGCACACGAGGGGGTGAGTGGTCAGCACCACGCCCGACAGCCTTTGTCTCCCTGAGTCGACCTAGGCGTGGCCCAGGACCGGTTCAGATACAAGGAAAAGGAGGGCAAGGATCTCTCGTGTAGCCTGTAACAGACTGTAGGGGCAAGTGCTGTTAGCTAGCACCTATGAAGGCCGGAACGGTACACGAGGGGGTGGGTGGCCAGCACCACGCCTGGCCGCCTTTGTCTCCCCAGTGGCGATGTTTACACACCGCACCAGGCACTAATTTGAGGCTGAGTCAACCCAGGGGAGGCCCAGGATCGGTTTAGAATAATCGTCACCAGTGTTGGCCGTGAGCGGGAATCGAACCCGGGTCGCCAGGTTCGTAACGCAGCGTAGCGCTAACCGCTACACTACCGCTCCTTAGGTACACACACACCACTACACACACACCACTACTCACACGCACTCGGAGAAGGATTGTGAACGATTGAGATGAATGCTGAAATCACAGGACCCGTGTGTGTGTGTCGGAGGTCTCGCAAAGCGCACGCTGTGGCTAGAACGCAAAATAATAATTATAGTAATAATTATAATAGCAGATGGACGAGACTGGTGACGGAATGGCAGCCAAGGCAGGGAACGACACACGCTCTCGAGGTGTCCAGAGGACTCCCGCCGTGGAGAGAGACAGAGAGAGCCGATGGCATCGACAGCTGCTGATGGGCACGGGCGAAGCAGTGCGTGGAGTGGCATCGCCACGTGTGTGTGTGTGTGCGCGTATTTAGTTTATTGTCCTTACCACCCCGCACCTCCCATTAGCACGGTCGGCTACGTACGGCCCGAAAGAAGTTCAGCACACGCACACACGGCACGCGCAGTACCGCGAGCAATAGCATCGGAGCGGCGGAAATCCTTCATCCAGCAGTGGATAGACAATGGTGCTGGTGACGACAATTTCGACGATAGCGACGATTGCGCAATCGTCAAGTTTTCCTAAAACGAGTGTTTGATTGGCTGCCTAACAATAACCCACGGCACGTGGGGTAAGGACAATGTTGAATCCTGTGGGGGGGGGGAGGGGGGGTTGGGGGTTGATGGGACACGTGTGCTGTCGGCGTGGTGTCGTATCGCGTCCGTGTACAGAGGACCTTGTTTAGTGAATTCCGGGCTCATCCCAGCCCTGTGCGCTTATACATCATCATAGAGACGGGAGGGGTGGACTTCACCCCCCCCCGACACACAGCCCCCCCCACACACCCACCCACCACCCATAGTCTCGCCCTCTCATCCCATTCCCCTCCGCCTCCGACTCCCATAAATATCATCGTGAGAACAGGGCCCTTTCAGCGGCCTATCATTTTCAGCAAAGTCTCGACAGAGTCAATTAGCCCACTCACCCCTCTCCCCCTTGCCTCCCATCTACCCCCCTACCAACCCCCACCATCTACCCCACCACTACCACCATCAGCAACCCCCCTCCCACTCACCACCACCCATCTCCCTGCCTCGCCCTCTTCCTCCTTGCACCTACGTATGTCGAATCTCTTTCGCGCCGTACCGAGCCAAAAGCGTGGAAATGAGGCACGGCACCGTGAGTGGCGGTGGTTGCTTGGTGGTGGTTAGTGGTGGTGGTTGGTGGTGATGGTGTTGGTTGGTGGTGGTTGGTGGTGGTGGTTGGTGGTGATGGTGTTGGTTGGTGGTGGTGGGTGGTGGTGGTTGGTGGTGGTGGTTGGTTGGTGGTGATTGGTGGTTGGTGGTGGTGGTTGGTTGGTTGGTGGTGGTTAGTGGTGGTTAGTGGTGGTGGTTGGTGGTGGTGGTGGTGGTTGGTGGTGGTGGTGTTGGTTGGTTGGTGGTGGATGGTGGTGGTGGTTGGTGCTTGGTTGGTTGGTGGTGGTTGTTGGTGGTGATCTTGTTGATGGTAGTTAGTGTTGTTAGTTTGAGGTGGTGTTTGGTTCGTTGGTGTTTGGTGGTGATTGGTGGTGGTGTTGGTTGGTTGGTTGGTGGTGGTGGTTTGGGGTGGTTGGTGGTTGGTTGGTGGTTGTGGTGGTGGGTGGTAGTGGCGGTGGTAGTGGCGGTGGTTGGTGGTGGTGTCGTTGGCGGCTTTCGAGAGCCTTGAAGCGGGCACCTGTCCAGGCCGGAACCAGCGCGAGAGGTTTCCTGGCCGAGGTCAGAACCCGCGGGGTCAGAACCCGCGGGGTTCGCTCCACCAACTCGCCGTGCCGACCCACGGTGCTCGCGTTTAGCCCGGTGGATTCTTCACCTCTCACTGCAGCCTTGCAAATCGTTGCAAACAACAAATGTAAAATGTGCACAGACGCACATTGGGTGCTTAATTTGTCTTCGATTATTTAAACCATCAAAGAAAATATTTCCATGTCTCGAACCCCCCCTCCCCCCCCCCCCAGAAAGGGCATCTCGCACCCCCAGGTTAAGAACCACTGGTTTAGAGAATGTAACGAGTACTCGTTTAAGGCTGAGTGGACGTAAGGGAGGGCCCGCGACAGGTTCAGACGTCACTGGCATACAAAGCAATTGGTTGTTGTTGTTGTTGTTGTTTTTTCTTCTGGCCGTGAATTGAACTCAGGTTGCCGGCCCGGTTCGAGGTGCAGTACGCTAACCGCTGTCCCACCACTCCCCCCGCATACAAGACAAATATTCCCCGTGTAGTCTTTGACATGCGATTGGGGCAAGTGCACTTAGCGAACTGCGATGAAGGCTGGAAACGGCGCACAAACGGGATGTCGTAGACACAACCACGTCCGGCCGCCTTTGTATCCCCCGGTGCTGATGTTTACAAAGGCAAAGATCCCCCGCATAGTCTGAACAGGCTGTGTGTGCAAGTGCTCTTAGCGGGTGGCACCTATGAAGGCCAGCACGGCATACGAAGAGGGTGCATGGCCAGCACCGATGTTTACACGCCGCGCCAGGTACTCATTTGAGGCCGAGTCGACCTAGGGGAGGCCCAGGAACGGTTTCAGATAATCGTCACCGGTGTTGGCCGCGAGCGGGAATCGAACTCGGGTCGCTGGGTTCGCAGCGGAGCGCGCTAACCGCTACACCACCGCTGATGTCCACGCGCACGCACGCGCACACCACGGGCACGCGCACACCACGGGCACGCGCAATAGCGCCCAGTGCACGCGTACCAGCAAGCATTACTCGCCGATTCTATTAAAATCAACAATGGTTTGAAGCAAACTTGACTATGCACCATGAGTCATCATGACCACCATCATGATCATCGTCGTCGTCAGCTATGTTCTATCTACAGCTGGATGACAACACCGTTGGCGTCCTCCGTGCTAACCTACGACGGCCGCGTTGAGATCCTCGCTCCGATCGCGTCGCTTCGATCTCCGCGGCGTTTCCGCCTCTTTCCCCTCGCCTGCTCGTCCGGCGACGCCACTCCCTCGTTTCACCACTCCAATCTGGGTCCAACGGAAGCTTTGGACGCTCCATCAAAACGCATTTTTTTGTGTTTGTTTGTTTGTTACAACTTGACTTAAAGCTTTGGTGACTGCAGGAATGAATATTCTTGGGTCTTTCGGTAACGCAAGCGGTCGTCTTCCTGAAGACGACCGCTTGCGTTGCGATCGAAACGTCGTTTGTTTTTTTTTGTTATTTTCTTTGAACCTATCCACGCGACTTTACCGAAAGACCCAAGGATATGTTTGTTCAAACTTCCCAATTCTACGGCTGCAGTGGCAGCTCCAAGGTGACTCCCGGTACTCGCGGCGCACGACTTCGCGAACTTTGAACGACCACTTCCATCGTTGATTGGTTTGTGGGGAGGGATGAGGTGGGGGTGGATGGGGGGGGGGGTGGGGGGTCGCTCATCTCACCGTCGACAGATCCTCCGAGCGACGCTCAAAGCGTCCTGGAGTCAATTCGCGCGCTCCGGAGATGAGCGGCCGCGCGAATGACGCCCTGCAGCGCCATGAGCCAGAGGGTGGCTTCGTTTCTCACCCGATATTTGGATGTTGTTGTTGTTGTATTTCGGAACGTTGCCAAGGCTGATTGGCTGGTAGGGATGGATCGTCGGCGTAAGGCACTAGCACGAGTCGCAAGCAATGTACGCCTTTTCGAGCCAATTCAATACGCACGTGGTGAGATTGACAGAGCGTGCCGAGGTATACACACACACACATACATCTCGACAAAATTAACCGCGATGGGTGTGGTGTAACAACGTAACGAGTGGCAATAATCATTCGGGGAACGCGTCATCGTTGTCCCTTGCGCAGTTGCACCGCCTGCACACATTCCAGGTGGTGCCCGCAACATTTTGTTGACGAGAGTTGACCCGAGCTTTTGGTGAGCTGCGTTTTTTGTTTGTTTGTCTCGTTATTACCTGGGGAGAGGGACGGTGGGGGTGGGGTGTAAGGGAGCGGTGGCGCAGCAATTAGCACGCCGCGTGTATGAAATTCGAAAAACCCGACTTGAATTCCGGACCACGGCTGGCGTAAGTTGCGAGTGATGGTCCGAGTCGATCCCTGGGTTCCTCGCTTCAAACATACCAACCAGCACTGACCAGCGAGGTGAAGTATGGCCAAGCAACTTCCCATGGCCGACACGTCGACGGGAGGACTTCGTCCAGCAGTGGATTGGCATCGCAATAATTCGTCGTTAATTAGTTGATTGACATTGTGCACACGTGTGCTCGTGGTGTGATGATGAATGGGTCGATGTAATTACGATTGATATAATTGTAAGGTTATTTCGTATAAGGTTAATAATATAAGGTTATTTAGCGTAAGATTATTTGGTGTAAGGTTATTTAGTGTAAGATTATTTAGTGTAAGGTTGTTTAGTATAAGATCATATTGGGTAAGGTTATTTGGTGTAAGGTTATTTAGTGCAAGGTAATTCAGTGTAAGGTTATTCAGTGTAAGGTTATTCAGTGTAAGGTCATTGTAGTGTAAGGTCATTTAGTGTAAGGTTATATAGTGTAATGTTAAATAGTGTAAGGTTATTTAGTGTAAGGTTATATAGTGTAAGGTTATATAGTGTAAGGTTATATAGGGTAAAGATTATTGAGTGAAAAGTTATTTAGTGTAATGTTAAATGGTGTAAGGTTATTTATTGTAAGGTTATATAGGGTAAGGTTATTTAATGTAATATTACATAGTGAAAGGTTATTTAGTGTAAGGCATACAATGTAGCAGTATACCTGCAACAGCCACCACCAACACAAGAAACACATTTTTAAAACATCCTACATTTAAACATGAGAAGCATAAAACATTTTATTTTGAAGGAGAGAAAGAGGAAGGGAAGGAAAGAGAAAAACCTCAATAAATATAAAGACAATACTTTTCGTCTTTTTTTGTTTATACAAACACACGAACTGTGACAACAGAGATCCGGGTCTGTACAAAGAGCAAGGTGTAACTGCGTGCGTACAACCGTTGGGGTGGAGACTGCCCGGAGTGTATGATTATCATCAATGATTATTATCAATGATTGTTATCAATGAATATTATCATTGAATGGATGAGACACGGGGTGACTGCTTTGTTATTAGACGACGTCGGAAATGCATTTCAACACGATGAGAGCATATATAATAATAACAACAACAACAAACATCTCTTTGCTTTCTCTGCACTTCGTCTTACTGGCAAAAGGGTCATCGTCATTTACAAAGTTAAAACAGAATACTTTTATTTTAAATAAATATGCATTTGTTTGTGTGTGTGGTGTATGCGAATATGCACAATTGTAATTACAGTACCGGCAGAGACCAACCAAAATATATACCGATGGGAAGTCCTTGGCAAATTATTGATGCGCTTACAGCAGAGGTGAACCTATAATCTATGCGGTATACAATATACACTCACGTACAATATACAGTTGCAACATCATCGTCTTTCATCATCGTGGTGGTTGTTATAATGATGATGATAGTATGCACTCACGTTAAAATATTCAATGTAAACAATTACAAAAAAAGAAACCAGTTATATTTATTCACACTCAGCGATACCTGTCCGATATACGAATGCATGTTGCACTTCTTTCGCGCCGTACGTAGCCAACCGTGCTAATCGGAGGCGCTGCAATCCACCCCAACCCCCACATGCACGTACTCCCCTATCCCCCCCCACCTTAACTCGTAGTTAAATTGATCTTTCGCGCACACACAACACGCATACGCACGCACACTACGCACAATTAAGAGATGGTCTTACGACAACCGCACATTTTTATATATATAGACTCCGTTTAGAACATTTAAGCATCGTCGTCATCATCATCATCATCGTCGTCGCTGTCTTGAATCGGGATCACAGACTTACGCGGCAGTTACCTTACACGGCGCACAAGAAACGCAAATGACCGTACGGAGCATCGCGACTCACCAGCAACCACGCGGGCTCGCACTGCGCCCCATCACAACGGATGTGTCACGAATCCTACCACGCCATCACATCCCCCCCCCCGCGCGCGCGCTACGGAACTCGATGCACCATCGCATGCTCCCCAAAAACAAACACGACGAACTCGTTTCGGATACTCGCGCGTAAATAATTTTTGCCTGATAATATCCACAAGTTCCAACACGCGCACGCACACACACACACATATATACGTATATATAGAGAGATCAAAATAGGTGCCGTCAATATCAGACGGCACGTATACACGAGCCGTTCATTCTTTCTCTAAAATTATTTCTCTAGAATGAACTGAATCACGTTACAAATGCTATGTACATTTTGGTATTGTGTTTTTTTTGTTTAACTCATCAATGGCTACAGATATTGCTGGATTGTTTTGTCTTGTCTGTCTGTTAATTGTTGTAAATATTTCATAACCATTAGTTTGTTGTTCTTCTAGAATTGTGTCTACTGTTCGATGTGTGTTTTTTTGTATTTATTGTAATTACTGGTACATATTTACACACAATATACTGTATAATATATAATTTTAGCAGTGTGTTGATTTTAGGCCACTCGATTAAATCTCTCAGCCGCAGCACTTTGATGAACTTGTATTACTGTTGTCCGTGCGCACGTGTGTATACATGTGTATACACGTGCGCACGTGTATATATATACACACAGGGTGGCTCGCAAGTCAGGACACACATAGGGTTATTTCATTTATTTTGACACTGGCATTGAAACTGTTTAATTGTAAATTTAGTAAGTTAATATTTTGTATGAATCTATAATCATGATTCACGTCGATGTTTCTTGGCATTCTTGTGGTAGGTCACCTCAAATCCGTAATTTGCGAAGCTCTACCACGAACCCCGTATTAATTGAGAAAAAAAACAAAAACAGAACCGATGAATGTTCAAAGGGGACGCATGTAGTCTTAAAAAAATATAAAGTCCTACATTAATTTCT
This sequence comes from Petromyzon marinus, assembly GCF_048934315.1. Taxonomy (NCBI): domain Eukaryota; kingdom Metazoa; phylum Chordata; class Hyperoartia; order Petromyzontiformes; family Petromyzontidae; genus Petromyzon; species Petromyzon marinus. The sequence goes on from NC_133685.1 coordinate 3,847,986, forward strand.
AGAGAGAATTCATGCGTCGTGCATTAGTGATCCGGAAGTCAGTTTGGGCACGTGTTTAAACGATGAAATGACCTAATGTGATGTATCAAAATAAATATAATAACCCTATGTGTCTTGACTTTTGTGCCACCCTGTATATATATGTGTCAATATACAGGTTTCACTTGCTGTATGCGAGCTCGGTTCGTGCGATTTCGCGTATATGTGGCTCACCTATTTCTCCCCAAAATTCGCCATATGCGGTTTGAATTCACGATATGCGGTTTGAATTCACTCATGCCGCTATGGAGTCGGACGCGAAACAAATGTGTCCTGTGTGTATTGTGTGAGCTACTCGCCAGGCAGCCGTCTCCTCGTACGATTTTGCTTTGTGCGCCCCCTTTTTGTAACTTTAGAACGCATCCACAATCACTACCGCATAAAGCGTGGGAAACCTATAGTAGATATATAAATGCGGTATATAATATAATTTTCGGAGAGAGGCAAGCGGCGACTTGGGAGAGGTGGGGGGGGGGGGCGGGAGGGAGGCGTCCATTTAGCAGTGGATTGAACGTATCTGATAATAATAATGATGATGATGACTACGACGGAGTGGCGAAGCTGCGGCTGGCACTCACTGTGATGCCAAGCGACCAATGTCCAGGATTTCTCGACCACGAACAATGCACTTCTCCCACCCGCAACCGACCAGCGTGGTGAAGTATGGCCAGACAAACACAACACCACCCGCCCGCCCGCCCGCCTTCCCCCAGCGGTGGCTTGGATTACCAGTGGCCTGTATATAAAATGTGTACACACGTGGCCACATGCGTGGCGCACGTACCAGTGTTCACCCAGCCTGGCGTGAAGCCACTTCGCGGTGCGCGTGCGTGCGTGCGTGCGCGCGTGCTCGCGCGCGTTTTTTTTTAAATTCTCGTCCAGCAATAATCGCTCTTTGGTTTCGGTTAAAGGACAATTTGTCCTTAGTTTCCGTTATGGATTACGCATCGCCAGCTGTGTAGCCTTTTCCGCCTGTGGGAACTAAAATGATGAGCTTCGTGCGCTGTGCGTGCGTGTATCTTCTGTCTGTGTGCGTCGTGGACGAGCGGTTAGTGCAACGGCCAGAGCGCTGCGCTGCGAAACGCGGCTGGCCGACTTCGAATTCCCGCTCACGGTCAACACCGGTGGCGATTGTCTGAACCGGTCGTGGGTCTCCCCTTAGGTCGACTCAGCCTCAAACGAGCACCCGGTGCGGTGGTGTAAAAACATCGCCGCTGGGGAGATACAAAGGCGACCCGGCGTGGTGTCTGGCCACCCACCCCCTCGTGTGCCGTTCTGCCCTTCATAGGTGAAGATCGCTAACAGCACTTGCCCCTACAGTCTGTCAAAGGCGACATACCCCCCGTATAGGCTTTAACGGAGAGGTGGGAGCGGGTGGGGGAGCAAGTGCCGTTAGCGAGCACCTACTAAGGCCATGGCAAAGACAGATCACCCCGTAAAGCCTGAACAGACTGTAAGGCTCGCGAACAGCACTTGCTCCGACAGTCTAAGGCCATTCATACGCACGCACGTGCACACGCGGTGTGTGCACGTGTACACGTGGGGTGTAGGGTGTATACGTGCACACGCGGTGTGTATACGTGCGGTGTACGACGGCTGGCTACTCACTCCGCACTGGCCGCCTTAGTGTCCAGCATCAGCAACAACAACAACAAGAAGAGTATATTTGGTTCTTAGATATTCGTGCTAAAATACAAAAAACAATAATAAACAGAGCTAAATGATATATTAAACGAGAGAATAACCAAACGGCCCCTTTTTTATTTCAAAGAAGCCGAGTGATTGTTGAGATAAACAAAAACAACCCCCCCCCAACCCCAGCGTCTCTCATAAGAGATTCCGTCGTGGTCAGAGATGCCGTGCCCGTCTGTTCCCATGCGTGCACCCACAAAGACAAAGATCCCCCCCTCCCCCGTGTAGCCTACGCAGGCTGTTGGGGCAAGTGCTGTTGGCGAGTAGCACCTGTGAAGGACAACACGGCATGCGAGAGTCGGTGTGGGGTTGCCAGCACCTCGCCCGGCCACCTTTGTCTTCCCAGTGGCGATGTTTACACACCCACACCAGGAACTCGTTTGAGGCTGAGTCAACCTAGGGGAGCCCCAGGACCGGTTCAGATAAACGTCATCGGTGTTGGACGTGAGCGGGAATAGTAGCGCAGCGCGCTGACCGCAACACCACCGCTCCCCACATACATGGGTGCACTACAAACACACACGCACGTGTATACGTGTACACGTGTGTGTGTGTGTTTGGCCATATATACCGTACCGGATACGTATATGAACAATTACAAAGGCAAAGTTCCCCGCGTAGATATACTCCAGGCTGTTGGGAGGAGTGGCAAGTGCTGTAGATAAGGGAGCGCAACTCCGCCACGCGAACCGACAATCCTTGGTTCGACTTCCACTCGCGGCTGACGTCAGTGACAAATATACCCTAACCGGTGCTGGGCTTCCACTTGGTCGACTTAGCCTTAAATGAGTAACCACGGCGCGGTGTGTTTAACATTCGCACGAGGGAGACAAAGGCGGTCGGGAGTGGTGTTGGCCACCCGCCCCCTCGTGTGCCGTGCCGGCCTTCATAGGTGAATGTCGCTACCAGCACTTGCCCCAACAGTCTGTTACAGGCTATACGGGGGATCTTTGTCTTTGTTGCGTGGTGCTGGCCACCCACCCCCAGCTACACACATGCACACACACGTGTGTAGCTGACCATGCAGCGACACACATACATATACTTGTGTGTAGCTGACATTACACACGCGTAAGTGATCACATAGATGTGTGTATGTGTGTGTAGCTGACCATACGCTCACACGCACTTACACGCATGTGTGTAGCTGGCCATACACATGCATGTGAGCACAAGCACACATACGCGTGTGTATAGTCAGATACACACACGTGTGTGTGAACACTTAGACGAGTGTGTAGCTGACCATACAAGACACACACACGCACACGCACGCGCGCGTGTGTGTGTCTTTGACTTTCCGTGTCGTTTCTAGGCGCTGCTCGCTAACAGCACTTGCCCCAACAGTCTGTGCTGAGGCTATGCGGGGGATCTTTGTCTGTGTCGTCTCGAGTGACACACATGCTGGCGACAGCTGCTATTACAGTGTCCGTGCAGTGCAATTTTTCGCCGAGTTCCCAGCGTTGGGAGGGAGCTCGTCGTTATGTTTGTTTTCAAGCTACTGCTGGTGTTTAAGATCGCGCGTTCGCTCGCTCTGCAAGGCACCACACTCTCGTAGCTTCTAAACTACATACTCACTTTTATATATGCATGTCTATGTATAGTAGCCTATGTATAATACCAACCCATCTTCCCCCCCCACCCCCCCCCCAGATATATTTATAATGTACATACAACAGGTACACCGCGCGTTGCTGCTGCTGCTGCTGGTGGTGCTCTCAGCCGTCAAAGAGTTAAGAAGTTCACGTCGACTCATCACGCACGCAACGATGTGTAATACAGCAGTGTGGTGGTGGGGTGAGGGTGGGGGGAGTGGTGGTGGGGGGTCGTGGTGGTGGTGGTGGAGGGGTTTAAGAATCGCGGGACAGACACGGCCTCGTGCTGTCTCGTTGCCGCGAAGGAGCCTTTACACCATCAAAATCGGGGTTCCCCGAGACGATTTTCATCCGCCGCTACCGAGCATCATAGCCGCACTAATCGGATACTAGAGGGTGGGGGGTAGTAATTCCGAACTCGATGCAACGCCACAGTGTTGCGTTTCGATGTTGTTTTTTTTAGCGCGCTCGGTAAATTCCGTTGACCGCACACAAAACAAAACAAAAATAAACAGATCTTGTACGGGACAGAAGTGAATGTACGACCCGTCGAAGCCAATCACAAGATCATATTTGTCCCTGGAATCATCATCATCATTATTACTGCGCTATTCCGTAAAGTTCTGACAACGTTCAAACTGTTCGGGAACGCGCGGTTGACGTCCGCTGAACTTCTTTCGCACCGTGCGTAGCCACGACCGTGGTCATCGGAGGCGCCGCCTCTGGGTTATGAAGCAACGCTTGTAGCGATCAATTCGTTGACGTTTCAAAGCTTAGCGGCGGGATCGGCATCCGGGGAGATGGAGCCATATATCAACAACAACAACAGCAACAACAACAGCAACAACAACAACCCCGGTTCGTGTGCTCAGGGGATCATCGCACCGCAGGATCGCCGGGGCACGTACGTCGGCTCGTGTGAGTCATTGGATCTAGCAGTGGATTGAGCATAGCTGATACAGACTAGAGAAGTCTGTCCCAAGTTATAGAGAGTGTGCCCCCTCTAGTAACGGATCAGAGCGGCAAGGATGCTTCAAATTCCGACAAGCATCACCCCCCCCCTCCCCCACTATATCTATGTGTGTGTATACATGCACATCCCCATACTTCACCATCTGCAGTGAACGTGGGAAGTGTTCTTCGGAGCACTGTGGCAGTGGGAGAGATTGAACCCCCAAAAAAGCAACAATGCCCCGGTTTACGTCGGGGGATGCGTTCCCGAAAGGCGTGACGACGAATGTCGAAACGACGTAAATCCAAAGCGAGTTACGGGGTGGTGGTGGGTGGTGGTGGTGGAGGCTGCGGGGCGACTGATAACGAGAACGAACGGGCGACGATGCTGCTGCTGCTGCTGATGTTGTCAAGCGACGTAAGCGTGGGGTTGAGGCGACCCAATTCGGTTTAGCGGTGTTCGTAACAAAGCGACGACGTATTTGCAAAAACGACGCTAAGGGGGGGTTGGGTGGGTGGGGGAGAGACGTAAATCGGGGTATGGCTGTCCCTTGATAGTGGCTTTAAACCGAGATTCTGCTATAGCGTACAGCGGTGCCACTCGATCTACCTATGCGCGTGTACCCGTCTAGACGTCCAGCCGTCGTCAACCCGCGCTCACCAGCGTGGGTGCGCTACGGATTTACAAAACAAATTTTTAAAAGGGCTCTGCGTTGTCCGTATTAGACAAGGGGGTTATTACGTTGCAAATAACGAGTGAACCATATTTTATCACTGGCCAAAAATGATATATATTTTTTGTACTGCGTGTATAATCTTGCCGTTGAAATGGACAGCGATGAGTAAATAACTCGTGTCCTCAGATGTTTTGGTCATCACTAGCATATGAACACACACACGTGTGTGTTCGTACAGACGTACACATTGACCCCACCGCTGACGTCAGCTGCACGTGTATGCGCGTGTGTGTATTTGTCTACGTGTGTGTGTGTGTGTGCATCTGTCGGTCATCTCAGTCAGTCAACCCAATATCACCCGGGTCTCGGTCCCGTGACCTCCTGCCGGCGAGCCTTCGACATGTCACGTGACCTCAGAGTGCACCTAGCCTGGCACAAAGCGCCGTTGTGACGTCATCGCCACTTAGTGCCGAATGGAGGCTGTTGTGTGCGTGTGTGTGTGTGTCGGGAAATACGCTACTTCAACACGCCCTCCATTGAGCGTGTCTTGTACGTACGTTGAGCTTCTTTCGCACCGTACGCAGCCAACCGTGCTAAATCGGAGGTGCTGATTTAAAGCAATCACATTGTCCATAAAGTTCGCCCGGCCTCCGAAGCTTTGACGAGGAGTTGCTGCGTCCAGTCAAATCAACAGAGAAACATCAACATGTTGTTTTTTTACACGAACGCTCCATATCACTCTACTATCGCTACTACCACGGTTTCCGTTTTCCGTGACCCTCACCCACTGGTAACCTTCACCGAAATCGAGTGAAGGACCTGCCGGACTGAGGCTCACCCGCGCTAAACATGCGCCTAGACTCTTTAGAGTATTTGGCCGCTATAAAATGTTCCACATGACGAGCCACTTCCTCGAGCGCATCGTCTGTGCTCAGGTCGCCTCTGAAGAAGAAGAAGCGAAGAGCTCAGCGAGCTGTCCCTGCTGAAGTAAAATAGTTTATTATGTACTTTGTTTCGTGATTTGTTTACCTTTCCTGTACGCCGCACTCCTATCGTGCCTCTGTATTTCTTTGTTGTTGTAACGTTCTGACCCCATGACCCCCTACTGGACATTTGTGAAAAACAGAACTCATCTTCTTGGTTCTTTCGGTAAAGTCACGTAGAAGGGAAATAATAATGAAGTAATAAAAATAAAACATAATAAAATATTTTATTTTATTTTTTATTTGATCATGTTTTATTTTTATTATTTCCCTTCTACGTGACTTTACCGAAAGAACCAAGAAGATGAATCCATGCAGTCACGAAAGCTTTAAATAAAAAACAGAGCTGTGTAGCCCATTGGATCCCTCCTGCAGTATGAACACATCTCTCTGATTCTGATTTCGTTCCTCAAACGCCACCACGACCACTGCAGGTCACGCAACTCCCTCCGCTACTGCCGCGACTTTGGAATTCTCCCATCTCTTTTTTTTATTCGGCAAAGATCGTCTAAACCACAACCTTGCTCGATTCAAGAAGCACACTCATTTGTTATTTCTTTTAAATATACGTATACATACGTCCACCTTTTGATCGCAGTTGCTGTTTGTTTTGTTTGCGCTATTTGTGCCCCTGCTGTTCAGAAACTGTTCTCATAAGGAGAAGACAACAACAACAAACTTCACTTCTCGACCACTCTTCTACATCAAAGGAGACAAGGTTTCAGTAGTGACCGATCTTACCCATAGCCGGGCATCTGGCTAAACGGGGTTCATCCCTGTAACAAAACGCAGCAGCAACAACAACAACAACAACAAAAAACCAACAACATCTCTGGTGAGTTTCTGGGGAAGGGGACTCGTGTGTTTTAAGAACCACGTGGTTATTTGCTGACGAGAGACTTGGTGACTTTTGAACCGGTCTGGGGTCACGCGGGGTGGAGGATTTGGGGGAGACATCTCTCCATTATAGTCGTGAAAATAATGCCCAGCGTTCTCCTGCGTCTCTCAGCTCGCAAGCAAGGGTCCACATTGCTCTAACAAATCACACGTACTCTATATATATTTTGGTTTTTAAGGCAGTGCCGCAACAGATAAACCAGTGGCTGCACATTTCGCCCCCCACGTTGCGAGCGTAGTACGTCCACAAGCCAAATGTAAAAGGTCACCTACGTTCGCTTGTCTCACCACCGCTTGCATTAAGCGGTAATCAGCTGTGCTGTGGTTGTCGTTGCTATTATTTAATTGTAAGTACATATATATATACATGCGGTACTCTGGGAACTCCGCGGCGAAACGAGTACGATTCCTGGGCCACGTTATAACGCCAGTGGACGAGTGGTAGCTGAACCGGTCACAAGGCCTCCGCCTCCTCCGCTCCCTCTCCAATCAACACTGACAATTAACGGGGAAGTATGGTCGAAGAACACCCCCCCCCCCATTATCAACATGGGGGTGTTGTTAATAGCAGGGCCAGGTAGGGGGCTACTCAGCAGTAGAGCGAGTGACTCTCAATCAGAAGGTTGCGAGTGTGAGATGGTGGGTGTGGTTCAACTCATCATCCATGCAGGGGGGGGGGTCGATAAAATAGGGACCACATTGTGTGGACGTCAACCGTGGTTGCGGCGTGGATAGACTCGGCTCCCCACGCCGTACGAATGTGGAACTTCCACCGTCGACTCTGCAGGGGGGGCTGCAAACGGGGAGGCCAACACCGGTGCCTCAACGCTCGTTTTCGAGCTGAGGAGCAACCCCGCGTGCGCTTTACTCGCACGAGGGAGAAGGACGGCTCACGGAAACGCCGTCGAGGGTGGCAGAGTCGGTGACGCCCGAAATTGGAATCGTCGGGCGGAGGGAACGGACCGGATCCCTCTTGAATCGCAGGGATTACTCCCCCAACCCCCCCCCCCGCCGCCCACATTTGTGTGCGTGAGCAGAAAAGATTGCGGTCATGCCCAAGGAGGCGTGTGTATCGCCGGTGAGTTGTTATTTTTGTGAAAACAAAAAAAAAGAGTTTGGCACGTGCACTTAGACGAGCACAGGACATACGTACACGACAATGTGCACTCATATATACGCGCGCGCGTGTGTCTGTGTGTCTGTGTGTGTGTTTTCAGTGTGTGGGGAGCGGTAGTGTAGCGGTTAGCGCTACGCTGCGCTATGAACCTGGCCACCTGAGTTCAATTCCCGCTCACGGCCAACACCGGTGACGATTATCTAAACCGGTCCTGGGCCTCCCCTAGGTCGACTCATCCTCAAATGAGTACCTGATGCGGTGTGTAAACATCGCCACTGGGGAGAAAAAGGCGGCCGGGCGTGGTGCTGGCCACCCACCCCCTCGTGTGCTGTGCCGGCCTTCATAGGTGCTCGCTAACAGCACTTGCCCCAACAGTCTTGTTACAGGCTATACGGGTGATCTTTGTTTTTTGCCGTAAATACAGTATGCCTATGATAAGTACACGTGCATATTACGCACGTGTGTACCACGTGTGTACCACGTGTGTTCGTTTGTGCGCGCGCGCATGATGGGGAGCGGTAGTTCCGTGGTTAGCGCAGCGCTGCGAAACGAGGTGGAATGCGAGTTCGATTCCCGCTCATGGCCAAAATCGGTGACAAAAATCCTAAACCCGTGCTGGGACTCCTCTAGGTCGACTCAGCTTTAAACGACTACCTGGTGCGGTGTGTAAACATCAGAATTGGAGAGGGGGGGGCGGAGTGGGGGGAGGGAGACAAAGGCGGCCGGGCGTGGCGCTGTTCACCCACCACCTCGTGCGCCGGTGTTGGCGTTCACACTTGCCCTTTAAATGCACTTGCCCCAATAGCCTGTGTAGCCTATACGGGGGGGCTCGGGTCTTTGCATGCGTCCACGTGTGTGTGTGTGCGCGCGTGTTCGCGTGTGTATTCACGCAAGCGTGCGTGTGCGTTGTGATACATTTATAGCCCATTATTATGTTCAGATCCACCGGCCCATGACCGCGACCGGACGTCTCTCGCCTCTCTGCGACGCCTCGTGAAGAGGACACGGGCGTGACCGACAGAGATCGCCGGCGCGACGAGTTTGGCGACGCTGCTGCTGCATTGGCAGCGGCGCACAAGCACAAACGACGACGACAACAACAACAACAAACAAATTCGTCAATGACACTGCGTGTGGCGGCCTTAAGAGTAAACACACACGTACGTAAATAGAACAGCCGATGTTTGGGGCCGAGGCACCCCGAAGTACCAATATCAGAAACGTCGCCTGCTTACTATACGTCTAAGGCCACAGTGTTATTGACGCAATACAAAGATCGCCGGATGGGTAGGCGGGTAAGCGGGTGGCGTGGCCACAAATACCTAGACGCAACAGACATAACGCAACCCACGCAGCACAGTGCACCACACAGGTTCGGCACACGTGACAGCCACAGTTTTGCGATGTCCTGTTCCCGGGGGCCCATCCGAATCTACTCGCTGTCAGTCTTATCGGAGCGCGACCTCTCGCCCGCGTGGTTGTAGAGGCCCTGCGCCATCAGCTGCAGGGCCAGCGGGTTTCGCACTCCGCTCGCCTTCTTCAGCTTGGCGCGCTTGTTCTGGAACCAGATCTTGATCTGTGCCTCGTTCAGCTGCAGTTCCTGGGCGAGGGCCTGGCGTCGCGCCTCGGTCAGGTAGCGAGACGCCTGGAATTCGCACTTGAGACGAGAGAGTTGCTCGGCCGAGAATGCGGTCCGTGGTCGCTTCTCTTCTCCTCCCGAGCCTCCGCCGCCTCCTCCTGCTGCTGCTGCTCCACCCGAACCTCCTCCTGTCCCTCCACCTCCTCCGCCTCCTCCTTTCTTCTTGGCTTTGCGGTTGCGAGGTCCTGCGTGAGAGTTTGGAAAGAAGGAGGCGTGGGGGGGGGGGCGGTAGTGCAGTGGTGAGCAGGCTGCGATAAAAAAAAACGGACCCGCACACCGCCAACACCGGCGAGGGATGTCTGAACCGGTCCTGGGCCTCCCCTAGGTCGACTCAGCCTCAAACGAGTAGTACCTGGTGCGGTGTGTGCGGGAAGCATTCACGGGAGACAACGGGCGTGGTTGCTGGCCGCCCAACTCCCTCGTGCGCTATACCGCGCCGGCCTTCATTGGCGCCACTCGCTAACATCACTTGCCCCCAACGATCTGTTAGAGGCTACACGGGGGATCTTTGTCTTTCGCGGGGTGTTTTCGTGCGCGGTGCGCGTCAGCCGCGTGCTGGGAAGGATGGGTGGGATGGGTGCTTGGGCTGCTCCTGGCGATGGAGAGGTGGGGGTGGGGTTCTGGCAGTGGTGGTGGTGCTGATTGTTGTGGGCCGTGCGGGTTGGTTATTGTCAATGGGGGGGGGGGGGGTGCGGGGGAGGTTGAAGAGTTGGTGGGTGGGTACCGTGGGGCGGGAGCACCAGGGGGGGCACCGGGGGGGGGGCATTGTTGACAAGTCGGGAGTAATGAAGGAGGGGGATAGGGTAAGTGATACGAACACGGGAAGCGAGTTTTACAACAAACCAAGTGGAATTGAGCATTGTGTATTGCACAAATAAATAATATCATGTTTATTTTTTATTACAGTGGGATGGGGGTTGCGTATTATAATGGGCTATGTGTGTGTGTGCCCAGATTTGATTAGGGAGATTTTATTTACACCGGAAACGTGTTCCGGGCTCGTCTTAATTTTCCAGTCCTCCTCATCGTAATCCGGAGAATGCGGTAATCAACAGCTCCGAGTCACTCCGATGCTGGACGAAGGCCTCCACACGCCGTGTCGGTTATGGAAGGCGATTGGCCGTACTGTGGTTGATCACGCTGGTCGGTGCGGTTTAGTGAACTCCGCTTTGTCAGATTATATAGCGCAGTGCTGCTAATCACTGCGCCACCCTTCCATCCATCCCGAGTTCTTGCTTGCTGTAGAATAATGTATACGGCGCGAGAGATGATCCCAGATTAATGCGGGCAATAACGCATCGTGCGGTTATTTTGTAGGGCATTATGCAACGCTTTGAACAGGTGAATTCGCGTGCTCACTCTTTCTAAATAAGCCCTGCAGATAAGCTGTCTATACACAGACATTGAGTTATATTAACTTTTGCGTCGTTCGCATCGTCACCATAAACCGCATTCACGATGACAACTTCAAGAGTGCCGTTTGTTGCTGGCCGCTTCGCGTTTGTCGACACCCGAGCCAGTGCTTAAAAAAAATGTGATTTCAAGTAAATACACAAATAGAAATCCACGCCGTTGCCAGTCCACTGCCGGTCACCTGATTTTGTTTTTAAATCGACAGGGCTCTCGAAGCCTACTTGGTACGGTTGATGGGTTGGAGCCACCCCACCACGGCTTGCCAGGTTGTTGCAGTCGCGGGGCTACGTGCCGGGTGTCGTCTCTCCCTCGTGCGCAACGCGCGCGCGGGGTTTTGTTCTGCGGGAGCTCTCACGGTTTTGTTTGTCCTACTTCTCTCGCACGAAGCCAAACTCTCGTTCAAGTAATGGGCCAAGGACATCCAAAATTGTGGCAGGGACCCTCGTGAAAAGATGGTCCCAAAAAAAAAAGAGACTGGGAGACTCCGGGCCAACGTTTTTTTTTTTCCACAATCGTAACGTTTCGTTAGAGATTGTTATTCTCTCATGTGCTGCTGTCATGTCTTGGAATTCTAACCCCCCCCCCCCCCCACAGCCACCAGCGATATCAACTCCCTGCCTCCCTGTTCAAGGCCTACCTCTCCCCCCTCTGCCTATGACTCTCACTCCCATGTCATCTGACACTCTCTTTTCTCTCTCCTCTCCTATGACTCTCTCTCTCTCCACGAGCCATAAGAGGAGGGGGGGGGGGAGTTCGTCTTTAAACCCTCCACCACCCGACACACAGCCAGTTAGTAAAGTTGTGTCACGTAAACAGAGAGCGCCGATTGGTCACTAGTTCAGCACGCCGGTGTGTTGGAGAATCAACCCACGACGTTTACGATTCGAGCGCCGTGAAGTTTCGTGCTTAATTACAACCAGAATAATCAAACGACAGCTGTAATTGTGGAGAAATCCTCCACTGTCGGTGCGCTGAACTAATTAGAATGCTTTGTTTACGTCAGGATATGTCCGGTGGTGGCGGGTTTAACGAGACATTTATATTGACGTGAATAATATTGGTCGCGAAAGCCCGCTTCGTGTTAAACTCTGTCCACTAAAATACACCATATATATAAACCATATATACAAAGACAAAGATCCCCGGTATAGCCTTAACATACTCTTGGGGCAAGTGCTGTTAGCGAGCACCCAATGAAGGTCGGCACGGCACACGAAGGGGTGGGTGGCCAGCACCACGCCCGACCGCCTTTGTATCCCAAGTGGCGATGTTTACACATCACACCAGGTACTCATTTGAGGCTGAGTCGCCCCAGGGGAGGCCCAGGACCGGTTCAGATAATCGTCACTGGGTGTTGGCCGTGAGCTTGAATCGAACCCGGGTCGCCAGGTTCATTGCGCAGCGTAGCGCTAACCGCTGCACCACCGCTCCCCCTGTTCAGTGCCAACGTCTTTAGACGGCGGTTGCCGGAATTTACGTACGAAGTTCAAATATTGAACGTGCGTGCTTTATATTTTATTACTTCTTTACCAATGACTTGCTGAACTTTTCTCTAACTTACTCCTGTGTCCTCTATTGGTTTGTGTTTGTTGTTGTTGTAACGTGTGGATGCAACTTGCCCACCAACCTGTCCCTGCTGTAAGAATCTGTGACAAAACCAAAAAAAACCTTCACATCTCCATGACTTTAGGTGTGTTGTCCTTCCCCCAGGACCCCCGATTAGCACGGTCGGCTGCGTACGGTGCGAAAGAAGTTCAACATACAGAGATACATCACATTCCCTTCTCCGGGATGAATTAAAAAAAAAAAAACCCCATCTAATTCTAAGTTGCAGTGTTATTTCCTGACAGTGGCGGATGGCCATTCAGCGTGTGTAGGCGGTGCAACTGCGTAGGGACTCGCGAATCCGCGGGGGTGGGGGGGGGGGGTGGAGGGTTGGGGGGGTGGGGCTTGAGGGAGGGGGGGGGTGCGGGGGGATTTCCCCAACCCGAAGTGGAGGGCTGAGTTTGTGGGGCAGTTCGCTAACCGCTCCGCCACCGCTCTCCAACCGCAATACGCACTCGAGTCAAAAGTGCTGCAGACATGATGATCCCCAATTCTTATTTCTACTCGGTCGCCGTGACTAAGACGCGTTTTGTCCAACACGACCGTAAACGACACGTAAAGTACACAGTACTCCCGAGCACGCATTAATACAACTAATAATCGATACTAACTTTTTCTATACACGTGCCTTTAAAAAAACAGTGCTTTCGTGTCACCATCAATCCGCTGCTGGATGAAGGCCTCGTTCCCCACGCTGGTCAGTGCGGGGATGGTGAAGCTTTGGGGGGGGGGGGTGGGTGGGGGGTCATGGCAGGCTGTGTATGATTTGACACCGCATTCGCCACGAAGGGAACCGCATGGCCATGCTCGGACGCAATCGTTCTGGAAACTGCCACGTGCCACACGTTGCGTCTGGGCTCTCTTCTTTGCTCTTCGATACCCCCTCCGCCGCCCGCGCAACGTGTACTGTCGCTTGCTCGGTATAGACTGTCTGAGTTCAGCATCAACACCGAAGGCCAGGGATATGCTGCGCTACGAACCCATCGACCCCCCCCCCCTTCTCCCCACACACACACCCTGAGTTCGATTCCAGCTCACGGCCAACACCAGTGACGATTTTATGAACCGGTCCTGGGCCTCTCCCAGGTCGACTCGGCGTCAAATTCCTCCTTGACCAACAATATCCAACTTGGGATCGGGACAAGGGTTTGTGGATGTTCTTCTTATTCGTAAGAATGCAATTGGCAACGCGCGCAAATTTTGCGGACGGAACGGCCGCAACTCAGTGAATGAAAAAAAGCAAAAAACACTTCTTTTTTTTACTAAAGTAAACATCGCCACTGGGGAGACAAAGGCGGGCGGGCGTGGTTGCTGGCCACCCACCCTCGTCGCGTTCCGTGCCGGCCTTCACAGGTACTACTCGCGAACAGCACTTGCCCCAACAATCTGTTAAGGCTATGGGTGGGTGGGGGATCTTAGTATTTGTGGGGGAAACCTCGCTCATCACACGCCATACACGCGCGCGCGTGTGCGTGCGCGTGATGCACACTGGAGTAGTGCAGCAGACGTGCCACTGACTAATGACTCCGTTTTGCCCGTCAGTAGCACTGCGTGGCCTTAAAAGGATAAATATATATTTTAGATACGATATGTGACGTTTGGCGCAACGGCTCCTTCTTCATTCACTTGCCATGGAGAAGGATCAATGCCCGAAACGTCGCCTATTATACGGTATTATTGTCGTCGAGTTGAGTGTTGTTGTTCATGCGTGTACACCGCTGCTAACGCAGCAGCAGCTACCAACAATATTGTGTTCATATATTGCACGTGCATTGGTGCGTCCAAAGCGTCGTTGTGGACAATCTATAATATACTGTGTAACATAATATACGTTGCGGCATTTTTTTACATTTCATAGTTTTGTGTCGAATTGTAGGACCCATGATGTATCAGACAGAATCAATAATGCCCGTTCACATCTGGAAGTTCGCTGTGCATAGTTAGTTCAAGAAAAGACTGACTCGGGTGATGAGACGCTGAATGGACATATCGCTCCAGAGTTGTGTTTGCGTTCAACCAATACTGCTGAAAAAAAACACGTGTGGCTGATTGGATGCGTTATAAAAAAAAAACTTTCCGTGAAAGGACAGAGTTGGAGAAGGAGGCATAGTGTCTGCTCGGACGGTATACATGTGTGTAGCTGTGAATAAAAATAGCTTTATAGCTCATCGGATTCCTCCAGTATGAAAACGTGTGTGCGTGTGTGTATACTGTATATATATGGTGCGTGTCTTCAATTGTGCACGCCAACAGCCCTTCCCTCAACAGCCTGTGTGGGCTATACGGGGGATCTTTGTAAATGTACGATATGTGTGTGTGCGCAACTCTTCCTGTGTATGTATATGTTCAAAGTGTGTGTGCGTAAATAAAAGTGATTTTACAATGAGTGTGTACGTGCGTGTATACGTGTATGTGTGTTTGTGTACTGTACTTGCGCGACTTTATAATTGTGTATGTGCGCGTGTGTGTGTTTCCGTGAGTGTGTGCATTCAATGTGTGCCCTATATTCGTGCGTGTGTGTGTGTGTTGACATTTGTGTATGTTTGTAAGCGGTAGTGTAGCGGTTCGCGCGCTGCGCTACGAAACCGGCGACCCAAGCTCGATTCCCGCTCACGGCCACCACCGGTGACGGTCCTGGGGCTCCCCTAGGTCGACTGAGCCTCAAATGAGAACCTGGTGCGGTGTGTAGTAAACATCAGCAATGTTGGTCACCCACCCCCTCATGTGCCGCGTCGGCCTTCATGGGGTGCTCGCTAACAGCACTTGCCCCAACAGTCAGTTAAGGCTACACTGGGGATCTTTGTCTTTTTTACACTTGCGTGACTTTATAATTGTGTATGTGTGCGCGTGTTTCCGTGAGTGTGTGCATAAAATCTGTGCCCTATGTTCGTGCGTGCGTGTGTGTGTGTTTACATTTGTGTATGTTTGTGAATGTGTGCGAGTTTGTGCGTCTTAAGCGTTCGCGAACAGCACTTGCCCCAACAGTCTGTTTAGGCTATACGGGGGGATTTTTGTTCTTTGCGTGTGCGTGTGCACGTGTATGTGCGCACAATGGGGGAGCGGTGGTGCAGTGGTTAGCGCACCACTGCATGCCGAACACGGCCACCAGAGTAAAATTCCAGCGCACGGTCAACATCGGTGTCGAATATTCAAACTGGTCCTGTCGAGATGTTAAAAAAGAATATCACGGGAGTGGTGATTGCCAACAACCCCTTCCCTGTGCCGTGCCGGCCTTCAAAGATGCTACGGTAACAGCACTTGCTGTTAAAGTCTGCTTAAGGCTATATAGGTCATCTTTGGTGTGTGCATATGTACGTGATGTGTTCATTATTATAAGTCTGGCAACCCACTTCACGATAAGGATATCCATGTGTCTTTGGATAGCCATGTTGCCAAAGAATTCTGAATCTTTATCCTGGAAGAATCCTGTGGGCAATAAAGCTCCTTTTTTCACGAATGTCCACGTTTAAAGAAGTGGAATTGACTTGGCTACACAACAGACCGTACACACGCACGGTGATGCGTGCATCGAGTTTCCTACAAACGACGTGTAGCCTCTATGGCGGTATCTTATTGTATACAACAAAGATCCCCCGTATAGCTTTAACAGACTGTAGGGGCAAGTCCTGTTAGCGAGCACCTATGAAGGCCGGCACGACTCACGAGGGGGTTGGTGGCCAACACCACGCCCGGCCGCCTTTGTCTCCCCAGCGGCGATGTCTACGCACCGCACCAGGTACTCATTTGAGGCTGAGTCGACTTAGGGGAGGACCCAGACCGGTTCAGATAATCGTCACCACTGGTGTTAGCCGTAAGCGTGAATCAAACCCGGGTCGCCAGGTTCGTAGCGCTCACCGCTACACCACCGCTCTCCACTATACACACAGACACACACACAGACACACAGACAGACACACACACAGACACAGACACACACAGACACACAAAGATCCCCCATATAGCCTTAACAGACTGTAGGGGCAAGTGCTGTTGGCGACATTCACCTATGAAGGCCGGCACGGCACACGAGGGAGCAGGTGGCCAACACCACTCCCGACCGCCTTTGTAGCGCAGTCGCGCTAACCACTGCGCCCACCGCTCCCCCACTCACCCACCGCTCTCCAGCTCGCCCTCCCCCCCGATGTCTCCGCTTGTGGTTTAGAAACAAGCCACGCAACCACCAACTAACCAACCACCACCACCAACCACCCACCACAACCAACCACCACCAACCACAACCACAACCCACCACAACCAACCACTACCAACCACCACCAACCACCACCAACCAACCACCACCAACCACCACCAACCACCACCACCAACCACAACCCCAACCAACCACTTGGGAATGTGCGAAGCACCGCGACCAACATTCACAAGCGCCGAGTTTCATCTCGCGTGGGGCTATCGGCCTGGCCCTGGAGCTCCCCCCTTGTTCCCACTGCTGCTGGCCCCCCTTTAGCCCCCCCCCCCCTCGTCCAGGCACACCTTCGGGCCTACGACGATCGATCGATTGATTCCCTTTCGTCGGCTGAGTGTTTTTGGCTGCTGCTGCTGCTGCTACGCATCGCAGCGCGATGAGCGGCTTCATGGGGCTATCATTTGTGGCCGGGTGGCGATTCTGAAAAATAAGCAAGTGGGCTATATCTGGTGAAATAAGATAGTTTAGTTTTATTTGTAGATATATATTTTATGATTTGATTACCTTTTCTGTACTCTGCACTCCTATCGTATTTTTGTACCGTTTATTCTTGTGACGTTCCGACCCTGGAGGTGTGTGTGAAAATAGATTTTTAGGTCATCGGAGTACATAACTACTTTAATTCGCGCGCACGATGGCACCAGCAGCACCACCAGCAGTACCACCAGCAGTACCACCAGCAGCACCACCAGCACCAGCAGTACCACCAGCACCAGCAGCACCACCACCAGCAGCACCACCAGCAGTACCACCAGCAGTACCACCAGCAGTGCCAGCAGCAGCAGTACCAGCAGCAGTACCAGCAGCACCACCAGCACCAGCAGTACCAGCAGCAGTACCAGCAGCAGCACCATCAGCAGCAGTACCAGCAGCACCAGCAGCAGCAGTACCACCAGCACCAGCAGCACCACCAGCAGCAGCACCACCACCAGCACCACCAGCACCACCAGCAGCAGCAGCACCACCAGCAGCAGCAGCAGCAGCAGCACCACCAGCACTACCAGCAGCACCACCAGCAGCACCACCAGCAGCAGCACCAGCAGCACCACCAGCACCAACACCAGCAGCACCAGCAATACCAGCAGTACCAGTAGCAGTACCAGCAGCAGCACCAGCAGCAGCACCAGCAGCACCACCACCAGCAGCAGCACCAGCAGCACCATCACCACCAGCAGCAGCACCAGCAGCACCACCAGCAGCAGTACCAGCAGCACCACCAGCAGCACCACCACCAGCACCAGCAGTACCAGGACCACCACCACCACCAGCAGCACCAGCAGCACCACCAGCACCACCAGCCGCAGCAATGCGCCGAGGAGCTATCGATGCCAATGTGAAGGTGTGGTGCTAGCCGCGACGAGAGAGGGCTTCAGGAGAGAGAGAGAGGAGAGAGTTCGTGCCGTGTTTCTGTTGCTCCTCGTCCTCCAACTTCATCGGGAGTGAACCGAGTTATTCGCCGCCCGCTGACTGTGTGTGACGCTACATCCGAGAGAGAGAGAGCGAGCCAGGCGAGCGAGCGAAGCCTGGACGCCAACCAATTGACACCCCACTTGCAAAAAATACAAAGGCAAAGATCCCCCGTATAGCCTGTAACAGACTGTTGGGGCAAGTGATGTTTCAGCGAGCACCTATGAAGGCCGGCCCGGCACACGATGGGGTGAGTGGCCAACACCACGCCCGACCGCCTTTGTCTCCCCAGTGGCGATGTATACACCACCGCGCCGGGTACTCATTTGAGGCTGAGTCGACGTAAGGGGAGGCACAGGAACTGTCTCAGATATCCGTGGCTGGTGTTAACCGCGAGCGGGAATGGAACTCGAGTCGCCGGATTCATAGCGCATTGCTCCCGCTCGTACACACCCCATTGACAAACACTGAACACGCGCACCGACGAATCTCGAGTGAACCACGGTGACCTGGGCACGGAGTCCAACTGGGTGTCACTTCGACCGCACTGGCAGCGTGAACGCGTCGAGCTTGTGCGCAATGTGCGCGCCGCGTTCTCAACCTCGTCCCGGGCGCTCAGAGGGGTGGTGGGGGGGACTAAAAACTCACTCGGAACCGCAGCCCCGGCACTTGTCACCTCGCTCACGCCTCGTGGATCCACTGAGCCAGAACGCCCGGCAGCCCAGAACTGGATTCCAATCCAGCCCCGCACGGGATTCCAATCCAGCCCTGCACGGGACTCCAATCCAGCCCTGCACGGGATTCCAATCCAGCCCTGCACGGACTTCCAATCCAGGCCCTGCACGGGATTCCAATCCAGCCCCGCACGGGACTCCAATCCAGCCCTGCACGGGATTCCAATCCAGCCCTGCACGGGATTCCAATCCAGCCCTGCACGGACTTCCAATCCAGCCCCGCACGGGATTTCAATCCAGCGCCGGATGAACTCCCAATCGGGCTCGGCCGTCGTTCACCTCCACGCACTCTCCTACCTCTCCCCTCTCATCTCACTTCCCCTCCACGCACTCTCCTACCTCTCCCATCTCACTCCACTCCCCTCCACGCACTCTCCTACCTCTCCCCTCTCATCTCACTTTCCCTCCACGCACTCTCCTACCTCTCATCTCGCTCCCCTCCACGCACTCTCCTACCTCTATGCTCTCGTCTCGCTCTACTCCCCCCACCTCACTCTGCTCCCCTCCAAGCGTTCTATTACCCCCCGCCCCGCCAACGACCAAGATCCCCCGTATAGCCCTGCTCGCGCTGTATGTGCAAGCGCTGTGAGCGAGCAGCGCCTATGAAGGCCGGCACGGCACACGAGGAGGTGCAGGGGCCCAGCAGCCAGGCCCTCTGTCGTAGCCCGCACTCAGCTCCCGCTCAAGCAGGCGGTTGCTACTGCAGCGGTCCCGTTCGTTTTGTTGTCCAAGCCGCTCCGAAACAAGTTCAGGATCAAGGCTGCCCTCGTCCTCCTCCTCTCCATCACCTATGGCCACCTGTGATGAGCGCGGTTGGCTAGGTACGGTATACAGTGAGGGAGAAAAAGTATTTGATCCCCCTACTGATGTTGTACGTTTGCCCACTGACAAAGAAATGATCAGTATATAATTTTAATGGTAGGTTTATTTTAACAGTGAGAGACGGAATAACAACACAAATAATCCAGAAAAACGCATGTTAAAAATGTTATAAATTGATTTGCATTTTAATGAAGAAAATAAGTATTTTACCCCTCTGCAAAACATGACTTAGTACTTGGTGGCAAACCCTTTTTGGTAATCACAGAGGTCAGACGTTTCTTGTAGTTGGCCACCAGGTTTGCACACATCTCAGGAGGGATTTTGTCCCACTCCTCTTTGCAGATCTTCTCCAAGTCATTAAGGTTTCGAGGCTGATGTTTGGCAACTCAAACCTTCAGCTCCCTCCACAGATTTTCTATGGGATTAAGGTCTGGAGACTGGCTAGGCCACTCCAGGGCCTTAATGTGCTTCTTCTTGAGCCACTCCTTTGTTGCCTTGGCCGTGTGTTTTGGATCATTGTCATGCTGGAATACCCATACACGACCCATTTCAATGCCCTGGCCGAGGAAGGAAGTTCTCACCCAAGATTTGACGGTACATGGCCCCGTCCATCGTCCCTTTGATGCGGTGAAGTTGTCCTGTCCCCTTAGCAGAAAAACACCCCCAAAGCATAATGTTTCTACCTCCATGTTTGACGTTGGGGATGGTGTTCTTGGGGTCATAGGCAGCATTCCTCCTCCTCCAAACACGGCGAGTTGAGTTGATGCCAAAGAGCTCCATTTTGGTCTCATCTGACCACAACACTTTCACCCAGTTGTCCTCTGAATAATTCAGATGTTCATTGGCAAACTTTAGACGGGCATGTATATGTACTTTCTTGAGCAGGGGGACCTTGCGGGCGCTGCAGGATTTCAGTCCTTCACGGCATAGTGTGTTACCAATTGTTTTCTTGGTGAGTATGGTCCCAGCTGCCTTGAGATCATTGACAAGATCCTCCCGTGTAGTTCTGGGCTGATTCCTCACCGTTCTCATGATCATTGCAACTCCACGAGGTGAGATCTTGCATGGAGCCCCAGGCCAAGGAAGATTGACAGTTCTTTTGTGTTTCTTCCATTTGCGAATAATCGCACCAACTGTTGTTATCGTCTCACCAGGCTGCTTGACAATGGTCTTGTAGCCCATTCCAGCCTTGTGTAGGTCTACAATCTTGTCCCTGACATCCTTGGAGAGCTCTTTGGTCTTAGCCATGGTGCAGAGTTTGGAATCTGATTGATTGATTGCGTCTGTGGACAGGTGCCTTTTATACAGGTAACAAGCTGAGATTAGGAGCACTCCCTTCAAGAGTGTGCTCTTAATCTCAGCTCGTTACCTGTATAAAAGACACCTGGGAGCCATACATCTTTCTGATTGAGAGGGGGTCAAATACTTATTTCCCTCATTAAAATGCAAATCAATTTAAAACATTTTTGACATGCGTTTTTCTGGATTGTTTTGTTGTTATTCTGTCTCTCACCGTTCAAATATACCTACCATTGAAATTATAGACTGATCATTTCTTTGTCAGTGGGCAAACGTACAAAATCAGCAGGGGATCAAATACTTTTTTCCCTCACTGTAAGAAGTTCAACATACGTTCGTGCATACGGCACTTCTCTGTGAAGGAAACTGCATTTACAATGCACCTATTATAACAATGATTGTTACGTGCCTATTGAAGCCAGGAGAGCCACCCTAAGTCGGAGGAATCGTTCAGGAGGTCCCTGACGTTTTCTGGCGATTAATAATGAGTTGCGTTTATTATACAACCGGGGGAGCAAAACCTGGAGCAACCGGAATAAACCCACGCCTTGCACTAGGGGGCAAGGTTCTATCCCCGTACAGACGGAAACAGATGGCGATTAGTCCACTTGCTGCACAATCCTGCTCATGGCGAGCCAGGGGTACGGCACAACCTCGACAGCCCCCGGTGAAACGGTGAACGCCACTCCATGTAACCTTGCTCCGGTTGTAGAGTAATGGATGGTGACGGCGTGGGCATAGGGGGGGGGGGGGCTTCATCCAGCAGTCGATAGGACAAGGCTGGTGATGATGATGATGATGTTGGCGTGTGCACTGTCGTGATAAAAAAAAATGCATTGAGACGTTGCTATACGTAAAAAATAAAAAAAAAAGTTGTTTTATTATTGACTAGCTTTACTACCCGGCTTCGCTCGGGACTTTGATTCACCACGCCCGGCCGCCTTTGTCTCCCCAGTGGCGATGTTCACACACCACATAAGATACTCTGAACTCGTTTGAGGCTGAATCGACCTCGGGGAGGCCCAGGAACGGTTGAAATAATCGTCACTGGTGTTGGCCGTGAGCGGGAATCGAACTCAGGTCGCCGGGTTTGTAGCGGAGCGCGCTAACCACTACACTACCGCTCTCCCCACACACACACGCGTGCACGTCTATAGGTACACGTACACGCGCTTGCTGCAGACACACACACAACTTTCAGGGTGCGTACGGCAGTAAACGACTCAAATAATAAAGCAATGTTGCACGAATAACGCCTGAGACCTGCAACACATTTGTATGGCACTTTACTCGCAGAGGGTTGGGGGGGGGGGATGCGTGACGTCAGCAGGCACACTGCGTGACGCTTCAGCATACGCGGGTGACATGACAGATGTGACGTCACAGCTCACGTGCCGTGCAAAATATATGCATTATTGTGCCCTCCCCCCCCCAAACAAAAGTCTATTTTGCATGGTGTACAGTCTGGAAAGTACCCACAAGGCAAATTTCAAGTTTGTTGCATGTCGGGAAGTACGCTAAACATTTTCAACAGACACACATATTCACAAATTTCCCTTTTATACATATAGATTTGAAGCTTTCGTGACTGCAGGAATCCATACTCTTTGGTTCTTTCGGTAAATTCACGTGGGTAGAAAAATAAATAGATCACGACGTTTCGATCGCAACACAAACAACCGTCATCAGGTGAAACAAACACAGCAGTTCTCCTGCTAACAATTTTCTATCGACGTGACTTTACCGAATGAACCAAAGAGTATAAGTTGTTTATTGTTTTGATTTACTGCTGTGGTTGTAGCATGCCGTGTGTATATACACGCACGGCATCTACTGCTGGATGAAGGCCTCCTAACGCCCTGGTGCTCGGTATGGAAGGGGTTCAGGGTCACTTGACCATACTTCACCGTGCTTGTCACAGCCGGTTGGCGACGGGGGCGAGAGGGCAAGACCGGTTCGGATATTATTCACCACTGGAGTTTTGTTGGGAATCGAACTTGGGTTCCCCGGTTTCATAGCGCATTGCGCTAACCACCCCACCATCGCTCCACCTCTGTTTCCCCATACTCAGGCCAATGCAAAGTTTCTAGCCGATGTTGTCTTAGAATAATAATAATTATTTCAATCACATACGCTCTGAAAAATATTGAATCGGTGTCCGAATCAATGCATGGGGATCCAGAAATGTGTGTGGGGGGGGGGGGGGAAGGCGGGTGTGTTGCGGTTAGCGCGCTGCACTACGAACATAGCAACACGAGTTCGATTTCTGCTCACGGCCATGGGCCTCCCCTCGGTCGACTCAGCCTAAAATGAGTACCCAGTGTGGTGTGTAAAAACATCGCCACTGGGGAGACAAGGGTGGTAGAGCGTGGTGCTGGCCACCCACCCCCTCGCGTATCGTGCCGGCCTTCATAGGTGCTCGCTAACAGCACTTGCCCCAATGGTCTGTTAAGGCTATACGGGGGATCTTTGCCTTTGTCTTTGTGTGCGCACTGCCGACTGGACGACTGACTGATTTTGCCAGCCATCTCAGCCGGTCAATCCATAACATTTGGGTTCTGTCCCATGACCTCCTGCCATCGAGCCAGCCTTGGCGAATGCACGTGGCCTCAACGTGCACCCAGCCAGGCATGAAGCGTCGTGGTGACGTCACTGTCACGTGCGACAAATGGCGTCTGTTGATGATGTTGACGTCGTCCCCGATGCTGGAGTCTGATTGTCACGTTCAACCTGAATTGGTTGTCAAGTTCAGTTTCACTTCGATTTTTTACCTGCTCTCAGTCCATTTTTCCTGCTTTCACATATCCTCGTGAGCCTCGCTTAGATATTGTACACGCATATAGAGAGACTGCTTTAGCTCGTGACTATTAAGGTTAAATTGCTTGTGTCTTTATTGCTGGGCCGTATTTGCATTTGGAACAAAATGAATAAGGAATGCGTGTGAGTCTTAGCGGGGGCATTTTTATCTGATTAAACAAAGCAATGCAGCTCACATCTCCGTGCGATTAAGAAAGGCCACTGACAAAAACGTCGCCTAACGTCAGCAACATATTACGGCGGTGTCATTGGCGAATGCGTTTGAGTTGTTTTTGTTCATTATTTGTGCTTGTGCAGCCACTGCCAATGAGCGCAGTGTCGCAACAACAACAACAAACACAACACATGTTTTACTAAGGGACCTATCTGTACGCCCGTCTGCCTCACTGCCTCTGTCAGTCGGTCTGTCTGCAACTATTATCTTAATCTCGTAACTATTCTTATTGTTGTGTATCTTCGTTCTATCACGGCGTGTGGGGTTTCTCCGCCATGGTGGCTAGGAGATGTTAACTCCCTCGCATGGTATGCAGGAGGCCGTGGGTTCGATCCCGACCCTGATGCCTGTATATTTGGTGTTTGCGTGTCTCACTCTCGGTGATGGCGTGGATTTTCCCCCGGGTCCTCTGGGTTTTTTTCTCTGCGCATTTAGAAACACGCGTTTAGAGTATTTGGCCGCTTTAAATTTCCACTCGATGTAAAGCCACTTCGTTGAGATATCATTTGTGATAGCCAGGTCGCTTCTGAAAAAATGAGCTATATAGCTCAGCGGACTATGGCTGGTAAAATAGGAAATAGCTTAGCTCCGGGGTCCCTCCTACGTGTATCATAAACAACAGCAACTCATTATCAATTGGCTAAAAACATCTTACAAATAAATAAACGAATGAAAGCCCAATGCGCCAGGACCCTCCTTAAAAAAGAATAGCCTTACGCCTCGGCACGTGACTCTCCTGGAAAAAAATAAGTGCGTTCTTTTAATATTAATTATTTTATCATTATGATTCTCATCACAGGTTTCCCTCGCTTTATGCGGTGGTAGTAGATGCGTTCCCGAAAAAAGGGCGCACAAAGTGAAACCACTGCCTGCCGAGCAGCGCACACAGTGCACGCTATACAATGTTGTCCCACGTCCCGACTGCATTGCCGCATATAGCGAAGTTTGTTTAGGAATACATTTTATCCGCATATATACAGCGCAAATTCGCGCAAACAGAGCCCGCATATAAAACGAGGGGAACCTGTGCGTAGCTCTGCTGCCCGAGTCGCGGTTCACGCTACGGCGCTGTGACGACACGCAGTGACGTCACGCACCCTGTGACCACGTGACGTCACAACTGGCCAGCACGCGGCGGATGCTTCCCCGTCATTACCGCACACTCGGTCCGAGATGAACTCAGTACGTCGCCTGTAATCTCCCCTTCCACTGCACGCGCGCCTCAGCCGCCTTTGCGTGGACCAGGGAGGCGCTTCGAGCCACGTCAGGTTTATTTTATTCATATGTATATTTTTTTTGCGCATTGTGATGCGTTCTATATTAGCATTGTTGAGTGCTCTTTGAGCTGCTCGTGCGCTGTCGAGGCGATGTAAGAAGGCCTCGCCTTTCGGAAACGTCACAGTTTGTTCGTGGGATGGTTTTGTCCGTGTGTGTTTGCGTGAGGTTGTGGTGGTTGTTGTTGTTGCTGCTGCTGCTGACGCTAGCTTTATGTGGCGTCACCTGAAGGCCCCCCCCCACCTCGCCTTCGGAAATGGGCATTTAATGACCAATGCGGTTTTTTTTCATTCCCATGTGGCCAAAATAAACCTAAACATAAAATTGAGACGGGTGGCATGGAGCTCAATAAAATAAAAGGGCAGTAAATACAAATGCTGAGGTCGATTCCTAGCAGAGATTCTTATTATTTTTTGTTGCTGTTATTATTTATTTGGTAATTGCTGCTGCTGCTGCTGCTTTGACAGTGGTGCACAACTACAATCAACAACAACAACAACACTCAGCATTCGTCATCAAAAGTGGTCGTAACAATAAAAACACAAATATGTAACAGGCGTCTTATCGGGCAATGGCCCTGCCTCCCAGCAAATGCCACATATACGATGCACCATTGTTACCGACTATATCTCTGGTAAATATATTTCCTTGCGAGGGCCATTGCCCGAAACGTCGCTTATGATATATATGTTTCCGTTTAAGGCAACAGGGTTGTTGACGAATGTGGTGGTGGTGGTGGGTTTTATGTCTACTCTTTCGCTTGCTTACTCAGAGATTGCTTCACAGAGACTGAGGATGAGGTTTTTTTTTTTTAATCAGGAGGGTCCTGCCAGCTATTTCACAAACGGAGGCTCGAGGGGAAATGGAGTTGGGTGGGGGGGGGGTGTAATGTTGCAGCTAGATGCTGTATGATCCCAATTTGAGTGATTTGCAGATTACATTTCGGCATTGGGGATGTTTGGCCAATACCTCCGATGAGCAGCAACGGTTGGCTCCGTAACCGGTGTGAACGAAGGGCAAGATACACACAATACGACACCGGTTACACTGTGGGGACTATTTTTAGGTTATGGAAGGAACCCGCAGAAATCGAGTGGTGGCATAAGTGAACCGGTCCTCCTGCAACCAGTGGTTAGCGCGGTAGTTTTCGTCTATCTACGCCAATGCACCCGGGCAGCCTTCCTTACCTTCGCCAGCCCCGCACTGAGCCCAGAGTGGTGAAGTATGGTCATTTTCCGCCAGTGGAGTGACAATGGAACGTGAATTACACGATGTAACACAATTTTTTTTCCTGGGTACTAAGTATTCTTTTTTTAATTGCTCATGCATAAAAAGTATAGAAAATGGCTATTATTATTCCCCGCAAACTTTGCTTTTGTGACCAGGACTTTATGTGAACGAAAGACGCAAATGCACACCACGTTTTCTCATTGAAAATAGGTACATTTAAAAAAATATCACTGTCCTGGTCACAAAAGCAAAGTTTGTGGGGAATAATAATAGCCGTTGTCTTTACTTTTGAGGTCTAAGCAATTACGAAATAACACTTACTCACCCAGGAACAATTTTGCAGTTGTTGTTGTTGTTGCACAATGTTATATGCGCCCTCCCACCGCCCACCACGTGACGCCATGCTGGACACTGCTCTATGTAAATCAAGACGGGCCCCTCCCAGTTGACGTTTTGAAAACCACCTCGGGGCAGCGGTTTAACGTGACATTCGACTTGTTACATGGTCAATGCGAACGCACGTGTGCACTGCCAACTAACTATATAAATATCTCTCTCTGTCTCATTCTCTGGGGCTTCATTTCTCAATGAATTTTTTTTTAAATATCCATGTCCCGGGTCGCCCATAGACTCTGGAATGTTTGTGGGGTGGTGCGTAACTGTTCGTAGCCGCAGCCATAGCGAGAGGTACTAACTACTAGGCGTGGCGTGCCGGGGATGCGGACATAATTTGTGTGTGTGTGTGTGTTCCAGGGGTGGCCGATCCGGGCATAACTCGGCTGGAATTGAGCCTTTGTCTACGTATTTAAAGTGTATCGAATGCACACGTTATGGTTTGTGCAACGTTCACAATTGATAACTGTATCGCATTGCGTACAAATGTTATACGTGTCGGTGCACGTATGAATATCTAACTTCTTTTTCGCAACCGTACGTAGCCGACCGTGCTAATCGGAGGTGCGGGGCAAGGACGACAAACAGAACACAAAAAGCAGTTCCAGAGCAATGTACTGTTAGCCCCCCGCTCCAGCCTCTCCCCTTCCCCCCTCCACCCACCCCCTCCACCATTCCAATATGCCTGGTGGATTTTACCCGGCAGCCGGCTGCAGTCAGTTTCCATACACATGCCAAACAACTCATTGATGGCCAGCCGTGCCAATGTTACGACGCAGGACTCCCCTGAAAGAGACTCCTCTCGAGACGCGGTCGACGACTTCCTGCTTTCGTAAAAATAGGGCGATAATTAATTTGCGCTTGTTTTAACTCAGGCCTCCTTTGACGACAACAACAACAACAAAAGAAGAAGAGACGGTTCGTCTCAATGGGATGGATACACGTGGCGGGATTTGCATGAAATTATCGAGGTACTCGGAATAACATAAATTCTAACGCCACGTTAGCGTGGGGATTTTGATACGCGAATACCGTGCGCACGCGTAGTTACGACCACGAACCCACCGACGTTTAATGGTTTTTTTTGTAAAGATACATTTATCAATTACATTGGCGGAGAGCTGAGATGTAATGAAGTCAACTCATTTATTGTAACTGACACTTAACAACCCCCCCCCCCTCCCCCCTGCTTACCAAAGGTGGGAAACCCTATACAAGCCACGCCCGGCGTGACGCGGTGTGTTGTGTCCTATGACGTCACAGCGAGTCCAGCGGCGTCACGCTTGGTAACCTCCGTGGTTTCATGAAATCAGATTGTTTAGTCGAGTAATCGACCAGATGATCGAGTGAAATAATCGGAAAACCCAGCTCTATCTGTGATGTATAACACTTACCCAGGTGATAGATGCCACCGTGATTCTATACTTGCTGGTAGGCAACGGACCAGCTTTTCGCAAAATGATCACCGAACACGATACCACCTGTACACATCTCTCATGGCCTATATGCGTGTCCACGAATAGCGTTGCTGATTTCACCTTGCCATACGCAACAACAACACGAAGATAGCCTATCCTAACGTAATAAAACAGCAAGTTTCGATTGAAAGCTTTCGTGACTGCAGGGATTCATATTCTTGGTTCTTTCGGTAAAGTCACGTAGAAGGGAAATAATAAAACAATATAAAGTCACGTAGAAGGGGATTTTTAAAAAAATATTATTTTATTATTTCCCTTCTACGTGACTTTACCGAAAGAACGAAGAAAACAGCAAGTGTATATATACTCTGTTATAGCATCTCCATTGTAGAACATTAAATTCCTATATCGTCGGCGAATTGGCAAAGAGTGTCACCGCGGTGACGATGAGATGCCATCGACCTCGTCGGCTATGCAGGAGGTTCGTGGGTTCGATCCCGGACCCTTACGATGCCTGTTGTTGTATATTTGGATTCCGCTTGGGTTATTCTCCAGGATCCTCCTCCGGTGTTGGCATCTTCCTCCTCCTTCTCCACATTTAGACTCTGCACGCGTTGAGATTATTTGGCTGCTGCAATGAATTCCCACGTGTGATGATGATGATGATGATATCAGCCACTGTGATGATGAGCTATCATCACGCGTGGCCAAGGCGCCTCTGGAAAATAACTCGCAGCTCAGTTGGGATTTACGTGGTAAAATAACATAGTTTAGTTTTAATTTAGGGCTGTAACATTCAATAATGATTATTCTGTATACATATCACCATTGGTGGAGGAAGGCCTTCCCAAATGGCCGCCGACATCTCTCACGATCGTGCGATGAAATAATGTTAATAACCATTGATAATCATCATCTATTTAGATAATTAGGATTGTTTTGCTGCTGTAACATTTCACAAGATAAGCCACTCGATTGAGCTATCATTTGTGGCCAGGTCGCTCCTGAAAATATAATTAACAGCTCAGTGGGCTTTATCTGGTAAGGTCATTTTTATTTTTTTATTTCTTGTAAGTGATTTGTTTACCATTCCTCTACTTGCCTGTTTTTTTTATCTTGTTTGTTGTAACGTTCTAACCCGCCTCGACTGAACATCCGCGAAAAAAAAATACCTTCTAGCTCAACGGATTCCTCCAATATCGATACATATTTTCCGATTCTGATCAAGCGCCTGCCACACGCGCACGCACGGAGCCGGTTCGATCGCTGCTCCATATCCTCGGGGGGGGGGGGGGCGTCCACTCGGAACGCGTCCCATTGGCGTTGTTCACGAACTCAGTCGTCGTGCTTTGGACCCTCGGCCGTCAGCCCTTCTCAGCCGCGACGCGCCCTGCCCGAGCCGATAACTTCACTCGTCTGCCGAGTAGCGGCTACGGTACAAAGACAAAGATCCCCCCGTGTAGCCTTAATAGACTGTAGGGGCAAGTGCTATTGGCGAAGCACATATAAAGGCCGGCAAGGGCACACGAGGGGGTGAATGGCCAACACCACGCCCGGCCGCCTTTGTCTCCCTAGTGACGATGTTTACGCATCGCACCAGGTACTCATTTGAGGCTGGGTCGACCTAGGGGAGGTCCAGGACCGGTTCAGATAATCGTCGCCGGTGTTGGCCGCGAGCGGAAATTCAACCCGGGTCGCCAGGTTCATAGCGCAGCGTAGCGCTAATCACTACACTACCGCTCCCCACACTACCGCTACACTAGCGCTACAGTACACACACAGTACA
Organism: Petromyzon marinus; assembly: GCF_048934315.1. NCBI lineage: Eukaryota > Metazoa > Chordata > Hyperoartia > Petromyzontiformes > Petromyzontidae > Petromyzon > Petromyzon marinus. The sequence goes on from NC_133685.1 coordinate 3,878,193, forward strand.
CACACACAGTACACACGATGTTGTCACTACCACGTTCGATTGCATGGCCGCATGCGAGCGAATTCAAACCGCGTAGAGCGATCTTGATTTGAAGCTTTCGTGACTGCAGGAATCCATACATACTCTTTGGTTCTATTCGGCAAAGTCACGTAGGTAAAAATAAGAATGCGAGACAGTCTGGTCCCTTCACCTTCACCTGATGAAGGCCGCTTATGTTGTGGCCGAAACGTCGTGATTTTTGTTGTTTTTATTTTTTTACCTACGTGACTTTACCGAATAGAACCAAAGAGTATGGATCCTTGCAGTCACGAAAGCTTCAAATCTGGAATCCATACACTTTGGTTCTGTCGGTAAAGTCACGTAGTAAGAAATAAAATAAAACAAATCACGACGTTTCGATCGCAAACACAAGCAATCTTCATCAGGTGGAACAACCACAGCGAGAAACATGCTGGAGTAGGCGGGAGCGCTGGCCGGGCCCGCAAATATTATCATGGGCGGAATTTCTTGTAATTACACGTAGCAGGACTACGCGATTAATTTAGCAAATAATTGCCCCAATGCATGGTAATGACAATTTAATTAACAGCACGCGGTCTAATTGCGTTTTTGCTAACTCAAGCTACATTTTTTTCTTGGTTTAATTGTTTTTTTGCCCGAATGCGCGGGCGCGCGCGCGCGCACACATTCACACGTAACAATCACAGGCCGTAACAATACAATATTTGTACACTGCTCATTATTAAAAGCATGCACGTGTCCTATTACCTTCCTATGTTTGTACAGAGCGGCCCGCGTGTGTCAACCCGCTGCTGGATGAGAGGCGGGGGGGGGGAAATAGCAGCAGGATAGGAGAACGGCACGTGCGGTCTCCGGTTTACGACGATCCGCGTTCACGACGTTTACATCACGCCGCCGTGGATCGATTTACAACGCACGAACTCGGTTTACGACACGAACTCCGACCGCGTTTGAACCTCGTCGGTCCGATTTCCGATGCCACTTTGGCGTGGCGCTTTTTTTGTAACTCTCAAAAGGGGTTTAGGGTGCGTACGTTTGCCTGTTTAGTTTAATTACTTATTCATTTACCTACTTAGTCTTTTAGTTTACCTATTTAGTTTACCTATTTACGTTTACCGATTAAAAAGAGAGAGAAAACGCATCGGCAAGCAACGTTTCTACTGTTCTGACTGTCTATGGCAGTGATTCTTAACCTGTTCTGACTGTCTATGGCAGTGATTCTTAACCTGTTCTGACTGTCTATGGCAGTGACTCTTAACCTGTTCTGACTGTCTATAGCAGTGATTCTTAACCTCTTCTGACTGTCTATGGCAGTGACTCTTAACCTGTTCTGACTGTCTATGGCAGTGATTCTTAACCTGTTCTGACTGTCTATGGCAGTGATTCTTAACCTGTTCTGACTGTCTATGGCAGTGATTCTTAACCTGTTCTGACTGTCTATGGCAGTGATTCTTAACCTGTTCTGACTGTCTATGGCAGTGATTCTTACCCTGTTCTGACTGTCTATGGCAGTGATTCTTAACCTGTTCTGAATGTCTATGGCAGTGATTCTTAACCTGTTCTGACTGTCTATGGCAGTGATTCTTAACCTGTTCTGAATGTCTATGGCAGTGATTCTTAACCTGTTCTGACTGTCTATGGCAGTGATTCTTAACCTGTTCTGACTGTCTATAGGAGTGATTCTTAACCTGTTCTGACTGTCTATAGCAGTGATTCTTAACCTGTTCTGACTGTCTATGGCAGTGATTCTTAACCTGTTCTGACTGTTTATGGCAGTGACTCTTAACCTGTTCTGACTGTCTATGGCAATGATTCTTAACCTGTTCTGACTGTCTATGGCAGTGATTCTTAACCTGTTCTGACTGTCTATAGCAGTGATTCTTAACCTGTTCTGACTGTCTATGGCAGTGATTCTTAACCTGTTCTGACTGTCTATGGCAGTGATTCTTAACCTGTTCTGACTGGATTCTTAACCTGTTCTGACTGTCTATAGGAGTGATTCTTAACCTGTTCTGACTGTCTATAGCAGTGATTCTTAACCTGTTCTGACTGTCTATGGCAGTGATTCTTAACCTGTTCTGACTGTTTATGGCAGTGATTCTTAACCTGTTCTGACTGTCTATGGCAGTGATTCTTAACCTGTTCTGACTGTCTATAGCAGTGATTCTTAACCTGTTCTGACTGTCTATGGCAGTGATTCTTAACCTGTTCTGACTGTCTATAGCAGTGATTCTTAACCTGTTCTGACTGTTTATGGCAGTGATTCTTAACCTGTTCTGACTTTCTATGGCAGTGATTCTTAACCTGTTCTGACTGTCTATGGCAATGATTCTTAACCTGTTCTGACTGTCTATGACAGTGATTCTTAACCTGTTCTGACTGTCTATGGCAGTGATTCTTAACCTGTTCTGGCTGTCTATGGCAGTGATTCTTAACCTGTTCTGACTGTCTATGGCAGTGATTCTTAACCTGTTCTGACTTTCTATGGCAGTGATTCTTAACCTGTTTCTGACTGTCTATGGCAGTGATTCTTAACCTGTTCTGACTGTCTATGGCAGTGATTCTTAACCTGTTCTGACTGTCTATGGCAGTGATTCTTAACCTGTTCTGACTGTCTATGGCAGTGATTCTTAACCTGTTCTGACTGTCTATGGCAGTGATTCTTAACCTGTTCTGACTGTCTATCGCACCGATTCTTAACCTGTTCTGACTGTCTATCGCAGTGATTCTTAACCTGTTCTGACTGTCTATGGCAGTGATTCTTAACCTGTTCTGACTGTCTACAGCAGTGTTTCTTAACCTGTTCTGACTGTCTATGGCAGTGATTCTTAACCTGTTCTGACTGCCTATAGCAGTGATTCTTAACCTGTTCTGACTGTCTATAGCAGTGATTCTTAACCTGTTCTGACTGTCTATGACAGTGATTCTTAACCTGTTCTGACTGTCTAGAGCAGTGATTCTTAACCTGTTCTGATTGTCTATGACAGTGATTCTTAACCTGTTCTGACTGTCTATGACAGTGATTCTTAACCTGTTCTGATTGCCTATGACAGTGATTCTTAACCTGTTCTGACTGTCTATGGCAGTGGTTCTTAACCTGTTCTGACTGTTTATGGCAGTGATTCTTAACCTGTTCTCACTGTCTATGGCAGTGATTCTTAACCTGTTCTGACTGTCTAGAGCAGTGATTCTTAACCTGTTCTGACTGTCTATGGCAGTGATTCTTAACATTTTCTGACTGTCTATAGCAGTGATTCTTAACCTGTTCTGACTGTCTATGGCAGTGGTTCTTAACCTGTTCCGACTATCTATGGCAGTGATTCTTAACCTGTTCTGACTGTCTATGGCAGTGATTCTTAACCTGTTCTGACTGTCTATGGCAGTGATTCTTAACCTGTTCTGACTGTCTATGGCAATGATTCTTAACCTGTTCTGACTGTCTATGGCAGTGATTCTTAACCTGTTCTGACTGTCTATAGCAGTGATTCTTAACCTCTTCTGACTGTCTATGGCAGTGATTCTTAACCTGTTCTGACTGTCTATAGCAGTGATTCTTAACCTGTTCTGACTGTCTATGGCAGTGATTCTTAACCTGTTCTGACTGTCTATGGCAGTGATTCTTAACCTGTTCTGACTGTCTATGGCAGTGATTCTTAACCTGTTCTGACTGGATTCTTAACCTGTTCTGACTGTCTATAGGAGTGATTCTTAACCTGTTCTGACTGTCTATAGCAGTGATTCTTAACCTGTTCTGACTGTCTATGGCAGTGATTCTTAACCTGTTCTGACTGTTTATGGCAGTGATTCTTAACCTGTTCTGACTGTCTATGGCAGTGATTCTTAACCTGTTCTGACTGTCTATAGCAGTGATTCTTAACCTGTTCTGACTGTCTATGGCAGTGATTCTTAACCTGTTCTGACTGTCTATAGCAGTGATTCTTAACCTGTTCTGACTGTTTATGGCAGTGATTCTTAACCTGTTCTGACTTTCTATGGCAGTGATTCTTAACCTGTTCTGACTGTCTATGGCAATGATTCTTAACCTGTTCTGACTGTCTATGACAGTGATTCTTAACCTGTTCTGACTGTCTATGGCAGTGATTCTTAACCTGTTCTGGCTGTCTATGGCAGTGATTCTTAACCTGTTCTGACTGTCTATGGCAGTGATTCTTAACCTGTTCTGACTTTCTATGGCAGTGATTCTTAACCTGTTTCTGACTGTCTATGGCAGTGATTCTTAACCTGTTCTGACTGTCTATGGCAGTGATTCTTAACCTGTTCTGACTGTCTATGGCAGTGATTCTTAACCTGTTCTGACTGTCTATGGCAGTGATTCTTAACCTGTTCTGACTGTCTATGGCAGTGATTCTTAACCTGTTCTGACTGTCTATCGCACCGATTCTTAACCTGTTCTGACTGTCTATCGCAGTGATTCTTAACCTGTTCTGACTGTCTATGGCAGTGATTCTTAACCTGTTCTGACTGTCTACAGCAGTGTTTCTTAACCTGTTCTGACTGTCTATGGCAGTGATTCTTAACCTGTTCTGACTGCCTATAGCAGTGATTCTTAACCTGTTCTGACTGTCTATAGCAGTGATTCTTAACCTGTTCTGACTGTCTATGACAGTGATTCTTAACCTGTTCTGACTGTCTAGAGCAGTGATTCTTAACCTGTTCTGATTGTCTATGACAGTGATTCTTAACCTGTTCTGACTGTCTATGACAGTGATTCTTAACCTGTTCTGATTGCCTATGACAGTGATTCTTAACCTGTTCTGACTGTCTATGGCAGTGGTTCTTAACCTGTTCTGACTGTTTATGGCAGTGATTCTTAACCTGTTCTCACTGTCTATGGCAGTGATTCTTAACCTGTTCTGACTGTCTAGAGCAGTGATTCTTAACCTGTTCTGACTGTCTATGGCAGTGATTCTTAACATTTTCTGACTGTCTATAGCAGTGATTCTTAACCTGTTCTGACTGTCTATGGCAGTGGTTCTTAACCTGTTCCGACTATCTATGGCAGTGATTCTTAACCTGTTCTGACTGTCTATGGCAGTGATTCTTAACCTGTTCTGACTGTCTATGGCAGTGATTCTTAACCTGTTCTGACTGTCTATGGCAATGATTCTTAACCTGTTCTGACTGTCTATGGCAGTGATTCTTAACCTTTTCTGACTGTCTATAGCAGTGATTCTTAACCTGTTCTGACTGTTTATGGCAGTGGTTCTTAACCTGTTCTGACTGTCTATGGCAGTGGTTCTTAACCTGTTCTGACTATCTATGTCAGTAGTTCTTCATCTTCTTAACCTGGGGTGCCCTTTCTGGGGGTGCGAGACGTGGCCAGATGTTTTTGTTTGTTTAGAAGTTAAATAATCGGAAACACAAATTAAGCACGGGCACGTCAGTTATAACTTACTTTGTTTCATCACACCCTGTGCGTGTATTAACATTACACTTGTTTTTATACGATCGGGAACCTAAAGCGGGTGCAAGGCCGCTTTAAAGGTTAGGAACAACGCTGCTCTTTGTTCGAAAACAGCGGTCCGATGTACGACAACGGGCTTTCCACGAACGCGTTTGTGGCGTCGTGAAAGCGGGGACCGCCCGTACACGAGGAGTGGCGCTCATGTCGCACGTTCCTCGGCTGCCCCAGCACGGCAGTTCCGCCGCAGCCCTGTGCCCAGCTGCCTATGCAGGCTGGTAACCCAGCTGCCTGTGCACAGTGCTCACCCAGCTTAGAACTATCCAGGCTAAAAAAAAAAAACCTCCTGCTTAGCTTCCGAGGCTGATTTTTGTCAGTGGCGTTGACCCTCTGCGGAGGTCGTTCTCAAGCACTCGACGTCGCCTGCATCACGACGCAAACACTTTGCCCACGACGGTGACCACGTGCAAGTAAGTGTACGCGGGACCTCCTCGAGGTCTACTCAACCTTTAAATAAAACACGGCCACGCAACACGTGTGAGTGACAGAAGCCTTTGATTCCATTGCTCCGTCTCTTCGGAGCGAGTTGCGTTAACAAAATAATAATAATAATATTGTATTTGTTTATGCAAAGAACACACCACTGAGTCTCGAGACTCTTTTTAGGAGGATCCTGCTACATTGGAACGTTTGGTTAAAAAAATAATATTCTGCACAAGGACTATAGTGTTAAGACAAGTGCTGTTACCGAGTACCTATGAAGGCCGGAACGGTACACGAGGGGGTGGGTGGCCAGCACCACGCCCGACCGCCTTTGTCTCCCCCAGTGGCGATGTTTACACGCCGCACCAGGTACTAATTTGAGGCTGAGTCGACATAAGGGAGGCCCAGAAACGGTTCAGATAATGGTCACTGGTTCTTTTCTAAAATTGAAGCTTTTTCACTCCAGCGCAGTCTTCGAGACAGTCTGGTCCCTTCACCTGATGAAGGCCGCTTGTGTTGTGGCCGAAACGTCGTGATTTTTGTTGTTTTATTTTTTTTACCTACGTGACTTTACCGAATAGAACCAAAGAGTAATAATCGTCACTGGTGTTGGTTGTGAGCGGGAATCGAACCCAGGTCGCCGGGTTCGTAGCGCAGCGTAGCGCTAACCACTACAATACCGCTCCCCGTACACACACAGACACGTGCATATACTGTGTATAAGAACACACAAAGACACAAATCCCCTGTATAGCCCAATGACAGATTGTTGCGGCAAGTGCTGTTCGCGAGCACCTCGTGCCAATGTTTACACACAACGCACCAGAAACTCATTTCAGGCTGAGTCCACCTAAGGAAGGCCCAGGGACCGGTGGCCGTGAGCGGCAATCGACCTCCTGTCGCCCGATTCGTAGCACTGCGCGCTAACCACTGCGCCACCACTCCCCACGACACAAATACACACACAGACGTGAGGATACACGTCCAGACACGCTGACACGTGCTTCAAACGTCACCACAACATTGCGGGTGTCACTTTGCCTACCAATCCGAACACCCCCCTCCCTCCCCCCCGAGTCCGATTTCCGCTCACGTCCACCATCGGTGACGAATATCTGAACCGGTCCTGGGGCCTCCCCCTAGGTCGACTCAGCCTTAATTATCTATTGTGGTGTGTTAACATCGGCACTGGGGAGACAAAGGCGGCTGGGCGTGATGCTGGCCACCCCCAAGCCCCCCACCCCTCCTTCCTCACCTCTCCCTCCATAGAGTGCCGTTTCTTCCTTAATAGGTGCTCGCTAACAGTACGTTCCCGCGAACGGTCTGTTACTACACGGGGGATCTTTGCCTTGGTGCGATGTGTGCGCGCGCGCCTGTGCAGTCAGAGGACAAATTCAATGCAGCAACTTTCGCCTTCATAGGTCAGAGCGCATCGGCAACGGATAAGTGATGACGATGACGAAGAGGATGTAGTCACGTTGCTCTTATTGTCAGCGCGGAAGTTTTAAGGAGCAACAGCGGAACCGGGTGTTCTGCATTGTAAGCAACTGAATGTGTGTTTCGTGAACACTTCGGCCATGTACAGCCGGAGACCATTGATAACGCGACGCGTTCCCCGATTACGCATGCCCCGAAGTAAATGTAACAGGCGACGTTTCGGGCAACGGCCCGTCTTCCACAGCAGAGAGATATATCCGAGATATTGGGCGGTGTCGTTGACGAATGCGAGTGGATTGGTCGGTGTGTTTTGGTGTTTAGATTTTTTTTGTCCAGGAGGTGACATTCAATGAATTGTATTGTGAATAATAACAACACGATCTTAGTATAATTTCTGTTGATTATCTTTCATTTATTTGTACGCGTGTTGGAGTGATTTGTTTACCTCTCTTACACTTTGCGCTCTTATCGTGTGTTCGTAGTGTTGTTGTAACGTTCTTACCCGCCGCGACTGGACATCTGTTAAAAAGAGCTGTATAGCTCATCGGATTCCTCCAGTATAAATACAATTTCTGATTCTGAACACATATTATGATTCTGATGGTATTTTTTTACGTCATGTCGACTCAATGCATATATACCTGCAACTATATATATAATACTATACACAAATACCTGCCTATCGAATTATATATTAAACCTACCTCTGCGTATAATGCTGTATACAAATATATTTAATAATACGATACACCTACCACCATATATAACGATGTATTGCAATGATATATTCAGTACTGTGTGTGTATATAGGATCAGCTGTACTGTTGTTCGGCTGGTATAGGTCTCCAACGTAGAATTCACGACTTTCTTTATGCAATCCCTGCATAGCGTTCGTAAATTAAATTTCAATTTAAAGCTTTCGTGACTGCAAGGATTCATATTCTTGGTTCTTTCGGTAAAGTCACGTAGAAGGGAAATTGTTGTATTTTTTATTATTTCCCTTCTACGTGACTTTACCGAAAGAACCAAGAAAAAGTTCGTAAATTGTTCGAGTTTTTTTGTAATTTAAAATATGTTTTATTCCGTAGGCCTAGTGTTCGTGAAACCGAAAGCATTTGCCCCTTTCCGTAGACGTCTACGACGAAGAGGAATCGTGGAATTCGATACGACGTGTACGTATGTTGAGCTTCTTTCGCGCTGTACGTAGCCAACCGTGCTACCATTGAATACTATTCAATGGTCGTCGTTAAAACAATAAAAAAAACATCAATTCTAGATTTAAAGCTTTCGTGACTGCTAGGATCCATACTCTTTGGTTCTATTGGGTAAAGTCACGTAGGTGAAAATAAAATAACAAAAAATCACGACGTTTCGGCCACAACACAAGCGGCCTTCATCAGGTGAAGGGACGAGAGTGTCACCTACGTGACTTTACCCAATAGAACCAAAGAGTATAAAAAAACATCGGTTGATATTGCATGAGAGAGAGGAGATGAGAGATTTTGACAAAATAAACATCGGAAGTAGAGTGAGACCAGGAGAAGCTCTGTCGCCGAGAATATTCACAGCAACGTTGGAAAAGACATTTGACAACAAAAACAATTTGATAATTGGAACAGCAATAAGGCCATTCGCATAAATGGGTAAACATGAATCATCTCCTGCTATTGTGGCGACACAGTCATGAGCGCACACTCTGTAATTGGCCGATAACGCCTTCAATATAGGTGGGACCGCGAAGCTTGGGCAATTGTTGGTAGCGCCGGCTCACCACCACGTGATTTGGTGCTGCTACTGCTGCTGCCTTCACACTCGTCTGTGGTTCCTTCTGCTAGCGCCTCTGAGTCGTCCTCTCTGTCTCTCTCTGAGTCGTTCTTTCTCTCTGTCTCTGAGTCGTCCTCTCTCTGTGCCTCTGAGTCGTCCTCTCTCTGTCTCTGAGTCGTCCTCTCTCTCTCTCTCTCTGTGTCTCTGAGTCGAACTCTCTCTCTATGTGTCTCTGAGTCGTCCTCTCTCTCTGTCTCTGAGTCGTCCTCTCTCTCTCTCTCACTGTCTCAGAGTCCTCCTCTCTGTCTCTCTCTGAGTCGTCCTCTCTCTCTCTGTGTCTCTGAGTCGTCCTCTCTCTCTGTGTCTCTGAGTCGTCCTCTCTCTCTCTCTGTCTCTCTGAGTCGTCCTCTCTCTGTCTCTGAGTCGTCCTCTCTCTCTGTGTCTCTGAGTCGAACTCTCTCTCTCTCTGTGTCTCTGATTCGTCCTCTCTCTGTCTCTGAGTCGTCCTCTCTCTCTCTGTCTCTGAGTCGTCCTCTCTGTCTCTCTGAGTCGTCCTCTCTCTGTCTCTGTGTCTCTGAGTCGTCCTCTCTGTCTCTCTGAGTCGTCCTCTCTCTGTCTCTGAGTCGTCCCCTCTCTGTGTCTCCTCGTCGTCCCAACGTTTAGAGCTACAAATCAGAGTGTGCATACCGAGGAGCAGTCATTGGCAATGAATGTGGATCGAGAAAGAAGTTGAATGGAGAGGCGGTTGTGCGCAAACGTGGAGTTCTTCAGGCCAGAAACCAAAACGACATGGAACGTGATCCTAAAAAAACTACACGTGAAGTGCGCCCTGCGGAGGAGGGAATTAATTGGCGTGTAATCACGCGGACTTTGCGGCAACGTCAAATGGAACGTGCGCAGGGAGGCAATGGAGATGTTCACGCCTTGGAATTCTCACACTGAGCGTGGGCAAGAACGCGTGGGGATTGGAGGACAGCAGAACGCAAGTTGGAGACATCCCGGATCCAGACGCTGACGACGCCTGCTGCTGTATATTTGGAGCTTGCGGTGTCTCTGTCTCTCTCCCCCCCCCCCCCCCCCCCCCGTGGTCACGTGGATTTTTCTCCGGGTCCTGCGATTTGTATTTCCCCTTCCACATTTAGATATTAAATCTTGACTTAGGGCTCTCGTGGCTGCAGGAATTCACATTCTTTGGGTCTTTCGGTAAAGTCACGTAGATAGGTTCAAAGAAAATAACAAAAAAACCACGACGTTTCGATCGCAACACAAGCGCTTGTGTTGCGATCGAAACGTCGTGGTTTGTGTTGCGATCGAAACGGCGTCTTTATTGTTTAGATTACTTTGTCTGCTATACGTGTCCACGTCGTATGCCACTTTGTTGAGCGATCATTTGTGACGGGGTCGCTTCTAAAAAAAAAGAAGCTAATAACTCAGTGGGCTTCACCTGATAAGATACAAAAAATTGACTCGTTTTACTTGTGTATGTTTAAGTGATTTGTTTACCTCTCCTATACAGTACTCTCCTATCGTGTTTTCGAACTGTTTGTTTGTTGTAACGTTCTAAAACTGAGCCTACTCTGCACACACGTGTTAAAAAGAGCTTCATAGCTAATCGGATTCCTCCAGTATCAATAAGAGATAGCGGGGGGGGGGGGGGCGGGGCGGGGGTAGAGGGGGGGGGGCTTGGGCAGGACACGTGGCGCTCAGAAAGTGGGTGCGGAGGGGGTGGCACGGATCGTCGGTGGCTCGGGACAGGTCACGGGAGAGGAGGAAATGGGCCCGAGAGGACGACCCCAACGAAGGGAGACGGAGCGGCGGAATTACCGCACTCTCCCCCGCTGGACTGTTCCGTCATCGTGAGAGTCTCGGCGACGGCCTTAATCCATCCAGCAGCGGATAGACCGTGACCGGTCACGACGGCGACGATTATGAAAGGCCCTACTAGTCCGAACGTGTCCGCTCGTAAATCCAGGGTGGTTTTATTTTGGTGCTAAACTCGGACACAGCGAGGATTAACTTCTTATTGTGATGATTACAAAGGGCACGATGGCACAGGTTATATTTACTATAAATACAATGCGTAAACTAATTATTATTATTAGTATTGTTGTTAGCATTGGTTTGTCGGGAGCGGTGGCGCAAGTGGGTAGCACAGTGCTGCTTTTAAACCGCCGGGCAATCCATCTTCTGTGTTCTGTTCAGAATCAGAATCTTTTGTTTAGGCTGTAGGAGGAATCCGATGAGCTATAAAGCTCTTTTCTTCACAGATGTATCAACATGGGCGGGTCAGAAAGTTACAATAGCAAAAAATACCAAAAAAAACTAACGATAGGAGTGCAAATGAGAGAGAAAAAGATAAGCAAGTCACTAAATATATATTTTAAAAACATCTAAATATAATAGATTAATTATATGTCGGATTTATTATCAAGCTTAGGCAGTCCCAGCCAACGCGGCTAACGTCATCATCCACACCCTCCCGACTCCAACCCGCACTGAGCAGGGGTGCAGTGGTGTGGTGAAGTATGGGTAACACAACCCCCGTGACCGTGTCACGTGGTGTGGACGGGGGGGGGGGCTTCATCCAGCACTGGATTGACAAAGGTCCGTAATCGTGGAACATCATGATGATTATTATTATCATGACAACGCATAGTAATGCAACGCATTACGTATCGTGGACACGTCATTTGGGGCCTCGAAGCCTGGGCCGTAGGGGTCGTCGTGGAAGACCCCGTCAACAGGGGCTGCGTGCGAGAGCGAGATTTTCAATGAATGAGTTGCACGTGGTGCATTGCATTTTCCGGAATATAAGACGCACCTTTCCTCCACCCGCCCCACCCACCCCCTCCCCCCCCTGTATGTTAACGCAAAAGTATCGGGTGCGTCGTATAATCGGGTAGTTTGTGTGTCTATGTGTGTATCGGTGTGTGTGTGTGTGCGAGGAGCGGTGGCTCAGTGGTTAGCGCGCTGCGCTTCGAACCCAGCAGACCCGAGTTTGATTCGCACTCTCGACCAACACCGGTGACGATTATCTGCACCGGTCCTGGGCAATTCCCTAGGTCGACTCAGCCTCAAGTGAGTAACCTGGTGCCGTGTGTAAAAACAAAAAAACATCGCCACTGGGGAGACAAAGGCGGCCGAGCGTGATGCTTTGCCATCCACCCCCTCGTGTGCCGTTTTTTAGCCCTTCATAGGTGAAGCTCGCTAACAGCACTTGCCTTGACTTGTATATTACAGGATATGCGGGGGCATAATTTGCCTTGTATGTGTTTGAAACCAAATTCGCATGACGTATTAACACAGCGTCTTACTTTCCGGGCGTCTTGTAATCCGGAATATATACGGTTGTAGTATTAATAATAATAGCCTCGCGTTAAGGGTTGCAGCCTGTATACCACATAACCACAGGTTACCAATAGCTGACGAGCGACTTCACCAACTTAGTCAACCACCAAAGGCAAAATGAGGCGAACATACTGTGGACAGCACGGGGCAATGAATGGCTCGCAGTGTACAGATACGTACCAACAGCTGCCTCTTTGTTAATCCACTGCTGGATGGATACGAAGACCTCCACCCCACCCCCCCCCCCCCCCCACATTGGCCATGGAGATTGTTTAACCATACTTCACCACGACGGTCGGTGCGCGTTTTGTGGAAGGGGTTGAGGAGTATGGGCCAGTGAGCAGCCACAGATAACACTCGCGACTCACGCGTGCCGTGATGAGGCTGCGTTGTGTTATGTTGGCAGGAGCGGCGGTGCACACTTAACGACAACAACAACAACAACAACAACAAGTCAACACATTTGCCAGTACCACCACTGCCCTTTAGAGGAACACACAAAATAACCGAGTCGACGTTTCGGGCAACGGTCCTTCATGAGCAGAGAGAGGGAAAGGGATCGCGACATTGTGCCGATAGGGCCAAATATGATCATTGTTCCTATTTAGGGAAGGGCTGTTGTGGACGATTCTGTGAGTTTTCCAAACTCGCCAGCGATCGATCTTAACCCACGGCTGCCGGGATACGAATCGAACCCAGGTAGCGAAGGTTCACAGCGCAGCGCGCTAACCACTTGCGCCACCGCTCGCACACTGTGCCTGACATGTGACGGCTCAAATAAAAGATCTTCGTGGGCAATTTTGAGTGAACACACACACACGCGCATCGAAAACTACACTCAACTACTTAAACGCGCACGCACGCGCACAAATATGCATGCCTACGTACGAGCACACGTGTCAAAATGAAATTGGGCATAAGTGCATAACATTGTCTTATATGTGAAAACGTGTTTTTTTTATATATATGCTGATAAGCCATTTATATATATGCTGATATGTAATTTTGAGTGGTAACACACGCATCAACACCTGCACTCAACTACTTACACACGCACGCGCACAAATATGCATGCCTACGCACGAACAAAACGTGTCAAAATAACATTGGGCATAACATTCTGATATGTGAAAACGTGTCTTTTTTATATATATACTGATATGCCACAACCCTTCACAAACTACGTATATATGCATACGCAAGCATTGAGCAGATTCTGCAAAGAGAATGACAGTATATATTAAGCGTATATATTTTATTTTACGATTTGCCACTGTCTGCAATGTTATAGGCGCACACGTTGTGGACATGCGGTGAGTGTGAATATCCTGCAACGTATGCACGCACTTCGCTACGAACTCCTGCCGACTCGAGTTTGATTCCCGCTCACGACCAATAGCAGCGGCGATTATTTAAACCGGTCCTCGGCTTTCCCTAGGTCGACTCAGCCTTAAATGAGTACCTTGGGGGGCGTGTGGACGTTGAGCACTGGGGAGACAAAGGCGGCCGGGCGTGGTTCCTGGCAACCCACCCCCCCCCCTCGGTGCGCCCTTGCTGGCCTAGGTGCTTGCTAAGTGCACTTGCCCCCGACTAGTTGAGGCTATAGTGGATCTTTGTCTTTGTATGGGGCAGCGGTAGCGGAGCGTTTGACGCGCTGCCGGGCGAATTCGCGGTCACGTGTCACGTGAGTCGAGCGATTGGCGGCACCAGCGGCACCTCCGAATGGCGCGGTGGACTGCGTACGGTGCGAAAGAAGTTCAACATAAAATGCATAGAAACCCGCTCTGGGACTTCTCGCCAGGGCCTGGGTCGACTGCCTGAACCTTGAATGAACACCTGGTGCGGTGTGTGAAGTCTCAGCACCCGGGGGATACAAAGACGGCTGGGCGCCGCAACACCCGCGTCGCGTACGCCGTGAAGACCTTAATAGGTGCTCGCTAACCAGCACTTGCCCCAACAGTCTCTGTCAAGGCTATACGGGAGATCTTTGTCTTTGTTTGTATGTACGTACGTGTGAATGTGTGTGGGGAGCGGTAGTGTAGTGGGTTAGCGCGCTGCGCTACGCACCCGGTGACCCGAGTTCGATTCCCGCTCACGGCGAACACCGGTGACGATTATCTGAAGCGGTCATGGGCCTCATCTAGGTCAACTCAGCCTCAAATGAGTGCCTGGTGCGGTGTGTAAAAAACATCGCCACTGGGGAGACAAAGGCGGTCGGGCGTGTTACTGGCCACCCCACCCCCTCGCGTGCCGTACCATGCCTTCATAGGTGCTCGCAAACAGCACTTGCCCCAACAGTCTCTGTTAAGGCTATACGGGGGATCTTTGTATTTTGTGTGTACACACGTGGCAAAGGAGACTCACACGCCGCTCAATGACACACGAGCCTGTTGTGTATGTCGAGACCTCTTACGATGGCTTCCAAATGAAATAAAATATTTGGTGATGCATAAAGCACAAATAACAACAACATATACTCAACACATGCGGCGTTGAAATGTGACGTATATACTATTCGACGTTTCGGGCGATGGCCCGTCCTCACAGCAGATATTACAACAACAATTGCAACTTCCGTGCCAATGCCATGTCCAAGCCGTCGCTTGGCATTGCGAACGCACTGGGGCCGGAATCAACCGCACCCGTTCATTCAACAATGCGAGGAATACGCGCTCGAATGCAGCGCTGCCGAGCCACGATAGTACACACAAGTCCTCCACGCTCCGTCGAGACTTCCTGCGAACGTGGAGCCAATTAAAGCCAAACGTGGGTCTGTTCGACGAGACTGCCTCTGCCGACGATCACACCTCGAACGTCGAAAGCCGTTCCCGAGTGTTTTCTCGCATCGACACAAACACGAACGCAAAAACAAAACGCTCCCAAACGCTTGTTGGGGACGTTCCCGAAAGCGCGCAGAGAATTCCGCGCGTCCGATGGGCTGTGGAACAAACAAATTTACTCGCCAGAGACAATCGTGGGAAGGTGTTTAGTTATCGCACGCTTCGTTGTTGACAATCATTTTGCGTGCTGTGAATCGGTACGGTTTGTTCGGCGTGAGTATGCCGTCAATTGGAATGATGTGCCCCGTTTGATAAGGAAATGCGTATGCGGTTCAAAAATTGTCAATGGCTGTGACATTCTGTTGACAATCATTTTGCGTGCTGTGAATTGGTACGGTTTGTTCGGCGTGAGTATGCCGTCAATTGGAATGCTGTGCCCCGTTTGATAAGGAAATGCGTATGCGGTTCAAAAATTGTCAATGGCTGTGACATTCTTAAATTTCCGTAATCTATAAAATGTAACAACAACGGAAAAAGCCCCACGTGCTTGCATAAATTTGTTCTTATTGTTATGAAATCATTACGCATTTTATTTTAGTTCGCTGCCATAAATTGAATATTTCAGTACTATTCCATGAGCAGTACACAACGGTGGATGATAAGGTTCGGTTTCGTCTTCATCAGAGCTCATCAGCAGGCCAGGGTTATCTACTCGGGCAGTTTTGTGGGCGAGAAAAGAGCCCTTCAACAGTTGTACTCCTCAATATAAATAAACATGTGGGATCGCGAGGACTTCGCCTACACAACAAATACATATATATAAACTATATGGCCAGGTCGCTTCTAAAAAAAGAGCTATATAGCTCAGTGGGCCTTAGCTGGTAAAATAAAAAAAATAGTTTAGTTTTAGTTTTTTATATCGCTAAATAGCAATATTAATGGTTTAATTGTTATTACATACGCCACTGTATCAAATTAAACTCGTGTACACGTTTATTTTTATTTATTACAACGTGAGTACGCACATCACATTGTGACCGTTGCATCCGTGATGACTGCAACGCCAAGAAGCAAACAGCGAATATTTAATATTGTTCACGAACCGCACGCGTGCGTCCACGTGACGTGCGCGCGCGCATATCTGATTGGCTGCTGGGGGTGGGGGTGGGAATACCCCGGGAGTGACATCGCATCTGGTCACGTGCTCAGACGTTGAGAGGATGTCGAAAAAAGACGTCGATCGGACGTCGGAAAAAGACGTCGAGAGGACGTCGATCGGACGTCGGAAAAAGACGTTGAGAGACATCGAAAAAAGACGTCGAGAGGACGTCGGAAAAATACGTCGACCGGACGTTAATGGACGCACGAGAGCGCCCGTATGTGTCCGGACCTCTTACAATGGCTCCCGAATAAAACTAAATATTACTTGGTGATGCCCGCTTTATGTATGCTGCGGCGATGGACAGTGATGCATAAAGCACAAATATCGACAACATATCCCATAAAGGTGACATATACAATTCGACGTTTCGGGCGAGAGCCCTTCTTCATAGCAGATAACAACAACAACAAACACGCGCAACTTCCAAGCCAATAGAGTGTCCCAAGCCGCCGCTTGGCATTGCGAACACACTGGGCCTATCAACCACAGCGTCTCTTCACAATGCCAAGACGTTGCGCTCGAATATCGTCTGAACGACGTCGATGAGACGTCAATTTTCGGAATAACGGGGATTGCGAACGAACGGTAAGAGATCGAACTTTTTGTAATGGCATTTTGCAGCCCCGTATAGCCTCAACAGACTGTTGGGGCAAGTGCAGATAAGCGTGCACTTATAAAGGCCGGGACGGTATCACGAGAAGGGGGTGGGTGGCCAGCACCACGCCTCTCCATTGGCCATGTTTACTACACACCGCAACAGGTATTCATTTGAGGCTGAGTCGACCTAGGGGAGGAGGCCCAGGACCGGTTCAGATAACAGTCACCGGTGTTGGACGTAAGCGGGAATCGAACTCGGGTGGCCGGGTTCGTTGCACTACCGCGAATCACACACACACACTCACGCAGCATCTCATTGGCTGGCCACAGCTCTGCTGATGAGACTGAACGTTCAAAACCGGTCCATGATTTGCCTGCTCATACAAACGCTGCTGTGGGGATACATCGGCGGGCAGAAGGCAGGATAATGCTGATGGCCATACAATGTAATTGTATATATACATATTTTTTTCTATTGCGGAACGAACTTCTGTCTATGTTTTGTTCAAATATCTATATATAAATATCATTACGTATCGTGTGTGTCCACGTTTGTCAGAATTTGATAAATGCATTGGCACGCAAGGATAATGTTAATCTTGTCGGGTGGTGGCGGGCCGATGACAATAATTGTTTTGGGCATAAAACTACCACGTGGCCTAACCCCAAAAAACACGCGGATTATAATTGTCTGTATGTGTATATTATGTTCGCGTGTACGCCTGCGGAATTGTACAATCCTACACGCTCACGTAAGACGATGTGTCTATTATGCTTACGGCAAGTACGCCCGCCTATGCTTGTGTCTTGTGCGTGTATGTGTGTGTATATATGTACATCTGTGTATGTCGCATGTGCACGCATTTATAACATATTTATTGAATATATTTGCATAATACGAGTAGTGTATATTAGCACGGCTATACATTGTACATTTTAATAGCCCCTTTGCCGCATCTCCGATGAGCACGGCTGGCTACGTGCGGTGCGAAAGAAGTTCAACATACACAACGCCTACACTACATATTATTGTCATTCTACCCACGGTAAGTATACGCTATCGTATATGCTCGTAGCGGGTGTATGTAGAGCTTCTTTCGCACCGTACGTAGCCAACCGTGCTAATCGGAGGCGCCGTATAAAACCGTGCAATTATGGCTGAACTTGCACGCGCACGATACTACTACTTACAAACAACCACATCTTCATTGCACGTCTTTGCAAAACACCTACATACCGAAGCGTTGACTGCACGTCTTACAACGGACACACACAAACAACTGTCAACCAATATATATAGACCCACGGACACTCTGAATTACCGTGGAGCAATGTGTAGAATCTCAATATACCGTAAGCGGAACTCTGTGTTTTACCGAGATTTAATATATATATTTTTAAACGTCCCATCAGCCTATTGGGTTTTTTTTTATCGAGCAAGCATTTGTATCCTTGCCTAACGACTTGGGGAAAGAGCCCTTTATTGTTGTTGTTGCTGCATCCCAGAGAGATCCTACAACACGTTGTATACTAACAAATACGAGAGCGAGAGAGACACAGAGAGGGGCGAGAAGGTGGGGGGGGGGGGGGGAAAGAGACTGACAAGTGGGAGGCCCAGGTGTTTTGATTATAGAGGCGAGTGAATAATTGATCAGGAGTGGTTCTCTCCACATCACCACCACCGATTGTAGACGCACAGTAGTCGTCGTGGTTCTTCAGGATCGCCCAGAGATGGAGGTTCCACCCCCCCCCCCTCCTCTGCCTTTTGTTGTTTTCGTTGCGGTGGTGGCGCAAATGAGTTGCCAGCCAGTGGCCGTTACGAAGCCTGCTGCAAAAGTCACGGCTTCGACGAATCTAGACGCACATTTGATCGTGTAAAGATGCAGAGAAAGCGCGAGCCCATTCGACACGTCCGCGTGGTAAATGATTTATACTGGCTTCACGTAATGTGGCCATCAGTCTGTTGGACTTCCAGGCCAATGTTATCGGGCATCGTTTGCTTAAAGGCGAGCTTATAAGTCTGCGCCGCACGCGGTGCATTCTGGCTATCGTCAGCAGCAGCATCGGCAGAGCCTGCTGCTGTTGTTGTTGTTATTGACAGGAGCACTCCGTATGAAGCAATGCCGTACGCAACAAAGACAAAGGTCCCCCGTGTAGCCTTAAACAGACTGTTGGGGCAAGTGCTGTTTGCGAGCACCTACGCAGGCCGGCACGGCACACGAGGGGGTGGGTTGCCAGCACCACGCCCGGCCGCCTTTGTCTCCCTCGCTGCGATGTTTACACACCGCACGAGGTACTCGTTTGAGGCTGAGTCGATCAAGGGGAGGCCCAGGACCGCTTCAGATAATCGTCACCGGTGTTGTCGGTGGCCGTGAGCGGGAGTCGAACTCGGGTGGCCGGGTTCGTAGCGCAGACCGCTACGACGCTACCGCACCCCCCACCGTACACGCCACACAACTCGTCAGTGGGTGGGGGGCGGGTGATAAACGGCACGGGCTCGCGGAATCTGTGCACGATACAACAACAACAAGCCCCCACAAAGTAGTTTGCCAGCGTTGCAGAGGGAAAGATAAACTAACAAAATGTCCAACTTAAAACAAAAACGACAACAAAAACCTCATCGATATTCGCGTTCAATCGATATGTTATCAGGCGCGAGGTTTATGCGTTTGCGAGCGAGGGCGTCGCGTCGGCCGAAGTTTCCCAACCCCCCTGGTCCCAGTTAGGGGGCCATCCGTGGAGTAGGCACGCACAAGTCTGTCAAAACCGGACCCATCCCCCCCTCCCTGTACGCGGACTTTTTACCCCCCCCCCCCCACCTGCGAACGTACGCCTGACGCACCACCCCCCCCCCCCCCGAATCCTATAGAACGGCCGATATTAAATCCACCGTTTCTCAAGGGTTATAATAATATGAACGTGTTTAAGCAAACAGATAGTCCACCACCGGACTATCTAAATTTGAAGGCCAATGTAGACAAATTAGTATCGAGGCTTCCCACCCCCCCCCGTTTCCTATGCGTATATTGTCAGTAGACCCCCCCCCCATACACAAGCTACGCATTTGGGTTACCCCCCCCTCTCCCCCCTCTATGTGTACGTACTGAGTGGATGGCCCCGGTTAAGGCGAAGGAACGCCGAGGTCTCGTAGAGCCGACGTGAGTGGACAATGGACAATAACGTTTGCCATTACGTCCACATACCAAATGTGATAGTTGTAATGATAATGCCGACGATTTGCGATTCCACGCACCCTTTGTCAAGCTGCTGCCGGTGGCGAGGTGTTAACGCCCTCGCCTGGTATGCAGGAAGTTCCTGGGTTCGATCCCGATCCCGTACATCTGCTGCTGTATATTTGGAGTCTGCGTGTCTCTCTCTCTCTCTCTTTCTCTCCCCGTGGTCGCGTGGATTGTTCTCGTGGTCCTCCGGTTCTATCACCTCCACATTTAGAGACACGCGCCCAAGCGTATTTTGACTGCTCTGAAATGTCCACGCGATGATAAGCCACTTCGTTCGGATATCATTCGTGGCTAAGTCGCTTCTGAATTAAAGCTATGTAGCTAAGTGGGCCTTAGCTGGTGAAATAAAAAATATATATAGTTTAGTGTATAAGGCCTCCCTATCTAACGCAGTGTCGGTGATCGTGGTCGTTTGGCCATACTTCACCACGCCGGTCCGCGTGCTGACTGGCGGTGGAAAATAAAAATAAAAAACGTTTTGGAACCTTGACAGGGTTACAGAACATCACTCGCCTACCGAGCGATGTTCAGCCTTGACCCAAGAGGTTTATGGTTTTTGTTTAATCAGTCGCCACGCTAACCACCGTGCCCACCGCTCCAACCGAGGTTCATAAGTTAAATGGTATATATATGCATTGTGTTTGTATAAAAGATGCCCATACGTGCCATGCTGCCCATGCAATACACTCGTCTGGCTATTCTCATATTATGCCAGAAAGTGCAATGGTTAATATTTGATGATGGCACAAACATTAATTTCACAGAAAACACTCGCCCCCTCCCCCTCTACCTCCCATCCAACCCCCGCCCCCAGCTCCATAGCCCCCACTCCCCACACTCCCCGATTTATATTTCATACGTTTGCATAATTATTTAGACCCTGATTATTAAACTAAAGACATACAACCGAGAAATAATATATTTAAAAAAACACTCTTACACGGGGAACAATGTAAGTATTACGTAATTTTTTTCCCCTTACTAACCGCTTGTGTATAATGAACGCGGCGTTGATTTCATAGGCAAACGTTGATTTCTCTCGCTGCTGTTGTATGGTTAAATAATGCCTCGGTTTCTGAGCTTGCACGGTATGATGGTAAGGAGACGGGGGTGCAAGTGCTCGCGCGTGTGCGGGGGAGCGGTGGCGCAGCGGTTAGCGCGTTGCGGGGAAGACACCCGGCGAACCGAGTTCGATTCGCGTTCACAGCCACCGACGCCAGTGACGATTATCTGAACCGGTCCCGATCCTTCCCCCTAGGGCGACCACGAGGACGATACAGACGGCCGCCACACTCCCCTCGTGCGCCGTGCCGGCCTTCATGAGGTACCCCAAAATCCCGTGAAGGCTCTACGGGGGATCTTCGTCTTTGTGTCAACTTATGCGCGTGCATTTGGCTGTCCACGTGCTATATACACAATCACGGTGCGCCTTGTGAATGCGACCAAAGGCCAGTTGGCCGAAACGTCGAGTTACTCAATTTCATCTCAGTAACATTTTTTTTTATTTTTTCGTATGTCGTGTGTTTTAAAATAATTTCGCCCGTCGTGGTATCGTGTGTACGTACACGTATGCACGTGTGTGTGTGTGTGGATTGAGCGAGCGGTGGCGCAGTGGTTGTGCGGGCGCGCTACGGATGGGTTCGATTCCGACCCGCGATTGATCGCGCCAGTGGGGCAGATCTCTCACAAACAGCGCGCCAACTCGCCGTGACCGCCGTGGCCAAGTATGGTCAAACGACCACCACGAAGGAGCGACCCGATTGTAAATGATCGCTGTTGAATTATCACTCGTCGCACAATCGGCCACGTACGGTGCGGAAGAAGTTCGACATGCGTGGTTTGTCGTACGCACAACGAAATAGGCACTTTGCTAGCAGGACATTTACCCCCAACGCACACACAACGCGCGCACGTATCATGAACGGTGTACGTGGAAAAGTCACACGTGTGTGTCCGTACGTGCGTACGCAGTTGACACGCTCATGCATACACACGCTGGCGTTCTTACACACAGACACACAAATACACAAATATAAACACGTAGACACGTTGGTGTTCTTACACACAGACACACAAATACACAAATATAAACACGTACACACGTTGGTGTTCATACACACAAATACACAAATATAAACACGTACACAGGCTGGTGTTCATACACACAAATACACAAATATAAACACGTACACACGCTGGCGTTCTTACACACACACACAAATACACAAATATAAACACGTACACACGTTGGTGTTCTTACACACACACAAATACACAAATATAAACACGTACACACGTTGGTGTTTTTACACACAGACACAAATACACAAATATAAACACGTACACACGTTGGTGTTCTTACACACACACAAATACACAAATATAAACACGTACACGCGTTCGTGTTCTTACACACACACAAACACACAAATATAAATACGTACACACGTTGGCGTTCTTACACACAGACACACAAATACACAAATATAAACACGTACACACGTTGGTGCTCTTACACACACACACAAATACACAAATATAAACAAGTACACACGTTGGTGTTCATACACACACAAATACACAAATATAAACACGTACACATGGCGTTCTTACACACACACACACACACAAATACACAAATATAAACACGTACACACGCTGGCGTTCTTACACACAGACACACAAATACACAAATATAAACACGTACACACGGTGTTCATACACACACACAGACACACAAATACACAAATATAAACACGTACACACGTTGGTGTTTTTACACACACAAACACACAAATACACACAAATACACAAATATAAACACGTACACATGTTGGTGTTCATACACACAGACACACAAATACACAAATATAAACACGTACACATGTTGTTCTTACATACACACACAAATACACAAATATAAACACGTACACATGTTGTTCTTACACACACACGCAAATACACAAATATAAACACGTACACACGCTGGTGTTCATACACACACACAAATACACAAATATAAACACGTACACATGTTGGTGTTCATACATACAAATACACAAATATAAACACATACACACGTAAACAAAACTAAGACAAAGATCCCCCGTATAGACATAACAACCTGGAGGGGCAAGTGCTGTTCGCGAGTAGCACCTAACGAAAGCCCGAGACGGCACCCGAGTGCCTTAGGGGTGGCCAGCACCACTCCTGGCCGCCTTTGTCTCCCCCCCCCCCCCCCCGTGTAGACTTTGTCGCACTGTTGTATGCAAGCGTCGTGAGCGAGCAGCTTTTGAGGCCATTCGGGCAGCGGTGTGACGAGAACCACGCCCTGGCCGCCTTTGTCTTCCCAAATGCTGACGTTTGCAACACCGCACCGGGGAACTACTTTAAGGCTGAGTCGACCTAGGGAAGGTTCTAACTTGGTTCTGATGTCACTTGTCACCGATGATAGCCGTGAATAATAAACTCGGCTTTCCCGGGTCGAAGCGCGCCGCTCTAACCAATGCGCCACCGCTCACCCAAACACGTTAAAAAAAAAAACACGTGCACATCAAACAAAGATCCCCCGTGTAGCCTGGAACGGACTTTTGGGGCAAGTGCTGTCAGCGAGCAGCACCCATGAAGGGCCAACGCGGCGCACGCGCATATACACGTACATACAAAGATCCCCCATATAGCCTTAACAGACTGTAGGGGCAAGTGTTGTTAGCGAGCACCTATGAAGGCGTGCATACACACACACGTACATACACACACGTACATACACACACACAAACACACACACGTACATACACACACGTACACACACACGTACATACACATTTACATACACACACACGTACATACACACACACACGCGTACATTCAGACACGTACACACACGCACGCGACTACACATAACAACATACTCAATAACACAATAACACACTCACACGCGAATGCACAGGCAAATTCATACGCATCCACCCATGCGTGCAAACACAAACACACGGAGATACAAACACGTACAACAACATACACAACAAAAGATCTCCCGTGTAGCCTGTAACAAACTGCTAGGGGCAAGTGCTGTTAGCGAGCACCTATGAAGGCCGGCACGGCACGCGAGGGGATGGGTGGCCAGCACCACGCCCGGCCGCCTTTGTCTCACTCGTGGCGATGTTTATACATCGCACCGGGTACTGAGGCTGAGTCGACCTAGGGGAGGCCCAGGACCGGTTCCGATAATCGTCACTGGTGTTGGCCGTGAGAGGGAGTCGCGTTGCGCAGCGTAGCGCGAACCGCTACACCACCGATCCCCACACAACAACATAAACACACACACAAACACCAACAGACATACGTACACACAAACACACTCGCGCAAGCACGCAACAATAACTAAGACAAAGATCTCCCGTACACCCTTAACAAACTGCTAGGGGCAAGTGCTGTTAGCGAGCACCTATGAAGGCCGGTACGGTACACGAGGGGGTTGGGCCAACACCACGCCCGTCAGCCTTTGTCTCCCCAGTGGCGGTGTTGGCCGTGAACGGGAATCGAACTCGCGTCGCCGGGCGCGGTATTGCAGCGCGCTAATCACTGCGCCACCGCTCCCCACGTACGCTAACACTTACATGAAACGCACATGCACACTCATACGTACAGACGCACGCAATACATGCATGCATACAGAAACACACTCACACGCACGTACAAATGTGCACAGACACACGGAAACACGACCCCCTCCGCGCAACGCATTAGAGACACAAAAACTTGACCCTACAAACACACACACCAATACAGATATGCCTAACAAACACATACATACACATAAATACACACAAACGCATGCACACACAAAACACAACACACACACCAATACACAGACAAAACCCATCACACCAACACACAAAGATCCCCGTGTAGCCTTAACAGACTGTTGGGGCAAGTGCTGTTAGCGAGCACCTATGAAAGCCCGCACGGCACACGAGGGGGTGGGTGGCCAGCACCACACACCAATACACATACAGTACATACAAACACGCATACACTGTGATACACGAATACATTCGTCAAAACACACGAACGCACACACAGACAGTATAATCATCATCATCATACACACATTCAAATAAAAATACGCACCAACATCAACACGCACAAACACGCACGTTCACACACTCGCAAATACACACGTAGACACAAATGTATATGTGTTAAACACGCACACACGTGCACAAAGACAACACACACAAAACGCACAAACATATACACACACACAAACACGCATGCGTACACACACAAACAGATCAAATACAAATATCCCCCATATAGCCTGAACATACTTTTGGGGCAATTGTTGTTTAGCGAGCACACAACACGCACATGCACAAAGACAAACACACACAAAACAAACTAACACAAACACACACACACATCAACATACACACACACACAGAAACGCATTCAAACACACGTTCGCACAAACCGTACACACAAACACCAACACACAAACACACGCATTCAAACACACGTTCGCACAAACCGTACACACAAACACCAACACACGCATTCAAACACACACACACACATTGGGAAAGAACACGCGAACACGCAAACACGACCGATAAAACACGGTCGCTAATTCAAAAACACCTTCTCACACACACACACGCATTAATAAAAAGCAAATCTGCAAACATCACAATAACAACAACCGCCATTCGACACTAAGTGGCGGAGACGTCACCACGGCCCTTGTGCCAGGCTATGTGCACGTTGAGGCCACACAATGAACACACGCACAAACACAGCACCAACACACTTTCGCACAAACACAGCACCAACATTCTCACACGCAAACACAAGTTCGCGCACATGGAGATGAACACCCCAACGACAAACTTTCACACGCGAACCTTAACATACAAACACATTTTCACGGACACACACACACGGACAAAAAAGATGCCCCCGTATAGCCTGAACATACTTTTGGGACAAGTGCTGTTAGCGAGCACCTATGAAGGCCGGCACTGCATACGAAGTGGGTGTGGGTGGCCAGCACCACTCCCGACCGCCTTTGTCTCCCCTGTGGCGATGTTTACACAACGCACTCGGTACTTAGTCGAGGCTGAGTCGACCTAGGGGAAGCCCGGGACCGAGCCAGGTTCGTAGCCCAGGGCGTTAACCACTATACCTCTGCTCCGAGCCCACGAACACACAAGCACACACAAAACAATCACATGCGCGAAACACACACATTAAGACACAAGTTCACATGAACACAAACACACGTTCACACTCACGTTCATACACGCACAATCACACACACATTGAAACACGTACACACACACATGCGTTCACGCACAAACATGCGTTCACACAAACATACAAATACACGCGTAAACCACATTTCAAACACTTTCACGCGTGTACAGAAACACGCGCACGCGTTCACGCACGCACACCCATTGAAACTCACGTTAACAAACACAAAAACACGTTCACGCACACACACACATATAAACACACGTTCACACGCATACAAACACAAGTTCACACACACATACACACACACGTTCACACACAAAAACACACGTTCACATAAACACACACACATACAAACACACTTTCACACACACATGCAAACACACGTTAACGCACAAACACACGTTCACACACACACATACGAACACACGTTCACACACACCAACACACATACATACAAGCACACGTTCACACGCACAAACACATGTTAATACACACAAACACACTTTAACAAACACACACAAACACACGTTCACACACAAACACATGCACACATTGAAACACCCCTTCACACACACACACGTCACACACACACAAAGATCCCCCCATAGCCTTAGCAGACTTTAGGAGCCAGTGCTGTTAGCGAGCACCTATGAAGGCCGGCACGGCATACGAGGTAGCGGAGTGGGGGGGGGAAGGTCACACACATTGAAACACAAGTTCACATTAACACACACACACGCAGACGCGACGACATACGCACGCGCGCGCGCGGGTACTGAACCCCGGCTCGTTGTCCTTACCGGACGAGGGGCGATCCGAGTAGCGGGTACAATAAACCCACGCGGGCCACGCCATCGCCTGCTGCTGCTGCTGCTGCAGCTGCAGATCAACTCCAGGACTGCCTGATGCTCCTCCAGCTGCCCCTCCTGCTGCCCCTCCTGCTGCCCCCAGCCCGCCCGCGTTGGGAAGGGTCCCCATTTCCAGCGCGCGCTCCGCTGTCGCTCCTCCGTCCGCCTTGGCTCCGGGCTTCGCTCGAGACTTGGCCAAGCCCCCCAGCCCCTTGCGATGCAAGCGGCCGCTGCAGGGATTCGTTTGTCCGTCCAAACTGAAAGCGCCGCCACCACCGCCGCCACCGCCTCCTTGTCCGAGCTCGCGGATGATGATCGCGTTTCTTCCTCGACTGCCTCCTCCACCACCACTACCACCTCCACCACCACCGACGCTAAGAACGTCGTCGTCCTCATCCTCGTCATCGCCGTCGCCGTCATCGCCGTCGTGAGCGCGGTCGTCCGCGTGGTCGCCATTGCGCCGAGTCCTCTCCGGGGAGCGACTGCTGGACGAAGCGCTGTCTCCTCCTCCTGCTCCACCACCACCACCGCCGCCGCCACCACCGCCACCGCCACCACCTCCGAGGCTCGCCTCGCCCCGCCTGCTCGTCGACAGCGGCCTCGGCGGCAGGAGAAGCGCGCGGCCGCCGGGCTCTTTGCGCCGCCCAAAGTCCGGCCTTAGGATGTTCTCGATGAAGAAGTTGGTGAGTCGGCTTGGGGGGGGCACGGCATGAGGGGGGCCGGCTGCTGCTGCTGCGGCTGCTGCGACTACGGCGACAGCGGCTGCAGGAGGAGCAATCGGCTGATGGGCGGCAGCAGCGGCGATCTCCAAGGGTGGCGAAGCCGGCGGTGGTGGAGGTGGTGGTGGTGGCGGCGGCGGCGGTGGTGGTGGCGAAGATGATGACGAGGAGGAGGAGGATGAAGAGGAGCTTGAGACACGGGAGTCGGGGTCCCGGGTGCGATTGTCTTCCGTGCTCACGCCGTTATCCATGGGGGTCGCTCCTCCAGGAGCTGCGCGCCAGGCGGGAGTCTGGAGGAGCAGGACTCCCTCCTCCACCGGCCCCCGCCTCCTCCACCCCTCCACCTCCCCCCTCGCTACAGCCTCCCCCTGTCGCCACTGGTTACACTTTGTATCCCTCCTCTCTCTCGCTCCTCTCTCGCTCCTCTCTCCCTCCTCTCTCTCGTTCTCGCCGTGCGAGCCCTCGCCTCGGTCCGTTTCTCTTCCTCCGCTGTCGTGTGCCCGCGCCCTGCCCGATCTCCCCGCGCGCTCTCCCGCTCGTTCGCTCGCTCTCTCGCCCTCGCCCTCCTCACCGACGACCCACAACAATCAGCGGCAGGAGCAGACGCAAATCAGCTGCGGCCACCACCAACACCACAACCACCACCAACAACAACAGCAGCAACAGCAGCAGCCGCAGATGTTGACGCTGCAACGTGGGGATGGCAGAGAAGCGCGGCGACTTGCCACGGGTGCAGCCGCCGCCGACGGCGGAGATGGCAGCTTGCGCCGATGTGGGGTTCCGTTCTTGGTGCTGTTGCTGCTGATGCTGATGTTGCTGCTAATGTTGCTGCCGCTATGGCGGCGATAGCGGTGGCAGCAGCAGCAACAGCGGCGGCGGCGTCGTCGCTGTGAGAGAAGGACGCGGCGTAGGGGTGAAGGAGAGAGAGAGAATCCTTCTCGATGGGATGGCTCTGCCCCAACCGCGATGCGCGATTACGGGGAGGAGGAGGCGGAGGAAGAGGAGGATGAGGAGGCGAATCTCATCATCGTGGCGCGTAAGCCCTGCGGCGCGCGTTCCAGTTCAGGCAGTTCGCCGCGAATTCATTCCGCACGTCTCCGGCGTTCACTCACGAGCAGCGGAGCAGCGGAACAGCACCCCCACCGGCCCGCGTACCCACTCCACCGCGAGGCTAACCCGACCCGGCACGCCAGTCACCACGATCCAAATCGTGCACTTTTACTCGGCCGAAATGAATGCCCTGCCCACCACCACCACCATCACAACCCCCAAGATGCAAACTGTTGTTACGACTACGACCACTTTAGCGCATCGATAGCCGCCAGGGTGATGCTGCTGCTGCTGACACAGGACTATTGGTATTCGCAACGTTACACTTTTTCTTCTTATAATAATTATTATTCAACAAAAAAACATTCTCGCGTTGCTTTTGCTCGCTTGGTTCGCTGTGATTAAGAACGAGAGCGGGGGGGGGGGGGACTGCACGCTCGAGAGGGAGAGACGGACAGAGAGAGAGAGACAGAGGCGAGCAGAGAAGAGAGAGAGCGCAGAGAATTGGAGACGGCGGTTGGGTGGTGGTCGTGATGATGGTGGTGATGGTGGCTACTTGGCCAGGGTTGAAGCTGATAGCCCCCCCCACCCCCCGTGTGTGTGTGCGTCTCTCTCTCGCTCGCTCGCTCGCTCCCTCTCTGTCCGCGAGCCGCGTGACGCACTGATGTGCGATCAATTCCCTGAGAGCCGAGCTCTTATTGCAGCTCGATGATACGAGGCACGTGACGCCTCGCGCAACGCGCGCGCGCGACCAATGGTGAGCGCGATAGGCGACCCGACCGCGTAATGATGCCCTCGTGTATGCATGCATGCACGCACGTGTATATATATGTACACAAAGACAAAGAACACCCGTGTAGGCTTTTATCAGACCTTTGGGGGGGGGGGGCAAGTGTTGTTAGCGAGCACCTATGAAGGTCATTCCCCGACACAAGACGCGCGTGTGCGCGTCTTGTGTCGGGGAATGGTGGCGCAGTGGTTGGCGCGCTGCGATTGCATTCATCCCGACCAAAACCTGAGTTCAATTGCCGGCCGGCGGACATCACGGGTGTGGTGGCAAGCGGTATCTGATTATGTTTATTGTTAGTTGTCGGAGGGGGTTGGCATTCCCCTAGATTGACTCAGCCTCAAATTAGTAGTACACGGTTGTGGTACGTGCGTGCTTGTGTGTTTGGGGAGCGGTGGTGTAGCGGTTAGCGCGCTGCGCTATGAACCCGGCGACACATGGACCTCCCCTAGGTCGACTCAGCCTATAATTAGTACCTGGTGCGATGTGTAAACATCGCCACTAGGGAGAAAAAGGCGGCCGGGCGTGGTGCTGGCCACCCACCCCCTCGTGTGCCGTGCCGGCCGTCATAGGTGCTCGCTAACAGCACTTGCCCCAACAGTCTGTTAAGGCTATACGTCGGATCGTTATCTTTGTGTGGGGGGTGCGCAGGCTATACGGGGGATCTTTGTGTATAGCGTACAATTACTTAACACAGATGTGAGTTCGTCCTTGATTAGATTTGAGAAGAAACGAATTCTCGCACTTTCAGTATCGCATTCTCAATTTCTGCGGCCACTATGCATACATGGACATACGTGCGCACACATTAAACATGCTTTGTGCGTTCGTACGCACACGCTCGTGCATGTTACATATTTTAGTATATTGGGAGCGGTAATGTAGTGGTTATAGCGCACCGCGCTACGAATCCGACGTCGTGAATACCATTCCCGCTCACGGCCAACATCGGTGGCGAATATTGTAACCGGTCCTGGTTCTCCCCTGGGTCGGCTCAGTCGTAAATGAGTACCTTCTAGCATCAGGCGACCAGGCGTGGTTGCTGGTCACAGAGCCCCTCGCGTGCCGTTCCGGACTTGGTAGGTGCAGCTCGCCAACAGCACTTGCCCCAACAGCCTGTGTAGACTATACGGGGGGGGGGGGGGTCTTTGTGTTTGTTGCGTGGTGTCGGCCACCCACTCCCTCGTGGGCAGTGCCGGCCTTCATAGGTGCTCGCTAACAGCACTTGCCCCAATAAGCTGTGTAGGCTATACGGGGGGATCTTTGTATCGTATATATATTTTAAAATACAGTTAATGAATGGCATTGCTACAAAGTGCGTTTACATGTAAATACATGCCGCATTTTGTTTTACAAAGTCACCAGTATCAATGCCTTTAAAATCACAAAATGTCCATCATTAATTTACAGTGTAATCCCATAGTTATCTCTATATATGCATAGTATATATATGCAGACAGGAATTATGTGGGTGTTGACATTGTATCGCTTCGCATTACGCGATGGGGGGGGGGGGTCTCACGTCGCATGAGCCCATGCAGATGACAGATTTCTATAAATCGCACACGGCAAGACACGTAACCCCCACCCCCCTATAGCCATTCGCAGACTTTTGGGGCAACTGCTGTTAGCGAGCACGCGTACACATATAAGTGTTCCCCACCGTATTGACCTATTAGCGAACAGTTATGAAGGTCGGCACGGCACGCGAGGAGTTGGGTGGCCAGCAACACGCCCCGACCGCCTTTGTCTCCCCTCGTGGTTACGTTTACACACCGCATCAAGTACACCCCTTTGAGGCTGAGTCGACCTAGGGGAGACCCAGGACCGGTTCAGATAATCGTCACCGGTGTTGGCCGTGAGCGGGAATCGAACTCGGATCGCCAGGTTCGTAGCGTGGTGCGCTAACCGCTACGCTACCGCTTCCCCATATACACATAGATACATCGACTATACACTCACACGCATTCATACATACACACACGCGCGTGCGTAAAGACAAACACATGCACACACGTAATTTTTCGAGTCAAAATAAAAATATGAATCGCACGAGATAGTCGGGAATCTAATATTTTTGCTTCATACCGTAATAGTGTTTTCGCTTATTCTGTAGAGGTACGGTTCACTCTGTTAAGGGGAAACGTTACGTACGCGTGAGCGTACGCGTATCATCGCCGCCCGATACACAGACACGCTTAGACGTATTATGTGTACACGTGTGTATAGTGCGCATTATACATTGTATGCGCAGAGTAGTACAATGTAGTGTGCAATATGTGTCCGCATTGTACATTGTACATGCATGGAAGTGTACCGTGCGTTAAAACCGCATCATTCATTGTACATGCATAGTAGTACAAAGTATCATGGGTAACATCCACATCATGCATTGTACATGCATAGTTGTACAAAGTATCATGGGTAACATCCACATCATTCATTGTACATAAATAGTAGTACAAAGTATCATGGGTAACATCCACATCATGCATTGTACATGCATAGTTGTACAAAGTATCATGGGTAACATCCACATCATGCATTGTACATGCATAGTTGTACAAAGTATCATGGATAACATCCACATCATGCATTGTACATGCATGTTGTACAAAGTATCATGGATAACATCCACATCATGCATTGTACATGCATGTTGTACAAAGTATCATGGATAACATCCACATCATGCATTGTACATGCATGTTGTACAAAGTATCATGGATAACATCCACATCATGCATTGTACATGCATGTTGTACAAAGTATCATGCGTAAAGTTCGCAATATGAAGTTCAACACGTTCAATGGACATTGCACATGTACAGTAATGCAATGTATCACGCGTAAAGTCCGCATTGCACATGCAAGGTGGCACAATGTGGCATGCCTCAAGCGCGCAATGTTACATCGCAGCGCCCAAGAGCTTCTGTGGACACGAGCTTCACCTACCCCAAACCTTGAAGTTACGATTCGGGAGAGGGCCGTGCGAAGGAGCGTCTCCTTACACTCTATCTACCCACCGGCACATCGGCCCACACCGCCGCTCTCTGTACGCGCCAGAGTGTGAATGCCGTGGCGACGGAACACTCCACACACGCATTGCGAGTGGGGGGGGGGGGTCTGTAGCATGTGTTATAAAAGGGGCCCTAAATTCAACAACAACAACAACAAACACACGTAAATATTAAAACACGTACATGTTTTTTTACTTGCACAATAAAGTAATTGTATTTTTTTTTTTACATTCGCTATACGGCTCAGAAAATACGACAAATCGCTAAACCTTAAGCGCTCAGTCGTTCGTAAAAGTTGAAGGCGGCACAGTACTACAGTAATAGAGCAAGTGCAGCATCGCTGAATCGGAATTGAAAGCGTGAAAGCGTTTAGCGCGGGGCCCTTGGAAGTGCGGGGTGCCCCCCACTCCCACCACTCCCCCCGTAGCATTATGCGGCTACTTTTTTTGCGACTACGAAAATGCGGCACTTGCCGCTTATTGCGTTGCGTACGCCGTATTGCGTGCGCTCAATGTTCAACACTTGCCAAGTTGGCGTTTTGTGCACGTGGCACGCGCGTGTCGCGTCCCGTGGCCGCGCGTCGTTTGGCGAGACGACGCGAACTTCATGGTGCGCGTGAACTTGACGTCCGTGTAAGCCCGGGTGACTTTGGGCGAGGGATTTTATTTCGTGACCGGGTTTAAGATCGCCGCTGGTGCGACGCGCACTTTAAGTTGATGTTTTAATTTAGAACAAATATCGGCCCCCACCCCCCACCCCCGCCCGCCCCACCGCTCTCTAATTATTGGCGTGCAACTGTTTACCATATTGGTGTAGAATGACGTAATGTTCTTCTTTGGTTCTTTCGGTAAAGTCACGTAGAATGAGCATAAAATAATACATTGATACACAACACAAGCGGCCGAAAACGTCGTGAGAATATTATTGTGTTATTTTATTTTATCAATTTATTATTTTATTCTCATTCTACGTGACTTTACCGAAAGAACCAAGGAAGATGAATCCTTGCAGTCACGAAAGCTTTAAATTGACGTAATGTTATTTTGTTTTCTTGTCAACTGTTAACACTAATTATTGGACTTGGGGGTGTAACACAAACAAATGTCAAATCGTTACAATTTCATATTGCAATAACTGTGTTATTTCCTTATCTCTGTTTACAGGCAGTAGTCATTGTTGTTGTTTACATTCTCGGCCTACAAACTGACGGTTCACGACGATCATATTTGTATTATCACGCGGTACATTGGCAAAAACTTGCGCGCCTAAAGACGCATTCGAGCGTGCGTGGTGACGTCGACGCGCACGTCTGCGTGATGACGTCACCCCGTGTCCTCAACGCTGAGCCGGGTTCGTGCGTGGCGACGTCACTCCTGCCCCCCCCCCCCCCACTCCGCCCACAATTCACTCCGGCCGCGTATCCCACGCGAAATGCTTGGGCAGTGCTCGGCTAAACCTCAACTTACAGCTTTCGTGACTGCGATCGAAACGTCGGAGGTTTTTTGGGGGGGTTATTTTCTTTGAACCTATCTACGTGACTTTACCGAAAGACCCAAAGAATATCAGTGCTCAATTGTTGTTGATGTTGTCACCATCGTTGTAAAATGTTGTTCTCACCGGGCGTGCTGAACTCGTGTACCGAATTGGACACGTTCTGTTGACGTGACGCAAACCTTTACGAATCGGCCGTGTCGGGTGGTGGCGGGCTTAACGAATGCATTTATATTTACGTGATCTAAGACGAAAAACGCACCCGCACGCCAAAATGTGTGCTCGATGCCAATCAAGTGAAACAAGACTAGTCACGTAACATATACGCGCGCACACATGCACAGCGATCCCCCGTATAGCCTTAACAGACCGTAGGGGCAAGTGCTGTTAGCGAGCACCCTATAAAGTCCGGCACGGCACACGAGTGGGTGGGTGGCCAACACCACGCCCGGCCGCCTTTGTCTCCCTAGCAACGATGTTTAAACATCGCACCAGGTACTCATTTGAAGCCGAGTCGACCTAGGGCAGGCCCAGGATCCGGTCCAGACAATTGCCGCCGCCGTTGACCGAGAGCGGGAATCGAACCCGGGTGGCTGGGCTCGCTGCGTTAGTTGCAATGGTATCGGATGAGCGGTCAATATAAATACGCGTGTCTCTTCTGTATCACAAGCGATGCGTATGTGCCTGGCGGTGCGTGTGCTTCATATGTGGGGAGCGGTGGTGCAGCGGTTAGCGCGCCGCGCTGTGAACCCGGCGGCCCGAGTTCGATTCACGCTCAGGGCCAACACCGCCGGTGGCGATTATCTGAACCGATGCTGGGCCTCCCCTAGGTCGACGCAGCCTCAAATGAGTACCGTGTACGGTGTGTGTAGTAAATATCGCCACTCGGGAGACAAAGGCGGTCGGGGCGTGGTGCTGGCCACCCACCCCCTCGTGTGCCGTTTAAGATGCGATGTCATCTGTGTATGTCCACATTCAGGGCTCGAATGTATCCAGGTTTAACGACCCCCCCCCAACCAAAAAAATAAGACAACGAGCACACCTTCCACCCGGCTCACCACATCCAGTAACACCCCTCTCGCGATGGCCGTGGTTTAGTGCCACCAGTTCGCGTGCCAATCCCGTGTGAGGTGCGGTTGTGAATAATGAACGATGACGGTGGTGGCACCGATGCTGCGGCTGCTGCTGATGATGATGATGATCATCACGATGATGTCGAGTGGAGAAAGGCGGCGCAACGGACGGCGGAGCTGCAGTGGTCCCGCTATCTATCGGCTTCAGCGTCGCACTCCGACGGGGACCTTTGTGTGGACGCGCGTGGCTTCAGCCTGAAGATCGGAACGTCGCGAGATTACTACACTGGTTCGGGGAGGGGGAGGCCCGGGGGAGGCGGTTGACTCAGCCCATCATAATACTTCACTCCGGGTCGATACAATTGTGTACCGCTTTGTTGTTGTTGTTGTTTTTGTCAACAGCGGCGACTCGCCCGTTCTGCCCAAAACCGCCCGGCCATAGGAACGTGGACTTTCACACAACTGGCTCAGGGGCTGTGAAGAGGAGGTGATCGCTGTGTCGACGTTTGGTCCTATAGGACAGGGGGTCGGCATTTAAAATGGCAATAAGAAACGTTTGCTTTTCGAATTCGGTAAAACTACAACAACAACAACAAACTCCTCGATATTTAATGTGAGACTGGTGGCTCGTTAATAAATATCAGCGATGAAGCAGTGCCTTGAAGAGCCGCATGCGGCTCTGAAGAAGCAGCAGCAGCAGGTTGACGACTAGCCTGGACTCTTAAGGCAACGTGGCACTTTTTAAGGGCTGTTGACACACTGCCCCTGTGCAATTGACCAATCAACAACTTGTACGGCGATCTGGATAGACGCGACTATTGTCTGTGCGTGTTCAGCCCGGCGACCCGGGTTCGATGCCCGCTCACGGCCAACACCGGCGACGATTATTATCTGAATCGGTTCTGGGCCTCCCCTAGGACGACTCAGCCTCAAATGAGTACCCGGTGCGGTGTGTAGTAAACATCGCCACTGGGGGAGACAAAGGCGGTCGGGCGTGGTGCTGGCCACCCGCCCCCACATGTGCCGTTCCGGCCTTTATAGGTGCTCGCTAACAGCACTTGCCCCAACAGTCTGTTGAAGGCTATACGGGTGATCTTTGTCTCTGTTAAATGTAATCTCTCCAGGCCTTCGAGAACGTCATTACAATTTACATTACTCGCTCGGCACGTTCATTTATTACCAGCCGACATTATATGCTCGATACGCAGGCGTCAACGTGTGTTCAAAGACCAATACTCACACAGTGAGCGTGCGTGTATATAGCTCGAAGGTCATTCATCCAGCAGTGGATCGACAACGGCCGATTATGATGATGGTATATGTAATTTGGGCTACATATACGTGCACTGCAGCATACCTACGTGTGATGATATTGATGATATGGAGCGTGTTTACGATGAGTACAATAGCATGCCGCGTGCTGTGATATGAAGCATGTGTGTGATGGTACAATAGCACATGTATAGCGTGGTATATAATACGTAGCAGGCATATGGTGGTACAAGATCATATCCAGCGTGCTGCTATTAGTAGCACGCGTATACGGTACGCGCTGTTAATGTGCCAGTTGACTTGTTATTACAGTTAAACAATAATACTTTTTTATATATATAGCGATGCACACGAGTGATAACGCGTGTCATCCCGCGAAGAATTACCACCTACCAAATGATTAATGATGAAAACATAATAGGCGGCGATTTTGGGTCGGCGATCCTTCTTTAAAGCTGAAGAATCGCCCGATTATTTTCACAGCGGCGTTATGGACTAATGTGAGTCTGCGTGTCCTGTGACGATGCCCTTGTGCACCAACGCAGACACATCTCACCAAAAACAATCGGGTTCATTTTTTTGGGGAGGAGGGGGGGGGGTCTCATCGTGCTCGAGTTAGGCTCGCAAAAAAAATCCCAATTGGTTTGACCAGATATTATTGAATCTTGATTTGAAGCTTTCGTGACTGCATACTTGACTGCATACTCTTTGGTTCTCTCGGTAAAGTCACGTAGGTATATTTTATTTTATACCTACGTGACTTTAGCGAAAGAACCAAAGAGTATAGATATTATTGGTGAGAGCACTCCCTCTAACCATATATATACCACGAAGAACGTATGGCACGCACGAACTCTAATGCACACGCATGGGTACACGGTCTAGCTTCTGCGTATGGCTGGCGATGATTTATATAAATGCGAACACGTTCAAGTGCTGTTTGCGAGTATCACCTATGAAGGACAACACGGGGCACGAGGGGGTGGGGGCACCAGGTACTACTTTGAGGCTGAGTCAACCTAGCGGTGGCCCAGGACGAGTTCAGATAAAAGCCACCGGTGTTGGCCGTGAGCGGGAATCGAACTCGGGACGCCGGGTTCGTAACTACGCGCGCTAACCACTGCGCCACCGCTCGCTCGCACGCACGCACGCGCGCGTAAGCACACAACGAGGCTTGATTCCTGCGTGAATGTGAAAAATAACGAGACGTTTTTTTTTTGCTCTGTACAAAAGTGAGCAGTCTTCTATTTACGGCAAAGTCTCGTGATTTAAAAAAAAAACACGGCCAGCAACCCTGACTACGTGAGTTGAAGGGGAAGCCGAAACCTTGCGTTAGGCGGCACTTTACTCCCACACCCGATCACCCGGGTCACGCTCAACATCGGTCACGATTGTGAGCCTCTCCTAGGTCGATTCAGCCTTAAATATAAGTTGCCGCTGCGATGTATAAAACATCAGCACTGGGGAGACAAAGGTAGCCGGTCCTGGACCTCCCCTAGGTCGACTCAGCCTCAAATGAGTACCTGGTGATGTGCGTAAAAACATCGCCACTGGGGAGACAAAGGCGGCTGGGCGTGGTGTTGGCCACCCACCTCCTCGTGTGCCGTGCCGGCCTTCATAGGTGCTCGCTAACAGCACTTGCCCCAACAGTATGTTACAGGCTATACGGGGGATCTTTATATTTGTCTGTTAATCAATTGCGGTAACATTATGTAAATAACACACACAGGCACAATTTATTTCCTATCACAGGCTATGTATACACTGTCTTAGAATGAATATATACAGTACATAGGACGTGAAATTCAAAAATATTCTAGCAACAGTAAGTAGAATTTTATTAAAACGGGGATGCACAGCACTTTCCACTCACGATCGACTTAAAAAAATCTCAACACACTTGTCAGCAACACTGTGCCCTTAAATAGTATATATATAATTCGCGACGTTTCGAGCATCGACCCTTCACCATAGAAAATAAATAGACAGGCAATAAAGAAAGAGTGGCTGAGAAGCGAGAATACACCCTCCGGCCTCTAAATTTATTTGCTATCGAAGAAGGTTCATTGTCCGAAACGTCGCCAATGACGCATTTCCTTTTAAAGCCACAGTGGCGTCGTCGTTGTTGTTGTTGTTGGCGAGTGTGATGGTTTTGTGTTTTTGTTCGCTAGCTGTGCTTGCGCGCCACTGCCAACGAAGAAGCAGCAGCAGCAGCATCGCCAAATAATGTATTGCATTGCGAACTTGGTAAGCCGGTTTGAAATTCAATGCGTACTTAATGATGCAATATCCTCTCTGTGTGTGGGTGGGTGGGTAGAGATTCACACTTGGAAGAGCGAGCGATGGCGTATCGGTTTAGCGCCACGCTGCGCTACGAACCCGGCGAACCCCGAATCCGATTTCCGCTCACGGCCACCAACGGTGACGATTATCTGAACCGGTCGTGGGCCTCCACCGCTAGGTCGTCTCAGCCTCAAAACGAGTGCCCGGTGCGGTGTGTTAACATCGCCACTGCTGACCTTCCATTTCCTCGCGTGCCGTTCTGAGCTTCATAGGTGATCGCTAACAGCACTTGCCCCAAAAGTCTGGTGAAGGCTATACGGGGTAATCTGTATCTTCGTTTGCAGCGATCCCGTCTGTACGATGCCCAATTGCCGCGGTTTGAAGACACACCGGTCTCTTGAAACTAAATCATTAAACATCCACGCGTTTCTCACGAGCATTGTCGTCCACCACGGTCTATCCACTTGCTCGACCGAACGGCTTCCGAAAGTTGTTGCAGCAAAACCGAGCCGGGCCGGGTCACCCTCTGCCCGGGAGTAGCCCAAGCACGCCCCGCTTGAATCGCGCTCCATCTCCCCGCAGTGACGTTCCCCACACTACCACCACCACTTGTAGTTGTTCTCGCTGCTGCATCAACAGAGGAAACTCCATTCCCGATGTTTTCACTGCAGCGTAATTAGTTTAACGTGCCTCGTGTATACAGACGGCTGCGTGTGTGTGTGTGTTTGGACGCGGAAACGTGGGGAGTGGTGGCGTAGCGGTTAGCGCTACGCTGCTGTGCTACAAACCCCTGCGACCCGAGTTCGTTTCTTGCTCACGGCCACCAATACCCAGACTGTAGGGGCAAGTGCTGTTAGCGAGCACCTATGAAGGCCGGAACGGTACACGAGGGGGTGGGTGGCCAGCACCACGCCCTGATCGGTCCATACACATGCAGACATACATACACATGCAGACAGACATACATACACATACAGATATACATATACATACAGACATACATACACATGCAGACACACGGACACATACAGACACACGGACACACACGGTTTAAACATTCACCGCTAGTGTTAGCCGTGGCTGGCAATCGAACTGAGATTGTCTGGTTCAGTAGTGCAGTGAGCTCATCACTAAACTTTCGCCGAACTCATCACACCTTCTCCCCACTCTTCTCAAAGACAGAAAAAAACAAAGATTCCCCGTATAGCCTTCAACAGACTGTTGGGGCAAGTGCTGTCAGCAAGCAGCACGGCGCACGAGGGGGTGGGTGGCCAGCACCACGCCCGGTCGCCTTTGTCTCCCCAGTGACGATGTTTATACACCGCAGCAGGTGATAATTTATGGCTGAGTCGACCTAGGGGAGGCCCGGCACCGGGGGAGCGGTAGTGCAGCGGTTAGCGCCATGCACTACGAGCCCGGTGCCCCGAGTTCAATTCCAGCTCACGGCCAAACACCAGTCAGGATTATTTGAACCGGTCCTGGGCCTCCCCTAGGTCGACTCAGCGTCAAATGAGTACCTGTTGCGGTGTGTAGTAAACATCGCCACTGGAGAGACAAAGGCGTCCGGGCGTGGTGATAGCCACCCAACCCCCTCGTGTACCGTTCCGGCCTTCATAGGTGCTACTCGCGAACAGCACTTGCCCCATCAGTCTGATAAGGATACACGGGAGATCTTTGCCTTTGCGTGGTTTCATAGCGCTCGCGTTATGATTGCCACGACATCTTCATCGCACGCCGCCTTTGGTGAGGCAGCTGTTTCATGAAGAGGCTGTGACACTCTTCAAAGTTTCGCGCTGCGGGTCGCCATGGCATGTGTCTGTGTGTGTCAGTGTGTGTGCGTGTGTCTTCGTGTGTGCGTGTCTTTGTGTGTGTCTGTGTGTCTTCGTGTGTGCGTGTCTGTGTGTGTCTGTGTGTGTGTCTTCGTGTGTGCGTGTCTGTGTGTGTGTCTGTGTGTGTCTCCGTGTGTGCGTGTCTGTGTGTGTCTGTGTGTGTGTGTCTTCGTGTGTGCGTGTCTGTGTGTGTGTGTCTGTGTGTGTGTGTCTTCGTGTGTGCGTGTCTGTGTGTCTGTGTGTGTGTGTGTGCGTGTCTTTCCCCGAAAGTCTGTTAAGGATATACGGGGGATCTTTGTCTTGTTCTTACGTGGGGGAGCGGTAGTGTGGCGGTTAGCGCGCTGCGAACCCCGAGGCCCGAGTTCGACTCCGGCTCACGGCCAACACCAGCGACATTCATCTGAACCGGTTATGGGCATCCCCTAGGTCGACTCAGCTTCAAAAATTAATACCTGGTGCGAGCATCGCCACTGGGGAGACAAAGGCGGCCGGGCGTGAAATTTCGGCCACACCATCCCCCTCGTGCTCCGTTGCGACCTTCGTGGCCGTCTCGATAATAGCACTTGCCCCGAAAGTCTGTTCAAGCTATACGGGGATCTTTGTCTTTGTGTACATAAGTTTAACATTTTAGGGGGGGGGGAGGCGAAAATTTGGGAATGTCCGCGTCTCGAATTCCATTGTACCGTAATTACGCTCTCACGTTTCAGATGCCGGCGTTCGTGTTATCCGCCTTCGGGGTTTCTGGCGCCGCGTGTTGGATCGGCACCCGTGTCCGACGTTTCGCTCGCCACTCGCCGGCAGCCGCCTCCTCTGGGCACTTCTACACGAGGCCGAAGAAAACCGCTGCCGCTCGTTCCCGCACGTTGGGGACGCCCGTCGCATGTCGTACGATGCCACATTCACGCGATTCGTATTTGCACAACGTGTTTTGAAATACCGTTGTTGTTGTTGTTTATAATTAGCGTCAATATATCGGCAGCAGCAGCAGCCATGGTCAGTCCACTGCTGGATAGAAGGCGCTCTCTAGGTCGCCACCAACCGCACACGATCCCGCGCGATACGGCTTCTTATGTAGTTGGCTTAATAAATTAGTTATTTACGCGAAGATTATTGGTGTCAACGGAATAATTGGAACACTGAGAAGTGCGATTAGTGCATAGAGTATTACATTTATACAAAAAAACCTAATAGTGTTATAAAACAAAAATATGTCCGA
The DNA here is from genome assembly GCF_048934315.1 of Petromyzon marinus. NCBI lineage: Eukaryota > Metazoa > Chordata > Hyperoartia > Petromyzontiformes > Petromyzontidae > Petromyzon > Petromyzon marinus. The sequence goes on from NC_133685.1 coordinate 3,920,295, forward strand.
TGTACATTTCACGACGCTCTCGAAAGGGTTAAATAGATTATATTTGCTACGAATATAGTCGAGCTTACGTTTATGGGTACAAATAAAATTAATGAACTGCAAGTTTAGGGATATGGATCCACCCTAAATTAAGCCTTGCTCAGATTGATTTCACTCACAGCGGGGGGGGTAAGAGTCAAATAGGGTTCAAGGGTCAGTCTATCGAGTTCTACATTGGTCCGTTGATCTCGCGAAGAACACTCATCATTATCATCATCACCAGCACCATCACTCATTGTAGATGTTGCGGGTTTACTCTCCAACACAGCGGTGTGCTGAACGAGTAACGAATTGGCATGTTCTGTTTATGCGACAAACCTTGCTAATTGGCTGTGTCGGGTGGTGGCGGGTTTAGCGACACATTTATATTTACTCGATCTAACGCCCCCCCCCCCAAAAAAAAACCCCTCTATATCATGGACCATCACTCATCATCATCACCACCACCACGAAGCAAGTGGATCATAACCCTGCCGTCAAGTATGACACTAAGAGAGAACGCAGTGCGAGAGTCGATTTCGCTTCCCGGTCGTCACAGACCACGCGTCCGTCCATACGAGACCTAATTTCAGCGCATTAACAGAAGGTCCATTGCATATATATAGTTTCACAGCAAAAGCTGGGGGGGGGGGGTGAATGAAATACTATCTCGCAAAATGTGCCAGCTGTTTCTACTCACACACATATATAGTCCTTAACGTTGGCATTCTCATATTTACATTAGGCGTCGGCTCGCGTTACGAATCTGCTACTCTTGAAACGTGGGTTAAAGGCACATCGATTTGTATGCCAGTGCAGTGCGACGTTCAGAAGCGTGTGTGTGTGTATGTACGTGTGTATGTATGTAGTACACACAGCAGACACTGGTCACATGTAGCGCATGCACTGCGATACGAACCTGGCGACCCGTGGTCGATTCCCCAGTTCACGGCTAACGTCAGCAGCGAGCGATTATACCAACCGGTCCATGGGCCTCGAGTTTCATCAAGCTGACACTGACCATCGTGGTGAAGTATGGTCAAACAACTAGATGTACACTTACCGAGGAATTCATCCAGCAGTGGATTGACAGAGGGCTGTGTATATTGATAAGAGTGTACCGCATGTCGACTCGTTGCATAGATTAATACTTTGAATCCAGTGACCACCCTGATTGTTTATTTGGGTATCATAATATTGTAGAAAGTAATAATCGTAATAAGCATTGTATGCGTCGTGAGCTTCACTCACAGCTGACGGTAAAGATCCCGTGACGTCTTTCGCAAGCGTTTAGGCCCATCGTGTGCACGCGTCTAGCTCCACATTTGGCAAATTTGTTATTTTACAGATCTCTAATAAAAATAATCACCACCAAATTACGAAAGTGAGATTATACCATCGCAGCCCCCCCCCCCCCATCTCGCGCTACTGTAACAACAATACAATTGTCAGGCCACTCGTGAAAGAGGGGTCACGTCTGCACGTGGCTGTCTTGTGACGGTAAGTCGAGAGCCGCGCGATACGCACAGGCGTACAATGGTACGAGTCGGGGTTGTCTGACCCCCCCCCACGCCCCACCCCCCGCCGATACGATGTGGCGTGAAATTGCCGTCGGGTGTGACACCGATTGATTAAAGCCGGATAGCCTTTGTCAATTTGCTAACGTACAACAAAAAAAAAACAACGACGAGCGGCTTTTTGTTTTTAATTTAACCCCGCCACAGGTCTAGCCGGCGAGATTGCGCGCGATGAATGAGTTCGGGATAATCGCCGTGAGCGCGTACACGGAGGTGTTTAGTTTTAAATGTTTGTATTTATTGGTTATTTGAGAACACTGTGTACGTATTATAGTTGTTGATTTTGATCATGAGAACGCACAATAATGCTACATCTTCATAATACTGGCGGCAGTAGTTGCACGAACGCAACATGACAAAATAAAACCACGCATTCAACAACAACAACAACCACAACAACAACACCGCGTGGCCTTAAAACGATAAAACAATATATACCGGCCGACGGTTCGGGAAATGACCCTTCTACACATCACACAGATGCTGTAGAGCTGAAACGTCACAGATGGTGTGTACAATGTTTATTTAAAATCAGATTATATCACCGAAGAACCGATGAACTTATGTTTGAGATACTCGTAAGACGACGATGTTCAATGTGAACCTTGATTTTGTTAATGCGGCCAACGTCGATGACGAATATTTGAACCGGTCCTTGGGCCTCCCCTAGGTCGACTCAGCCTCAAATGAGTACCTGTTTCGATGTGTAAACACCGCCACTGGGGAGACAAAGGTGGCCGGGCGTGGTGCTGTTGTTATTTCTGCTTTGTTCTGTTACCCATTGCTTAGTTTTTTTTTCTCCCAAAATCGCCCTTGTACACTGGGCTACAGTCCTCTACAACATGCATAACATATGTCAATACGTTACAGCGCCTTGGTCAATCCACTGCTGGATGCATGGCCCCCTCCCCCCTCCCGCTCACGGCGTCTCATTTGAGGAGGTTGTTTGACCATACTTCACCACGCTCGTCAGTGTTGGTCGGTTGATAAAGGAAGGGTGAGCCCCATGGGATCGGTTCATATATCGCTGGCCACTGACGTTAGCCGTGCATCGGCTTGTCCATTGTGCTCGCCTCAATGGTAGATCCGTGTATCGATCAGCACACCTCCGATTAGCACGGTTGGCTAAAGAAGTTCAAGGTACGGTGCGAAAGAAGTTCAACATACAATGCATCTATCCATCCATCCAAAGTAATTTTTTGCAGACCGAATAACTTCGTGAATAACAACACCAACAACAACAACACGAATAGTATAATAGTCATCATCAGCCATGGTCTATCCACTGTTGGACAAATAGCCTCATCCCCAAGACGCCCCCCCCCCCCCAACTCTCACACGGCGCTCGCGATGCAACAGCAGCAACAACGGAAATCCACTCCCCTCTACACGGGAGCGGGATTAATTGGCATCGCTCCATCTCCACGGTGCGGAACGTCCCTGTGCTCTGCCTCCTTTGGCTGCCACTCCGTCACCAGTCTCGACCACCCGACGAGAATCGCCTCCCGTCCCATCCCCACAAACGGTCCCAACCTCATACCAACATCGACGTCGGCGTGGTTACTAATTGTGGGTGTTTGTGAGTGCAGTAAAAACAAAACAAAAATCATCGTTAACGAGCAGACACTGTTGCCTTTTTACACATCCCTTCAGCCACGCGGCCACCTCCGAGCGCGGAACGCTCAGCAGAGTTGTGTTCAACGCGAGCGAAACTCTGGACCGGGTTCGACATTCGGTGTCTCATCAGCAAGCCAGGCTCGCAACTCGGTGGCGAGTATAGGAAAATATCGACGTTCTCGGACGCATGGACTACATTTTTTATCAACACTTTTATCAACACTTATAATATTTCTATCCATACTTATCAGATATGTAGAGCCCTTTGTCAGTTCACTGCCGGATGAAGGCCTCGTCCACGCGGTGGCTATGCACGCGGTGTGGAGTCCAGCCCGGTCGAGGCGGCAGCGAAGATTGGTGGATCAACGTACAGAGGGGCGCCACGGTGGCTAGGAGATGTTAACTACCTCGCCTGGTATACAGGAGGTCGTGGGTTCGATCACGACTCTGGCGCCTGCTGCTGTATATTTGGAGTTTGCGTGTCTCTCTCCGTAGTCGCGTGGATTTTATTTTCCATATTGATATTTAGAATGAACGTGCGTTCGAAGTATTTGACTGCTCTGAATTTCCACGTGAGCTATCATATGTGGCCAAGTCGCTTCTGAAAAAGAGTTATAACGGCTCAGTGGGGCCTTACCTGGTAAAATAAAACAAAAACATCGCTTAGTTTAGTAGATGCTGTGGGCGTTCGAGGAGGTTGCTATACCCTGGCTCACCAGGAGACGGCAGTGTGTAGCGAGTGGATGACGGGGGGGGGGGCGGCGGCGGGATCGAGTGTTGCCCCCTCGCACGTGTGTGTGTTTTCTCTGGTTTCCTCCCACGTGTAGAAGAAGAAGAATAAACATCAGTAATAATAATAAGACTCATCATTAATCGGCCGAAAACGTCTTTGATAAAAAAAAACAATGTGGCGACAGGATGGTCCTGAATAAAGAGTCTTACGACTCGGTGTTGCCCGCCTGGATGAATAAATAAACACTGATAATAATAATAACGACAATAATTAAGACGAAACTGTGAACAAGTGTGGGTCAAAGGGGACTTGTTTGACCGCCGCGCTACTCACCAGAGTACGATCCTCCGCTCACGGCCAATACCGGTGACGATTATCTGAATCGGTCCTGGGCCTCGCCTAGGTCGACTCGGCCTCGAATGGGCACCCGATGCGTGTGTCTAAAAGGCGTCGTCACTGGGGAGACAAAGGCGGCCGGGCCGTGGCGTTGGCCGCCCTACCCCCTCGCGTGCCGCAGTGCCGACCTTCGTGGGTGCTGCTCGCTAACAGCAGCACAACTTTGCCCCAAACAGTTCTGGTGTTAAGGCTGTACCGGGGGAGCTTTGTCTTTGTCTGAGCATGCTTCACCGCGCGCGTGTGTCGACGTCGATGGGCAAGCTGGAGTCGCCACGTGGCCTTATTTATTCGAGTCGTCTGTGATTGCAGAGACTCTGCTCAGCCGACTTTGGATGCGTTCCATTTACAAGGCAAAGCTGGTAGGGGCTGCTGTGTGTCTGTGTGTGTCTGTGTGTGTGTGTCTGTGTGTATGTGGGGAGCGGTGGTGTAGCGGTTAGCGCTACGCTGCGCTATGAACCTGGCGACCCGGGTTCAATTCCCGCTCACGGCCAACACCCAGTGACGATTATCTGAACCGGTCCTGGACCTCCCCTAGGTCGACTCAGCCTCAAACGAGTACCCGGTGCGGTGTGTAAATATCGCCACTGGGGAGACAAAGGCGGTCGGGCGTGGTGCTGGCCACCCACCCCTTCGTGTGCCGTGCCGGCCTTCATAGGTGCTCGCTAACAGCACTTGCCCCTACAGTCTGTTAAGGCTATACGGGGGATATTTGTCTTTGTATGATCGAATGCAGGGCTTATTCATTGTAATAATTATATTGCCTGTGGTATAGTAATTACGCAGTATTAGATAATGACGATATAAATAGTTGATCTTATGTACATTACACGTCTCGGTGGTTCTACATATATACGGCAATTACGTAACGCTTCGTATGATAACAATGGCACTGTGTTATAACGTATAATCTACGCATCCCTTTGTGAGTTCTCCACTGCTGGATGAAGGCCTACTCTCGTTATCCCAACGTTGGCCCAACGTTGCACCAACGGTTCCCGCCGCAAGCCAACGTTGATGCAACGTTCGGGCGACGTTGGCATGTGTACTACAGTCGGCGGGTGATGTTAAAGTATAATGTTATTCCTAGAAGGCCTAAGGACTACACGTTCGAAAAGGTGTCCTTAATGGAGGCGCGGAGTTCCACATCGCTCTGAGACTCGCGATTAACAACACAGATCGCGACTTGATTCGAAGCTTTCGTGACTGCAGGAATTACTCTTTGTTTTTTTTTTCGGTAAAGTCACGTATAAATAAGAAATAATAAAATAACATAGTAGCGTACGACGTTTCGGTTGCAACACAAGCAGCCATCATCAGGTACAGAAGAGCTAAATTTACGAGAGAGAGGAAACACATAACCCCAGATGTATATACAGACACCCAAGTAGGGGGGAACTAACACAGATACAACAGGGTACAACAGAGAGAGAAGCATACCAAACAAACAGGGTTTAGCTAAATTTGGAAACCATATAAAGCGACACAGACGGTCGGTCAAAACACAATTGTGTTTCCCCTCTCTCGTAAATTTAGCTCTTCTGTACCTGATGATGGCTGCTTGTGTTGCAACCGAAACGTCGTACGCTATAATGTTATTTTTTTTTTTTTATTTATACGTGACTTTACCGAAAAAACCAAAGAGTAACACAGATTCCCCCTATATCCCTAACAGACTGTTGGGGAAAGGGCTGTTAGCGAGAAACCTAAGAAGGCCGTCGCGGGACACGAGTGGATGGCGATGTTTACACACCGCACCAGCTACTCATTTGAGGCTAAGTCGACCTAGGAGAGGCCGCGGACCGGTTGGCCGTGAGCGGGAATCGAACCCGCGTGGCGGTAACGCGCTAACCGCTGCGCCACCGCTCCGCACTCGCTAAACACCCGCGCGCATCATCGCACTTGAGTAAAGCCGTCATCAGGAGTGAACCGAGTGGTTACCACTCTCCCTCTCTGGGTGTGACTCTGAAGCCGATCAACAAGGTTTTATCGGTTACCCCTTTAAACGTTGCGTACTTTCTGATACCCAATTCAGATCACGTTTCGTTATTTCGTGTGCTGTAAGAATCCTGGCGTGGTGGTTAGCGCTACGCTGCGCTTCGAACAAGGTCAACCGGGTTCAAATCCCGCTCACGGCCATCAACACCAAGTGGCGATTATCTGAACCGGTCCGGTGCCTTCCCTCGGTCAACTCAGCCTCAAATGAGCACCTGGTGCGGTGTGTAATCATCGCCACCGGGGAGACAAAGGTGTCCGGACGTGGTTCTGGCCACCCACAATCTCGCGTGCCGTGCCGGCCTTCATGGATACTCGCTAACAATACAGTCTGTTAATACTATACGGGGGATCTTTCTATTTCTTATAATATATACACACACGTGTGTGTATGCATGTATACATATTCTTGTATGTGTGTGTGGGGAGCATTGGTGTAGCGGTTAGCGTGCTGCGCTACGAACCCGGCCATCCGAGTTCGTATTCCCACTCACGATCAATAACACAATATTTAACGCGATCATGGGCCTCCCCTAGGTTGACTCAGCTTTAAACACATAACAATTATAAGTATATTAATACATCGCCTTTTAACTAGACGCGCTGTACAAAATAACCAAACTAACAAAAATGTTACAATAATAATGATAAAAGGCAGTTTCGAAATTAGCTAATAGTTCAATAAACGGAAGTGCATAAATACTGTGTGTACATTTCATATATATGTACATACACATATATGTACTTGTTTCTAAAATTTATTTTAGATATATGTATATATATACAAATATGTTTTACACATATATATAAAAAAACATATTTCACACAGGCGGAATTCTGGGAGTTAAGAATTTAAACAGTGAAAAAACAAATCTGTATTGTTTTTAGGTTGAGGTGTAGAATGTGTGACGGTGACCCGTCCATTCATTGACTTTGTCATTTATATTCTTTATACAACGACGCTGATGATTACTGATGAGATACTGAATGTCGAAACCGGTCCGAAGTTTTGCTTGCATCGCACCCAATGCAGCTGAAAATAGAATACTCTCACAGAAGGCCCGTGTTTGCCTGATGGAACGTGTCTAAATAAATACTTTAATTATATGCATTTGTTCATTTGTGGAGGGACAGACATGTGAACGAAGCATATTATTTGTCTACGCTTGTACCGTATTCTATTTTACAACTGAATTATTATCCAAACTTCCCAACACAGAACTCTCGGAAAAAAATAACCCCCCCCCCCCCCGTAACCTTGAGAACCCATCTGGCGCCTCCGATAATAATGATCACGGTTGGCTACGTACGGTAAAAAAAAAATCACAACTACATGCATACATGTATTGGGACTTTTCTAAAAGAATAAACACAAATATAATCATTATTATTGCTATTGTTGCCGTTTAGAAAATACGAACACTATCATCTTCATTTTTCTTCCTGATGACGACCGCTTGTATTGCGATCGAAACGTCGTAGTTTTTGTTTGTTATTGTTTGTTATTTTCTTTGAACCTATCGACGTGACTTTACCGAAAGACCCAAAGAATATTCTATTGTAAAGCACCCCCCGTGCCGCCTACCCGCTCACGGCTCAGCGTATTTCAATGAGGTTCCTAATTATCAAACTGTCGTGGAAGTCGCAACTCCATCCGCTGGATGAGAACCACTCAGCTCGCTGAGGAACACGGCACGCATACAATGGCGAGATCAAAGCTTGATCCGCTGTGACTGCCTCTGCGGGTGAAACCAAACGTCGGATTGTGAATGAATGCATCTCGAGTCGAGGCTACAACTTCGGGATGACACTCGGAAGTTGTGGCCTCGTTCGATATTTTTGCGATCGATTTTCAGTTTTCTTATTGCCCCTGAAACTTAACAAAAAAACAACACGTTGTATTTAATCTTGATTCGAAGCTTTCGTGACTGCAGGAATCCATACTCTGGTTCTTTCATGTAAAGTCACCCGAAGACGGTCGCTTGTGTTGCGATCGAAGCGTCTTGATCTATTCAATTTCTATCTACGTGACTTTACCTAAAGAACCAGGGAGTATGTTGTATTTAGTTTTGGGCGGTCCGGGTTGTGAACGTTATATTTGGGTCGCGATAGCAACTTTAATTGTTCTGTTTTAGAACCTGAATAGAACATAGGTCAGGTCGCCAGGTCATGATGGTACGTCGAGGAAAAGTAAGGCTCTTCATTACTTTTTAAAGTACGGATCTTCATTCATTTTAGAAATACGGCTCCTCATTCATTCAAAAAGTACGGCTCTTCATTCATTTATTTGAGTTGCGGACTCGGCTGGGAGGTGAGGTGCAGTATTGTATCGATGCGTCGATGAATATGGATCCACGTTGCTTCGATAAATGAATCGAATCGCGCGCGTTGCAAGAATGTCACGCGGTTTGCTTCCCGTTAATATACTCATACCTGTCAACCACTTATCAGTGCCCTACCTTATTATAATTCAGGCCTTATTGGTCACCACGTGCCCTTATAAATCTCAACGTTCATCCGACAAAGTCCCACCACAAGGGAGAAACACAAACAAATAGATATGTTGTGTGCCCGTATTGTAACGGCTGTTGTGCCGTATGGACCTGAAAACTCGATTTACCTGCACAATAATACGGGGTAAACTGTATGGGTTGACACGGTATGATACTATACACTACTCTACACTACTACATACGTGTCTACCCCTGATCAGTGCCCTACCTTATCACGGACCAATTCAGACCTTATTGGTCACCTCCGTGCCCCCTTTAAATCGCAACGTTCATCCTACAAAGTCCCATCACAAGGGAGAAACACAAAGAAAGACAAAAATCAATTATTGCCCGTGTTGTAACGGCTGTACGCCGCATGGACCTGAAACTCAATTCCCCTGTACAAGAAATACGGAGTCGAACCGTATGGGTTGACAGGTATGGTATATCCTGTACATGAAAGTCCTTATAGGTTCAACCTGACACCTCCCCCCCATCCTCGCCATACAGCCGCCACTAGAGGCCGCTACAATCATAGAACATGTGCTGCCCTGGGTCTTCGCGGTTGGCTTCGTCCCGTGAAGAGCTCTGTCTCTCTCTCGCACGTGATTTGTGAGTCACGCGGCGTTGTTGTGCTTCACACAACTGCCCGACGTTTCGCTGCAACAAGCACACACACAGCGGGGCAAACGCTCACTTCCCCTAAGACAGACGCGGAATGTTTATTTACGCCGCAAATTAATCCGATGAGCTTTCAAGCTCTTTTTCGCAGATGTCCAGTCGGGGCGGGTAAGAACGTTACAACAGCAAACACGATACAACAACACGATAGCAAGCAATGCAAAGTGCATGAAAGGTAAACAAATCGTCCAAACGTGTACGAACACAAACTAAACCATGCGCAACTTAAACCGTGCCCATCCTACCAGGCAAATACAAACCGAGGTATCAACTTATTGTTCAGAAGCGACCTGGCGACCACGAATGATTGCTCAGCAAAGTGGCCCATCATTTTGGACAATTATAGCGACAAAGCGATCTCAGTAAACTCAGCGCATGAAGCGCGTTGCAGCGAAACGTCGGACACCGTCGTGCCGATACAACAGCAACGTCAGCACGCGGTACAAACCAGAGATCAACATCGGGTGGGGGAGGGGATATAAAAAAAAGTCTGATGGTTTGTAAAATTGGAAGAAGATCCACGTTTGTTGAATATTCTCACAAACAGAAGGGCCAATTTGGGAAAACCTTTACATGCATCTTCACACGCGCGCGTGCAGCCCGTAGTAACATTGACCGGTTGAACGAGTGCTGTTAGCGAGCACCTATTAAGGCAATCGGATCGGCACACGCAGTGGTTCTTATTCTTCTTCTTTACCTGGGGTGCGCGCAGCACCCCCTGGGGGTGAGAGATGGCCCCTTATGCCGGTGCGAGACATGGGCCATACATAATTTGTTTCGAAGGTAAATCATCGTGAGCACAAATTGAGCGCGGGCAAGTAAGTACAACAACAAAAATTCTTACTCATTGGTTCTTTCGGTAAAGTCACGTATGTAGAAATACCATAAAATTATATTGAAATCAATCAATCACGACGTTTCGACTGCAACACAAGCGATCTTCATCAGGTGTAAAAAATAAATAGCGAGGGAGCACATAGAGTGACATCAACGCAACACATAGAGAACGTTAAACTGCACGGAGGTAAATACAACAAGAAGATGAGAGACGAGAATTCAACAAACCTAAGAAAAAAATACGTGATGCAAAACCAGTCAGGCCAACAACACAGTTAGACACTTGCCTGGCGGACCACGAATTTCAGAAGAGTGCTAAATTTCGTGTTCATCCTCTGGATTGAACATACCAGCATAGACAGAGTGAACAAATACGAGGTACAAGGCAGCAGAAATACATATACAGGGACAAGAAAAAAACAAAGAGTAATTTCTGCAGTCACGAAAGCTTTAATTCTTTAAAAAAAATTATTGTCGTGGTTTTCCCACCTTATGATGATTGCTTGTGTTACAATCGAAACGTCGTGATTTATTTTTAATTTATTTTTCTACCTACGTGACTTTACCGAAAGAACCAGAAAGTATGGATTCATGCAGTCACGAAAGCTTCAAATCAAGATTAAGTACAACAACTACTTTGTTTTATCAAACCTTATTAACTTATTAACAACAAAAATGTAACACTTGAGAACCAAAGGGCTACAGTAAACAGAGGCAGGGCCGCGTTCAGGCTCGATTCGGATTCAAGTTGTCAACTGGTATTGTTGAGTACACATTTTATATCTATATACGTGCTGTATAGCCCGAACATACGTTTGGGGCAAGTGTTGTTAGCGAGCACCTATGTGTGTGTGTACTATGTGCGTACTGTGTGTGTGTACTGTGCGTATTTTATGTTTACTCTGTGTGTGTACTGTGTATACTGTATGTATGTACTATGTGTGTACTCTGTGTGTGTACTATGTGTGTACTGTGTGTACTGCGTGTGTACTACTGTGTCTACTCTGTGTGTGTACTGTGTATACAGTGTTTGTACTTTGTGTGTACTATGTATACTATATGTGTGTACTGTGTGTGTACGCTATGTGTACTGTGTGTGTACTGTGTGTATACAGTGTGTGTACTATGTATACTATATGTGTGTACCGTGTGTGTACGCTGTGTGTACGCTGTGTGTACTGTGTGTGTACTCTGTGTACTGTGTGTATACAGTGTGTGTACTATGTATACTATATGTGTGTACTGTGTGTGTACTGTGTGTGTACGCTGTGTGTACGCTGTGTGTACTGTGTGTGTACTCTGTGTACTGTGTGTGTGCTGTGTGTGTACTCTGTGTGTACGCTGTGTGTACTGTGTGTGTACTGTGTGTGTACTGTGTGTACGCTGTGTGTACGCTGTGTGTACTGTGTGTGTACTGTGTGTATACAGTGTGTGTACTATGTATACTATGTGTGTACTGTGTGTGTACGCTGTGTGTACTGCGTGTGTACTGTGTGTGTACTCTGTGTACTGTGTGTGTACTCTGTGTACTGTGTGTACTGTGTGTGTACGCTGTATGTACTGTGTGTGTACTCTGTGTACTGTGTGTGTACGCTGTGTGTACGCTGTGTGTACTGTGTGTGTACGCTGTGTGTACTGTGTGTGTACCCTGTGTACTGTGTGTGTACTGTGTGTGTACTCTGTGTACGCTGTGTGTACTGTGTGTGTACTCTGTGTACTGCGTGTGTACTGTGTGTGTACGCTGTGTGTACTGTGTGTGTACTCTGTGTACTGTGTGTGTACTGTGTGTGTACTCTGTGTACTGTGTGTGTACTGTGTGTGTACTCTGTGTACTGTGTGTGTACTCTGTGTACTGTGTGTATACAGTGTGTGTACTATGTATACTATATGTGTGTACTGTGTGTGTACGCTGTGTGTACTGTGTGTGTACGCTGTGTGTACGCTGTGTGTACTTTGTGTGTACTGTGTGTATACAGTGTGTGTACTATGTATACTATATGTGTGTACTGTGTGTGTACGCTGTGTGTACGCTGTGTGTACTGTGTGTGTACTCTGTGTACTGTGTGTATACAGTGTGTGTACTATGTATACTATATGTGTGTACTGTGTGTGTACGCTGTGTGTACGCTGTGTGTACTGTGTGTGTACGCTGTGTGTACTGTGTGTGTACTCTGTGTACTGCGTGTGTACTGTGTGTGTACGCTGTGTGTACTGTGTGTGTACTCTGTGTACTGTGTGTGTACTCTGTGTACTGTGTGTATACAGTGTGTGTACTATGTATACTATATGTGTGTACTGTGTGTGTACGCTGTGTGTACGCTGTGTGTACTGTGTGTGTACTGTGTGTACGCTGTGTGTACTTTGTGTGTACTGTGTGTATACAGTGTGTGTACTATGTATACTATATGTGTGTACTGTGTGTGTACGCTGTGTGTACGCTGTGTGTACTGTGTGTGTACTGTGTACTGCGTGTGTACTGTGTGTGTACTGCAGAAGTCTCCTCCGTGTGGTTTCGCTTCATTTTTTTGGAAAGCATCTACCGTATAGAGCGAGGTAAACCTGCATGCGAGTGTATATATATAGAAGCATATTTACATGACCGCGAAAACTATATGTACGGGAATCCGGGAAGGAAAACAGAGACTTCAGTTCCACAATGCTGTAAGCAATTTAAACAATTGTATGCAACTGAGAGGAGCGTTATAGATGGATTTTTTTTGGAGTAAATATAGCTGACAGACCTCCAATGATCCCCGACTTTTTTGAGAACGGATATGGCTAATATATGTAGTGAGATATATATATGCGACTGTACTCATATGTATATATCTTTGCAAAAGGCTCTCCAAACAAAACGTTATTATGATGTGTTAAGAAAGCGTGGAAGTACAACACCCAATGTATATAACGTTGTGAATGACCGTGTGTAAGATTTTCAACCCTGTATCGAACTCACCTACCCTGGCATCTGGAGGAATGGCAAATATTTCGTCGTGGCACCGTGTGCGATTAAGAGATATGCAGAGACAATACGCCTCCTTCACATGTATACACACGGACGTAAGCTGACTGCCTGTCCACGTAACTTGTCCAAGTACTTCTCATGTCAGCCAGCCATCGGTCCCAACCAAACGGCCTTCAGTCGCATTGCTTCAGGGCAGGCAAACTCGGCACTCGTGTTGGCATGCACGGTGTCTCAGCGCCAGGATCGGGTGGAGATTAAGCGGACATGATGATGATGGCGATGATGATGATGAACTTCCCACAAGTCCGTATCGCTGAATTTGCTGTGCAAGAAATATGCGAGATTTGAAGCTTTCGTGACTGCAGGAATTATTCTTTGGTTCTTTCGGTAAAAAGAGTAAGGAATATGCTGTTACGCATTGCGTGGAGAGACGCTTTGAAGCAGCATATTAATTGTCTGCTGATCTCGTTTGTTATTTATGTTGTCCATACCAAGACGCTGATTATTATTTGGTGTCACGTACGTTCGTCATTCGTCACGACCCCTGGTTTGGCTTTGGTTCGATTCCCGACCACGGCTAACGTCAGTGGCGAGTGATATCTGAACTGGTCCTACAAAAGGCGTCCTTATAGGGTCGACTCAGCCTTATAAATGTGGAACCCGATGCGGTGTGTATATTAAAAAAAAGGTCAGCGCTGGGGAGACAAAGGCGGCCGGGCGTGGTGCTGGCCAGCAACCCTCTTTCGTGTGCCCTGCCAGCCTTCATAGGTACTGCTCGCTAACAGCACTTGCCCCAACAGCCTGTTACAGGGGGGGGGGGTGTTTTAATTTGTCTGTGATGCGGATATGTATATAGACACACGCACACACGAGTGAGCAATGTGATATGTTTGTGTGAATGCAAACACACAACAGACAAAAAAACACACACACAACTCCGTATTACGTCAACGCATTTGATAAAAAAAATAACAGCGCCAAACTTAACCATTTTGCATTTCATATTTCAAACGTAAGCGGAAATGTACAAAACAACTTTATTCATACGTACACATATAAATGTACGCACGCACGCGCACGACAACACGTGTCTGTCCTGATTGTGTATTTAAATACCAGCGGACACTGATGATTTATGCATTGACTCTATGCGGCACGCCCTGTAACTTTAGAATAAATAAGATAGTCCATTGCGTTAATGATAACATTGCCATTAACTGTAATATCGACGTTTACTTTTGAACGTGTTCATGTATATGTACATGGACTATGTATATATAGTATACATATAGTGTATATATATAAACACGTGTGTCTGCTCGCTTGCCACTGAGCTAATTTGCAAGAGAAGCAAGGCTTAAATGTCATCATCATCATACTAATAATAATAATCGTTTCAAGACATCGCAACACGACTGGCATCATCTTAATGAACATTGTTAACATTTAGATTAATCTGCCACACGCACCTATATCATCATCATATTCACCATTCGTTGTATTTTTTTTTACCAGGCGAGGACCTGTTTTAATCCCTTACAAGGGACACTTGGCTTGATATTTTTTTTTACCTTCATAATGAAAAGCTTACTCTTTGGTTATTTCGGTAAAGTCACGTAGAAAGAGAAAATAATAAATCAAATAATAGCATACGACGTTTCGATTGCAACACAAGCAATCATCATCAGGTACAAATGGAAGCGAAAACAAACCGAGTAAACTTAGAAATATAATGCAATACAACACAGATAGTCGGCTAACACAACAGTCAACACCCTACCTGGTTGATTACGTTCTTCCAAAGATTACTAAATTTGAGAGAGAGAGACGAAACATAGACACGGAGAAGTGATCAACCAGGTGGGGTGTTGACTGTTATGTTAGCCGACTATCTGCGCTGTATTGCATTATATTTCTAAGGTTACTCGGTTTGTTTTCTCTTTCATTTGTACCTGATGATGATTGCTTGTGTTGCAATCGAAACGTCGTATGCTATTATTTTATTTATTATTTTCTCTATCTACGTGACTTTACCGAAAGAACCAAAGAGTAATTCCTGCACTCACGAAAGCTCCAAATGAAATGAAAAACTTACGTGTTAAAATTAGTCCATACAGTCCATATTTTTTTTTTAAAACCTCATATCACAATAATGAAGTTATTGCTCAACAGGAGTTTATCGAGTGCAACATCGACTCCGTGAACGATGTAAAATCCACTAATGTTGTCATGGTGAATAACTTTACACAGTTCACTTGCTGGATATCAATCGTGAATTCCGAAAAAATATAAATATAATGTTCAAAATTAGGGATCTCAACGGAGCGGATGTTAATGGCAGCTGTCACTCATCCACAGGTCTTTAACGTCCTAGACTGGCCAAAGTCTCGCGCTAAACAAAGACAAAGATCCCCCGTATAGCCTTAAGAAGATCTTGGGCCAAGTGCTGTTCGCGTTGTAGCAGTACTTATGACGGCCGGCACGGCACACGAGGGGGAGGGGGGGGGGGGGGAGTGGTGGCCAGCAACCAACCCCCGGCCGCCTTTGTCTCCCCACAGCCGCGATGTCCACGCATCGCACCAGGGACTCACTTGAGGCTGAGTCGACCTAGGGAAGACTCCCGGGAAGCCGGTTCAGATAATCCGTCACCGGCGTCGGTGGCCGTGAGCGGTGGGACTCGAACTCGGCACCCCGAGTCTCGCAGCGCAGCGCTCGCCACTACTCCGACGCTTCCCCGCCCGAACCGCACCGGCTCCGGAGTCGTTCGCCTCCCGTAGAGTGTGAGGGTAACGCCGATAAATAGCGAGGGGTGGGACACAATAACGCTCGAGTACTGCGTAGATAATAGCAGGCAACCCCCCCCCCGCCCCCGCCTCTTGCGATGCGCTCTAAATCTGTACTACTACACTACACTATACACTACTACACTACACTATACACTACACTACTATATAATACTACACTATACACTACTACACTATACTATACACTACTATACAATACTATACAATACTACACTACTATACAATACTACACTACTATACACTACTACACTATACACTACTACACTATACACTACACTACTATACAATACTACACTATACACTACTGCACTACACTCTACACTACACTATACACTACACTATACACTACTACACTACACTATACACTACACTACTATACAATACTACACAATCCACTATACACTACACTACTATACACTACTATACACTACACTATACACTACTACACTATTATCCACTATATACCCCTATACACCATACACTACACTACTATAGACAATACACCACTACTATACAAAATACACTACTATACACTATACATGACACTATTGCACCATACAATACACGACTCTACGCAGACTCTAAGCTCTTACTGGGGAATTCCCAGGCGTCCCCAGGCCAGCCGAGCGACGTTGTCTCGCCAGCAGCAGCGTGGTCCTGTAAATATTCCATTCATTCGCGCACTGTCGTTGACACTTTGGTCGAGCGAGAATTACATCGGTTTAGTGTTTGTGAGTTGCAAAGAGAATGTGTGCAATCCAATTCATTTCACGGACAATGACGTTGAATCCTTTGTAAATCTACTGCTGGATGAAGGCCTCCTAAACCTTACTTACCATCAGTCATGGATGGTGGAACGGCGTCGTTGATTGACCATACTTCATAACGCTGGTCAATGGGAGTTGGTGAAGTGGGGAAAGGTGGTGTGGGTGGCTCAGGTTCAGATAATATCACTCGCCGCTGATGTTAGCCGTGGCCGGGAATTGAACTCAGGTTGGGAGTGCGGCATCCACAGACGAGTCTCGAGGCGAGCGGCAGGGATTGAACTCGGGGTACCTGGCGCAAGCCATCGCTACGGGTGGTGCCGTAACCGTTCGTGGTGGGTGAATGTTGGGACTGCATCACCTCCCTCCCCCACACACACAAACACATACACAGCGAACTGCTGCCGGTAATATTCATAGCAAATAATAATGATGATAATATAATTTACGAACCGTCCAAATGCATCTCACTGCATCTCATCCTGAAGGTTATTTACATTCGGAAGATTTCTTGCGGGGCTCGCAAAACACCAAGTACTGGGATCCTCCGAGTAAAGAGTTTATACCCCCCACCCATCGCGTGCGTGATTGTGAGCCTCCCGACAGCTCCCTGTGGTTTGTTGTGAGCGGCTTTACGTGGGTGTTATTGTGTATTAGCGATGGCTTATTTTACCAAAGTTAATCACCCCCCCCCCCCCGCCAATTTTTCCAATCCACTGCTGGATGACGGCCCTCCTAAGCTATGTCGGTCACAGGAGAGATAATGTGGTACGGGAGAATGCGAAGCTGAGTAGACTTGCTAATGACTGCTTACCAGCGGTTGTCAAGATCGGCCTCCGTGGAGGAGGCTCGTGAAGGACGCCGCCGCCGCTGCTGTTGCTGCTGGGCAGTTGGAGGGCAGCAGTCGCCAATCCAGCAACAACGGAGGGCGGTAGGGGAACGACGCTCACAACAACGAGCGGAGCGCCGGGCGGCTAAAACGCAGAAAGTTGGCACAGCTTGTGCATCGGCCGGTCATCTCAGTCATTCAAACCCACGGGCACCTGGGTCTGTCCCGTGACCTCCTGCCAGCGCGGCCTCAAACTGCAACCTAGCCTGGCACAAGCACCACGGTGACCTCACCGCCAACTTAGCGGCGAACGGCGGTTCCTGTTTTTTGCCCATACTTCACCACTAATACTTCACCACCAATACTTCACCACCACGCTGGTGGTGAAAGGACGTTCGCGGGCGGGGGAAATTTCGTAAAAGTCCCCACAGGGCCGCTCCAGACATCGATCGCCGCTCGACGTTTGCCTTGACCGGGCAATTGACGTCAGGTTAGCTGGGTTCACGATGCAGTGCGCTAGCCACCGCGCCATGCGTCGCTCCCTCGTGTCACAGGTGCACTTGCATGTCGATGAATGACGACGATGACGACGACGTTAATAATGATCACGCACGCACGTATTCGCGAACGAACTACAGTATACAGACAGTACGCGCATGGCCCATTGCAAAACGGTGATGGAATTCGCTTTTGTCGATATTTGGAGCTCACATTAATGATAGGGTGGTGGTGGAGCGGTGGTGCAGTGGTTAGCGCACTGCGCTATTAACCCCACCTCAAATGAATCAAATTAAACCTTAATCATTATATAATAGCATAGAGGCAAGGACAAATATCCCCCGTGTAGCCTGAACAGACTGTTGGGGCAAGTGCTGTTAGCGAGCAGCACCTACGAAGGCCGGCACGGCACACGAGGGGGTGGGTGGCCAGCACCACGCCCGACCGCCTTTGTCTCCCCAGTGGCGATGTTTTTACACACAGCACCAGAAACTCATTTGAGGCTGAGTCGACCTAGGGGAGGCCCGGGACCTATTCAATCACGCGCGTGAGATCAATGAGTCAGAGGGGAGGGTCACGGTAAATTGGCGGGGTATCTGCAAATGGATCGCCCTGTTTATTGACGAGCGCAAGGCGAGGTTTACCTGCTCGAATCGAGAAACGCCGTGTGCTCTTTGTTGCTGGCCGCAGGGCGTTTTGGGGCATTTTGGATTTAAAAGGATCGCTCCTCCCTCCCCTCCCCCCTACCCACTATCAAACATTCACCCGTGTTTATAACAAAGACAAAGATCCACCGTATAGCCTTAACAGACTGTTGGGGCAAGTGCTGTTAACGAGCTTCACTTATGAAGGCCAGAACGGCACGCGAGGGGGTGGGTGGCCAGCACCGGGCCCAGCCGCCTTTGTCTCCCTAGTGGCGATGTTCGCCACACACTAGTGGCGATGTTTACACATCGCCACTAGGTACTCGTTTGAGGCTGAGTCGACCAAGGGGAGGCCCATGCTGGCCGCGAGCGGGAATCAAACTCGGGTCGCCGAGTTCGTAACGCAGCGTGCTAACCGCTACACCACCGCTCCCCACTAACAAACACACACAACAACAACCGCCATTCGCCAAAAAGTGGCGGTGACGTCACCACGACGCTTGTGCCAGGCTAGGTGCACGTTGAGACCACGTGAAGTGTCGAACGCCTGCTGGCAGGAGCTCACGGGGCAGACCCAGGTGCCACGGGTCGACTGACTGAGATGACCGAGATGGCTGGCCAATGCACTCGCTGTGCTCCCCTACTGTGCCAACTTGCTGTGCTTTAGCCACCCGGCGCTCCGTTCGTTGTTGTGAGCGTCGCTCCTCTGTCCTCCTCCGTTGTTGTTGGAGGGCGACTGCCTCAAACTGCCCAGTAGCGTCCTTTACGAGCCGCCTCCACATTTAATAGACACACACGCACGTGACCACGCTTGTATATTAACTCCTACACGGGGCTATCCTCCGATCGATAAACTAAAACAAAACCAAAATTTCGATTTGCTCAGCACGAGTTATATAAAAAAAAAGCCAGCAGTAAGACGGCGCTACTGAGTGCGTGCAACAGAGAAACAGTTTAATGCCTTTTACTGAATCAAGCGACCCCGTCAGAATCTGGTTAGAAATAGACGATGGGATGGCGTTCTAAAGTGGATCAGAAGGTACGGAAGATGCGTGAAGTCAGAGAGGTGGTTTTAACCTGCGTTGTAGTGTGTGTTTGTATGTAGGTTTGGGAGCGGTAGTGTAGCGGTTAGCGCTACGCTGCGCTATGAACCCGGCGACCCGGGTTCGATTCCAGCTCACGGCCAACACCAGTGACGATTATCTGAACCGGTCCTGGGCCTCCCCTAGGTCGAATCAGCCTCAAATGAGTACCTGGTGCAGCGTGTAAACATCGACACTGGGGAGACAAAGGCGGTCGGCCGTGGTGCTGGCCACCCAGCCCCTCGTGTACCGTTCCGGCCTTCAAAGGTGCTCGCTAACAGCACTTGCCCTTACAATCTGTTAAGGCTACACGGGGGATCTTTGCCTTTGTTTTTTTATTTCTTTCCCACCGTACGTAGCAAACCGTACTAATCGGAGGTGGGGGGGGCGGAGGACAGATATATCTTTTATATATATGGGGGGGGGGCGAGATAGCGAATCAATACATATTTCAGTTTTCGATTTGTATTTATTTCAGCGGGAAATAATTTCGGCAGGAAATAAATGAGCATATTGTGATTGTCTTTGAAATAGGACACGGTAGGCGGATTGACAGGGGAGATGTTGATGGAACACCTCCATGCTAGCTCGGTCCATGCCTCAGTTGCCTCCAAAAGCCGATGTAGGGGGGTGTTTGACCATACTTCACCACGCTGGGCAGTTCTTCGTAGTGAAAGGCGTGGGGAGGGGGGAAGTCAGGACCGGTTCAGATATCACTCGCTACTGATGTTATCCGTGACCGGGGAATTGAACTCAGGTTAATTGGTCACTGCTATCCCCGATAAATGTTCTGGCTTTTATATATGTGCAAACTTTTTCTCAGCGGCCTATATGTTTAAAATAACGTGTGCTGCACGTATACAGTATACATGCGCGTGTATATATATAAAATATTGTGCCAATGCGTGGCTAAACTGCGCTCACCAATGCGCCACCGCTCCGCCCACGGCATGGCATTTGCATAGCGCTGTATCATGGAATACACGCGGCACCTTTGGAGACGCATCCCCGTCTCGCCACACGCGCAGATCGAGCGTCTCGCCGTTGATTAAACGTAGGAATATCATTGCGACGGAGCGGTGGCGCAGCGATTAGGGCAGGGGTACCCAACCCCCGGGCCGCGGACCGGTCCCGGTCCGTGGCCTGTTAGGAACCGGGCCGCACAGCAGCAGGAGGTGAGAGCGGTGAGTCCGCGCGTAGCCCGCCCCCATTATTTTATTTTTTACCACTTCCGTCCGTACCTCTTTCCCGCACTGCGAAATTGTCTCAGTCACAGTGTTGGTATGAAGCCCACAAGCTCTAACCCCTAGTAGCCACAATGAGTAAGCCCACAAGCTCTAACCCCTAGTAGCCACAATGAGTAAAAAACAAACGTCGCTGGAGAGCTTCTTTGAAAAGGGGGAAAAACCCAATGATGAACCCCCCCCCCCACCGTGAAAAAATTGTCTTCCACGAAACTGGTCCCTGGTGCCAAAAAGGTTGGGGACCGCTGGGTTAGGGCACCGAATAACGTTAAAAACCGGCCGCTTTAGTCTTAGACTCCCCTTGCCAGCTGTTGACATTTGTGGCGAGTGGCATCCGAGGCCCCCTCCAGGCTCTTGCATCCTTCCTACACCAACCCGCATTGACCAGCCCGGTGAAGTATGGCCAACAACTCCAGTGTGTGTGTGGGGGAGGGGGGGGAGCATTCGGCTCTGATTAGTGCTGGGAGTTGCTGGTCGCTTGACGTATTTTGACTGCGCGCAACAATTGTGAATGTTTTTTTTTCTCTCTTCCAATGTATTCTTTCCAGCCATTGTGATATTACTTGCGACGTTATTGAGCCCCCGTGTGTACTTGACTTACAATCAACCCACTCAATTATAGCACCCCCCCCCTCCGGGTTAGGGATAGAGTTTCGGGGATTAGCGCCACGGTTAGTGGTTAAATCTGTAATTTATAAAAGAGAGAGGGGGGAGGGGAGGTTACGCGTTAAAGGTTAGCATTACGATGCGATCTGAGTGTGTTCGTGGATTGGATTAACGTGAGCGCCAGCATGGTGATACGGTTATGTGATTAAGGCTAAGTCCGTTTACCCCCCCAAAATAAATAAACCTCAAGAGTATATATCACGGGGGAAAGTAACACCGGTGGGAGAGGGGGAGGGAAGGAGACCGCACGACACAGATCCAAGCATGGGGCTATAAAGTAAAGCCGTCGTTGTGATTCGTGCCCTCATTTCAACACGCTCTGCGGTAATGACTGATGGTTCAATAGGGTAATGACTCTTAAAGACGCATCGTTAGTCTGTAAGGTGATTAGGAATACGACCGGCGTGGAGGGAGGTGGGGGGTGGGAGGGAGTGGGGTGGTGGGGAGGGCATGGATAAAACGAATGAATCAGCTGGTGCGCAGGATCCCAGTGAATTGTTATTTTATTTGGCAGCACCGCGATAATTGGCGGCGGCTTGGGGGGGAAGGGACGCGTTCATCCAGCAGTGGATAAACCACGGCTGATGATAATGATTGAGAAGAAGAAAAAACTCAACACATTCGTCAATAACACCGTGGCCTTAAAAGTAAAAAAATATATTTCGATTTAAAGCTTTCGTGACTGCAGGTATTCATAGAAGGGATTTTTTAATTATTTCTCTTCTACGTGACTTTACCAAAAGAACCAAGGATAGGAAAAAATATATTATAGGCGACGTTTCGGGCATTGACCCTTATTCATAGCATATGAATAGAGAGGGCAGGAGACAGAGTGGATACTAAGATTTGGAGACTGCACTTGTATTTATTGTTTTCCAACTGTTTTCTGATGACCGGTATTTGTTATTGGTATTTGAATATTTTCAATGCTAATAATATTAACTACTGGATAACAGACAATCCCTCCTTCAATAATCATAAAACATTGTCATACAAAATGAATTCAAATGGAAATAACAATTATTAAATGTTGCTGGCACATTGCATTGTGGGATTATGACAATTATTTGTTTAACCCGTACGCTTTCGCGACCAATATTATTCACAATAAAGGTTTTTGGGTTAGATCGCGTAAGTATAAATGTGTCTAAACCCTCCACCACCCGACACGGCCAATCAATAAGGGAAACAAATCGCCAAATCGTTACTCCTTCAGCCAACCGGTGTGTTGAATAGTGAATTCGCAACATTTACAATCTGAGTACTCAGATGTTGTTAGTTATAATAATAATAATAATGCAATATGAGCACACGAGGCTCTGTTCCGCCACGCCTAACACAACAACAACAACAACAAGAGTCATAAATTTATCGTTCCATCAACCTATGTGCTTTCTGGACCAGTATTTTCCAGCAGAATTTGTGTTCCAATAGGCGAACCTTAGCAGCCCCCCTGCTTGAATGCGTCTCATCAGCAGCGCGTGGCCTGTAAAACGAACGCCTCTGGGCACAGCTGCTTGCCCTGGGCTCAGAGGTATACTGCATATACAAAACAGAGTGTAGTCCCTTACGAAGCTGCTGGGGGCAAGTGCTGTCAGTGAGCAGCTGTGAAGGCTGACACGGCGTACGAGGTGGTGGCGCTGCCGCGAGCTGCCCACGCCCCGCTCGCCTTTGTCTCCCCATTGCAGATGTCTACGCTCCGAACCAGCTGGGCTACCCACACGAGGCCGAGGCGGCAGGTTGAGACATTGCGACTCGCCACAGACGTTTGCCGTGACCGCAAATCGAACCCAGATTGCCCGGATTCGTGGGGCAGCGCGCTAATCATTACGCCGCCACTCTCCCCGCACGTGTATTAATATCCACACAGAGAGAGATCCCCCGTATAGCCTCGGCAGACTGTTGGGGCAAGTGAAGGTCGGCACGGCACACGAGAAGGGTGGGTGGCCAGCACCAATGTCCAGCTGCCTTTGTCTCGTAAGTGCAATTGAACTCGGGAGTTTAATTTAAAACAAAGAAAAATATCCCCCATATAGCCTGAACAGACTGTAGGGGCAAGTGCTGTTAGCGAGCACCCATGAAGGCCGGCACGGCACACGAGTGGGTGGGTGACCAGCACCACGCCCGGCCGCCTTTGTCTCCCCAGTGGCGATATTTACACACCCCGCCAGGGTCTCATTTGATCCTGAGTCGACGTGGTGGAGGTCCAGGACGGGTTCAAATAATCGTCACTGGTGTTGGCCATGAGCGGTAATCGAACCCGGGTAGCCGGGTTGGTAGCACAGCGCGGTTTAATATATGCACGGACACACGCACACAGGTGTACTGTTACATCCTAGGCATGATTCATGTTCCAAAATAATGTGAATAATAATAAATAACCACAACCATCATTATCATCATCCGCTTCTATATGTAACACGTATTTGATAAGACGAATTTTAAATGTATTACTTGGCCGCCGATTCGAGTGTAGCCGTTACACACAAGCGCTAAGACGGCGTGGGACTATATAAATCCCATTCTATTTCTTTTAAATAAAAAAAGTGTTCCTAACATTCACCGCTTGGAAAATGCTGAACGACATGAGTCCATGCAGATAGTATACACTGTCTGACCATAATGGTGAAGTATGGTCAAACGATCCCCTCCCCCCACTCACCGCCTCGCGACTGACACGTGAATGGGGCAGTAGTCCTTAATCCAGCAGTGGATTGCGAAAAGGCTGTACATTAATGTGTTTGTTATGTACGTATGTTGATCTTCTTTCGCACCGTACGTAGCCAACCGCGTTAATCGGAGATACGGGGGATGGTCAACAAACTAAACACAAGAAGCCGTTCTAAAGAAATTAGTTTTCAATCGAGATGATGATTTAAAAGTGCATATGTCCATGTGGCTTCTTAGCATCGGAAAGAAGAGCGTTCCAGACGGCCGCAGAAGCGCATCTGAAAGCGCGCGTTGCTGTCACCGTCTTTGTGCGATGTGTTTATTTTAAAATTATATTTTAGGAAGATTAATCTATGGTGTGTTATCTTTATTAATGTGTGTCAGTGTCTTTTGGTAATCGCTGATTTTAATAAGCGACCAAGACAATGGAGATGTGAATTCAAATGCATCCTTTGACAATGCAGAGTGATGCATTTATAGACACCCAAACTAAAATAATTGGTAGAAATTACAACCGAAATGTACATGTTTACTTTAAAGCGTTTCTCTCTCTCTCTACGTCTCCAAACAAATCTCGAATACCCTCGTGGAAGCGTTTTACCGCTGTCCGTGAAACCTACAGTCGACACGCGATTTAAACACATCTCTTACAATTCACACATTAACTAAAAAAAACGAATTAAGTAAAAACATTTATCTAAGTTGCCAGTAGGTTAAACAGTCGTTATGCTTACCGACAAATCGTTTGCACACTGGGTCTTGTGATCAGTCCAGAGGTTGCCAATTGGATTGCGATCTGTCTGTCCTGTCCATACGTATACGGCTGCTGGATGACGCCCTTCTTTGCCCCGTATACTTCAGCCACGGCCACCGACGTAACATTTTAACATAAGAACCGGGTCGCTGAACCTCCCCCCTAGGTCGACTCAGCCTCGAACGCGTCGCTGATGCGGTGTGCGCGGTGCAGGCCGCCGAACAGCGTGGGTGCTACTCGCCAACAGCGTTTGCCCCGACGTTCCGTTGCGTGTGAGCATCAGTACTGGGTGTGTGTGGGTTGCGGTAGTGTAGCGGTTAGCGCTACGCTGCGCTACGAACCTGGCGACCCGGGTTCGATTCCCGCTCATGGCCGACACCAAGTGACGATTATCTGAACCGGTCCTAGGCCTCGCCGAGGTCGACTCAGCCTCAAATGAGTACCTGGTGCGGTGTGTAAACATCGCCACCGGGGAGACAAAGGCGGCCGGGCGTGGTGTTGGCCACCCCCACCCCCGTGTGTGCCGTGCCGGCCTTTATAGGCGCTCGCTAACAGCACTTGCCCCTACTGTATGTTAAGGCTATACGGGGGATCTTTGTCTTTTTTTTTGGGGGGGGGGGGGGGGAGACAATGGCGATCGGGCGTGCTTCTGACAATTACGGCGACCCTCTCGCGGTGTCGCCGTGCCGGCTGGCAATGGTGCCGCTCGCTCATCGCCTGCGGGACTTGAACCGCGCACCCTCCCCCCCCCTCCCTGCACCACCACCACCGCCACCACCGACCTCTCATCGCAGTGAGTCGGGTGGACGAGAGGGTGCGAGGTCACACGGCGGGATTCTCAGCCCTTTGTCTCGCTTTGTGCGGTCCCCGCGCGTGGTCTCTGCGCGCGTGTATACATAGCGAGAGGGGGTTTCCTCATTTGTGCCATTGAGGGTGGCCCACACGCACACAATCGCTCTGGCCACAATCAATGCCCTCCCCACACGCCGTTTTTTTTTTTGGACACGACTTGTGACCCCCCATTGAGTTCCGTTCTCCCTGAATTGTCGAGGCGTGCGGGAGGCTTTTTGTTGTTGTTATTGAGGGCCCGTGTCAAATGGCCTTCGGTCTAAACAAACAGTAAACAATCTTGGCTGAGGGGGGGGGGCGATGTGGGAGGCTGGGTGGCAATGTGACGGACAGGGTTGTTGATTCGTCGATTAGCGGATGCTCTACACAATAGAACTCATGGTTTGGACATGTTTGTTTTGTTGTAGTACGGAGTTAGACTGATGGTCTTAATCTAAGGTTTCTTGTGGTTGTTGTTGTTGTTGTTTGACTTGCATCCCACTGGGATTTTTTTGCACACAGCGTTGGTGTACGGTGCTTTTTTCAGGAATATTTTGCTGTTTTTTTTCATGGATTTTCTGTTTGCACAGTCACAGTCACATAGTCACTTTAAGATGTTTTTCTTGTTCGTGTTTTTGTTTTTTTGTTTGTTGTGGTTGCACCCGATTCAAGAGCCGAATGGCTCACAGGGCTATACCAAAATGAATAAACTGAAAAGTCTCAACGACGGCGATTGGTTCGACGGAGCCGCTCGTTAAGTGAACTTGGTCGTTAAGCGAGTTTTGGAAATGCACGCGAAAGGGTTGAATCGTTCCGGCACCATCGAACGTTACTCATTTTGCACCCAAAAACGCTCCTTATACAATGTTAACAATGGATATTAATATTCTTGGTTCTTTCGGTGAAGTCACGTAGAAGGGAAACAATAAAATAAACTGAAAAGTTTGAAAAGTTTATTTTATATTTTTATTATTTTATTGTTTCCTTTCTACGTGACTTTACCGAAAGAACCAAGAATATGAATCCCTGCAGTCACAAAAGCTTTAAATCAAAATTTAATGGATATTAATGCATAAAGATACTGACAACGTTATGAACACATACTATTAAAAGAAACGTGGTTAATCAATGCATTAATTAATATTTACTGTACCTACAACAGCCAGTCGTTAACAGGGGAATGTTCGGGAAGCGACCACATTGGGCTCTATGGAGGAACTACACTACACTATACACTACCTTATCCACTATACTATACACTACTATACACTACACTACTATACACTACACTACTATACACTACACTATACACTACACTATACACTACACTACTATACACTACACTATACACTACAATACACTACTATACACTACACTACTATACACTACACTACTATACACTACACTACTATACACTACACTACTATACACTACACTACTATACACTACACCACTATACACTACACTATACGCTACACTACTATACACTACACTATACACTACCATACACTACACTACTATACACTACACTATGCACTATACACTACACTACTATACACTACACTACTATACACTACACTACTATACACTACACTATACACTACACTATACACTACACTTCTATACACTACACTATACACTACCATACACTACACTACTATACACTACACTATACACCACTTTACACTACACTACTATACACTACACTACTATACACTACACTACTATACATTACACTACTATACACTACACTATACACTACACTACTATACACTACACTACTATACACTACACTACTATACACTACACTACTATACACTACACTACTATACACTACACTACTATACACTACACCACTATACACTACACTATACACTACACTTCTATACACTACACTATACACTACCATACACTACACTACTATACACTACACTATACACCACTTTACACTACACTACTATACACTACACTACGATACACTACACTACTATACACTACAATATACACTACACTACTATACACTACACTACTATACACTACACTACTATACACTACACTACTATACACTACATTACTATACACTACACATTGGGCTCCATGGAGGCCAATGTGTAGTTCATAGTAAGCGATTCGTCGTTAACAGGGTTGGTCATTACGAGGGGTTCTAAGGCACAGGTGCCGCGGTGGCTAGGAGATGTTAACTACCTCGCCTGATATGCAGGGGAGCGTGGGTTCGATCCCGACCCTGACGCCTGCTGCTGCTGTATATTTGAAGTCTGCGTGATCTCTCTCCCCGCGTTCGCGTGGATTTTTCTCCGGGTTCCCTGCCGTTTTTCCCTCCGAATTTAGAATCTACACGCGTTTAGTATAAAGTATACGTAGCCACTGCTACGTATATATTTCCACGAGATATGCCACTTGTCGATTTAAAGCTTTCGTGACTGCAGGGATTCATATTCTTGGTTCTTTCAGTAAAGTCACGTAGAAGGGAAATAATAAAATAATAATAAAACAATAAAATTCTCACTAGAATTATCTCGTGGAAATATATAGCAGTAGCTACAATTCTCACTAGAATTTTATTGTTTTGTTTTTATTCTTTTATTATTTCCCTTCTACGTGACTTCACCGAAATAACCAAGAATATGAGCCACTTCGTTGAGCTATCATTCGTGATAGCCAGGTCGCTTCTGAAAAAGAGATACATAGCTCAGTGGGCCTTAACTGGTAAAATAAAAAAAAAGTTGCTAGTTTTTTTTAATTTACACATTCTTGGGTGGATCGGTGGCGCAGTGAGTGGTCAGTGTGCTGCGCACGGAAACCCGGCCAGCCGAGTTTGATTCCCGGCAATGGTGTGAGTGAAATCCGAACCGGTCTTGGGGTTCTCCCACCCGACCATTCGTCAACCCGCATTGACCAGCGGGGTGAAGTATGTTAACACCCCCCACCCCACCATGACCGACCTAGCTTGGGGAGGTCTCCATCCAGCAGTGGATTGATAAGCAGCTGCTTTAGTCTCGTATACCGTGTGAACTCTTTGCTTTTTCTAAGTGGTGCCGTGGACTGCATCGCTCGCAAAACCCCCACGATTTTATGTCTCGTTCGGGTCCTCCGTGGCCACAAGGAAGCGCATCCACTCGAGTCTTGCTCACACGAGGTCATCTTTGCGTGGGTGGTGCTTTACAGAACGGGCGGATGCACCGACGCTTTCGACCTGAGTTTGGAAACCCGTTCCACACACAGAGACTTGGACACTTACGGGAACTCCAATATACATCGACGCCACATGGACGTCAGTTGCCAGCACGATTGTGATGTGCATGGGTTGGTGAGTGAGCATATTGGGCCGTCAGGGACTGCGGTGTTGGGACAGCCCCGGTACAGACAGCCTGTGTGTGTAGAGTGCACCGCTTCTGTGTCGATCCGCTGCTGGATGACGATCAAACCGAGCAGATTTGGTCGCGGGAATTTGTTTGACCACACCTCACCACGCCGGTCAGCGCGGGGTTTAGTGCAGAGGAAGCATGACCAGGAACCGACCGCTGCAGGTTTCACTGATGTTAGGCTGTGTTTATTGGTTATCATTAGCTGTGGTCAGGAATCGAACTCAGGTCGCCAGGCTCATCGTGCATGCAGTGCACAAACGCCACCCCAGCAGTAGGTAAAGTGGATAGAAGATAAGAGCTGATTGTGTTATCAATTGATTACGTTTCTTAAAATAAAACACGAGCAGCTTTGGACGTGACCATCTGTCCGTTCCTTCCGCCAGGCAGTCAAACTTTTTTTTTTCTTCAACATAATTTGCTTGACCAGTCAAGACTTTTTTTTTTACAACGCGTTTGAATAGTTTGTATGCATACACTGTAAGTATTTTAAACAATTCCCCACTTATATGTGACACCAGTGCTCTATTAGATTGATCGGCAGGTCACGTGTGATGTGGGAAAAATGTGGTTATTCTCGCCTCTTTCAAGACGTCTTACCACCGTGGAAGAGTAGGCCAAATGCCCTCTAAGGGGGCACGAGAGCTCACACACTCGTGGATGCCCTTCCGTCAGCATTGGCTGCACCTTTTCCTTTCCCCGCTATCTTCTTGCAAAGCCGAGACAATATTAATATTATTTCAGTTGAAAGACTATTTCACTCGATCCCAAGTGTGCGTATGCATATGTAGCGAGTCAACATTATTCCGCGAATGTTGTCAATGTTTAATGACGGCTTGGTACGGCGAAATAAATGCATTCGAATCATATACGCAGCTTGTAGATATATGATGTTTCACAGCTAAAATATATTCTAAGTTGGCTTTGGCACCCAACGTAGGAACGACGCCCGGCGGTCGAGACTAACGACGGATTGGCAGCCAAGGGAGGGAACGCGCCTGACAATCCGTCCCACGCGGAGATGGAGCGATACTGATCAACTCGTGTGGATGTGTTGGGGTTGATTGCAGGCGAACAGGCTGCGGAGGCTGGGTCACGTAGCGCGCATGCCCAGGCAGCTTCTGTTTGGCCGGATAGAGGGGGCTAAATTGGCGCGGCACGGGCGAGAGAGGAGATGAAGCTGTTGTTGGTACCGGAGGATGTGGAGCTGAGTGGGCTTGCCGATGACCGGTACCAGCGGTGTTAAGATCGGCCTCCGTGGAGGAGGTTCGTGAAGGACGCTGCTGCTACTGGGCAGTTGGAGGCAGTCGCCCCTCCAGCAATAACGGAGGGCGGAGAAGCGACGCTCACAACAACGAGCGGAGCGCCGGGCGGGTAAAACGCGGTGAATCGGCACAGTAGGGAACCACGGGTGGTTTGCATCTGCCATCCCAGTCAACCCACAGCACCTGGGTCTGACCCGTAACCTCCTGCAAGCGGCGAGCCTTCGACACTTCAGGTGGCCCCATAAAGGTGCACGTAGCCTGGCACAAGCGCTGTGGTAACGTCACCGCCACTTCGTGGCGAATGGCTATTGTTGTTGTTGCTGTTGCAGCACAGCGGGAGTTAGCGACTCATTTGCGGAAGATTTTAATCCAGCAGTGGACTAATCATGGGTGATTCCAATAATAATAATAATGGCGATGATCATTGTCAATAATAACAAAACAAAAACATTCGGCTTCGCTTTGCTCTCAGAGTCTGAAGAAGGCTGAGTTTTCAGGGGTGATATCATGCGTCATCATTATTGGTCGACATCGTTCAGCAACAGAAACGGTCCGAACGCGAGAGCTCGTGTCGCCACCTGCCGGGGACACCGGCAGACATTTCACGTTGCACCAATTCATCACCATCACCAATCAGATCCATCGGGCAGCCGTGATCGTTCTACTGCTGAATGAGATGGAGAGATGAGATTGGCTGTGTGGATTCACGTTGCACCAATTCATCACCACCATCACCATCACCAATCAGATCCACGAGGCAGCCGTGATCGTTCTACTGCTGGATGAGATGGAGCGATTAGATTGGCTGTGTGGATTCACGTTGCACCAATTCATCACCACCACATCACCAATCAGATCCACGAGGCAGCCGTGATCGTTCTACTGCTGAATGAGATGGAGAGATGAGATTGGCTGTATGGATTCACGTTCCACCAATTAATTGTCACCACCATCAATCAGATCCATCAGGCAGCCGTGATCATTCTACTGCTGGATGAGATGAGGCAAGGACATCGGCTGGATGGATTAAACGTTTCACCAATTCATCACACGTAGGCTCTCGGTGCTAACCTTGGTTCTCATCTGCTGTTTACCGCCCTTAGTGGAAATCCCACATTAATATGGCGGGGATGGGGGTAAGTATATCCATAGGACAACCGCCCCACAAAGTGGTACACATTTTATAGACAGGCGGGTATGATGGGCTGAGTCAACCAGGTGAGTTATATTTTATTTACTTGCTATTCAACGACTTATTTGCATTATTGCGTTGGTATTTTTTCTAATTAGCATAATATTTACTAAATGTATACGTTGCACATTCTCATTACCATAAGAACATATTTAAACAGCGGTTATATTCATTTTTCAAAAGTCACACTTATCCCATGTAGTATATCCAAACATTTCTCGACCTCACGCCGCTTATCAACTGTAGTAAATCCTAAAACGCGTGGGGCAGTATTCCGCGCTCCGATTGGCCGAGCGCCTCCGACCAATGAAGTCGCTCGTCTCTCGACCGACATGGCTGCGCCCAGTGGGAGCGTGGCTGCACGTGGGCTGCGAGGGATCGCTTAGTCGAGACGGAGACTCGAGCCGAGAAGGCGAAACAGTGACTGCGACTGAACCATGATGAATCGCAGAGGCGGGGGAGGAAGAGGAGGGAGGGGAGGAGGTAGAGGAGGAGGAAGAGGTAGAGGAGGTGGAAGAGGAGGAGGGAGAGGTAGAGGAGGTGGAAGAGGAGGAGGTGGAGGAGTAAGAGGACACAGGAAGGAGGACAACTTGAGGCGGCTGCGAGTTTCTGTGGAAAAGTTCGCGAGGGGCGGAGACTTCAAAGAAAGCGAGGGGTCGGACTTTCGGGGTCCCTCCAGGGGGCTCTCTAGGGGTTTCTCCCGTGGGGGTTCCTCCCGCGATGACTCGAGGGGTCCCTCCCAGGGTCCCGCGAGGGATCTTGCTAAAGGTGACGCGAGCGGCGTCTCGCGGGGTTCACACCGGGGTCTCTCTCGGAGGACTTCAAGGGGCGGTTCCTCCATGGGGGGTTACACGCGGGGCGTCTCCAGTGGTCTCCACAAGGATCCCCCACGGAGTGACTCCTGGGGCCCCCCGCAGGATCTCCCAAAGGGTCCTGGCGAGGGCGACGCCGGCGGTGTCCCCCACGGCCCCTGCGGGGGTCTCCTTTCTCGGGGTTCCGCTCAGGGCCCCTCGCGCAAGGAGAGGCGCAAGCGGGAGCGGGCGCTGAAGAAGAGCAAGCGGCAGGCGCACTTTGCCAAGTTCCAGCGGCATCGCCCTGACGGCGGCGATAAAAACAAGGGAGGAGGTGGTGGTGGTGGAGACGCGGGCGGAGCAGCAGCGGCGGCGGTAGCGAGCCGCAAGGCGCGGGGCAAGAGCCCGCTCGCGAGGGCCGACGCCGAGTCGGAGGGGAAGGAAGTGGGCAAGACGGAGACGCACGAGCGAGGGCTGCACGAGACGAAGGTTGGCAAAAGGAAGAGAATCTACGACGACGACGACGGCAGCGAGGACGAGGATAGCGAGGGCGATGTTGGCGACGAGGTGAGGGCGACGCGAGCCGACGAGGTGAGGAGGATGGGCCTGATGGAGGCGAACCGAGCGGAGGAGAGGGAGATAAAGCGCCTGGAGAAGCTGCTCCACATGGACAAGAAGAAGAAGAAGGGCAAGAGGGGGGGAGAGTCGGAGGAGGCGAGGCTTCCGCAGGCGTTCATGCTGGACGGCCTGGACTACATCCTGGACGCAGTGAGCGGGCGGAAGGCGCTCGCGTTTTACGAGGAGGACGATGAGGTGAAGCGAGAGGAGGAAGAGGTGAAGGAGCATAGCCTGCGTCGTCTCGAAGAGGCCACGGGCAACAAGGCCGCGATCCCGGAACGGGAGCGACAGAAGATGGCAGGGAGCGGCGATGGGGCGTCTTCCGAGGGCGAGCTTGGGTTGTCGGATGATGAAGATGATGAAGAGGAGGAGGAAGAGATATCGGGCGACGAGGAGGAGGGTGAGGGAGGAGGCGATCAGAGCGAAGAGGAGGAAGGAGAAGTTGACGTGATTGATGATGAGCTCGCAGGACAGGAGCAGTTGTCTGCTGTAGAAGATAATGATGATGTAGAAGATGATGATGACGATGTAGAAGATGATGATGACGATGTAGAAGATGATGATGGTGATGACGGTGACAGCGCCTCGAATGATGATGCGTGTGAGAGCGGTGGTGATGAAAACGACCAAACTAGCGTGAGTTAAAGAACAACACAAAGTGTAAATAAACAGCGGGGTAACGTGAAATCAGACTTAATTATTCACGTTAACACGTAGGCTTTCAGATTTTAATTCCTGAAAGTTCAGTAATTGAGGTTTTCATTTTTATTCTTTTATTAGTATCATCACAGTGGGGATGTAGCAATTCACAGATTCAGTGAAATGTCACACACTTCACTGTTGCAATTCGAGCCACAAAATACCCTCTTGTTACATTGTAGCGAGTGATGCGGCCTCTAGCGGCTGCACTGTTTTCCTGTAACCGAGTGTCTTTCAGAGGTGTGCCCCGCAGCACTGCTAACCCGGCGACCCGAGTTCGATTCCGGCTCACGGCCATCGCCAGCGACGATTATCTGAATCGGTCCTGGGCCTCCCCTAGGTCGACTCGGCCTCAAACGAGTAACTGGTTTGGTGTGTGAACATCGCCACTGGGGAGACAAAGGCGGTCGGGCGTGATGCTGGTCACCCACCCCCTAGTGTACCGTTCCGGCCTTCATAGGTGCTCGCTAACAGCTCTTGCCCCCAACAGTCTGTTAAGGCTTTAGGGGGACCTTTGTCAACTAAACTGTAAAAAAAATGTGTTTTACCAGGTAAGTCCCACAAATGATAGCTCAACGAAGTGGCTTATCGCGCGATTTGTTTTTGTTATAGCAGCCAAATACTCTAAACGCCTGTTTATTAATGTGGAGGGAAAAACTGGAGGACCCGGAGAAAAAATCCACGTGACCACGGGGCACGAGACATGCAAACTCCAAATATACAGGCGTCGGGATCGAACCCACGATCTCGTGAATACCAGGCGAGGTAGTTAACATCTCGCCACCGTGGCACCGGGTGGATTTTGTCAATCCACCGCTGGGAGAGGGCTTCTCCCACCCCACCCATGCCCTGCAGGGTATGAGAGTCATGACCATGCCTCACTACTCTGGTCAAATCGGGTTGGTGATGGCAGAGAGTGAGCCATTAGCAGAGCTGTCCAGTGTCCAGACGGTTTGCAACTGCATCGGTACCCACGGTTCTTCGAAGAAGAAGGGAGGGGGGGGGTTGAAAATTAGACCGCGTGGCCCATTCATTGTTCACACCGGGGGGGGGGGGGGTCCACGCTAAGCACGCGCGACGCCAACTGTGGGAACCGTAAATTCAGACGCGGGAGCATCGGTTGTAAAGCTACAATAATGGATATTTTTGTTGTTGTTGCACTGCCATCCGTTGTAAGCTGTGCAAGGTGCCTGGTTTTCATTCGTGCAGCTTCCGGCTGCTGCTGCTGCTTCTGCTGCTGAAAGCCAAGCCGTAAAGTACGTCCCCCCGTACCAGCGCATGCGGCCTCCCGAAGAAGACGCCAAGAAAAAGGAGGAGCTGCAAAGGCTGAGCAAGACCGTGAGAGGGCTCGTTAATCGGTGAGGGCTGCTCGAGGTTTTCTCGGTGAGGCTCGACAAGGGGACGTGTCGTGAACCGGCGAGGGCCTTTTTCTACCGTCAGCCCTGTCCTGCAGGTGCAGCGGTTTCCTCCCGCTTGTAAGCGCTCATTCTTTGGCCAAAAACATGTTCAATGTGTACAGGGACTCCTGTACTTAAGAACGAATTATGCTCCAGAGGGCTGTTCATAAGCCGATTTGTTCGTCCAATTATACTCCTGTCGATTCCAAACCTGTGGTACAGCATGTACACTAAACACGGGGAATGTCCTTAAAAGTTGTATAATCTCCTGTAGATGTAGATGCCACTGGCTCTTCACGTTCTGCAGATGTGGATGCCACCACAGCCATCTTTTGCACTGCGGTTGAACTTACGACTCTCGGTCCCAAACAGGCAACTGGACATGCGGACAGGTTTATTCGTATCTCTGAAAGTTCGCAAGTCGAATGTTCAGAAGTAGAGGAGTCCCTGTATAGAGGAGCGTGGAGCCTTGGCTTGGGGCGGCTGTATTCCTGCCCGCGTGTGGTTTCCTCTCACGTCACGGACGGTCCGTCGCTCGTCGTGGGCGTGTGAATGGTGTGCGGCGCGTTGCCGATCGAAATCAGTGCCTACATTATCACAGACCAATTCAGACCTTATTGGTCACCCCGTGCCCCTTATAAATCTCAACGTTCATCCTACAAAGTCCCACCACGAGGGAGAAACACAAACACAGAGACAAACTTTTTTTTTTTTTGCCCGTATTGAATCGGCTGTGCGCCATACCGACCTGTAAACTCAAATTTCCCTGTACAAGGATACGGGGTAAACCGTGATGGGTCGACAGCTATGAAATTATTATTATCATCATCATCATCAAATGCACAAATCGAAACGTCTGCGGATGCGCCTTTGCCCAGCACGCTCACGGGCGGCGCGGCAACATTTGCAATTTGTATTCCTCTCCCCCCCCCGCCCCGCCCGCCCCTTCCGCCGTGGTAGGCTGAGCGAGGCGAACCTGCCGTGGGTGAGCGGCCAGCTCGAGGAGCTGTTCCTGCGCCACAGCCGGCACGACGTGACCGGCACGCTGACCGTCGCCGTGCTCGCCGCGTGCGTCACGCCGGCCCCCACTCCCGAGCGACTGCTCGGGGAGCACGCCATGCTCGTCTCCGCGTTGCACCACAACGTCGGCGTGGAGGTGACGCAACCCCGTGACCCCTGACCCTTCCTCCCCCCCCCCCCCCCCTTGATCCCGCCGCCCACCCCACCCCCACGTGTGTGTGCGCGCGCGTGCGATCGTCGCGGCGGTGAGCGTGGTGGTTTAGCTCGCTGCGCGCAAAAAAAACCCGAGTTCGATTCCCCGCTCGCGGCCATCAACACCAGTGATGATTATCTGAACCGGTGATGGGCCTCCTCTAGGTCGACTCAGCGCCAAATGCGTGTGCGGTGCGGTGTGCAAACTTCGCCACTGGGGGAGGCAAAGTCGGCCGGGCGCGTCGTGTTGGCCACCCACCCCCCTCGTGTGCCGTCGCCGGCCTTCACAGGTGCTCGCTGCCAGCGCTCGCCCCCCAGTGCTCTACACGTTGGGGGCGGGGTGGACGACCTTTGTAATGCTGTTGTTCTTCATGCGGACAGATCGGCGCCGCTTTTCTCGAGGCTCTGGCCAAACGCTTCGACGCGCTCCACCGCGCCCGAGACGGCGACGACGGCGGCAAGGAGCGCGAGAACGCGGCGGCGCTGCTGGCCCAGCTCTACCTGACGCGCGTGGTGCACTGCTCGCTGGTGCTCGACGTGCTGCGCCGGCTGGTCGCCGCCTTCGGCGAGCGCGACCTCGACGCGGCGCTGCTGCTGCTGCGCTCGAGCGGCACGTCGCTGCGGCGCGACGACCCGCTGGGGCTGCGCGAGCTCGTGGCCGAAGCGCAGCGCAAGGCCGCCGCGGTCGGCGGGGCTGTGGCGGCGGCCCGAGGGGCGCCCGCCGACGGCACCGCTCGCGACGGGACCAGGGTGAGCGGGCGGTTGTTTGGTTGTTTGGTTGTTTGTTTTGGGCGCGGCACGAAACGGTGGGAATGGTCCGGGCACCTCCCCCGATCGGCACGGTCGGCTGCGTACGGTGCGGAAGAAGTTCACCGTGCGGGAAATCGGAGATGAGCGTAGCACCCGGCAGTCCCGCATAGATATCTCTGTACAGGCAGGGTCCCCTCTTTTACGACGTTACAACGCCATCCTTGAAACCCCGTCGTAGTAAATCGGACCACTATTTTCCCCACAGAGAGTAGAAACGTCACTTGCCGATGTGTTTTTCCTTCTGTCGGCCGTGTTTAACGGTGTTTGAGTAGGTTACAAAATCCACACCAATGCTTGAGGATAACGAAAGCCCCACGCCAAGTCCACGTCGGACAGCAGACGCGTTCGCGAGTCGTGTGGGATGATGCTTCCGTCATCGAGTTTCCGCGTCGTCAATCGATCCACGGTGGCGTCGTATAAACCTTGTGAATGTTGGTCGTGAACCAGAGGCCACCTGTGTATGTAATTCACAAGTGGCTGTCCCATCACACTGCATCTACCAGGTTTGCAAATATATACGTAACATATGAATACATATATAGCATTGCATTGTGTGTGTCGGGGCAAGTGCTCGCGAGCAGCACTTGCCTCCCAACAGTCTGTTCGGGCTATACGGGGCGATCTTTGTGTTTGTGGGTAGCGGCAGTTGTAGCGGTTAGCGCTACGCTGCGCTACTCCGAAACCGACGACCCGAGTTCGATTCCCGCTCACGGCCAACACCAGCGACAATTATCTGAACCGGTCCTGGGCCTCCCTTAAGTCGAATCGGGCTTACATGAGTACCCGGTGCGGTGCGTAGTAAACATCGCCACTGGGCGAGACCAAGTCGGTCGGCAGCGCGCGCCCTTGCCGGCCTTCATCGGCGCCGCTCGCGAAGAAGCACTCGCCAACCCCGGCGGTCTGTATATACGCGTGTATTTTTTCAACGCAGGTGCGCTACCTCCTGGATACGATGCTGGCGCTCAAGAATAATGATGTGCGCAAGATTCCCGGGTACGACCCGAGTAACCTGGAGAGGCTGCGCAAGCTCCTCCGCTCACTGGTGAGCGGCTCGCCCTTGGAGCGTTTTTCGTTATTTTTTTATTAACCCCCGCGAGTTGATCCCCATCGTGATATCGGCCGTCATGTCACGTGACGAATAACATAGTCCGTTGAGAATCTGTCGCAGGACGGTGCAATCTTTGCCGTTTAAAAAACGGCCCACGGAAGCAGATGCGATAGAGCTACCACTGAGATGTCTTCAAGTGATCGATTGTTAGGCTCGCACAGTACGGGGCAGCACTTTCCCACCCGCCTTGCTACGTGGAATAATGTTCGGCGCATTTGTCGCATGACAGCAACTCGCTACTCTTGATAACCACAGGCAGCTGCCTGGATTCGAACCCAGGCTCTCAGCCACCCGGCCGCCTCAACAAGCTTTTTAAAAAAAAAAAAAAGGTATTTAAAAATGTAAATTTTTTGTTCAAACTAACAACTTGCGCATCATTTGGACGTGACCATATCTTCTCTCTCCTCCCAATACATTGTAAAATTTCTAGAATTTTGACAATAGGCATTTCACAATGGAAAACATTCTTACGCTCGCAGGGCCCCAGAGTAAAGAGTGATGAATTAATCGGTTGATTTCTATGCTGTGATTGAAGGCGGGGGGGCGTGATGCATTCATCCGAGGAATGGCACGGTGGCGAAATGTTAACCACCTCACCTTGTATGCAGGAGGTCGTGGGTTCGATCCCGACCCTGATGCCTGTATATTTGGAGTTTGCGTGTCTCTCTCTCTCTCCCTGTGGTCGCGTGGAATTTTCTCCGGGTCCTCTGGTTTGTCCCCTCCACATTTAGAATCGCAATCACGCGTTTAGAGTATTTGGCAGCGATACATTTCCACGTGATAAGCCACTTCATTGAGCTATCATTTGTGGCCAGGTCGCTTCTGAAAATTAGCTACATAGCTCAGTGGGCCGTATCCTGGTAAAAAAAAACCAACTAGTTTATAGTTTAGTTTAATAAACGGAAGCGGGTGTCTATCGACGAAGCCTGTGTATTTGAAATGCAGACATATCTTACCTTTATCTCGTGTACGTACTTACATCAGCATCAGCCACAATCTATCCACTGCTGGATGAATGCGCCGAATTATTTACCATTGTAAGGGCTGTCCCCCCTCCTCCGTGCCCTGCGTGTATGGACACATACACACACACGTTCAGGGGCTCCTCTACTTACGCACATTCGACTTACAAACTTTCAGAGATACGAACAAACCTGGTCCGTATGTCCAGTTGCCTTTTTGGACCGAGAGTCGTAAGTTCAACTTCGCGCAATAGATAGCGGTGTTTGTTCGGTGTCATTACCCAGAATTCCCAGCATTTCTGCGCAGGCCTCTACATCTGCAGAACATGAAGAACTGGTGGCTTTTACATCTACAGGAGATAATACAACTTTTAAAGTCATTCCCCGTGTTTAGTGTACACGCCTTACAACATGTTTGGAATCCACAGGAGTAAAGTTGGACTTGCAAACAAGACCTCTGGAACTAACTCGTTCGTAAGTAGAGGAGTCCCTGTACTTCTTTGGTTCTTTCGGTAAAGTCACGTAGAATGAGAATAAAATAATAAATTGATAAAGTAAAATAACGTAATTAAAATTCTCACGACGTTTCGGCCACAACACAAGCGGCCTTCATCAGGCTGAAGGCGACGAGACTGTCTGGAGGACAGCGCTGGAGCGAACACAGCCAAGCACCGTACGTATCCAACCGTGTTAATCGGAGGTGCTGCCCCCCCCCATTGCCCCCCCCTCCCCACCCCGCCGTTTTTCCCAGGTGCGCTCGCAGGCCGGTGGCGACAGCGACCGCGTGCTGCGCGTGTCGCTGGAGCAGCTGCTCTCAGCGGACCGCGTCGGGCGCTGGTGGATCGTCGGCTCGTCGTGGAGCGGGGCGGCGCCTGCGAGCACGGGCGCCGCCGGAGGCTCGGCCCAAGCCGGCGAGGAGCGGCCTGAGCTGCCGGTCGGAGGGGAGGTGAGCATTTTTGCGTATGCCGCTGTGGCGTGAGATGTCAAGAGGTTGAAGCCAGCGGGGAGGAAGCTTGCCACCAAACATAGAACGCCTTCACGACCTCTACCCCAGTGAGCATTGATTCTTAAGAGCATTCATTTGGGCATTTAGGCACTCCGCCACCACCCCTTGCCGCCCCCCCCCCCTCCCTTGTATTTTTTTTCCCTTCTCCTGCAGGGGTATCAGAGCTTAAGAAGACACCAGGGGGTTCTAGAGTTTTCCCTTCTCCTGCAGGGGTATCAGAGCTTAAGAAGACACCAGGGGGGGTTCTAGAGTTTATTGAAGCAGTTTATTGAAACGTGGTTTAGACAGGTTTGCATTGCACTGCAATCCGTAATGTGTTTGTGCTGGCGTCAACCTCCTTTCATACCCTCTTGAGTACGTGAATCGCCTTGATAATAAAATACTTTTGACACTCTGGTTGTCGCCTGACGACGCTGAGTGTACTTACCAGCGAAACGTCGTACTCGAATTGCAAATGTTGTGGGTTTACTCTCCAACACACCGCTGTGCTGAACTAGTCACGAATTGGCATGTTTTTTTTTACGTGACAAACCTTACTAATTGGTTGTGTGGGGTGTTGGCCGGTTTTAACGACACGTTTATACTCACGTGATCTAACCCAAAAACCTCCATTGTGGAAAATACTTTAGAAGCAAAAAAAAAAAGACGTGAAGCCAACGGACAGCATCTCTCGGCAGCGCTCAACGGATCCGATGTTTCGGAAACCTCCGCAGACTCGGTAACAACGCACGGCGAACATCCTAACGAATCTGGTGGCAACCCGGCGTGCAGATGAGCGCCAAGATGATGGAGCTGGCGCGCAAGCAGAGGATGAACACGGACATTCGGCGCGGGATCTTCTGCGTGCTCATGACGAGCGAGGACTACGTGGACGCCTTTGAGAAGCTCGTGCGGTGAGGGTCCAGAGTTTAAGAGTCTGTCGTGTATTTCGGTTCCCGCGAAGAATTAGAATAATAGTAATAATAAAAACACACACGGGGCTGCGATGGATTTGTTTGCTCACGCCACTGCTGGCGGAAGGGTTTCTACTCGTGGGAGCTCGAGGGAGAGCGTATTTTGGCCTACTCTTTCATGCTGGACAGATTTCTTGTAGAGGTGGGAGTATGGGGACACACTTTAGCCCACCGCACGCGGCCTGCCTATCGACCAACTGGCCTATAGACCCTGGTTTAACCACGGGTGGCTGAATCCCAGATACAAAACCTAGAATCTCTCTTTCTCTCACCCTTGAGCCACCACCTAACCACCTCCCTAACGATGATCCCACTTCTTATTGTGAGTCCGGAGCCTGGACGATTGATCAACTGTTAAATCGACTTTTTTTTATTGTTGTCAATTAAACACAAGCGGCCACCGTAACTTCCCACCCTGTCGAAGGTGGGAAACCCCCAACAAGCGACGCCCAGTGCGATGCGGCCGGTGATACCCACGGCATCGCCAAATCTCCCCCGTCACCTCCCGTCCCCCGGCACGTGCGGGAACAGGGGTGATTTCCACCACCCCTCCCCACCCGCCGCCCTCCCCAACTGATTTCGTGTTGTCTGACGACGAGTCGGATGACAATCGAGTCGGTTGTGGAGTCGATGTCTGAGATAATCGAATAGCCCATCTCCAACATGAGCCCATTGCACTCATTCACTTCCTTCTGGTCCCTTGAGGCATGCATCAAACGTCCATTGGATCTGCGTGGTGTTTTTTTTGTCGAACGTCTCGGTGCCGAAAGATTACGAGCTCTTCCTGGCCGTGTTCTCTCAGTGAAAGGGTACCAACCTTCCCCTAGGTGGCCGAGGATGGCTCGGAGGACGGAGCGCTGAGCTCTGGCGTCGTTAGGATCCTGGGTTTGAATCTTGAGTTTCGGCGAAACCTTTCCGATGCTTTGCACTCCTGTCGTGTTTTTGCATTGTTCGTTGTTGTGGCCTCTTCTGACCTGGCCCCTTACAGGATCTCTGTGAAAAAGAGCTTTGTAGCTCATCGGATTCCTCCAGGATAAATAAACATTAGGATTTCTGACAAATGTGCAGCGAGTTGGCGGCCTCGGGCCTGGCCACCAATGACTGCATGAAAAAAACAACCCGATAATTTACGGTTCTTGCAATTGATTTGACTAAATCCCAGCGCTGAGAATCAAAAATAACCACGCGGCAAAACCGTTTAGTTCCCATAGCAGGGAGCGAGTGGAATAGTTTGCTGCCCCACTCTACATTGTGAGCCTGGTCACTTGAAGGCATCTCGGGGGTGGGTCTCTCTGCGAAATCCGCTTCCACGGTGGCCCCGTCGTCACGCACAAAGTTGTCCGCGCCGCTGCTGTGGGGAGATCCCCGTTGGGATGCTTTCGTCTCGCGACGTGACAACGAGCGTAGCGGGGATTTTATTTAAAAAAAAAAAAATGCGAGAGAGGAAATTGGGAAGAAAACTGGTGTGGCGGTCGGGGCTGACCCGTCGCACCGCGACCCTTCTTTTGCAGCATGGGCTTGAAGGAGAAGCAGGAGAGGGAGATCGTGCACGTGCTCATGGACTGCTGCTTGCAGGAGAAGTCCTTCAACCCCTACTACGCCTACCTCGGACAAAAGCTCTGCCAGTTTGACCGCAGGTTTAAGGTGAGCGTGCCTCTTGTGTTTTCAGGTATATATATGTAGATATACAGGGTTTTATGGATGATTATTGGTCGCGAAAGCACTGCGTGTTAAACACGTATGTAGATATTGTCAAATTAAGAGAAGCGAGCGGTTTAAACTAGCAAGTATGACAGCTTGCTTTCAAACATTCGATTGGCAATAACCGACGATCTGATTTTGAATTGCATTTTTGTCGTGGATTTTTGTTTTTGCCAATGCCGAAAAACTGAAAGCAAAAGAGGCCCTCGTGTGCACGCTTGCGCGCGACCAGATGACATTTCAGTTCAGCATGTGGGATCGCTTCAAGACCCTGGGAAACCTGAACGCCACAGCCACCACCAACCTCGTCAACGTCCTGAGCCACCTGCTCATCCACAAGGGCCTCTCCGTGACTGTGTTCAAGGTGAGCCGCGCGCGGAGCGTGGCCCTCGAATGCATGGTGGTCCGTTCGGCCTCGGTTGGACCAACTTGGCTGTTGCACCGAGTGCCGAGATGTGATACGGCGTTATGATCGTACACGTATAGAGGGTGCTTCAAAAAGATGTTAACACTTCCGAGAATTTGCAACAATACCACGAGGAATGTGCCTCCGGGCTCTGGAGACCACCTGGAGACTATTACAGGGCACGCGGTTTACAATGATGGCGAACAAGTGGAGTCTCTTTGACTTTATGAAGCTTTTAGCATATATTTGTTATTATGTTACAGTGTTTCATCTTCTTGGTTCTTTCAGTAAAGTCGCGTAGAAGGGAAATAATAAAATAATTAAAATTAAACACAACAAAGTAATTTTCATTATTTCATTATTTCCCTTCTACGTAACTTTACCGAAAGAACCAAGAAGATGAATCCCTGCAGTCACGAAAGCTTTAAATCGAAAAATGTTACATTGTATTATCCGTCCTTTTTTCATTCAAAGCGATAATCCCATATAGGTGTATGTACACATGACCAGTGTGGTGGAGTGATATGTGAACTGTCCCTGGGGCCCCCCTGCCCTTCAAACTCCTGCATTGACCAGCCGTGGGTCCAGTGTTAGTCGATGGACTGTAGAGTTAACCACTCTAGTCTGCGCTGCTTCAATGGAGGAGGAATAGCAAAAGCACGCACACACACACTGTCATGCAGCCCTCTCGTCGTGGACAGCAGCAGACCTCCACATTGGCACGTGGCTCCGAAACATATTGCCGCCGCCATCATGTGCAAAGGATAGAATAGCTTATGGGGCAATGTTAGTCTGTGGACATTACCGTTAACGGAGGAGGGGAAATCGCAAAGCTACACGAACTCTCTCTCCTGAAGCTCTCTCGTAATGCCGAGCCGACCTCGACACTGGCACCTCGCTCCTGAACGTGTTGCCACACGCAAGAATAGAATAATAACACTATGTAACACGATCTTTTTTCCTGGGTTGTAAGTGTTATTTCCTAATTGCTTATGCCGCAAAAGTAAGGAAAATGGCTATTATTCCCCACAAACTTTGCTTTTGTGACCAGGACACAAAAAGCAAAGTTAATAATTAATTCAACCTGGCACTGTGGAGACGAGGGACTGGTCATTTTGAATGCTTTTAAGTTCATAGGTCCCTTGGCCCACCGACTCTCTCCCGAAGTCCCCTCGTGGCTAGCAGACCTC
The DNA here is from genome assembly GCF_048934315.1 of Petromyzon marinus. NCBI lineage: Eukaryota > Metazoa > Chordata > Hyperoartia > Petromyzontiformes > Petromyzontidae > Petromyzon > Petromyzon marinus. The sequence continues at coordinate 3,965,079 of NC_133685.1, forward strand.
GATGTTGGCATCTATTTCCCGAACGCTTTGCCGCTGCCGTGCGCAAGGATAGAATCGCAGCGATGGCGCTCGTCAGCATTCGCGTGGCCGCTGTGTCGCCCTCTTCTCTTTTCGCAAAAAACAAGGCGTTGGAGTTCAGCGAGATGGACAAGCTGTCGGTGAAGTTTCTCCGTCAGGTCCTGCAGAAGCTGCTCCTGGAAGCCTCCGAAGAGCATCTGCCCGACATATTTTCAAAGTAAGAAAAGCGCGGCGCACGTTTTTCCTTTCTTTTTAAACGAGCGATGAAAAGCGTGCGTGGACGCCTGCGGACAGAGCGCCATCTTGCATTGGAACGACAATAGGGCCCAGGCGTATATATACATTAAAACCTTGGATTGCGAGTGACTTGGTCTGCGAGTCTTTTGCAAGACGAGCAACATTTTAAAATAAATATTAATTTGATAAACGAGCGAGGGTCTTGCAATACGAGCAGTGTACGTATAGACGCTTTGTCTGCCGAGCGTCACGTGATCACAACTGACATACGAGTGCTTTGATATGCGAGCGCTTTGGATTACAAACATGTTTCCGGAACGAATTATGCTCGCAATCCAAGGTTTTACTGTACATCGGTTGTTTACGCGTTCACAGAAGATGTTATAATGGGCGCCGCCCGAAAACCCATCGGGAGGGCTACGCGGGGCAACTACAAAATTGCTTTGTTGACGCGCCGCTCTCTGCCCCGGCGTTACAGGGCGGCGGGCAACCCCAAGCTTGCTCTGCTCCGGGAGGGACTCAAGATTTTCATGCGGCACTTCATGCTGCGCGGAGCCGCGTCGGGGGACGCGGACGAGGCCGAGCTACTGCGGCAGAGGATCGAGGTGGCGGAGAAAGCCCTGGAGCAGGAGCGGAACCCGGCCGTGAATCTGTGATGGTCGCACGCACGCACGCAGAGAGGGGGCCCGCCCGCTGTTACCGCTGCTATTGTCGTCTCCACAAGAACACTCTGCGCCGCCAGTCCTGTGCTTCGGTCAGGGAGGCCTAGTGATGCGGCGACACCGGTGATGTGTCGTGCAAAACTCGATCCCCGCGATAATCCCATCGTCCGTTTTGATAAATGTTGGTTCAGCGCCGATGAGCTTTGCTCATTTACGTTTTTAAAAATATATTTTCCGATGAAATATTTATTGAATTGTGATGTTCGTGGTAACTTGCCCATTAAATAGGTGCTCTCCAAAACGTTTTCTCGAGTTATCGAGTCACCCGGTCTGACTTTCGATGTGTTTGTCGTGCTGCACGACTCCGATGCGTATTTGTTCCACGGAAAGTCTCGGTGAGCCAGTTGCCCATCTAGTTCACAACAGAAAAAACAACATCAAAGGGATGTGTACAGAAGAAGAGGCATCAACGGAACAAAACGTGAGGGGTGCACAGGCAACCACAGTGCTTAAAAGAACAAAAAAATAAGCCACAGGCATTGTGCACCAAAACAAGAACGAGGTAATGAACACCCCCGAGCAGCATGGTTGGCCATGTACGGTGCGAAAGAAGTTCAACATACACATGGGACAGGTGATTGCCCACTTTTTACTGCACTACCACCCCCTGGCGATTGGGTATGGCTCCTCGAAGCCCACGGGAAGGAAGTTTCACAACATTTGTCTGATCCTCCAAACCTCGCCTCCAGAGTGCTGCATTGCAGGTGTGTGCTGCCACCATTACCTACACCCAGCTAGCCATAAAGTGATTAAATTATAATTTCGCCATTCTAGTGCTTTTGAGATTTTGAATTCCAGTTCCAAACACTTCAAGTTTATATTTCGGGCAGTGGGACGCTACGTGTTCCATGGTTTGGAGTTTGCCAGGGCTGACTTCGGTGGCAAAAGTGATATTTAACCCAGTCCTTTGGTATGCACTTCAACACACATTGACCAGCATGGGGGAGGTCGTCAGCAGTAGAGTGACGAAGGGCCTGGCGATGTTACTTTTGTTATTGCAACATCAATTGTAAATACTGTAAATGTAGAACTTTGTTACGGTGATTGAATACATCTTTGTGAAAAGTAAAACGCTTTTCTATTACATTTTAAATTAACGTGTGCCTTGTCCGCTCTCGGTGAATTACAGTAAACACATTCCGATCACGAATATAATTTCAATTGCTCTGACATATCTGTGCAATAGAAGACTGAATGGAAAAATGTGTCGGCTTTTCCGAAACTATTCAAAACATTGACATTAAACTATACAATTCGCTGTCTTGTGAGAAATTTCGTAAAGGCAGAAACATTCCTGAGCTGTGTGTACCGGTCTATCCAACCCGCACTGGTGGGTTGGCTGTGATCCTGGCAACCTGATTTATTTTCCCGGCCATGGCAAAAATCACTCGAATAGTATCTGAACTTGTCTGAGTCTCTGTGCCCTTCATCATTTATTGTGTTGACCAGCATGGTGAAGTATGGTTAAATTATCCCCCATGGCTGACAAGACGTGGGGTGGTGGTCTTCATCCAGCAGTGGGTTAATAAACGACGTACTTGTGACGGTAAGAGATGAATGAAGACATAATGAAGCTGTCATCTTTGAGATGGCTAATATCAAGTGTCAGGAGGTTGCTGATTTTGGACTACCTCTAAGCAACAGTCTAATGCCTGGAAGAGTCAAATGATGAAAAGGATATCTCTACTCCACGTCATTCCTGCTGTATAAAATGAATAACGTTTTTCTCGTGCAATGCAGTAACCTCCAAATAGGACGGTTGGCTACGTGCGTTGTAAAAGAGGTTCAACGTCGTGAGTTCTAAGTGCATTGCAAGCGGGGAGAACAGTTTGAAAACAAAGTCATTTTTTTCTCCCATGGTGATCATTTTTAAGATTTGACGAACACCATTTGGACGTATTGGCGACACACCGGTGCACCATAACGCACCAGAGTCCTCGTAAGACAGTCTGACGATGTCGCTGTTGCCCCTTGACTGAGCTGCAGATTCTCGCACGGCAAGTCGCATTCTATTCCGCAGCCGCTTTCCCAATCGAACGTGTGCCTGAATCTAGGAACCGTCTAAGTCAGACATGGGCAAAGTACGGCTCCCGGGCCGTATACGGCCCGTTGGGCTTTTTTAATCCGGCCCGCCGAACTTATTAAATTAAATTTAACATTTCTCCTGTAATGCCCCCATTTTTTTATTAGATGGCGCACTTTGGGAGTTACGACATGTTTTTATATTGTTCATGTTCGTGCAATTTGTTAAATTGCCTTGCAAATTAATGCTTTGCTACCTGTAAAAGGCCAAATCCTTTCATTTAATGATTTTTACATTTCATTTATATTAGTTCACACAAGCACTCCATCGATCTGTTCCTGGCCCGGCCCCTCTGTCAAATTTTAGAACCCATTGTGGCCCGCAAGTCAAAATTTGCCCATCCCTGGTCTAAGTGTAGGGCACGAGGAGTCAAATCTAGCTGCTTTTGGAACACTGGGAGCCAGCCAATCGTCACCAGGCTGGGTGCTGCTATACGGGAACAGACCGTGAAGCTTCGTGTTCAGCTGCTCATGTAACATTCGTCTTCCGACATGACGACAATGATTGACACATTCACACTAGGGTTGCTATCCACGAGGTACAACAAATTGCTCTTTTATACTGCACACTGGTGTACTGCCAATACGTTAATTTATTAAATGACTCCGAAATCCTTGCGATAAACAAAACGCTGACATAATTTCTCAATTGAAAACCTATAGAGAATCACCTTATAAGTCGTAGAGGCACTGAACACACTGACTGTTAACCATCTGGCCGGGTATGACCCAGTCATTCTGAGAAATGGCATCTGTTTCACAGGTGTAAGGAATTGATTTGTACTGTTAAGATATGGTGGTAGTATTGTGCTGAACTTTTATCACCGCAGTATTCTGCAAAGTGTCAATAGACCTTGGACTGACTGAAAGATATTTACGACTAACTTTTTATTTTACCAGGTAAGGCTCGCTGAGCTATATAGATATTTTTCAGAAGTGACCTGGCCACAAATGAAAGCTCAACGAAGTGGCTTATTAGCATGTGAGAATTTATAGCATGTTTCTAAATGCGGAGGGAAAACATGCAAACTCCAAATATACAGGCGTCATGGTCTAGATTGAACCCGCGATCTCCTGCATACCAAGCGATGTAGCTAACATGTCACCGCAGCGCCCCTATATATGTTCGGGTTTGGTCTAAACTGTAGTGGAATAGTTGGCAACCCTATTACAGTGCTCAAAACGTGGAAAATTTTACTCGGATTAGAGTTCATGCCAAGGCTTAGTGGCACCTGTGTTTGTCATGGACGAGCAATGTCAACTTTGTGGCGCGAGTTTCTATCAGGCTCGGCAAATATTGACCAAAAAGACCGGACGTAGCGGCCACACGGCAATGATCCGGCAACGTTGATGTGGCGGTTTGTGGATCATGAAAATATTTAATCCATTTTGCACCTCCGGCAAATATGTGCCCGATAAACAGTAGAGGTGTGTATGCAGTACATGTATACAATAGGTTGGGATTGGGTAGGACTCGTCATGGCTATAAGGGATAGTTGCTGACAGACGATCAAGCACAATTAGCGGTTGGACAGCCAAAGCATGGGATGGAAGGAACGCGTCCCGTGAAGGACGTCCAATCAAGGCGATGAAGCGATGAAATTAGCTCGTGTACGGACGGGAGCTAGGTGGATCAGCTGCATCAGGGTGACCGTGAGATGACCAAGGCTTTGGGGAGTCCTTCAGCAGTGGGTATATCATGACAATGATGAACCGTTTATTAGTTAAAGGTATTGCTGTAGAAGGATACTGCATCTCAACTGGACCCAAAGACTGACCGACGTAGAAGAAAAGGGCTGCGTATACAAGAAGACCTGATAATGATGATGCAGGCAGTGATGATAAATAAACTGGCACTATTTGGACAATGGAGAGATGTTAACTGGTTCGCCTGGTATACATGGAGGTCGTAGGTTCGATTCCAACCCTGATGATGCAGGCAGTGATGATAAATAAACTGGCACTATTTGGACAATGGAGAGATGTTAACTGGTTCGCCTGGTATACATGGAGGTCGTAGGTTCGATTCCAACCCTGACGCCTGCTGTATATTTGGAGTTTGCATGTTTATCTCCCCGTGGTCGCGTGGATTTTTCTCCTTCCATATTTAGAATCAACGTGCCTTTTAGAGTATTCGGCTGCTATAAATGTCTACGTGATAAGCCACTTCGTTGAGCTATCATTTGTGGCCAGATTGCTTCTGAAAAATAAGTATATAGGTCAGTGGGTCTTATCTGATCAAATAAAACATTGTTTTTTTATAGTTTTATGGAGGATGGACAACAACATTTTAATTAAAAGTGTTCCGAAAAATGGAAGGAACCGGAAAGAGAGGAAGACTTAGAGAACAAACCTGTCAACCCCTTATCAGTGCCTATCTTATTACAGACCAATTCAGACCTTATTGGTCACCCCCGTGCCCTTATAAATCTCAGCGTTCACCTACAAAGTCCCATCACAAGGGACAAACACGAACAAATAGACACATTGTTTCGAGTGTGCCCGTTTTGTAACGGCTGTTGCGCCCTATGGACCTTGAAAACTCAATTTACCTGTACAAGAATACAGGTAAACCGTATGGGTTGACAGGTGTGGTATTTATGTGGGTCTGTGTGTCTCTGTGGGTCTCTGTGTATCTCTGTGGGTCTCTTTGGGTCTCCATACCTGTCAATCCCTTAGCGGTGCCTATCTTATTACACACATTATTGGTCACTCCCTGCCCTTATACATCTCAACGTTCATCCTACAATGTCCCATCACAAGGGAGAAACACAAACAAATAGACACATTGTTTTGTGTGCCCGTAATGTAACGGCTGTTGCGCCGTATGGACCTGCAAACTCGATTTTTCCCTGTATAGGAATACGGGGTAAACCGTACGTGGGTTGGCAGCGATGAAGAGAATGACTTTGACAACGACGACAGAGATCGGTTGCCAGAAAGATGTGTGGCCACGGCACCTGCTCGAGCATCTTTGGCGCAGGGCAGAGAGGAGAGTGGAAAACAAGTGACGAAAATGTGCGGTTTGGAGGGATAAACATTTTTTCTACCACCTTTACTTAACCGGGTTAAAAAAAAACCCTTGAGGTTAAGATCTCTTTTTTAAGAAATGAGCTAAAAATCTTTTTTTTAAGAAGTGAGCTAAAAATCTATTTTTTAAGAAGTGAGCTAAACATCTCTTTCCTAAGAAGTGAGCTAAACATCTCTTTTTTAATAAGTGAGCTAAAAATGTATTTTTTAAGAAGTGAGCTAAACATCTCTTTTTTAAGAAGTGAGCTAAAAATATATTTTTAAGAAGTCAGCTAAAAATCTCTTTTTTAAGAAGTGAGCTAAAAATATATTTTTAAAGAAGTGAGCTAAAAATATTTTTTTAAGAATTGAGCTAAAAAATCTATTTTTTAAGAAGTGAGCTAAAAATCTATTTTTTAAGAAGTGAGCTAAAAATCTATTTTTTAAGAAGTGAGCTAAAAATCTATTTTTTAAGAATTGAGCTAAAAAAAACTATTTTTAAAGAAGTGAGCTAAACATCTCTTTTTTAAGAAGTGAGCTAAAAATCTATTTTTTAAGAAGTGAGCTAAAAAAAAATCTATTTTTTAAGAAGTGAGCTAAACATCTCTTTTTTTAAGAAGTGAGCTAAAAATCTCTTTTTTAAGAAGTGAGCTAAAAATCTATTTTTTAAGAAGTGAGCTAAAAATCTCTTTTTTAAGTGAGCAAAAAAATATCTTTTCTTAAAGAAGTGAGCTAAAAAAAATCTATTTTTAAGAAGTAAGCTAAACATCTATTTTTTAAGAAGTGAGCTAAAAATATTTTTTTTAAGAAGTGAGCTCAAAGAAATCACCACACACACATAAGTGCCCGCGTGCATGTGCGTGATGGTGATGATGGTGGTGGTAGTGATGGTGAAATGCCCTCTCGTGGCCGAGTTGAGACACAGCAGGACACGTGATCACTTTGTGTGTGTGTTGACACGTGAGCACTCTGTGTTGTGTGTTAGATAGCAGGGGCTTTATTTTATTTTAAAACGAAGACGACGTTAAGAGGCTGGCGCTAGAACGAAACCGCTGAGACAAGGTTTTCTCGTGTGAGTTGAGTGTCGCTTATCGTTGTGTGCCCCCTTTGTGAATGTTGATTGTTACGTTTTTTTATTTAAAAAAAAAGTGTATTGTTGGGGCCCGGTTGAGGCTTTGAAGCCTGTGGTGGCTGCGAGGCTCGGATTGCCCTAGGCCGCACTCTCGGCTCGTCATAATTATGTAACGATAATAATAATACGGTGTAATGCCATCGTTATCTATCGTAAACATCGGGAGGCTGTCAGTTTTTTTCTTTAATTAAAGTTATCTTTGTTGGCACGGCTGAAGTATAATGTTTGGTGATTCGTGTTAACATTGGAAACGCGCGTAGCTAACATACTGTTGCGATTACCGTGCCTTAGAATGCAATAATAATCGTCGCGTAAGTATCATTATTGACGATTGTGTTGAGTTTTGTTGTGCCGTGAGTTATATATATTTTGTATTATTTCGGCAATTCCGCTGCCGGATGAATGTGGTTGTTCACGGGGTCTTGTTCCGTGACCATACTTCACCACGCTGGTCACCGCAATTAATTTTTCCTTTCAAGGTGATGTTAGCCGGGTTCAACCCCGCAGTAATAGTCATAGTATTACTCAATCATAGTTCACACCTTGTCCGGTGATCGTTTAAAGTGCACGCAAATCACATAAGGGGACACGCGTGTAATGATTGTGTTTATTTTTATTTGGTTGACAGCAGAGGGCATGGCGGCTAAATACATTGTGCTGTATTCTAGATTTGAAGCTTTCGTGACTGCAAGGATCCATACTCTTTGGTTCTATTCGGTAAAGTAAAATCACGTAGGTAAAAATAAAATAACAAAAAATCACGAACGTTTCGGCCACAACACAAGTAGCCTTCATCAGGTGAAGGGACCGGACTGTCCAGAGGATGAAGGCCACTTGCGTTGTGGCCGAAACGTCGTGATTTTTTGTTATTTTATTTTTACCTACGTGACTTTACCGAATAGAACCAAAGACATTGTGCTGTACTTCTATGCGCCCACGTCTCCGCTTCCCGCATTCAAACCGCACTGACTAGTGCGGTGAAGTATGGTCAAATAGACCCCCACGACACACGCGGCGTGGGGAAGGAAACTCGTACGGCAGTGGGTTTGCAAAGAGCAGTGCCACGTACACTCACGTGCATCCGTGTGGACACATAGACAGAGCCAATGGAGGTGTCGCTGGAATATTAACTCATTGTCTTGTCAATTTTATAGTTGTTAAATACAGTACTGTATCACCGATATTGCCGTGATTTCCAAGTAACAATCCCAATTAAGTTTTTGTTGACCAAACCAATTGCTTATGAAGCAAAAATTGTTGTACTCTGATTAGTTTTTTTCTTTTACATGGTTTGGGACACGTTTCCATGAATGCGTGGGTTGTTATCTGTTATTAACGTATTGGCGGCAGATTTGGGAGCCGTTCATCCAGCACTGGACTGACTCATCATGGCTGACGATGGTGATGGGTCACTAATTTGGAGAGCCGTGGTTAGCACGCTGCACTAGTAACTTGGCCACCTGAGTTCAATTCCTGATCGCTGCTAACATCCGTTGTGAGCCGGTACCGATCCCCACCCCCCCCCCCATTAACTCTAACTGATCAGCGTGGTGAAGTATGGTTAAACACCCCCCATGACTTGGCATGGGGAGGCATTCACCAATTATTCGATTGACGAACGGCTGCAAAATATATTCAGTGGACTCTTTATTATCCGCTTGTGGTCTATCCGATTTACGGATTAACTATGCACCTGCGATTTTTACATAAATTAATAACTCATGGATTTTCCCTTAAGCCCAATTTAATAATCTAACCTTTATTATTAATCTAAGAACAATTATACATTCTTTGTTATTCTTGGCAATGCTTATTATAAGCACGTGCTTAAACCGAACAAATATATACTCCGGTTAATCTGAAATCCACGTGATCACCTCTATAATACAGTAGTTGCATATCTTTACAACAGTGGGCGGAGTTTGATTTTTATTGGCATGGCTCTGCTGTCCATTGAGTGGGCCGAGTCTTCTGGGCAGGATCAGGAAAGTGTTATCACTGAACACAATACATTCTTTATTACAAATGTTTGCTTTGTTCATTAGCAAACTAAATTTTCTTAACTCAAACGTAATTTATACAAATGTTAGTGGTTTTTGGCATGGAGCTCTGCGGAAAATGGTTATTTTTGGATTATCCGTGATTTTGAATAATCTGCGGCTGTCCTCGTCATTAGCTCAGATAATCGATTCTATGTATATAAAAAAATGATTTACCATTGCTAAGGAATTAATGTTATTTGGCAGGAGAGGAGGATGAGGAGGAAGCAATGGGGCAGGCGAACTGCATCTGCTCTCGAGGAATCTTCTCCATCGACGACAAACGCTACTTCTTCATTGAGCAGCTTGGCGAAGGGTAGGACATTGATGTTTTGAGTACCGGCCAAGCTTATATGAGCTGTAGACAACGTGGTATTCATACCCAGGAGCGCATGACATTTGTAAGTCGAGGGTATTAGATTGCAGATGGAATCCTTGAAGTTTGTTCCCCTCGCTTCATCATGGATAACTGGAGTTCTACTGTATCATAATTATATCAAACGGATATAACTATTGGCTACAAACTCAATACTGAGGCCAGCATGTCACCTTGTTAAAGTGAGAAAAACGCACACTCAAAAATACCATGATTATTGTCCAAAACATTGTGGGTGTCTCTTTGCCTAAAAATGCCGGGGGTGTCCAGACAACCACGACACCCACAGCGGCTGGGCCCCTGTTCCTACCACACTTTCATGATGGTACTCCCAGCAGCTGGGATCTAGCATAGTTTGGTTGGTATGTGCCCTGGTGCAAGGAATCAAATAGGGCCCCTGTCCATTTTCAGAGCCTGGTACTTGGGCCCCTCTGGTCTGCGGGCCTCTGTGCAGTTGCAGGGCCTACATATTCGATAGCTAAGCTACTGTCCTGTAGTAGATCTCACTTGCAAAAGATGATTTTTCGTGACAACGGGCTCTTACCTGGTTATACACTCATCTTTAAATTATTCGTCGCGGTTTAACCGAGTTACGGATTAACGATGCTCATTCAGCTTTTTGTGCACGTGCTGCTTAAATTATTTGCTGCGTCTACTTCATAGCCGTACCCACTATTGCCACGCATTGTCCCATCTTCACCTCGATTCTATGTAGGAGAACCATACATGTGTTTTAACAACCTAATTTTAATGTTTTGCATTATCTGTGTCTTTATTAGGTTCATTCCTCTCCTCCATTACTGTAGTTAGGCGAGAGTTAACTGTCCTGTGTAGACGTTTCAACAAATTAGTCCATTGAGACAAAGTAACTTTTTTTTTTAAACGAAGGCTTGGGTCACAAAGCAATGCAGTATATGATTTATATGTGAATAAAAAAAAGTTTCAAATTAAACATTCAAGAATTAACACTTATGTGTTTTATTCAAATAAAACAGAACAACCAATAATAATGAACCAAGCTTTTGTAGTAACTTGCCAACAAGTGGTCCACGATTATCTTTTACAATCTAAAGCTTCATAATATAGATTTTCTTTTTGGGTTAGATCGCGTAAATATGAATGTGTTGTTAAACCCGCCACCACCCGACACAGCCAATTAGTAAGGTTTGTCACGTAAACAGAACATCCCAATTCATTATTAGTACAGCACACCGGTGTGTTGGAGAGCAAAGCAGCAACATTTACAATCCAACACCCCGGTGTGTTGTACCGGTAACGAATTGGCACGTTTTGTTTACGTGACAAACCTTACTAATTGGCTGTTGCTGGTGGGTTTAACGACGCATTTATATTTACACGATCTAACCCAAAAACCTATATTATGGATGATATTGGTCGCGAAAGCCTACGTGTTAATATAAAGATTGCTTGGCAAGCCACTAAATTGTAAGTGTTGTTTTTTCTTAACACTTCTTATTAAAAACATTTGTATTGAAACAGAAACAACGCACCATAATGGCAAAAACCTGAAGTTTAAACGAAAGTGTATGCCTTAGGAGATAATTAAAGCCGACGCTTGTAATTTTAAATAGCCTTGAAAGGTGTATTTTCTCACTTCAACCGTGTGCTCGCAAGCCGCTATGTGCTTTTGCGAAATCTGTTCAATTTACTGGAGCTCAGCAGTTGGTTCTCAATCACGAGCGGGACAATCTAGAATCAGTTCAACCGTAAATTTTGTCTAATCTAATTCTCTTCACCGCTGGAGGTAATCACGGTTTTCCCAGTCGCTTTGAAATTCAAGTGCACGGGTAGTGAGCGTGTGTGTTTCTTAATTTTCACAATCGCTTCAAAATGGGTCTGAAACTTTATTTTTTAAAAGAAAAAGTAAATGGTTACTGTTTACTTTTAACTTGGCCCCATCAGAGAAGTTTTGATGAGAAGTGTAAGCGTGGACACGCAGCGATTATGGAACTTCAATTATTTTTTTGTAAGGGCTTTTTATTGATCCAACCACAGGGAAGTGGGGGGTGATCAGCTTCCGTGACAGGCGAATGGTAGTGGAACTTTAACTTCTAAAAAAATGTTTGCCATGCATTTAACCAGTTGGGCAATGATGTGAGTGCTCAGGGCCAAAGTTGACTATGTTTAATTTGTTTTTGCACAGCCAGGGATTGTGGTGTCAAGTGCATATTGCGGCATTAGACTGTTAGGGTTTGGTGGGCGGGCGGGCGTGTAGAGATGCTTACAAGACTGCCTTTCATTCAGTGCAAGTGGTCTGCGAGTGTAAATATTAGGGGTGTAACAGTGCATCAATTAATCGATTATTAATTTTATTATTCTGTTCATGAACCCGCACTGACCAGCGCAGTGAAATATGATCAAAAACCCTACATGACTGACATGGCATTGGGGAGGTCTTAATCAGTTGGTAGATAAGTGGATTGAGAATGGCTGGAATTTAATTGTGTTTTGTTTCATGGGTAAACCTTGATATCCTGCAGCCACTAGAAGCGCTGCATTCGCAACAATGCCAAAATAATAGTTTATTGAGTCAAATCGCAGCACTGAATTGAGACAATTAATTACATTGCGAGAGAGGTGAATCTTTGTACCGCCCGAAATATGCTGATCCTTATGAATGAAAGAGTATTTGATTCAGAGCTGATGACCCTGATCAGTCAAGCAGGGGCGATCAACCTTTACCTGAGATCTTAATAGGGTGTTTAACTACCTCGAGCAGTCCACACGTTAACACAATGTAGCCCAACTTCTATGACCATGCCCCAATGTTATCCAAGAATCACGCAAAAAATAACATGTGTGTCGACTACAGTGTTCAAAGGCCCTTGCAGTGACAGAAATGACTGAGCGTGTGAACAAATTAAAAATAATTTACATCCTTTTGTCAATTCACCGATGAATGCAGACCTTTCCGATGCAGTGTCAGTCGTTTTACCATACTTCACCAAACTGGATAGTTGGTGAAAAGGTCGGCAGGGTGGGCCACTGATGACCATCAATGCTAGGCGTTGCTCTCCACCGCTGACTCAAACAAAATAAGTTGGTATATTCTACAGACGGGGCCCATCAGAGGGCAGAGCCGTGCTTTGAAACGCGCTTCTGCTCTCCCCGTGGTGACGCCGCCACCTTTCCCAAACAGCGGCTTCAGCTACGTGGACCTGGTGGAGGGGGCTCACAACGGCCGCTTCTACGCACTGAAGCGCATCGTGTGCCACGATAAGGATGACCACAAGGGGGCGCTCAGGGAGGTGGAGATGCACCGCGCCTTCCGCCACCCCAACGTCCTCCCGCTGGAGGGCAGCCGCGTGGTGGAACGGGGCCCCAAGTGCGAGGTCTGGCTGCTGCTGCCCTATTACCAGGTGCGTGGTGGGGGGTTGCCGTGAGGCTGGGGGGGTTTGTGAGGAGGTGAGGGGGTAGGGTCTTTCACAGAAGAGCTGAAAGGAGTTCAAATGAGCTCGCAAACTAACACCTTTGTTAAAGACCCAAACCCATACCTGTCAACCCACACGGTTTACCCGTATTCTTGTATAGGGAATTTGAGTTTTCGGGTCCATACGGCGTATAGCCATTTCAATACGGGCACAAAAAGTTGTTTTGTGTAATATTATTGTGTTTCTTCCTTGTGATGGGACTTTGTAGATTGAACGTTGAGATATATAAGGGCACAGGGATGAACAATAAGGTCTGAATTGGTCTGTAATAAGGTAGGGCACTGATAAGGGGTTGACAGGTATGCCAACCGCAGAAGATCCCTGGGTTTGTTCTCAACACGAAGCTCATGGTCCACCCTAAATTTCATCTGCACAGACCGTGGCGGATGCGGATACCTGATGCACAAATGGGAAAGGAAAAACTCTACGGTAGCGTACGACTGTGGTCATCCAGAACAGAACGTACAACATATAATGACGCAACGTCCGATCCACAATTACGAAGGAGACATCACATCTATACACTCTGCTGCTTCTGACGTGGTTATCTGCCTTGACCACCTGAATGTGAAATTGTAGTTGTTGCTCAGCATCTACATCAGCCGTACAAAAGATTAAGATTAGCAGGTGACTGCATTGTCATAGGGTGTGTTACATTTTTTACTGGCACTAAAAAAACCTGCATTCATCCATGTATATAACAAGCACACACACATAAAAAACTAGTTTTAGTCCCATCAGCCTGTTGGCTTTCCAAAACAATACTATCAAGCAGTATTTGATTAAGCAAATATATTCACAATTGGTTTCAACCTTCTGGGTTTCATCAGCAGTAGAGTCGGGCTTGTTAAGTATATTCTGCTGGATTTACCATGTCTTATTGGTTAGAGTGCTCCATTGAAATGACGCAACCCAGCACAATTTACAACACAATACATTGCACAATGGGTTTGGGTATAGGTTCATTTAACGAAGGTTATTGCTGTACATTCCAACTAGAATAATGTTTCGATGGTTTCGATTTGGGAGAAAATGCGAGGAGGAAGGAAGTGGAGAGGGTTGAGAAGGGATAGGAATCAGAGCGGTGTTGGTTTGATTGAGTCGGTATCGAGAGGGAGTCGCTCTGCCAGCATGAACCCAAGGCTGTTTGAATGTAAATAGAATGAGTGATCAAACTGGGCTGTGGTCGTACGGCTGGGCTACATTGTCAGGAAGATCTATTGTTGTACTGCACTATGTTCCCAAATGTATGCTTTCCGCCTTCACCAACCTTCATTGATCGGCGTGGTGAGGTATGATCAAATAACTCCGATGTTGCACATGCCACAGGTAGGCCCTCGTCCAGTCGTGGATTGGCAAGGGCTGTGCATATGCACATACACGTGCCGTTGAATATCATGAATTGTCATTTAAGGTACCTAGGAAAGTGTACATAAAAATGTCTAATAATTCTCATCAAGTAACGGTGCATCCCAGGAGTGAATCAGGTGAAAGTCGGACAAAAACCTTGTTAATTGTTCTCAAGTATCAAAAGTGTCTGGTTTTTACTGAATGTAAAATCAGTCCCGCCAGAGGTGGGGGAGATAATTCAAGAAAGTTCTGGCAGTAGAAAAGTTAATCGGGGTGGTGTTACTGTATTCTGTGGCTTATGAGGTTAACTTTTTTTTTCCAATTGCGTTAAAAGCTGAAATTGGGGGTGTATAATATAACCTGGTTTGTCTAAATCTTGCCTCCTGGACATGCGCGTTTCAATCGACGCTCAGCATCCAATCTATATATATGCCACTTTATCCGCCGGCTGGAGTTGAGAAAGGAGAGAGAAAATGTTTTACCGGAACTGTACACAAACTGATTGTAAAAAAGAAAATACGCGTGGAGGCAGAGAATGGAGTTTGTTTTACTGCTACGGTAACATTGTGTATACGAGCGGTGTTGTGTACCAATTGTAAGATGTGCACCAGCAATAACGTTAACACTGAATTTTGTATGTAATAATATTCACGTTTAATTTATATATCATCGTTGGTTTAAATTACATCTCACACTCGCTGTGGAAGCACAGACAAAGCTGGATATGCAGTCTGGCAGTGATCCAGCTTTGTGGCATAGCCTCTCAGCACTTTGGCACAGGGTAGATGGAAGTGGAAACAACATTTTGCAGTGGACATCTACAGACTTTCTGCCCGTGGAGTTTGATGATGATGACAAGTGTACTATTGTGGTGAAGCTGAGATGGACCGTGATGTGTTTGTGTTTACCTCCCAGAGAGGCACACTGTGGGACGAGCTGGAAAAACTCCGCAACAAGCACAGCTTCATGACGGAGGAGAGGATCGTCGGCATCTTCCGTGGCATCTGCAGCGGCCTCAAGGACATTCATGACAAGGGCTTTGCGCACAGGTCTGTATGCCCATCGGCAGCGTTATCATCATCAGCAGAAATTATCAACCCAGCAATAGAATTGATCATTGGCTGATGATGTAGTCGAACAAAAACACCATTTAGAGGGGCTTTCTAAAGCTCCCTCTAGTGGGGAGGCCTTACAGCCAGCAGTAGCATGAGCAGGTCATTGCAGGGCTGCGCCTTTGACTTCACCGTGCCACCCACATCAAATTGGATAAAAAAAAACGAGTTTTGTCGTTACCACTGTGAACTCTGAAACAACGGAGGCATTGAAGCAATCCAGTGCGCATCAACTGAAGTCACTTCCTGGCTAACCAAACTGCACACAATGCTTAAATGTTGCCATTCATTTCAGCCATACCCAGTCATGCAACCTTTAGAACTGCTTTTTGTGTTTAGTGTTTTTTGTCCTTCCCCCACACCTCTGATTAGCAGCACAGGTGGCTACGTACGGTGTGAAAGAAGTTCAACGTACATACACAGCCAAATTACTAAATTGGGACAATCCAGAGCAATCATCGCCCCCCCCCCTTACCGGCAGACTACTGACCCAGGTCACTTGCAAAATTAGACTATCCTGGTCACTTGAATTCTCGCCTGGTCAAAACAAATTAAGCGTGAACCTCGATGCGCAAGAGGCTGTGGATCGGTTACGGCAACGCGCACGTCTCTTGTGATCCTGCAGAGACCTGAAACCCACGAACGTCCTTCTTTCTGACGAGGACGTCCCCGTCCTCATGGACCTCGGCTCCATGGAGAAGGCTCGCATCGAGATAAAAAACTCGAGGGAGGCTATGGCACTGCAGGTGACGTAAACGCACCTCGTCATCCTTCGTCGTGCATTTTGAACCCGGGGGAAGGGCTCTCGACGCACACGGTACATGTAACAACCCACGTGCCGTGGCTTCTTCCGCAGTGCGGTCTTGCTGCGACATATTGGACAGTGTAAGGTCAATGGTAGGCACGCCAGCCAGTTTTGCTCGATATGAATTTGTTGTTCTTTGGTTCTTTTGGTAAAGTCACGTAGGTATAAAATAAAATAAATTGAATCACCGAAAGAACCAAAGAGCGTGGATCCCTGCAGTCACGAAAACTTAAAATCTAGAATGAATTTGTTGCTTTTTCTTTAAACGTGTGTTTTATTAGGGAATATGTGCGCGATAATAAAATAATGAAAGTTTACATATGAATGGTTGCCTTGCCCACGGTCTTGCTTGTTTTCTAGCAGCACAACTCTAAGTCAGCCTTAACAATGGAAGTGGCTCATGTCATTATTTATGATGTGTGTAACTGATCACGTTGTGTGTTACACGCATTTTAGATAATAAAGTTGCAGTTTTTCGAAGTCTTAAGCCAGGATTATCTTGAGTAAACAAATTACAAGTAATATTTATTCATGATATAAATCAGAATATCACAATCAGAATGTGTGTTTATACTGGAGGAATCCGATGAGCTATAAAGCTCGTTTTCACAGATGTCCAGTCGAATTTACAGTAGAGCACAAAAACGACAATAAAATAGCGAAATACATTTACACACTTATCGGAAACTGATATTGTGATAATTGTCATATTGTGAAAATGCATGCCGTATCGTGTTTGTTTCGGCAGAAATGCCGCGGAGACTTTAGTTGACGTGTGGAGCACGCGATATCTTGTGTCCAGAGATGTCCCGTATCTAGATTACATGTAATTTAAGTCTATATAATGTCATTACATTTGTAATTTTTTATTGGTAGCTAAATTACACAGCTCAAAGTAATGAGTAATTGGCATCTAAATTACACCAGACACATTTAATTGGCAATTTATATCTATATTACATTACGTCACTGCAGTCATTTGTACTTTGAATGTGTTTTTCCCCGCCTCTGCCTCCTTCAACTTGTGTCTTGCATCTCTCGCCGTGTGGGCGCACGCGCGTGTGTGTGTGTGTATGTGTGTGTGTGTATGCGCGCCGTGTGCAGGATCGGGCTGCAGAGCGCTGCACCATATCGTACCGTGCCCCAGAGCTGTTCACCGTTCCGAGCCACTGCATCATCGACGCACGGACAGACATCTGGGTCCGTATCGCACACTCGCAGACAATGAGGCCTCCCCCCGCACCTCCGATTAGCGCGCTTGGCTACGTACGTTGCGGAAGACATTCAACATGCATACATGACCTCGCACGTTGAGGACTCGGAATAGTAGACCGACCGTTTCGTTTCACCCACACTATGTTCAAGCACCACCACCACCACAATATTTCATAAAAAGGTCGTCCAGGGGCTTTGTGTAGGGCCACGTGATTGGCAGCAGAGGGCAGTCCAGAAATAAATCCGTTGTTGTACTCTACGTCTCTGCTCTCACATCTATGCTCCCCGCCTTCGACAACCCCTGCTCACCAGCGTGGCGAAGCGTGGCGGCCACGTGAGCTGCATGAGCCGTGCGGGTCGCGAGGAAGACCTCGTCTAGGCATTGGGATTCACAAAAAGGCTGTAACGCGCACGTACGCGTCAATCGTCTGGCTTTTTCGAGCGCGCCTGTCTCGCGTTTGTTTCACCGCCGCAGTCCCTGGGCTGCGTGCTCTTCGCCATGATGTTCCTGGAGGGCCCGTTTGACGGCGTGTTCCAGCGCGGCGACAGTGTCGCTCTCGCGGTGCAGAGCAGCGTCAACGTCCCGTCCAGCAGCAGGTGACGACGCCAACAACGGGCATGACATCGTAGCCATAACAATAATAATAATAATAATTGCAGTAATACTGCGTGTAGTTTTTGTTCTTTTTTTTTTGGGTTGCGTCGTACAGCTCTCCAATGTTTTTGGTCGCGTTGTGCGTGCGTGTTGTTCGACGCGACGTCCGACGTTTCGCTGTGGGTGCTGGCGGCTCCGTCAGGAGCGAAACGTGGGACATGGTGCCGAATAACAATGACGACGCGATGCAAACCGGAAAGGCACCGGAGAACTGCCATGCTTTATTAGCTCACTGCCAGTGTAAGCGTTAGAAATTTCCAGACACCTCAGTGGTTTCATGTCGTCATGACTTCCTAAGGTTAATCAATTTTATTCTTCCCCGTGTAGCTGGAATGCACGTCACAATTCACTCCCCACGCAAAAAAAAAGCGATTTATAGACAGCGAAAGGTGCGATTGTGACGAGAGGGTAATTCCAGCCATCATGCCGTGTGTGTCGCATCAAATCACCATTGCTCCCGTGTATAAGGGTGAGGGCTTCGTGTGTTAGACCACCAAGATTCAAAATTGACCGGAGTATGTTAGGCAGCTGTAGGGCAATTAGATGATTAGGCCGTGCCAGATTGTCCTCGCAGTGATGAGGGGAGGGAGGGCTTGTCCAAACAAAGCCCCTCTTGGGCACAAGGCAGCGGTAAGGAAATGATGGCTGTGGTATCCAGCAAGAGGTAGAACCGGCGAGCTAGTTGACTCATTGTGGCAGTTGACTCATTGGCAGCAGTGCCTCCTTGCACTGCGTTAATGCCCACATCGTGCGGTGTGCTGCGATGTAGGTTGTGTTTTACAGCGTATTCCCGATTATAACCGGAGAGAATCTGTCGTGTGCAACCTTTTTCGTTTTAAACCATATTCATAGCATCCTCAATGCATTTATTCATCCTTATCATCTGCATGAGTAGAATGAGGTGGTTATTTTCGCAAGGAAGGAAGGATATATGTTTATAACCATCCCATCGAAGTTTCCAAACGACTTTAATCAAACAAACGGGGTGCCTATTTGAAGAGGGCGAGCAAAATGGAAACATGGCGATTGTGACAGTCACACGACATGTCATGTCATTTCTGTAAAACGTACAGGCCCTTTGATTTTCAATCACGCCCTCTGCTCTCACGGTGGATGTCCAAGGTCCTGTGACGTCGTTCGCAAGAGTATGCCATTATGTGCCGGCGTCAATGGGTCCAACACTGACAAATGAGACAAATTGCCCCGCAGAGTTACACCACGTTGGGATTTTACAGAGACCCCACAAAGCTTGGGGCCATCGTTGACGCTGGATTTGGGTTGCTTTCCAGTTTGTCTGTGGCTTCCTGCCCTGACGAGCTAGGTGGAGTTAATGGTGGTGGAGGGGGGGGGGCCCTTTCGTGAGTAAACCGTTCTGATGCTCTGAACGCGAGATTTTGATGAAAAAATTACTCGGCTGCGAATCTTCAGCGCCAAGACACCAGCCCCACCAGTCAAATGGAATGTGAACATTTCACACCCTCCGAATAGCATAGCACCAGCCGAGTATGTGGGTATAGTGAGCAACGCGAACTATGATCTTCTACTCATGCGCAAATGCCAGTTCGATAGAGCCTGAGTTGATGGGCATGCGGCGAAGACAGCTATATATATGCTACCGAGGGTATGGATGGTACCGTGGGTATAGACGCTACCACTGGTATAGATGGTGCTGCTGGCATGAAAGGTTACCGCTCGTGTTGATGCTGTTGCTGGCATCGCTGCTACTGCAGACCTACATGCAGGCGGCTTGACCATTCGGCAGCACGCTATTGGTCTCCGTGATTGGTCTCCGTGATTGGTCCCCATGATTGGTCCCCATGATTGGTCCCCATGATTGGTCCAGCGAGCCGACTCCCCAAGTGGATCACATCAGGGTAATGTCGAGTGTAACTTTAAGTACATTTCGTGTAATCGTCTGCGAGAATGGCTTTTTTTTTGTTACCACGTTAGCAGATGCAGCACAGTCGTGCACTTAAGAAAATAAATATTGCTCTTGCAAAAATGGTTATTTTATGGCACATTTGGAGCGGTGCAAACACGCTAGCCAGTTGCTGAGCGGGCACAAATTAGGCTTCATTCGCACTCTTTGAATGCCTCATTTCACACGTGTTTCAAAGGGCACTTTGTTTAAAATTGCACATTCTCCAGAGTTTTACTACACACGATTGCAAAAGTGGTGCTTTTTAGTGTATCCGAATAAAAGATAAGGCATTGACGTCCCTCTTACTGTGTGATTAGAGAGGTAAAGGTGTTAGCGAGGGCATGTCGCTTGAACGTGATGGCAAGTCGGACGATAAAGTCCTATTTGCAAGCATTGGGCACAATTTAAGTAAAACAAATATGAATTTTAATCGGTAGCATAGAGAGCTAATGGACAGGTCTTTTAAAAACATAATGCAAAACCCATGGCCAGTGTGAAGGGTTAACAGCCAAGTATTCACATCCCAGCAGTTCGGTGAATTGTCCCAATTCAGGGTGGCGATTATTTTTCATTACTTTTTTTTTAATCATCTTCTTTGTTTCGTTTCCAGATTGTTCCCTTTTGTTTTTACAGTTTTCCCTCGCTCCATTCACCGGAAAAAATAACTTGCATTCATCTATATGTCTAAATCAGCCGGAGCCTCCAGTAAATCACGTGACTTCTGAGTGGCCACCCCGACTATGAATCCTTCCCCCTGTCCGCGCCGCCCGCTTTGAAAACAGCAGCCGCGTCAAAACCCTGATGTAGACACTTCCTCCTCCCCATCATCATCTCTCCTGAACCCAGTGCTCCCGTTTCTCTGTTCCTTTTTCATCCTCTTATTTGTTTCTTAGTCAAATTTTTTTGTTATCTTCACTTCCTGTTCCTTTTTGAGTTTCCATTCCTCCTCTCCTTGACTCCACTCCCCTTCCCGTGGTGTGCGGCCATGGGTACAAAGCTGCCAGTTTTTTCGTAATTTATCAAAAGGAGATCCAACACGGATGATTCTGTGTTAACAAAAAAATCAATCAAGAGCGCAAGAAACATTTTTATGGTGCCTCGCTATATATATATTTTTTTAATGCTTCGATGTATTCCACGGGGAAGGGGGTGGGTTTGCGCGGCGGGGGTGGGGGGAGGGGGTTAACCGATGGTCGTTTAACTCCGCAGGTATTCACAACCTCTGCGCAAACTGCTAACCTCGCTTATGGACGTGGACCCCTCGGAGAGGCCCACGGCCGACGGCGCCCTGGAGCAAGCAAACGAGCTGCGCGGCACCTTCTCTTCCACGCACAACACGGCCGTCTGAGTTTCAAAGCGGCCGCCGCTCCCAAAGTGGATGTCCGGGGAGAGTTTCAGGAGGCCGAGCTTGTGTTGACAAAGAGCGCCAGCCAGCCGTCTTGTCTTCCCCCGGCTTCAGAGCACTGCAACGAGGCGTTGTTGTCATCGTCGTCGTCGTCATCATCGTTGTTGTTACTCAGCCTCCTCGCTCAGAAAATCTTAACTTGCTCAATGCATTCCACACGACGACGAACCTCGCTTCGCTACACGGCGACAGTGACGTCGCCACAGCGCTTGTGTCAGGCTTGGTGCGTTTTGAGGCCGCGCGAAGTGGCGAAGGTTGGCTGGAGCGCTCTTATATGCTATGCTGGTTATATAGCATTCCACGCACAAACAACAACTTTCCGTCATTTGCCAGTGATTGGTGTGAAGGCTCGGTGCATGTGCACAACCCGTGAAGTTACAAAGGTTATACACACAAATGCACGTACATTTGTACAAAGTCAAAAGCAGAGATGTCACCGACGGCTAAAAATTTACTTTTGGAGCAAGTGCTATTATTGAACAGCTGCTCAGGCTGGGACATCACCCCGAGCAGATGGGTGGTTTGGTCAGTACGACCAGTGTGTCTGCAGTGCTAAATGTAGACACACTGCACCAGGTATGCATTTTACACTGAGTCAACCCAGGTGGGGGGACCACGTCCAGTTTTCCAAACCGGTTCTCTCACTGGGGTGTGTGTGTGTGTGTGCGCGCACGCGCGAGGCCAGGAGTCAAGCCAGTGCCCGCTTGGGATTGTTAGTGCCGTGTGATCACGGCTTTGTCACCGTTCCCTCTGAAACGCACACATGCTCGCGTGCGTGTGTATCGAAGCTGCTGTACAGCGGGATCGGTAAGGGGAGGAGCATTCGTGTTCAGTCGGGCGCAACGCCTGGACCTTGGCTGCTACTGCCCTGCCCAGATGAAAGTATAAAGGCGGGCGAATTAGGAGTGCTTTTTTTTTGTTCTTTTGACTCTTGCCTGTATTCTCATTATTATATATCAGACATGGTCGTTACTCTACTGGTGGATGAAGGCTTCCCAAAGCTACGATGGGGCCGATTAATTTTTTTTGGGGTGGGGGGGGGGGGGCGGGGAGTTCAATTATTTGTGGGTAACGGACAAGAGGACGAAAACTTGAAAATGCACATTCTCTGAATATCGCGACAGTGCCGTCATGCAATGTCACACATTTTAACTAAACTTCCGAGCTTCATTTATAACATCTGTAGTTTAAACAGGTTCTTACACATGCCTTTCTGCACAATGGTAAATATGTTTTGGGAGTTTACCCCCCAGCAATGCCGAATGCATTAGCAGCATAACCTCTCTGGGATTGTCAAGGGAGCAAACCAAAGGAGGGTTTAAAAGGGGGGGGTGGAGGGGGGAGGGGGGAGGTGTCTTTTGAGTGACTGATCCTAGCGAAACTCGGCACATCTTGAGTTTAACGCAACCAGCTGGCCGCATTCACTTGCTCCGTTTGATTGCCATCCTATGGGGCATGTGTCCCCGGCATCTTAACGTGCAACGTTCAATACAGGGACTCCTCAACTTACCAACATTCGACTTACGACCTTTAAGAGATTCAAACAAACCTAGTTGCCTGTTCGGACCGAGAGCCGTAAGTTCAACCGCCGCGCAATAGATTCCGGTGGTGGCATCTACATCTGCAGAAGATGAAGAACCAGTGGCATCTACAGCAGAGAATATACAACGTTTAAAGCCGTTGCCCCTGTTTAGTGTACATGCCGTACAACATGTTTGGAATCGACTTACGAACAGACGTTTGGAACCTAACTTGTCCGTAAGTAGAGGAGTCCCCGTACCAAGGTTTTTGAAGAGTCTAGTCCTTTCGGATATGTGCGTACTCTTTTTACGCGTATTTATGCAAAATAATATCGCATTCTTGTCCACGTGTCAGAAGGTGAAGTTATGAATTGTTCGAGTGATATTGATATCATTGCCGTGTTATGGACATTGGACACTGCACCTTAAGTGGCATCCAAGATGGTAACGTGCAGCGTCTGATACCAGGTATTACAAATGTCTGGTCTTTACACATATGGTTAGGGTTGAAGAAAAACAGCATTAATTTCCACACGTATACTGGTAACGTTATGCAGTGTCCAGTGGTGTTAATATTATTGAGTGCAATGACTCCTTGTATAGTGATTCCCAGTGTTTACAAGATCAATAGATCGAATTTTTTTTGCGTACGTCAACTGTGTTTGTGCAAGGCCACACTGACCTGCTTAGTATAGCTGGTAAGTCGACTATTCTGTAAGGGGCCATCCATTTAGTAGGTACGCAAGAATCTGTCAACTTGACGCCCCGTACTTTTTACACTCCCCCCCCCACCTGCGTAGTAAGTTCGCTTGACGCACCCCCCCTCCGAATCCTATAGAACGGCCGATATTTAATCCACGCAGAAACGATCAAGGATCGTGTTTCAGCAAACAGATAGTCCACCGCCGGCTGCATTAAAGAATTAAGTTGCGTACCTTGGCCACTTATTTTGCTGAGCTGCGCGATAGTGAGCAGTCAGGGGCACGGTGGCACACGAGTGACACCTCTCCCACAGTCCCACTTCTCCCGGTAGTACTTTGTCTGACAGCTGAAGAAACTGAACTGTGGCTCATTTGAAGGTCAATGGAGACAAATTATTATCGAGGCTTCACCCCCCCCCCCCGTTTCCTATGCGTACGTACATTAGTAGACCCCCCCATATGCAAGAGTATGCATTTGGGTTAACCCCCCCTCCATGCGTACGTACTAAATGGATGGCCCCCAAGTAGACGATTCTGCGTTGGTGTAGGTGTACTGCTGCTGTTAATGGTTTATTGCTGTGTGCCTTTTTGGGGTTTGTTTTGTTAATGTATGTCATTTTTTCCCACCCCGCATGATGCATTCCACTGCAACTTTAATTTGTGGCGGGGAGGGGAGGGGGTAAGGGGGGTTCAGTCTGAAATGGCAACTGCAAGTCGGAACGATTTTCAGATGCACCGTACAAGAGGTTATTCTAAATAAACTTCACTGTTTTCACCCAAAAAATCAAAAGTCTAGAGCAGTGGTTCTTAAACTTGACGGCAGCCTTGCACTCCTTTGGTTCTCAATCGTAAACAAAAAACATTCAAAATTTTGATGAAACAAAGTGGTTGTACTTGCCTGTATTTTGTGTTTCGATTATTTATATTTCCAAAGAAAATCTTGCCGTGTCTCGCACCCCCAGAAAGGGCACCCCACAATTAGGCACCATTGGGCCGGAGTAACCAGAGAGGGAACAACTTCGTCAAGCGAGGAGTTGTGCTGCTGCGCGGCTCTCCCGACGGTGGCTTCTGGCCGCAACATGGCCGCGTTCGGCACGGGTGGCCCCCACGTGGCCGCGTTCGGCACGGGTGGCCCCCACGTGGCCGCGTTCGGCACGGGTGGCCCCCACGTGGCCGCGTTCGGCACGGGTGGTCCCCACGTGGCCGCGTTCGGCACGGTTGGCCCCCACGTGGCCGCGTTCGGCACGGGTGGCCCCCACGTGGCCGCGTTCGGCACGGGTGGCCCCCACGTGGCCGCGTTCGGCACGGGTGGCCCCCACGTGGCCGCGTTCGGCACGGGTGGCCCCCACGTGGCCGCGTTCGGCACGGGTGGCCCCCACGTGGCCGCGTTCGGCACGGGTGGCCCCTACGTGGTCGGGTTCGGCACGGGTGGCCCCCACGCGGCCGCGTTCTCGCCGTGCGACCTCCTGAAGAAGCGCGCGGAGTGAAACGCCGGGACGTCCTGCCCAAACGGCGTGCGGCGACGTCTGCCGGAAAACATTTCGGAGAGCTACACGCAAAACCGTTGTGTAGATTTCAACTTGTTTTTTTTGGGGGGGGGGGGGGTCGCCCCCACTTTCGATGCTCGTGGTTTTTTTTGCCACCTGTGCCCGATGGCAGCTAAAACTGGCGCCACTGAAAAACTCGCAGTGGGGTGGGGGGCTTTGCGCGAAGCGGCAAAGCCAGCGGACGGGTAACTCCGCTCGTCGGGAACTCCTCTTCATCCGCATGTGGTTGCGGGCGTGCGGGGGGGGGGAATGAAAAAGGAGTGAAACGGGAGAGTCCCTTTATTGTTCAAATTAGAGAGCGAGAGAGAGAGCGAGAGAGAGATATTGTAAGGGGCAAGGTGAAGACTGCACGGCGGGACTCGCGTCTTTTCGTTGTTGCCGCTGCAGTCGCCGCGTGTGCCGAACGGGGGCGGGGGGTGGCCACGTGGTCTCGCATTATTTGTGCCGCGGTGGGGAAAGCGTCAATAAACAAACATCTCTCTCCGTTCCATAGATGGAGAAGAGTTCGCACGGTAGAACGACGTGGAGTTGTTTGGCGGGGGGGGTGGGGGAGAGACCCCCAGCGGTTTGACCCCCGCGTACAACAACGGAGCTTTTGCTCTCAGAATGCGGGGGGGGGGGGGGGGGGGCTCGTTCACGGTTAGAGTTTTGCCCCTTTTATAATTTGTATTATTATATCCGCTTTAAAATCCCGTTATTCCCGTGAAGACGACATTTAGCCAATTTTGCAGCCTGTAAAGCCGAATTATATCGATATATATTTACAGATGAAAATAAGCAGTGAGAAAGAAAGGTAACGTGAACAACAAAAAAAACGCCCCCACGTCACCGAAACCGCCAACAAAAATGTGTGAAACGCGCAATCGCGCAAGTGCCACCTGGGACTGCCTGCCACGCGTGCCGATCCTGCGTAGTGCCGAGACGCGGCTAACGACAAGGCGGTATTGCCTCGCACGCTGTGTTCAATTGTCAAGTCGCAGGAGTGGGATTTTTTTCCGTAAACAATATTTTTCGATGGATGCCACCCGCACCCTCCCCCTCCCACCAAGCCTCGTCATTTGCAGGACACGGTATATCCACCCCCGCATTATTTCGAGGGCACCCGTGGAGATTTCCGCGAGAATTCGGTGCCATTACTTTTGAATGATCTCTTGCATATACCCGGATTGACCGTTGGGGGAACACAACGAACGCAAATCTGATTGTGCTCATCGTTGGCAATGGCAGTGCACAAAGGTTTGCTTTGTTTGAGCCCATCCATCAGTTTGCGTTGCTAGTTCGATTTTGGGCGTTGGGTGTTTTTCATTTTTTCCTCTGCACGTTTGTGCGATGGCGAATGGAATTCTTCAGCGGAGAGATCGAGAGAGAGAGATCTCCACCGCCATCGAATGCACATGGGTTACGTTGCACTGGACGAAACTGGTTATTGAATCTACAATAAAAAAATAATATTCGAATTCATTCTTAAGTTGCTTAAATTTCCACAGCTGATTCGAAAGAAAATATTAAACGGTACAAAGAGCAGAGTCTCCCAAGAGCTCAACTGTCTCAAACTCCTTTGTTTGGCTGCCTGCGATCAAGCTCGCTGAAGCAGAGGTCGGCTCGTATTGAGAGCAGGGGTAATGGCACTATTTTTTTGTTTTGCCTCTTCATGAGTACCAAACAGGACTTTCAAATTGGTCAATTTGGCTGGCCACGCACGAACGCGCACCTCGGCGTTGCTCACGCCGACGCGCTCTCGGATGTCGGCTCGCGATCTCCGAGGTCGACAACATTTTCCGCGAGGGTGCTCGGAGCGATGCGATACCAAAAAAAAAATATCCCCCTTCGAGGTGGCGGGCATCGTGTGGCTGCGGGGTCGTAAAGAAATTAAGTCGCGTGCGCGACGATCTCTCCACAACGCCTGGCGCTCGCTGATTTGCGAATATAATGTGGCGGTGCAGCGAGAAGCGATGACATCTAATTTGGTTATTCGACTGCAATAACCATTACATCCTTAATTCTCACAACTCTCGCCCCCCCCCCCCCCCCCCAACTGATAATGGTGTGTTGCACAGTAATGCCATTTTTTCACTTTACATCAACACTTTAATGAGGTGGGATCATAACGCAAAGCTTGACTCGGCCGTAAATGGAACTTGGGCATTGGGTTTTAATCTCGGTCGCTCGGCTTTCACACAGCCCAGAAATCCCCACCCCATTCACATGCAATTATGGTCAATTGCTTGTGTATGTCAGTGTGGAATGGAATAGACCCGAAAAATCGGCCTGGAAGAGTACGACAGGATTATTAGATAGACATCTCGCCACCGTGGCGCGAGATGTTAACTGCCTCGCTGGGTATACAGGAGGTCGTGGGTTCGATACCGACCCTGACGCCTGCTGCTGCTGTATATTTGGAGTTTGCGTGTCTCTCTCACCCGTTGTCGTGGGGATGTTCTCCGAGACCTCCGGTTTTTCACCTCCACATTTACAAACGTCACGCGTTTAGAGTATTTTGGCTGTTGTACATTTCCACGTGGTGATGATGATAGGCCACTTCGTTGAGCTATCATTTGTGATGGCGAGGTCGCTTCTGAAGAAGAGCTACTCAGCTCAGTGGGGCCTTACCTGGCAAAATAAAAATAGTTTAGTTTAGCTTGAAATAGTCATTCAAAGTCTGCCTCTGTTGCATAAACATTTTATGCGTTTGATTAACCACCCACACCCAGGGCATTATATATGCACGGTGTAATGTCATTTTCGAACAGATGTTCATACATCCGGCCTTTTCACACCCGGTAATGCGTTCTTAATCTCGCGTACGCTGCCTGTCTAAAGCACAGGGAAACGTTATGGACCCTCCCCCCATGTTTAAAGCGGTTTGCGCGGCACTTGTTGTCTTGTAAGTCCTGGTTTAGCATATTGTTGTTCACTATAACGCGGTTTCACTATAACGCGGTTTCACTATAACGCGGTTTCACTATAACACGGTTTCACTATAACACGGTTTCACTATAACACGGTTTCACTATAACATGGTTTCACTATAACACGGTTTCACTATGACGCGGTTTCACTATAACACGGTTTCACTATAACGCGGTTTCACTATAACGCGGTTTCACTATAACGCGGTTTCACTATGCCACAGTTTCACTATAACGCGGTTTCACTATAACGCTGTTTCACTATGACGCGGTTTCACTATAATGCGGTTTCACTATAATGCGGTTTCACTATGACACGGTTTCACTATGACACGGTTTCACTATGACATGGTTTCACTATAACGCGGTTTCACTATAACGCAGTTTCACTATGACACGGTTTCACTATAATGCAGTTTCACTATGACACGGTTTCACTATAACGCGGTTTCACTATGACACGGTTTCACTATAACGCGGTTTCACTATAACGCGGTTTCACTATGACGCGGTTTCACTATAATGCGGTTTCACTATAACGCGGTTTCACTATAACGCAGTTTCACTATGACACGGTTTCACTATAATGCAGTTTCACTATGACGCGGTTTCACTATGACACGGTTTCACTATAACGCGGTTTCACTACAACGTGGTTTCACTATAACACGGTTTCACTGTAACACGGTTTCACTATAACGCTGTTTCACTATGACACGGTTTTACTATAACGCGGTTTCACTATGACACGGTTTCACTATAACGCGGTTTCACTACAACGTGGTTTCACTATAACACGGTTTCACTGTAACACGGTTTCACTATAACACGGTTTCACTATAACGCGGTTTCACTATAACGCATTTTCACTGTAACGCTGTTTCACTATAACACGGTTTCACTATAACACGGTTTCACTATAACGCGGTTTCACTATAACACGGTTTCACTGTAACGCGGTTTCACTGTAACGCGGTTTCACTGTAACGCGGTTTCACTGTAACGCGGTTTCACTGTAACGCGGTTTCACTATAACACAGTTTCACTATAACACGGTTTCACTATAACACGGTTTCACTATAACACGGTTTCACTATAACACGGTTTCACTATAACGCGGTTTCACTATAACGCAGTTTCACTATAACGCGGTTTCACTATAACGCGGTTTCACTATAACACGGTTTCACTATAACACGGTTTCACTATAACGCGGTTTCACTATAACGCGGTTTCACTATAACGCGGTTTCACTGTAACGCTGTTTCACTATAACACGGTTTCACTATAACACGGTTTCACTATAACACGGTTTCACTGTAACACGGTTTCACTATAACACGGTTTCACTGTAACGCGGTTTCACTGTAGCACGGTTTCACTGTAACGCGGTTTCACTATAACGCGGTTTCACTATAACGCGGTTTCACTATAACGCGGTTTCACTATAACGCGGTTTCACTATAACGCGGTTTCACTATAACGCGGTTTCACTATAACGCGGTTTCACTATAACGCGGTTTCACTATAACGCGGTTTCACTGTAACGCGGTTTCACTGTAACGCGGTTTCACTATAACGCGGTTTCACTATAACGCGGTTTCACTATAACACGGTTTCACTATAACGCGGTTTCACTATAACGCGGTTTCACTATACCGCGGTTTCACTATACCGCGGTTTCACTATAACACGGTTTCACTATAACACGGTTTCACTATAACACGGTTTCACTGTAACGCGGTTTCACTATAACACGGTTTCACTGTAACGCGGTTTCACTATAACGCGGTTTCACTATAACACGGTTTCACTGTAACGCGGTTTCTGAGCGGTCGACGAGGAACTACTTTCTTGAGCTGCGCGGCTCAACGGAGTGATACGGTGATGTGTGCGGCGTACCACTGAATTCTTCGTCCCGCAGTCTCACTGTGCGCTCTCGCCTACATCACGTCAATGCCAAACGTCGTCGTGACCTGGTTTTGATGGCGAGATAGTTTTCGCTGAACGCTTATTTCGCTTCAAGATGGCACTTTTTAAGAAACGCGTCTACCGCTTTCAACGAGGACTTACTGTAACCTATTTGTGCACGGTGTAAATAATCGCCTACAGATGTTCAAACATCAGATCTTTTCACATATCCACCCCTTATCTCAGTTCCCAGTGAGTCAGATATGCGACGTTCTGTACTAATTTTTATTAAAATTAAACATTGCCTTTATTTCCCTCCCCCCCCCCCCCCCCCATAGTTTTCAATCTTTCTCATTAATGTAAAGAGCAATTTATATTTTTTAAACCGCAGCTGGCTCGTGTAAAAAAAAATATGTTAAGGAAAAAATCGTAACTGTTGCAATGTGCAAATTGAGCGACATTTCGTGAGTGACATTTCGTGAATGTCGCTCAAAAAAAAAGTGTTAAACACCCGCGAATCTTTTCGCAAACGTGAAAACGCCATGCCAAGATTAATTCAGACATTTCAAACAAAAGCTGTGCATACGAAACGTGCTTTCAAATGTTTATCCGCGTCTACATTATAATTGCCGAGACAGTCGTCTATGCACCTGGAATCACTTCGCATACCAACGGTTTCGTAGTAGGTTCAGGAGTGATAGCAGTGCCGTCTGAGCGGTGTCGATTTGCTCCGACGTTTTAAATGAATATTGCAACTCTATATATGGAAGAAAAAAAATGACTTTGCTCTTGCTAGATTTAATTGCCTCTGCCGCTTATCCTGAGCTGTTCAACATTATAGCATTGACTCAATGTGGATGACCTGTCTCCCACAATGTCAAGTCATCTTTTTTTTCTCTCCCACACGTGAATCACCGCATGTATCGTGAGATTCATAATTCATATTCGACGAATCGGTGCCGTCGGTGGCGTGACGTCAATAGAGAAATAGGACATAACTTTAAAAATATATGTTACTGGTAGGAAACGTAGTGGACTGGAAGCCCAACCGGGATTAATTGTGGATGTCTGTGGATGTCTGTCCACGTCTGGGGCTGGGTGGAGAAGGGAGGGTAGGGAGGGGCTGGGTGGGGAGGGGCTGTGTGGGGAGGGGAGGGTGGCGACGGGCTGGGTGGGGCTGGGTGGGGGGTGGGAGGGGTGGGGCTGGGTGGGGTGGGACTGGGTGGGGAGGGGCTGGTCACCCCGTGGTGCCCTTATATGGACTGGAAGCCCAACCGGGATTAATTCACAGGAGGCAGGGGATTATACACTGCACTTTCTGGCGTTGTTTTATAATCCTGCTCACTTTTCATTTTGCTTTCTTCTGCGCACGACCCTAACAAGTTTGGCTTAAATATCCGTACATAATTAATTCATAATTACTTAAAAATTTCCTACCAGCCCACTCCGCAGGAATGTGTTTGTGACACTTCCCAACGAAGGTTCAAGGCGTGAGTGCGTTAGCTCTGTCTGCCTGCCTGTAACAGTGGGGTGGGGGGAGGGGTCCCTTTATAATTCTGGAAAAGACGATCCAGTAGCAACGAAATTGTCTCGTCAACTTACGTTACTTACTGGGACTTACCGCTTAAAAAAAAAACCGACCAAATTGGTCTGACCAAAAATGTCTCTGCGGCTTGGAACATAGCGTTATGATCGCAAATTAAAATGCTTTGTACTGTTCGCCGTTTGGCTTTCTCTGGTCTTAACACTGGCGAGACAAGGCCATAAAGAAAGCTGTCCCCGGTGTTGGTCAATCAGGCGCAAAGACAATGGATACATTTTCGGAGCATGTTTGTTTGCATGCTTTTTTGCCACAAGTGTATGTGGTTATGGCAGACTTGATGCTTTGCAATAGGTGCTTGTCTATTGGGTGTTTGAACATCTTAACACCTCCACATTCCATTCTCTTCCTCCCCCCCTCCTCCGTTCCGAGTATAGATGGACTCTTCCGTCTGAACAACCGCCAGTTGCTGTCCGTGGTGCTAACGTTAAAAAAACGCCACTTTTTTCCAAATTTCATGCTGTGGGTTTCACACCTGATGATGATTGCTTGTGTTGCAATCGAAACGTCGTGAGAATTTTAGTGTTTTATTTGTATTATTTTATTATTTCCCTTCTACGTGACTTTACCGAAAGAACCAAGAATATGAACCTCCAGCGTTATTGGTAGAGAGTCGCGAAGCATTATTATTTTGTCCATCATTAATACTTGAGAGGAAAAAAAACGTGTGCGTTGGAAAGCGTTATACAAAATCCCTTATTATAGACACGGCCGTAAATGACGTCACGCGATTTTGAACGATTTATGACGTCACAAAGCTCTGCCCCCCCCCCCAAAAATGTTTTAAACATGCTTCAAATCGCTTTAAACTATTGTCATTGCAGTGCGTGTTTAATGTGGCGCTGCACACTGATGTTGAAGGAGAAAACAGTTATCAAAAAGCCTATTTAATTAAGTAGAACGTGATGTCTATATTTATTTAAAGTTGCGCATTTTGACGTGACGTCACATTTCTAAACCCCCCCCCCTCGTCACACATCGTCACAAATGTCTGCCCCCCTCCCCCAGGTGCGTGACGTCATTTATGGACGGCCCCTTATTCAAGTTTGAAACTGGTGTTGGACATCCTCTCGCACACAGCCTCGGCGTGTCTTGGGTTGCGTCTTCAGTCAATATGTCACTTTCAACATGTGCCAAAATAAACATTTAAATTCCGGGTGCAGTGCACTGCATGAAACGTACCTTTTAATAACCATCCTCAATCAAAGTTTGATTACGTACGGTGCAAATATGAGTCTGCATACATACAACTAACCGTAACCCCCCCCCCCCCCCTAGCAATAGCCATAATATTTTACCAAACAACAAAAAAGCGATTCGATTGCATTTGGAACACTGAAACATCTTTTCGGAATTTTATTTGTCAGGCTAAGCTAGGAAAAAAAAACATTTAATTTGCCTGTCCTTTCTAGATTTGAAGTTTTCGTGACTGCAATGATCCATACTCTTTGGTTCTTTCGGTAAAATCGCGTAGGTTAAAAATACAAAATAAAGTTAATCAAACCACTGACGTTTCGGAGGCAACACAAGCCTCCTTCATCAGGTGGCCACAGTCGCAGTAAAATTACTGTGACTGTGGCCATCTGATGACGTCGTGATTTGATTAACTTTTTTTTTTGCCTGTCCTTGTTTATAGAGCGATTTGGCATAATTTCTAGACAGCTGCTGCAGTCTGAATCCAGTGTTAAAAATACTTGATCAGCATCTTTATCTCAGTGTTGTGACTGAATAATATTAATTCAAGCTCAGTTCGTTAGACAATTGGCCTGCTCTTGAGAGTAAAGAAGCGCAGGCTGAAAGTCGTCGTCGGCGTTACAGGAGTCGGAGGGACAGATGTTTGCGCTTCGGTGCTGGTTGATTATGCAATTACATACGATGCAATTAATTTAATCAATTTCCATTTCTCCATTCCATAGCTTTCACAAAACGTAATAAAATAACCAGGTGGTCTTTGAAGTGGAAACAATGAGCTGGCATTGCTGAGGTCCCGGGTTCAAATCGGGGGCAGCTGTCCCGTGATTAAAATTGGGTTCTGAAATGTAGGGGAGTTGATGGCGTCAGCCCGGTCACCAAATATCTGTACAAAATAACAAATAGTCTTATGATTACGTTTGGTTTTTGCCCTTGGTCTGGCTAAATTCCCTCTGAGAATTAAAAAAAAAAATCTGATTTGCTGTCTTGCAACAATCTCACAACAGAGCTTTTGAGAAATTGCGCCCCCACCCCACCGCCCCCACCCCACCGCCCCCACCGCCCCCACCGCCCCCCTACGGTGTAAAATGTGAAAAGGGAGACCATTCGAAGGATTTCTAAAGAAGTGAAAGTCGTTTCTGCCGGCCATTGGCCAATACGTGTGGGTCACTAATCTGTGAGATTTACAATTGGACTCTTCGTTAGTTGACACAGCCCAATCGGCAGAACATCGGTTGGATTAAAACAAAGTCAGAACACGAACTCTATATGTGTATCCATAAGAGGTGTATAAGTTCGATCGCGTCAATATAAATGTCCCGTAGAACCCGCTAGCACCCGACACAGGCAATTAGTAAGGTTTGTCACGTAAACAACACATGCCAATTCGTTACTAGCACAGCAACACCGGTGTGTTTTGGCTGTGTCGGGTGGTGGCGGGTTTTATGACACATTTATATGTACCCAATCTAACCCAAACACCTCTATTGTGGATAACATTGCTCGCAAAAGCCTCCTACGTGTTAAACTGGCCGTGTATTTAAATCTATTTTCCTTACAGACCTGTGCCAACCAGTAGCATGTTAACATGCAAACTCTGGAACTGTGTCGCCATTCTTGTGGGGCTCATCAGCAGTCCGGTGCGCTAAAATAATACTGCTGGGTTCACCAAATATTATGAAGCGCTCTCTCTCTCTCTCTCTCGCTTCACAGTTATGTGTGTGCTGTGGAGAGTGCGGTGATCGAAAATTCAACACGTGTCAGCTGCGTTAACTTCCAACCCATAGACAGGTTTGTCCTGCTTTCATCTGTCAATACAATCAATCATCTATCAATACAATCATCCCAGCCCTAACATTGCCAATGCCAATACAAACGTGTCTTTCATTTGCTGTGTGCACGTTCTTTTTATATATATTATGATTGAAATAAACCTCTCTCCCTTGAATTTTGAATTGTGTGTATATATATTTTTTCATTGTTCTAATTATTAAGTCAAATTTCAAACCACTTTTGCAGAGCCGAAGAGGCAATTTAGCCGAATGCCACAATATTCTCTCTTGAGCTGGTGTCTATCATAATGTGTGTGTGTAGATTTTGCACAGGATGTCACCTTGGCATCCACATGTTGCTGTTCAATGAACGGCGTATACGTATTGTGCAGCACTCTCTATGCCGTTCTTTCAAAAGTGATGATTTTCGCAGTTTTAAGATTGGTTGTGTTTGCTTACGCGGTAAGAAACAGCCTCATACCATACTTCACCACGCTGGTCCGTGAACGTATGAATGTTAAACTTAATAATAAGGCCCTCCGAGATATATATATAGTTATTTTTCAGAAGCGATCTGGCCACAATTTATAGCTCATTGAAGTGACTTCTCACGTGGACAAAATTTATAGCAGCCAAATACTCTAAACGCATGTTGAGCCTAAAATGTGGAAGGAAAACCCGAAGGACCCGGAGAAAAATCCACACAACCACGGAAAGAGAAACATGCAAACTCCAAATATACAACAGCAGGCGTGAGGGTCGGGGTCGAACTCACGGTCCTTCTGTATACCAGGCGAGGTAGTTAACATCTCCTTGCCACCGTGGAAGGACACAACAGACAATACAATCAGCGAGACATGCACAACGTTCCTGGGAAGCTAAACTGGGACACGTGGCGTGAAAGCTGGCAACCCCTCTCTCCATCAGCCCCGCCCACTGCCCATAGGCCTCACCCAGCGCTCAGGTAGCCCCGCGCTATTGATCCTATCGTCAGTCGAGCGTGAAGCCGAGAGAGAGGGAGAGAGCTTTTTTTCACCCTCGAGTCGCTCGTCCACATTTTTCGCAAACTCTCTGGAGTCTGAGACACCCGACCGGTGAAACTCTCTCTCCCGGCCAAACCAGGGACACCTTAGAGATGGTAGCCTGACACTTCACTCCGTCCACGTGGAAGACACACGTTGGGACGGAGATGAGTTTTGCGGGTATTAATTATTGCCCGCGGAGAAAGGTTGTCGCCGTCGTTGTGTTAGCACGCTAACGCGTATTCTTCCAGATCGTTCACGTGGCCCTGCGATAGCCACGCCCGAGAGATCACCATCCACTGCGGAGATGGAGCGATTACATCGGCCTGCTGTCTGTCACCCGTTAAAGTCAACGAGCGCATTAGATAGGAGGCGTTTGGCGTTTGGCATGGATACAACACGCGCGTGCTGTAGTACACGTATCCGGAACAGGTCTGCTCACTTTCTATCGGCTGTATCGTCACACTCCACAGGAGGCGAGTTCCTCCTCGGTTTACTACCGATGATGATTGGCTGTGTGTCTGTGTGAATTTGCTCAGTGAGAGACTTGGAGCAGCAATGTGCAACTTGCCCCACCAGTCTATTAAAGGCTATACGGGGGAGCTTTGTCTTTGTGAGCGTGTGTCGTGGTGCCTTCATAGATGCTACTCACTAACAAACAGCACTTGCCCCAACATTCTATTCAAGATTTGAAGCTTTCGTGAATGCATGAATCCATACTCTCACCATTTTTCGCCTGATGACGGACGCTTGTGTTGCGTCCAAAACGTCGTGATATATTATTTGTCTGGTTATGGTTGTACTTTATTAATCCCTAATCTCTGCCATTACATACAATGAAACAAGAAAAGGTAAAAAATGAAAGAAAAAAAACAGAGCAATGTAATACAATACACTATTAGACATTATTGTAAAAAAAGTACATCCCATGTGTTCGTGAATTTTCAAATATTTTAGGCAGGAAATGGCAGGAAATTCGTTTTCAAATGTAGATTTTTTTTCTGGGGGGGGGAGGGGGGACCCCCGGACCCCCTGGAAGATTTGGTCCCCCCCAATGTTGACTCCATGGCTATACGGCCTTGAGGCCAACACACAGCATGCGCACGTAAAATATCGCCAGTATTGTACCGCCGGATTACAGGGAGTGTTTGTTTTGCTTGAGTGCGTCTTATTATCCGCAGAATGCGGGATGGCAACTGCACCTGCCCCAGCGGGTTCACCACCCCCCCTATCGAGCGTTGCGTTTGATAGTGAGCCCTTGTTACGCACACGTGGGCTTAATTGGCGGTGACGCATCAATTACGCTTAAGATCATTGCAACCGTTCGTTCTTGAGAGGGGAAGGCGCGTGCTGGGAGCACGTGGCTTTGTAAGGGGGGCCCACGTGTTCGCGCGTCGTCTTGGCCCTCGTTATGACAAAATGTCATTAATACGCGACCGGTTTTTCCGAATAATAAGAAGCACCCCACCCCCTAACCATAATTTGTTAATCACAGCAGACGT
The DNA here is from genome assembly GCF_048934315.1 of Petromyzon marinus. Taxonomy (NCBI): domain Eukaryota; kingdom Metazoa; phylum Chordata; class Hyperoartia; order Petromyzontiformes; family Petromyzontidae; genus Petromyzon; species Petromyzon marinus. Next base: position 4,002,284 of record NC_133685.1, read on the forward strand.
TGAGAGTGCGGCTAATAATCTAGTAGGTGTGTGTGTGACACGATTTGTATAATTTTACTGATAGCACACAACGCTTTGAACTCGGCGACCCGAGTTCGATTCCCGCTCACGGCCAACACCAGTGACGATTATTCGAACCGGTCCTGGGTCTCCCCTAGGTTGACTCAGCCTCAAATGAGTACTCGGTGCGGTGTGTAAATGTTGCGCCATACCAAGGCGCTGTCGCTTTACCTGCCACCACGCTCACTGGCCGACAGGGGGCAGCCGAGAAAGAGAACGAGGTGTGTAGGGGTTGACCAAAGGTACCCCCCCCCCCCTCCCGGGTGTCCCGTGACCGGAGGTTGACACCCCAGACCCCCAAGGGCTGGGGGCTGGCGGGGATAGGGGCCACAGGCCGATTTTAAGACCCTTTAAGATTTTAAGACCCTTTAAGATTTAAGACCCTTTAAGACCTTTCCAGAACCTCCCAGACATTTCTGGAAGGTACTTGAGAAGGGGTGATGAGGGGAGGGATAAGCCCGACCTGGGATAAAAGCCGGCCCTCTGAACTGGTCCGGGCAGTGTTCGCCAACTCAAGCCTGAAGACTGGACCAGCACCCGGGGACCCTTAACCGAGGCTCTTGTCAGAGCCGGGTTGTAGCGGACCAGTAGTGGGACCCGTACCCTGGCTGGGTCGGGTCGGTCTAGCGGCCGTGGCCAGGGAGTGTGTGAAGCGTAGCCGGGGTGTGTAGGGCACACTAGAAGGGAGGCTATCGGGTTGAAGGGGCCGTAACCCTTCGTGTTACAGTCGCTGTCAGTTGAGTCTGTTGCTAAATAAAAGGGCCTCCAGAAGCCGTCTCCGTGTAGTTAGTTAGACACATGACATAAGCATCGCCACGGCGGAGACAAAGGCGGTCGGGCGTGGTGCTGGCCACCCACCCTCTCGTGTACCGTGCCGGCCTTCATAGGTGCTCGCTAGCAGCACTTGCCCCTACAGTCCCGTTACGGCTATATGGGGGATCTTTGTCTTTGTGCGACCAAGATTTGGTATAATTGTACTGACATCGGGAACACGCTTATGGTGCGACTTACTTTCCGAGGAGTCTTATAATCCGAAGAATGTGGAAGGGGGCCGTCCATAAATGACGTCACGCAGCTAGGGGGTGGGGTCAGACATTTGTGACGATGTGTGACGAGGAGGGGTTTGAGAAATGTGATGTCACATCAAAATGTGCAACTTTACATACATTTAGACAACACGCTCTACTTCATTAAATAGACTTTTTAATTAATGTTTTCTCCTACAACATCAGAGTGCAGCGCCACATTAAATACGCACTACTATGACAATAGTTTAAAGCGATTTGAAGCATGTTTTATGTATTTGGGGGGGCGGGGCAGAGTTTTGTGATGTCATATTTGAGGGGGGTCTAACTTTTTTGTGACGCCGTGTGACGAGGGAGGGGGGTCAAAAATCGTCAAAATCGCGTGACGTCATTTATGGACGGCCCCTTAGATTCGCCGTGATTTTCAGGGGGGTATGTTCGCCACCTCTGCTACAACAAAAGAGAAACCAGGCTGTCTGGTGGGAAGTCGAATGTCTTTACAATACTGGAATTGGGGAGGACTACATGCAGACCCATTGTCTTACGTGGTGCAGTACTATTATTACTATGACGCAACTAAAACAAAACCCCGGGGATTCTTTAATGTCCCTGGGGCGACTGGCAAATTTCAAAGGACAGCTTCCTCCTCAACGAGAGAACAATCCTGGATAAAGGTGGCAACCCCCCATTGCAGAGACCCTCCCTGGGCCGCTTTTATCCAGGCTGTGTGGTGGTTGCATCGCAATGCGTTTAGCGCCACCCCGCACATTCGTGCCCGGAGTGCCACATGGTCAAAGAGGTGAGGAGGGGAGTGGTGGCGCAATGGTTTGGCGAGCCGGGGTCATGAACTCAGGCACCTGACTTCGCGTCTCCCCCCCCACCCCCCTCCTACCACGTGCCCCGAATCAGCTGTGGATTGACCGTGGCTATTGGTGGCCACGATGATTGATGGACAAGAAGAGAAAACTCCAGGAATGGTGTGGGGTGGGGGTGTTTTTTTTCTGCGTAGCAGTTATCGGCCGTAACATTTGAGAACTCGGTTTAAGCACGGCGTGGCTGCAACCAGGATTCGTACCCGGTGACTGCCAGAATCACAATCTTAAGTTAGCCTGGAGAAAATCCGATGAGCTATGAAGTGTTTTTTTTTACAGATGTGCAGCATGGTGATGTTGGCTCTTAGTTGTCTCTGACCCCTGAGCCACGCCAGCCGCCGCCTTCTCAACACTGAACGATTTAAAAATCTTAAACCGTGCGTATAGTGACATCCGGCAATTAATAGGCGCAGGCTCTTCTTCTTTCTATATCAGATATCACGGGGCGCGTAATTGTGTGGCAAGGGTCAGGGATTACCCCAGAGCTGGGAGAGAGAAAAATAATAATTCCCGCGATAATTGCGCGTGTGTGCGCGCGTGCGTGTGCGTGCGTGTGGTGGGTGCGTGTGCGTGCGTGTGTGTGCGTGCGTGCGTGTGCGTGTGTGTGCGTGTGTGCGTGCGTGCGTGTGCGCGCGAGCGTCAACCTCTTCCCCCCACGGCGTGTTAGCAGCACCACGCGCGCGCAAATTGTCGCAAAGAGCGGCAAAAGCAATTTTCACGAAAATCCACGCATCCTGCACGTAAACTGGGTTGAGATGGGGTTTATTTTCCACCCACCACCATCACCACCTCCCACCTCCCACCCCCCCCCCCCCCAGTTTATTTTATTTATTTCTTTGAGTGGCAGGCCATGCACTTTGGCAGGAAAGCAAATGCCTTCTCTCCTGCTAACCCAACATCTGACCTCACTCTCTCAGCCAATCTCTGAGCTCATGAATATAGAGAGGGATTACATCGGGTTTTATTTGTTAAATAGAAGAGGCTTGGCGATAATGGTGCGATTGGCATGGCTGATGTCTAAGCTCCCCCCCCCCCCACCCGTCTCCCCCCTCCTCACACACACAAATCGCGTCCCTCCTTATCTCCCAGCAGGGACAAAAAAATGTTTCGCGCATATCGCGGGGGGCGCCCGCTACGACACATTTAGTGTCCACATCGCAGGGCGGCTTAAACGAGACAAAACTCTCTCGTCGTGTTCGTCTCGAAGCTTAACCCCCCCCCCCCTTCATTTATCGGTGTCAATATGAGACAATTGTGGGATTATAATGGCGCTGGGAGCTATCTGTCAATCCACTGCTGGATGAGGGCCTCCCACCCTCCCACCCCCGCCCACACACCATGTGGTTCGTGGGCGTTATCTGACCATACTTCACCACGCTGATGCAGGCGTGGGGTGGGGTGGGGGGGTATTTGATGTTGGGAGGGATCTAGGTACAGGGTCACAATGGTTTTCCGCACCCCTATTTGCTGTCCACCACATGTACGTCCTGGGTCAGGGGTCAGAAGCCTGCGGCTCCGGAGCCGCACGCGGCTCTTTAAGGAACTGCTTCGTGATCGTCGTTATTTATTAAGGAACCACCACCACGTGCGCCATTGCGGCCCTTGACATATTGAGGAGTTTATTTTGTTGTTACCGAATTCGAACAAAAATGCCTCCTCTTGTGTGTTTTGGTTGTCGACCCCCCACCCCCCCGTCCTATGGCAACCCCCCCCCCTCCCCCGATATGCCAGTCGGGGTTGTTTATTTATATTGGCATCCAAACGACAGGGAGGGATGTTGCCTTTTATCACAGTGGCGCCACGGTTAAACCCCACAGGACTTAGCGATCCCAGAGGTCGCCGGCTCGGTTTGATCTCCCACCGTGGTGGGTTGAAACGGTGGCGCAAGTTTCTCGATTCAAGCGACATGTAATGGAGGGACTGTAATTGGCTTGGTGTGGCCTTGGATTGTTGTCGTTGTTGTTTTGCTGCCTTGCCCAAGCTTCCATTTGGCCTTAACAGATTTGCAGGACCCCACCGAAGGATCGTGACCTTATCGTGGTGATGGGGTTTGTGTGTTCCACAGAGCAATGCGGCCTGAAGTGTTGTACTCCTGGTAAGATCTCCCTTGGCGAACAGGTCTGTGCGGATGTTCCAGACAAATATCGGTCCAAATAAAAAAAACAAGCCCCTCATGAATGGTTAAACAATACAAAAAGCACAGAGAACCTCGCCCGAACAAGGGTTGCCCGGGACATACCCCTGGGGGTGGTGGCTCGCCGGCAAGCGCCTCGTGGTCAGGTGACCCACCCACGTAACCCGGTCGGGCCCAGCTCGAAATGGCTACGTGGTGCCATCCTGTGGGCCCATCATCCGCAGAACGAAGGGGCGAGGACTGGGTGCGATGCCAGTATGGCAGGGAGAGGGATGGTCTCAGACGGACTGGACCTTGGCGATGGACACCTAGCTATTGCGACATGGAATGTCAAGTCACTGGGGGGGAAGGAGCCAGAGCTGGTGGAGGAGGTGGAAAAGCACTGACTAGTCGGTCTCAACTCCACACACAGCATTGGCACTGGGACCAAACTTCTCGATTGGGAGTCGTCTCTCTCCTATTCTGGAAGAACCCCTGGTGAGACGCCCCGGGCGGGTGTGGGGATACTCATAAGCCCAAGGCTGGGTGTTGTTCAGTTGGAGTTTGTCCCAGTAAATGAGAGGGTCACCTCAATGAGACTTCGGGTCTCAGAAAGTAAAACTCTGACTATTGTCGGTGGTCATGCACCAAACAGCAGTTCAGAATATTCGGCCTTCTTGGAGACGGTGGGGTGCAGTGCTCAACAGAGTGTCACCTACAGATTCCACAATTTTACTGAGTCCCTTCGATGCTCACGTGGGAAATGACGGAGATACTTGGAGAGGCGTGATTGGGAGGAATGCCCCCCCCTGATCTGAATCTGAATGGTCAGATGTTATTGGAATTCTGCACTAGTCACGGAATGTCAATGACAAACACCATGTTCGAACACAAGGATGCTCATGATTGTACCTGGCAGCAGAGCACCTTGGGCCGAAGGTCAATGATTGACTTTATAGTTGTATCATCGGACCTAAGGCCGTATGTTCTGGACGCTCTGGTGAAGAGAGAGGCAGAGCTGAGTGCTGTGATGGACATCTTTGTGTGCGAGTTCTGCGCCAACTGTGAAGGAGGCGCGGGGAGCGTCTCCATGAGGAAGCATGCGCTGCAGAATCTGCTCGTGAAGCACATGCGGCCCTACCTGGCGGGTGCGTGTGACCCGGATGAAGTGCGCAAGATCATGGGGGATCTTCACAAGAGCCAAGGCGCCAGCCTGGACTTTCAAGCGTTCATGGCCACGTGGACGAGTATTCTCGTGGCCGGCCATGCCCCGTTCCAGGAGCGCGTGTTCCTCACCAGGGGGCCCTTTGGCCTGCCTTCCGACGCTTGGGGCACCAACCAGATAGACGTAGAAGACCCAAACGAATGGTACGCGTTTTCTGCGAATGTCTGGCGGAAGGCCCAGTGCATAAAGATTTAATCTTCTACCTCCGTGAAAACTTCTCCTGACTCCCGAGGAGGTCGTGGACGTTGAGTCCGAGTGGAGGATGTTCAGGACCTGGATTATGGATGCAGCTGCGAAAATCTGTGGTCAGAAGGCAGTTGGTGCCGGTCATGGCGGCAACCCTGGGACCCTGCTGGTGGACAGCAGTGGTGAGGGAAGCTGTCAAGTTAAAGATGGAGGCTTTCCGAGCTATGCTCGAAAAAAGGTTTCCGGGCTCGATTGAGGGGTGCCGGCTTGCCAAGATGGCGGCAGCTGCAGCAGTCGCTGAAGCGAAAGCCCCCGGGGCGTGGGAGGAGTTTGGAGAGGCCATGGAGAGGGTCCACCGAGCAGCCTCAAAGATGCTCTGGCAAACCATCCAACGCCTTCGGAGGGGTCGACGGGACGTGGCCCAGGCTGTTTTCAGTAAGGGTGGCGTAGCATTGAACTCAACTAAGGAGATCATTGAGAGGTGGAAGAACACTTTGAGCAGCTCCTCAACTCGGTGGACATGCCCTCCTCTCAGGAGGCATCCCTGGAAACAGCTAGTGGGGGGGGGGGGGGGGGGGGAGAGATCCATCACGGCTGCTTAAGTCGCTGCGGCAGTCGAGGGCCTTCGTAGCGGCAAAGCTGCTGGGGTGGACGAGATTCACCCAGAGTTGTTGAAAGCGCTGCATAGTGAATGAGTGTCGTGGTTAACACGCCTCTTCAATTTTGCATGGAAGGTGGGTAAAGTAGCTCTTGATTGGCAAACTGGGGTCGTGGTTCCCATTTTTTTTTAAGAGGACCAGAGGATGTCCTCCAACTACAAAGGAATCACACTCCTCAGCGTCCCAGGTAAAGCCTATGCCAGAGTGCTGGAGAGGAGGGTCCGCCCGATGGGCGAGCCTCAGATTGAGGAGGAACAATGTGGATTCCGTCATGGTCATGGAACAATTGACCAGCTTTAACATTATGACACCTCCTTTGCCAGAAACAAGATAAGGAATAGGTGTCAGTTTTTGTGCCAGTTAAAAGGGTAAAACCTATTCTTATATCTTGTTTCTGGCAAAGGAGGTCTCATAATGTTAATGCTCACCCCGAGCCCTCAATACTCTGATAGTGCGCTGTTTTTGAGTTGTACGCCTTTTGGCGTCTTCTGGTCCAACACCAATGGAGACTAGGCTCTAAGAAAAGCTGTCTCGGGTATGGACCAATCAAATTCAAGGACAGTGCATATTATTATCAGAGTTGTCTTTTTTGTTTGCATTTTGACTGCTTGTGTTGTGGTTATTGCAAACATGATGCCTTGAATAAAGGTGTCAGTTTTTGTGCCAGTTAAAAGGGTAAAACCTATTCTTATAAATTGACCAGCTCTTATACCTCTCACAGATATTTCAGGGGTCATGGGAGTATGCTTTTCCAGACTACTTATGCTCTGTAGACTTGGATAAAGCACATGATCGTGTTCCCCGCAATGTCTTGTGGGAGGTGCTGCGGGAATATGATGCTCCGGTGCCGCTTTTGTGCGCTTTCCAGTCCCTTTATTCCCGGTAGTGAGAGCTGTGTCTGTATTCTTGGTGTTAAATCAAAGTCGTACACTGTGGGTGTTGGATTCTGCCATGGGTGTGTCTTGTCTCCACTTTTGTTTGTGATTTTCATGGACAGGATATCAAGGTGCAGCCGAGGCATGGATAATATCCAGTACGGGGGCATGGAGGTGGCGTCGCTGCTTTTTGCAGATGACGTTGTCCTCTTTGCCTCGTCAGTCTGCGATCGCCAGCGTGCACTTGAACGGTTTGATGCCGAGTGTGAAGCGGCTGGGATGAGGATCAGCACCTCCGAATCTGCGGTCATGCTTCACTCCCGGGAGACGGTGCATTGTTCGCTCCAGGTGAGGGGGCACAGCTGCCCTTAGTGGAGGAGTTTAAGTACCTCGGTATCTCTTTTGCGAGCGATGGTGAGTGGGAGCGGGAGGTCGGCCAGCGGATCGGTGCGGCGTCCGCAGTGATGCGGGCAACTCTACCGTTCCGTGGTAGTGAAGCGGGAGCCGAGTTATCAAACAAAGCTCTCGGTTTACAGGTCGATCTACGTTCCCACCCTCACCTATGGTCATTAGCTTTGGGTAATGACCGAAAGGATGGCATCGCGGGTACAAGCGGCCGAAATGAGGTTTCTCCGCAGGGTTACCGGGCTCACTCTCTGTGAACGGGTGAGGATCTCGGTAATCTGGGAGAGCCTCGGAGTCGAGCCCCTGCTCCTCCGGATTGAGAGGAGCCGGTTGAGGTGGTTCGGGCACCCAGTAAGAATGCTCACCCAGTAGATTCCACATGGAGCCCTACTGGGCAGCAATGTCCCACTGGGCGAAAACCCCGGGGCTGGCCCAGGACACGCTGGTGGGACTATGTCGCTTGGCTGGCCTGGGAACGCCTGGGAATTTCCCAGGAAGATCTAGGAGTCTGTATATATCAGTGTAGTTAGTGTATAGTGTAGAATAGTGTATATTAATGTAGAGTATTCTTGGTTCTTTCGGTAAAGTCACGTAGAAGGGAAACAATAAAATATTGTTTCCCTTCTACGTGACTTTACCGAATGAACCAAGAATATGAATCCCTGCAGTCACGGAAGCTTTAAATCAAAATTTAATGTCGAGTAGTTTATAATGGTGTATAGTAGTGTATAGTGTAGTAGTGTATAGTGTAGTAGTGTATAGTGTAGTGTATAGTAGTGTAGTGTTTCGTGTAGTGTATAGTAGTGTATTGCATAGTGTATAGTAGTGTATAGTGTAGTGTATAGTGTAGTGTATAGTGTAGTAGTGTCGTGGATAGTGTAGTATTGTATGGTAGTGTATAGTGTAGTATATAGTATTGTATAGTAGTGTAGTAGTGTATAGTAGTGTATAGTATTATATAGTAGTGTAGTAGTGTATCGTGTAGTCGTGTATAGTGTAGTAGTGTATAGTGTAGTGTATAGTAGTGTAGTGTTTCGTGTTGTCGTGTAGCGTATAGTAGTGTATTGTATAGTGTATAGTAGTATAGTGTATAGGGGTATATAGTGTATAGTAGTGTATAGTGTAGTAGTGTATAGTGTAGTAGTGTATAGTGTAGTGTATAGTAGTGTAGTGTTTTGTGTAGTCGTGTAGTGTATAGTAGTGTATAGTGTATTGTATAGTGTATAGTAGTATAGTGTATAGGGGTATATAGTGTATAGTAGTGTAGTGTTTCGTGTAGTCGTGTAGTGTATAGTAGTGTATTGCATAGTGTATAGTAGTGTATAGTGTAGTGTATAGTGTAGTGTATAGTGTAGTAGTGTCGTGGATAGTGTAGTATTGTATGGTAGTGTATAGTGTAGTATATAGTATTGTATAGTAGTGTAGTAGTGTATAGTAGTGTATAGTATTATATAGTAGTGTAGTAGTGTATCGTGTAGTCGTGTATAGTGTAGTAGTGTATAGTGTAGTGTATAGTAGTGTAGTGTTTCGTGTTGTCGTGTAGCGTATAGTAGTGTATTGTATAGTGTATAGTAGTATAGTGTATAGGGGTATATAGTGTATAGTAGTGTATAGTGTAGTAGTGTATAGTGTAGTAGTGTATAGTGTAGTGTATAGTAGTGCAGTGTTTTGTGTAGTCGTGTAGTGTATAGTAGTGTATAGTGTATTGTATAGTGTATAGAAGTATAGTGTATAGGGGTATATAGTGTATAGTAGTGTATAGTGTAGTAGTGTATAGTGTAGTAGTGTATAGTGTAGTGTATAGTAGTGTAGTGTTTTGTGTAGTCGTGTAGTGTATAGTAGTGTATAGTGTATTGTATAGTGTATAGTAGTATAGTGTATAGGGTTATATAGTGTATAGTAGTGTAGTAGTGTAATAGTGTATAGTGTAGTGTATAGTAGTGTAGTGTTTTGTGTAGTCGTGTAGTGTATAGTAGTGTATAGTGTATTGTATAGTGTATAGTAGTATAGTGTATAGGGTTATATAGTGGATAGTAGTGTAGTAGTGTATAGTGTAGTGTATAGTAGTGTAGTGTGTTGTGTAGTCGTGTAGTGTATTGTATAGTGTATAGTAGTATAGTGTATAGGGGTATATAGTGTATAGTAGTGTATAGTGTAGTAGTGTATAGTGTAGTAGTGCTGGAGTCTGTCGCCAGGGAGAGGGAGGTGTGGACCGCCCCTGCTCAACACGCTGCCGCCGCGACCCTCGCCAGGACAAGCGGACTGAGGAACGAACGAAATCTGCAGGAATTTCTGCACGAGTGAAAATTTATACTTCTGCGCTTTATTCACATTTATTTTTCGACTTATTTTTAAGTGACTTGCTAAACTTTTCCCTCTCTTTCCACTTGTATCCTTTCTTTATTTTTTTGTTGATGTAACTCGGTGACCACACGCCCCCCCCCCCCACCCCTCCTCCACCCCACCACTAGACATCTGTCACAAATGAACTTCATAACTTCGTCAGGTATCTCCTCCAGGATAAATAACGATCCTGATTCTCAAAATCTCGCCACCGCTGCCCACACCCTCCCCTGTTCAATTTGCTATTTAAACTATTTTTTTTTGTTGACAGTATAACCAGCTCAAGCCCGGTGAGCTATACCACTCTTTTTCAGAAGCGACCTGGCCGAAAATGACAGCTCAACGAAGTTTTCTTATCACGTGGAAATTAAAATCAGTAGCCAACGCTCTCAACGCACGTTCGTAATAACGCCGCGGTTAGTCGACCGTCCGGCGGGGGGGGGGGGGTCACTCCCAGCTCTTCCAATAACTGTAGCAATGTAAAGCCACCACCGCCAGCCACCAGCCACAGGCAATCCAGAGTTCAGGTGCTTGAGTTCACGACCCGGCTCGCTAAAACTACTGCGCCACCACCACCCCCCCCCTTCCCTCCTCCATTGAGCACACGGCCACGAAGGCACGAGTGTTGAGTGAGCGGCTAAACGCACTGGAAAGCAATCATAACCTGGGATAAGTGGCTCGGAGAGGTCTCTGAAATGGGGTTGCCGCCTGTTCAGGTTTTTTTGTTTTTATTTTTCCTGGATGGCTCTCTCGTTGAGGAGAGGGCAAGCTGCGCTAAGAAAATCTGCCACTCTCCCCAGGGACATTAAAAAAGAGGCTCGGCGTTTTTGTACAGCGTGGAATAGTAGGCCAAATACCTTCTAGGGGGCAGTGGGGTGGGAGGCAGGTGGGGGGGGGGGGGTGCCGGGGGATCTCTCTTTAGAACTTTCCAGACTAGTGGAGGCTTTTCCGCAAGCAGTGGGTGCAAGCAAAGAATTTGCAGGGCCCTGCAACCTTTGACCCCGTGACCCCGTATCGAAGATTTGCCTTGACGGCAGCGGCTGTAGACCACAGCGCACGGTGACTGCTCAATAACCCACTGGCACAAAACCACGGCGGACGCAGCACGACCACGATTTATTGATTTCCGCTGACACTTAAAAGGTTGGCATTAGTTTTGACGAGACGTGACGCGCGCCACCGGTACCGCGTCGAATGGGGGGGGGGCTGGGCGCGGGGGTGGGGGGGGGGCGAGGGGGGGGGATGCACCGGCCAATTTGTAAAGGGAGACGAGACAAGGACAGGCGACCGCAAGCACTACGTAGTCATACGTACAATACGGCATTGAATGCTTTTTCGAGATATCTCTGCACAGTTAAGAGAGGGGACGAGTTTGTTTTTTGACTCACTGCTTCTTCTCCTTCCATTCGTATCCATTCACCTGTTCCGCTTGGCATTGCGCGGTGATGTTTTACGGTGGGAGGATGTTTACGTTGCTCAAAAAATGTTTCCCCCGGACTTTTCAGTGGGACGATCTTTTATGGGATCACAGACAAACAAAGATCATTCTTCCCCTGTGCAGCCTTAACAGACTTTGGGGCAAAGTGTTGTTAGGGAGCACCTGATGTGAAAAGGCCAACGCGGCACACGAGGTGTGGATAGCACCACGCCCGGCCGCCTTTGTCTCCCACAAGCACCGATGTTTACACACACCGCACCAGGTGCTCATTGAAGGCTGAGTTAACCCTAGGGGTTAAGGCCCAGGACTACTGGTTCAGATATTCGTCACCGGTGTTGGCCGTGAGAACGCGCATCGAACTCGGGCCGACGAGTACGTAGCGCAGTGCGCTAAGCACCGCTCCCTACACAAAGACACACCTGCATATATATACATACATACACACAAAGTCCAGACATGCACGTCTGCTCTCACCAACACACACACTTTAGGATTCGGAGGCAAAAGGAGCGAGAATATTGGACTAAGTCGCCAAAGGGGGGTAAGGGGGATGGTTGGCGTGAAACCTCCGATGAGCACGGTAGGCTAAGTACGGTGCGAAAGAAGTTTAACGTACTTTTACTTACGTACAAAACGATGTTCCGATTTTAGCGGTACAAAGGCGACGAGTAGAGCTCGTCAAGTAATTATTAGTATGAGAACGCGATGATTTTCAGAATCAGAATATTTATTTATACTGGAGGAATCCGATGAGCGATGAAGCTCTTTTTCACAGATGTCCAGCAGTAAATGGCACGTGACCAATACGCTTATGTTGCATTCAGGTCAATTGCGCCAACAGAACTGCACGCGGCACGTCAAAAGAAACACGGGAAACAATACCCAACTAGGTTGCAAATGTGACATTAATAAGAATAAAAAAATATATTCTTCAACATAATTACCACTCGACATTGTGAGGAGTCATCGGATCACTGTTTGCACGGCGAGGGGCGGGGGTGCGCATGTGTGAATTGTTACCGACCTACAATACCACGTCGCATATCCGACCGTCTCTCTTATCCGCCGCGACCACTGAACCGCCCACAACCGGCACGGTATTTGCGCCCCCGTGCAACTATAATTCTCCCAGAGTTATTCGCACATCCGAACTTTTCACACAACCGCCTACACCGTCAGTCCCCCGGCAAGGGGCGCCGCTGGGTGGCGAGGAGATGTTAACTACCTCGCCTGGTATACAGGAGGTCGCGGGTTCGATCCCGACCCTGACGCCTGCTGTATATTTGGAGTTTGCGTGTCTCTCTCTCTCATCATCATCACGGTGGCTAGGAGATGTTAACTACCTCGCCTGGTATACAGGAGGTCGCGGGTTCGATCCCGACCCTGACGCCTGCTGCTGTATATTTGGAGTTTGCGTGTCTCGCTCTCTCATCATCATCACGGTGGCTAGGAGATGTTAACTACCTCGCCTGGTATGCAGGAGGTCGCGGGTTCGATCCCGACCCTGACGCCTGTTGCTGTATATTTGGAGTTTGCGTGTCTCTCTCTCTCATCATCATCACAGTGGCTAGGAGATGTTAACTACCTCGCCTGGTATACAGGAGGTCGCGGGTTCGATCCCGACCCTGACGCCTGCTGTATATTTGGAGTTTGCGTGTCTCTCTCTCTCTCATCATCATCACGGTGGCTAGGAGATGTTAACTACCTCGCCTGGTATGCAGGAGGTCGCGGGTTCGATCCCGACCCTGACGCCTGCTATATATTTGGAGTTTTCGTGTCTCTCTCTCATCATCGTCACGGTGGCTAGGAGATGTTAACTATCTCGCCTGGAATGCAGGAGGTCGCGGGTTCGATCCCGACCCTGACGCCTGTTGCTGCATATTTGGAGTTTGCGTGTCTCTCTCTCTCATCATCATCACGGTGGCTAGGAGATGTTAACTACCTCGCCTGGTATGCAGGAGGTCGCGGGTTCGATCCCGACCCTGACGCCTGCTGTATATTTGGAGTTTGCGTGTCTCTCTCTCTCATCATCATCATGGTGGCTAGGAGATATTAACTACCTCGCCTGGCATGCAGGAGGTCGCGGGTTCGATCCCGACCCTGACGCCTGCTGTATATTTGGAGTTTGCGTGTCTCTCTCTCATCATCATCACGGTGGCTAGGAGATATTAACTACCTCGCCTGGGATGCAGGAGGTCGCGGGTTCGATCCCGACCCTGACGCCTGCTGTATATTTGGAGTTTGCGTGTCTCTCTATCTCATCATCATCACGGTGGCTAGGAGATGTTAACTACCTCGCATGGTATGCAGGAGGTCGCGGCTTCGATCCCGACCCTGACGCCTGTTGTATATTTGGAGTTTGCGTGTCTCTCTCTCATCATCACAGTGGCTAGGGGATGTTAACTACCTCGCCTGGAGTGCAGGAGGTCGTGGGTTCGATCCGGACCCTGACGCTGCTGTATATTTGGAGTTTGCGTGTCTCTCTCAATTTGGTCGAGCGGATTTTTCTCTCCGGGTTTGCCCCTCCACATTTAGAATCGGCGTGCGTTTGGATTATTTGGCTGCTTTAAATTTCCACGTGATGATGAGCCACTTCGTTGAGCTGTCATTTGTGGCCAGGTCGCTTCTGACAAAAGAGCTTTTCAACTCAGTGGGTTTTACTTGGCAAATATTATAGCAGTCCAAGGATCGGATATGTAACGTTGTCCGATACATTTTAAGTCGGAGACCCTTGCGTGAATGACAGCACCGCACACGCACTCTCCCAATCTCCGTTGTGCATTTTGACAAATACTGTACATATATATTCACCTGCAGATGTAAAGTTTAGATAGTCGAGCCTCTCAGCCGCGATCATGTCAAGGGGGCTTCTTCTGTTGCGTTGCTACGGAACACCAATCGACGACTTTCTGTCCGTGTGCGCCAGGTTGTAATCGAGTGTGCGCCAGGTGTACACTGCCAACATGTCAACCGCACAGTTCAAACTGCTGTCTAAATTAAAATGTTTTCACCAGGTAAAGGCCCCACTGAGCTACGTAGCTCTTTTTCAGAAGCGACCTGGCCATCACAAATGACAGCTCGACAAAGTGGCTTATCGTCACGTGGATGTTGGTTCTAAATGTGGAGGGAAAAACCGGAGGACCCGGAGAAATATCCACGCGACCACGGTCAGAAAGTGCAAACTCCAAATATTTTCAGGCATCAGGGTCGGGATCTAACCCACGACCTCGTGGATACCAGGCCAGGGAATCAACATCTAGCCACCGCGGTGAGATATTAAATAAGTATTCTTGGTTCTTTCGGCAAAGCCACGTAGAAGGGAAACAATAAAATAATACAAATAATAAAAATATTTTATATCTCACCGCGGTGGCTAGATGTTGATTCCCTGGCCTGGTATCCACGAGGTCGTAGAAGGGAAATAATAAAATATTTTTTGTTATTTTCTTGTTTCCCTTCTACGTGACTTTACCGAAAGAACCAAGAATATGAATCCCTGCAGTCACGTAAGCTTTAAATTGAAATGTTAAATACGATTAATAAATTATGGATGACGCCTGTGTGGGTATCATGCTACTACTCATCAAGAGTGTGCATCAAACTAATTATTTGGCGATGCTGCTGCGCTGGTGGAATTACATAAGCAAAAAATAAATGAAAAATCTCAACAAATTCGTCAATAACACTGCGCTTAAAAATAAACAATGGGATGACGTTGCGGGAAAGGAAACGTCCGCTATTATATAATTAATGAATAACTAACCCTTTTCTTTTACTAAGAAAGGCCCACTGAGCTATGTAGTTCTTTTTCAGACGCGACCTGGCCACTTGATAAGCCAACAAAAGTGGCTTATCAAGCGGAAATGTATAGCAGCCCAATACTTTATAAGCGCTTGTTTCACAGCACAAAGAGGCCAGAGAGGTACACTGTTTATAGATGATTATGACCGAGTGCCGCTGACTCTGGCGATGTTTAAGAAGGGCTCGAATGTTGACGCTTAGCAATTATATGGTCGAATCGACGCCTGTGGATAGAGAGTCATCTGAAAATCGTACGCTCAGTTCGGTCCCGCCAACGTTAGGCGTCAAACTTTTTTTTTACTTTTTCTAAGTTTAAACTTAAGACTTAACATTTTTATACGGGCGGTTGGAAGGGTCCTGCTTTACGAACACTCCGGTTTACGGAATGTCGCGTTAACCCCCATTGGCAAGGTGACGCGCACTTTTTCGACCAACGAAATCGAATTTCCCGCGTGAGCGATATTTCAACTCCGGCTGCACGCCACGATATCATCGGGCGTGAAGCCACCCGGGAGGCTGCCTCGTCGTCGTCGTCATCCACCCGCGGACTGGACATCTGTGAGAAAGAGCTTCATAGCTCATCACATTCCCTCCCGCGGTCTAAATAAAGATGCCGATTCCGGTCCGCGACAGCGTCGCGGTGTCCCTGCCGTGGCAGCAGTGACGCCTCCACGTGCAGCAGCTCCTTTTGGCGAGTTCCTCTGAAAAAAGGTTAACAATTTTTGTCGCAGATCAACTAGTATGAAGTCAATAGTTTTAATAGTACGCTTTGGTTCTTTCGGTAAAGTCACGTAGATGAAAAATTTAAATGATAATAATGATTAAAATAATAGAATGAAAATAACTAAATTAAATCACGACGTTTCGGGCGCAACGCAAGCGTCCGTCATCACGTTCTTTATTTTTCTCTTTGTTTCGTGAAAAGTGATGAGAGGCGTTTTTAGGCTAGGAGTAGAGTCGCAATGACCGTCCGAAACAAAGCTCACGTTTTTTTGTTTACTAAATGAATGGGAAAAGCCATTCATGCCCTATTCACACACAAAGACATATTTTTACGTGAAGTTTGATTCCCAGCCGCGGTGAAGACATGAGTGGCGAGTGATATCCGAGCCGGTCATAGTCCAGTTCAATGTGGTGAAGTATGGTCAACCCCCCCGCCTTGAATAATATGATATGGGGAGTCTATTGGAAAAGCATTGTACAGTATTATTATTTAGTTTTTAATTCAATGTGTGAGTCGTATACCATTATAGTGTTTCGCTGCTTCAATTCAGATAAAATGTTGACTCCATTGAACGGGACGGGACAAGAAGTCACAGCTCATCGAGACGCTGACCTTCCTCAAAAGATGTCGCGACCACAAGGTAATACCCATCGCTTTCACACTCACTTCTGCTGCTGTATCTTCGCCGAATTCTAAACAGATTCTGTTTAAGGCCAGCCTATCTTTAATCTCAGAGATGATAAGGCTACTCCGATTTGAACTCGATACTTTATACAGGACTCTCCTACAAGCTCATTTAATGTTAACACAAAAAATGTCACCTTCTGATTGGAACCACGTAGACAACATGACTGCTTCTTCTGCTGATTCACTGTCAGTCAAATGCAAAGCTAACCTGATTTCTAAATTCAACCACCTATCAAAGAATAACCCAGTTCCACATATAACAAAACTAGACGTTGACATAATCGTCATTACTCTTTGGTTCTATTCGGTAAAGTCACGTAAGTAAAAAATAAAACAACAAAAATCACGACGTTTCGGCCACAACACAAGCGGCCTTCATCAGGTGAAGGGACCAGACTGTCTCGAGGACAGCGCTAGAGTGAACCACAGCCACGCTCAGAGCTTAAAGGTCGCGGTCTCCAAAATTCTAAACAAACACAAGATCCTGGTCCGGTTAAATACAGTACACAAAATCCGTGACCTGATCCCATCCGTGAAGGATGTCATTTCTGACTTACAGTACCCCAGAGTTTACAAATTGAGCTGCACCTGTGGTGATTGCTATATCGGGGAAACGAAACGACATGTCTCTGACCGAATTCGCGAACACAAATCAGATTTGAAACACGGCAAAACGAATTCTTCTTCCGTAGCTGATCACTGTTACAACGCTGTGGGTGATCACGATATAGTTTTCTCCGATACTAAGGTTCTCTGCAAACCCACGGGTTTTTATCAGAGATTTGTCCACGAGGAAATTCAGATTTACAAACACAGACACAATTTCAACCGAGAGGATAGTTTCAAATTAAGCAATCATTGGAATATGTTCTAAATCATACCAAACATTAAACTATTTTTCAACTGTGCAGTATATTTATTCAAGTAGTGGTATCCCAAACTTTCACAGCAGCTTATTTCCCTTCACACCAACATTATGTAAACTCCCCCCACCCCCCCCCCCCCCCCCCGTGCCGGTCCAGTACATCATTTCATGCTACATCATTTTATGCTAATTCCTTTGTCAAGGCGTTTTTTATTTCCTCCCCCACACATCAAAGGATGCGACCTGGGCTTGGCTGTCTTCACTCCAACGCTGTCCTTTGGACAGTCCGGTCCCTTCACCTGATGAAGGCCACTTGTGTTGTGGCCGAAACGTCGTGATTTTTGTTGTTTTATTTTTTACCTACGTGACTTTACCGAATAGAACCAAAGAGTATAGATTATAAGTGATATAATTCATATCTAAAACTATACAATGTTGATCAAGAGGCTGGTATATTTTCACTCAAAGTATTTTTAGTATATATAAAAAAATTACATATATACATTTGCAGTATATTATGTATAATATATGTAATGTTTTATATATAGTGTATAAATATCATGCTACATGTACGATCAAGGTATGAAAATGAGCGATACAAAATTTTCACGATGCATATATGTGGTATAATACGTGGGGGGGGGGGGCAAGGTCTGGGTAGGGGGACAGAGGGGGGACGGGGAGTGGTGGCACAGTGGTGAGCACACCGTGCGATATGCCCCGCGACATTAATTGGATCCCGGGGGGACACGGCTAACATTGATGGCGAGCGATCTCTCTAATCCGCACCCGTCCTAGGCCGCTCCAGCATCGTCGCTGGCCTGCACGGGCCATTGTGGCGCAGTACGGTTGGACAACACAACCATAATTGGCATGGCGTGGGGAGGTCTTTCTCCAGCAGTGGACTGACTGCAAAGGGCTTTGAATTGTTGACAAAGGGATTTGCCAATCGCTATAGTAATGGCAATTGGAGATTGATATCAGAACTGGTATAGCTCTCCCCCACCACCTCCCTCCACGGACCCAAACTGACCGGCGTGGTGAAGTATGGTCAAACAACCCCCATACTAACGTGGCGGAGGCAGGCTGCCATCCATTTGTGGATTCGTAATGGCAGGGATGTTGTTTTACGCGCTTACTGTTATACGTGCACAGAATATGTACGTTGGAGAATTACGTGAGACATTCCACTGACTCGTGTTCAATGCCTGGCAATGCACAATGCTGCTGGGCAATTGGCGGAGTGGCTCTTCATCGGCGTCCAGCCCTTTGGGGGCACTGAGCAGAGATTATCCGGCGGGTGCGTTGAACGTTTGACGCGCGGGGAAGGCTACGTAACTGAACGACGTCGCAGTAAAAGTCTGGGATTTGGCGACGCCGCAATATGACAATGTAACATCTGCGACGATCCTACAAGCCCGTCTTGCTGACGTATCGTCTTGAGATTAACGTTGCTCGCGTAGCTAAGAGTGCTAGGTTAATAACTGCTCAAAAAAAGTTTTACCGAGTAATTGACGGCACGCTACTTATAGGAATATGATAATTTTCACAATTAAATTAACCCTTTAATATTTTTCGTGTGTGCACGTTTGTTACCCTACATCACCCCCCCCCCCCCCAGCACGCACCTCCGATTAGCACGGTTGGCTACGTACGGTGCGAAAGAAGTTCAACTTTACGTACGGTACGTAAGCGTTCGAGGTTTTAAAGCGCCCGGGTCGACACGATGACATCGCCAAACACGATTTTACAACGCCAAGGGAAACTGGTACCGCGGTCCTCGGCGTATGGTGAAACTATTTGTATGGCGTAGCACCGTGAGAAAGGACATCGAGGAAAACGACGGAAGGGATTTGGGGTAATTAGACACCTTAAGGAGGCTTGATCGCGCTGAACGTGTCTTAATCTTCCTCTACTAAAAATCTCTCTCCGTCTGTGTGGATGGACTTGGCAAGGTGGTGGTGATGGAAACGCCGAGGGAATTACGTTCGACTGGTCCGTTTTTAAAATGTTCCAACAACAACAACAAAATGCTGGGAGGGAAAAAAATGGCACGGAGGGCAACGAAATTAAACAAAATGACAACAAAAAGTTATAAGCCGAAGATAACGCCTCGGAAACGTGAACGTATATACATTAATATGATTGCGGTTATGTTTATTGTGCCGTAGTGGTTAAAGTTGTTTGGTACACAGTAGTAAAATAGATTCGTATTTAGTTTACTAAAATACAGTATATAATTACACGAGTGAAGTAAAACGCCGCGGATAAATGCACAGGGCATCTCCGTTCGCCGTCGAAAACTAATAATCATAATAATAGCAACCGTTTTGAACCGCAATAGAGGAACCCATGCGTTGGGGGGGAACGAATGAACAGAAGACGATTTGGCGACTGTCAAGCGGACTCGGTCGATAAGCTGCATCGATGCGCGCAAGTGAACAAATTCAAACGCGGGTGAGGGCGTTGGCGCGATGCATCATCATCGTCTCTCTCTATTTATTCCTCTTCGCTCATTGCTTCTTCTTTTTTTTGTTCCACGCAAATTGTCACGAGTCAAATTAGCCTTGCCAAAAAAAGTTACGCTCGGTCCATCGGCAGGTGGGACTCGGCCGGGGGTAAAAGCCTGGGTTGCTCCCCGCCGCTCTCGCGAGACGTTTGCGCCGGTGTGGAAGCTTAGGCCAAGATACCTCTCGAAGGGCGGAGGTGGGGGGGGGCTCTCTCGATCTCCCTCTAGTGGAGGCCGTTGCGCCAACAGCGGCGTGAGCGGGCATTTGCAGGGTCGCTCCTTTCACCTATTTCTTTTGTACCATTTATAAAAAAAGTTGTCTTTACCAGCATTCAGGTACAGGGGGATAGGGGGTGGGGCGGAATTTTTTTTTTCATTATCCACAGCAGTTGGCAAGCACAATTCAACAATTAACATTACCAGTCACACCTGTAATGGGGGGGGGGGGGGGGGGGCTCTATGTTGCAACACCTACGCAGCCGCACGCCCTCCAGTTTGGTGCGCGTGGCTCTGGGCCTCGTCCCGACGCAAAAGCTCGTGCGCATCCATCGCTGCACCGAAACGCAAGCCCTCCCCCCGCTCCCGTCCCCCCCTCCCGGCTCCTCCTCCCCCTCCGGACAAATGTAGAGTACGACGCTGTACGTCACGGGTCTGGGCGAGTCCCGGCGACCCGGGGCGAGAACTGAGAGTGGACGGCGACGGAAAGCCGTCGTCATCGTGTGGGTGGGGGTGGGGGGGGGCAAGGTCGCGGAGGTCGCCGCTTCGGATCAACTGTGCAGCGGCTGCGGCAGCTGGTGACGGGGGAGGGGGGGGTCTATGGGGAGCATTGGTGGTGGTGCTGGTGGTGGTGGTGGCAGTGACTGCGGATTTCGCCTTGACGGTGACATCTTGATCATATTTCGTGCGATTGGGGGGTGGCGGGGGAGGGTAGTTCTGGTGTGGAGGGAGGGACGGAAGAGCCTATTGTTTGTGTCTTGTCCGTGAAAACAACTCCCTCCTAAGCTGGACCGCACTGTGACTCGTGAAGCGATGCAGAGAATTGGACCGGACAAAACTGGAAAGTTTATATCCCGTTTCCAGGAGGCTTCTTTGCAATTCGTGGCAAGTCGCCCGATTTGAAGCTGCTTGTTTGTTGTGATCGCCGGCGGAAAGCGTCACGGCACTCAAAGTGTCGAATGGTGTGGGCCTGCTCTGCAAACGCGACCGGTGAGCTCAAGTAGCTAACAAATTGGCACGTTTTGTTTACGGGACAAACCTTACTTGATTGGCCCTGTCGGGTGGGCGGTGGGTGAACGACACATTTATAATTTACGCGATGTCACCCAAGGAAAAAAACTTTTGTGATGAATAAGAGTGGTCGCGAAAATCCACGTGTTAAACCGAGCAAAGCAAGATGTAGCACCCCAAGCAGCTCAAGTCGGGGCCCCAGATGCACAAACAACACTTGGAAGTGCATCAAAAACATCAGCTGAAATTCAGATCCTAAATAAATACAACCGGCCCGAGTTAATCTCACCTCTCACCTCACTATATTTTAGTCTACTGCTCTCTCATCTCGCCACATCGCGTCAAATCTCTCGTCGACGTCTCGTCTACCAATCTCCTCCCCCCTCCCCCCCCCCGCCACCCCTCCCTCCCAGCCCCCCAAAAACGCTCGCCGAGTGACATCGGCGAACGTGTGATGTGACGTCGAGTGAGATTGGCGAGCGTGTGATGTGACGCCCAGTGAGATTGGCGAGCGCGTGATGTGACGCTGAGTGAGATTGGCGAGCGTGTGATGTGACGCCGTGTGAGATTGGCGAGCGTGTGATGTGACGCCGTGTGAGATTGGCGAGCGCGTGATGTGACGCCGAGTGGGATCGGCGAGCGTGTGATGTGACGCCGTGTGAGATTGGCGAGCGTGTGATGTGACGCCGAGTGAGATTGGCGAGCGTGTGATGTGACGCCGAGTGGGATTGGCGAGCGTGTGATGTGACGCCGAGTGGGATCGGCGAGCGTGTGATGTGACGTCAAGTGGGATTGGCGAGCGTGTGATGTGACGTCGAGTGAGATTGGCGAGCGTGTGATGTGACGCCGAGTGAGATTGGCGAGCGTGTGATGTGACGTCAAGTGGGATTGGCGAGCGTGTGATGTGACGCCGAATGAGATTGGCGAGCGTGTGATGTGACGCCGAGTGACATCGGCGAGCATGTGATGTGACGCTGAGTGAGATTGGCGAGCGTGTGATGTGACACCGAGTGAGATTGGCGAGCGTGTGATGTGACGCCGAGTGAGATTGGCGAGCGTGTGATGTGACGCCGAGTGACATCGGCGAGCATGTGATGTGACGCTGAGTGAGATTGGCGAGCGTGTGATGTGACACCGAGTGAGATTGGCGAGCGTGTGATGTGACGCCGTGTGAGATTGGCGAGCGTGTGATGTGACGCCGAGTGAGATTGGCGAGCGTGTGATGTGATGCCGAGTGAGATTGGCGAGCGCGTGATGTGACACCGAGTGAGATTGGCGAGCGTGTGATGTGACGTCGAGTGAGATTGGCGAGCGTGTGATGTGACGCCGAGTGGGATTGGCGAGCGTGTGATGTGACGCCGAGTGGGATCGGCGAGCGTGTGATGTGACGTCAAGTGGGATTGGCGAGCGTGTGATGTGACGTCGAGTGAGATTGGCGAGCGTGTGATGTGACGCCGAGTGAGATTGGCGAGCGTGTGATGTGACGTCAAGTGGGATTGGCGAGCGTGTGATGTGACGCCGAATGAGATTGGCGAGCGTGTGATGTGACGCCGAGTGAGATTGGCGAGCGTGTGATGTGACACCGAGTGAGATTGGCGAGCGTGTGATGTGACGCCCAGTGAGATTGGCGAGCGTGTGATGTGACGCCGAGTGAGATTGGCGAGCGTGTGATGTGATGCCGAGTGAGATTGGCGAGCGCGTGATGTGACACCGAGTGAGATTGGCGAGCGTGTGATGTGATGCCGAGTTAGATTGGCGAGCGTGTGATGTGACACCGAGTGAGATTGGCGAGCGTGTGATGTGACGCCCAGTGAGATTGGCGAGCGTGTGATGTGACGCCCAGTGAGATTGGCGAGCGTGTGATGTGACGCCGAGTGAGATCAGCGAGCGTGTGATGTGACGTCGAGTGAGATTGGCGAGCGTGTGATGTGACACCAAGTGAGATTGGCGAGTGTGTGATGTGACGCCGTGTGAGATTGGCGAGCGTGTGATGTGACGCCGAATGAGATTGGCGAGTGTGTGATGTGACGCCGTGTGAGATTGGCGAGCGTGTGATGTGACGCCGTGTGAGATTGGCGAGCGTGTGATGTGACGCCGAGTGAGATTGGCGAGCATGTGATGCGACGCTGAGTGAGATTGGCGAGCGTGTGATGTGATGCCGAGTGAGATTGGCGAGCGTGTGATGTGACGTCGAGTGACATCGGCGAGCGTGTGATGCGACGCTGAGTGAGATTGGCGAGCGTGTGATGTGACGCCGAGTGAGATTGACGAGCGTGTGATGTGATGCCGTGGCAGCAGCAGCGTGCGGCAGCGGCTGCTGTCTCCTCTTTTTTGTTGTTTCGCTGCCTTCCGCGCCTGTCCCCGGCCCGAAGGCCGTGGATCGCCTGGGCGGCGACAGCGGCCGCTCTCTGTCCAAGGCAGCCGCTGGCACCGTCACTTCTGCAGGGACCTGAGAATCGCGTTCACCTCCTCGGCCACGGCAGTGAGCGCGAAGGCGAACTGCTCCTGGAACACGCGCAGACGCACGGGATCGTTCGCGATTCATCGTCCGAGTCCTCATCGGCCATGATCCATTCCGCCGCTGGATGAAGGCCTACCCAAGTGTCCGTCATCGCGTCGTCGTCGTCATCATTGATTGTTCGTGCCGTGCCTCCCCTTGCGGTACAAGTCGAGGAGCAATGAACAAATGGGATGTTGTAGATGATCATTGCACGCACGCAGCAGCATCCAATCACAATTAACCACCTTCAAGCAGCAGCTCAAGGCTCTCACCACGTTCAGGCTCTCACCCTGTTCATGCCGTCACCCGTTCAGGCCGTTGTCACCCTTTCAGGCCGTCACCTGTCCAGGCCGTCACCCGTCCAGGTTGTTGTACGAACATTGTGTCCAATTCGCCAAATATGTGCACGCGGTATGAATCGTCTTTATTTATTAGCAGCAGTAGTAGTAAGAAAAATTATTGAAGCTTAAATTACAATGCTCAGAAAGAATTCTGTGAAAGCGAAATAACTTCACGGTGCTGGTTGGCATAGTTGTTTTGGGGGGAGGCGGGGGGGGGGGAGGCGGGGGGGGGGTGGAGGGCCCATGACCAATTCAGATACGTAACTCTATGGCTCTCTGTGTAAATTGATGGCTTTTTGCGTAACTCTATGGCTCTCTGTATAGCTCTATGGCTCTCTGTGTAACTCTATGGCTCTCTGTGTAACTCTATGCAACTGCGATCTCCTGCAACTGCCGTTGCCTCCTACCCTGCTGGGCTGTGGTCGTCTTTGTAACGGAGCTGCTTTAGCTCGGCGTGGGGTCTCATGAGCCGCAATAACGAAGCCGCGACTCTTGAGATTGGAACGATCCGGTGGGCGGTGAGAAGGAAGTGGGGAGCATTTCACTCTCAGTGGCCACCACCACAACCACCAGAATCACGACAGCACCTTCATCTCTGTATGGGTAATCCTCACTCCCGGGTCCCATTGTATGTACGTACTTTGAACTTCTTTCGCACCGGACGTAGCCAACCGTGCTGATCGGAGGTGCGGGGGAAGCACAAGAAACTATAAAGAAAGGAAGCAGTTCTAAAGAAACGAGCTTTGTAGATTTAAAAGTGTACAGATCCCCAGCGGCTCCCTAATTATCGGAAGGGCGTTCCAGACGGCCGCGGAAGCGCATTCGAAAGCTCCGTGTTGTGGTGCGCAATGAGCGCAACCGCTGTACTACCTTGGTTTCGACCATCCTTGGCCGCTGGTCTCGGACGTGCTCCAGGGATGCGGCGATGTCAATCTCCTTTGTTCCTGCAGCGACAAAGAAGGCGAGAGGATGGGCGCAACGAGCACGACGGTCAAAGTCTCGGCAGTGCGGGGTGACGGGCAGTGCCGGATTAAGCTAGGTGCGGTGCCTGTAGCATGATGTTATAAAGGGGCCCTAATTTAAAAAAAAAAAAACGTAAATATTGAAACGCATTTTTTAACTTGCACAGTAAAGTAATTGTATATTTTAATTTGCTACACAGCTCAGATAATGCGACAAATCGCCAACCTTAAACGTCCAGTCGTTCGTAAAAGTCGAAGGCGGTATAGTACTGTAGTGACAGAGCAAGTGCAGAATCACTGAACCGGAATTGATAGCTTGAAAGCGTTTAGCGCGGGGCCCTTGAAAGTGCGGGGCCCATAGCATGTGTAGCTACCTTTGCTACTGAGATAATCCGGCACTGGCGACGGGGTGGGGGGGGGGCGGGGGGGGGGGGCTCTCCGCCGCATTAGACGGTGCAGGGGGCGCACGTTCGGCTAAACGACGACTTTGTGTCGCCGTCAAACCGCTTCTGAGCGATCGCTTCAAGCGACCCTGAGGCCACACGAGAGGGGCCCTGCTGCACCACGCCCCCACCACGTGGCGATCAAAGGTGAAAATGTGTTTTTTTTTTACCCCTTTCTCTTTTTTCGAAGCAAGAATATGGCCCAAATCAAGAAAACAACCAAAATGTTGTAACGTTTTGGTTGTCATCGGACACCGTTCCTCGTCCACCAAGAACCTACTCCCGTTTTAGTTGAGGGCGGCTAAAACCCGATTTTCTTTGAAGCCAGGGAAATCTCAGTGGTTACCGGCTGCGATACCTCTAACCGCCCCCCCCCCCTCTCCGCTTCTCCCCCTAGCCACCCCTTACCACCCTCGGCAAGCCCTGCGTTTCAAGAGAAGAGGGCTTTCATTCTGGCGGTGACGTGCGGCGTGCCGCTTTGACCGCCCACCAATCGAAAATTGAATCGCGATTTGAAAGGTGCGCCCTCGTCTTTGAAGGGAGAGCACAAAGCGCCGCGCCGCTTGCCGCGCGTGTGAAGCGTGCTGCGCTTGCTGCGCTTGCTGCACTGACCCGAGCGCTCGGTCCGAGCCACGGCACCGCCTCGCGTCCTTTTTTCATCTCGAGGGCCGCGTCATTTTAAACGCTCTCGGGGCGTGCGTAGCGCACGGGTTTTTAAATGAAGATGTACATTTTATTTTATTTTTCTTCCTTTGCTTACACTGGGAGCTCCCCACTCGCACGCCCTAACCCGCCCGCGCGTGGTAGCACTGACGCGGTGGTGGTGGATAATATGCGGTGGCGGACGCGCCGATAAATTGCGTCTGGTGGTCCGGCAGCACTTTCAACGGGACCTGTGACACCCCCCCCCCCCACCCCCTGCTCGTAATGCGGGGTCCACACAATGTGCTTACTGGGCCTTACTTACACGGCCCTCGATATCGCCGCTCGTTCATAAGCCACTGCTGTCCTCAACTCGACGGATCCGTGTTTTACATTTTAAGAAATACATTAATAAGAAGGTAAAAGTCCCCAAGTTTGTCCACTTGAAGAAAATAACGTTTCAATCCTTGAGCCTACTACTTGTCTACCAGACAATAGGCTGGCTGCTGAGAACAACACGGTTAAAACTATCCCGGAATTTGCTTGCTTTAACACATTCTGTTCGTATATAAATGTGTGCGTGGGGAGCGGTTAGCGCGCTGCGCTACGAACCTGGCGACCAGAGTTCCATTCCCGCTCACGGCCAACACCGGCGACGATTATCCGAATCGGTAATCGACCTCCCCTAGGTCGATTCGGCGTTAATTGAGTACCTGGTGCGGTGTGTAAACATAGCCACTGGGGAGACAAAGGCGGTCGGGCGTGGTGCTGGCCACCCACCCCCTCGTGTGCCGTGCCGGCCTTCATAGGTGCTCGCTAACAGCACCTGCCCCTACAGTCTGTTACAGGCTATACGGGGGATATTTGTATTTGTGTGTACACAAAGATCCCCTAATCGACTTAGGGGGTGGGTGGCCAACACCACGCCCGGCTGCCTTTGTCTCCCTAGTGGTTTTGTTTACACATTGTACCAGGTACTCATTTGAGGCTGAGTCGACCTAGGGGAGGCCCAAGAACCGGTTCAGATAATCATCACTGGTGTTAGCCGTGAGCAGGAATCAAACCCGGGTCACCAGGTTCGTAGCGCAACGCGCTAACCGCTACACCACCGCTCCCAATAACACATACGCACACGGACACACACACATATATATGAAAGTTTGCTGTTGTACAAAGTGATGTTGTCTATTGACCGCTCGGTGGCTCGAAGTTCAAAGCACTAGAGCCGGCACCATTGAGAAAAAGCTGGGGTTTGACCCACGATGAAACCGGGGCTCTCTCAAGCGCGGCGAGTTGGAGTTGATGGTCTCAGCCCGGAAACTGACTGGAGACAAAAGCAAACACAAAACTGTTTTTCACTTTGTGCAGCCAAACTTCACTTTCATGTTAAGCAGCTGCAGGGTTAAACGCTTTGTCGTCGTCCTCGTTGTTGTTGTTGTTGTTGTTTGCCCGCCCCCAATCGATACGGAGTCATTATCAAACCGGGGGGCGGGGGGGGGGGTCTCACTCCATCTCACCCTCCTGCATCATTATTACACCCGGGGCCTAGTACGTCAATCGCCTGCCGTGTGTGTGTGTAGATCTCGTTATGTATGACCCTGCCGTGTGTGTGTAGATCTCGTTATGTATGACCCTGCCGTGTGTGTAGATCTCGTTATGGATGACCCTGCCGTGTGTGTGTGTGTGTAGATCTCGTTATGTATGACCCTGCCGTGTGTGTGTGTAGATCTCGTTATGTATGACCCTGCCGTGTGTGTGTGTAGATCTCGTTATGGATGACCCTGCCGTGTGTGTGTGTAGATCTCGTTATGTATGACCCTGCCGTGTGTGTGTGTAGATCTCGTTATGGATGACCCTGCCGTGTGTGTGTGTAGATCTCGTTATGTATGACCCTGCCGTGTGTGTGTGTGTAGATCTCGTTATGGATGACCCTGCCGTGTGTGTGTGTAGCTCTCGTTATGTATGACCCTGCCGTGTGTGTGTGTAGATCTCGTTATGTATGACCCTGCCGTGTGTGTGTGTAGATCTCGTTATGTATGACCCTGCCGTGTGTGTGTATAGATCTCGTTATGTATGACCCTGCCGTGTGTGTGTGTAGATCTCGTTATGGATGACCCTGCCGTGTGTGTGTGTAGCTCTCGTTATGTATGACCCTGCCGTGTGTGTGTGTAGATCTCGTTATGGATGACCCTGCCGTGCGTGTGTGTAGATCACGTTATGTATGACCCTGCCGTGTGTGTAGCTCTCGTTATGTATGACCCTGACGTGTGTGTGTGTGTAGCTCTCGTTATGGATGACCCTGCCGTGTGTGTGTGTAGATCTCGTTATGGATGACCCTGCCGTGTGTGTGTGTAGATCTCGTTATGTATGACCCTGCCGTGTGTGTGTGTGTGTGTAGATCACGTTATGGATGACCCTGCCGTGTGTGTGTGTAGATCACGTTATGGATGACCCTGCCGTGTGTGTGTGTAGCTCTCGTTATGGATGACCCTGCCGTTGTGAACGCCCATCATTAAGCCGGAGCGTCCGTTCGTCGCGTGGGGGGCAGCCCCCATAACTTTTGGGACGTGGTTCAAACGCCTCGTTTTTTCTGCCGTCTGTCGAAATCCACGATTTAAGCCTCGTGTAACGCATCGCCGCAGTGGTTTGGAAGATAATCGAGGGTGTGTGTGTGTTCCTGCTGTTTGCTTGTTTCGATTTTTAGTCCCCACTCCTGCCCTGCCCCCCCTCTCCTCCACCCCCAGCACCTCCTGCGTATTGCTATGGATTGTGTGGAGATGTCTCAACCATGTTTCGAGCCGATATATTTTTTATAAATTGAAGAGAAAATAACCCCCCCCCCACACTCCATCTTACAATCGGGCCACTTAAATAAAAAATAAGATTACGCGTCGATGTACTCATTTAGAGAAGTTAGTCTTCGAATCTCTCTGTGTAACTCTATGTCTCCCTACATAACTCTATGGCTCTCTGTGCAACTCTGAGGCTCTCTGTGCAACTCTATGGCTCTCTGTGTAACTCTGAGGCTCTCTGTGCAACTCTATGGCTCTCTGTGTAACTGCGATCTCCTGCAACTGCTGCCACCTCCTACCCTGTTGGGCTGTGGTCGTCTTTATAACGGAACTGCTTTAGCTTGGCGTGGAGTCTCACGAGCTGCAATGAATGAAGCCCCGACTCTTGAGATTGGAATGATCGGGTGGGCGGTGACAAGGACGTGGGGAGCATTTCACTCTCAGTGACCACAACAATGAGAATCTTTATGACGGGCGTGGTCGATTAAAAAAAAAGCAGGTACTACTTTGTGAGTGAAGTCCACGATGGTTGTCATATAGATGGACTCGGACCCGCTTGCCGTAGAAATGGGGAATTTCCACCACCTGGCTGAGGGCTTCAAACAGGAGGTGAATGTCCACGGCTCACTTTGAAACGCAAAGTAAAAGCCCCAGGTCCAGGTGCGCACCCACAACCAAAAAAAACGCTTCTCGAGAATCTCACAAACATCGCCGCCTGCGATTGCTTTGTCCACGTCTAAGGACGTGGCTTTGGCCACGGCCCTTCCAGCATTATTGCCAGGATCGTTATCGACCAATCGCAGTTCGCAAATCTGCGGCGCGTGATGAATGACGCGTGTCGCTACACGTCGCCGAGCAGATCGACGTTTGACGGTGGGAGTCCGTGTCTCCGCTGGGGGCGAGTGGTGACGCAGCGGTTAGCGCTGCTCTAGGAACCCGGCGACCCGAGTTCAATTCCTGCTGATGGCCAACACCAAGTGACGATTGGCTGAACCGGTCCTGGACCCCTCCCCTAGGTCGACTCGGCCTCAAATGAGTACCTGGTGTGGCGTCTAAAAATCGGCACCTAGGAGACAAAGGCGGCCGGGCGTGGTGCTGTCCAACCAACCCCTCGTGTGCCGTTCGGGCCTTCGCAGGCGCTCGCGAACGGCGCTTGCCCCAACAGTCTTTGGCCTTGTGCCTCGACTGAGGGCAGCCGGTTGCGCAGCTGCTCGCAAACCGATTGCAAGAGACGTCCGCATGCGAGCGATTACCACCACCGCCACTGCCACCACCACCACCGTTGCCAAGGTGCCGTGGGCACCCTGCCCTCCCTCCCTGCCTCACCTTTAGTCATGCGGTTCAACACCATGTCGATCAGGATGTACGTTCCAGTCCGGCCAGAACCGTTGCTGCGGCAAAAAAAGAGACAGAGGGAGAGAGGAAGAAGAGGTGACGACGGGTTGCAGCGCAGTCTCTCGTCCGGGGGGCACGACCAAATGTCCGGCACCATCCCCCCCCTCCACCCTTGCTACTGAGAACGACGCAGCTTTGAATCTGAGAATTTGTGTGGCAGAAAACTGCGGGGTTTTTTTCCTTTTTAAATTCAGATCTTACCTTCGCAGAAATGAATCGTAAACGCTTTCAACGAAAGGCAGCTTTTACCTTTTGCCATTAAAAAAGAAAATCAAGTCGGTTAGCTCGTCAGACGTCTCGGACGTTTACTTCCCGAGTATAGCACATCGGAGCTCAGAAGCTCTTTTCTCCATGTGCGACCAGCCCTGTGCCGCAAGGGTTTTGCCAATGTTTACCGAGACGCTTATCAGCCTACTTTTTTCTCCTGCAATCTGCCGAGTAGGGATTGGAAAGGGGGGGGGGGGGGCAATAGCGAATTGTATCCATAAACGACGTTTTTTTGGGTCAAATGAATGTGTCATTAAACCCTCCACCACCCGACACACCCAATCAGTAAGGTTCGTCAGGTAAGCAGAACATGCCAACGCGTTACTAGTTCTGCACACCGGCTGGGTGTATGGAGAAAGAGGGGGGGGGCGGGGGGTGGGAACATTGGCGGGATAACTGGTCGCAGCGTAGTCTTGCCGCGCAGCGGCTGCTGTTTGTTTCCCCGCCGCATTGCACGACGGTCGCGAAAGTCTACGTGTGCTAAAGCAGACAGTTGCACGTATTCATTTCAGTATTCGCCTTCGATCGTCCGCCGCCAGTCCCCCCGGGATGAATGGCGCGCGGTGCTGCTCGCCGGGACGTACCTGCAGTGCATGACGACGGGACAGGATCGGCCCCGGTAGCACTTGTTAACTTTCCTTCAAGAGACAAGACGGACAGAAAGAGACGCTCAGCGAGCACGGTGCACACACACAAGCGGACAAAATAACGCCGCCTTCCCGCGTCTGGCCCCGCCGTGTACATTTAAAAAAAAAATATATAGATGTATATTTATAACAGGTCTCTTTTTATTTTTATAAATCCAATCAGCCACGTGGCCTTCGGGGAATGCATCACTTCAGCAGCATTGGGTTCATCAAAAGCAAAAAATGTGTTACCGGTCGACCTTGCTTCAACCATTGTCGGTGAGCTGCCAGATGTTTAAAGGCGAGAAACTGGTTTCGGCATTCGGTGTCTCATCAGCAGAGTCTAAACTAAACCAAACACATGTTTTTATTTTATCAGGTAAGGCCCACTCAGCTCTACTATAGCTCTTTTTCAGAAGCAACCTCACCACACGTGATACATTTGCTCACGTTTGTTCATGTCGAAATTTACAGCAGCCACATATTCTAAACGTGGAGGGAAAAACCGGAGGACCCGGAGGAAAAAAATAATCCACGTGACCACGGCGAGAACACGCAGACTCCAAATACACAGCAGGCGTCACGTTTGGGATCCAACCCACGACCTCCTGCATACCAGGCGAGGGAGGTAACATCCCGCCACCGCGGCGCCCCGTGTCAGCTCCGCTGGACCCAATGCTGGTGAACTGCCAGGCGTTGATGGGCAAGGAATCGATGTGGGTAATGAGTTCTGTTGGCGCATCGTGCTGCTGCACGTTGGTGACGATAGAGCGGCGCAGAGGTGAATTGTTGGCGGATAAAAAAAATTTAACTCGCAAAACGCCGCTTGGGCTGTGAGCCCGCAGTACAGGAAGCAGGTTTGGAAAACCCCGTCTGTGCAGACCGCTTAAGTGTCAGCTCCTCGGAGTCGTAAGTTGGCCGTGTCTGTTCATCACGCGACGACGGCATTCATTGGCCGCGTCGGGTGGCGGAGGGTGCACCACACACAATTCGCATACGCGGAGATCTGACCCTAAAGAATCGATTAAGAATCGTAACATTGGGTCACGAAAGCAGACGTGGGATAAATTAATTTAAATAAAACTGCTCATTAATTGCTCTCTCGCCTCTATCTCGTCTCCATCTCTCATCTCGCGACACCTTTAGTGTTCCCTACATGTCTCTTATCGTCCTACAACTCAACCTCCCGTCCCCATATCTCCTCCGTCGTCACCCATATTCGAGTTGTAAACCACAAGGGTAGGCGCCCCCTCCACAAACACAACGTACGCATCCGGTGCCTCCAATGGGGGTCTGCTCGACCACTCTGACTAAACCCTACATTGAGCTCGGAATCAGAATCTATATCCTGGAGAAATCCGTTGAGCTGTGAAGGGCAAATGCACTCGTATGGAAGCAAGCCGTCCCCCAGCTCTCTTGGCGTGCGAGGGGAGACGTCGCCTCTTGGGTTTTCTTCCTCCTCCTCCTCCTTTGGGCCATCAATTATCGGCCAGTCGATGCTTTGCTGGCAGGGCCCCAGGCCTCTGATGATCACTTTTGTGACTATGCAACTTCACACGTAAAACGAGTTGCAAATCACAAAAATGACATCAGCCGCCGGCACGTTTGCAGGCGTCGTCCGCCGCTCGACGCCGACGATGCAGCCGCCCCCACCCCACCACCCACCCCCCCCCCCCCCCCCCCGCAGTCACTGGAAGGGAATGTGACACGGTCGCGCGTCGTCGACGGAGACTTCGTAAAAGTGAGGCGCTCGGGAGGCCTCGGAGCATCGCACCACCGAGGTCCCTGGGTTCTCGAGTCACCAGGAGACTTTTGCCCCCCCCCCCCCGATTAAAGCGGGTTCTCTCTCGGGAGTTGCGAGTTGATGAACCTCTATGCGAGTCCGTAGATCTCTGCGCGAGTCTATGGGTCTCTATGCGAGACTATGGATCTATGTGCAAGTCTATAGGTCTCTGCGAGTCTATGAATCTCTATGCGAGTCCATGGATCTCTGCGTGAGTCTATGGGTCTCTATGCGAGTCTGCGGGTCTCGGTTTGATTCTTTAACGGGGCGCTTCCTCGCCATCTCAGAAGACCGTGAACGTCGTAGGCCTGAGGAGCCATTCTGTCCTGGACAGGGGGCTCCCGTGCAGCACACACGACACTGATCACACCGCGGTGAAGTATGGTCAACCGCCTTCCCCACACGATCACGATACTGGTGCTTTTGGGGGGATGGCGGGGGGGGGGGGCAAGGGGGGACCTGCGGAGGTCGAGGAGCGAGCGGGCGGAGGGCGGCACGCCGTGCTCGGGCCAGGTGAGGAAGTGGAACTGCGTGAGCGTGCGGGTTTCCCCCGTCTGGGTGTTCTTCAGGTAGAGGCTGCGCACCAGGAAATCGTCGCACCACACGTGCTCCGAAACGAGGTTCACCTGCGGGCGGCGGGAAGAGGTGGAGGGGGGGGTTGGGGGGGGATACGGGAGGGAGGGGATGGGGGAGTCGTCACCACCACTGTCGCTGTCAATCACCGTCACCACCGCTCACCACCAACATTGCTCACCACCACCACCGTGGCTGTGGCGACCCGCTCACCTCGTAGATGTGATAGAGACGGGAGCCGTCCTCGGGCCAGTAGCGGAAGCACTGCTCCGTCCCTTGCTCCTCCAGCGGAGAGAGCAT
Organism: Petromyzon marinus; assembly: GCF_048934315.1. Classification (NCBI taxonomy): domain Eukaryota; kingdom Metazoa; phylum Chordata; class Hyperoartia; order Petromyzontiformes; family Petromyzontidae; genus Petromyzon; species Petromyzon marinus. The sequence goes on from NC_133685.1 coordinate 4,035,922, forward strand.
CACGATCACCACACAGCTGCTCTCCCACACCATCTGCCACACCACAAACAGTAAACCATATTTAGTTTCAATGTGAAATCGCCTCCACTCAAGGGGGCTATCAAGACATTGCACCCTACAATAAAATTAAAAGACAATGCAGTGATGTTTAAGTGAAAGCCACGGGAAAAAAAGTCTTGCACTCCCATCCTAAAACGCACGTAGCGTGCTGGGCCACCGCCGGAAAGGCGTTCCCACATCCTCGGGCCAATGCTTGAGAAGGCCCCGACCCCTTACCCAGCGTCGAGCGCAAGAGCCGAGGCTGAGAGAGTAGTCGTTGGGTTTCAACCCCAGGCGTGTGACAGATCAGTCGGGCCCGCACGTACATTGGTCCAAGACCATGCAGAGCTCTATAGACCAGAATGGCCAACTTATACTGGATGCGAAAGCTTACTGGAAGCCAGCACAGACCAGCCACAACACCGTCGGTGCGCTCACACGCTTATTCTGCTTTTACAAACGAACACAAAACAACCTCTCCCCACAAGTTGATGGCAATCGTGCCATAGGCACAATAGGCTCAACTCAAACTAAACCATTTTTTTTATTTTACCAGGCAATGCACCGCCGAGCATTGTAGCTTTTTTTTCAGAAGCGACCTGGCTATTACAAATGATAGCTCAACGAAGTGGCTTATCACGTGGAAATGTACAGCAGCCAAATACTCTAAACGCACATTGATTCAAAATGTGGAAGGAAAAGCCAAACGACCCGGAGGAAAAACAATCCAATGCGACCACGGTGAGAGAGAGACACGCAAATTTTAAATATGCAAGAGGCGTCAAGATTGGGATCCAACCCGCAACCTCCTGCATACCGGGCGAGGTCGTGAACATCTTGCAACCCTGGACGCCTCGAGGAAATCTGGCAGCAGAAGCAGCAATGTTGTTCAAAAGCTCAATGCCAATGTCGAGGTCTAAGCCGGCCAAGGCCAAGAGGGCTTCGGGTGAGCCCCCGGGTCTGTCCAACCGATGTTTTAAATCCTCAAGCGCTGGAACTCGGCCGAATTTAAAGTGCGGAACAAAGAATTGAATTGAACGTGCGGTCATGGGTGACCGACCTGGCCGATGTCCATCGACTCCACCGCTCTGACACAGCCTCCACTCGCACTCTCAATGCCGCACCTCCGATGAGCACGGTTGGCTACGTACGGTACGTACGTACAGCAGCGGAGAGGAAAATAGCTCGCAGACTGCGTAACGCATTGAATCACGTCACGTGTCCATCGTAGTGCGTTAGGGCTACTATCATTAGCATAATTATCACACATTTTAATTGTTGATAACATCAACCTTTTACTTATAACGAGGCACGAGGCCGCCGAGACCACACGCAACCTTTTTGTTCCGCGATGTCGCCGCAAAACCTCGCAACTCTGCAAAATGACCGGCATGTCCCGGCGACGTTGCACGCCGGTGACGTCACGCGCCGGACAACGACGCCGATGTGCCCCCTCCCCGTTTCCCCCCCGCCGGGAAGCGGTCTGCGCGGAGCGACGACGCCGGGGTCGGCGACGAACCTGCCAAAAGTCCGCGACGGTCTCGGCCAGGGGGCTCTGCGCGGCGATGTATGCCGGGTTGCGGGGGTCGTGGTCCATCTGTCGGAATTGTTGAAGAGAAGAAGGAAATAAATTGTATACGCACATGCAGTAACTTCGCTTGTATACAAAGGGGATTACCAATTTGCAGCGCCTTTTGGCAAGGCGGCTCGGCCGTAGAGCGGGGGGGGGGGGGGGGGAGGGGGGCTCGCAAGCGGAAGTTGTTGCAAGTTCAACTACTGGTTTGGGGACGGGGGGCGGGAGATGGTGGTCGACTTGTGGGAGGGGGCGGCCTTCAGCACCGTCATAGGCATGTGGAATTTAGACCACCGAGTCTGGGCGGGTAAAAAGAAGTCGGCGAGCGCCGCCGGCTCAACGCTCGCCTGGGCAGAAATAAAAAGAGCCCACTTTTGACGCGAAATATACAGGCGCACGCAAAGATCCTCCGTATAGCCTTAGCGCCTATGAAGGCCGGCACGACACACGAGGGGGGATGGGTGGCCAACAGGGGCGGAGCCAGGATTTTGACTTTGGGGGGGCTGACTTCAATATTCTGAGATATCCAGTGTTTATGTTTTCCAATGGGCGCCACAAATGTATAAAACAAATTGTATTGGATTTGAACGCGGAGTTTATTAATAGGTCAGAGCCGCTGATGTGGCTGATAAGTTCGATAAGTTCGAAAGGCTGCCGCTCAAGCAGCCTGCAGGGCAGCACACAAGGTGGCAGCCTGCAGGGCAGCACAAGGTGGCAGCCTGCAGGGCAGCACAAGGTGGCAGCCTGCAGGGCAGCACAAGGTGGCAGCACAAGGTAGCAGCCTGCAGGGCAGCACAAGGTGGCAGCACGAGGTGGCAGCCTGCAGGGCAGCACGAGGTGGCAGCACAAGGTAGCAGCCTGCAGGGCAGCACAAGGTGGCAGCACAAGGTAGCAGCCTGCAGGGCAGCACAAGGTGGCAGCACAAGGTGGCAGCCTGCAGGGCAGCACAAGGTGGCAGCACAAGGTGGCAGCCTGCAGGGCAGCACGAGGTGGCAGCACAAGGTAGCAGCCTGCAGGGCAGCACGAGGTGGCAGCACAAGGTAGCAGCCTGCAGGGCAGCACAAGGTGGCAGCACAAGGTGGCAGCCTGCAGGGCAGCACAAGGTGGCAGCACAAGGTGGCAGCCTGCAGGGCAGCACGAGGTGGCAGCACAAGGTGGCAGCCTGCAGGGCAGCACAAGGTGGCAGCACAAGGTGGCAGCCTGCAGGGCAGCACGAGGTGGCAGCACAAGGTAGCAGCCTGCAGGGCAGCACAAGGTGGCAGCCTGCAGGGCAGTACAAGGTGGCAGCCAGCAGCATTTTGCAGCAGCCGGATATCCAGTTATCCCGATTACCGACTTTCCAAAAATTACAGGGGGGGCCGAGCCCCCCCCAGCCCCCCTATGGCTCCGCCCCTGGTGGCCAACACCACGCCCAACCGCCTTTGTCTCCCCAGTGGCGATGTTCACACACCGCATCAGGTACTCATTTGAGTTAATTTAGGGGAGGCCCAGGGCCAGTTCAGTTAATCGTCACTGTTGTTGGCCATTCGTTGAAATCAAACTTGGGTCGCCGTGCTAACCGTTGCGTTACCCACTCCTCACCGCTCCCCTCGCACTCACGCACACACACAAAACATAAATTCGCACATCAAAGTGCCACGTGCAAATTAAGCGCAATTATGAGCAAAACGTGATTATAGGTTTGTAAATGAGTCACTCACAATGGGGCTGGCATTGATATAATCTGAACCGGAGATGTTGCCTTCTGTCTTGAGAACGACCCTGGCATGGTCGTCTGTGGGTTTCAGAAAATTGCTTTTGGTTAAGTGAGCACGAGCGTGTCATTTATCTGTCATGTGAGAATACAGCTGGGCTTGTGTGGCAGCAGCAGCAGCAACAATAACAGGGGCAGCAGCAGCAGCCGCAGCAGCAGTCGCAATCCTATAAGTGGCAATCATCATCTTGTATAATAATAATAATAATAATGCCGCCATATATTTACCCATGAAAGCTTCCGCCAAGCCTTCAAAAGAGCTCCGTGTTTTGTTTCAGGATTGGTCCTGCCAAGTTCGAGAGCATTCCAAACGGCCGCAGAAGCACATCCGAGGGCACGCGCGATGAGAGTGACCCGTCTGTGTTCGACGGCGAACCATGCATGCGGTGCATGGTGCCACGAGGTGGCCAAATCACCGAACCTGAGCGACGTGCGGCTCTCGGGCAGTTACAAGTGCGACTCGAGAGAGGCTGAGATCATGTTTCGATAAAACGTCATTGGAAATGGAGGGGGGTGGCTGGGGGGGGGGGAAATGTGCGGAAGCGGCAGTGGCCGGGGGGGGGGGGTACTCGAACCTGCAAGAGGAGTGTACTACCAGGGCACTCCCGCAGATTTCTAACTGTCGATTTAATTTAATTGCAAAAGAAGAAAATCTGCGGAAGCCAGAGTGGCCCATGGTACTTAAACCTGAAAGTAGAGCCAGATGCGTTACAACCAGGGCACTCCCGCAGATTTTTAACCGTCGATATAATTTAATTTTAAAGAAGAAAATCTGCGGAAGCCAGAGTGGTCTGGGCTACTTGAGCATGACAGCGGAGCCAGACGTGAGCACACTCCCATGGCGCTCCTGAAAATGTACAAATTAAAATAACCACAGCCAACCGTGGGGACAAAACCCCACTGTGTATGAGTGAATAGAACCTGTTAGTGTATCTATGGAGGAGGCTCGTGAAGGACGCTCCTGATCAAGTGGAGGCAGTTGCCCTCTCAACAGCAATGCAGGACAGAGGAGCGACGCTCACAACAATGAGCGGAGCAACTTCGCAGAGTAGAGGGCACAGCTGCTGCACCTGCCAGTCCTCTAAGTCAGTCATCGCGAGGCACCTGGGTCTTTTGCACACAGCGTTGGTGTACGGTGCTTTTTGCAGGAATATTTTGCTGTTTTTTTTTCATGGATTTTCTGTTTGCACAGTCACACATAGTCACTTTAAGATGTTTTCCTTGTTCGTGTTTTTTTGTTTGTTGTGGTTGCACCCGATTCAAGAGCCGAATGGCTCACAGGGCTATACCAAAATAAATAAACTGAAACTGTCCTGTGACCTCTTGTCGGCGAGCCTTCGACACTTCCAAGTGCACCTGGCCTGGCACAGGCGCCGTGGTGACGTCACCGTAACTTCGTGGAAAAATGGCGAGTATTGGGTACTTAAACTTCTTTTTCCACTGTACAACTAAGCCGTGCCAGGGCCGTGCCGAGCCAGCGTGGCATGGCTCAAAATGTGCCGGGGGTTGATTTTCCATCCTGGCACCTGAGCGACGCCGCTGACATCGCACGCTGTGAACGAAGTCGCCCCGCGCGCAGACACGCCGAGCGCAGACGCGACGAGCGTGACGAACAAACGTAAACAACCCTGGCCCTGCTTTCCCCCACCCACCCCCCCCCACAATCATCCAGATACGCAAAAAAAAAATCGGCGGTCGAGAAGACGCCCGCGAACCGCGCGAGGCTCGCAGCGGCGCTTGCCGGACTCACAGGGCAGCACGTTGGAGTCGCGGTTCTTGGCGGCGTTGGGCGCCCGCTGGGCGACGGAGCGCGCGTTGGGCTCCGCCTGGTAGGCGCACAGCGCCACCCACTCGCGCTCCAGGCGGTGCCTGTTGCGCAGGTGGTCCTCCATGTACGACTGCGCACGGCCGCACAGACGCACGCACGCACGGACGCACGCGCGCAGACGAAGTCGTCCGCCGTGTAGCCTGCGGCAGACTTGGCGCGAGTGCTGTTAGCGAGCAGCACTTGTGATAGGCCGGGACGTGGGCGCACGAAGGGGTGGGTGGCCAACAACCACGCCCCGGCAGCCTTTGTCTCCCCAGTGGCGATGTTTGCACACGACACTGGGTAGCCGTTTGAGGCTGAGTCGACATAGGGGAGGCCCGCGACCGGTTCAGATAATCGTCACCGGTGTTGGCCGTGAGTGGGAATCGAACTCGGGTGGACGGGTTCGTAGCGCAGTGCGCTAACCGTTACGCTAACCGTTGCGCAAAGACACAGATCCCTCGTGTAGCCTTAACAGACTGTTGGGGCGAGTGCTGTTAGGGAGGTGGGTGGCCAGCACCACGCCCAACCGCCTTAATGTCCCGAGTGGCGATGTTTACACAACGCACCAAGTACTCATTTTGAGGCTGAGTCGACCTAGGGGGAGGCTCAGGACAGGTCCAGATAATCGTCTTTGTGCCCACGAGCTGGAATCGAACTCGGGCCGCCGGGTTCGTAGGGCGGAGAGCGAAACGCCACGCCACGAACCTCCACAAACGCGCGCACAAGCGACGAGAGATTTGTCAAGACGTGGTGCGTCTAGCTGCGCCCGTCAACGTGGCTCACGGTAACCATTTCAACTTGTGAGGCGCACAGTCTTCGTTCGCTATCGTCGAGAGAGAGAGAGAGAGAACGACTCGGAGGCGCCAGAAAGCACGGCCAAGCAGGGAGCGGCCGTGCGGTGAGCCTGCGCCGACCAACAATTGCCCAAACTCTGCGGTCCCCCTACACGTGAAGATTTTTTGGGTTTTTTGCGGCCACTTAATACAGCCCAAAGCGGGGAATAATAGAACGGCCTTTACTTGAGCGCACCGTTCTGACATAATCAACGCGTCGTTACTTTACATAACGCGACAGATCTCGCTCCAGCTTCTCTCGGATAGGGGGGGCGGGGGGGTTGAGGGTGAGGGGGGCCCCAGTAGTGCTGTGGGGGGGGGGGGGCATCATCACGGGATGGAGAGTGAACTTTGCCCGGCGCAAAGGGAAGGGGGACGTTTGGTGGTGCAGGGCCCAGCACCTGCAGTAGCGCCAGTACCGTCATGCGAACCCGTTGTGCGTGAAGCATTGTGGGCGAAAGGAGAACGTGATTGCCAGGTGCCCCCCCCCCCCCGCCCCGTCTCTTTCTTTTAAGCCGGGTGTGTTTTAAAATAAAAAAAATATATATATAGCCGGATAAATAAATATATGACTGCGGATTTGTATAGAAACTTCCAGTGAAAGCGTGCATTAAACTGCGTCTATTTAGTCAATAATAATTATTGGCTTTCCACACCAGTTATTATAATAACATTATCAAGCAGCGTATGTTTAAGCAAGCAAACGCTGGGACGGGACTTTGACTTAATTGGGCCTTCATCAGCAGAGTCCGGGCCCCGTGAACGAAATGGCGAAATAAATTTCCGCCGGCAAACATTGGCCTGGAAAACCCAAATCGGCAGATGGCCTTAACAAACTTCCTAATCGAACGCGGGCACATATAAAGGAGTTGTTGTTTGGCCATATTTCACCATTGCTGGTCAATATTGCTTAGTGAAGGCAGAGATTTTTTGGGGTGCGCCCGGGAACGGTTTATACATGAACTCGACACTGATGTTCGCCGTGGCTGGGAATTGAACTCGGATTCCGTCTGGGCTCGTAGCGCGGTATGCTCACCATCTCGCCGCCCCACGCATCGCTGCACTTCAAGTGCTCCCCACGAGTCGATGCCAACGTTACCCGATAATTATCACAATAACAACCCCCCCCCACCTTTGCTTTTATCAGCTCGCGTTGCCCATGCACCAAAGCTGTATACTCGTATTACCCACGCTCCAGCGTGCCGACAGCACCCGATTTACTCACAGCGGAGGTAAAGGCGCGGCCCTGCAATTCCTTGCTCACGCCACCACAACTGGCATAAGGGGCCTTCACCCTCGGTGGTTGCTTGGCCTCCTCTTCCACGTTGGGCCAGACACGCGAACAAGTTACCCCCGTACACTCGACAGCACCCATGCACGACTACACGAACGCTGCCCACGAGTTCTTGAATGTAATGAAATGCAAGCAGATGGAGACAAAGAGATGGATGAGAGGGGATTCGCGTGCAATGAAGGAGAACATTGAAGCAAAAAGGTTTGCGAGCGTAGGACTGGAGCAAGGTAACATGGCTAGCAAAGGACAAACGAAATAAGCAAACAATACGACTCCTTCAGAGGTGGACACGGGGCAGAGGTGGATACAGTGCAGAGGTAGACACGGGCATGAGGTGGACACGGGGCAGACGTGGACACGGGGATGAGGTGGACACAGGGCAAAGGTGGACAGGAGGAAGAGGTGGACACGGGGCAGAGGTGGACACGGGGCAGAGACACAGGACAGAGGTGGACACGGGGATGAGGTGGACACAGGGCAGAGGTGGAGGCAGGGCAGAGGCACAGGGCAGAGGTGGACACGGGGATGAGGTGGGCACGGGGATGAGGTGGGCACGGGGCAGAGGTGGAGGCGGGGCAGAGGCACAGGGCAGAGGTGGAGGCACAGCAAGGGAGGCGGTGGGGTTCGACAGCAGCTGCAGCTTGGACGGGGGGGGGGGGGTGGGAGCAATCGCGCGACGTGGCGACAAGGCGTTCGTCTTCTCGAATTTGCCCCCCCCCCACCACTTCCTGCACCACCACCTCCACCATCGCTGCCAAATTCATTTGTCCTGAAACGTAACAACAAGCTGAGGAAGGGGGGGGGGTGGTAGCGGGGGGGGGGGTGCCGTGTGACCCCCCCCCTGCTAATTGGGTTAGGAGCGAGAGCAGCACCCCCGGTGGCACGGTGGGGGGGGGGGGGTGGATGGGGGGGGGGGGGACCAACCACGCGTGTGAATGTTAATGGCTGCTGATATCAAATGGAGCGGGCAGATCTATACAGATTTGCCAAGCGCCGTCCGAGTCAAATGGGATTGAGCAGGAAATGAGGGGCGCGCTCGCGAACGCGGAGTGTGGTGGGGGGGGGGGGGGTTGGGGGCGGATGTGAGGAGAGGGGCGGGTGCTGTCATCGCCGCTCTGACAGCTCGACAATGAGTTTAGATTACAGGGGGCCTCGGGAGCCAAACACGCGACGGCGCGCCGACCTCTCGGGCACGCCACGCTGCGATGACAGGCGTCAATAAGGACGATTGTTTTCAGCCGCCCTTCCTCTGACGCCGCCCCCTGTCCCCCACAACTCCCCCCCCCCCCCCCCCCCTCTGGTTGTGGTCACGTAAAGGTCACGAACACTGCGTTTAATTACAGCCGCGACGGCGCGTACGGGCGGCTTTTGGGTAATTTTTCGACGAGAGAGAGAGAGAGAGACGCGGCGGGAGTTGGCGGAGAGGAGCGCGAGGTGGTACGGGGCGGCGGGGCGGGGTTGGTGGATCACGCGGCACAGACTCTCGTGCAACTCGCGAATCGCGGCCCCTCCCGCGCTTGGGCCGTGAGGCGACGCTCGGACATGCGGTCCGGCAAGCGCGATTAATCAGTCCGTGGCGGAGCCTTTTGGCCGCTGTCCGTGCCTCCGAGCGCGTGGCGAGGGTGGGTTTCTATCCGGCAGCTCTTGCTTTCCTCACGCGCGGATGCCAGACGCACCGACGTTGATCGACCTGGCCAAACATCCTGATGCTGGGAGGCCATGAAAGCCAAAAATCAGAGACGAAAACAACGACACGATGAACGGAAGCAAAGTGCCGAATAACCCATGTTTTTTCTGCTTCTTCTGATCGGAGGGAGGGAGGGAGGGAGGGAGCGAGCGAGGGGGCGAGGGATATTTACGAGGATCATGTGTCCCGTGGTGATGTCGAGGCTGGAGGACGCGGGCTCCTCGCTCCACGATGAGACGCTGCTCCTGGGCGAGGGGCTCAGGGCAGCGGCGGCGGTGACCCCGGCGACCCCGGCGACCCCCGGGTCGCTGTGCTGGGACGAGACGCTGCTGACGCGCGACACGTGCGCCGCCTGCGGCCGCAGCAGCGGCTCGGCGCGCTCGCACGAGCGGGACGCCACTCGCTGGCGGCACAGCTCCTGAGGAGAAGGGGCGGGCGCGGAGGAGGCGCGCGGGGGCAACACGGCCGTTGGCGCGGGTACACGGGCATCCGCGTGGGTCAGAAGAATCGGAATGGGAACGTTTATTTATGCTGGGCGAGTCCGATGGGCTCTGTAAAGGTATTCTTCACAGATGTCCAGCGTGGGCCACGGGGTCAGAACGTTAAAACAATACGGAAACGCGATAGGAGTGGAAAGCATAGGAAAGGTAAACAAATCACAAAAACATTTGACCAGGTTAAGCCCATTAAGCTCTTAGCTTATTTTTCATGGATGGTCAGTCATACGAGTATTCGGATGGACGGACAGCCGGATGGACACATGTACGGTTATATGGGCATGGTGGCGAGATGTTTACTACCTCGCCTGGTATGCAGGGGGTCGTGGGTTCTATCCCAACCCTGACGCCTGCTGTATATTTGGAGCTTACATGTCTCTCTCCCCGTGGTTGCATGGATTTTTCTCCAGGTCCTCTGGTTTTTCCCGCCACATTTAGAATCAATGTCATGCGTTTCAAGTATTTTGGCCGCTATAAATTTCCACGTGATATGCCACTTCATTGGGCTATCATTTGTGGCCAGGTCGCTTCTGATAAAAAAAAGCTATATAACTCAGTGGGCCTTACCTGGTAATATAGTTTGAGTTAGTTTTAATTTTTACAGACAGATGGGCGGTCAGATGGCCATATGAGCATTGGGATGGACGGGGCATTCAGACGGACGGATGGACGGAGGGATGGAGGGGCAGCGGGGACAGGTGTACGGACAGACAGGTGGTCAGTCGTCTGGGACGATTAGTGCGGTTGGCTACGTACGGTGCCAAAGAAGTTCAATGCACGTACACACAGATAGTCGTGGCAGGGACATTTAACCCGGGTTCTTCGCAACTAGCGCGGCCGGCTACGTGCGGCGCGAAAGAACTTCAACGCACGCGCACAGACAAACGTGGCAGGGTCATTGAACTCAACGCACACGTAACAGAACAGACGGGCGGCAGTGAGGGCCCCCCCCCCCCCCCCCCCCCCACCAAACCTGGTAGTCGGCGGTGGCGTGCGCGCCGGGCTCCGCGTCGAGGCTCGTGTACTCGGAGCGGCGCTTGGCCCGCGCGCCGCCCCAGACCCCGGCCGCGACTCCGGCGCCGCCGCTGCCTCGCGCGCAGTAGAACGCGGCGGAGGCGAGCAGCAGGCCGAGGACGCACGCCACAGAGAGCACGACGAGCGCCGCATAGCGGCCTCCGCCCTCGTCGTGGTCGTGCGGGGAGAAGCCCTCGGGGGCCGACTGCTGCTGGGCGGCAGAGTGAGGAGTGGGGTGGGGGGGGAAGAGGTAGAGGGCTGAGAAGGCTGCGAATGCACTCGGGCTCACTTGCGAGGCCGGCGCTCCCGAATCCCCGCTGCTACAGCGGTTACATCCTGTCCTGTTGTTGAGTGTTATTATGTTGAGCCGCTAGATGCCAATGGAATAAATGGGCTAAGTTTGGTGTTCGCGGAAATTCCGGGGTTTTCATCAAATTCACGGATTATGCCGGTTGGGTTTGCGCGGTATCAGCTCGGTGTCTGGAAGACACCCTGCAACACTAACATACACGGATATATATCTATATATATCTATCTATGACTGAACGTTGTCGTACGCGTTCAGCGGGAAGAGTCGTCGACCGGGCTCGGTGAGCAGCAACGTGGCTCGAGAGAAGGCGGTGACGCGCTTAGCCGCACACAGCCGCACGCCGTGGAGGCCGTGCGGCCACGCGGCCACGCGGCCACACGGGGCCGTTCACCCCCACGCACGTTACGATGACACAGAGAGTCCCGGCCCCTCTCGCCGGCGCGGTGAAGTGCTGCGATCTGTTCATCCGTGACCAGCCCGATCGACTGACTGTTTTATATGTGTACACGTGTGTATATGAAAAACAACGACAGATATTTCCCCCGTGTAGCCTTAACAGACTGTTGGGGCAAGTGCTGTTAGCGAGTAGCACCAATGAAGGCCGGGACGGCACACGAGGGGGTGGGGTTGTCAGCACCACGCCCGACCGCCTTTGTTTCTCCCAGTGGCGATGTTTACTACACACCGCACCAGGTACTCATTTGAGGCCGAGTCGAACTAGGGGAGGAGGTCCAGGACCGGTTCAGATAACCGTCACCGCTGGTGTTGGCACGTGAGCGGGAGTCGAACTCGGGTCGTCGGGTTCTAAAAGCGCAGCACGGTAACCACTGCACTGCTGCTCCCCCGTATGTCTGTACACACGCGCGCACACACACGGGTTCGCAACCCTCACCATTGTTCCAACTGCTACCGCGATATCGCCGGACTGCCGTGTGCTTGGAGGGGCAGCATTCCCCTCCAAGCACACCCGCTGCAAGGCTGCTAAAGTGGTTCGGATGCGGCAGGAGACCGCTGCAGGGAGGGACTCGCTAAGCCCAATTCTTGTCCTGGCGCCCCGCATCCCATCACAGAGGGTCCGACGGTGGTTAGGAGATGTTAACTACCTCGCCTGGTATACAGGAGGTTGTGGGATTGATCCCGACCCTGACGCCTGTATATTTGGAGTTTGCATGCTCTCCCCGTGGTCGTGTGGATTTTTCTCCGGGTCCTCCGGTTTTTCCCCTCCACATTTATAATTAACACCACGCGTTTAGAGTATTTGGCTGCTATACATTTCCACATGATAATAACCCGCTTCGTTGAGCCATCATTTGTGATAGCCAGGTCGCATCTAAAAAAAAAGAGCTATATAGCTGGTAAAATAAAAAAAGAGTTTAGTTTGACATTGTGTGTCTGCTGAGTTGGGGAGTGGTGGGCGCAGTGGCGAGCGCGCCGTGCAACGATCCCAGCAACCCGAGTTCGATTTACATTTCCTGCCAATGTCGGGTGACGATTATCTGAAGCGGTCCCGGGCCTGCCCTAGGTCGAGCCAGCCTCATCAACACTGGGGAGACAAAGGCGGCCAGGCGTTGTGGTGGCCGCCCACCCCCTCGTGTGCCGGCCTCCGTAGGTGCTCGCCGACAGCGCTTGCCCCGACAGTCTGTTAAGACGGAGTGGGGCATCTTTGTGTCTGCCTAGTTGTTAATCCTTGGACGTGCCACATCTTTCTCTTACCCCTGCCACGGCAGAGGCAGCGAAGGGGGGTGGGAAAGACGACACTTGCCAAGAAGGAATGGGCGAACATCCTGCTACCACGAACTTGTATCTAATTAGACTCCCACTGTGCATGCGCTGGATTAGTAGTAGCCATTGCAGCCGCCCCGAAAACTAATTACGGTGTGAACAAACAGCCGTGAAAGTGCCATTCAGGCAAACAAAGCGAAATTACTGGACAGAACTTCTCTCCTCTCTTGCCAAGTGCCCGCTCGGGCGTTCCGACAACACCGCCCGCCCACCCCCCCCAATCCCATCCTTCCTCCTGCCACCACCACCCCTGCCCCATGCCTCCTCTCTTTACCACATCCCAGACAGCTTTCCAGATCGGCTTCCATGCCCCGATCATCATCCATCCTCAATTATCATCAATTATCATCTGTGTATTTGAGGTTTGCATGTCTCTCTCCCCGTAGTTGCATGGATTTTTTTTTATCCGAGTCCTCCGGTTTTTCCCCCGATATTTAGAATCGACGTGCGTTTAGAGTATTTAGCTGCTATACATTTCACCGCGATAAGCCACTTTGTTGAGCTATTATTTGTGGCCCGGTCACTTCTGAAAAAGAGCTATATAGCTCAGCGGGCCTTACCTGGTAAAATCAAAAATAGTTTAGTTGAAAATAGTTGAGTTTTTATCAACTATCATCTCTCATCGTCAATCATGATTCATCATCAATTCTCATATATCATCATTATTAATTACCACCCATCATGATCATTAAGCATAATCAGCCATCATCATCAATAATCATCTAAAGCAGCCATCGTTAATCCACTGCTGGATGGATGAAGGCCCCTCACCAGGCCTACGATCGTGGAGAGCTGTTTGACCATACTTCACCTAACATATATACACAGGCGCGGTTACGCCAGGAATACCGATTTGATAAACACATAAAAAAAACAAGCCGTTGCCCTCCGTCAGTTTAGGTCCCATAGCTCCAATGATCGCAAAAAAAACACACACACTCAACGAGTAAATTTGTCCACCCACCCGACGGATCAAGGCCTCCTTGCAGCGTATTGCCTTATCGCGGGAAGACATTCGACCATACTTCACCGTGCCGGTCAGCGTGGTTTGGAGAAGGGGGAACATAAAAATTTGTTCTCGCCGAGTCCGCGACTCGCACCGGTGCCCCTATCCGGTGCTTGGAGATACTCGGGCCTACAGGGCCCAAAGCCTCGCCTCCGCATCGAAGCGGTGGCCCCCCACACACCCAATGGAGAAATCCACAACAAAGTCTGGCAATATAAACACTCTTGATTGGCCGCACGGGATCACCCGCGCCAAGCAATACTCTAGAAATAGTCGTGAGAAGTCAAATTGTTTGTTCCGTCGCGTGTGTTAGTTGAACTTCGTACGCACCGTACGTAACCAACCGCGCTAATCGAAGGTGTGGGGGCAGGGTGGGGGGGGAGGTGGCGGGAAGGACACCCTAAACACAAAAAGCAGTTCTAAAGAAAATACGTTTTCAATTTGGATGATTTAAAAGTGCATAGCTCCAGTGGCTTCCTAATATCGGAAGGAAGACCATTCCAGACGGCCGCAGAAGCGCATCTGAAAGCGCCACGCAAAGCGGTGACCTCCGTCTTTGTTTGATGGCCCAGTAGTCAAAAGCTGCTGTTGCTGCTGCTGCTGCGAGGATGACCACCGGAGCTCGCGTGATGGTTTACGCTCCTTGACGAGATAGGCAAGGTATTGTGGTTCATTTGTGGCAAGTGCTTTGTTCCGTCGTGTGTTTGCACACGGTAACATCTACAATTGCATGGGATGCTGCTATGGTGTAATGGCTAGCACATTCCAATTTCCATATAGAGGTCACCAGTTCTTAACCCCCCCACCCCAGCAGTCTTCCTTATTTTAATAATCATTATTTAAATATTCTTGTTTACCCAGGAAAGCTTCACCGAGCCTCAATGGCTCTTTTTCAGGAGGTGTCCTGCCAAGTTTACGCAGTAGGGGCGATGGTTGCTTTGCATATTCCACGACTTGGATAAACAGGTACACCACAGTAAAGCCTGTTTTTTTGATAGGGGCGCCACGGTGGTGAGATGTTGACTACCTCGCCTAATGTACAGGAGGTCGTGGGTCCTATCAAGACCTTGACACTTGCTGTATATTTGGAGGTTAGTTTGACACGTAGGCTTTCGCGGCCAATATTATCCATAAGAGGTGTTTGGTTTAGAGTGCGTATGTATAGTAAGGTTTGTCACGTAAACGTTTACATGACAAACCTTACTAATTGGCTGTGTCGGGTGGTGGCAAGGTTTAACGACACATTTATATTCACACGATCTAATCCAAAAACCTCTGATGTATATTTGGAGTTTGCATGTTCTCCCCCGTGGTCACGTGGATTTTTCTCCGGGTCCTCCGATTTTTCTCTCCACATTTAGAATCAACATCAACGCGTTCAGAGTATTTTGGCTGCCGTAAATTTCCACGTGATGATAAGCCACTTTCGTTGAGCTATCATTTGTGGTCAGGTCGCTTCTGAAAAAGAGCTACACAGCTCCGTGGGGCCTTTACCTGGTAAAATAAAAAATAATTGAACATTCAGTTTAAGTCCATACAGCATGTCGCGTGTGGTGGGGTATAGTATAGGTACTCCCACGTCTTCGGAGGTGACTGGAAGAGTAGGTCAACACACCTTTTGGAGGGGCTCTCCAGAGCTCCCATTTAGGTGGGGAGGCCCCATCCACTAAAGCAGTGACGTGGGAAAGCAATGGAGAATTATCTAGGTATAGAGAGGAGCAGAGCACGGACGTGGGTGTGGGCCAGGGGGGAGGGCCCAGTTCCGCGCATGCATCTTCTCTCCCTCTCACGACCCTGGCACACAGGGCCTGTGCGATTGGGATCGTGGATCGTCGATTTAGCCGGGCACAAATAAAACAAAAAAAATATTCTGCCCTGTTTTTTTTTTTACGAAACGGGAGAGGAGAACGACAACCCGCATTGCCTTGGCATGTCACGCACTCTCACCCCACTCCTCCACCTTTCACTTGTATAACACACGCCAAAACTACCATTTGACACGAGCTCTTATACGGAGAGTCGCTTTGATCTACGTGTTATTGGTTTCTTTAAAATCTTGGGAATCCTCGGAGAGAGACTTAATCATCAGTAGCCATGATCAAGCCACTGCCGGATAAAGGTCTCGCCAGAGTACGTTCCCTCGGAGGACGTGCCACCCATTTGGCTGCCATTCCGTCATTATTCTCACCAACGGCTGTCCTCCCGAGACACGGTTAGTTGTTCTGCCTGAGCCGACTTACTTTTGTTTATGACAAAAAACAACTCCACGCTTTCATCACTTTTAAAAGATAAATATATAATAGGCGACGTTTCGGGGGAAATTGCTGGTCGTCATAGCCCTAAACGACATTGATTTACTTGCGATGAATTTGAGCCATTTTTCGAAAATGTCATACGCTATATATATGTTTTTCTTTCGGTTAAGGCCGCAGTGTAATTGACGAAAGTGGTGCATTTCTCTATTAGTTTTGCTTGCGCACCAGTGCCATTTCGGCAGCAGCAGCGTCGCCAAATAATTCGTTTACTTTTCTTAATGGTCGGAATGATGTCATTAACCTGCGTCTGTTCCTATAATCCATTCGCTCCTTCTTTCTGCGTCTCAATGCAATTCCAAGCGTCGAATCTCTCCGCTCATGCTCCTCCGCGAAGCCGTCTGAATGTAAAAATTCAACGACAAAAAATATTAATATATTCCACGCGGGAAATATTCAACGTGGGGGGAAGAATAGATAAAAATGCGAGCTTTTTTTTTTATTTTGTTTGACATTACTTACGGTAGAGGAGAAACTGAATAAAATAAAAATGACCTGCCAGGCCGAGTATAGCATTGTCCTGAAAATAGGTGCAGAATAACTCATTTGAGAATGTCAGCGGCGTGATATTGACGCATGGGGGGGGGGGGGGGGGAATAACGATGTGGGGCGCGCGGGACATTGGGGCGGACGATACGCGTTTGCGAGGTTTCCTGCCGAAATAACGTGGGCGAGGTGGTATAGCATACACCGCGTCCCGCGTATAACGGCGGGGGTGCTGGGCGATTTTCAAAGGCACGCTAAAAACTAGCAGAAAATATTCTTTGGGAATTGAAAAAAAATATATTATAGTCTTGGTTCTTTCGGTAAAGTCACCTAGAAGGGAAACAATAAAATAATAAAAAATATAAAACAATTATTGTTTTTTTATATATATTCTTGGTTATTTCGGTAAAGTCACGTAGAAGGGAAACAATAAAATAATAAAAATATAAAACAATCATTGTTTTTATTATTTTATTGTTTCCCTTCTACGTGACTTTACCGAAAGAACCAAGAATATGAATCCCTGCAGTCACGAAAGCTTTAAATCAAAATATATTATTACAACTTCCAGACCGAAGCTTAGAAAAAAAAAACGGAAGGCCTCTGCATTCACACGCCGCGCACGGATACGCTACTCGCAAGGTGGTTCATACTACTGCACTGTGACAGCCAGATTTGTGGCTATCGCCTGATGAAGCTAGTTGTAATTACTGGCGAAGCGACGTACTCAGTTTATAAATGTTGTGGCTTGGCTCTCCAACACACAACCGGTGTGCCGCGCTAGTGACGAATTGGCCACGTTCTGTTTACGTGACAACCCTTACTAGTTGGCTGTGTCGGGTGGTGGTGGGTTTTAACGACACATTTACAAACTCTTTGGTTCTTTCGGTAAAGTCACGTAGGTAGAAAAGAAAAATATAATTAAAATTAAAACATAAATTAAGACCGCTTGTGTTGCGATCGAACCGTCGTTATTTATTATTTATTTTTCTATTTACGTGACTTTACCGAAATAACCAAATTCCTGCGGTCGCGAAAGCTTCAAATCAAGACATTTATATATTTACGCGATCTAGCCCTAAAAACCTCTACCATGGTTGATATTGGTCGCGAAAGCCGACCGCGTGTTTTTATTTTTGTGTTGCGGAAATACGGATGTTTGTGAACGCAGTCAAATAGTCCGATAGCTTATGTCGTAACAATACCACGTATATATAATGCGCACCACGGTTTGTATGAAAACTGTTTCAGCGCCGTCGACTGAACATCGAAGCGCTCTTTCGCCAATCACGCCATGCGTGGTGAACAGGTAACCACGAGATCTTTTACTATTCAACCCATTTTGTTTTTGGTGATGCTGTGTTGGCAGTGTTACACAATCGCAAACAAACGAAAACTCAACACATTTGTCAATAGCACTGAACCAAAAGTGGCGTTTCAGTGTTGTCTACTCAAGCCTACTCGCAACCAGGCTCATATTCAGTGCGAAATGAAGACGCCCTCCATGGTACATATATTGATTCCATTTATAACAGAGTTTGTAACGACTGCCTTCATGTGCACTGTTCATTCCCAATGAATTAAGTGTCCTTTCCAAATCATTTGTATAATGTCATTTTCACCAGGCAACGATTTAAACTTTTTTTTACATCGTTTTGACACCTCTGATTAGCACTGTTGGCAAAGTACTGTGCAAAAGAAGTTCAACATACATACATAACCTTTACCCAGCCTGCACCCCTTTGCTTCTTAATCGTTAATTTTGTTTTATATAATGCTAATAAATACGAAGGGATGATGAAACGAAGTAGTTGTAACTTACGTCCCCGTGCTTAATTTGTGGTTTCGATTATTATTTACCTACTTTGTGGTTCTTTCTGTAAAGTCACGTAGGTAGAAAAATAATACAATAATATTATTTGTATTTTTCTACCCACGTGACTTTACCGAAAGAACCAAAGAGTATGGATTCCTGCAGTCACGAAAGCTTCAAATCAAGTTTATTTACCTGCTGACATAAAATCTGTCCATGTCTCGCTACCCCCCCAGAAAGGGCATCTCGCACCCCCAGGGTGGTGCAGCGTGCACCCCACGTTAAGAAGCACTGATATAGGGGCATGTGGTGGTGATTGGTGGTGTAGCGATGAGCACGCTACATTATGAATCCGTCGACTGGTGAAGTATGGTCAAAACAACCTCCACGGCCGACACAGCGTGGGGGAAGGCCTTCCTTCATTCAACAGTTCTTTACACAAAGTGCCGGATATTATATGTGCATAAAGTGTGACTTTCTCATTGTTTTATGAATAAGAGTATTTGGCCATAATATACATTTTTGGGGGATAGATTGCGTAAATCTCTTAATGTGTCGTTAAAACCCGCCACCACCCGACACAGCCAACTAGTAAGGGTTGTCACGTCAACAGAACGTGGCCAATTCGTCACTAGTACAGCACACCGGTGTGTTGGAGAGCCACAACATTTCACAATCTGAGTACGACGTTTCGCCAGTAATTACAGCTAGCTTCATCATGGATGATATTGGTCGCGAAAGCCTACGTGTTAAAGAGTATTTGGACTTGCATTCTTAATAACACAGTGTCACGTATTTTGTGATTTCGATTTGTATCAAAGCATTCATTCATCTCTCAAAAACCGATATTTATTTAAAATAACCTTAATTTCCACAGATCTTAGGTTAATGAACAATTTGCATTACCATTGAATAAATAATTGACCAACAATTGCACAGTGGGCTATATACGTAAAATACACACGAGGTATGTGTTCCAGATTTTCCCGATTAATCTAAACAACAAAAATCGGTCGTATATATTTCTAAGATTGTATATTTTTTATGATTGATAAAAAAAACTGTGAGGTCACAGGAAGTCGCAGGGAGTGACATCTCTACGCTAGCTTTGTCCACACCCTAAACTTCCATCGCGTGACGTAATTTTTGACGTTAAGCAACACCAGTTTTGCTTTAATTATAAAAATGTGAAAATGTTAACATTCCCATTATTATTCTTGGTTAAGTCACGTAGAAGGAAACAATAAAATAATAAAAATATTGTTTTATATTTTTATTATTTTATTGTTTCCCTTCTACGTGGTGACTTTACCGAAAGAACCAAGAATATGAATCCCTGCAGTCACGAAAGCTTTAAATCAAAATTCACATGATTGTTTTAGAGATTGCAAGGCAACGTAAGAAATTCACAATAGATTGGTATTTTTTCTAAATGATTACATTTCGTGCGGATATAATACGCGTTAAAAAGGAAGTTGTATATTTAAATACAAAACTCATCCCTGAGTGCACACTAATGTACGACGTTGAATCTGTAAGGAACTGGCCGACTATTTTTGGTTGAGTACCTTCCTGAGCATGGATTCAGACACTCGGTGAGATTTTCTATTTTTTTATTGCAATCGCATAGTTTTTATATATATTGCATCTATTTTTAAAATGAAAATTTTGCTACTCAGATCTCTCGTAAAAAGGAGATATGTGTGTGTATAGTGTCAATGGGTCATCATCTGGTCAAAAATACCGATTTTACTTTCTTAAGCTGCATAAAAAGGATTATAATTATGATTTAGTGTCAAACGATCGCAGGACAGTGAAAGTTGGCGATGGCTTGCGGGGGAGGTCTTCATACAGCAGTGGATTGATCATGGCTGACGATGATGCAATGATGATAGTGTACAATTGTCATCTCCGTTAAACACGAACAAATAGTTGTCAAAATGCAAATCTCAGTAGAGAAGTGAATTAATCAATATACGAGTGTTTTAAACATTTGCACGTATGTGTGTTTTGGCTTCTTTCGCACCGTACGTAACCAACTGCGCGCCGCATTATTTAGTTAATATTACATTTCTTTGAAGGTTTCTACCTGGAAAATCCCTTGAGATGGAGCCGTGCCGTCTGCAACGGTGTGTGTCCAGGGTGGCAACTGACGCCACATATCCGGCAAACGTGTATCGACACGTAGAGTTATACGCACACATTAAAAAAAAATTGTGTGGCTTCTGCGCTTGTAATTCACGTGGCATTTAGCCGTGTAAATATGCTGTTGGCCACATCGCAGAGTGGAAATAATATGCGTCATGAATGTTGACATTGCTTGGGATATTTTATATATGTATATATTTATTATTTTGTACATATCAAGACCAACAATACCGTACCCATTTATTTACATGTTGATTGCCTTCGACAGTTTATAAAATGTCATGAACGTAAATATTTGGTTGAAGAAATAACTTTTACCTGACCAAATAAGATCCTTTCGATTTAAAGCTTTCGTGACTGCAAGGATTAATGATTAATCTTCTTTGGTTATTTCGGTAAAGTCACGTAGAATGAGAATAAAAAAATAAGACAATAAAATTCTCACGACGTTTCGGCCACAACACAAGCAGCCTTCATCAAGTGAAAGAACAGAACTCTCGTCCGACAGTTCTGCACATGATGAAGGCTGCTTGTGTTGTGGCCGAAACGTCGTGAGAATTTTATTGTCTTATTTTATTATTTTATTCTCATTCTATGTGACTTTACCGAAATAACCAAAGAAGACAAATAAGATCCTGTTAAAAACTCGGCATTTATCCCACCAAATATATTTTGCTTCGATTTCTTAATAATAACGAGTTCAATAATAATGTTACCAGTTGTAGATATGAACTGTGACACACTGGGAGGGGGGAGGTGGGGGGGAGCACATTATTTACAGGTGATACCGACTGCGGATCTCTTTGTCGTAATCCTCCTGCCAGTGATTCTCTTTCATACTCCCTGCGCTCAACCCCCAGAATAAAAATCAGCCAACACTACACAGGCTTCAAAAATAGCCTTTCACGTCTCTGAAATTTCTCTACGATTCCCCTCAGCAGGCTTCCAATAAATTGTTCGTCGTTTTATATATATCGGCAACAACAACAACAACATCATCTCAATACATTCATCATGAACATTGTCGTCTCAGGGAAAAAAAAATATTTCTGTATCACAGGCGACGTTTCGCGAAAACTGCCTTTCATAATGTATCTGTGTATGTTAAACTTCTTTCGCACCGTACGGCAGTGACCTAGATCCATCCGCTTTATATATGTATCCCCTCTCAGGGTACCGTAGCGTTCCTGACGAAAGCGCTTCGAGAGCGTTTGCCATTCTCGCCTGCGCAGCGCTGCCGATGCAAGCCCCCCCCCCCACCCAAATCTTCGTTCTTGTTTTACCCTTCGTATAAGAAGAAGAATATTGTTTGGTTCTTTCGGTAAAGTCACGTGGGTAGAAAAATAAGAGATCACGACGTTTCGATCGCAACACAAGCAATCGTCATCAGGTGGGACAACCACAGCAAGAAAAAAAGCCTACTTCAGCAGATCGAAATGTTGTGATCTATTGTGTTTTTTTTTCGTCTACGTGACTTTACCGAAAGAACCAGAGAGGATGGATCCCTGCAGTCACGAAAGCTTCAAATCAAGAAGAAGAATACTAGATATGTGGAGAACAACGTACGGGAGCTCTACTTTTTTCTAGAATGGGGGGGGGCATTGCAAAGTCTAGACGGAGAACACAAAACCCAGGGGGAGGGGGCGGTTTGTAAGTTTGAAAATCAGCTTTAGGGTGTGAGAAATTACTTCAATTATTTAGTTTCATTGCATTCATTTGTGGGGACAATCGCAAGGCACCATCTCACCCCACCCCCCCCCCCCCCGCTGCCCCTCTCCATTCGTCGTTGACCAACAGTCGGGTTGAGTTGACCTCCGTGTCGCGTTGCTATTTTCTTCTGAAGGTATTTTATTTTTAAGTCGTATTTTCCATTCAGGATTTGTGGACTTTTGTGCTCCGAGGCCGTTTGGATTCGCGAGTCTTTCACCGCCAGGCGTGATCGTCTCGTGCCACGGCGCGGTTATTCACGTCGTACAATTTGATCATCCGCAGCTCTTTGCGTCCAAATCCACTGCTGGATGAAGGCCGCATTGCTCATACGAGGATTGTTTGACCATACTCCGCCGTGCTGATCGGCGAACAGGGGTGGTGGTGGTGGTGGTGGTCGTGGGGACCTGCTCCCATTGCACTCGCTCATCGATGTTCGCAGTGGCCGGGAATCCAACTCGGGTTTGCCCGGCTCAATTGTGCAGTGCGCTAACCACTGTGCTACCAACTCCCCCCCCCCCACCCCTCCACAGCATAATGCATTATAAGGTAATAAATAATGGGTCAAAGCAGTTGAATGGCATTAACGTACGCTACAGTATTTGAAATAACTGTCATCAAATACATTATGAAGGCATTGAACGCACATGCAGGCCTCCTGACTTTCTAGCTGCAAAACTCCTGCTACCGTATTCTCCGGATTAGAAGATGCTCGGGAAAGTAAGACGCGTCAAAAAAAACATTACGCCCCATGCCAATGAAAGTTACGCAAATCAGGTCACACAGAGGCAAAAGATTCCCAAGCAGTGCATAGCCTTCGACAGGCTGTTTGGGCAAGTGCTGTTAGCGTGCAACCGATGAAGAGGGGATGTGCTGGGTGGACGCCCGGCTGCCTTTTGTCTCCCCAGCGCTGGCGGGTTGTATACACAACCACAGCGGGTATTCACCTGAGCCTCAATCGACCTCGGGGAGAACCCAGAACCGGTTTCAGATATTCGCCGCTGATTGTCGGGATCGCGAGCGGGAATTTTCACCTCGGGTCGCCGAGTTCGCAGGAACGAAGTGCGGCGCGACTGACCATTTGCGCCACCGCTCCCCACATCCGGTCGCGCGCACGCACGCGCGCACGCGCGCACGCCTATCAGACGACAAGACGCACCCCCAAATTGCGCTTTAACAGCGGCGGGTGGGTGAGGGGGGTAGCAACGCGTCTTATACTCGGGAGGACACGTTGTCGCCGGTCTCCACGCAAGACCGTCGCTGCACACGCGCTCGGGGAGAGGCTGCGGTTACGTGCGGCGCCGCTTAATTGCGCCATGTTTTTTTGTTATCAGATATATTTATTTTTTATTGTGTATATTTATTTATTTTAATCATCTGTCAGTGTTCGCTTACAGAGCCGGGGGGGGGGGGGGGGGGTCTCTCGATGCGTGCTCCTCGACTCGCTGGAAACGCGCGCGATTTCAACGTCGCTGTAAAAAAAAAATCAGCGGATTTGATTTTTTTTTACTTTCGTGCGAAATCCCTCGCTTGGAACGCGACGCGGCGGTGGCGGCGCGTTCCATTTCGCGTACAGCATCACCCAAGTAAATTTTTGTTATTTCGTTTCTTTTTACGAACGATGGAAACCGAAGGAAGGTGTTAGCTGGTTGCCGTTTCCGCGGCTTTCCCAAAAAACGAGCGCCGGACGTGCGCGTGAATTACTTCTCCTTCGTAATAAATGAGTCGCAACCCTCCACCACCCGACACAGCCAATCAGTAAAAAAATGTGTGACGTTGGCAAAAGACAAATAGTTCACTACTTTAGCCCAGCGGTGTGTTGAAGAGTGAATCCACAACATTTACAATTTTTTTTTTAGTACGTTTCGCTGGTAATTACATCCAGCATCTACGGGCATTTTACTTCTCCTTGTCGTTGTTGTTGTTGTCGTTGTTGTACATCCTTCTGTAATTCTAGAAATGTTTCAAATCCTGCACCCACTCAACCGTTACTCATCCCGCTTGTTCAGGGAGTACACTTGCATAACGTTATTTGTTTTTTTAAATGATTATTGGACACATTAGATAAGAATAACAATAGCACTATTTGCAACTTGCACGGTTTGCAAGCGTGTCGAGTTCGTCAATAAATAAATAAAATAAAAAGCACAGAAATCCCACAAAACCCCTAACAGTATTTTTGTTTTTCTGCACCATGAATTCTCTTTTATTTTTTTTACAACGGTCACGCAACCTGTATGGAAATTTGCACACGCACCAAGCACCCCGGCCCGGTGCACTTTGACGATTTTACCGCACGGCGCTTCCCCAAGCCAACGACGGACGAGGCTCTTCCCCATGCCTTGTCGGCCATCGGGATTATTTGAGACTATACTTCACCACGCCGCTCATTGCCTGTTGGTAGCGGGGGTTGGACAGTGCAGGACCGGTTGGGATATCACCGATGATGACCACGGGCCAGGAATCGAACTCTGCTCGCCGAGTTTCACAGCCCGGTGCGACGCTGACCACTCCGCCACCGCTCCGCCACCCTCACCACCACCGCCACACACACGCGTGGTTACATTTCTCCGGAATGCACGGGCTTGTTTTTTGTTTCAATGTTTTAACACAAACGGCTACTCCCGACAATACCCCCCCCCCACCCCCGGTATTAGCGTCACCCGGCCACTTGTTCCCCCACTCGCTTCATCTCGAGCCAATTGACAAAGGTGACGATCGCCCGCCCATTGTTTATTCCTTAAAATCCCATTCCGCTGAATAAGCCTTTATGGGTGGCTCATTAGGTGGGTTTACGCTCCGCAGTGCATCGCCGGTACTCAAATATGATTAATGGCTGTTGGGACTTTGGGGCGGGGGGGGGGAGGAGTGGTGGTGGTGGTCGGCCAGGACTGCTAAGGCAGCAGGGAGGAGGAGATGGAAGGTGCTGCTCGCTTGTGCCGCTTGGGTTGGTGCGGTTCTGTGTTAGAAGCCAGAGCTGGGGTGCACGTGCTTGTGTGTGCACGTGTTTGTGCGTGCACGTGCTTGTGCGTGCACGTGTTTGTGCTTGCACGTGTTTGTGCGTGCACGTGTTTGTGCGTGCACGTGTTTGTGCGTGCACGTGTTTGTGCGTGCACGTGTTTGTGCGTGCACGTGTTTGTGCGTGCACGTGTCTGTGCGTGCACGTGTTTGTGTGTGCACGTGTTTGTGTGTGCACGTGTTTGTGCGTGCACGTGTTTGTGCGTGCACGTGTTTGTGTGTGCACGTGTTTGTGCGTGCACGTGTTTGTGCGTGCACGTGTTTGTGCGTGCACGTGTTTGTGTGTGCACGTGTTTGTGTGTGCACGTGTTTGTGCGTGTACGTGTTTGTGCGTGCACGTGTTTGTGTGTGCACGTGTTTGTGCGTGCACGTGTTTGTGCGTGCACGTGTTTGTGCGTGCACGTGTTTGTGCGTGCACGTGTTTGTGCGTGCACGTGTTTGTGTGTGCACGTGTTTGTGTGTGCAAGTGTTTGTGTGTGCACGTGTTTGTGCGTGCACGTGTTTGTGTGTGCACGTGTTTGTGCGTGCACGTGTTTGTGTGTGCAAGTGTTTGTGTGTGCACGTGTTTGTGCGTGCACGTGTTTGTGCGTGCACGTGTTTGTGCGTGCACGTGTTTGTGCGTGCACGTGTTTGTGCGTGCACGTGTTTGTGCGTGCACGTGTTTGTGCGTGCACGTGTTTGTGCGTGCACGTGTTTGTGTGTGCACGTGTTTGTGTGTGCACGTGTTTGTGTGTGCACGTGTTTGTGTGTGCACGTGTTTGTGTGTGCACGTGTTTGTGCGTGCACGTGTTTGTGCGTGCACGTGTTTGTGCGTGCACGTGTTTGTGCGTGCACGTGTTTGTGCGTGCACGTGTTTGTGTGTGCACGTGTTTGTGTGTGCACATGTTTGTGTGTGCACGTGTTTGTGCGTGCACGTGTCTGTGTGTGCACGTGTTTGTGCGTGCACGTGTCTGTGTGTGCACGTGCATGGGGAGCGGTAGCATAGCGGTTAGCGCTACACTGCGCTACGAACCCGGCTTCCAGAGTTCGATTGCCGCTCTCGGACAACACCGGTGACGATTGTCTAAACCGGTCATGGGCCTCCCCTAGGTCGACTCAGCCTCAAATTAGTACCTGGTGCGGTGCGTACACATCCCCACTAGGGATACAAAGGCAGCCGGGCGTGGTGTTGGCCACCTACCCCCTCGTGTGCCGTGCCGGCCTTCATAGGTGCTCGATAACAGCTCTTGCCCCAACAGTGTGTTCAGGCCATACACGGGATCTTTGTCTTTGTAAGAGTACGTGGGGGTAGAGGGAGACAAAGGCGGCCGGGCGTGGTGTTGACCACCCATCCAATCGTGCGCCCGTGCCAGCCCTCAAAGGTGCTACTCGCTAACAGCACTTGCCCCAACAGTCTGTATAAGGCTACACGGGGGATCTTTGTCTTTGGGGGGGTGGAGGAGAGAGGGGAGGAGATGGGGGCGAGTCCGGGGGTGGTGCGGTGGGACGGGCGGGCAGTGGGGAGGGAGTTGGAAGTCTTTACCATATCAAAGGTGCTCTCCACAGTGATAGACAGGCGAGGGGGCGCCCGACAGGAGCTGGGAGGCGATGGATTAGGAAACTGCTCGGAGGACTCGCGCTGGATTGACCATTCAAATACGGTGGGGGAAGGGGTGGGAGGAGGAGGGGGGGTGGTTGCGGGCAAGAGAAGGGGGTGGAAATCCCTCCCCCACCCCACTGCCCCCCCCCCTTCCCTGACCCTCCCGGTGCACTCTGTGTGTGTGTCTTCTCGTGTGTGTGTACGTGCATGCATGTGGGCCTGCGTACTCGAATGAGTCCCTGGTGCGGTGTGTAAAATCATCGCCACTGGGGAGACAAAGGCGGACGGGCGTGGTGCTGGCCACCCACCCACCCCCCTTCGTGTGCCGTACCGGCCTTCGTAGGTGCCACTCGCTAACGGCACTTGCCCCAACAGTCTGTTAAGGCTACGCGGGGGATCTTTGTCTTTGCGTGCGGTAGTGGCGAGTTCTATTCCCGCTCACTGCCACCAACACCAGTGATGATTATCTGAACCGGTCCAGGGCTTCCCATAGGTTGACGTAAGACTTAAATCAGTACCTGGTGCCATGTGTAAACATCACCACTGGGGAGACAAAGGCGGCTGGGTGTGTTGTTGGCCACCCACCCCCTCGTGTGCCGTGCCGGCCTTCATAGGGTGCTCGCTAACAGCACTTGCCACCTACAGTCTGTTGAGGCTTCACGGCGAATCTTTGTCTTTTATATGCTTTAAGAGCATCTCTCACGGCTCAGTAAATGGGTACACGCACACTAAGATGTCCCATGTAGCCTTTAACAGCCCTTTTGAGAAAGTGCTGTTAGCGAGCACCTATTAAGGCCGCACTCTCACCGACATACGGAATCAAATAAAGTACGATAACACAAGTACGGTCATCAAGACATCAGTCTGTATGCCAACTGATGTTAGCGAGCATTTATTTTGGCCTGTATGGTACACGATGGGGTGGGTGGCCAACACCACTCCCGGCCGCCTTTGTCTCCCAAGTGACGATGTTTACACATCGCACCAGGTACTCATTTGAGACTGAGTCGACCTAGGGGAGGCCCAAGGCCGGTTCAAATAACCTGTCACCGGTGTTGACCGTGAACGGGAATCGAACTCGGGTCGCCGGTTCTGCAGCGTAGCGCTAACCGTTGCACTACCGCTCCCCATACTGAGATACACACACAAACTGAGATACACACACACACACAAACTGAGATACACACACAAACTGAGATACACACACACACAAACTGAGATACACACACAAACTGAGACACACACACACAAACTGAGATACACACACAAACTGAGATACACACAAACTGAGATACACACACAAACTGAGATACACACACACAAACTGAGATACACACACACAAACTGAGATACACACACACACACAAACTGAGATACACACACAAACTGAGATACACACACACACAAACTGAGATACACACACAAACTGAGATACACACACAAACTGAGATACACACACACAAACTGAGATACACACACAAACAAGCACACGTGCACCCCCACGCACTCTCGTCATCAAGAGCCTCAATTCCTCCGCGCAATTCACAACCCAACATTTTCTCCGGCCCCGTGAGATTCCCATCATCGTGAACAAAAAACAAAAAACACACACACAAAAAAGACCGCACGCAAGGTCAACAAGAAGAAGAAAAGTGTCCGGCGACAAACGCACCGAGTCGTGCGGGGTGGGGCCCCACCTCATTGCGCTCCGTCTCGCCGCGCGTTACTCAACGTGTAGACCGCGCCTGCGGTTCACATCGCCGACCGCACCGGCAAAACGAAACGCGTGGTGAGAAGCGAAGCCGTCGCTCGCCGATGGAGCGCTGCCGGCGGGGAGAGGGCAACGCGGCGCGTTCGTCAACGACGCCGTACGTAAAATCGCCGACGTTTCGGGCAGCGGGCCTTCTTCATGCGCCAATGGCCTTCCCTGCTGTGACCCAAAAAAAAAAACTCCTTTCAAGGTGGTGTCACCGACGAACAGCGGCCAATTGTTTTCAGGGCAAACCAAACCGTTGAAATCGGCCGGCGGAGGCCTAATTCGCCACCTACTACGATCGTAACAGATGACTAAATGAGCCCCGTGCGTTGGACGAGCAATTGAATAGAGACGTGCGGCCGTGTGTTAATCCACTGCTGGAGGAAGGCCTACCCTGCGTTGTGTCCATGGCGAGGGCCGTTTGACCGTGCCTCTCACCACCGCCTGGTCAGTGCGGGTTGGTGAATGGCAGGGGGTCACGGGGGAGGTTCAGATATCACTCGCAACTGGTGTCAGTCGTGCTCTGACCACTTGCACCGCTCCCCTCTGCCCAACCGCCGAAATGAAAAAAAAATTGTTACAAAAATAAAAGATCGAGTGGAGGCGCAGGTGTCCAATGATGTGAGCACAATAGCGTCAGTGTTTCCACGAACACTTCAGAGTAATTGCAATCATCATCAGTGTACTTATTCATACTGGAGGAATCCGATGTAGTACAATGACACTGTTTTTTGTTTGTTTCACTTTGACGAGCAGTATACCTTTGGCTGGCGGGGGGGGGGGGGGAATCTGCTCGCAATTGGCACCGATGCCGATCGCTTTGCGGGCATACGGCTGAGCGTTGATCGAACGTCTTCCGGCCGTCCAGTGAAAGGCGCGGCGTGCACGTCTCTTTGAATGCGTAACGAAAGTTTCATCCTCCCAAACGATTACCCCCCCCCCCCCCCCATCTCAAATTTTAGTTGTTAAGTTAATTTTTTTCTCGCGCCGTGCAAGACTTCAGCCTTACATTTTTTGTTTTTACGTGCAACAGTAACAACAAAAACGAAACGAATCGCCTCCTTTGTTGCGTTTCGGTAGCTGCCCTGTATTTAAAAATGCGCGATCGGAACGGCATCCCCCCCCCCTTCCCCCTTTTCGCTTTCGCAATATGGAGACAAAGTGGGGCCGCGCGCAATTTGCGTCCCGTGTTTTGCGCGATAACGGTGATGCATAGCTGAATTACTTGCGTGCGTACAACGTGCGGACAGGCGGCTCAATGTGCGCGTCTGCGTCCGTTCAAGCTGTAAAAGGCACTACGTATATATTGTGTTTACAGCCATCTATGTCCATCCGCTGCTGGATGAAGGCCCGCCTCCCCCCCCACCCCCAACACCGTGTCAGTAATGTGGGTTATTTTGGCCCGTTGACCATACTTCACCACGTTGGTCAGTCGGTCACGGCGGAGGGCGGTAGGGCCTAGGACCGGCTGAGCTACCGCTCGCCCATTGATGTTAGCCCCTGCCGGGCATCGAACTCGGCTCGCCGGCATCGAAACGACCGTGGTGTCGCATGCTGCTACAACGTTTGCAATGCAGCTCGGGTTTATTTGTCATCGATATGCAATTGTATCCCTTGAGCTGTGAGGAAAGTCACTGTGGCCTATTGATAAAATCTCACTGACGTGGAGTCATCATCATCATCGGCGGAGGCCACGGTCAATCCAATGTCAATCCGGTGTACTAACATGCAAACACACATTTGACAGATATTCTTGTCTGCTACATACGTACGAGTACAGTAGTTACTACCCCTTAACTGTGTTGTGGTTTCTGTAATTAATTGGCAATTGTGCTACAGTCGGTCTAAAAATAATCTACAGGGTATTTATGACTCAACATTCGAGAGGTGTTTTTTTTCGCAACGTTTTTCGATTTATCATGCGAGTTGTTTTTTTTGTCCTAGTCGCTTCATCGCCTGCGCGGGGCTCTATTTGATGTGGGTTCACGTTTCGTTAATTTCGATGAAAAAGGAAACACTATCCCGGCCTGTTAACGTCTCACCCGAGGTCAAACAAAATAAAACTCGAAACAACCGCTGCACGTAGGTAGGCCTTCCCAAGCCACCGCCATTCCTCGTGACCCACAATGCATTGACAAGTAGTGATGATAATGATAATTTTTCGATTTAAAGCTTTCGTGACTGCAGGGATTCATCTTCTTGGTTCTTTCGGTAAAGTCACGTAGAAGGGAAATAATACAATAATAAAAAATAAAACAAAATAAAATCCTCGCGACGTTTCGGCCACAACACAAGTTGCCTTCATCAGGTGAAGAAACAGAACTGTCGGAAAGACAGCGCTCCAATGAAGCTTAGCAGTGTTCATTGGAGCGCTGTCTTTTCGACAGTTCCGTTTCTTCACCTAAGGAAGGCTACTTGTGTTGTGGCCGAAACGTCGTGAGAATTTATTTTATTATATTTAATTTTTAATATTTCATTATTTCCCTTCTACGTGACTTTACCGAAAGAACCCAGAATAATAATAATAATAACAATTGATCTCTTTATACGTTAAGGTATCTCTAAATCTCATTACTGGGGCGTTTTGCCCAATTGCGTTGGACAAGGAGCGTCTGGGTGGATTCTCGTCGTAGGACGGCAGGGAGGGCTCGGAAAAAGCTCCACGTGTGTAACAGAATAATAACAAAAAATCCACGCAGACGAATGGAATAAATTTTACATACTGTGCTATATTGCACACAAAAGATGTAAGCGGACTTGGCCTTCAATAAATACGGCGACATTAAAGTGCATATAATATGTATTCACACACGAAAAAATAATTAAAAAATCTTAGAACAAGAGGCATAGTAGATACATGGCATAAAAGGAATTTTCGTAGAATAATTCATTGGTCCAATATACGCTGGGACAATGCTTCTTTGCACGTAGCATGTGCATTAGACCATCGGGAGCATCGAACGGAGAGACTGGTGACAGAGAGAGAGGAGCTGATGTTGAGAGATTAGAGGTGGTTGAGAGTCGTGAGATTGGATTCGAGACGTTTGTAAATATAAGGCCACCCCAAAAAGTATTTATATTTTTACATAATTAACTATTTCAGTAACGAAAATATCGATGCAGATATCATCTGTGAGCGATCGTCTTATAAAGAATACAAGTATTGTGAATTCAATGCATATCCAGAACCAGACCTCACTTTTACAGCAATGTCCACCTGCTGTCATTTTACAATCGCCTTACTTCGAGTGCCATCTTTTACTCCGAGGCGTCTCATAGGCCAGGTTCGGCAAGCATACGAATCACTCTCAAATCGACGTATCTTTGTTGAACACAAAAATACCCATTCTTTTATTTTCTCCAAAGACAAAGATCGCCGGTGTACAGCTTTAACAGACTGTTGGGGCAAGTGCTGTCAGCGAGCACCTATGAAGGCGGGCATGGCACACGAGGGGGTGGGTGGCCAACACCACGCCCAGCGGGGATATATACACATCGCACTAGGTACTCATTTGGGGCTGAGTCGACATAGGTGAGGCCCAGGACCGATTCAGAAAATCGTCACTGGTGTTGGCCGTGAGCGGGGAATCGAACTCGGGTCGCCGGGTTCGTAGCGCAGCGCGCTCACCGCTACACCACGCCACACTTCAAAGACAAAGATGCCCCGTGTAGCCTGCAACAGACTGTTGGGGCAAGTGCTGTTAACGAGCACCTATGAAGGCCGGCACGACACACGAGGGGGTGGGTGGCCAACACCACGACCGGCCGCCTTTGTCTCCCCAGTGACGATGTTTAGACGCCGCAACAGGTACTCATTTGAAACTGAGTCGACCTATGGGGAGGCCCAGGACCGGTTCAAATAATCGTCACCACTGGTGTTGGCCGTGAGCGGGGAATCGAACCCGGGACGACCAGGTTCGTAGCACGGCACGCTAACCGCTCCACTACTGCTCATTTGGCCCTTCATACACACACACACGCACACGTGATTTGTGCCACAGAGTGAACTCTCCAGTTATCTGTGGGATAGATGATCACCCGGGTTGCAGATTAACGGCAGCTTGAGAACAAAACAAACATCTTCACGCACCCCGCAGGCTTCGCTGTTTACTGCCCCTCGCTTCGCGAGGGTCAAACGCGTCAGAATTCTGTGAGCCGGTTAACTTTAAGGAGGAAATATAAAGAGTGAACATCGCGTGGCTAGGAGATGTTAACTCCCTCGCCTGGTACACGGGAGGTCGTGGGCTCCATCCCGACTCAGTATATTTGGAGTTTGCCTGTCTCTCTCTCCCCCCGTGGTCGCGTGGATTTTTCTCCGCGTCCTCCGGTTTTTACCCTCCACGTTGAGAATCAACGCCACGCGTTCAGAGTGTTTGACTGTTGCTAGACATGATGAGCCCACTTCGTTGAATTGCTATCATTTGTGGCCTGGTCGCTTGTGAAAGAAACAAAAAACAGCTCCATAGCTCAGTCGGGAGGGGAGGGGGGGGGTATTACCTGATAATTAAAATAAAAATTGTTTTGCGTCGACGATACGAACGACGAAGCGTTTGGGGGCTCCTGCAGTCCCACGACCCTCTCTCCTCGCTCTCTCCCTTTCACTCACCCTCCATCTCCCATCCCCCCCCCCCCGCGAACGGAAAACGTCGTCGCCGCCGCCGCAGCTGACGAGCTAAGTCGCAGCTCATTACCGAAATGCCAAGTCCCCGACTAGCGCGGGTCACGGCGGCGGCTTTGAGAACCTGCCAAGGGGTTCATTATGCTCCCACGGCTCTCCCCGCAGATACACCGGTTACGGTTCGGGCGGCCGCGAGAAGGAGGAGGTGCTTCTTGCCGAGAGGAGCCCACCTCTCATCATGGGACCTGCTTTGCCTGTACCAAAATATAAGAATATAGGTTTTTCCCCTTTTTTCTAGCAACAAAACTGAAACCTTTTTTTTACAAGGAATCATGTCTGCATTAACCACAATGCTTATGGTCAGAATGCAAACAAAAAAAACATACTCTGATAATATATGCATTGCCCTTGAAACTGATTGGTCCACACCAGAGACAGCTTTCTTTTGAGCCTCGTCTCAAACGGTGTTAGACCAGAGGACGCCAATGGCTCTTATTTAGTTTTTTTGTTTGTGTGTGTGTGTGTTTTTGTTATGCTCGGGCTATGGGGGTTTGGGGGGTATAACCGTTGGAAGTTCGCACAAAATCATCGCTTGTATAAAAGGCGACGTTGGCTCGTGCCGACTCGCCACCGCTAACGTGATGGGCCAGGACACTGTTCTGCTGTCTGTGGTGCTGACACGGGAGAGGTGTGTGGGTTGGTGTGGTAGGTAGCTGCAGATTGTTGTTGTTGTTAAATATTCAAGGGTTGGCGGAACCCGGTTCCTTACTAAGGGCCAAATTAGACCTTCAAATTCCTTTGGCAGCCCTCACACACACACACGAATTGCAGTTATCCAGTAACAACGCGAACATTAATGTTGACGATGACGATAACGATCATCGATAATATTTAGTCCACAAACGTGGAGGTGCACAGATCGATGGAGATGTTTTGGGCCAATTAATGAGCGTTTGTTCTACGTGTGGGAGGAAAACCAGAGCACCAGGAGGACATCCACTTTCACGCGGGAGGGCCACAACTAGATCTCGTACAGATGGAACAGATGAAGATTGAGTCCACACTTGCTGTACCGCCACCTGCTGTTCTTTCGAGCCAGGGAATGGCTTCTGCTCGTCGCCCACGGGAATAGAATTCCGCGACATTTGTGTGATCCACCAACCCTAATCTCCGCATCGCTATATTCGTGTTCATATTCTATTCTTGCGAGTGGCGATACTAATTCAGGAGCTACGGGATGCCCAATGTCGAGGTCTGCTACTGGCCACGACGAGAGGGCTTCAGTCGGTTTGAGAGTTTGTGTCGTCTTGCTGTTCCACCTCCTCCTCCTCCTCCAATGAGGGAACGCAGACTACATTGGTTTGCTCTACGAACACGGATGAATGCCCTGAAATGTAAATGACTACATATATATGTGGGCATTACTATTTGACGTAATGTTGTTGAGTGTCGTTATTTTGTCTGTCATGTATAAGGTAACAGAAGCGTGAATGTATGTGTCTTTCTCTTGTGTATGATACTGAAGTTGAATGTACGGCTGCGTATAAATGGAACGTCAATTATAAATGTTCCTACGTGAACGCAAGTGCGTCTATTTACTCTTTAACACTAATTGCCTACGTAAATGTTAACAAGTGTAAAAAAAGAAAAAGTACACATTTTTATCCGTGATAAATACATAATTCGTGTAGCCATATACCCATTCGACACTTTCTTGAAATGTATAATGCATTTTTATGAATTTTACAAATGTAATACACGTATAATTATGTTACACTAAAGACGTGTATATATATACCAAAGCACGAAATATTAATAAAAAATATATATAACTGTCAAACGAGCAAATTGACCTATTGAGTTGATCCAACTCTACCGATGATCCATGTGCCACGAGGAAGGGCCATTGGCTGAAACGTTGCTCATCATCCACATATTATTTTAAAGCAACCGTGTTAGTTGACGAGCGCGTTGAGTTGTTTGTTAACTGTGCTTGTGCAACGCTGCGAATTCGGCAGCAATCATCGAAGAATTTGTAGATTTGTTGTAACTTTAAAATGAGTCTCATTTGTGCCGCGTCAACTTTGACGTGGCCAGTTGTACGCGTGCTATACTGCACGAGTTATATGCGCACGTGTGTTCTCCATTTCACCGGGTATTTAGCTACATATATATATACGCACGCAATCCACGGACAAATGAATAGCGTGTTATGTACACATAGTTGCATGCGGCATATACACGGATGCGTAACACGCGGCGTTATCTTTGTATACATACGTAACTCGTACACGTATACGCTAGACATGTATTCACTATCCTAGAAATACAAATAAACCCCACAGCAGGTGTTTATATATAACATTTAAATTATAGCTATGGCATTATTGCGACTGCAACTAACGTAAGCTATGTCATACAGCCTTTGGTTATTTCGGTAAAGTCACGTAGAAAGAAAGTAAATTAAATAATAGAATGCGACGTTTAGATTGTAACAGGTAGAACTAAATTTGAGAGAGAGACAAAACATTTTTTTACATCATGTAGGTTGATTTTTTTTCTTAAGCGTCCACGCATTATGTATGCGTATGCAATTATATACGCGCAAGGCCTTGGTCGTACGTTCGAAACACAAATATATCGTCGTAGAATTGTATACAACGAAGTTCACTTTGCACGAATGTAAACACGTTGACATCGGCGCGTTCAGACAACAACAACGACAAAACGCACGCGTTGGTGCAATAGTCACTTTGCGATGTCTTGCTCATGTACAATTTTAACAAAATATTTTTGGCTACGCAACAACACAGAAAGGGAGGTGGGTGCGCGGGGGAGGGGGTGGGGGAAGCTGAGGTCGCGAAATATTAATATTTAAAAACGAATAAAAACAACCACACATCACACGCTGTCTCACTCACCCGATGGACGCCGCCTGCCCGCCCTTGCAGCCGTGCGTGCAGATGCCGCGACGTCTTTGTGAGTGGAGGCCCATCGCGCTCGCCGGTAATGGTCAATCAATCAATCGATTATTAATCGCCCCCTCCCACCCGCCACCCCCCACCCCGTAATGTATGCTCACTCCGTCCCCAACACACGCGGTACAACGACGACATCCACCGAGAATTAACGCCAAGTCCACGCACACTTAACGTGACACAAATCACGTCCTGCATTTATCCGGGACGGCTTCCTCTCCAGGACTCCCTCGAACGGGGTCGAGGTCGGGGTGGGTGGGGGGGGAGTCCCTCTGCTGCTGGGGCCACGTTCTAGCCATTGCGGCGGAATCCACAACGGCGAAAATTCGCAAACGACACCGCCGAAGCGCTCGCACGAGCGGCCACGAATCAAACCCCTGGGGGCTCCACTCCGCATCCTCGTCAACAGAATTGACCGTCGCGCACTCCGAGCAAAGTCGCTCTTCGAAATCACGAAACAGATTCCTCCCACCCCAATAAGCGACGTCTGATAGACGTGGATGCGGACAGACAGGCAAACGCCACCCACCCCCCCCCCCCCCCAACACAGTTCCCCTCGATCCATCTCTCAATGATCCATCCAAATTTGCCGACGGTTGTGATCTTAATAAGCGAGCGCCGCTAATCTATCGTCGTCCGTGACGAGGACGAGCGCGCAATTCGGAGGAGCGGAGATTGCACGCGCCCTGTCGCTCGCTGCCAGATGCCAATTCATTAGGCCCGCACCGCACCGCCTATCGTCGTAGTCGCCACAAAACATGGACGTGTGGAGATCCAGGAAGGAAGTCCTGCAGACCCCCCCCCCCTTGTAAAAACGAGCGAGCGCAATCCTGGAGATGTCAGCGCGCCGTGCCAACACAACGCACGCGGCCATCGCGTTCATCCGCGATGTGCGGGGCGCATTGCAACCCGCGTTGACGACGATTATGGTGATGGTGGTGGTGATGATGATGCTAAATGCGCGTCGCTCATATATATGAATGCTGACCCTAACCCGCGAGCTTCTATCTCCCGAGGCACGCACACCCATGGACTCACGCACGCAGGCAAGGCGCACACGTTACGTGCGTGCGTCTAGCAGCAGCAGCAGCAGCCTGTAGCATCCGCTAGCTCTCGATTGGATGGCGCGGCGTCTCCTTCACGCACATCCAACACACTCCTGCTCCCTCCCCTCTCCTCTGTCTCTCCCACTCTCTGTCTCTCTCTCTCTCCCACCACCACCACCACGACGACCACCACCCCCCTCCAAAAAAAAAACACAAATCCGCCGCTCAATCCCTGACGTTACTCGTAACCCGCTCTAACCCCGACCCCTCCTCCTCCCACACGGCCCCCCTCCTCCCCCCGCAACAACCCATCACCACGCCATACAAAACCTCGAGCACCACCCCTCCCCTTCCACCATCCCACTTCCCCGACACTTCCCACCACCCCCACCCCCAAATCCATCCCTCTCTCTCCCCTCTCTCTTCTCTCTGTCTCCATCTCATCGTGGAGCGCAATTCCCCGCCTCTCGTCACCCTGCCCCCACCGCCACAGCCACCGCACCCACGCTGAGACCATGCCCCCCCTCCACCCACCTCTCTCGTGCACTCTCTCCCCAAATCTTTCCATGGGCGTGGACACACACACCACGGACAGAGCCGAGGCAGGCAGGGGGCGAGAGGGGAGAAGGGAGGGAGAGGGGAGAGAGTGAGAGAAGGGAGAGAGTGGGTGGGGGGGTAGAGTGAGAGAAGGGAGAGAGAGTGGCAGGGAGAGGAGAGGGAGTGAGAGAAAGGAGAGGGAGGGAGAGGAGAGAGAGAGTGAGAGAAAGGAGAGGGAGGGAGAGGAGAGGGAGAGTGAGAGAAAGGAGAGGGAGGGAGAGGAGAGAGAGAGTGAGAGAAAGGAGAGGGAGGGAGAGGAGAGAGAGTGAGAGAAAGGAGAGGGAGGGAGAGGAGAGAGAGAGTGAGAGAAAGGAGAGGGAGGGAGAGGAGAGAGAGTGAGAGAAAGGAGAGGGAGGGAGAGGAGAGAGAGAGTGAGAGAAAGGAGAGGGAGGGAGAGGAGAGAGAGTGAGAGAAAGGAGAGGGAGGGAGAGGAGAGAGAGAGTGAGAGAAAGGAGAGGGAGGGAGAGGGAAAGGATGTCGACAAGCGTTGCCCCTGGAGACTCTATCCGAGGCGAGAGGGGGAGTCGGAGAGGATGAGGCGTGGAGGAGGTGGAGGATGGGAGAGGGGGTAAGGAGGGGGTGTGCGGGATGGTTAGAGTGTTGGGGGTGGAATGGTACGGTGGAGGGGGGGGGAGAAGTGTGGGGGGTAGGGGGGGGTGAAACTGGCCCCGGACAACCGACCGCAGTCGACGACAACAACAGCAGCTCGCGTCTGGAGCCGTAATGGATGATGCCACCCCTCGCCTTCCTCGACCGCCTCCTCCTCTCGCCGCCGCGTGTTCCCCTCTCAACGCTCGCCCCATAAACGACGCGGCCTATTGTTTGAAGTAAATAAATAGGAGCCCATTAAACACTGTATTAACCCACGTGCATTGGAACGGGCGGAGGAGGGGGGGCGGTGGATTGGTGGGTTCAAATCTGAAGCGATTATTCTGGCTTTGGGTGGGTGGGGGGGTGAGTGCCTGACCATCACTCGTTACGCAACGGTGCCGGTCTTCATAGGTGCTCGCTAACAGCGCTTGCCCCAATGGTTCTGTTCAGGCTACAACCGGGGGTGGGATCTTTGTCTGTGAGCGGCGTCTTGCCATCCCCGGTTCCGTGTGTGCGCGAGACGGGGATGCGGGGGGAGCGGTGGTGCGGTGGTTAGCGCGCCGCCGAGTTCGATTCCCCTCTCTCGCTCCCACCCCCCCCAGGTCAAATCGGCCTCTCGCGTGAGTGCCGCTCGTGCGGCGTTGCCGTGAACATCGCCACTGGGGGAGACAAAGGCGTCCGGGCGTGGTTCTGACCGCTACCACCTCCTTGCGCGCCGTAACATGCCTTGATAGGTGCTCGCAAACAACCCTCCACGGTATATTCATGCAATACACCGGTCTATAATCTCTTCATACGTGTGCATGCGAGTGGGTAGTTTTGTACGCTAAAACGTACGTGAATTTGAATCACTCTAAGTTTTGACACACACCCTGACCAACGCTTCGTCCGCGGTTGTACACACACCCTCGATAGGGTCAATGTGCTTATACGCAGGGCAGCCGGTAATGTTAGTTGTTTCGTAAACACGTGGCGGTGGCAAACGTCCGACAATGTCCACTCAAATATCCCAACCTACGGTATGTACAAGTCGCTGCACATTAAATGCAGATTAGCGGTTCAACGCTGTCGATGGGTGTGTAGGGTGAGGGCGGTTGTGCTTGCTGCACCCTCTCCTGCGTGGTTACGAATCGCTCCGCCGTGCTGTGGTCGCCGGAAGAAGGGGGCCTCCCCAGGCACGCGGCGCGAAACGTCGAAACATCGCGCCAACACAGCGCGCGGTAGCAACCCGAGAATAATAATCCGCGTGCTACCGTAGTCGCCTCTTATTTGTTCGACCCGGAGACAAAAAAAAATAGACGAGATATAATATTGACTGTAATTCATCCGCCGCTGCACGGGGGTTAGTTAGCATACTGCGCTGTGTGTGAACCCAGCACCCAAAGTTCAATTCCTGGCCACGGCTAGCATCAGTGGCGAGTGATATCTGACCGGTCTTGGGCCTCCCACCCCCACCACTTGACCAAACCGCACTCACCAACGTGGTGAAGTATGGTCAAATAGCCCACATTGACCAACCCAGCGTAGGGTGGTTTACATCTCGTCATCATCTTGACAATGACGCAATGCATGCAAGCAACAGATTCGTAGTGGAATTAAGGCTTACACACAAATGAGCGCATGCGTGTACGTGTGTGTGTGTATACAAACAGACATGATATATACACAACGTACTATTCATCACGTGTCACATTTAGAAATAATAATTTCCAGCTATTTGTCAGTCTGCTGCTGAATGAATGACTCCATACGCCGCTCGTTCAAGGGCCGTATTTCAAAGGCAAATATCCCCCGTATAGCCTTCTAACAGACTGTTGTGGCAAGTGCTGCTCGCGGCCTACGAAGGTCGGCACGGCACACGAGGGCGTGGGTGGCAAACACCCCACCCGGCCGCCTTTGTCTCCCCAGTGCTGACGTTCACACACCGCGCGAGCTAACCATTTAAGGCTGAGTCGACCTTGGAGATGCCCAGGACCGGTGCAAATATACATATATATGCGCCACCGCATTTCGTTGTGAGCGGCGGAATCAAAATCAGGTCACTTGGGTGTGCTGACGACTGCGTCCACCCCTCGCTGCCGTTAGCCGTGGACGGGAATCGAACTTGGTTCTCATGGAATGACAATGTCACGTTGCTGCGGGCAAAATGTGCGATGCAAATGTATGCATTGCATGTCGTCGTGGTCGTCGTTGTTGTTATTGTTTACAGGCCATGTAGTAAATAATTGATGAATCTGGGGAGGATTTCAGGCGCGACATTTCGGAGAGAAATATAACACGACTGTGGTGCTGGCTGTCTCTCTAAATGGGCCTTTATCCAGCAGTGGATTGATCATGGCCGAAAATTATATATGTCATGGGCTGTAATTAAATTCTGCTGCTGCTGCTTCAGACGCTGCTGTGTGCGGGGAGGGAGAGAGAATGGTGCAAAAAGTCTATTTTAAATTCTCAGAATCAGTATAAATATTCATACTGGAGGAATCCGATGAGCTACGTAGCACTTTGTTCACAGATGTCCAGTAGTATATTTTTTTGGGATGCCGTGGCGGGCGCGAGCGGGTAGCGCTCTAGACGATGGACTCGGCAACGCAAGGCTCGATTCCCGGTCACGTTCGACGTCGGAGGCAAGCGACATCTGACCCGGTCTTGGGGCCACCCACCCCCTTTTACCCACCACCACGGTGAAGTATATGGTCGCTCACACAACCTCCGATCATAAACGAAACGGCGTTAGGGAAGCCTTCATTGTGCAAAAGGGTTGAACATAGCGTTAACAGGAACAAGACGTAACGCTGCTGCATTTTCCAAACCTGGACATGAATTCACACGTGCCAAGCCATGCACTTATTGAACTGTTACATAATCTGCCATCCTTTCCTGTATCTCCACGCAAAAACGATATTATTTTTCAGGTCTGTCACGCTATAGACCTTGCAGACTTGCGCTAACCGGCAGTGAAAAAAAATTGTAACCACCTGAACTACGGACCGTTTCGCCCTTTCTGGCCGCTCATCAGCAGTCGGGGACGCTAAACGCTGCCGGCGTACGAGATGTTATTGGTAAGTGCCCTCCCACTACTACACTCCCCCCCCCCCCCCCATGTGCCATCAGCAAAAATTTACAATGCATAAAACTTCCACGGTCGTCCGTCAAACCTCACACTGTCACGGGAAGTTGTCCGATGCATTACGTCTATGACCTTCCGTGTCTTCACGCAAGAACAACAAAATAAAATATATTTATCATGTTATCCATCTGCGTATTGGCCCTTCCACACTTTGCTTGTTCAGAATGCAACGTCTCCTCGTAGTCGGGCGTGATCGACGCAATTTTTTGGGCTCCTATCGGTTTTTTTTTACTGTTTGTTGTCGTGACGTTCTTACCCCGTGCCCCGACCGGATTTTTTCAGCGTAAGTAAATATTCTGATATTCTGAGATGCTGCTGGTAGCTGTTTTACCCGTGGCCAGAGTCAAGGAGAGAATCCGTGGGGAAATAGCGAAAAAAAACGCTCAAGCGAAGAGAGAAGGAGATAAATAATGGGGAATTACGAGGCGAAGGAATAGGAATGGATGGGAAAGGAAGGGAGAAAGCTGGAGCACAGGTTCAGGGGAGATGAGGATGAGGAAGCGATGCGGAAGAGGCTGAATGGGGTGCTGTGGTAGCGAGATGTTAGCTACCTTCGCCTCGTATACAGGATGGTCATGGGTTCGATCTCGACCCTGACGTCTGTATATTTGGAGTTTGGCTGCAAACACATTTCCTAGTCAAAAGCCACTTCGTTGGACTCTCATTTGTGGCCGGGTCGCATCTTGAAAAAGGACTAATAGCTCAGTGGGGTCTTGATAAAATAAATAAAAAAAGTTGAAATACTTAAGTTTTTCATCACATCAGAGCCTCGACGCTGCTGCTGCTGCACGGAAGAGCAGCAGCAGCAGCAGCGTCTCTTTTCACAGTGGGCGGTGTGGAGAGGGGGAGGGGTTCAGAGTGGGGGGGGGGGGAATGGCCACACAGAAGTCACGTGATGTACGGGAGGCTTCCGCTGATTTAGACATAGAGATTGGTAAGCGTTGTCCCTCTGCTCAATTGGCCGTCAGCACACACAAAAAAAACCAGCAACACAGCAACACAGTAACATCGCCGAGCTTACACAATACCCAATCAGAAATCTTTATTTGGACTGGCTGGAGGAATCCGATGAGCAGCGAAGCTCTTTCACAGATGTTCAGCAGTTGCAGACTCAAATACATTTGAGTCATACATCATACAAAAATATCCGATTCAAATGCATTTGAGTCATCACCTAGGTTTTGAAGGCCAATGGACTCAAATATGTTATGTTTTATGTGTAAACATTATTTAGTTAAATTTCGATTTAAAGCTTTCGTGACTGCAAGGATTCATCTTCTTTGGTTCTTTCGGTAAAGTCACGTAGAATGAGAACAAAATAATAACACAATAAAATTCGCCCCAGCGCTGTCCTCGAGACAGTCTCGTCCCTTCACCTGATGAAGGCCACTTGTGTTGTGGCCGAAACGTCGTGAGAATTTTATTGTGTTATTTTATTTCATTAATTTATTATTTTATTCTCATTCTACGTGACTTTACCGAAAGAACCAAAGAACATGATTTAGTTTTTTTTTTATTGATTTGACATAATGCAATACTTTTTGCACGATATATATTTTTGTTAACCGATGGCTTTTCGTGTATGGAGGAGAGCTCTTACCAATAATCAGAATATTTATGTCTACTCGAGGAACGCCGATGAGCTATAAAGCTCTTTCACAGACTCCCATTCAGAGCGCGGGTCAGTGTGGCTGGCTACGTACGGTGCGAGTGAAGTTCAATGTACATACCATGGAACGTTACAACAAACACAACAACAACACAATAGGCGTGCAAAGTATAGGAGAGGTAAGCAAAAATCACAAAACAAATACAGAGGGGGAAAAAAAACTATTTTATTACTTTACCAGGTAAAAGTTCACTTAGCTATAAGCCTCTTATTCAGAAGCGACCCAGCCA
This sequence comes from Petromyzon marinus, assembly GCF_048934315.1. Taxonomy (NCBI): domain Eukaryota; kingdom Metazoa; phylum Chordata; class Hyperoartia; order Petromyzontiformes; family Petromyzontidae; genus Petromyzon; species Petromyzon marinus. The sequence continues at coordinate 4,079,195 of NC_133685.1, forward strand.
CAAATGATAACCCAACGAAATGGCTTTTATGCAGTGTTTGCTTAACGCGTCTGTCTGACTGCTGATGAGCTTCAGAAAGGCGAAACTCCAGGCCAGCCTTCCCCCCCCCACCCCCCATGTTTAAACAAATGCTGCATACATTTTCGGAGCAATGTTTGTGCGTTTAGCCGGCGTGTGTGGTTCATGCTAAGACTCATTCATGCCTTGTGTCCATTGTGGCCGTTGGACATCTCAACACCTCCAGTATCCATTTCCAGAAGTGGGTAAAGCCTTTTCATCATCGTCATCATGATACGGGCAAAAAAGGGTCCAATATATATTTTGAAACCTCCGAAAAGTCTCGAAACAAATGAAATAATTTGATGATGATGCTGCATTAGCAGTGGTGCACAATCACATTCGATGGATTTTGTTTTTGAAAGGCCTTTAGATCCACAGACCCAAAGATGCTTTTATCATTTATGCAGAGATAGGCTAACCAAAGAGAATGAATTAAATTTCATACCCAAGCCGTGCACTTACGGTATTCTTCTTCTTTATCAAAACAGTGAAATGTGACATCCCTTTAACCTGCACATATACAGTATATCCTCTGATCCACGCGTATCTCTGAACTCATTAGCAAGGCGCGCATCACAACGGCGATTGCGTTCTTGCGTAGACCACTTATCGGCATTTTGAAGTACAGACGAAAGTCGTGTTAATTTCTGCACGAATTTTGGCTCATTTGGCTTCGAATGGGCGACCCAGGGTGCAGCCCATAATGCACCCCGCAACGTATAAGCAGACGCGCCATTGTGTTGCAATGTGTCAAAGTCCTTGACAGTTTCTTTCTGCTCCGAATTCCCTTTGAACAAAATATTCCTTCAATTAAAAATTCGAGAATTTGAATCCACGCGGCCCCCAGATATAAGCAATTAGCAGGAGGAATACAGACAAAGGGATCCTCTCTCTATCTCTCTCTCTCTCTCCCTGCCGGCCCGTGCAGCCAAACAGACTTCTGGCGCGAGTACTGTTAGCGAGCACCTGTTAAGGCCACGCAGCGCGCGAGGTGAGTGTGTGTGCGCGCGGTGTGGGTCAGCACCACGCCCGGCCACCTTTGTATCCCCCGGTGCTGATGTCCGCACGTCACCGCAGGTGGCTCGTCCGAGTCGAGCTATCTCCGGTTCGGATATCCGTCGCTCGACGTTGGCCGTGGTTTGAGAATCGAACTCAGGTGGCCAGGGGTCCATCGCAAAGCGTGCTACCCCCCCCTCCCCCACACTCCCCACAGTAAATGCTCAATCTACTGCTGGATGTCTGCATCGCTTCGCCCCGGACGTCAGAGAGGGCTATGCGAGTCACCGCTTGCTATGTGTAATTTTTTTTAAATCCGGCTTGATGGGGAGCGGTGGCGCAACGATTCGCTCACTGCGCTCCGAACCGGTCGTGGGGTCCACACCTCAGCACATCCCTACCCTTCCAGATTTAAAGCTTTCGTGACTGCTAGGATCCATACGCTTTGGTTCTACTCCAGCGCTGTCCTTCAGACGGTCTCGTCCCTTCACCTGATGAAGGCCGCTTGTGTTGTGGCCTAAACGTCGTGATTTTTTGTTATTTTATTTTCACCTACGTGACTTTACCCAATAGAACCAAGGAGTATACATCCCTACCCCTTTATTTCCATCACCAGGCCGCACTCATACTCACCAATTTGGTGAAGTATGGTCCAACAACTCCCGTATTTTAAAGCAACTTGGGGGTGGTGGTGGGGGGGGGGGGGCAGCCCTGTGTGGGAGTGTCGTGCGGAACTCTCGTGGACCCATTGTCCCCCAGCCCATTGTCCCCCAGCCCATTGTCCCCCAGCCCATTGTCCCCCAGCCCATTGTCCCCCAGCCCATTGTCATTTTTCTTGTGCCCCCCCCCGAATTTTTTTTAAAAAAACTCGCCAACGTAATTTTGTCATTGCCGCTGTTTGTCCCCTCGTGCAAACCACCAACTACCGCCGCTCCTCCACCACCACCGCCGGCACCACCACCACCACCACCGCCACCACCACCACCGCCACCACCACCACCACCACCGCCGCCGCACTTTTCGTTGTTTTCATCTCTCGCCCTCTCTCGCTCGCTCGCTCCCTTCCTCGCTCGCTCCCTTCTCATGCTTTTCTCTCTCGATGCTGTGCCGAGTGTGAGAGGGATTACATTCCCATTTCTCTCTCTCTCCTTTGGCAGGGGAGAGGTTTGGGGGAGGGGGGTAGCGGTGGAGAGGCGAGAGAGAGAGGGAGGAGAGTGGAGTTGTGAGCGGTGACTGAATGCTTCTTGCTCTCCCCTCTGTCAAGGCCTCTGTGACCGGGCCCATCCAACCATGCACCACCACCACCACCACCACCCCCAGCTCGCCTCCACCACCAACTCGCAGCACAATCCCCCCCAGCACAATAGGCATTACGCAGCGGGGTGCACTGCCACTCTCCGCAGGGGTCGCAGGTTTAGTGTTGGGCCAGCCGGGACAGTTTTTTTTTTTGTGAAAGGCGGTGAAGGGGGCGGTGGAGGGGGCGGTGGAGGGATGAGGGGGGGGGGTAGAGAAAACGCAGAGAGAAGCGAAGAGCGATAGAGGAGGGATCGGTGGCGGGCGAGCGAGCGAGCGGTTGGGAAAGCGAGAGAGGAGAGAGAGAGAGATTGGGTGGTTGGTTGGCTGGCCGTGGTTGGTGCGGTTTGCTTTGTGCGCGGGGTTGAATGTACACGCCGCGTATTGTGTGCGCGCGTGTGCGCGTTGGGGCCCCATCGGCTGTGTGCGCGCGGATTGAGAATCGGGGGAATCTTGTGCCTCCCCCCCTCCCCCCGGCCCCACTATGATCCGAGACAAAGGACGACTTACGCGAGAAAGCAGCCTCGGCAGGGGCAAAGGGAGAGAGAGGAGAAAAAAAAACTTTTGAAAGGGCATTGCGGGCGAGATAGAGAGGGGAGCGAGGAAGTTTAAAAAAATATATATGTATACGTCTCGCCAAAACTTTAGTCTTGCCCGTCGCACCTCCGGTTTACATCATCATTATCAGCGGCGGCGGCGGCAGCAGCGGCACAATCTCCCCCCACGGACGCTATCGCCATCGCGCGTCGCCCCCGTTGCGTTTTAAGAGCTCGCTGGAGGCACAATCGGAAGGTGGCCTGTGCGTGGCCGTCAGCGACGGGCGCCACGCGTCCATCTGGCGTCATCGTCATCGCCATCATCGTCATCATCGTCGTTATCGCCGTCGTCATGAACGTCATCATCGTCATAATCGTCGTCATCGTCATCAACGTCGTCATCGTCATAATCGTCGTCATCGTCATCATCGTCGTCGCCTTCGGCAAAGTCAGCGCCATACCCTCGCGGTTCTGCCACGCCCAGGAGCCGAACTCGTCCCTCCACCTTCCGCTGTGGTTCCGTGGGAGACACAATGTACCTTGCCCAAGGCAATTCCCTACCCTTGGGAGACACAATGCACCTTGCACAAGGCAATTCACTCCCTTGGGAGACGCAATGTACGTTGCCAAAGGCAATTCACTACCCTTGGGAGACAAAATGTACCTTGCCCAAGGCAATTCACTACCCTTGGGAGACACAATGTACCTTGCCCAAGGCAATTCACTACCCTTGTGTGACACAATGTACTTTGCCAAAGGCAATTCACTACCCTTGGGAAACACAATGCACCTTGCCCAAGGCAATTCACTACCCTTGGGAGACATATTGTAGCTTGACCAAGGCAATTCACTCCCCTTGGGAGGCACAATGTACTTTGCCAAAGGCAATTCACTACCCTTGGGAAACACAATGCACCTTGCCCAAGGCAATTCACTACCCTTGGGAGACATATTGTAGCTTGACCAAGGCAATTCACTCCCCTTGGGAGGCACAATGTACCTTGCCCAAGGCAATTCACTACTCTTGGGAGACACAATGTACCTTGCCCAAGGCAATTCACTACCCTTGGGAGTCACAATGCACCTTGCACAACGCAATTCACTACCCTTAAGAGACAATGTACCTTGCCCAAGGCAATTCACTACTCTTGGGAGACACAATGTACCTTGCCCAAGGCAATTCACTACCCTTGGGAGTCACAATGCACCTTGCACAACGCAATTCACTACCCTTGGGTGACACAATGTACCTTGCCCAAGGCAATTCACTACCCTTGGGAGACACAATGCACCTTGCCCAAGGCAATTCACTACCCTTGGGAGACACAATGCACCTTGCCCAAGGTAATTTACTTCCCTTGGGAGACACAATGTACCTTGCCCAAGGCAATTCACTACCCTTGGGAGACACAATGTACCTTGCCCAAGGCAATTCACTACCCTTGGGAGACACAATGCACCTTGCCCAAGGCAATTCACTACCCTTAGGAGACATAATGTACCTTGCCCAAGGCAATTCACTACCCTTGGGAGACACAATGTACCTTGCCCACGGCAATTCACTACCCTTGGGAGACACAATGTACCTTGCCCAAGGCAATTCACTACCCTTGGGAGACACAATGTACCTTGCCCAAGGCAATTCACTACCCTTGGGAGACACATTGTAGCTTGACCAAGGCAATTCACTCCCCTTGGGAGGCACAATGTACCTTGCCCAAGGCAATTCACTACTCTTGGGAGACACAATGTGCCTTGCCCAAGGCAATTCACTACGCTTGGGAGACACAATGTACCTTTCCCAAGGCAATTCCCTACCCTTGGGAGACACAATGCACCTTGCACAAGGCAATTCACTCCCTTGGGAGACGCAATGTACGTTGCCAAAGGCAATTCACTACCCTTGGGAGACAAAATGTACCTTGCCCAAGGCAATTCACTACCCTTGGGAGACACAATGTACCTTGCCCAAGGCAATTCCCTACCCTTGGGAGACACAATGTACCTTGGCCAAGGCAATTCACTACCCTTGGGAGACACAATGCACCTTGTCCAAGGCAATTCACTACCCTTGGGTGACACAATGTACCTTGCCCAAGGCAATTCACTACCCTTGGGAGACACAATGTACCTTGCCCAAGGCAATTCACTACCCTTGGGAGACACAATGTACCTTGCCCAAGGCAATTCACTAGCCTTGGGAGACACAATGTACTTTGGCCAAGGCAATTGACTACCCTTGGGAGACATATTGTAGCTTGACCAAGGCAATTCACTCCCCTTGGGAGGCACAATGTACCTTGCCCAAGGCAATTCACTACTCTTGGGAGACACAATGTACCTTGCCCAAGGCAATTCACTACGCTTGGGAGACACAATGTACCTTTCCCAAGGCAATTCCCTACCCTTGGGAGACACAATGCACCTTGCACAAGGCAATTCACTCCCTTGGGAGACGCAATGTACGTTGCCAAAGGCAATTCACTACCCTTGGGAGACAAAATGTACCTTGCCCAAGGCAATTCACTACCCTTGGGAGACACAATGTACCTTGCCCAAGGCAATTCACTACCCTTGTGTGACACAATGTACTTTGCCAAAGGCAATTCACTACCCTTGGGAAACACAATGCACCTTGCCCAAGGCAATTCACTACCCTTGGGAGACATATTGTAGCTTGACCAAGGCAATTCACTCCCCTTGGGAGGCACAATGCACCTTGCCCAAGGCAATTCACTACCCTTGGGAAACACAATGTACCTTGCTCAAGGCAATTCACTACCCTTGGGAGACATATTGTAGCTTGACCAAGGCAATTCACTCCCCTTGGGAGGCACAATGTACCTTGCCCAAGGCAATTCACTACTCTTGGGAGACACAATGTACCTTGCCCAAGGCAATTCACTACCCTTGGGAGTCACAATGCACCTTGCACAACGCAATTCACTACCCTTAAGAGACAATGTACCTTGCCCAAGGCAATTCACTACTCTTGGGAGACACAATGTACCTTGCCCAAGGCAATTCACTACACTTGGGAGACACAATGCACCTTGCCCAAGGTAATTTACTTCCCTTGGGAGACACAATGTACCTTGCCCAAGGAAATTCACTACCCTTGGGAGACACAATGTACCTTGCCCAAGGCAATTCACTACCCTTGGGAGACACAATGCACCTTGCCCAAGGCAATTCACTACCCTTAGGAGACATAATGTACCTTGCCCAAGGCAATTCACTACCCTTGGGAGACACAATGTACCTTGCCCAAGGCAATTCACTACCCTTGGGAGACACAATGTACCTTGCCCAAGGCAATTCACTACCCTTGGGAGACACAATGTACCTGGCCCAAGGCAATTCACTACCCTTGGGAGACACAATGTACCTTGCCCAAGGCAATTCACTACCCTTGGGAGACACAATGTACCTTGCCCAAGGCAATTCACTACCCTTGGGAGACACAATGTACCTTGCCCAAGGCAATTCACTACCCTTGGGAGACACATTGTAGCTTGACCAAGGCAATTCACTCCCCTTGGGAGGCACAATGTACCTTGCCCAAGGCAATTCACTACTCTTGGGAGACACAATGTACCTTGCCCAAGGCAATTCACTACGCTTGGGAGACACAATGTACCTTTCCCAAGGCAATTCCCTACCCTTGGGAGACACAATGCACCTTGCACAAGGCAATTCACTCCCTTGGGAGACGCAATGTACGTTGCCAAAGGCAATTCACTACCCTTGGGAGACAAAATGTACCTTGCCCAAGGCAATTCACTACCCTTGGGAGACACAATGTACCTTGCCCAAGGCAATTCCCTACCCTTGGGAGACACAATGTACCTTGGCCAAGGCAATTCACTACCCTTGGGAGACACAATGCACCTTGTCCAAGGCAATTCACTACCCTTGGGTGACACAATGTACCTTGCCCAAGGCAATTCACTACCCTTGGGAGACACAATGTACCTTGCCCAAGGCAATTCACTACCCTTGGGAGACACAATGTACCTTGCCCAAGGCAATTCACTAGCCTTGGGAGACACAATGTACTTTGGCCAAGGCAATTGACTACCCTTGGGAGACATATTGTAGCTTGACCAAGGCAATTCACTCCCCTTGGGAGGCACAATGTACCTTGCCCAAGGCAATTCACTACTCTTGGGAGACACAATGTACCTTGCCCAAGGCAATTCACTACGCTTGGGAGACACAATGTACCTTTCCCAAGGCAATTCCCTACCCTTGGGAGACACAATGCACCTTGCACAAGGCAATTCACTCCCTTGGGAGACGCAATGTACGTTGCCAAAGGCAATTCACTACCCTTGGGAGACAAAATGTACCTTGCCCAAGGCAATTCACTACCCTTGGGAGACACAATGTACCTTGCCCAAGGCAATTCACTACCCTTGTGTGACACAATGTACTTTGCCAAAGGCAATTCACTACCCTTGGGAAACACAATGCACCTTGCCCAAGGCAATTCACTACCCTTGGGAGACATATTGTAGCTTGACCAAGGCAATTCACTCCCCTTGGGAGGCACAATGCACCTTGCCCAAGGCAATTCACTACCCTTGGGAGACACAATGTACCTTGCTCAAGGCAATTCACTACCCTTGGGAGACACAATGCACCTTGCACAACGCAATTCACTACCCTTAAGAGACAATGTACCTTGCCCAAGGCAATTCACTACCCTTGGGAGACACAATGCACCTTGCACAACGCAATTCACTACCCTTGAGAGACAATGTACATTGCCCAAGGCAATTCACTACCCTTGGGTGACACAATGTACCTTGCCCAAGGCAATTCACTACCCTTGGGAGACACAATGCACCTTGCCCAAGGCAATTCACTACCCTTGGGAGACACAATGCACCTTGCCCAAGGTAATTTACTTCCCTTGGGAGACACAATGTACCTTGCCCAAGGAAATTCACTACCCTTGGGAGACACAATGTACCTTGCCCAAGGCAATTCACTACCCTTGGGAGACACAATGCACCTTGCCCAAGGCAATTCACTACCCTTAGGAGACATAATGTACCTTGCCCAAGGCAATTCACTACCCTTGGGAGACACAATGTACCTTGCCCAAGGCAATTCACTACCCTTGGGAGACACAATGTACCTTGCCCAAGGCAATTCACTACCCTTGGGAGACACAATGTACCTGGCCCAAGGCAATTCACTACCCTTGGGAGACACAATGTACCTTGCCCAAGGCAATTCACTACCCTTGGGAGACACAATGTACCTTGCCCAAGGCAATTCACTACCCTTGGGATACACAATGTACATTGCCCAAGGCAACTCACTTCCTTGGGAGACACAATGTACCTTGCCCAAGGCAATTCACTTCCCTTGAGAGACACAATGCACCTTGCCAAAGGCAATTCACTACCCTTGGGAGACACAATGTACATTGCCCAAGGTAATTCACTACCCTTGGGTGACACAATGTACCTTCCCCAAGGCAATTCACTACCCTTGGGAGACACAATGCACCTTGCCCAAGGCAATTGACTACCCTTGGGAGACACAATGTACCTTGCCCAAGGCAATTCACTACCCTTGGAAGACACAATGTACCTTGCCCAAGGCAATTGACTACCCTTGGGAGACACAATGTACCTTGACCAAGGCAATTCACTTCCCTTGGGAGACACAATGTACCTTGCCCAAGGCAATTCACTACCCTTGGAAGACACAGTGCACCTTGCCCAAGGCAATTCACTACCCTTAGGAGACATAATGTACCTTGCCCAAGGCAATTCACTACCCTTGGGAGACACAATGTACCTTGCCCAAGGCAATTCACTACCCTTGGGAGACACATTGTAGCTTGACCAAGGCAATTCACTCCCCTTGGGAGGCACAATGTACCTTGCCCAAGGCAATTCACTACTCTTGGGAGACACAATGTACCTTGCCCAAGGCAATTCACTACGCTTGGGAGACACAATGTACCTTTCCCAAGGCAATTCCCTACCCTTGGGAGACACAATGCACCTTGCACAAGGCAATTCACTCCCTTGGGAGACGCAATGTACGTTGCCAAAGGCAATTCACTACCCTTGGGAGACAAAATGTACCTTGCCCAAGGCAATTCACTACCCTTGGGAGACACAATGTACCTTGCCCAAGGCAATTCCCTACCCTTGGGAGACACAATGTACCTTGGCCAAGGCAATTCACTACCCTTGGGAGACACAATGCACCTTGTCCAAGGCAATTCACTACCCTTGGGTGACACAGTGTACCTTGCCCAAGGCAATTCACTACCCTTGTGTGACACAATGTACTTTGCCAAAGGCAATTCACTACCCTTGGGAAACACAATGCACCTTGCCCAAGGCAATTCACTACCCTTGGGAGACACAATGTACCTTGCCCAAGGCAATTCCCTACCCTTGGGAGACACAATGTACCTTGCCCAAGGCAATTCACTAGCCTTGGGAGACACAATGTACTTTGGCCAAGGCAATTGACTACCCTTGGGAGACATATTGTAGCTTGACCAAGGCAATTCACTCCCCTTGGGAGGCACAATGTACCTTGCCCAAGGCAATTCACTACTCTTGGGAGACACAATGTACCTTGCCCAAGGCAATTCACTACGCTTGGGAGACACAATGTACCTTTCCCAAGGCAATTCCCTACCCTTGGGAGACACAATGCACCTTGCACAAGGCAATTCACTCCCTTGGGAGACGCAATGTACGTTGCCAAAGGCAATTCACTACCCTTGGGAGACAAAATGTACCTTGCCCAAGGCAATTCACTACCCTTGGGAGACACAATGTACCTTGCCCAAGGCAATTCCCTACCCTTGGGAGACACAATGTACCTTGGCCAAGGCAATTCACTACCCTTGGGAGACACAATGCACCTTGTCCAAGGCAATTCACTACCCTTGGGTGACACAGTGTACCTTGCCCAAGGCAATTCACTACCCTTGTGTGACACAATGTACTTTGCCAAAGGCAATTCACTACCCTTGGGAAACACAATGCACCTTGCCCAAGGCAATTCACTACCCTTGGGAGACACAATGTACCTTGCCCAAGGCAATTCACTACCCTTGGGAGACACAATGTACCTTGCCCAAGGCAATTCACTAGCCTTGGGAGACACAATGTACTTTGGCCAAGGCAATTGACTACCCTTGGGAGACATATTGTAGCTTGACCAAGGCAATTCACTCCCCTTGGGAGGCACAATGTACCTTGCCCAAGGCAATTCACTACTCTTGGGAGACACAATGTACCTTGCCCAAGGCAATTCACTACGCTTGGGAGACACAATGTACCTTTCCCAAGGCAATTCCCTACCCTTGGGAGACACAATGCACCATGCACAAGGCAATTCACTCCTTTGGGAGACGCAATGTACGTTGCCAAAGGCAATTCACTACCCTTGGGAGACAAAATGTACCTTGCCCAAGGCAATTCACTACCCTTGGGAGACACAATGTACCTTGCCCAAGGCAATTCACTACCCTTGTGTGACACAATGTACTTTGCCAAAGGCAATTCACTACCCTTGGGAAACACAATGCACCTTGCCCAAGGCAATTCACTACCCTTGGGAGACATATTGTAGCTTGACCAAGGCAATTCACTCCCCTTGGGAGGCACAATGCACCTTGCCCAAGGCAATTCACTACCCTTGGGAGACACAATGTACCTTGCTCAAGGCAATTCACTACCCTTGGGAGACACAATGCACCTTGCACAACGCAATTCACTACCCTTAAGAGACAATGTACCTTGCCCAAGGCAATTCACTACCCTTGGGAGACACAATGCACCTTGCACAACGCAATTCACTACCCTTGAGAGACAATGTACATTGCCCAAGGCAATTCACTACCCTTGGGTGACACAATGTACCTTGCCCAAGGCAATTCACTACCCTTGGGAGACACAATGCACCTTGCCCAAGGCAATTCACTACCCTTGGGAGACACAATGCACCTTGCCCAAGGTAATTTACTTCCCTTGGGAGACACAATGTACCTTGCCCAAGGCAATTCACTACCCTTGGGAGACACAATGTACCTTGCCCAAGGCAATTCACTACCCTTGGGAGACACAATGCACCTTGCCCAAGGCAATTCACTACCCTTAGGAGACATAATGTACCTTGCCCAAGGCAATTCACTACCCTTGGGAGACACAATGTACCTTGCCCAAGGCAATTCACTACCCTTGGGAGACACAATGTACCTGGCCCAAGGCAATTCACTACCCTTGGGAGACACAATGTACCTTGCCCAAGGCAATTCACTACCCTTGGGAGACACAATGTACCTTGCCCAAGGTAATTCACTACCCTTGGGATACACAATGTACATTGCCCAAGGCAACTCACTTCCTTGGGAGACACAATGTACCTTGCCCAAGGCAATTCACTTCCCTTGAGAGACACAATGCACCTTGCCAAAGGCAATTCACTACCCTTGGGAGACACAATGTACATTGCCCAAGGTAATTCACTACCCTTGGGTGACACAATGTACCTTCCCCAAGGCAATTCACTACCCTTGGGAGACACAATGCACCTTGCCCAAGGCAATTGACTACCCTTGGGAGACACAATGTACCTTGCCGAAGGCAATTCACTACCCTTGGGATACACAATGTACATTGCCCAAGGCAACTCACTTCCTTGGGAGACACAATGTACCTTGCCCAAGGCAATTCACTTCCCTTGAGAGACACAATGCACCTTGCCAAAGGCAATTCACTACCCTTGGGAGACACAATGTACATTGCCCAAGGTAATTCACTACCCTTGGGTGACACAATGTACCTTCCCCAAGGCAATTCACTACCCTTGGGAGACACAATGCACCTTGCCCAAGGCAATTGACTACCCTTGGGAGACACAATGTACCTTGCCCAAGGCAATTCACTACCCTTGGAAGACACAATGTACCTTGCCCAAGGCAATTGACTACCCTTGGGAGACACAATGTACCTTGACCAAGGCAATTCACTTCCCTTGGGAGACACAATGTACCTTGCCCAAGGCAATTCACTACCCTTGGAAGACACAATGCACCTTGCCCAAGGCAATTCACTACCCTTAGGAGACATAATGTACCTTGCCCAAGGCAATTCACTACCCTTGGGAGACACAATGTACCTTGCCCAAGGCAATTCACTACCCTTGGGAGACACAATGTACATTGCCCAAGGTAATTCACTACCCTTGGGTGACACAATGTACCTTCCCCAAGGCAATTCACTACCCTTGGGAGACACAATGCACCTTGCCCAAGGCAATTGACTACCCTTGGGAGACACAATGTACCTTGCCCAAGGCAATTCACTACCCTTGGAAGACACAATGTACCTTGCCCAAGGCAATTGACTACCCTTGGGAGACACAATGTACCTTGACCAAGGCAATTCACTTCCCTTGGGAGACACAATGTACCTTGCCCAAGGCAATTCACTACCCTTGGAAGACACAATGCACCTTGCCCAAGGCAATTCACTACCCTTGGGAGACACAATGTACCTTGCCCAAGGCAATTCACTACCCTTGGGAGACACAATGCACCTTGCCCAAGGCAATTCACTACCCTTGGGAGACACAATGTACCTTGCCCAAGGCAATTCACTACCCTTGGGAGACACATTGTAGCTTGACCAAGGCAATTCACTCCCCTTGGGAGGCACAATGTACCTTGCCCAAGGCAATTCACTACTCTTGGGAGACACAATGTACCTTGCCCAAGGCAATTCACTACGCTTGGGAGACACAATGTACCTTTCCCAAGGCAATTCCCTACCCTTGGGAGACACAATGCACCTTGCACAAGGCAATTCACTCCCTTGGGAGACACAATGTACCTTGCCCAAGGCAATTCACTACCCTTGGAAGACACAATGTACCTTGCCCAAGGCAATTGACTACCCTTGGGAGACACAATGTACCTTGACCAAGGCAATTCACTTCCCTTGGGAGACACAATGTACCTTGCCCAAGGCAATTCACTACCCTTGGAAGACACAATGCACCTTGCCCAAGGCAATTAACTACCCTTGGGAGACACAATGTACCTTGCCCAAGGCAATTCACTACCCTTGGGAGACACAATGCACCTTGCCCAAGGCAATTCACTACCCTTGGGAGACACAATGTACCTTGCCCAAGGCAATTCACTACCCTTGGGAGACACATTGTAGCTTGACCAAGGCAATTCACTCCCCTTGGGAGGCACAATGTACCTTGCCCAAGGCAATTGACTACCCTTGGGAGACATATTGTAGCTTGACCAAGGCAATTCACTCCCCTTGGGAGGCACAATGTACCTTGCCCAAGGCAATTCACTACTCTTGGGAGACACAATGTACCTTGCCCAAGGCAATTCACTACGCTTGGGAGACACAATGTACCTTTCCCAAGGCAATTCCCTACCCTTGGGAGACACAATGCACCTTGCACAAGGCAATTCACTCCCTTGGGAGACGCAATGTACGTTGCCAAAGGCAATTCACTACCCTTGGGAGACAAAATGTACCTTGCCCAAGGCAATTCACTACCCTTGGGAGACACAATGTACCTTGCCCAAGGCAATTCACTACCCTTGTGTGACACAATGTACTTTGCCAAAGGCAATTCACTACCCTTGGGAAACACAATGCACCTTGCCCAAGGCAATTCACTACCCTTGGGAGACATATTGTAGCTTGACCAAGGCAATTCACTCCCCTTGGGAGGCACAATGTACCTTGCCCAAGGCAATTCACTACTCTTGGGAGACACAATGTACCTTGCCCAAGCCAATTCACTACGCTTGGGAGACACAATGTACCTTTCCCAAGGCAATTCCCTACCCTTGGGAGACACAATGCACCTTGCACAAGGCAATTCACTCCCTTGGGAGACGCAATGTACGTTGCCAAAGGCAATTCACTACCCTTGGGAGACAAAATGTACCTTGCCCAAGGCAATTCACTACCCTTGGGAGACACAATGTACCTTGCCCAAGGCAATTCCCTACCCTTGGGAGACACAATGTACCTTGGCCAAGGCAATTCACTACCCTTGGGAGACACAATGCACCTTGTCCAAGGCAATTCACTACCCTTGGGTGACACAGTGTACCTTGCCCAAGGCAATTCACTACCCTTGTGTGACACAATGTACTTTGCCAAAGGCAATTCACTACCCTTGGAAAACACAATGCACCTTGCCCAAGGCAATTCACTACCCTTGGGAGACACAATGTACCTTGCCCAAGGCAATTCACTACCCTTGGGAGACACAATGTACCTTGCCCAAGGCAATTCACTAGCCTTGGGAGACACAATGTACTTTGGCCAAGGCAATTGACTACCCTTGGGAGACATATTGTAGCTTGACCAAGGCAATTCACTCCCCTTGGGAGGCACAATGTACCTTGCCCAAGGCAATTCACTACTCTTGGGAGACACAATGTACCTTGCCCAAGGCAATTCACTACGCTTGGGAGACACAATGTACCTTTCCCAAGGGAATTCCCTACCCTTGGGAGACACAATGCACCTTGCACAAGGCAATTCACTCCCTTGGGAGACGCAATGTACGTTGCCAAAGGCAATTCACTACCCTTGGGAGACAAAATGTACCTTGCCCAAGGCAATTCACTACCCTTGGGCGACACAATGTACCTTGCCCAAGGCAATTCACTACCCTTGTGTGACAAAATGTACTTTGCCAAAGGCAATTCACTACCCTTGGGAAACACAATGCACCTTGCCCAAGGCAATTCACTACCCTTGGGAGACATATTGTAGCTTGACCAAGGCAATTCACTCCCCTTGGGAGGCACAATGCACCTTGCCCAAGGCAATTCACTACCCTTGGGAGACACAATGTACCTTGCTCAAGGCAATTCACTACCCTTGGGAGACACAATGCACCTTGCACAACGCAATTCACTACCCTTAAAAGACAATGTACCTTGCCCAAGGCAATTCACTACCCTTGGGAGACACAATGCACCTTGCACAACGCAATTCACTACCCTTGAGAGACAATGTACATTGCCCAAGGCAATTCACTACCCTTGGGTGACACAATGTACCTTGCCCAAGGCAATTCACTACCCTTGGGAGACACAATGCACCTTGCCCAAGGCAATTCACTACCCTTGGGAGACACAATGCACCTTGCCCAAGGTAATTTACTTCCCTTGGGAGACACAATGTACCTTGCCCAAGGCAATTCACTACCCTTGGGAGACACAATGTACCTTGCCCAAGGCAATTCACTACCCTTGGGAGACACAATGCACCTTGCCCAAGGCAATTCACTACCCTTAGGAGACATAATGTACCTTGCCCAAGGCAATTCACTACCCTTGGGAGACACAATGTACCTTGCCCAAGGCAATTCACTACCCTTGGGAGACACAATGTACCTTGCCCAAGGCAATTCACTACCCTTGGGAGACACAATGTACCTGGCCCAAGGCAATTCACTACCCTTGGGAGACACAATGTACCTTGCCCAAGGCAATTCACTACCCTTGGGAGACACAATGTACCTTGCCCAAGGCAATTCACTACCCTTGGGATACACAATGTACATTGCCCAAGGCAACTCACTTCCTTGGGAGACACAATGTACCTTGCCCAAGGCAATTCACTTCCCTTGAGAGACACAATGCACCTTGCCAAAGGCAATTCACTACCCTTGGGAGACACAATGTACATTGCCCAAGGTAATTCACTACCCTTGGGTGACACAATGTACCTTCCCCAAGGCAATTCACTACCCTTGGGAGACACAATGCACCTTGCCCAAGGCAATTGACTACCCTTGGGAGACACAATGTACCTTGCCCAAGGCAATTCACTACCCTTGGAAGACACAATGTACCTTGCCCAAGGCAATTGACTACCCTTGGGAGACACAATGTACCTTGACCAAGGCAATTCACTTCCCTTGGGAGACACAATGTACCTTGCCCAAGGCAATTCACTACCCTTGGAAGACACAATGCACCTTGCCCAAGGCAATTCACTACCCTTAGGAGACATAATGTACCTTGCCCAAGGCAATTCACTACCCTTGGGAGACACAATGTACCTTGCCCAAGGCAATTCACTACCCTTGGGAGACACAATGTACATTGCCCAAGGTAATTCACTACCCTTGGGTGACACAATGTACCTTCCCCAAGGCAATTCACTACCCTTGGGAGACACAATGCACCTTGCCCAAGGCAATTGACTACCCTTGGGAGACACAATGTACCTTGCCCAAGGCAATTCACTACCCTTGGAAGACACAATGTACCTTGCCCAAGGCAATTGACTACCCTTGGGAGACACAATGTACCTTGACCAAGGCAATTCACTTCCCTTGGGAGACACAATGTACCTTGCCCAAGGCAATTCACTACCCTTGGAAGACACAATGCACCTTGCCCAAGGCAATTCACTACCCTTGGGAGACACAATGTACCTTGCCCAAGGCAATTCACTACCCTTGGGAGACACAATGCACCTTGCCCAAGGCAATTCACTACCCTTGGGAGACACAATGTACCTTGCCCAAGGCAATTCACTACCCTTGGGAGACACATTGTAGCTTGACCAAGGCAATTCACTCCCCTTGGGAGGCACAATGTACCTTGCCCAAGGCAATTCACTACTCTTGGGAGACACAATGTACCTTGCCCAAGGCAATTCACTACGCTTGGGAGACACAATGTACCTTTCCCAAGGCAATTCCCTACCCTTGGGAGACACAATGCACCTTGCACAAGGCAATTCACTCCCTTGGGAGACACAATGCACCTTGCCCAAGGCAATTGACTACCCTTGGGAGACACAATGTACCTTGCCCAAGGCAATTCACTACCCTTGGAAGACACAATGTACCTTGCCCAAGGCAATTGACTACCCTTGGGAGACACAATGTACCTTGACCAAGGCAATTCACTTCCCTTGGGAGACACAATGTACCTTGCCCAAGGCAATTCACTACCCTTGGAAGACACAATGCACCTTGCCCAAGGCAATTAACTACCCTTGGGAGACACAATGTACCTTGCCCAAGGCAATTCACTACCCTTGGGAGACACAATGCACCTTGCCCAAGGCAATTCACTACCCTTGGGAGACACAATGTACCTTGCCCAAGGCAATTCACTACCCTTGGGAGACACATTGTAGCTTGACCAAGGCAATTCACTCCCCTTGGGAGGCACAATGTACCTTGCCCAAGGCAATTCACTACTCTTGGGAGACACAATGTACCTTGCCCAAGGCAATTCACTACGCTTGGGAGACACAATGTACCTTTCCCAAGGCAATTCCCTACCCTTGGGAGACACAATGCACCTTGCACAAGGCAATTCACTCCCTTGGGAGACGCAATGTACGTTGCCAAAGGCAATTCACTACCCTTGGGAGACAAAATGTACCTTGCCCAAGGCAATTCACTACCCTTGGGAGACACAATGTACCTTGCCCAAGGCAATTCCCTACCCTTGGGAGACACAATGTACCTTGGCCAAGGCAATTCACTACCCTTGGGAGACACAATGCACCTTGTCCAAGGCAATTCACTACCCTTGGGTGACACAGTGTACCTTGCCCAAGGCAATTCACTACCCTTGTGTGACACAATGTACTTTGCCAAAGGCAATTCACTACCCTTGGGAAACACAATGCACCTTGCCCAAGGCAATTCACTACCCTTGGGAGACACAATGTACCTTGCCCAAGGCAATTCACTACCCTTGGGAGACACAATGTACCTTGCCCAAGGCAATTCACTAGCCTTGGGAGACACAATGAACTTTGGCCAAGGCAATTGACTACCCTTGGGAGACATATTGTAGCTTGACCAAGGCAATTCACTCCCCTTGGGAGGCACAATGTACCTTGCCCAAGGCAATTCACTACTCTTGGGAGACACAATGTACCTTGCCCAAGGCAATTCACTACGCTTGGGAGACACAATGTAACTTTCCCAAGGCAATTCCCTACCCTTGGGAGACACAATGTACCTTGCACAAGGCAATTCACTCCCTTGGGAGACGCAATGTACGTTGCCAAAGGCAATTCACTACCCTTGGGAGACAAAATGTACCTTGCCCAAGGCAATTCACTACCCTTGGGAGACACAATGTACCTTGCCCAAGGCAATTCCCTACCCTTGGGAGACACAATGCACCTTGTCCAAGGCAATTCACTACCCTTGGGTGACACAGTGTACCTTGCCCAAGGCAATTCACTACCCTTGTGTGACACAATGTACTTTGCCAAAGGCAATTCACTACCCTTGGGAAACACAATGCACCTTGCCCAAGGCAATTCACTACCCTTGGGAGACATATTGTAGCTTGACCAAGGCAATTCACTCCCCTTGGGAGGCACAATGTACCTTGCCCAAGGCAATTCACTACTCTTGGGAGACACAATGTACCTTGCCCAAGGCAATTCACTACGCTTGGGAGACACAATGTACCTTGCCCAAGGCAATTCCCTACCCTTGGGAGAGACAATGCACCTTGCCCAAGGCAATTCAATACTCATGGGAAACACAATGTAACTTGCCCAAGGCAATTCACTACCCTTGGGAGACACAATGTACCTTGCCCAAGGCAATTCACTACCCTTTGGAGACACAATGTACCTTGCCCAAGGCAATTGATTACCCTTGGGAGGCACAATGTACCTTGCCCAAGGCAATTCACTTCCTTGGGAGACACAATGCACCTTGCCAAAGGCAATTCACTACCCTTGGGAGACACAATGTACATTGCCCAAGGCAATTCACTACCCTTGGGTGACACAATGTACCTTGCCCAAGGCAATTCACTACCCTTGGGAGACACAATGTACCTTGCCCAAGGCAATTCACTACCCTTGGGTGACACAATGTACCTTGCCCAAGGCAATTCACTACCCTTGGGAGACACAATGCACCTTGCCCAAGGCAATTCACTACCCTTGGGAGACACAATGCACCTTGCCCAAGGTAATTTACTTCCCTTGGGAGACACAATGTACCTTGCCTAGGCAATTCACTACCCTTGGGAGACACAATGTACCTTGCCCAAGGCAATTCACTACCCTTGGGAGACACAATGCACCTTGCCCAAGGCAATTCACTACCCTTAGGAGACATAATGTACCTTGCCCAAGGCAATTCACTACCCTTGGGAGACACAATGTACCTTGCCCAAGGCAATTCACTACCCTTGGGAGACACAATGTACCTTGCCCAAGACAATTCACTACCCTTGGGAGACACAATGTACCTGGCCCAAGGCAATTCACTACCCTTGGGAGACACAATGTACCTTGCCCAAGGCAATTCACTACCCTTGGGAGACACAATGTACCTTGCCCAAGGCAATTCACTACCCTTGGGATACACAATGTACATTGCCCAAGGCAACTCACTTCCTTGGGAGACACAATGTACCTTGCCCAAGGCAATTCACTTCCCTTGAGAGACACAATGCACCTTGCCAAAGGCAATTCACTACCCTTGGGAGACACAATGTACATTGCCCAAGGTAATTCACTACCCTTGGGTGACACAATGTACCTTCCCCAAGGCAATTCACTACCCTTGGGAGACACAATGCACCTTTCCCAAGGCAATTGACAACCCTTGGGAGACACAATGTACCTTGCCCAAGGCAATTCACTACCCTTGGAAGACACAATGTACCTTGCCCAAGGCAATTGACTACCCTTGGGAGACACAATGTACCTTGACCAAGGCAATTCACTTCCCTTGGGAGACACAATGTACCTTGCCCAAGGCAATTCACTACCCTTGGAAGACACAATGCACCTTGCCCAAGGCAATTCACTACCCTTAGGAGACATAATGTACCTTGCCCAAGGCAATTCACTACCCTTGGGAGACACAATGTACCTTGCCCAAGGCAATTCACTACCCTTGGGAGACACAATGCACCTTGCCCAAGGCAATTCACTACCCTTGGGAGACACAATGTACCTTGCCCAAGGCAATTCACTACCCTTGGGAGACACATTGTAGCTTGACCAAGGCAATTCACTCCCCTTGGGAGGCACAATGTACCTTGCCCAAGGCAATTCACTACTCTTGGGAGACACAATGTACCTTGCCCAAGGCAATTCACTACGCTTGGGAGACACAATGTACCTTTCCCAAGGCAATTCCCTACCCTTGGGAGACACAATGCACCTTGCACAAGGCAATTCACTCCCTTGGGAGACGCAATGTACGTTGCCAAAGGCAATTCACTACGCTTGGGAGACACAATGTACCTTTCCCAAGGCAATTCCCTACCCTTGGGAGACACAATGCACCTTGCACAAGGCAATTCACTCCCTTGGGAGACACAATGTACCTTGGCCAAGGCAATTCACTACCCTTGGGAGACACAATGCACCTTGTCCAAGGCAATTCACTACCTTTGGGTGACACAGTGTACCTTGCCCAAGGCAATTCACTACCCTTGTGTGACACAATGTACTTTGCCAAAGGCAATTCACTACCCTTGGGAAACACAATGCACCTTGCCCAAGGCAATTCACTACCCTTGGGAGACACAATGTACCTTGCCCAAGGCAATTCACTACCCTTGGGAGACACAATGTCCCTTGCCCAAGGCAATTCACTAGCCTTGGGAGACACAATGTACTTTGGCCAAGGCAATTGACTACCCTTGGGAGACATATTGTAGCTTGACCAAGGCAATTCACTCCCCTTGGGAGGCACAATGTACCTTGCCCAAGGCAATTCACTACTCTTGGGAGACACAATGTACCTTGCCCAAGGCAATTCACTACGCTTGGGAGACACAATGTACCTTTCCCAAGGCAATTCCCTACCCTTGGGAGACACAATGCACCTTGCACAAGGCAATTCACTCCCTTGGGAGACGCAATGTACGTTGCCAAAGGCAATTCACTACCCTTGGGAGGCACAATGTACCTTGCCCAAGGCAATTCACTACCCTTGGGAGACACAATGTACCTTGCCCAAGGCAATTCACTACCCTTGGGTGACACAATGTACCTTGCCCAAGGCAATTCACTACCCTTGGGAGACACAATGCACCTTGCCCAAGGCAATTCACTACCCTTGGGAGACACAATGCACCTTGCCCAAGGTAATTTACTTCCCTTGGGAGACACAATGTACCTTGCCTAGGCAATTCACTACCCTTGGGAGACACAATGTACCTTGCCCAAGGCAATTCACTACCCTTGGGAGACACAATGCACCTTGCCCAAGGCAATTCACTACCCTTAGGAGACACAATGTACCTTGCCCAAGGCAATTCACTACCCTTGGGATACACAATGTACATTGCCCAAGGCAACTCACTTCCTTGGGAGACACAATGTACCTTGCCCAAGGCAATTCACTTCCCTTGAGAGACACAATGCACCTTGCCAAAGGCAATTCACTACCCTTGGGAGACACAATGTACATTGCCCAAGGTAATTCACTACCCTTGGGTGACACAATGTACCTTCCCCAAGGCAATGCACTACCCTTGGGAGACACAATGCACCTTTCCCAAGGCAATTGACTACCCTTGGGAGACACAATGTACCTTGCCCAAGGCAATTCACTACCCTTGGAAGACACAATGTACCTTGCCCAAGGCAATTGACTACCCTTGGGAGACACAATGTACCTTGACCAAGGCAATTCACTTCCCTTGGGAGACACAATGTACCTTGCCCAAGGCAATTCACTACCCTTGGAAGACACAATGCACCTTGCCCAAGGCAATTCACTACCCTTAGGAGACATAATGTACCTTGCCCAAGGCAATTCACTACCCTTGGGAGACACAATGTACCTTGCCCAAGGCAATTCACTACCCTTGGGAGACACAATGCACCTTGCCCAAGGCAATTCACTACCCTTGGGAGACACAATGTACCTTGCCCAAGGCAATTCACTACCCTTGGGAGACACATTGTAGCTTGACCAAGGCAATTCACTCCCCTTGGGAGGCACAATGTACCTTGCCCAAGGCAATTCACTACTCTTGGGAGACACAATGTACCTTGCCCAAGGCAATTCACTACGCTTGGGAGACACAATGTACCTTTCCCAAGGCAATTCCCTACCCTTGGGAGACACAATGCACCTTGCACAAGGCAATTCACTCCCTTGGGAGACGCAATGTACGTTGCCAAAGGCAATTCACTACGCTTGGGAGACACAATGTACCTTTCCCAAGGCAATTCCCTACCCTTGGGAGACACAATGCACCTTGCACAAGGCAATTCACTCCCTTGGGAGACACAATGTACCTTGGCCAAGGCAATTCACTACCCTTGGGAGACACAATGCACCTTGTCCAAGGCAATTCACTACCTTTGGGTGACACAGTGTACCTTGCCCAAGGCAATTCACTACCCTTGTGTGACACAATGTACTTTGCCAAAGGCAATTCACTACCCTTGGGAAACACAATGCACCTTGCCCAAGGCAATTCACTACCCTTGGGAGACACAATGTACCTTCCCCAAGGCAATTCACTACCCTTGGGAGACACAATGTCCCTTGCCCAAGGCAATTCACTAGCCTTGGGAGACACAATGTACTTTGGCCAAGGCAATTGACTACCCTTGGGAGACATATTGTAGCTTGACCAAGGCAATTCACTCCCCTTGGGAGGCACAATGTACCTTGCCCAAGGCAATTCACTACTCTTGGGAGACACAATGTACCTTGCCCAAGGCAATTCACTACGCTTGGGAGACACAATGTACCTTTCCCAAGGCAATTCCATACCCTTGGGAGACACAATGCACCTTGCACAAGGCAATTCACTCCCTTGGGAGACGCAAAGTACGTTGCCAAAGGCAATTCACTACCCTTGGGAGGCACAATGTACCTTGCCCAAGGCAATTCACTACTCTTGGGAGACACAATGTACCTTGCCCAAGGCAATTCACTACGCTTGGGAGACACAATGTACCTTGCCCAAGGCAATTCCCTACCCTTGGGAGAGACAATGCACCTTGCCCAAGGCAATTCAATACTCATGGGAAACACAATGTAACTTGCCCAAGGCAATTCACTACCCTTGGGAGACACAATGTACCTTGCCCAAGGCAATTCACTACCCTTTGGAGACACAATGTACCTTGCCCAAGGCAATTGATTACCCTTGGGAGGCACAATGTACCTTGCCCAAGGCAATTCACTTCCTTGGGAGACACAATGCACCTTGCCAAAGGCAATTCACTACCCTTGGGAGACACAATGTACATTGCCCAAGGCAATTCACTACCCTTGGGTGACACAATGTACCTTGCCCAAGGCAATTCACTACCTTTGGGAGACACAATGTACCTTGCCCAAGGCAATTCACTACTCTTGGGAGACACAATGTACCTTGCCCAAGGCAATTCACTTCCCTTGGGAGACACAATGTACCTTGCCCAAGGCAATTCACTACCCTTGGGAGACACAATGTACCTTGCCCAAGGCAATTCACTACCCTTGGGTGACACAATGTACCTTGCCCAAGGCAATTCACTACCCTTGGGAGACACAATGCACCTTGCCCAAGGCAATTCACTACCCTTGGGAGACACAATGCACCTTGCCCAAGGTAATTTACTTCCCTTGGGAGACACAATGTACCTTGCCCAAGGCAATTCACTACCCTTGGGAGACACAATGTACCTTGCCCAAGGCAATTCACTACCCTTGGGAGACACAATGTACCTTGCCCAAGGCAATTCACTACCCTTGGGAGACACAATGCACCTTGCCCAAGGCAATTCACTACCCTTGGGAGACACAATGCACCTTGCCCAAGGTAATTTACTTCCCTTGGGAGACACAATGTACCTTGCCCAAGGCAATTCACTACCCTTGGGAGACACAATGTACCTTGCCCAAGGCAATTCACTACCCTTGGGAGACACAATGCACCTTGCCCAAGGCAATTCACTACCCTTAGGAGACATAATGTACCTTGCCCAAGGCAATTCACTACCCTTGGGAGACACAATGTACCTTGCCCAAGGCAATTCACTACCCTTGGGAGACACAATGTACCTTGCCCAAGGCAATTCACTACCCTTGGGAGACACAATGTACCTGGCCCAAGGCAATTCACTACCCTTGGGAGACACAATGTACCTTGCCCAAGGCAATTCACTACCCTTGGGAGACACAATGTACCTTGCCCAAGGCAATTCACTACCCTTGGGATACACAATGTACATTGCCCAAGGCAACTCACTTCCTTGGGAGACACAATGTACCTTGCCCAAGGCAATTCACTTCCCTTGAGAGACACAATGCACCTTGCCAAAGGCAATTCACTACCCTTGGGAGACACAATGTACATTGCCCAAGGTAATTCACTACCCTTGGGTGACACAATGTACCTTCCCCAAGGCAATTCACTACCCTTGGGAGACACAATGCACCTTGCCCAACGCAATTGACTACCCTTGGGAGACACAATGTACCTTGCCCAAGGCAATTCACTACCCTTGGAAGACACAATGT
This sequence comes from Petromyzon marinus, assembly GCF_048934315.1. Classification (NCBI taxonomy): domain Eukaryota; kingdom Metazoa; phylum Chordata; class Hyperoartia; order Petromyzontiformes; family Petromyzontidae; genus Petromyzon; species Petromyzon marinus. Next base: position 4,103,611 of record NC_133685.1, read on the forward strand.
ACCTTGCCCAAGGCAATTGACTACCCTTGGGAGACACAATGTACCTTGACCAAGGCAATTCACTTCCCTTGGGAGACACAATGTACCTTGCCCAAGGCAATTCACTACCCTTGGAAGACACAATGCACCTTGCCCAAGGCAATTCACTACCCTTAGGAGACATAATGTACCTTGCCCAAGGCAATTCACTACCCTTGGGAGACACAATGTACCTTGCCCAAGGCAATTCACTACCCTTGGGAGACACAATGCACCTTGCCCAAGGCAATTCACTACCCTTGGGAGACACAATGTACCTTGCCCAAGGCAATTCACTACCCTTGGGAGACACATTGTAGCTTGACCAAGGCAATTCACTCCCCTTGGGAGGCACAATGTACCTTGCCCAAGGCAATTCACTACTCTTGGGAGACACAATGTACCTTGCCCAAGGCAATTCACTACGCTTGGGAGACACAATGTACCTTTCCCAAGGCAATTCCCTACCCTTGGGAGACACAATGCACCTTGCACAAGGCAATTCACTCCCTTGGGAGACGCAATGTACGTTGCCAAAGGCAATTCACTACCCTTGGGAGACAAAATGTACCTTGCCCAAGGCAATTCACTACCCTTGGGAGACACAATGTACCTTGCCCAAGGCAATTCCCTACCCTTGGGAGACACAATGTACCTTGGCCAAGGCAATTCACTACCCTTGGGTGACACAGTGTACCTTGCCCAAGGCAATTCACTACCCTTGTGTGACACAATGTACTTTGCCAAAGGCAATTCACTACCCTTGGGAAACACAATGCACCTTGCCCAAGGCAATTCACTACCCTTGGGAGACACAATGTACCTTGCCCAAGGCAATTCACTACCCTTGGGAGACACAATGTCCCTTGCCCAAGGCAATTCACTAGCCTTGGGAGACACAATGTACTTTGGCCAAGGCAATTGACTACCCTTGGGAGACATATTGTAGCTTGACCAAGGCAATTCACTCCCCTTGGGAGGCACAATGTACCTTGCCCAAGGCAATTCACTACTCTTGGGAGACACAATGTACCTTGCCCAAGGCAATTCACTACGCTTGGGAGACACAATGTACCTTTCCCAAGGCAATTCCCTACCCTTGGGAGACACAATGCACCTTGCACAAGGCAATTCACTCCCTTGGGAGACGCAATGTACGTTGCCAAAGGCAATTCACTACCCTTGGGAGACAAAATGTACCTTGCCCAAGGCAATTCACTACCCTTGGGAGACACAATGTACCTTGCCCAAGGCAATTCCCTACCCTTGGGAGACACAATGCACCTTGTCCAAGGCAATTCACTACCCTTGGGTGACACAGTGTACCTTGCCCAAGGCAATTCACTACCCTTGTGTGACACAATGTACTTTGCCAAAGGCAATTCACTACCCTTGGGAAACACAATGCACCTTGCCCAAGGCAATTCACTACCCTTGGGAGACATATTGTAGCTTGACCAAGGCAATTCACTCCCCTTGGGAGGCACAATGTACCTTGCCCAAGGCAATTCACTACTCTTGGGAGACACACTGTACCTTGCCCAAGGCAATTCACTACGCTTGGGAGACACAATGTACCTTGCCCAAGGCAATTCCCTACCCTTGGGAGAGACAATGCACCTTGCCCAAGGCAATTCAATACTCATGGGAAACACAATGTAACTTGCCCAAGGCAATTCACTACCCTTGGGAGACACAATGTACCTTGCCCAAGGCAATTCACTACCCTTTGGAGACACAATGTACCTTGCCCAAGGCAATTGATTACCCTTGGGAGGCACAATGTACCTTGCCCAAGGCAATTCACTTCCTTGGGAGACACAATGCACCTTGCCAAAGGCAATTCATTACCCTTGGGAGACACAATGTACATTGCCCAAGGCAATTCACTACCCTTGGGTGACACAATGTACCTTGCCCAAGGCAATTCACTACCCTTGGGAGACACAATGTACCCTGCCCAAGGCAATTCACTACCCTTGGGAGACACAATGTACCTTGCCCAAGGCAATTCACTACCCTTGTGTGACACAATGTACTTTGCCAAAGGCAATTCACTACCCTTGGGAAACACAATGCACCTTGCCCAAGGCAATTCACTACCCTTGGGAGACATATTGTAGCTTGACCAAGGCAATTCACTCCCCTTGGGAGGCACAATGCACCTTGCCCAAGGCAATTCACTACCCTTGGGAGACACAATGTACCTTGCTCAAGGCAATTCACTACCCTTGGGAGACACAATGCACCTTGCACAACGCAATTCACTACCCTTAAGAGACAATGTACCTTGCCCAAGGCAATTCACTACCCTTGGGAGACACAATGCACCTTGCACAACGCAATTCACTACCCTTGAGAGACAATGTACATTGCCCAAGGCAATTCACTACCCTTGGGTGACACAATGTACCTTGCCCAAGGCAATTCACTACCCTTGGGAGACACAATGCACCTTGCCCAAGGCAATTCACTACCCTTGGGAGACACAATGCACCTTGCCCAAGGTAATTTACTTCCCTTGGGAGACACAATGTACCTTGCCCAAGGCAATTCACTACCCTTGGGAGACACAATGTACCTTGCCCAAGGCAATTCACTACCCTTGGGAGACACAATGCACCTTGCCCAAGGCAATTCACTACCCTTAGGAGACATAATGTACCTTGCCCAAGGCAATTCACTACCCTTGGGAGACACAATGTACCTTGCCCAAGGCAATTCACTACCCTTGGGAGACACAATGTACCTTGCCCAAGGCAATTCACTACCCTTGGGAGACACAATGTACCTTGCCCAAGGCAATTCACTACCCTTGGGATACACAATGTACATTGCCCAAGGCAACTCACTTCCTTGGGAGACACAATGTACCTTGCCCAAGGCAATTCACTTCCCTTGAGAGACACAATGCACCTTGCCAAAGGCAATTCACTACCCTTGGGAGACACAATGTACATTGCCCAAGGTAATTCACTACCCTTGGGTGACACAATGTACCTTCCCCAAGGCAATTCACTACCCTTGGGAGACACAATGCACCTTGCCCAAGGCAATTGACTACCCTTGGGAGACACAATGTACCTTGCCCAAGGCAATTCACTACCCTTGGAAGACACAATGTACCTTGCCCAAGGCAATTGACTACCCTTGGGAGACACAATGTACCTTGACCAAGGCAATTCACTTCCCTTGGGAGACACAATGTACCTTGCCCAAGGCAATTCACTACCCTTGGAAGACACAATGCACCTTGCCCAAGGCAATTCACTACCCTTAGGAGACATAATGTACCTTGCCCAAGGCAATTCACTACCCTTGGGAGACACAATGTACCTTGCCCAAGGCAATTCACTACCCTTGGGAGACACAATGTACATTGCCCAAGGTAATTCACTACCCTTGGGTGACACAATGTACCTTCCCCAAGGCAATTCACTACCCTTGGGAGACACAATGCACCTTGCCCAAGGCAATTGACTACCCTTGGGAGACACAATGTACCTTGCCCAAGGCAATTCACTACCCTTGGAAGACACAATGTACCTTGCCCAAGGCAATTGACTACCCTTGGGAGACACAATGTACCTTGACCAAGGCAATTCACTTCCCTTGGGAGACACAATGTACCTTGCCCAAGGCAATTCACTACCCTTGGAAGACACAATGCACCTTGCCCAAGGCAATTCACTACCCTTGGGAGACACAATGTACCTTGCCCAGGGCAATTCACTACCCTTGGGAGACACAATGCACCTTGCCCAAGGCAATTCACTACCCTTGGGAGACACAATGTACCTTGCCCAAGGCAATTCACTACCCTTGGGAGACACATTGTAGCTTGACCAAGGCAATTCACTCCCCTTGGGAGGCACAATGTACCTTGCCCAAGGCAATTCACTACTCTTGGGAGACACAATGTACCTTGCCCAAGGCAATTCACTACGCTTGGGAGACACAATGTACCTTTCCCAAGGCAATTCCCTACCCTTGGGAGACACAATGCACCTTGCACAAGGCAATTCACTCCCTTGGGAGACGCAATGTACGTTGCCAAAGGCAATTCACTACCCTTGGGAGACAAAATGTACCTTGCCCAAGGCAATTCACTACCCTTGGGAGACACAATGTACCTTGCCCAAGGCAATTCCCTACCCTTGGGAGACACAATGTACCTTGGCCAAGGCAATTCACTACCCTTGGGAGACACAATGCACCTTGTCCAAGGCAATTCACTACCCTTGGGTGACACAGTGTACCTTGCCCAAGGCAATTCACTACCCTTGTGTGACACAATGTACTTTGCCAAAGGCAATTCACTACCCTTGGGAAACACAATGCACCTTGCCCAAGGCAATTCACTACCCTTGGGAGACACAATGTACCTTGCCAAAGGCAATTCACTACCCTTGGGAGACACAATGTACCTTGCCCAAGGCAATTCACTAGCCTTGGGAGACACAATGTACTTTGGCAAAGGCAATTGACTACCCTTGGGAGACATATTGTAGCTTGACCAAGGCAATTCACTCCCCTTGGGAGGCACAATGTACCTTGCCCAAGGCAATTCACTACTCTTGGGAGACACAATGTACCTTGCCCAAGGCAATTCACTACGCTTGGGAGACACAATGTACCTTTCCCAAGGCAATTCCCTACCCTTGGGAGACACAATGCACCTTGCACAAGGCAATTCACTCCCTTGGGAGACGCAATGTACGTTGCCAAAGGCAATTCACTACCCTTGGGAGACAAAATGTACCTTGCACAAGGCAATTCACTACCCTTGGGAGACACAATGTACCTTGCCCAAGGCAATTCACTACCCTTGTGTGACACAATGTACTTTGCCAAAGGCAATTCACTACCCTTGGGAAACACAATGCACCTTGCCCAAGGCAATTCACTACCCTTGGGAGACATATTGTAGCTTGACCAAGGCAATTCACTCCCCTTGGGAGGCACGATGTACCTTGCCCAAGGCAATTCACTACTCTTGGGAGACACAATGTACCTTGCCCAAGCCAATTCACTACGCTTGGGAGACACAATGTACCTTTCCCAAGGCAATTCCCTACCCTTGGGAGACACAATGCACCTTGCACAAGGCAATTCACTCCCTTGGGAGACGCAATGTACGTTGCCAAAGGCAATTCACTACCCTTGGGAGACAAAATGTACCTTGCCCAAGGCAATTCACTACCCTTGGGAGACACAATGTACCTTGCCCAAGGCAATTCCCTACCCTTGGGAGACACAATGTACCTTGGCCAAGGCAATTCACTACCCTTGGGAGACACAATGCACCTTGTCCAAGGCAATTCACTACCCTTGGGTGACACAGTGTACCTTGCCCAAGGCAATTCACTACCCTTGTGTGACACAATGTACTTTGCCAAAGGCAATTCACTACCCTTGGGAAACACAATGCACCTTGCCCAAGGCAATTCACTACCCTTGGGAGACACAATGTACCTTGCCCAAGGCAATTCACTACCCTTGGGAGACACAATGTACCTTGCCCAAGGCAATTCACTAGCCTTGGGAGACACAATGTACTTTGGCCAAGGCAATTGACTACCCTTTTGAGACATATTGTAGCTTGACCAAGGCAATTCACTCCCCTTGGGAGGCACAATGTACCTTGCCCAAGGCAATTCACTACTCTTGGGAGACACAATGTACCTTGCCCAAGGCAATTCACTACGCTTGGGAGACACAATGTACCTTTCCCAAGGCAATTCCCTACCCTTGGGAGACACAATGCACCTTGCACAAGGCAATTCACTCCCTTGGGAGACGCAATGTACGTTGCCAAAGGCAATTCACTACCCTTGGGAGACAAAATGTACCTTGCCCAAGGCAATTCACTACCCTTGGGCGACACAATGTACCTTGCCCAAGGCAATTCACTACCCTTGTGTGACACAATGTACTTTGCCAAAGGCAATTCACTACCCTTGGGAAACACAATGCACCTTGCCCAAGGCAATTCACTACCCTTGGGAGACATATTGTAGCTTGACCAAGGCAATTCACTCCCCTTGGGAGGCACAATGCACCTTGCCCAAGGCAATTCACTACCCTTGGGAGACACAATGTACCTTGCTCAAGGCAATTCACTACCCTTGGGAGACACAATGCACCTTGCACAACGCAATTCACTACCCTTAAGAGACAATGTACCTTGCCCAAGGCAATTCACTACCCTTGGGAGACACAATGCACCTTGCACAACGCAATTCACTACCCTTGGGAGACAATGTACATTGCCCAAGGCAATTCACTACCCTTGGGTGACACAATGTACCTTGCCCAAGGCAATTCACTACCCTTGGGAGACACAATGCACCTTGCCCAAGGTAATTTACTTCCCTTGGGAGACACAATGTACCTTGCCCAAGGCAATTCACTACTCTTGGGAGACACAATGTACCTTGCCCAAGGCAATTCACTACCCTTGGGAGACACAATGCACCTTGCCCAAGGCAATTCACTACCCTTAGGAGACATAATGTACCTTGCCCAAGGCAATTCACTACCCTTGGGAGACACAATGTACCTTGCCCAAGGCAATTCACTACCCTTGGGAGACACAATGTACCTTGCCCAAGGCAATTCACTACCCTTGGGAGACACAATGTACCTGGCCCAAGGCAATTCACTACCCTTGGGAGACACAATGTACCTTGCCCAAGGCAATTCACTACCCTTGGGAGACACAATGTACCTTGCCCAAGGCAATTCACTACCCTTGGGATACACAATGTACATTGCCCAAGGCAACTCACTTCCTTGGGAGACACAATGTACCTTGCCCAAGGCAATTCACTTCCCTTGAGAGACACAATGCACCTTGCCAAAGGCAATTCACTACCCTTGGGAGACACAATGTACATTGCCCAAGGTAATTCACTACCCTTGGGTGACACAATGTACCTTCCCCAAGGCAATTCACTACCCTTGGGAGACACAATGCACCTTGCCCAAGGCAATTGACTACCCTTGGGAGACACAATGTACCTTGCCCAAGGCAATTCACTACCCTTGGAAGGCACAATGTACCTTGCCCAAGGCAATTGACTACCCTTGGGAGACACAATGTACCTTGACCAAGGCAATTCACTTCCCTTGGGAGACACAATGTACTTTGGCCAAGGCAATTGACTACCCTTGGGAGACATATTGTAGCTTGACCAAGGCAATTCACTCCCCTTGGGAGGCACAATGTACCTTGCCCAAGGCAATTCACTACTCTTGGGAGACACAATGTACCTTGCCCAAGGCAATTCACTACGCTTGGGAGACACAATGTACCTTTCCCAAGGCAATTCCCTACCCTTGGGAGACACAATGCACCTTGCACAAGGCAATTCACTCCCTTGGGAGACGCAATGTACGTTGCCAAAGGCAATTCACTACCCTTGGGAGACAAAATGTACCTTGCCCAAGGCAATTCACTACCCTTGGGCGACACAATGTACCTTGCCCAAGGCAATTCACTACCCTTGTGTGACACAATGTACTTTGCCAAAGGCAATTCACTACCCTTGGGAAACACAATGCACCTTGCCCAAGGCAATTCACTACCCTTGGGAGACATATTGTAGCTTGACCAAGGCAATTCACTCCCCTTGGGAGGCACAATGCACCTTGCCCAAGGCAATTTACTACCCTTGGGAGACACAATGTACCTTGCTCAAGGCAATTCACTACCCTTGGGAGACACAATGCACCTTGCACAACGCAATTCACTACCCTTAAGAGACAATGTACCTTGCCCAAGGCAATTCACTACCCTTGGGAGACACAATGCACCTTGCACAACGCAATTCACTACCCTTGAGAGACAATGTACATTGCCCAAGGCAATTCACTACCCTTGGGTGACACAATGTACCTTGCCCAAGGCAATTCACTACCCTTGGGAGACACAATGCACCTTGCCCAAGGCAATTCACTACCCTTGGGAGACACAATGCACCTTGCCCAAGGTAATTTACTTCCCTTGGGAGACACAATGTACCTTGCCCAAGGCAATTCACTACTCTTGGGAGACACAATGTACCTTGCCCAAGGCAATTCACTACCCTTGGGAGACACAATGCACCTTGCCCAAGGCAATTCACTACCCTTAGGAGACATAATGTACCTTGCCCAAGGCAATTCACTACCCTTGGGAGACACAATGTACCTTGCCCAAGGCAATTCACTACCCTTGGGAGACACAATGCACCTTGCCCAAGGCAATTCACTACCCTTGGGAGACACAATGTACCTGGCCCAAGGCAATTCACTACCCTTGGGAGACACAATGTACCTTGCCCAAGGCAATTCACTACCCTTGGGAGACACAATGTACCTTGCCCAAGGCAATTCACTACCCTTGGGATACACAATGTACATTGCCCAAGGCAACTCACTTCCTTGGGAGACACAATGTACCTTGCCCAAGGCAATTCACTTCCCTTGAGAGACACAATGCACCTTGCCAAAGGCAATTCACTACCCTTGGGAGACACAATGTACATTGCCCAAGGTAATTCACTACCCTTGGGTGACACAATGTACCTTCCCCAAGGCAATTCACTACCCTTGGGAGACACAATGCACCTTGCCCAAGGCAATTGACTACCCTTGGGAGACACAATGTACCTTGCCCAAGGCAATTCACTACCCTTGGAAGACACAATGTACCTTGCCCAAGGCAATTGACTACCCTTGGGAGACACAATGTACCTTGACCAAGGCAATTCACTTCCCTTGGGAGACACAATGTACCTTGCCCAAGGCAATTCACTACCCTTGGAAGACACAATGCACCTTGCCCAAGGCAATTCACTACCCTTAGGAGACATAATGTACCTTGCCCAAGGCAATTCACTACCCTTGGGAGACACAATGTACCTTGCCCAAGGCAATTCACTACCCTTGGGAGACACAATGTACATTGCCCAAGGTAATTCACTACCCTTGGGTGACACAATGTACCTTCCCCAAGGCAATTCACTACCCTTGGGAGACACAATGCACCTTGCCCAAGGCAATTGACTACCCTTGGGAGACACAATGTACCTTGCCCAAGGCAATTCACTACCCTTGGATGACACAATGTACCTTGCCCAAGGCAATTGACTACCCTTGGGAGACACAATGTACCTTGACCAAGGCAATTCACTTCCCTTGGGAGACACAATGTACCTTGCCCAAGGCAATTCACTACCCTTGGAAGACACAATGCACCTTGCCCAAGGCAATTCACTACCCTTGGGAGACACAATGTACCTTGCCCAAGGCAATTCACTACCCTTGGGAGACACAATGCACCTTGCCCAAGGCAATTCACTACCCTTGGGAGACACAATGTACCTTGCCCAAGGCAATTCACTACCCTTGGGAGACACATTGTAGCTTGACCAAGGCAATTCACTCCCCTTGGGAGACACAATGCACCTTGCCCAAGGCAATTCACTACCCTTGGGAGACACAATGCACCTTGCCCAAGGTAATTTACTTCCCTTGGGAGACACAATGTACCTTGCCCAAGGCAATTCACTACTCTTGGGAGACACAATGTACCTTGCCCAAGGCAATTCACTACCCTTGGGAGACACAATGCACCTTGCCCAAGGCAATTCACTACCCTTAGGAGACATAATGTACCTTGCCCAAGGCAATTCACTACCCTTGGGAGACACAATGTACCTTGCCCAAGGCAATTCACTACCCTTGGGAGACACAATGTACCTTGCCCAAGGCAATTCACTACCCTTGGGAGACACAATGTACCTGGCCCAAGGCAATTCACTACCCTTGGGAGACACAATGTACCTTGCCCAAGGCAATTCACTACCCTTGGGAGACACAATGTACCTTGCCCAAGGCAATTCACTACCCTTGGGATACACAATGTACATTGCCCAAGGCAACTCACTTCCTTGGGAGACACAATGTACCTTGCCCAAGGCAATTCACTTCCCTTGAGAGACACAATGCACCTTGCCAAAGGCAATTCACTACCCTTGGGAGACACAATGTACATTGCCCAAGGTAATTCACTACCCTTGGGTGACACAATGTACCTTCCCCAAGGCAATTCACTACCCTTGGGAGACACAATGCACCTTGCCCAAGGCAATTGACTACCCTTGGGAGACACAATGTACCTTGCCCAAGGCAATTCACTACCCTTGGAAGACACAATGTACCTTGCCCAAGGCAATTGACTACCCTTGGGAGACACAATGTACCTTGACCAAGGCAATTCACTTCCCTTGGGAGACACAATGTACCTTGCCCAAGGCAATTCACTACCCTTGGAAGACACAATGCACCTGGCCCAAGGCAATTCACTACCCTTGGGAGACACAATGTACCTTGCCCAAGGCAATTCACTACCCTTGGGAGACACAATGCACCTTGCCCAAGGCAATTCACTACCCTTGGGAGACACAATGTACCTTGCCCAAGGCAATTCACTACCCTTGGGAGACACATTGTAGCTTGACCAAGGCAATTCACTCCCCTTGGGAGGCACAATGTACCTTGCCCAAGGCAATTCACTACTCTTGGGAGACACAATGTACCTTGCCCAAGGCAATTCACTACGCTTGGGAGACACAATGTACCTTTCCCAAGGCAATTCCCTACCCTTGGGAGACACAATGCACCTTGCACAAGGCAATTCACTCCCTTGGGAGACGCAATGTACGTTGCCAAAGGCAATTCACTACCCTTGGGAGACAAAATGTACCTTGCCCAAGGCAATTCACTACCCTTGGGAGACACAATGTACCTTGCCCAAGGCAATTCCCTACCCTTGGGAGACACAATGTACCTTGGCCAAGGCAATTCACTACCCTTGGGAGACACAATGCACCTTGTCCAAGGCAATTCACTACCCTTGGGTGACACAGTGTACCTTGCCCAAGGCAATTCACTACCCTTGTGTGACACAATGTACTTTGCCAAAGGCAATTCACTACCCTTGGGAAACACAATGCACCTTGCCCAAGGCAATTCACTACCCTTGGGAGACACAATGTACCTTGCCCAAGGCAATTCACTACCCTTGGGAGACACAATGTACCTTGCCCAAGGCAATTCACTAGCCTTGGGAGACACAATGTACTTTGGCCAAGGCAATTGACTACCCTTGGGAGACATATTGTAGCTTGACCAAGGCAATTCACTCCCCTTGGGAGGCACAATGTACCTTGCCCAAGGCAATTCACTACTCTTGGGAGACACAATGTACCTTGCCCAAGGCAATTCACTACGCTTGGGAGACACAATGTACCTTTCCCAAGGCAATTCCCTACCCTTGGGAGACACAATGCACCTTGCACAAGGCAATTCACTCCCTTGGGAGACGCAATGTACGTTGCCAAAGGCAATTCACTACCCTTGGGAGACAAAATGTACTTTGCCCAAGGCAATTCACTACCCTTGGGAGACACAATGTACCTTGCCCAAGGCAATTCCCTACCCTTGGGAGACACAATGCACCTTGTCCAAGGCAATTCACTACCCTTGGGTGACACAGTGTACCTTGCCCAAGGCAATTCACTACCCTTGTGTGACACAATGTACTTTGCCAAAGGCAATTCACTACCCTTGGGAAACACAATGCACCTTGCCCAAGGCAATTCACTACCCTTGGGAGACATATTGTAGCTTGACCAAGGCAATTCACTCCCCTTGGGAGGCACAATGTACCTTGCCCAAGGCAATTCACTACTCTTGGGAGACACAATGTACCTTGCCCAAGGCAATTCACTACGCTTGGGAGACACAATGTACCTTGCCCAAGGCAATTCCCTACCCTTGGGAGAGACAATGCACCTTGCCCAAGGCAATTCAATACTCATGGGAAACACAATGTAACTTGCCCAAGGCAATTCACTACCCTTGGGAGACACAATGTACCTTGCCCAAGGCAATTCACTACCCTTTGGAGACACAATGTACCTTGCCCAAGGCAATTGATTACCCTTGGGAGGCACAATGTACCTTGCCCAAGGCAATTCACTTCCTTGGGAGACACAATGCACCTTGCCAAAGGCAATTCACTACCCTTGGGAGACACAATGTACATTGCCCAAGGCAATTCACTACCCTTGGGTGACACAATGTACCTTGCCCAAGGCAATTCACTACCCTTGGGAGACACAATGTACCTTGCCCAAGGCAATTCACTACCCTTGGGTGACACAATGTACCTTGCCCAAGGCAATTCACTACCCTTGGGAGACACAATGCACCTTGCCCAAGGCAATTCACTACCCTTGGGAGACACAATGCACCTTGCCCAAGGTAATTTACTTCCCTTGGGAGACACAATGTACCTTGCCTAGGCAATTCACTACCCTTGGGAGACACAATGTACCTTGCCCAAGGCAATTCACTACCCTTGGGAGACACAATGCACCTTGCCCAAGGCAATTCACTACCCTTAGGAGACATAATGTACCTTGCCCAAGGCAATTCACTACCCTTGGGAGACACAATGTACCTTGCCCAAGGCAATTCACTACCCTTGGGAGACACAATGTACCTTGCCCAAGGCAATTCACTACCCTTGGGAGACACAATGTACCTGGCCCAAGGCAATTCACTACCCTTGGCAGACACAATGTACCTTGCCCAAGGCAATTCACTACCCTTGGGAGACACAATGTACCTTGCCCAAGGCAATTCACTACCCTTGGGATACAAAATGTACATTGCCCAAGGCAACTCACTTCCTTGGGAGACACAATGTACCTTGCCCAAGGCAATTCACTTCCCTTGAGAGACACAATGCACCTTGCCAAAGGCAATTCACTACCCTTGGGAGACACAATGTACATTGCCCAAGGTAATTCACTACCCTTGGGTGACACAATGTACCTTCCCCAAGGCAATTCACTACCCTTGGGAGACACAATGCACCTTGCCCAAGGCAATTGACTACCCTTGGGAGACACAATGTACCTTGCCCAAGGCAATTCACTACCCTTGGAAGACACAATGTACCTTGCCCAAGGCAATTGACTACCCTTGGGAGACACAATGTACCTTGACCAAGGCAATTCACTTCCCTTGGGAGACACAATGTACCTTGCCCAAGGCAATTCACTACCCTTGGAAGACACAATGCACCTTGCCCAAGGCAATTCACTACCCTTAGGAGACATAATGTACCTTGCCCAAGGCAATTCACTACCCTTGGGAGACACAATGTACCTTGCCCAAGGCAATTCACTACCCTTGGGAGACACAATGCACCTTGCCCAAGGCAATTCACTACCCTTGGGAGACACAATGTACCTTGCCCAAGGCAATTCACTACCCTTGGGAGACACATTGTAGCTTGACCAAGGCAATTCACTCCCCTTGGGAGGCACAATGTACCTTGCCCAAGGCAATTCACTACTCTTGGGAGACACAATGTACCTTGCCCAAGGCAATTCACTATGCTTGGGAGACACAATGTACCTTTCCCAAGGCAATTCCCTACCCTTGGGAGACACAATGCACCTTGCACAAGGCAATTCACTCCCTTGGGAGACGCAATGTACGTTGCCAAAGGCAATTCACTACCCTTGGGAGACAAAATGTACCTTGCCCAAGGCAATTCACTACCCTTGGGAGACACAATGTACCTTGCCCAAGGCAATTCCCTACCCTTGGGAGACACAATGTACCTTGGCCAAGGCAATTCACTACCCTTGGGAGACACAATGCACCTTGTCCAAGGCAATTCACTACCCTTGGGTGACACAGTGTACCTTGCCCAAGGCAATTCACTACCCTTGTGTGACACAATGTACTTTGCCAAAGGCAATTCACTACCCTTGGGAAACACAATGCACCTTGCCCAAGGCAATTCACTACCCTTGGGAGACACAATGTACCTTGCCCAAGGCAATTCACTACCCTTGGGAGACACAATGTCCCTTGCCCAAGGCAATTCACTAGCCTTGGGAGACACAATGTACTTTGGCCAAGGCAATTGACTACCCTTGGGAGACATATTGTAGCTTGACCAAGGCAATTCACTCCCCTTGGGAGGCACCATGTACCTTGCCCAAGGCAATTCACTACTCTTGGGAGACACAATGTACCTTGCCCAAGGCAATTCACTACGCTTGGGAGACACAATGTACCTTTCCCAAGGCAATTCCCTACCCTTGGGAGACACAATGCACCTTGCACAAGGCAATTCACTCCCTTGGGAGACACAATGTACATTGCCCAAGGCAATTCACTACCCTTGGGTGACACAATGTACCTTGCCCAAGGCAATTCACTACCTTTGGGAGACACAATGTACCTTGCCCAAGGCAATTCACTACTCTTGGGAGACACAATGTACCTTGCCCAAGGCAATTCACTTCCCTTGGGAGACACAATGTACCTTGCCCAAGGCAATTCACTACCCTTGGGAGACACAATGTACCTTGCCCAAGGCAATTCACTACCCTTGGGTGACACAATGTACCTTGCCCAAGGCAATTCACTACCCTTGGGAGACACAATGCACCTTGCCCAAGGCAATTCACTACCCTTGGGAGACACAATGCACCTTGCCCAAGGTAATTTACTTCCCTTTGGAGACACAATGTACCTTGCCCAAGGCAATTCACTACCCTTGGGAGACACAATGTACCTTGCCCAAGGCAATTCACTACCCTTGGGAGACACAATGTACCTTGCCCAAGGCAATTCACTACCCTTGGGAGACACAATGCACCTTGCCCAAGGCAATTCACTACCCTTGGGAGACACAATGCACCTTGCCCAAGGTAATTTACTTCCCTTGGGAGACACAATGTACCTTGCCCAAGGCAATTCACTACCCTTGGGAGACACAATGTACCTTGCCCAAGGCAATTCACTACCCTTGGGAGACACAATGCACCTTGCCCAAGGCAATTCACTGCCCTTAGGAGACATAATGTACCTTGCCCAAGGCAATTCACTACCCTTGGGAGACACAATGTACCTTGCCCAAGGCAATTCACTACCCTTGGGAGACACAATGTACCTTGCCCAAGGCAATTCACTACCCTTGGGAGACACAATGTACCTGGCCCAAGGCAATTCACTACCCTTGGGAGACACAATGTACCTTGCCCAAGGCAATTCACTACCCTTGGGAGACACAATGTACCTTGCCCAAGGCAATTCACTACCCTTGGGATACACAATGTACCTTTCCCAAGGCAATTCCCTCCCCCTTGGGAGACACAATGCACCTTGCTCAAGGCAATTCACTCCCTTGGGAGACGCAATGTACGTTGCCAAAGGCAATTCACTACCCTTGGGAGGCACAATGTACCTTGCCCAAGGCATTTCACTACTCTTGGGAGACACAATGTACCTTGCCCAAGGCAATTCACTACGCTTGGGAGACACAATGTACCTTGCCCAAGGCAATTCCCTACCCTTGGGAGAGACAATGCACCTTGCCCAAGGCAATTCAATACTCATGGGAAACACAATGTAACTTGCCCAAGGCAATTCACTACCCTTTGGAGACACAATGTACCTTGCCCAAGGCAATTGATTACCCTTGGGAGGCACAATGTACCTTGCCCAAGGCAATTCACTTCCTTGGGAGACACAATGCACCTTGCCAAAGGCAATTCACTACCCTTGGGAGACACAATGTACATTGCCCAAGGCAATTCACTACCCTTGGGTGACACAATGTACCTTGCCCAAGGCAATTCACTACCTTTGGGAGACACAATGTACCTTGCCCAAGGAAATTCACTACTCTTGGGAGACACAATGTACCTTGCCCAAGGCAATTCACTTCCCTTGGGAGACACAATGTACCTTGCCCAAGGCAATTCACTACCCTTGGGAGACACAATGTACCTTGCCCAAGGCAATTCACTACCCTTGGGTGACACAATGTACCTTGCCCAAGGCAATTCACTACCCTTGGGAGACACAATGCACCTTGCCCAAGGCAATTCACTACCCTTGGGAGACACAATGCACCTTGCCCAAGGTAATTTACTTCCCTTGGGAGACACAATGTACCTTGCCCAAGGCAATTCACTACCCTTGGGAGACACAATGTACCTTGCCCAAGGCAATTCACTACCCTTGGGAGACACAATGTACCTTGCCCAAGGCAATTCACTACCCTTGGGAGACACAATGCACCTTGCCCAAGGCAATTCACTACCCTTGGGAGACACAATGCACCTTGCCCAAGGTAATTTACTTCCCTTGGGAGACACAATGTACCTTGCCCAAGGCAATTCACTACCCTTGGGAGACACAATGTACCTTGCCCAAGGCAATTCACTACCCTTGGGAGACACAATGCACCTTGCCCAAGGCAATTCACTACCCTTAGGAGACATAATGTACCTTGCCCAAGGCAATTCACTACCCTTGGGAGACACAATGTACCTTGCCCAAGGCAATTCACTACCCTTGGGAGACACAATGTACCTTGCCCAAGGCAATTCACTACCCTTGGGAGACACAATGTACCTGGCCCAAGGCAATTCACTACCCTTGGGAGACACAATGTACCTTGCCCAAGGCAATTCACTACCCTTGGGAGACACAATGTACCTTGCCCAAGGCAATTCACTACCCTTGGGATACACAATGTACATTGCCCAAGGCAACTCACTTCCTTGGGAGACACAATGTACCTTGCCCAAGGCAATTCACTTCCCTTGAGAGACACAATGCACCTTGCCAAAGGCAATTCACTACCCTTGGGAGACACAATGTACATTGCCCAAGGTAATTCACTACCCTTGGGTGACACAATTTACCTTCCCCAAGGCAATTCACTACCCTTGGGAGACACAATGCACCTTGCCCAAGGCAATTGACTACCCTTGGGAGACACAATGTACCTTGCCCAAGGCAATTCACTACCCTTGGAAGACACAATGTACCTTGCCCAAGGCAATTGACTACCCTTGGGAGACACAATGTACCTTGACCAAGGCAATTCACTTCCCTTGGGAGACACAATGTACCTTGCCCAAGGCAATTCACTACCCTTGGAAGACACAATGCACCTTGCCCAAGGCAATTCACTACCCTTAGGAGACATAATGTACCTTGCCCAAGGCAATTCACTACCCTTGGGAGACACAATGTACCTTGCCCAAGGCAATTCACTACCCTTGGGAGACACAATGCACCTTGCCCAAGGCAATTCACTACCCTTGGGAGACACAATGTACCTTGCCAAAGGCAATTCACTACCCTTGGGAGACACATTGTAGCTTGACCAAGGCAATTCACTCCCCTTGGGAGGCACAATGTACCTTGCCCAAGGCAATTCACTACTCTTGGGAGACACAATGTACCTTGCCCAAGGCAATTCACTACGCTTGGGAGACACAATGTACCTTTCCCAAGGCAATTCCCTACCCTTGGGAGACACAATGCACCTTGCACAAGGCAATTCACTCCCTTGGGAGACGCAATGTACGTTGCCAAAGGCAATTCACTACCCTTGGGAGACAAAATGTACCTTGCCCAAGGCAATTCACTACCCTTGGGAGACACAATGTACCTTGCCCAAGGCAATTCCCTACCCTTGGGAGACACAATGTACCTTGGCCAAGGCAATTCACTACCCTTGGGAGACACAATGCACCTTGCCCAAGGCAATTGACTACCCTTGGGAGACACAATGTACCTTGCCCAAGGCAATTCACTACCCTTGGAAGACACAATGTACCTTGCCCAAGGCAATTGACTACCCTTGGGAGACACAATGTACCTTGACCAAGGCAATTCACTTCCCTTGGGAGACACAATGTACCTTGCCCAAGGCAATTCACTACCCTTGGAAGACACAATGCACCTTGCCCAAGGCAATTCACTACCCTTAGGAGACATAATGTACCTTGCCCAAGGCAATTCACTACCCTTGGGAGACACAATGTACCTTGCCCAAGGCAATTCACTACCCTTGGGAGACACAATGCACCTTGCCCAAGGCAATTCACTACCCTTGGGAGACACAATGTACCTTGCCCAAGGCAATTCACTACCCTTGGGAGACACATTGTAGCTTGACCAAGGCAATTCACTCCCCTTGGGAGGCACAATGTACCTTGCCCAAGGCAATTCACTACTCTTGGGAGACACAATGTACCTTGCCCAAGGCAATTCACTACGCTTGGGAGACACAATGTACCTTTCCCAAGGCAATTCCCTACCCTTGGGAGACACAATGCACCTTGCACAAGGCAATTCACTCCCTTGGGAGACGCAATGTACGTTGCCAAAGGCAATTCACTACCCTTGGGAGACAAAATGTACCTTGCCCAAGGCAATTCACTACCCTTGGGAGACACAATGTACCTTGCCCAAGGCAATTCCCTACCCTTGGGAGACACAATGTACCTTGGCCAAGGCAATTCACTACCCTTGGGAGACACAATGCACCTTGTCCAAGGCAATTCACTACCCTTGGGTGACACAGTGTACCTTGCCCAAGGCAATTCACTACCCTTGTGTGACACAATGTACTTTGCCAAAGGCAATTCACTACCCTTGGGAAACACAATGCACCTTGCCCAAGGCAATTCACTACCCTTGGGAGACACAATGTACCTTGCCCAAGGCAATTCACTACCCTTGGGAGACACAATGTCCCTTGCCCAAGGCAATTCACTAGCCTTGGGAGACACAATGTACCTTGCCCAAGGCAATTCACTACGCTTGGGAGACACAATGTACCTTGCCCAAGGCAATTCCCTACCCTTGGGAGAGACAATGCACCTTGCCCAAGGCAATTCAATACTCATGGGAAACACAATGTAACTTGCCCAAGGCAATTCACTACCCTTGGGAGACACAATGTACCTTGCCCAAGGCAATTCACTACCCTTTGGAGACACAATGTACCTTGCCCAAGGCAATTGATTACCCTTGGGAGGCACAATGTACCTTGCCCAAGGCAATTCACTTCCTTGGGAGACACAATGCACCTTGCCAAAGGCAATTCACTACCCTTGGGAGACACAATGTACATTGCCCAAGGCAATTCACTACCCTTGGGTGACACAATGTACCTTGCCCAAGGCAATTCACTACCCTTGGGAGACACAATGTACCTTGCCCAAGGCAATTCACTACTCTTGGGAGACACAATGTACCTTGCCCAAGGCAATTCACTTCCCTTGGGAGACACAATGTACTTTGCCCAAGGCAATTCACTACCCTTGGGAGACACAATGTACCTTGCCCAAGGCAATTCACTACCCTTGGGAGACACAATGCACCTTGCCCAAGGCAATTCACTACTCTTGGGAGACACAATGTACCTTACCCAAGGCAATTCACTACCCTTGGGAGACAGAATGTACCTGGCCCAAGGCAATTCACTACCCATGGGAGACACAATGTACCTTGCCCAAAGCAATTCACTACGCTTGGGAGACACAATGTACCTTGCCCAAGGCAATTCACTACCCTTGTGTGACACAATGTACTTTGCCAAAGGCAATTCACTACCCTTGGGAGACACAATTTACCTTGCCCAAGGCAATTCACTACTCTTGCGAGACACAATGTACCTTGCCCAAGGCAATTCACTACCCTTGGGAGACACAATGCACCTTGCCCAAGGCAATTCACTACCCTTGGGAGACACAATGTACCTTGCCCAAGGCAATTCACTACCCTTGGGAGACACAATGTACCTTGCCCAAGGCAATTCACTACCCTTGGGTGACACAATGTACCTTGCCCAAGGCAATTCACTACCCTTGGGTGACACAGTGTACCTTGCCCAAGGCAATTCACTACCCTTGGGTGACACAATGTACTTTGCCAAAGGCAATTCACTACCCTTGGGAGACACAATGTACCTTGCCCAAGGCAATTCACTACCCTTGGGAGACACAATGTACCTTGCCCAAGGCAATTCACTACTCTTGGGAGACACAATGTACCTTACCCAAGGCAATTCACTACCCTTGGGAGACACAATGCACCTTGCCCAAGGCAATTCACTACCCTTGGGAGACACAATGTACCTTGCCCAAGGCAATTCACTACCCTTGGGAGACACAATGTACCTTGCCCAAGGCAATTCACTACCCTTGGGTGACACAATGTACCTTGCCCAAGGCAATTCACTACCCTTGGGTGACACAGTGTACCTTGCCCAAGGCAATTCACTACCCTTGGGTGACACAATGTACTTTGCCAAAGGCAATTCACTACCCTTGGGTGACACAATGTACCTTGCCCAAGGCAATTCACTACCCTTGGGTGACACAGTGTACCTTGCCCAAGGCAATTCACTACCCTTGGGAAACACAATGCACCTTGCCCAAGGCAATTCACTACCCTTGGGAGACACAATGTACCTTGCCCAAGGCAATTCAATACCCTTGGGAGACACAATGTACCTTGCCCAAGGCAATTCACTAGCCTTGGGAGACACAATGTACTTTGGCCAAGGCAATTGACTACCCTTGGGAGACATATTGTAGCTTGACCAAGGCAATTCCCTCCCCTTGGGAGGCACAATGTACCTTGCCCAAGGCAATTCACTACTCTTGGGAGACACAATGTGACTTGCCCAAGGCAATTCACTACGCTTGGGAGACACAATGTACCTTTGCCAAGGCAATTCCCTACCCTTGGGAGACACAATGTACCTTGCCCAAGGCAATTCACTACCCTTGGGAGACACATTGTAGCTTGACCAAGGCAATTCACTCCCCTTGGGAGGCACAATGTACCTTGCCCAAGGCAATTCACTACTCTTGGGAGACACAATGTACCTTGCCCAAGGCAATTCACTACGCTTGGGAGACACAATGTACCTTTCCCAAGGCAATTCCCTACCCTTGGGAGACACAATGCACCTTGCACAAGGCAATTCACTCCCTTGGGAGACGCAATGTACGTTGCCAAAGGCAATTCACTACCCTTGGGAGACAAAATGTACCTTGCCCAAGGCAATTCACTACCCTTGGGAGACACAATGTACCTTGCCCAAGGCAATTCCCTACCCTTGGGAGACACAATGTACCTTGGCCAAGGCAATTCACTACCCTTGGGAGACACAATGCACCTTGTCCAAGGCAATTCACTACCCTTGGGTGACACAGTGTACCTTGCCCAAGGCAATTCACTACCCTTGTGTGACACAATGTACTTTGCCAAAGGCAATTCACTACCCTTGGGAAACACAATGCACCTTGCCCAAGGCAATTCACTACCCTTGGGAGACACAATGTACCTTGCCCAAGGCAATTCACTACCCTTGGGAGACACAATGTCCCTTGCCCAAGGCAATTCACTAGCCTTGGGAGACACAATGTACTTTGGCCAAGGCAATTGACTACCCTTGGGAGACATATTGTAGCTTGACCAAGGCAATTCACTCCCCTTGGGAGGCACAATGTACCTTGCCCAAGGCAATTCACTACTCTTGGGAGACACAATGTACCTTGCCCAAGGCAATTCACTACGCTTGGGAGACACAATGTACCTTTCCCAAGGCAATTCCCTACCCTTGGGAGACACAATGCACCTTGCACAAGGCAATTCACTCCCTTGGGAGACGCAATGTACGTTGCCAAAGGCAATTCACTACCCTTGGGAGACAAAATGTACCTTGCCCAAGGCAATTCACTACCCTTGGGAGACACAATGTACCTTGCCCAAGGCAATTCCCTACCCTTGGGAGACACAATGCACCTTGTCCAAGGCAATTAACTACCCTTGGGTGACACAGTGTACCTTGCCCAAGGCAATTCACTACCCTTGTGTGACACAATGTACTTTGCCAAAGGCAATTCACTACCCTTGGGAAACACAATGCACCTTGCCCAAGGCAATTCACTACCCTTGGGAGACATATTTTAGCTTGACCAAGGCAATTCACTCCCCTTGGGAGGCACAATGTACCTTGCCCAAGGCAATTCACTACTCTTGGGAGACACAATGTACCTTGCCCAAGGCAATTCACTACGCTTGGGAGACACAATGTACCTTGCCCAAGGCAATTCCCTACCCTTGGGAGAGACAATGCACCTTGCCCAAGGCAATTCAATACTCATGGGAAACACAATGTAACTTGCCCAAGGCAATTCACTACCCTTGGGAGACACAATGTACCTTGCCCAAGGCAATTCACTACCCTTTGGAGACACAATGTACCTTGCCCAAGGCAATTGATTACCCTTGGGAGGCACAATGTACCTTGCCCAAGGCAATTCACTTCCTTGGGAGACACAATGCACCTTGCCAAAGGCAATTCACTACCCTTGGGAGACACAATGTACATTGCCCAAGGCAATTCACTACCCTTGGGTGACACAATGTACCTTGCCCAAGGCAATTCACTACCCTTGGGAGACACAATGTACCTTGCCCAAGGCAATTCACTACTCTTGGGAGACACAATGTACCTTGCCCAAGGCAATTCACTTCCCTTGGGAGACACAATGTACTTTGCCCAAGGCAATTCACTACCCTTGGGAGACACAATGTACCTTGCCCAAGGCAATTCACTACCCTTGGGAGACACAATGCACCTTGCCCAAGGCAATTCACTACTCTTGGGAGACACAATGTACCTTACCCAAGGCAATTCACTACCCTTGGGAGACAGAATGTACCTGGCCCAAGGCAATTCACTACCCATGGGAGACACAATGTACCTTGCCCAAAGCAATTCACTACGCTTGGGAGACACAATGTACCTTGCCCAAGGCAATTCACTACCCTTGTGTGACACAATGTACTTTGCCAAAGGCAATTCACTACCCTTGGGAGACACAATTTACCTTGCCCAAGGCAATTCACTACTCTTGCGAGACACAATGTACCTTGCCCAAGGCAATTCACTACCCTTGGGAGACACAATGCACCTTGCCCAAGGCAATTCACTACCCTTGGGAGACACAATGTACCTTGCCCAAGGCAATTCACTACCCTTGGGAGACACAATGTACCTTGCCCAAGGCAATTCACTACCCTTGGGTGACACAATGTACCTTGCCCAAGGCAATTCACTACCCTTGGGTGACACAGTGTACCTTGCCCAAGGCAATTCACTACCCTTGGGTGACACAATGTACTTTGCCAAAGGCAATTCACTACCCTTGGGAGACACAATGTACCTTGCCCAAGGCAATTCACTACCCTTGGGAGACACAATGTACCTTGCCCAAGGCAATTCACTACTCTTGGGAGACACAATGTACCTTACCCAAGGCAATTCACTACCCTTGGGAGACACAATGCACCTTGCCCAAGGCAATTCACTACCCTTGGGAGACACAATGTACCTTGCCCAAGGCAATTCACTACCCTTGGGAGACACAATGTACCTTGCCCAAGGCAATTCACTACCCTTGGGTGACACAATGTACCTTGCCCAAGGCAATTCACTACCCTTGGGTGACACAGTGTACCTTGCCCAAGGCAATTCACTACCCTTGGGTGACACAATGTACTTTGCCAAAGGCAATTCACTACCCTTGGGTGACACAATGTACCTTGCCCAAGGCAATTCACTACCCTTGGGTGACACAGTGTACCTTGCCCAAGGCAATTCACTACCCTTGGGAAACACAATGCACCTTGCCCAAGGCAATTCACTACCCTTGGGAGACACAATGTACCTTGCCCAAGGCAATTCACTACCCTTGGGAGACACAATGTACCTTGCCCAAGGCAATTCACTAGCCTTGGGAGACACAATGTACTTTGGCCAAGGCAATTGACTACCCTTGGGAGACATATTGTAGCTTGACCAAGGCAATTCACTCCCCTTGGGAGGCACAATGTACCTTGCCCAAGGCAATTCACTACTCTTGGGAGACACAATGTGACTTGCCCAAGGCAATTCACTACGCTTGGGAGACACAATGTACCTTTGCCAAGGCAATTCCCTACCCTTGGGAGACACAATGCACCTTGCACAAGGCAATTCACTCCCTTGGGAGACGCAATGTACGTTGCCAAAGGCAATTCACTACCCTTGGGAGACAAAATGTACCTTGCCCAAGGCAATTCACTACCCTTGGGAGACACAATGTACCTTGCCCAAGGCAATTCCCTACCCTTGGGAGACACAATGTACCTTGGCCAAGGCAATTCACTACCCTTGGGAGACACAATGCACCTTGTCCAAGGCAATTCACTCCCCTTGGGTGACACAGTGTACCTTGCCCAAGGCAATTTACTACCCTTGTGTGACACAATGTACTTTGCCAAAGGCAATTCACTACCCTTGGGAAACACAATGCACCTTGCCCAAGGCAATTCACTACCCTTGGGAGACACAATGTACCTTGCCCAAGGCAATTCACTAGCCTTGGGAGACACAATGTACTTTGGCCAAGGCAATTGACTACCCTTGGGAGACATATTGTAGCTTGATCAAGGCAATTCACTCCCCTTGGGAGGCACAATGTACCTTGCCCAAGGCAATTCACTACTCTTGGGAGACACAATGAACCTTGCCCAAGGCAATTCACTACCCTTGGGAGACACAATGTACCTTGCCCAAGGCAATTCACTACCCTTGGGAGACACATTGTAGCTTGACCAAGGCAATTCACTCCCCTTGGGAGGCACAATGTAACTTGCCCAAGGCAACTCACTTCCTTGGGAGACACAATGCACCTTGCCAAAGGCAATTCACTACCCTTGGGAGACACAATTTACATTGCCCAAGGCAATTCACTACCCTTGGGTGACACAATGTACCTTGCCCAAGGCAATTCACTACCCTTGGGAGACACAATGTACCTTGCCCAAGGCAATTCACTACCCTTGGGAGACACAATGTACCTTGCCCAAGGCAATTCACTACTCTTGGGAGACACAATGTACCTTGCCCAAGGCAATTCACTACCCTTGGGAGACACAATTTACATTGCCCAAGGCAATTCACTACCCTTGGGTGACACAATGTACCTTGCCCAAGGCAATTCACTACCCTTGGGAGACACAATGTACCTTGCCCAAGGCAATTCACTACTCTTGGGAGACACAATGTACCTTGCCCAAGGCAATTCACTTCCCTTGGGAGACACAATGTACCTTGCCCAAGGCAATTCACTACCCTTGGGAGACACAATGTACCTTGCCCAAGGCAATTCACTACCCTTGGGTGACACAATGTACCTTGCCCAAGGCAATTCACTACCCTTGGGAGACACAATGTACCTTGCCCAAGGCAATTCACTAGCCTTGGGAGACACAATGTACTTTGGCCAAGGCAATTGACTACCCTTGGGAGACATATTGTAGCTTGACCAAGGCAATTCACTCCCCTTGGGAGGCACAATGTACCTTGCCCAAGGCAATTCACTACTCTTGGGAGACACAATGTGACTTGCCCAAGGCAATTCACTACGCTTGGGAGACACAATGTACCTTTGCCAAGGCAATTCCCTACCCTTGGGAGACACAATGCACCTTGCACAAGGCAATTCACTCCCTTGGGAGACGCAATGTACGTTGCCAAAGGCAATTCACTACCCTTGGGAGACAAGATGTACCTTGCCCAAGGCAATTCACTACGCTTGGGAGACACAATGTACCTTTCCCAAGGCAATTCCCTACCCTTGGGAGACACAATGTACCTTGGCCAAGGCAATTCACTACCCTTGGGAGACACAATGCACCTTGTCCAAGGCAATTCACTCCCCTTGGGTGACACAGTGTACCTTGCCCAAGGCAATTCACTACCCTTGTGTGACACAATGTACTTTGCCAAAGGCAATTCACTACCCTTGGGAAACACAATGCACCTTGCCCAAGGCAATTCACTACCCTTGGGAGACACAATGTACCTTGCCCAAGGCAATTCACTAGCCTTGGGAGACACAATGTACTTTGGCCAAGGCAATTGACTACCCTTGGGAGACATATTGTAGCTTGATCAAGGCAATTCACTCCCCTTGGGAGGCACAATGTACCTTGCCCAAGGCAATTCACTACTCTTGGGAGACACAATGTACCTTGCCCAAGGCAATTCACTACCCTTGGGAGACACAATGTACCTTGCCCAAGGCAATTCACTACCCTTGGGAGACACATTGTAGCTTGACCAAGGCAATTCACTCCCCTTGGGAGGCACAATGTAACTTGCCCAAGGCAACTCACTTCCTTGGGAGACACAATGCACCTTGCCAAAGGCAATTCACTACCCTTGGGAGACACAATTTACATTGCCCAAGGCAATTCACTACCCTTGGGTGACACAATGTACCTTGCCCAAGGCAATTCACTACCCTTGGGAGACACAATGTACCTTGCCCAAGGCAATTCACTACTCTTGGGAGACACAATGTACCTTGCCCAAGGCAATTCACTTCCCTTGGGAGACACAATGTACCTTGCCCAAGGCAATTCACTACCCTTGGGAGACACAATGTACCTTGCCCAAGGCAATTCACTACTCTTGGGAGACACAATGTACCTTGCCCAAGGCAATTCACTACCCTTGGTAGACACAATTTACATTGCCCAAGGCAATTCACTACCCTTGGGTGACACAATGTACCTTGCCCAAGGCAATTCACTACCCTTGGGAGACACAATGTACCTTGCCCAAGGCAATTCACTACTCTTGGGAGACACAATGTACCTTGCCTAAGGCAATTCACTTCCCTTGGGAGACACAATGCACCTTGCCCAAGGCAATTCACTACCCTTGGGAGACACAATGTACCTTGCCCAAGGCAATTCACTACCCTTGGGTGAAACAATGTACCTTGCCCAAGGCAATTCACTACCCTTGGGTGACACAGTGTACCTTGCCCAAGGCAATTCACTACCCTTGGGTGACACAATGTACTTTGCCAAAGGCAATTCACTACCCTTGGGAGACATAATGTACCTTGCCCAAGGCAATTCACTACCCTTGGGAGACACAATGTACCTTGCCCAAGGCAATTCACTACTCTTGGGAGACACAATGTACCTTACCCAAGGCAAATCACTACCCTTGGGAGACACAATGCACCTTGCCCAAGGCAATTCACTACCCTTGGGAGACACAATGTACCTTGCCCAAGGCAATTCACTACCCTTGGGAGACACAATGTACCTTGCCCAAGGCAATTCACTACCCTTGGGTGACACAATGTACCTTGCCCAAGGCAATTCACTACCCTTGGGTGACACAGTGTACCTTGCCCAAGGCAATTCACTACCCTTGGGTGACACAATGTACTTTGCCAAAGGCAATTCACTACCCTTGGGTGACACAATGTACCTTGCCCAAGGCAATTCACTACCCTTGGGTGACACAGTGTACCTTGCCCAAGGCAATTCACTACCCTTGGGAAACACAATGCACCTTGCCCAAGGCAATTCACTACCCTTGGGAGACACAATGTACCTTGCCCAAGGCAATTCACTACCCTTGGGAGACACAATGTACCTTGCCCAAGGCAATTCACTAGCCTTGGGAGACACAATGTACTTTGGCCAAGGCAATTGACTACCCTTGGGAGACATATTGTAGCTTGACCAAGGCAATTCACTCCCCTTGGGAGGCACAATGTACCTTGCCCAAGGCAATTCACTACTCTTGGGAGACACAATGTGACTTGCCCAAGGCAATTCACTACGCTTGGGAGACACAATGTACCTTTGCCAAGGCAATTCCCTACCCTTGGGAGACACAATGCACCTTGCACAAGGCAATTCACTCCCTTGGGAGACGCAATGTACGTTGCCAAAGGCAATTCACTACCCTTGGGAGACAAAATGTACCTTGCCCAAGGCAATTCACTACCCTTGGGAGACACAATGTACCTTGCCCAAGGCAATTCCCTACCCTTGGGAGACACAATGTACCTTGGCCAAGGCAATTCACTACCCTTGGGAGACACAATGCACCTTGTCCAAGGCAATTCACTCCCTTTGGGTGACACAGTGTACCTTGCCCAAGGCAATTCACTACCCTTGTGTGACACAATGTACTTTGCCAAAGGCAATTCACTACCCTTGGGAAACACAATGCACCTTGCCCAAGGCAATTCACTACCCTTGGGAGACACAATGTACCTTGCCCAAGGCAATTCACTAGCCTTGGGAGACACAATGTACTTTGGCCAAGGCAATTGACTACCCTTGGGAGACATATTGTAGCTTGATCAAGGCAATTCACTCCCCTTGGGAGGCACAATGTACCTTGCCCAAGGCAATTCACTACTCTTGGGAGACACAATGTACCTTGCCCAAGGCAATTCACTACCCTTGGGAGACACAATGTACCTTGCCCAAGGCAATTCACTACCCTTGGGAGACACATTGTAGCTTGACCAAGGCAATTCACTCCCCTTGGGAGGCACAATGTAACTTGCCCAAGGCAACTCACTTCCTTGGGAGACACAATGCACTTTGCCAAAGGCAATTCACTACCCTTGGGAGACACAATTTACATTGCCCAAGGCAATTCACTACCCTTGGGTGACACAATGTACCTTGCCCAAGGCAATTCACTACCCTTGGGAGACACAATGTACCTTGCCCAAGGCAATTCACTACTCTTGGGAGACACAATGTACCTTGCCCAAGGCAATTCACTTCCCTTGGGAGACACAATGTACCTTGCCCAAGGCAATTCACTACCCTTGGGAGACACAATGTACCTTGCCCAAGGCAATTCACTACTCTTGGGAGACACAATGTACCTTGCCCAAGGCAATTCACTACCCTTGGGAGACACAATTTACATTGCCCAAGGCAATTCACTACCCTTGGGTGACACAATGTACCTTGCCCAAGGCAATTCACTACCCTTGGGAGACACAATGTACCTTGCCCAAGGCAATTCACTACTCTTGGGAGACACAATGTACCTTGCCCAAGGCAATTCACTTCCCTTGGGAGACACAATGTACCTTGCCCAAGGCAATTCACTACCCTTGGGAGACACAATGTACCTTGCCCAAGGCAATTCACTACCCTTGGGAGACACAATGTACCTTGCCCAAGGCAATTCACTACCCTTGGGAGACAGAATGTACCTGGCCCAAGGCAATTCACTACCCTTGGGAGACACAATGTACCTTGCCCAAAGCAATTCACTACGCTTGGGAGACACAATGTACCTTGCCCAAGGCAATTCACTACCCTTGGGAGACACAATGTACCTTGCCCAAGGCAATTCACTTCTCTTGGGAGACACAATGTACCTTGCCCAAGGCAATTCACTACCCTTGGGAGACACAATGCACCTTGCCCAAGGCAATTCACTACCCTTGGGAGACACAATGTACCTTGCCCAAGGCAATTCACTACCCTTGGGAGACACAATGTACCTTGCCCAAGGCAATTCACTACCCTTGGGTGACACAATGTACCTTGCCCAAGGCAATTCACTACCCTTGGGTGAAACAGTGTACCTTGCCCAAGGCAATTCAATACCCTTGGGTGACACAAAGTACTTTGCCAAAGGCAATTCACTACCCTTGGGAAACACAATGCACCTTGCCCAAGGCAATTCACTACCCTTGGAAGACACAATGTACCTTGCCCAAGGCAATTCACTACCCTTGGGAGACACAATGTACCTTGCCCAAGGCAATTCACTACGCTTGGGAGACACAATGTACCTTTCCCAAGGCAATTCCCTACCCTTGGGAGACACAATGCACCTTGCACAAGGCAATTCACTCCCTTGGGAGACGCAATGTACGTTGCCAAAGGCAATTCACTACCCTTGGGAGACAAAATGTACCTTGCCCAAGGCTATTCACTACCCTTGGGAGACACAATGTACCTTGCCCAAGGCAATTCCCTACCGTTGGGAGACACAATGTACCTTGGCCAAGGCAATTCACTACCCTTGGGAGACACAATGCACCTTGCCCAAGGCAATTCACTACCCTTGGGAGACACAATGTACCTTGCCCAAGGCAATTCACGACACTTGTGTGACACAATGTACTTTGCCAAAGGCAATTCACTACCCTTGGGAGACACAATGTACCTTGCCCAAGACAATTCACTACCCTTGGGAGACACAATGCACCTTGCCCAAGGCAGTTCACTACTCTTGGGAGACACAATGTACCTTGCCCAAGGCAATTCACTACCCTTGGGAGACAGAATGTACCTGGCCCAAGGCAATTCACTACCCTTGGGAGACACAATGTACCTTGCCCAAAGCAATTCACTACGCTTGGGAGACACAATGTACCTTGCCCAAGGCAATTCACTACCCTTGGGAGACACAATGTACCTTGCCCAAGGCAATTCACTACCCTTGGGAGACACAATGTTCCTTGCCCAAGGCAATTCACTACTCTTGGGAGACACAATGTACCTTGCCCAAGCAATTCACTACCCTTGGGAGACACAATGCACCTTGCCCAAGGCAATTCACTACCCTTGGGAGACACAATGTAACTTGCCCAAGGCAATTCACTACCCTTGGGAGACACAGGGTACCTTGCCCAAGGCAATTCACTACCCTTGGGTGACACAATGTACTTTGCCAAAGGCAATTCACTACCCTTAGGAAACACAATGCACCTTGCCCAAGGCAATTCACTACCCTTGGAAGACACAATGTACCTTGCCCAAGGCAATTCACTACCCTTGGGAGACACAATGTACCTTGCCCAAGGCAATTGACTACCATTGGGAGGCACAATGTACCTTGCCCAAGGCAATTCACTATCCTTGGGAGACATATTGTAGCTTGACCAAGGAAATTCACTCCCCTTGGGAGGCACAATGTACCTTGCCCAAGGCAATTCACTACCCTTGGGAGACACAATGTACCTTGCCCAAGGCAATTCACTACTCATGGAAAACACAATGTAACTTGCCCAAGGCAATTCACTACCCTTGGGAGACACAATGTACCTTGCCCAAGGCAATTCACTACCCTTGGGAGACACAATGTACCTTGCCCAAGGCAATTCACTACCCTTGGGAGACACAATGTACCTTGCCCAAGGCAATTCACTACCCTTGTGAGACACAATGCACCTTGCCAAAGGCAATTCACTACCCTTGGGAGACACAATGTACATTGCCCAAGGCAATTCACTACCCTTGAGAGACACAATGCACCTTGCCAAAGGCAATTCACTACCATTGGGAGACAAATTGTACCTTGCCCAAGGCAATTCACTTTCTTGGGAGACACAGTGTACCTTGCCCAAAGCAATTCACTACCCTTGGGAGACACAATGTACCTTGCCCAAGGACATTCCCTTCCTTGGGAGACACAATGTACCTTGCCCAAGGCAAGTCACTCCCCTTTGGAGACACAATGCACCTTGCCCAAGGCAATTCACTATCCTTGGGAGGCACAATGTACCTTGCCCAAGGCAATTCACTATCCTTGGGAGACATATTGTAGCTTGACCAAGGAAATTCACTCCCCTTGGGAGGCACAATGTACCTTGCTCAAGGCAATTCACTACCCTTGGGAGACACAATGTACCTTGCCCAAGGCAATTCACTACTCATGGAAAACACAATGTAACTTGCCCAAGGCAATTCACTACCCTTGGGAGACACAATGTACCTTGCCCAAGGCAATTCACTACCCTTGGGAGACACAATGTACCTTGCCCAAGGCAATTCACTACCCTTGGGAGACACAATGTACCTTGCCCAAGGCAATTCACTACCCTTGTGAGACACAATGCACCTTGCCAAAGGCAATTCACTACCCTTGGGAGACACAATGTACATTGCCCAAGGCAATTCACTACCCTTGAGAGACACAATGCACCTTGCCAAAGGCAATTCACTACCATTGGGAGACAAATTGTACCTTGCCCAAGGCAATTCACTTTCTTGGGAGACACAGTGTACCTTGCCCAAAGCAATTCACTACCCTTGGGAGACACAATGTACCTTGCCCAAGGACATTCCCTTCCTTGGGAGACACAATGTACCTTGCCCAAGGCAAGTCACTCCCCTTTGGAGACACAATGCACCTTGCCCAAGGCAATTCACTATCCTTGGGAGACACAATGTACCTTGCCCAACGCAATTCACTACCCTTAGGAGACACAATGCACCTTGCCCAAGGCAATTCACTACCCTTGGGAGACACATTGTACCTTTCCCAAGGCAATTCACTTCCTTGGGAGACACAATGTACCTTGCTCAAGGCAATTCACTACCATTTGGAGACAATCTACCTTGCCCAAGGCAATTCAATACCCTTGGGAGACACAATGTACCTTGCCCAAGGCAATTCACTACCCTTGGGTGACACAACGTACCTTGCCAAAGGCAATTCACTACCCTTGGGTGACACAATGTACCTTGCCCAAGGCAATTCACTACCCTTGGGTGAAACAGTGTACCTTGCCCAAGGCAATTCAATACCCTTGGGTGACACAAAGTACTTTGCCAAAGGCAATTCACTACCCTTGGGAAACACAATGCACCTTGCCCAAGGCAATTCACTACCCTTGGAAGACACAATGTACCTTGCCCAAGGCAATTCACTACCCTTGGGAGACACAATGTACCTTGCCCAAGGCAATTCACTACGCTTGGGAGACACAATGTACCTTTCCCAAGGCAATTCCCTACCCTTGGGAGACACAATGCACCTTGCACAAGGCAATTCACTCCCTTGGGAGACGCAATGTACGTTGCCAAAGGCAATTCACTACCCTTGGGAGACAAAATGTACCTTGCCCAAGGCTATTCACTACCCTTGGGAGACACAATGTACCTTGCCCAAGGCTATTCACTACCCTTGGGAGACACAATGTACCTTGCCCAAGGCAATTCCCTACCGTTGGGAGACACAATGTACCTTGGCCAAGGCAATTCACTACCCTTGGGTGACACAGTGTACCTTGCCCAAGGCAATTCACGACACTTGTGTGACACAATGTACTTTGCCAAAGGCAATTCACTACCCTTGGGAAACACAATGCACCTTGCCCAAGGCAATTCACTATCCTTGGGAGACACAATGTACCTTGCCCAAGGCAATTCACTACCCTTGGGAGACACAATGTACCTTGCCCAAGGCAATTCACTAGCCTTGGGAGACACAATGTACCTTGCCCAAGGCAATTCACTACCCTTTGGAGACACAATGTACCTTGCCCAAGGCAATTGATTACCCTTGGGAGGCACAATGTACCTTGCCCAAGGCAATTCACTACCCATGGGAGACACATTGTAGCTTGACCAAGGCAATTCACTCCCCTTGGGAGGCACAATGTAACTTGCCCAAGGCAACTCACTTCCTTGGGAGACACAATGTACCTTGCCCAAGGCAATTCACTACCCTTGAGAGACACAATGCACCTTGCCAAAGGCAATTCACTACCCTTGGGAGACACAATGTACATTGCCCAAGGCAATTCACTACCCTTGGGTGACACAATGTACCTTGCCCAAGGCAATTCACTACCCTTGGGATACACAATGTACCTTGCCCAAGGCAATTCACTACTCTTGGGAGACACAATGTACCTTGCCCAAGGCAATTCACTACCCTTGGGAGACACAATGCACCTTGCCCAAGGCAATTCACTACCCTTGGGAGACACAATGTACCTTGCCCAAGGCAATTCACTTCCCTTGGGAGACACAATGTACCTTGCCCAAGGCAATTCACTACCCTTGGGAGACACAATGTAACTTGCCCAAGGCAATTCACTACCCTTGGGAGACACAATGCACCTTGCCCAAGGCAGTTCACTACTCTTGGGAGACACAATGTACCTTGCCCAAGGCAATTCACTACCCTTGGGAGACAGAATGTACCTGGCCCAAGGCAATTCACTACCCTTGGGAGACACAATGTACCTTGCCCAAAGCAATTCACTACGCTTGGGAGACACAATGTACCTTGCCCAAGGCAATTCACTACCCTTGGGAGACACAATGTACCTTGCCCAAGGCAATTCACTACCCTTGGGAGACACAATGTTCCTTGCCCAAGGCAATTCACTACTCTTGGGAGACACAATGTACCTTGCCCAAGCAATTCACTACCCTTGGGAGACACAATGCACCTTGCCCAAGGCAATTCACTACCCTTGGGAGACACAATGTAACTTGCCCAAGGCAATTCACTACCCTTGGGAGACACAGGGTACCTTGCCCAAGGCAATTCACTACCCTTGGGTGACACAATGTACTTTGCCAAAGGCAATTCACTACCCTTAGGAAACACAATGCACCTTGCCCAAGGCAATTCACTACCCTTGGAAGACACAATGTACCTTGCCCAAGGCAATTCACTACCCTTGGGAGACACAATGTACCTTGCCCAAGGCAATTGACTACCATTGGGAGGCACAATGTACCTTGCCCAAGGCAATTCACTATCCTTGGGAGACATATTGTAGCTTGACCAAGGAAATTCACTCCCCTTGGGAGGCACAATGTACCTTGCCCAAGGCAATTCACTACCCTTGGGAGACACAATGTACCTTGCCCAAGGCAATTCACTACTCATGGAAAACACAATGTAACTTGCCCAAGGCAATTCACTACCCTTGGGAGACACAATGTACCTTGCCCAAGGCAATTCACTACCCTTGGGAGACACAATGTACCTTGCCCAAGGCAATTCACTACCCTTGGGAGACACAATGTACCTTGCCCAAGGCAATTCACTACCCTTGTGAGACACAATGCACCTTGCCAAAGGCAATTCACTACCCTTGGGAGACACAATGTACATTGCCCAAGGCAATTCACTACCCTTGAGAGACACAATGCACCTTGCCAAAGGCAATTCACTACCATTGGGAGACAAATTGTACCTTGCCCAAGGCAATTCACTTTCTTGGGAGACACAGTGTACCTTGCCCAAAGCAATTCACTACCCTTGGGAGACACAATGTACCTTGCCCAAGGACATTCCCTTCCTTGGGAGACACAATGTACCTTGCCCAAGGCAAGTCACTCCCCTTTGGAGACACAATGCACCTTGCCCAAGGCAATTCACTATCCTTGGGAGACACAATGTACCTTGCCCAACGCAATTCACTACCCTTAGGAGACACAATGCACCTTGCCCAAGGCAATTCACTACCCTTGGGAGACACATTGTACCTTTCCCAAGGCAATTCACTTCCTTGGGAGACACAATGTACCTTGCTCAAGGCAATTCACTACCATTTGGAGACAATCTACCTTGCCCAAGGCAATTCAATACCCTTGGGAGACACAATGTACCTTGCCCAAGGCAATTCACTACCCTTGGGTGACACAACGTACCTTGCCAAAGGCAATTCACTACCCTTGGGTGACACAATGTACCTTGCCAAAGGCAATTCACTACCCTTGGGAGACACAATGCACCTTGCGCAAGTCAATTCACTACCCTTGGGAAACACAATGTACCTTGCCCAAGGCAATTCACTTCCTTGGGAGACAAAATGTACCTTGCCCAAGGCAATTCACTACCCTTGGGAGACACAATGTACCTTGCCCAAGGCAATTCACTTCCTTGGGAGACACAATGCACCTTGCCCAAGGCAATTCACTCCCCTTGGGAGATACAAGCACCTTGCCCAAGGCAATTCACTACCCTTGGGAGACACAATGTACCTTGCCCAATGCAATTCACTACCCTTAGGAGACACAATGCACCTTGCCCAAGGCAATTCACAACCCTTGGGAGACACAATGTACCTTGCCCAAGGCAATTCACTTCCTTGGGAGACAGAGTGTACCTTGCCCAAAGAAATTCACTACCCTTGGGAGACACAATGTACCTTGCCCAAGGCCATTCCCTTCCTTGGGAGACACAATGTACCTTGCCAAAGCCAATTCACAACCCTTGGGAGACACAATGTACCTTGCCCAAGGCAATTCACTTCCTTGGGAGACACAAGGTACCTTTCCCAAGGCAATTCACTTCTCTTGGAAACACAATGTACCTTGCCCAAGGCAATTCACTACACTTCGGAGACACAATGCACCTTGCTCAAGGCAATTCACTACCCTTGGGGGAACAATGCACATTGCCCAAGGCAATTCACTCCCTTGGGAGACACAATGTACATTGCCCAAGGCAATTCTCTACCCTTGGGAGAAACAATGTACCTTGCCCAAGGCAATTCACTACCCTTGGGAGACACATTGTAGCTTGACCAAGGCAATTCACTCCCCTTGGCAGGCACAATGTACCTTGCCCAAGGCAATTCACTACTCTTGGGAGACACAATGTACGTTGCCCAAGGCAATTCACTTCCTTGGGAGACACAATGTACCTTGCCCAAGGCAATTCACTACCCTTGGGAGACACAATGTAACTTGCCCAAGGCAATTCACTTCCTTGGGAGACACAATGCACCTTGCCCAAGGCAATTCACTCCCCTTGGGAGACACAATGCACCTTGCCCAAGGCAATTCACTACCCTTGGGAGACACAATGTACCTTGCCCAACGCAATTCACTACCCTTAGGAGACACAATGCACCTTGCCCAAGGCAATTCACAACCCTTGGGAGACACAATGCACCTTACCCAAGGCAATTCACTTCCTTGGGAGACGCAGTGTACCTTGCCCAAAGAAATTCACTACCCTTGGGAGACACAATGTACCTTGCCCAAGGCCATTCCCTTCCTTGGGAGACACAATGTACCTTGCCCAAGACAATTCACTACCCATTTGAGACACAATGTACCTTGCCCAAGGCAATTCACTCCCTTGGGAGACACAATGCACCTTGCCCAAGGCAATTCACTACACTTGGGAGACACAATGCACCTTGTCCAAAGCAATTCACTACCCTTGGGAGACACAATGTACCTTGCCCAAGGCAATTGACTACCCTTGGGAGGCACAATGTACCTTGCCCAAGGCAATTCACTACCCTTGGGAGACATATTGTAGCTTGACCAAGGCAATTCACTCCCCTTGGGAGGCACAATGTACCTTGCCCAAGGCAATTCACTACTCTTGGGAGACACAATGTACCTTGCCCAAGGCAATTCACTACTCATGGGAGACACAATGTAACTTGCCCAAGGCAACTCACTTCCTTGGGAGACACAATGTACCTTGCCCAAGGCAATTCACTACCCTTGAGAGACACAATGCACCTTGCCAAAGGCAATTCACTACACTTGGGAGACACAATGTACATTGCCCAAGGCAATTCACTACCCTTGAGAGACACAATGCACCTTGCCAAAGGCAATTCACTACCATTGGGAGACACATTGTACCTTGCCCAAGGAAATTCACTTTCTTGGGAGACACAGTGTACCTTGCCCAAAGCAATTCACTACCCTTGGGAGACACAATGTACCTTGCCCAAGGCCATTCCATTCCTTCGGAGACACAATGTACCTTGCCCAAGACAATTCACTTCCTTGGGAGACACAATGCACCTTGCCCAAGGCAATTCACTCCCCTTTGGAGACACAATGCACCTTGCCCAAGGCAATTCACTATCCTTGGGAGACACAATGTACCTTGCCCAAGGCAATTCACTTCCTTGGGAGACACAATGCACCTTGCCCAAGGCAATTCACTCCCCTTTGGAGACACAATGCACCTTGCCCAAGGCAATTCATTACCCATTTGAGACACAATGTACCTTGCCCAAGGCAATTCACTTCCTTGGGAGACACAATGGACCTTGCCCAAGGCAATTCACTCCCCTTTGGAGACACAATGCACCTTGCCCAAGGCAATTCACTATCCTTGGGAGACACAATGTACCTTGCCCAAGGCAATTCACTTCCTTGGGAGACACAATGCACCTTGCCCAAGGCAATTCACTCCCCTTTGGAGACACAATGCACCTTGCCCAAGGCAATTCACTATCCTTGGAAGACACAATGTACCTTGCCCAACGCAATTCACTACCCTTAGGAGACACAATGCACCTTGCCCAAGGCAATTCACTACCCTTGGGAGACACATTGTACCTTGCCCAAGGCAATTCACTTCCTTGGGAGACACAATGTACCTTGCTCAAGGCAATTCACTACCATTTGGAGACAATCTACCTTGCCCAAGGCAATTCAATACCCTTGAGTGACACAATGTACCTTGCCAAAGGCAATTCACTACCCTTGGGAGACACAATGCACCTTGCCCAAGTTAATTCACTACCCTTGGGAAACACAATGTACCTTGCCCAAGGCAATTCACTTCCTTGGGAGATAAAATGTACCTTGCCCAAGGCAATTCACTACCCTTGGGAGACAAAATGTACCTTGCCCAAGGCAATTCACTTCCTTGGGAGACACAATACACCTTGCCCAAGGCAATTCACTCCCCTTGGGAGATACAATGCACCTTGCCCAAGGCAATTCACTACCCTTGGGAGACACAATGTACCTTGCCCAACGCAATTCACTACCCTTAGGAGACACAATGCACCTTGCCCAAGGCAATTCACAACCCTTGGGAGACACAATGTACCTTGCCCAAGGCAATTCACTTCCTTGGGAGACAGAGTGTACCTTGCCCAAAGAAATTCACTACCCTTGGGAGACACAATGTACCTTGCCCAAGGCCATTCCCTTCCTTGGGAGACACAATGTACCTTGCCAAAGCCAATTCACTCCCTTGGGAGACACAATGTCCCTTGCCCAAGGCAATTCACTACTCTTGGGAGACACAATGCACCTTGCCCAAGGCAATT
Organism: Petromyzon marinus; assembly: GCF_048934315.1. Classification (NCBI taxonomy): domain Eukaryota; kingdom Metazoa; phylum Chordata; class Hyperoartia; order Petromyzontiformes; family Petromyzontidae; genus Petromyzon; species Petromyzon marinus. The sequence goes on from NC_133685.1 coordinate 4,142,220, forward strand.
CACTCCCCTTGAGAGACACAATGCACCTTGCCCAAGGCAATTCACTAGCCTTGGGAGACACAGTGTACCTTGCCCAAAGCAATTCACTACCCTTGGGAGACACAATGTACCTTGCCCAAGGCAATTCTCTTCCTTGGGAGACACAATGTACCTTGCCCAAGGCAATTCTCTTCCTTGGGAGACACAATGTACCTTGCCCAAGACACTTCACTACCCTTTTGAGACACAATGTACCTTGCCCAAGGCAATTCACTTCCTTGGGAGACACAAGGTACCTTTCCCAAGGAAATTCACTACTCTTGGAAACACAATGTACCTTGCCCAAGGCAATTCACTACCCTTGGGAGACACAATGTAACTTGCCCAAGGCAATTCACTTCCTTGGGAGACACAATGCACCTTGCCCAAGGCAATTCACTCCCCTTGGGAGACACAATGCACCTTGCCCAAGGCAATTCACTACCCTTGGGAGACACAATGTACCTTGCCCAACGCAATTCACTACCCTTAGGAGACACAATGCACCTTGCCCAAGGCAATTCACAACCCTTGGGAGACACAATGCACCTTACCCAAGGCAATTCACTTCCTTGGGAGACGCAGTGTACCTTGCCCAAAGAAATTCACTACCCTTGGGAGACACAATGTACCTTGCCCAAGGCCATTCCCTTCCTTGGGAGACACAATGTACCTTGCCCAAGACAATTCACTACCCATTTGAGACACAATGTACCTTGCCCAAGGCAATTCACTCCCTTGGGAGACACAATGCACCTTGCCCAAGGCAATTCACTACACTTGGGAGACACAATGCACCTTGTCCAAAGCAATTCACTACCCTTGGGAGACACAATGTACCTTGCCCAAGGCAATTGACTACCCTTGGGAGGCACAATGTACCTTGCCCAAGGCAATTCACTACCCTTGGGAGACATATTGTAGCTTGACCAAGGCAATTCACTCCCCTTGGGAGGCACAATGTACCTTGCCCAAGGCAATTCACTACTCTTGGGAGACACAATGTACCTTGCCCAAGGCAATTCACTACTCATGGGAGACACAATGTAACTTGCCCAAGGCAACTCACTTCCTTGGGAGACACAATGTACCTTGCCCAAGGCAATTCACTACCCTTGAGAGACACAATGCACCTTGCCAAAGGCAATTCACTACACTTGGGAGACACAATGTACATTGCCCAAGGCAATTCACTACCCTTGAGAGACACAATGCACCTTGCCAAAGGCAATTCACTACCATTGGGAGACACATTGTACCTTGCCCAAGGAAATTCACTTTCTTGGGAGACACAGTGTACCTTGCCCAAAGCAATTCACTACCCTTGGGAGACACAATGTACCTTGCCCAAGGCCATTCCATTCCTTCGGAGACACAATGTACCTTGCCCAAGACAATTCACTTCCTTGGGAGACACAATGCACCTTGCCCAAGGCAATTCACTCCCCTTTGGAGACACAATGCACCTTGCCCAAGGCAATTCACTATCCTTGGGAGACACAATGTACCTTGCCCAAGGCAATTCACTTCCTTGGGAGACACAATGCACCTTGCCCAAGGCAATTCACTCCCCTTTGGAGACACAATGCACCTTGCCCAAGGCAATTCATTACCCATTTGAGACACAATGTACCTTGCCCAAGGCAATTCACTTCCTTGGGAGACACAATGGACCTTGCCCAAGGCAATTCACTCCCCTTTGGAGACACAATGCACCTTGCCCAAGGCAATTCACTATCCTTGGGAGACACAATGTACCTTGCCCAAGGCAATTCACTTCCTTGGGAGACACAATGCACCTTGCCCAAGGCAATTCACTCCCCTTTGGAGACACAATGCACCTTGCCCAAGGCAATTCACTATCCTTGGAAGACACAATGTACCTTGCCCAACGCAATTCACTACCCTTAGGAGACACAATGCACCTTGCCCAAGGCAATTCACTACCCTTGGGAGACACATTGTACCTTGCCCAAGGCAATTCACTTCCTTGGGAGACACAATGTACCTTGCTCAAGGCAATTCACTACCATTTGGAGACAATCTACCTTGCCCAAGGCAATTCAATACCCTTGAGTGACACAATGTACCTTGCCAAAGGCAATTCACTACCCTTGGGAGACACAATGCACCTTGCCCAAGTTAATTCACTACCCTTGGGAAACACAATGTACCTTGCCCAAGGCAATTCACTTCCTTGGGAGATAAAATGTACCTTGCCCAAGGCAATTCACTACCCTTGGGAGACAAAATGTACCTTGCCCAAGGCAATTCACTTCCTTGGGAGACACAATACACCTTGCCCAAGGCAATTCACTCCCCTTGGGAGATACAATGCACCTTGCCCAAGGCAATTCACTACCCTTGGGAGACACAATGTACCTTGCCCAACGCAATTCACTACCCTTAGGAGACACAATGCACCTTGCCCAAGGCAATTCACAACCCTTGGGAGACACAATGTACCTTGCCCAAGGCAATTCACTTCCTTGGGAGACAGAGTGTACCTTGCCCAAAGAAATTCACTACCCTTGGGAGACACAATGTACCTTGCCCAAGGCCATTCCCTTCCTTGGGAGACACAATGTACCTTGCCAAAGCCAATTCACTCCCTTGGGAGACACAATGTCCCTTGCCCAAGGCAATTCACTACTCTTGGGAGACACAATGCACCTTGCCCAAGGCAATTCACTCCCCTTGAGAGACACAATGCACCTTGCCCAAGGCAATTCACTAGCCTTGGGAGACACAGTGTACCTTGCCCAAAGCAATTCACTACCCTTGGGAGACACAATGTACCTTGCCCAAGGCAATTCTCTTCCTTGGGAGACACAATGTACCTTGCCCAAGGCAATTCTCTTCCTTGGGAGACACAATGTACCTTGCCCAAGACACTTCACTACCCTTTTGAGACACAATGTACCTTGCCCAAGGCAATTCACTTCCTTGGGAGACACAAGGTACCTTTCCCAAGGAAATTCACTACTCTTGGAAACACAATGTACCTTGCCCAAGGCAATTCACTACACTTCAGAGACACAATGCACCTTGCTCAAGGCAATTCACTACCCTTGGGGGAACAATGCACATTGCCCAAGGCAATTCACTCCCTTGGGAGACACAATGTACATTGCCCAAGGCAATTCTCTACCCTTGGGAGACACAATGTACCTTGCCCAAGGCAATTCACTACCCTTGGGAGACACATTGTAGCTTGACCAAGGCAATTCACTCCCCTTGGCAGGCACAATGTACCTTGCCCAACGCAATTCACTACTCTTGGGAGACACAATGTACGTTGCCCAAGGCAATTCACTTCCTTGGGAGACACAATGTACCTTGCCCAAGGAAATTCACTACACTTGGGAGACACAATGTAACTTGCCCAAGGCAATTCACTTCCTTGGGAGACACAATGCACCTTGCCCAAGGCAATTCACTCCCCTTGGGAGACACAATGCACCTTGCCCAAGGCAATTCACTACCCTTGGGAGACACAATGTACCTTGCCCAACGCAATTCACTACCCTTAGGAGACACAATGCACCTTGCCCAAGGCAATTCACAACCCTTGGGAGACACAATGTACCTTGCCCAAGGCCATTCCCTTCCTTGGGAGACACAATGTACCTTGCCCAAGACAATTCACTACCCATTTGAGACACAATGTACCTTGCCCAAGGCAATTCACTCCCTTGGGAGACACAATGCACCTTGCCCAAGGCAATTCACTACACTTGGGAGACACAATGCACCTTGCCCAAAGCAATTCACTACCCTTGGGGGAACAATGCACATTGCCCAAGGCAATTCACTACCTTGGGAGACACAATGTACATTGCCCAAGGCAATTCACTACCCTTGGGAGACACAATGCACCTTGCCCAAGGCAATTCACTACCCTTGGGGGAACAATGCACATTGCCCAAGGCAATTCACTCCCTTGGGAGACACAATGTACATTTCCCAAGGCAATTCACTACCCTTGGGAGACACAATGTACCTTTCCCAACGCAATTCACTACCCTTAGGAGACACAATGCACCTTGCCCAAGGCAATTCACAACCCTTGGGAGACACAGTGTACCTTGCCCTAAGAAATTCACTACCCTTGGGAGACACAATGTACCTTGCCCAAGGCCATTCCCTTCCTTGGGAGACAGAATGTACCTTGCCCAAAACAATTCACTACGCATTTGAGACACAATGTACCTTGCCCAAGGCAATTCACTCCCTTGGGAGACACAATGCATCTTGTCCAACGCAATTCACTACACTTGGGAGACACAATGCACCTTCACCAAGGCAATTCACTACCCTTAGGGGAACAATGCACATTGCCCAAGGCAATTCACTCCATTGGGAGACACAATGTACATTGCCCAAGGCAATTCACTACACTTGGGAGACACAATGCACCTTGCCCAAGGCAATTCACTACCCTTGGGGGAACAATGCACATTGCCCAAGGCAATTCACTCCCTTGGGAGACAGAATGTACATTGCCCAAGGCAATTCACTACCCTTGGGAGACACAATGTACCTTGCCCAAGGCAATTCACTACACTTGGAAGACACAATGCACCTTGCCCAAGGCAATTCACTACCCTTGGGGGAACAATGCACATTGCCCAAGGCAATTCACTCCCGTGGGAGACACAATGTACCTTGCCCAACGCAATTCACTACCCTTAGGAGACACAATGCACCTTGCCCAAGGCAATTCACAACCCTTGGGAGACACAATGTACCTTGCCCAAGGCAATTCACTTCCTTGGGAGACAGAGTGTACCTTGCCCAAAGAAATTCACTACCCTTGGGAGACACAATGTACCTTGCCCAAGGCCATTCCCTTCCTTGGGAGACACAATGTACCTTGCCAAAGCCAATTCACTCCCTTGGGAGACACAATGTCCCTTGCCCAAGGCAATTCACTACTCTTGGGAGACACAATGCACCTTGCCCAAGGCAATTCACTCCCCTTGAGAGACACAATGCACCTTGCCCAAGGCAATTCACTAGCCTTGGGAGACACAGTGTACCTTGCCCAAAGCAATTCACTACCCTTGGGAGACACAATGTACCTTGCCCAAGGCAATTCTCTTCCTTGGGAGACACAATGTACCTTGCCCAAGGCAATTCTCTTCCTTGGGAGACACAATGTACCTTGCCCAAGACACTTCACTACCCTTTTGAGACACAATGTACCTTGCCCAAGGCAATTCACTTCCTTGGGAGACACAAGGTACCTTTCCCAAGGAAATTCACTACTCTTGGAAACACAATGTACCTTGCCCAAGGCAATTCACTACACTTCAGAGACACAATGCACCTTGCTCAAGGCAATTCACTACCCTTGGGGGAACAATGCACATTGCCCAAGGCAATTCACTCCCTTGGGAGACACAATGTACATTGCCCAAGGCAATTCTCTACCCTTGGGAGACACAATGTACCTTGCCCAAGGCAATTCACTACCCTTGGGAGACACATTGTAGCTTGACCAAGGCAATTCACTCCCCTTGGCAGGCACAATGTACCTTGCCCAACGCAATTCACTACTCTTGGGAGACACAATGTACGTTGCCCAAGGCAATTCACTTCCTTGGGAGACACAATGTACCTTGCCCAAGGAAATTCACTACACTTGGGAGACACAATGTAACTTGCCCAAGGCAATTCACTTCCTTGGGAGACACAATGCACCTTGCCCAAGGCAATTCACTCCCCTTGGGAGACACAATGCACCTTGCCCAAGGCAATTCACTACCCTTGGGAGACACAATGTACCTTGCCCAACGCAATTCACTACCCTTAGGAGACACAATGCACCTTGCCCAAGGCAATTCACAACCCTTGGGAGACACAATGTACCTTGCCCAAGGCCATTCCCTTCCTTGGGAGACACAATGTACCTTGCCCAAGACAATTCACTACCCATTTGAGACACAATGTACCTTGCCCAAGGCAATTCACTCCCTTGGGAGACACAATACACCTTGCCCAAGGCAATTCACTACACTTGGGAGACACAATGCACCTTGCCCAAAGCAATTCACTACCCTTGGGGGAACAATGCACATTGCCCAAGGCAATTCACTACCTTGGGAGACACAATGTACATTGCCCAAGGCAATTCACTACCCTTGGGAGACACAATGCACCTTGCCCAAGGCAATTCACTACCCTTGGGGGAACAATGCACATTGCCCAAGGCAATTCACTCCCTTGGGAGACACAATGTACATTTCCCAAGGCAATTCACTACCCTTGGGAGACACAATGTACCTTTCCCAACGCAATTCACTACCCTTAGGAGACACAATGCACCTTGCCCAAGGCAATTCACAACCCTTGGGAGACACAGTGTACCTTGCCCTAAGAAATTCACTACCCTTGGGAGACACAATGTACCTTGCCCAAGGCCATTCCCTTCCTTGGGAGACAGAATGTACCTTGCCCAAAACAATTCACTACGCATTTGAGACACAATGTACCTTGCCCAAGGCAATTCACTCCCTTGGGAGACACAATGCATCTTGTCCAACGCAATTCACTACACTTGGGAGACACAATGCACCTTCACCAAGGCAATTCACTACCCTTAGGGGAACAATGCACATTGCCCAAGGCAATTCACTCCATTGGGAGACACAATGTACATTGCCCAAGGCAATTCACTACACTTGGGAGACACAATGCACCTTGCCCAAGGCAATTCACTACCCTTGGGGGAACAATGCACATTGCCCAAGGCAATTCACTCCCTTGGGAGACAGAATGTACATTGCCCAAGGCAATTCACTACCCTTGGGAGACACAATGTACCTTGCCCAAGGCAATTCACTACACTTGGAAGACACAATGCACCTTGCCCAAGGCAATTCACTACCCTTGGGGGAACAATGCACATTGCCCAAGGCAATTCACTCCCGTGGGAGACACAATGTACATTGCCCAAGGCAATTCACTACCCTTGGGAGACACAATGTACCTTGCCCAAGGCAATTCACTACCCTTGGGTGGCACAATGTACCTTGCCCAAGGAAATTCACAACTCTTGGGAGACACAATGTATCTTGCCCTAGGCAATTCACTTCTCTTGGGAGACACAATGTACCTTGCCCAAGGCAATTCACTACTCATGGGAGAGTCAATGTAACTTGCCCAAGGCAACTCACTTCCTTGGGAGACACAATGCACCTTGCCCAAGGCAATTCACTCGCCTTGGGAGATACAATGCACCTTGCCCAAGGCAATTCACAACCCTTGGGAGACACAATGTACCTTGCCCAAGGCAATTCACTTCCTTGGGAGACAGAGTGTACCTTGCCCAAAGAAATTCACTACCCTTGGGAGACACAATGTACCTTGCCCAAGGCCATTCCCTTCCTTGGGAGACACAATGTACCTTGCCAAAGCCAATTCACACCCTTGGGAGACACAATGTCCCTTGCCCAAGGCAATTCACTACTCTTGAGAGACACAATGCACCTTGCCCAAGGCAATTCACTCCCCTTGGGAGACACAATGCACCTTGCCCAAGGCAATTCACTACCCTTGGGAGACACAGTGTACCTTGCCCAAAGCAATTCACTACCCTTGGGAGACACAATGTACCTTGCCCAAGGCAATTCTCTTCCTTGGGAGACACAATGTACCTTTCCCAAGGCAATTCGCTACTCTTGGAAACACAATGTACCTTGCCCAAGGCAATTCACTACACTTCGGAGACACAATGCACCTTGCTCAAGGCAATTCACTACCCTTGGGGGAACAATGCACATTGCCCAAGGCAATTCACTCCCTTGGGAGACACAATGTACATTGCCCAAGGCAATTCACTACCCTTGGGAGACACAATGTACCTTTCCCAACGCAATTCACTACCCTTAGGAGACACAATGCACCTTGCCCAAGGCAATTCACAACCCTTGGGAGACACAGTGTACCTTGCCCTAAGAAATTCACTACCCTTGGGAGACACAATGTACCTTGCCCAAGGCCATTCCCTTCCTTGGGAGACAGAATGTACCTTGCCCAAAACAATTCACTACGCATTTGAGACACAATGTACCTTGCCCAAGGCAATTCACTCCCTTGGGAGACACAATGCATCTTGTCCAACGCAATTCACTACACTTGGGAGACACAATGCACCTTCACCAAGGCAATTCACTACCCTTAGGGGAACAATGCACATTGCCCAAGGCAATTCACTCCATTGGGAGACACAATGTACATTGCCCAAGGCAATTCACTACACTTGGGAGACACAATGCACCTTGCCCAAGGCAATTCACTACCCTTGGGGGAACAATGCACATTGCCAAAGGCAATTCACTCCCTTGGGAGACAGAATGTACATTGCCCAAGGCAATTCACTACCCTTGGGAGACACAATGTACCTTGCCCAAGGCAATTCACTACACTTGGAAGACACAATGCACCTTGCCCAAGGCAATTCACTACCCTTGGGGGAACAATGCACATTGCCCAAGGCAATTCACTCGCGTGGGAGACACAATGTACATTGCCCAAGGCAATTCACTACCCTTGGGAGACACAATGTACCTTGCCCAAGGCAATTCACTACCCTTGGGTGGCACAATGTACCTTGCCCAAGGAAATTCACAACTCTTGGGAGACACAATGTATCTTGCCCTAGGCAATTCACTTCTCTTGGGAGACACAATGTACCTTGCCCAAGGCAATTCACTACTCATGGGAGAGTCAATGTAACTTGCCCAAGGCAACTCACTTCCTTGGGAGACACAATGCACCTTGCCCAAGGCAATTCACTCGCCTTGGGAGATACAATGCACCTTGCCCAAGGCAATTCACAACCCTTGGGAGACACAATGTACCTTGCCCAAGGCAATTCACTTCCTTGGGAGACAGAGTGTACCTTGCCCAAAGAAATTCACTACCCTTGGGAGACACAATGTACCTTGCCCAAGGCCATTCCCTTCCTTGGGAGACACAATGCACCTTGCCCAAGGCAATTCACTACCCTTGGGAGACACAGTGTACCTTGCCCAAAGCAATTCACTACCCTTGGGAGACACAATGTACCTTGCCCAAGGCAATTCTCTTCCTTGGGAGACACAATGTACCTTTCCCAAGGCAATTCACTACTCTTGGAAACACAATGTACCTTGCCCAAGGCAATTCACTACACTTCGGAGACACAATGCACCTTGCTCAAGGCAATTCACTACCCTTGGGGGAACAATGCACATTGCCCAAGGCAATTCACTCCCTTGGGAGACACAATGTACATTGCCCAAGGCAATTCTCTACCCTTGGGAGACACAATGTACCTTGCCCAAGGCAATTCACTACCCTTGGGAGACACATTGTAGCTTGACCAAGGCAATTCCCTCCGCTTGGCAGGCACAATGTACCTTGCCCAAGGCAATTCACTACTCTTGGGAGACACAATTTACGTTGCCCAAGGCAATTCACTTCCTTGGGAGACACAATGTACCTTGCCCAAGGCAATTCACTACCCTTGGGAGACACAATGTAACTTGCCCAAGGCAATTCACTTCCTTGGGAGACACAATGCACCTTGCCCAAGGCAATTCACTCCCCTTGGGAGACACAATGCACCTTGCCCAAGGCAATTCACTACCCTTGGGAGACACAATGTACCTTGCCCAACGCAATTCACTACCCTTAGGAGACACAATGCACCTTGCCCAAGGCAATTCACAAACCTTGGGAGACACAATGTACCTTGCCCAAGGCAATTCACTTCCTTGGGAGACGCAGTGTACCTTGCCCAAAGAAATTCACTACCCTTGGGAGACACAATGTACCTTGCCCAAGGCCATTCCCTTCCTTGGGAGACACAATGTACCTTGCCCAAGACAATTCACTACCCATTTGAGACACAATGTACCTTGCCCAAGGAAATTCACTACACTTGGGAGACACAATGCACCTTGCCCAAAGCAATTCACTACCCTTGGGGGAACAATGCACATTGCCCAAGGCAATTCACTACCTTGGGAGACACAATGTACATTGCCCAAGGCAATTCACTACCCTTGGGAGACACAATGCACCTTGCCCAAGGCAATTCACTACCCTTGGGGGAACAATGCACATTGCCCAAGGCAATTCACTCCCTTGGGAGACACAATGTAGATTGGCCAAGGCAATTCACTACCCTTGGGAGACACAATGTACCTTTCCCAACGCAATTCACTACCCTTAGGAGACACAATGCACCTTGCCCAAGGCAATTCACAACCCTTGGGAGACACAGTGTACCTTGCCCTAAGAAATTCACTACCCTTGGGAGACACAATGTACCTTGCCCAAGGCCATTCCCTTCCTTGGGAGACAGAATGTACCTTGCCCAAGACAATTCACTACCCATTTGAGACACAATGTACCTTGCCCAAGGCAATTCACTCCCTTGGGAGACACAATACACCTTGTCCAACGCAATTCACTACACTTGGGAGACACAATGCACCTTCACCAAGGCAATTCACTACCCTTCGGGGGACAATGCACATTGCCCAAGGCAATTCACTCCCTTGGGAGACACAATGTACCTTGCCCAAGGCAATTCACTACCCTTGTGATACACAATGTACCTTGCCCAAGGCAATTTACGTCCATAGGAGACACAATGTACCTTGCCCAAGGCAACTCACTACCCTTGGGAGACACAATGTACCTTACCCAAGGCAATTCACTACCCTTGGGAGACACAATGTCCCTTACCCAAGGCAATTCACTTCATTGGGAGACACAATGTACCTTTCCCAAGGCAATTCACTTCATTGGGAGACACAATGTACCTTGCCCAAGGCAATTCACTTCTCTTGGGAGACACAATGCACCTTGCCCAAGGAAATGCACTTCCTTAAGAGACACAATGTACCTTGCCCAAGCCAATTCACTCCCTTGGGAGACACAATGCACCTTGCCCAAGGAAATTCACTTCCTTAAGAGACACAATGTACCTTTCCCAAAGCAATTCACTACTCTTGGGAGACAAAATGTACCTTGCAAAAGGCAATTCACTACCCTTGGGAGACACAATGCACCTTGCCCAAGGCAATTCACTCCCTTGCGAGACACAATGTACCTTGCCCAAGGCAATTCACTAACTTTGGGAGACACAATGTACCTTGCCCAAGGCAATTCACTCCCTTGCGAGACACAATGTACCTTGCCCAAGGCAATTCACTAACTTTGGGAGACACAATGTACCTTGCCCAAGGCAATTCACTACCCTTGGGAGACACAATGTACCTGCCCAAGGCAATTCACTCCCTTGGGAGACACAATGTACCTTGCCCAAGGCAATTCACTTCCTTGGGAGACAAATGTACCTTGCCCAAGGCAATTCACTACCCTTGGGAGACACAATGTACCTTGCCCAAGGCAATTCACTCCCTTGGGAGACACACTGTACCTTGCCCAAGGCAATTCACTAACTTTGGGAGACACAATGTACCTTGCCCAAGCCAATTCACTTCCTTGGGAGGCACAATGTACCTTGCCCAAGCCAATTCACTCCCTTGGGAGACAATGTTCCTTGCCCAAGGCAATTCACTACTCTTGGGAGACACAATGTACCTGCCCAAGGCAATTCACTCCCTTGGGAGGCACAATGTAACTTGCCCAATTCAATTCACTCCCTTGGGAGACACAATGTACCTTGCCCAAGGCAATTCACTTCCTTGGGAGACAAAATGTACCTTGCCCAAGGCAATTCACTACCCTTGGGAGACACAATGTACCTTGCCCAAGGCAATTCACTCCCTTGGGAGACACACTGTACCTTTCCCAAGGCAATTCACTATCTTTGGGAGACATAATGTACCTTGCCCAATCCATTTCACTCCCTTATTAGACACAATGTACCTTGCCCAAGGCAATTCACTCCCTTGGGAGACACAATGTCCCTTACCCAAGGCAATTCACTACCTATTGGAGACACAATGTACCTTGCCCAAGGCAATTCACTACTCTTGGGAGACACAATGCACCTTGCCCAAGGAAATTCACTTCCTTAAGAGACACAATGTACCTTGCCCAAGGCAATTCACTACCCTTTGGAGACACAATGTACCTTGCCCAAGGCTATTCACTACCCTTGGGAGACACAATGTACCTTGCCCAAGGCAATTCACTTCCTTGGGAGACAAAATGTACCTTGCCCAAGGCAATTCACTACCCTTGGGAGACACAATGTACCTTGCCCAAGCCAATTCACTCCCTTGGGAGACAATGTTCCTTGCCCAAGGCAATTCACTACTCTTGGGAGACACAATGTACCTGCCCAAGGCAATTCACTCCCTTGGGAGGCACAATGTACCTTGCCCAATTCAATTCACTCCTTTGGGAGACACAATGTACCTTGCCCAAGGCAATTCACTCCCTTGGGAGGCACAATGTACCTTGCCCAAGGCAATTCACTACCCTTGGGAGACACAATGTACCTTGCCCAAGGCAATTCACTCCCTTGGGAGACACACTGTACCTTTCCCAAGGCAATTCACTATCTTTGGGAGACATAATGTACCTTGCCCAATCCATTTCACTCCCTTATTAGACACAATGTACCTTGCCCAAGGCAATTCACTCCCTTGGGAGACACAATGTCCCTTACCCAAGGCAATTCACTACCCATTGGAGACACAATGTACCTTGCACAAGGCAAGTAACTTCCTTGGAAGACACAATGTACCTTGCCCAAGGCAATTCACTACTCTTGGGAGACACAATGCACCTTGCCCAAGGAAATTCACTTCCTTAAGAGACACAATGTACCTTGCCCAAGGCAATTCACTACCCTTTGGAGACACAATGTACCTTGCCCAAGGCAATTCACTACCCTTGGGAGACACAATGTACCTTGCCCAAGCCAATTCACTCCCTTGGGAGACACAATGTACCTTGCCCAAGGCAATTCACTACTCTTGGGAGAGACAATGTACCTGCCCAAGGCAATTCACTCCCTTGGGAGGCACAATGTACCTTGCCCAAGCCAATTCACTCCCTTGGGAGACACAATGTACCTTGCCCAAGCCAATTCACTCCCTTAGGATACACAATGAACATTGCCCAAGGCAATTCACTTTCGTGGGAGACAAAATGTACCTTGCCCAAGGCAATTCACTACCCTTGGGAGACACACTGTACCTTTCCCAAGGCAATTCACTATCTTTGGGAGACATAATGTACCTTGCCCAATCCATTTCACTCCCTTATTAGACACAATGTACCTTGCCCAAGGCAATTCACTCCCTTGGGAGACACAATGTCCCTTACCCAAGGCAATTCACTACCCATTGGAGACACAATGTACCTTGCACAAGGCAAGTAACTTCCTTGGAAGACACAATGTACCTTGCCCAAGGCAATTCACTACTCTTGGGAGACACAATGCACCTTGCCCAAGGAAATTCACTTCCTTAAGAGACACAATGTACCTTGCCCAAGGCAATTCACTACCCTTTGGAGACACAATGTACCTTGCCCAAGGCAATTCACTACCCTTGGGAGACACAATGTACCTTGCCCAAGCCAATTCACTCCCTTGGGAGACACAATGTACCTTGCCCAAGGCAATTCACTACTCTTGGGAGAGACAATGTACCTGCCCAAGGCAATTCACTCCCTTGGGAGGCACAATGTACCTTGCCCAAGCCAATTCACTCCCTTGGGAGACACAATGTACCTTGCCCAAGGCAATTCACTACTCTTGGGAGAGACAATGTACCTGCCCAAGGCAATTCACTCCCTTGGGAGGCACAATGTACCTTGCCCAAGCCAATTCACTCCCTTGGGAGACACAATGTACCTTGCCCAAGGAAATTCACAACTCTTGGGAGACACAATGTATCTTGACCTAGGCAATTCACTTCTCTTGGGAGACACAATGTACCTTGCCCAAGGCAATTCACTACTCATGGGAGAGTCAATGTAACTTGCCCAAGGCAACTCACTTCCTTGGGAGACACAATGCACCTTGCCCAAGGCAATTCACTCGCCTTGGGAGATACAATGCACCTTGCCCAAGGCAATTCACAACCCTTGGGAGACACAATGTACCTTGCCCAAGGCAATTCACTTCCTTGGGAGACAGAGTGTACCTTGCCCAAAGAAATTCACTACCCTTGGGAGACACAATGTACCTTGCCCAAGGCCATTCCCTTCCTTGGGAGACACAATGTACCTTGCCAAAGCCAATTCACACCCTTGGGAGACACAATGTCCCTTGCCCAAGGCAATTCACTACTCTTGGGAGACACAATGCACCTTGCCCAAGGCAATTCACTCCCCTTGGGAGACACAATGCACCTTGCCCAAGGCAATTCACTACCCTTGAGAGACACAGTGTACCTTGCCCAAAGCAATTCACTACCCTTGGGAGACACAATGTACCTTGCCCAAGGCAATTCTCTTCCTTGGGAGACACAATGTACCTTTCCCAAGGCAATTCACTACTCTTGGAAACACAATGTACCTTGCCCAAGGCAATTCACTACACTTCGGAGACACAATGCACCTTGCTCAAGGCAATTCACTACCCTTGGGGGAACAATGCACACTGCCCAAGGCAATTCACTCCCTTGGGAGACACAATGTACATTGCCCAAGGCAATTCTCTACCCTTGGGAGACACATTGTAGCTTGACCAAAGCAATTCACTCCGCTTGGCAGGCACAATGTACCTTGCCCAAGGCAATTCACTACTCTTGGGAGACACAATTTACGTTGCCCAAGGCAATTCACTTCCTTGGGAGACACAATGTACCTTGCCCAAGGCAATTCACTACCCTTGGGAGACACAATGTAACTTGCCCAAGGCAATTCACTTCCTTGGGAGACACAATGCACCTTGCCCAAGGCAATTCACTCCCCTTGGGAGACACAATGCACCTTGCCCAAGGCAATTCACTACCCTTGGGAGACACAATGTACCTTGCCCAACGCAATTCACTACCCTTAGGAGACACAATGCACCTTGCCCAAGGCAATTCACAAACCTTGGGAGACACAATGTACCTTGCCCAAGGCAATTCACTTCCTTGGGAGACGCAGTGTACCTTGCCCAAAGAAATTCACTACCCTTGGGAGACACAATGTACCTTGCCCAAGGCCATTCCCTTCCTTGGGAGACACAATGTACCTTGCCCAAGACAATTCACTACCCATTTGAGACACAATGTACCTTGCCCAAGGCAATTCACTCCCTTGGGAGACACAATGCACCTTTCCCAAGGAAATTCACTACACTTGGGAGACACAATGCACCTTGCCCAAAGCAATTCACTACCCTTGGGGGAACAATGCACATTGCCCAAGGCAATTTACGTCCATAGGAGACACAATGTACCTTGCCCAAGGCAACTCACTACCCTTGGGAGACACAATGTACCTTACCCAAGGCAATTCACTACCCTTGGGAGACACAATGTCCCTTACCCAAGGCAATTCACTTCATTGGGAGACACAATGTACCTTTCCCAAGGCAATTCACTTCATTGGGAGACACAATGTACCTTGCACAAGGCAATTCACTACCCTTGGGAGACACAATGTCCCTTACCCAAGGAAATTCACTACCCTTTGGAGACACAATGTACCTTGCACAAGGCAAGTAACTTCCTTGGAAGACACAATGTACTTTGCCCAAGGCAATTCACTTCTCTTGGGAGACACAATGCACCTTGCCCAAGGAAATGCACTTCCTTAAGAGACACAATGTACCTTGCCCAAGCCAATTCACTCCCTTGGGAGACACAATGCACCTTGCCCAAGGAAATTCACTTCCTTAAGAGACACAATGTACCTTTCCCAAAGCAATTCACTACTCTTGGGAGACAAAATGTACCTTGCAAAAGGCAATTCACTACCCTTGGGAGACACAATGCACCTTGCCCAAGGCAATTCACTCCCTTGCGAGACACAATGTACCTTGCCCAAGGCAATTCACTAACTTTGGGAGACACAATGTACCTTGCCCAAGGCAATTCACTCCCTTGCGAGACACAATGTACCTTGCCCAAGGCAATTCACTAACTTTGGGAGACACAATGTACCTTGCCCAAGGCAATTCACTACCCTTGGGAGACACAATGTACCTGCCCAAGGCAATTCACTCCCTTGGGAGACACAATGTACCTTGCCCAAGGCAATTCACTTCCTTGGGAGACAAATGTACCTTGCCCAAGGCAATTCACTACCCTTGGGAGACACAATGTACCTTGCCCAAGGCAATTCACTCCCTTGGGAGACACACTGTACCTTGCCCAAGGCAATTCACTAACTTTGGGAGATACAATGTACCTTGCCCAAGCCAATTCACTTCCTTGGGAGGCACAATGTACCTTGCCCAAGCCAATTCACTCCCTTGGGAGACAATGTTCCTTGCCCAAGGCAATTCACTACTCTTGGGAGACACAATGTACCTGCCCAAGGCAATTCACTCCCTTGGGAGGCACAATGTACCTTGCCCAATTCAATTCACTCCCTTGGGAGACACAATGTACCTTGCCCAAGGCAATTCACTTCCTTGGGAGACAAAATGTACCTTGCCCAAGGCAATTCACTACCCTTGGGAGACACAATGTACCTTGCCCAAGGCAATTCACTCCCTTGGGAGACACACTGTACCTTTCCCAAGGCAATTCACTATCTTTGGGAGACATAATGTACCTTGCCCAATCCATTTCACTCCCTTATTAGACACAATGTACCTTGCCCAAGGCAATTCACTCCCTTGGGAGACACAATGTCCCTTACCCAAGGCAATTCACTACCTATTGGAGACACAATGTACCTTGCCCAAGGCAATTCACTACTCTTGGGAGACACAATGCACCTTGCCCAAGGAAATTCACTTCCTTAAGAGACACAATGTACCTTGCCCAAGGCAATTCACTACCCTTTGGAGACACAATGTACCTTGCCCAAGGCTATTCACTACCCTTGGGAGACACAATGTACCTTGCCCAAGGCAATTCACTTCCTTGGGAGACAAAATGTACCTTGCCCAAGGCAATTCACTACCCTTGGGAGACACAATGTACCTTGCCCAAGCCAATTCACTCCCTTGGGAGACAATGTTCCTTGCCCAAGGCAATTCACTACTCTTGGGAGACACAATGTACCTGCCCAAGGCAATTCACTCCCTTGGGAGGCACAATGTACCTTGCCCAATTCAATTCACTCCTTTGGGAGACACAATGTACCTTGCCCAAGGCAATTCACTCCCTTGGGAGGCACAATGTACCTTGCCCAAGGCAATTCACTACCCTTGGGAGACACAATGTACCTTGCCCAAGGCAATTCACTCCCTTGGGAGACACACTGTACCTTTCCCAAGGCAATTCACTATCTTTGGGAGACATAATGTACCTTGCCCAATCCATTTCACTCCCTTATTAGACACAATGTACCTTGCCCAAGGCAATTCACTCCCTTGGGAGACACAATGTCCCTTACCCAAGGCAATTCACTACCCATTGGAGACACAATGTACCTTGCACAAGGCAAGTAACTTCCTTGGAAGACACAATGTACCTTGCCCAAGGCAATTCACTACTCTTGGGAGACACAATGCACCTTGCCCAAGGAAATTCACTTCCTTAAGAGACACAATGTACCTTGCCCAAGGCAATTCACTACCCTTTGGAGACACAATGTACCTTGCCCAAGGCAATTCACTACCCTTGGGAGAGACAATGTACCTGCCCAAGGCAATTCACTCCCTTGGGAGGCACAATGTACCTTGCCCAAGCCAATTCACTCCCTTGGGAGACACAATGTACCTTGCCCAAGCCAATTCACTAACTTTGGGAGACACAATGTACCTTGCCCAAGCCAATTCACTCCCTTGGGAGACACAATGTACCTTGCCCAAGGCAATTCACTACTCTTGGGAGACACAATGTACCTGCCCAAGGCAATTTACTCCCTTGGGAGGCACAATGTACCTTGCCCAAGCCAATTCACTCCCTTGGGAGACACAATGTACCTTGTACAAATTAATTCACTCTGTTTAACTGTCATCATTGAGGTCTCCAATGTGCGATTGAGTCCGAGTGTGCATTTCTCTACGCTTCATCGTACGTGTGAAATTTGGCACCAACAGAATCTTAATTTACACTCGGAGGAATCCGATGAGCCGTGAAGCTCTTGTTTTACAGATGCCCGCTTGAAGGCGCAGTCCACAGGAGCGTGGATTGTGGCCATGCGACTTCCAAAAACTAAGGGCACACGGAGTAAACCACTGTGAGATGTTGCTCTACTTCAGTGGAGGAGGAGGGAGGGAGGAACATCAATCAACGACACGGACTCTCCCTTGCCTGGAGCCCTCTCGTCGTTGTGCCGAGCGAACCCGCGACGTTGCCGTCTATCTGCCGGACATGTTTCCATAGAAATCGTGCACTTTGTGCTCTATCCACTGCTGGAGGAGTACCGACGTGCGTGTGTTTGCGTTCTCATCCACGTGCTCACATTGCCATCTTTTGGTGGCGTAACAGTAATATGATCATCTGCAACATTACACGGTGTAATATATTTACGGATGCAGTTTTTGTGGCTTCATCGTGGGCTCGAGCATGTTGCGTCAGTCTTTGTGAGCTCACACTCATCACCCATGCCCCCCCCCCCCAATGTGAGTAACTACGAGCCCCTCTTTTTGTCGAGATAACAATGGAACGGACGGCAAGGCGCGATCTCAATAAATCAAGCGTTGACGCACGATCTGCACGTACGTGCAGTCCCTCGTCAGTCCACTGCTGAACGACTCAATCATGTTTACGAGTGAGGTACGGAAGGCGTGCATCTGGAGCAGCACGTCATAAACGCGAATTAGATGTTTCGGGAGCTGGTCTCGATCAGGATATGTAAAAATGTACCTGGCGTGGCGTGATTTAAACGTGGGCCCTGCTGTGAGGAATGAAGTGTGTATGTGCGTACGTTGAACTTCTTTAGCACCGTACGTAGCCAACCGCGCTAGTCAGAGGTGTGGTGTATGTACGTTGAACTTTTTTCGCACTGTACATAGTCAACCGCGCTAGTCGGAGGTGCGGTCTCTCCCTGTCCAATTTATTCCCCTTCTTCGCCTGGCACCTGGGCCTCTCTGGCCCGTGGGCCTTGCCCTGGGCCCCTCCGGCTCGTGGGCCTTGGTGCAATTGCACCGCCTGCACACTCACCGGCTGTTAGAACATCTGTGAAAAAAGAGCTTCATAGCTCATCGGATTCCTCCAGTATACACACAGATTCAGATTCTATGCAGTAAACGTCATTTACGGTTTTTTTTGTTACTTTAGAATATATTGAACTGCCACACGCGGCGAGAAGAGCTAAAATCAGGACCCGTATTCAGCCGGGTTTCTTCTGGTCGGCAACCCGGCTCAAATGTCTGCACCCGGCACACCACGTCCAGTATACCTATCGCTATGGCCGTGGCTACTCGTACACCTGGCACCTTCCTCATTCTACCTGCGATCCGGAATACATTCGGTGATAAGACGTAAATACAAGGTGTGTGTGTGTTACATTCACGCACAGCTCGGCGTCATCCACAGCGTATTCTGTGGTCTCGCACAAGACAAAGATCCCTCGTATGGCCTTAACATACTTTTGGGGCAAGTGCTGTTAGCGAGCACCTATGAAGGCCGGCACGGCACACGTGGGGGTGGGTTGGGGAGCACCACGCCCGGCCGCCTTTGTCTCCCCAGTGGCGATGTTTACACACCGCAACAGGTACTAATTTGTGGCCGAGTCGACTGAGGGGAGGCCCAGGAGCGGTTCAGATAATCGTCACTGGTGTTGGCCGTGAGCGGGAATCGAACTCGAGTCGTCGGGTTCGTAGCGCAGCGTAGCGCTAACCGCTACACCACCCCCCCCCCCAACACACACACGACAGCAACACTATAATTGCACAGAAGGAGGTTGGCTGACTTGTGTAACCATCTGTAAAGGTGCGTTGGTGTTTAGGGAAAATATAACAGATGGGGCTTGCGTTCTATACATCAGCTGAAATGTGATAGGACCCTGCAGAAATGTTGTCGGTAAGACCGCCGGAAATATTTATTAATTATCTCTCTCTCTCGCGCGCGCAAGCCAAGCGATGCCTGGGGCAATGCTCAAAGGCGGCACAGTCTCGCGCGAGGCTCAAAAAGCAACGCGCCGTGGTACAGCCAGCGAGCGACGCGTAATTATTTCGTGGTGGGAGAGAGAGGGGGGTTATGGGGTCATCTGCCTAATCCTCATGCAAAGGTATAAAGGTCGCAGCCCTGCAATTACGTTGCGAGTAAGAAGTCCGAACACTTGTAATTATCGTGAACCCTCACGAGTCCAGTCCATCGCGGACGCTCGTTGCTGGCGCTCGCCAAGCCCTTTGGACTAACGACGCTGTTGTTGTTGTTTTTTGTTAGCTCAGTCGCAAAACCACCGGCCGAGACCCGAGGATGGACCGCGACCATCTGCCGCCAGTCGCTGGTTCCAGATCTTCGGGCGCCGGTGACCCCCCCCACCACCCCCGGTGAAACTGGTGGTGGTGGGGAGGGGGCAGCAGCAGCAGCTGATCGCCACGGGCCACTGCCGCTGCGCCTCACGCACAGTGCTGCTGGTGGAAAGGCCTCCGCTAGGGGCAACGTCAGGGAGAAGAGGAGCCCCCCCCCCCCCTTTAGAGGTCACGTGTGGCTTACTCTTCTACGCTGGCCGGACAACTGGGCCAGACGAGGGGGAAGGAGTTTACCAAAACTTTTCCCAACCGCAAGCAACCTACCGGTGGACTTAACTTCGTGTGAACCCATTTATACTGCTGGGTGGACAGGCCGGCGTGGGGCTGGGTTGGGCGGGAGTTCAGAAAGTCTCGTTCCTCCTGCCGCGCTGGGAGATTTGAATGGAAGCGGCGAGCTCCCGGACGGGCGAGCGGAGTGGTGCCTGCTCACCCACCGCACCACAGCGGCAGGATCCTTCCGTCAAGACTGTGATCCACTCGTAGACGCCCCAATCATTTCGAGTGCCCCCCCCCCCCCTCTCTCGCTGGCTTTTCGACAGGTGACTGAATGTTGCGAGAGTGATGGCACTTCCTGTGATGTCACATTTCCCGGATCAATCGAAAACTGTTTTTTTTTTGGGGGGGGGGGGGGGGGGGATAATCTAAAATGTTACATCTGGGCCCGATTTTTTTATTGAGATTTTTTTGATTGATTCGTGCAAAAAGAAGAGATGTGAGCGCGTCCCGAAGACGTACGTCATACACGCGTGATGAATCCGCACTTAACTTGAATGGCACCTCGTTGCGTTCACGTGGGATAGACACGTACACAACAATCACGCTATCCCTCCCCCACCCCGCGACAACGCAGGGGGGACGGGTTAACTTGTTAACGTGCTGATGACCCCCACCCCCCCCCCTTGTTAACGCGCTGATGACCCCCCGCCCCCCCGCCTTGTTAACGTGATGATGACCCCCCCGCCCCCCCCCCTTGTTAACGCGCTGATGACCCCCCCCGCCCCCCCCTTGTTAACGCGCTGATGACCCCCCCGCCCCCCCCCTTGTTAACGCGCTGATGACCCCCCCGCCCCCCCTTGTTAACGTGCTGATGACCCCCACCCCCCTTGTTAACGCGCTGATGACCCCCCCCGCCCCCCCCCTTGTTAACGCGCTGATGACCCCCCCGCCCCCCCCCTTTGTTAACGCGCTGATGACCCCCCCGCCCCCCCCTTGTTAACGTGCTGATGACCCCCACCCCCCTTGTTAACGCGCTGATGACCCCCCCCGACCCCCCCCCTTGTTAACGCGCTGATGACCCCCCGCCCCCGCCCCCCCTCCTGTTAACGCGACCTTGTACAGTCCCACTTCGGCCCCTTTTCTCCTTCTCACCTCAACATTCACAGAGCACAGTTCATGTAACAAAATTTTTTTTTTTTTAAAACAAGACGAAGATCCTCCACCCGACTGTTTGGGGCAAACGCCTGCGAGCGAGCGCCTGTGGCCGGCATCCCCGCACGGCCGCCTTTGTCTCCCTCCCCAGTGCTGATGCTCACACAACCGCACCACACAAGTACTCGGGCATCACGGCTGCGTGGGATCTGGTGCAGCGCGCTAACCGCTGTGCCACCGCTCCCCCCCACCCACCCCACACACCCACACACATTATGCACTACACACTACACACACGTGCCATTTATTCACCTTCCACAATGTATATTCCACCGCTCGGGACGCATTCCGGCCACGCACTCTACATGACCACGCGTCCCACACAACGTCTCGTGTCCCCCTGACTCAATGACGGCGCGATGGAGACGCGCGCTGAGTGCGACACTCGGCTTCTGGAGCAGCCTCGGCTGCGCCACGCTGCGCCTGGACCGCACCGGTACACGCACAGCACCACCCCCCCCCCCCGCTTTTGTTATCGATCCACTGCTGGATGGGGGATATCTTCCCCACGGGCCGCTGTTTCACCGCACCGGTCAGCGCGAGGGTTGAAGCGGGGTAGGGATTCGACGTGACATGAGCAACAATTTGTTTTGCTGTACAGCCCTCCATGCAAGCCACCACACAGCCCCCCCCCCCCACCCCCCCCCCCACAAGATTACATACTACACACGTGTAGCACCGTATATACACGCATTTGTATATATATGGAAAAAGTAAGTACGTATGTTATTCGCGTAACGACTAAAGCGCCACATTCAACAAGAATTACGTTTGGCGACGCGCATGAACGGAGGCCACGGGTTCGCAGCACGAGCAGGGACGGGGTGCACGTTTCTGAAAAAAATTCCCGACGATTCCAACGGAACAAGCGGCAGGTTGAGCCGAGATTTTACGCGAATGTCTCTCGACAAGAAGCGCAGAGAAACATCCCATGCAGCAGCCCGCACCCACGCGGCTGGTCGTGTTGTTATTTACGTTTTAATGTACCACGCACAACGCCAAACACGAGCTCACGGCGCGACACCGAGAGGTGGCCGATTATCATGATTATCGAGAGAGAGAGAGAGAGATCGGTCCACAGGGTCTTCCTCTCGGTGCCTATCGAGATGAGGAACATCGTACGGTCCCTAACGCCGCTCCCTGCCTACCCCTCCACCCCCCATTACCCACACCCGAGACGCGGTTACTTCGTCCCGGGCAAAAAGGTTCCCACCGACCAAACGCCCTCGGCGGCGATGCTCTCACCTCGCCCACGCCCGCTTGGACGATCTTCACCCGGCTCGCGTCCTCCAGGCGCCTCCTCTGCTGCTCTGCAAAAGCGGCGGCACACAGAGCACGCGCCCGGTCGCGTCGGGACGTCATCAGCACGCACGCACACCGCCTGCGCTGCGTGCGTGTGGTGTGTGTAGAGAGTGGTTGGTGTGGTGTGTATAGAGAGTGAGTGGTGTGGTGTGTATAGAGAGTGAGTGGTGTGGTGTGTATAGAGAGTGAGTGGTGTGGTGTGTATAGAGAGTGGATGGTGTGGTGTGTGTAGAGAGTGAGTGGTGTGGTGTGTATAGAGAGTGGATGGTGTGGTGTGTGTAGAGAGTGAGTGGTGTGGTGTGTATAGAGAGTGAGTGGTGTGGTGTGTATAGAGAGTGGATGGTGTGGTGTGTGTAGAGAGTGGTTGGTGTGGTGTGTGTAGAGAGTGTGTGGTGTGGTGTGTATAGAGTGCGGGTGGTGTGGTGTGTATAGAGAGTGGATGGTGTGGTGTGTGTAGAGAGTGGTTGGTGTGGTGTGTGTAGAGAGTGGTTGGTGTGGTGTGTGTAGAGAGTGTGTGGTGTGGTGTGTGTAGAGAGCGGGTGGTGTGGTGTGTATAGAGAGTGGTTGGTGTGGTGTGTATAGAGAGTGGGTGGTGTGGTTTGTATATGGAGCGGTGATGCAGCGGTTAGCGCTACGCTGTGCTACGAACCCAGCGACCCGAGTTCGATTCCCCACTCACGGCCGACACTAATGACGATTATCTGAACCGGTCCTGGGCCTCCCCTAGAGCGATTCAGCCTTAAATGGGTAGCTAGTGCGGTGTGTAAACATCGCCAGTGGGAAGACAAAGGCGGTCGGGCGTGGTGTTGGCCACCCACCCCCTCGTGTTCCGTACCCGTCTTTATAGGTGCTCGCTAACAGCATTTGCCCCAACATACTGTTGAGGCTATACGTGGGGTCTTTTTCTTTATAGAGAGAGAGACGTATATGGCGTTGCCCAAGCCGGCAGGTTTGCATGCGTGGGCAGGAAGCTGTCAGTGTGTTCACACTCACCCACACTCTCACACATACAAAGACAAAGATCCCCCGTATTGACCTAACAGACTGCCGGGGCAAGTGCTGTTAGCGAGCAGCACCTATGAAGGCCGGCAAGGCACACGACCCTGCGGGCGGCCAGCACCAGACCCGGCCGCCTTTGTCTCCCCAGTGGCGATGTTTACACACCGCACCAGGTACTCATTTTGAAGCTGTGTCGACCTAGGGGAGGGCCCATGACCGGTTCAGATACCACTATGTAACACAACTTTTGTTCCTGGGTAGTAAGTGTTCTTTTAATATTGCGTTTGCCTAAAAAGTATAGAAAACGACTATTATTTCCTACAAACTTTGCTTTTGTGACCAGGACTTTACGTGAAGGAACGACACAAATGCACACCACGTTTTCTCATTGAAAATAGGTACATTTCAAAATATCACTGTCCTGGTCACAAAAGCAAAGTTCCTGGGGGAATAATAGCCATTGTCTGTACTTTTGAGGCATAAGCAATTAGGAAATAACACTTACTACTCAGGAACATTTTTTTTATGTTACACAATGTAATCGTCACCGGTGTTGGCTGAGCACTGCGCACTAACCACTGCATCACCACTCCCCACTCACTCGCACCGACACACACACAGGTGCGCGTAGGCTAATAGTGTCGCTCTGTGCCGTATATAATTAACTCGTAAGAAATTAGTGGTGATAGAGAGCCTCCCCCCCCCTCGGTGTGGGATGAGTCCATCTCAAGGACCAGAATTCGTAAATTATACGTAGTCCCGTACAGTGCCGGATTATATCCCAGTAGCACAAGTAGCTACAAATGCTATGGGCCCCGCACGTTCAAGGACTCCACGCTAAATGCTTTTGAGCTCTCAATTCGGGTTCAGTGATTCTGCACTTGCTCTACTACTATAGTACTATAGCGCCTTCAACTTTTACGAACGACCGGGTGTTTAAGGTTAGCGATTTGTCGTATTATCTTGCTGTATAGCAAATTAAAAAATACAATTACTTTACTATGCAAGTAAAACATTGTTCTGTTTTAATATTTGTGTTTTTTTTTTATTCAGGGCCCCTTCATATCATGTGTTACAGGCCCCGCACGAGCTTAATCCGGCACTGGTCCCGTGTACCGCATGCGAGGCGCGCGTCAAGCGTATCATGAATAAGACGTTATGTTTACTGTTTAATGCGATTGTTTGTATGTGTATATATAAAAAAGTGCAGTATATCGATAAATCGATAAGCGGAAACGCATCGAAAAACGACACGAGCGGCGGACACAAAACATGAATCCCGTCCTGCAGACTGACGACTCCTGCCCACGGTGCGGCTTCCGCTCAAAGGGCTTGGTGGCTCCCTCTCATCCCACGGGCGCGCAGTCAAAAATCGCTCCTCGCTGTTCCCCGCCGTCGGTTGGCGATGGACAGCCGAAGGTGGAGATAAATGAAACCCAGTAGCTGTGTAAGAGCGGTCTGGAACGCCGATGGGACTTCAAACAAACAAAACAAGAAAGCCCCGATATTTGTAATTGATACGACGTAGAGACGCAGATCGGGAGGGCCCCCTTGTGATTCGCTTTGACGGCCAAATGCTCCACAAACCCGCGGGGAGTATTTTTTTGTGTTTTTTTTAGTTTTAAGGATAAACACCCAGGGCGGCCGTGCGGCGAGCGTGACGATCCCGTCGGGCGGCGGAGGCTAAACGGCAGAATTCTGGCATTAAACAAACGGGGCCGCGTGTGTGCGTGGCCTAACACCCCCCCCCCCCCGCCCGCCCGCTCGCCCGCCCACCCCCCCCCCCGAAATAAAGAGTGATCGACGAGGCGTGACGATAATTTGTTTGTTGTGAAAGTAAAAAAAGTCACGACGGAGGTGCGAAGCAGCGTTTGTGGGGTATTTTGACAATCGTGGTATTTTAATAATAGTCAGGCACTTGGGTTTCATTCGACGTAATGCATTTTGCGAATACAGGGGTGGCCCATATGGTTATTTAATTAATTTAACACACTGGCATTTAGAATAGTTGAATTGTTAAATCTGAAAGTTTATATTTGATTTATTATCATGTATTCTAAAAAAAAGGTCAGAAATTAATTTCAAAATAGAATTCATGCCTCGTGCATTATTGATAGTGGAAGTCATTTTGGAAACATTTGTCAAAATGAATGAAAACACCCAATGTGATGTGTTACAATAAATATCATAACCCTATGTGTCCTGACTTTTAGGCCACCCTGCATGCCATATTTACTGAACGTGTTGTGCCCGTTTATATTTACATATCCCCTTTACTCCCGGCTACGTGTGTGGTCGTGCGCCCGTTTTCCCTAAGATTTCACTTAAAAGTAAAAAAAACAAATCCAATCGATACAGACGCCGTGTCAAAGTATCGCTTTTACAGTCATTCTAATTATTTGTCGCACAAATTGTTTCGGTGCTGCTGCATTGGCTGTGGTGCACGAGCACAATTAACAACAATCACAACAACATATCCGTCAATAGCAATGTGTGTCCTTAAAAATAATCACACAAATTAAAAATATTATAGGTGGGCAAGATGGCCCTCCTTCACGGCGCAAAACCAAACCTGACGCATTCGTCAATAGCACATTCAAACGGTAAAGTAAAAAAAAAAAACAGGCGACGTTTCGGGCAACGGCCCTTCTTCGTAGCACGCGAAGGGGCATCGCCCGAAACATTTTTTTCGTTCTGGCTTCTGCTTGCCATTGCTCATTCACGGCAGCCGCGCGTGTTTCATCACGAGGCCACCGTACTGCAACGCCCCGCAACCACTCTCCACGTAACTCTCCGCTTATGCGGCAGGAGGGGGGGGGGGTGAACGGATTCGCCGGCATATAAGAATTAGGTTTTACCCCTTTTATGGCAATAAAAACAGTTTGTGTTAAGATGTTAAAATACCAAACGGAAACCCTTTGCAAGGAGTCACGTCTGCATTGACCACACGTACTTGTGGTGAACATGCAAACATAAAAAAACACGCTCTGATGATATACGCATTAAATTTCGATTTAAAGCTTTCGTGACTGCAAGGATTCATCTTCTTTGGTTCTTTCGGTAAAGTCACGTAGAATGAGAATAAAATAATAAAATAAAATAATACAATTAAATTCTCACGACGTTTCGGCCACAACACAAGCAGCCTTCTTGAAGCTCTGTCGTCCCGACAGTTCTGTTCTTTCACCTGAAGAAGGCTGCTTGTGTTGTGGCCGAAACGTCGTGAGAATTTTATTGTAATTTTATTTTATTATTTTATTACTCTATTCTCATTCTACGTGACTTTACCGAAAGAACCAAAGAAGATATACGCATTGTCTTTGAAACTGATTAGTCCACACCAGAGACAGCTTTCTTTAGAGCCTGGTCTCAAACAGTGTTAGACCACAGGACGCCAAAAGGCGAAGAGCACAAAGACAATGCCACGATCAGGACATTGAGAGCTCGGGGTGAGCAGCTACACCATGGGACTTCCCTTGCCAGTATCAGGGTAAGGCTTTCTAGGGTAAGGGTGAAAACCTATTCTTATATTTTGATACTGGCAAGGGAGATCCCATGATGGATTTGCCGGCATTTTCGTGCCGGTTTCACTCCGAGCCTCTCATCGCTGGTCGAGGGGGCCCAGTGGCTCGCCGAGTAAAAACCCGATGACTTCAAGAAAAACAACTTTTAAAAAAGCAAAACAAACATCCTGGCATTCTGGACGACATTACGAGGGGCATCGACTGTATAAGGCGCACGGGACTCATCAGACCAGGCGAGGGGGGGGGGGGGTTTCTTTGGGTGATGTGGAGGGAGGATTAGCCAGGTCATTGCCGGTCTGTGCTCAGGTATATGAGACTTTTCTAAAGTTTAGAAATGGACCCCATGCACGTGCTGTATTCTCCTTCCTTGTCTCTGAGCTAATAGCTCAGATGCTCAGTGCTGAGATGGGGCCTAATGAATACAGCCATTGAGTGTGGGAGGCGGGGGGAGGGGATTCACGATTCTTCCACGTACTCAAAATGGCTTTTGTGGCCGCTATATCGAGAGTCGTAAACAAAATGCTCCGTCGTCGAGGCAGTCCCACTTCTCTTGAGGACGTGGAATAACAAAAAAAGATTTCACGAAAGAAAAAAAGCAACAGAAAACCCACGGTGCACTCGGCGCCTTCTCCCCCATCGCACGCTGGCTGACGCGAATTACGTTGTAACGGCCTCACCCACGTGTATGTGTTCGGCGTTATTTGTGTTGGTATCCCCGGGTACACCCCTTCCCTCACCGTTGCCCCGGGGGGCCTAGCGGGAACGTGGGGGGCTATTCTCCCGCGCGTTTTTCTGCGAGCGGACGGCGTTCCGTCTTTATTTGCGTGCGCAACAACAACAAAAATAGCCGCTCGCTTTTTGCTTCTCCGCCTTGACGGAGAGTGGAGATCACAGGGAAGAGAGGCGGGACATTGAGACCATCCAGAACACGAGTAACATACCCCCCCCCCGCCCCGCCGCTTCCCCGCCAAACATCCCCCAATATCGTCATCATCGTCATCAATTTTGATTTATATGGCATCTAAATACAACAATAACAAATAAGGCTCGGTGGCACTTGACAGCACCAATCACAAGATTGTGGAGCAATACAAGTTTCGGAATGAAATGGATACAATAATTTAATCTAAAGTAATCATCGGCCATGATCAATCCACCGATGGATGAAGGCTTCCGCAAGCCACCGCCGCCACCGCCATCTCTCTCGCATCGCTGCGATGTAGTGGCAAATGCACCTCGCGCACACCCGCAAAGCGCGGATGATTTCATCGCTCCATCTGCGCGGCGACTCTTCTCAGGGACGAATTCCCTCCCTCGGCCATCACTCCGTCGACGCACGTGACCCGTCCCCGCACAACCTCCCAACTCTCTCTCTCTCTTGACCTTTTCCCATTCTGATGACGTGCGTTCGCGTCATAAGTCTTTCTTCCAATTCCGTTCTGATGACGTACAATAACCCAATGGGCAAACCCCATACATAATATCTTTATCGATTCGTCTTATGGTCGGAAGATGTGCCGAGGATCCCCACAAGGCCACGCGGGAGGGCGTGGTGGCACAATTTGGCGCCGGCTATCGTAGAGTGCGGCGGTCGTGTCGCTACGGTGAGTAACTACGTCATTTAAAAACACAACGGCGCTACTAGCCCTCTCGAAATGAAATTAACACCGAGCCGCCTCGGAACGGGAAAGGGTTAACGGTTAATACCTCTGGTTTGCATAGTTGGCGACGTACGGTGCGAAAGAAGTTCAACATACAAACAAAATTACGTCTTTAACCGACTCCACGTGTCCTTCGTTCTATCCCTACCCGCATCATACGCTACGTTATTATTTTTTCAGAATGTTTTTTTAAACATTATAAGTCATAATAACGTTTTTATTTTTTACATTCGCGTCATTGTTCGTGCAAATTGCATCTCGCATTCGCTGAGGAGTCAGCCGGCAGACGGACGGCAGTGGCAGGCAGGCGGTGAGCTCGCGACAACAATTGCCCAAGCTCTGCAGCACTCTACATATCACTAAGATGTTTTCAGCCAATTAACGACTTTGGCTCACAAGTGACGACATCGCATTAATCCCTCTTAAGAACCAAACAGGAAGAGGATTTCTCCACAGATCTGGCTGTCCGCCTGATGATGCTGGCGAAACGTCACGCAACTCGAATTGTAAATGTTGTGGGTTTACTCTCCAACACACACTTACGAGTAACCAATTTGCACGTTTTGTTAACGTGACAAACCTTACCAATTGGCTGTCGGGCAGTGGCGGGATTAACGACACATTTATATATCTAAAAAAAAACTCTTTTGGATAATCATGGTGTTTACTGCATATGTGACTAAACGTTTCCATGCAACCGTGCAAAATGTATCCGCATTTAACGAGTGATTTTTGACTACTTGCCTGATCGAGCCCAAAGGACATCGTCAAAAACAGAGCCGTCGTCACAAACACTTAAGGAAATGAAGCAAATCACTGCCATCCTTTGGCACGCAGACGCAAAGAGACAATGGCAGACAGCGGTTCCTTTGACAAGGTGGGCCTGGGTTAAACGCGGAACAAAATTGGTTGCCAGTGCAGGCGTGGAAGCTGAATGTTCAACAACGGGTGACGAGTACAAAAGGAGCGATTCACAAGACTTGCTAAATTATATGAAGGTTACTGATTTTTTACACACTGGCGACCATGATTGACTCCGCAGTCACCGCAGTGCCAATAGCCGTTTAATTTGCAAAGAATAGCGTGGGCAAGATTGCGAAGCAAATATCCGCGCACACTGAACCCCCCAAATATGAGCGTCCACTGAAACAATACTAAGACGCATTACATTTAACAATGCTTAGAATGTATAGGATTGAATACGCACCTCCTTCAGTTCTACATAGATATATATATTTGCCCATTTGTCTTCAGCATTTCGTGGCTCAGGAGGTGGCCGGGTGATTTATTGGTCAAAGAGCCCTGAGCTGGCTCTGTGCTGGTGGAACCCCTGGGTTTGAATCCTGGTCCAGGCCACCCACGATGAACCCGCTCAAGATTCTCAAACTCGTATCCACTGTACCTCTCTCCGGCCTCTTTGTGCGCTACGAATGAGGACCATTGCCCGAACTGTCTCCTGTTATATATTCTCCCTATAAAGGCCGTAATGTTATTCAGGAATGTGAGCGTGGTTTTTCCTTTGTAGTTGTTCATGTTAAACCCGCGTTCTCAAGTCTCACTTGGCAAGTCGAATATCCTCAGCCCCGTCACTAATGACTGCAACAAACAGCAAAAAAAAAGAATGCATTAAATTTGGTTTGTCACCTGTCGATAGATTTAGGTTTTGGATTGTATTTATTTGAGCAGGAAGGGCCCAATAAGCTGTTCGGCTCTATTTCATCGGTGTCCTGTGACTTGCAATATATCAGCGTGTACATTCATAGCCACTTTGTGTCGATACAATCCTTGATGGTATCCTCCCCCCATGGCGTGTTGGTCGCAGGGCTTAATTTGCTATACTTCGCCACTTTGGTCAGTGTGAGTAGGTTATGTATGCATGTTGAACTTCTTTCGGATCGGAAGTAGGCAACCGTGCTAATCGTAGGTGCGGGGGAAGGACAACAAACTAAACACAAAAAGCAGTTCTAAAGAAATGAGTTTTCAATCTAGATGATTTAAAAGTGCATTGCTCCACTGGCTTCCCAATATCGGAAGGAAGAGCGTTCCAGACGGCCGCAGAAGGACATCTGCAAGCGCCGCACGATGCAGCGGTCAGGATATTTCTGTGTGGTGGTCACCGATCCGAACAAAAAACCCGACAGCAACATCGCCTTGACGATTTCACCTATTAATAGCTGATGGCGACATCAGCACACTTTCGCCAATAAAATAAATCAAGAGAAAAAAAGGTTAACGCCGTTCGCCAAACACCGGGGTATAATCAGGCCCCCCCCCCTCCCCTTATGCGAGCGGTTCTTGCCATTGGGGCGTTTAGATTAAAATTGTTTTGTTCGGTCCTGGGCGTAGCGAGCGAGCGCGCGCGCGCGTGCAGCGAGCGTCTGGTTGTTCCGTGGGAGAGAACGTGTCCATCACCGCGAGCCCGGGGATGTGTGCGCGAGGACGTTTCCTAACCGGAGCTGTCACACTGGGAGGAGGAGGGCCACTACCCACCCCCCCCCGCCCCCCCGCCCAGGGGAATTTGCCAGGGTGCAAATGAAAAAATAAAATTGGTGCTAAAGTGTTAGGCTGATGTAGCACCTGCAGCCGCCCGGCTCGATGCAACAGTCGACCGAAGTAGGTTGAAGAGTTTGGGGGGGGAGGGAGGGCGGGCGGGGGGGTCCCCATTGGACTTGCGTCTGTCTCCCACACCGGCTTTGAGGGTGCAATTTTCGCTAGCGCGCGCGGCCGTTAAAGCAGTGACGAAAGTTTCATCGACCCGGGGAGAACCGTCGATGGGATATCTGAACACTTTGGCACACGTGGCGGGTCGCACGAGAGGGCCGCTTCGCGCAATGACGTCCCGGACGTTTCGCTGCCACGTGCCGGGAGCCGCTTTTCTTGGGTTGCTGCCGAAGAAGCTCCCGGACGCGTGGAGCGGAACGTCGGGGACGTCGTGTGCTGAAGGACGACGACGACGACGACGCGCGGTTCGACCGGCGAACGCGTCGGACAGAGAGAGAGAGAGACAGAGCTGAGCTGCGCAATTCTGCGCGATAATATATATTTAGGTGTGAACAAAAACAACAATCGTTATTAGCATTGGAAGATATTTCCAAATCTAGTGCTGATTGAGGGGCCTTCTTCCCGTGCAGCGTCGGTCGATGTGGTCATTTCGAACATACTTCACCACGTTGGTCACCGTGGGTTGATGAATGTGCCGGGACACGTCTCATGAAGTGCTCGCCACGGGCGGCCGGAGCCATCGCCACTGATCGAACCCAGGTGGCTGGCGCGCTAACCTCTGCGCCACCGCTCCAACCATAAAATCCGCGCGCGCGCACGCACGAGCGTTTCTTCATTTGTTAAGCTGTGAAAAGTCGTGGGACGCTTGGTGGGAATGACCCTCCCCCCCCAAAACCACTCCCACCACCCCTCACTGCTCCCCCCCCCCCCCGCCATGATGCCTCCGATGGTGATTTTGGTGCTGTTACTTGCAGTCGTGGGGAGTGTTGATAATGATGATGGTGGTGGTGGTGATTACGACTGTGGTGATGGCAGTGGTAATAACGATGTTCATGATGATGATGATAATGGTTGTGGTGTTAGTAGTGGTGGTAGTGGTGGTGGTGGAGGTGGCGGCAGTGATGATGCTTGTAGTAGTAGTGGTGGTAGTGGTGGTGGTGGAGGTGGCGGCAGTGATGATGGTTGTAGTGGTGGTAGTGGTGGAAGTGGTGGTGGTGGCGGTAGTGATGATGATTGTAGTAGTAGTAGTGGTGGTAGTGGTGGTGGTGGAGGTGGCGGCAGTGATTATGTTTGTAGTAGTAGTGGTGGTAGTGGTGGTGGTGGCAGTGATGATGGTTGTAGTAGTAGTGGTGGTAGTGGTGGTGGTGGAGGTGACGGCAGTGATAATAGTTGTAGTTGTAGTGGTGGTAGTGGTGGTGGTGGAGGTGGCGGCGGTAATGATGCTTGTAGTAGTAGTGGTGGTGGAGGTGGCGGTAATGATGCTTGTAGTAGTAGTGGTGGTAGTGGCAGTATTGTGATGGGGGGGGGTACCAAAAACAAATTTCCGAGGCGATCAGCCAGTGCTTATGAATTTAATATTAATATTTTGCTGTGACATTAAGCACTCGTTGCTAGAGGCGCTCGATATGTGGCGTTTCAGGCGTAAACGCGGTGCCACGTGGGTAACCTGTATTTCCCTTTTTCTCTTGATGCGTTGAACCCCCGTTGCTTTTTTGAAAAGGTTTTCGCTGGGCCTTTGTTTCCCTCGGTTCGAGGTGGGGTTGAAGAAAGAAGGGGGGGTTAGGGTGGTGGGGGGGGGGCGTTCTGTTATCTCAAGGGGCATTTACCGTATTCTCCAGATTATAAGATGCTCCGGAAAGTAAAAGGCATCGCAAACCTGTGCCCAATATTATTGAAGCTATACAATTCTGCTCGAAGAAAGACAAAGAACCCCCCCCCCCAATAGACTTAACATATTTTGGGGGCAAGTGCTGTGAGCGAGCGGTGACTGTGAAGACCGGAGCGACACACGGGAGGGTGGGTGGCCAGCACCACGCCCGACCGCCTTTGTCTCCCCAAGTGCTGATGCTTTATGCACACCGCACTAGGTGTTAATTTGAGGCTGAGTCGACCTTAGGGGAGACCCAGGACCGGTTCACTGTTATTGGTCGTGAGCGCCTGGCTCGTAGTGCAATGTACCCAACCGCTGCACTACCACTCCGCACATAAACAAATCTGATTATACACACACATACCTTCATCGGATTACAAGACATACACCCCCAACTTTTTCTTTAAGATACAAGGGGAAAACAGTTCCCCTTTACTATGAGGAGAGGCTCGTACAGGGGGCTTCTCTACTTACGAACATTCGACTTACAAACTTTCAAAGATACGAGCAAACCCGTCCGTATGGTCCAGTTGCGTGTCCGAACCGAGCGTCGTAAGCGCAATCTCCGCCCGATAGACGGTGTCATCTTCAGCTGCAGAACGTGAAGACACCACTGGCATGTACATCTACGGAAGATTATAAACGAGTTAAGTCTACATGCTGTACAAAGTGTCTGGAATCGACGGTAGTAAAGTTGGACTTGGGAACAAATCGACTTACGAACAGACCACAGGAACCTAACTCGTTCGTAAGTAGAGGAGTCCCTGTATTCATTTCCAACAGAGCAGTTGAAGGGGCCATGAAGAATTTCAGCATCTTTTAGCTAAGTGCATCTCTTTACCATATCGTTGTGTTTAATTATTTGTTGTAATCATTCGCTGCGAAGCTCTACAAACTCCCACAGATATTTCATCCTGATGACATCATTTTGACATCGAGCCGTAAGCCTAAACTCCCGAAAGAAATTTTATTTTTTGAGCATAATATATTTCAGAGGAGACTATGCAATATTATAACGGTGAAAAAAAATCACGCGATTTTAAATAACATTTGAAAGTTCCGTGATTATAAAAAAATATATATTTTAAATGAAATAAAGATTTACAGCCCTTCAGTTCAGTTCAGCAGTGGATCGACGCAGCGTTTGCCACGATTCACAACCCTTTGTTAATCCACTGCTGGATGACGGCATCATCCCCACGTCGTGTCGGTCACGGCGGTAACTTGAACCGTGTCTCACCGCGCTGCCCCACGCGATGCCTGTGGACATATCGCTCGACACTGGCGTGCGAAGAACATCGCTGGGGATGCAACTCGGATTGCCCCTCCCCCCCCCCCACCCCTTATAGGTTTTCAGAGTGCGGCCCACCAACCATGTCACGTGGCCACTGGGCCCCGTTATGCATTAAACCTTTGCCCGGAATTGCATTGGGAAAGCGTTCGTCGAGGAAGGGACCTTTTACCGCTGCGCATTATCTTGCATTATCTTGCATTATCTCGCATTTCGCCACGCTTTATTACAAAAATCGAATTGTGGATAATGTAGAACATTTTTCACAGCAACACACACCGAGCGAATCCTAAAGGACACCCAGGGCGGATGCTGAGAGGCCGGTGCCCTGTTTAAACAATATCTCTCGTGAACATTGCCACGCTTTGTCACAATAATCTGTCACCGCTGCCGAGTGTACGCGCGCTGCATCGCCCGCGAGATCTGATTTGACCAATCACGGCTGACGCTTTGTTTGGTTTGGCCTGTTACAAATCCGGTTTCGCGCATCATTTCCGCAGCCGCAGAGCGAATGCGCCGCTCGTTATTGTCGCAAGAAGTTCGTGGCGCGGTGGGGGGGGGGTGTGAGACGTTTGGGGGGGGGGACGCGATCGAATTTCCACGATGATTTCGGGATTACGAAAGAAAATCCAGAGCCGTGATGCCACCTCTGAGTCTCCTGCGCGGGCCCTCTCGCCCACCCCTGACCGATTCTCTCATTTCCTCTTTGTAACTCAACGCCCCGAGAACCCATCGCCTCCCCCCCGCTTCCCAACCTCCGGCCCCCGTGGTTTCCCTCCGGTGCAGTTGCACCGCCTGCACACCCGATAATCTACGCCGCCGTGCAATGCGCGCAGCGGCCCTCTGTTGATGTCCTCACACCATCGATGGTTGCACCTGTGTCTGCGAGGAGGAGAACGCACGCACGTTGAACTTCTTTCGCACCGCACGTAGCCAACCGTGCCAATCGGAGGTGCGAATTTCAAAGCCAGGGTGGGCAACAATGCCTTGCCGTGAAAAAATTGTATTCCGGGAGATACATTCTCCGAATTCTAAGACGCAACCAGGGCCGGATTTAGGCATGGTCTCTAGGGGCCCTGGAGGCCCTCCAGCTGACGGAGGCCCCTGGGCTGCAGGGCCCTAAAGCCCCCGGCCCTGGATGCAACTACCCACCTCTTGCTGTAACACGGAGGGCAGGTTAAACAAAACTGCCCATCGTGATCTGGAGAATACGGTAAGTGGTGCTTTGATATCAGTCTACTGTTGGAAGTCGTCGTCCCCCACCCCCCATATTTGAAGACAGACAAACAAAATCTCTCAAGAGAATGTTTACGTGTGTGCGTCTTCATGCAACAAAGTGCGCGATCAAGCATCGCCACCGCTGGATACCTGAAGGCACTTTCATCGTGAATGGCGTCATTAGAAAAAAAAAGAGCAGGGGGTGGCGGCGGCGGGGGGACTCCAGCTCTTGATGTCAACAGGGCCCAGGGCACCAAAGAAACGCAGATGCAAGTGACATTATCGTGACCACATTGAACTGACACATCCACAGCTGTCGCGTTTGCGCCGCGACTCGTGTTGTAGATTCATTGTTGGTGCTACATTATCGACACTTAGTGAAATATTTTCGTGCTCGTTTATTTATGTTGCTGCTGTTGATTTCAGACTGGCGCGATAACACCCCCCCCCACCTCCTCCTCCTGGCTAAACTCCCCCAATGCGGCATCGCAAGCCGAGCTGCCTATCCCCACGCATTTGCTCACGACGTAGGGCCCTTCTGGAAATGTGTAGGGTGCAGAGCACGTGGCACCGCGCGCATGTTTAATGCGGCCTGGCAGGGACGCAGCGATGGCGCGCAGCGGCGAGCGCTGAACTCGGCCGTGAACCTTTGGGAAACCGAGTTTTGTTCAGAATCAACGCGCGATAAGAATGTTTGGCAGTCGACGAATATTCCCACGTGAATATGCCACCTCGTCGAGCTGTCCGCATTTGTGGTCAAGTCGCTTCTGAAAAAGAGCTATACAGCAGCTCAGCGGGGCCTTACCTGGTTGAATAAAAACATAGTTTAGTTTCGTTTTTAGTTTTGATTTCCAGTCACAGCTGTAATATCAGTTGCGAGTGATATTTAAACAGGTCCTGGTACCTCGCTCCACCACAGCGCTTGTGCCAGTCTAGGTGCACTTTGAGGTCACGTGAAGTGTCCAAGGGTCGCCGTCTA
Source organism: Petromyzon marinus (assembly GCF_048934315.1). NCBI lineage: Eukaryota > Metazoa > Chordata > Hyperoartia > Petromyzontiformes > Petromyzontidae > Petromyzon > Petromyzon marinus. Next base: position 4,179,527 of record NC_133685.1, read on the forward strand.
CAGGAGGTCACGCGACAAACCCACGTGTTATGGGTTGACTGCCTGAGATGCCTGACAGATGCACCACCGGTGCCCCCCCACCGTGTCAAAACTCGCAGCATTTTAGTCGCCCGGCATGCCGCTGTTCTTACCAAACCCACACTGCCGAGCGCGGTGAAGTATGGTCAAACCATCCAACGTGACTGATCGGGGCATCGTGTGCGGGGGGGGGGAGATATGAGACCTTGATATATAACAGCTCTAAATGAATATACATTTTTGTTCATTTTAAACACTAACCATAATAAAGCGGACGAGATTTGCGGATATCTCCTCCAAGAGCCGTAAAACAAATTAAACAATATTAATTATTTTTCACGTTCACGACCAACGCACGTTTTTATATATAACAGGGCGCGCGCGCGAGAGAGAGTGCCCTCTCAGGGCCCACGCCGACGCCGCGGAAGCCGGGAGGAAGAGAGCGAAAAAAAATCCAACACGAGGACAACAGCCGCCCAAACGCCGCAGAGATTAAAGCCTTTGGTTACACCCAGTCATTAAACGAGACCGATGCCATTATACCAGCCTCTTTCAATATCTCCTGTCGCACGCCGCATTATTCATATTCCTAAACGTGCTGCAATGGAGCTGGCCCCCACCAAGCATTTGATGTTGTGAAGTGTTTTGTTGTTGTTGTTGTTGTTGAATTTTCATCATGTTAATGCAGGTGGGCTTATTTATATAATAATGAAATCTTTTTCACGTTTCACTTTTATGTTTCCCAAGTGCTATTTCGCTTAAAGGTTTTTTTTGTGTGCTTTTGGTTAAATGGGAGGCACAATCTCATGAATAACCATTTGTTAATTTACTCTCCTTTATTTTGTTGTCCAACCTGTTTATGCCAATCAGTACGATCCCGTAAAATATTACCCGTTCCGTAAAATCCCCCCTTCTCCACCTCAACCCCTCCTTTTAAAAATGAACGTTTGAGTGTTCCGCAGTAGGATTCTGGGTATTTTTTATTCATGGCTTTTGTTTTCTATTTCAGCAGGGATTACGTTTCGCCTTTCCGTGGCGTTTTGGCTGGCAATGGGATACCACGGTGGCTAAATGTTAACTCCCTCGCCTGGTATACAGGAGGTTCGTGGGTTCAATCCCGACCCTGACGCCTGCTGCTGTATATTTTTGTGGTTTACATGTCTCTCTCCGCGTGGTGTGGACTTTTCACTGGGTCCTCCCGTTTTCCCCTCCACATTTAGAATCAACGTGCGTTCAGAGTATTTGGCTGCGATACATTTCCACGTGATAAGAGCCACTTCGTTGGGCTATCATTTGTGGTTGAGGTCGCTTATGAAAAAGAGCTACATAGCTCAGTGGGCCTTACCTGGTTAAAGTTAAAAATAAATAGTTTCTAGCGGGACCGTGGTCATGGAGAAGCCTCGTTCCCGTGGGTCTAGAGTAGAGAGGGACGGTGCGGTGGCCGTGAACGTCGGTGCTCCGCATTTGGCTATCCGGAGATCGCCGGTTTAGATTCGATCTCCAAACGTGGCGGTCGAAGCAATGGGGGAGGTTGGAGGGAAGTTTCTTAAATCCTCCTAAAAGCCGGCCGTACGAACGGGTCGCACCACAATTTTGTCAATCGGCAGGTCGCGTGCAGCTGTGGGTATGCCCACCTCTTCCAATATGTTTGACGGGTCGTAAAAGATTAGGCCTAAATAAACTACATTATCTCTAGAGGCCGCTCTCTGGCCGTCCCTCTTAAGGTCCGTTTGGAGGTCTAAGGTCTGGAGCGAGTGCCCTCTTAGGCTACGTACGGTGCAAAAGAAGTTCACAAGACATACATATATGAGCAAGAAATCACAGGGCAGCCCCTTTACCCTTTTTTTGTACCCTCTCCGCTACTTTAGACAATCGGGGGGGGGGGCGACTCTGTTCGCCCGGCGGGTCGGGGAATCGGGAGTCGATGACCTCGCTCGGTCCGTTTACGGAAGGGCGCCTGTTTCTCACGACCTCCGGGCCGCTTCTCTTGACCGTCGAAACGCCCACGACCTTCTGTATACCAGGCGAGGTAGTTGACATCTCGCCGCCGTGGCGTTCTCAAGTAGAGGAGCATGCCTGAAAGTACGACCACCGCGGCAGATGGAGCAGAATGAGCTTAGCTCAACGCGCAGGGGCGACACGGATTGTTGTGACTAGAGACCCTTAAGAATGGCAACGAATTTGTGGGGGGTGGGGGAGGGGAGGTGGGGGGCTTCTATCCAACAGCGGATATTTGATGGCTGATGAAATATTATACATCTATATTTCACCTCGGATCTCCCACGTGAACGAGAATTGTTTGTCTCAATGGGCTCTTGCCTTCGTTTTGTAAGAAATCAAATTTTCCTCGATATTTCGCCTTCGTTTTACGCGGTCCAATGCATATAGATGATCCTGGCTCGAGTGACTGATGGAAATAATTCTATAATGGTGCTCTGGATCGACAAGAAAAATCTGATTTTTCTTTTTTTGGCATAAATTAAGTTCAAACATGTTTTTTCAAAAAAAAAAACCTACATTTACAATTCTGGCCACCAAACACTCATCGGGCAGCGCCAGCATTATATAATGTATTTATTATTGTTATGACTCCTGTTTACTCACGAAAGCTCTACTGATCCTCACGACTCTTTTTCGGAAGCGTCCTGCGAAGTGTTTTGCAGTCGAGGAGGTGGGGGGAGGGGTTAAGAAACTTGCGGATTCCTTTTTGAAATGTTGACAAATTTGGCTAAGACACGCACGGCAGTGTTAATAGGGGCTGGTCTCTTTTTACGGCTAAGACACGCACGGCAGTGTTAATAGGGGCTGGTCTCTTTTTACGGCTAAGACACGCACGGCAGTGTTAATAGGGGCTGGTCTCTTTTTATGGCTAAGACACGCACGGCAGTGTTAATAGGGGCTGGTCTCTTTTTACGGCTAAGACACGCACGGCAGTGTTAATAGGGGCTGGTCTCTTTTCACGGCTAAGACACGCACGGCAGTGTTAATAGGGGCTGGTCTCTTTTCACGGCTAAGACACGCACGGCAGTGTTAATAGGGGCTGGTCTCTTTTTACGGCTAAGACACACACGGCAGTGTTAATAGGGGCTGGTCTCTTTTTACGGCTAAGACACGCACGGCAGTGTTAATAGGGGCTGGTCTCTTTTCACGGCTAAGACACGCACGGTAGTGTTAATAGGGGCTGGTCTCTTTTCACGGCTAAGACACGCACGGCAGTGTTAATAGGGGCTGGTCTCTTTTCACGGCTAAGACACGCACGGCAGTGTTAATAGGGGCGGCCGCTGAATTCGAGCCGCGCACCTCTGCAACGAGCGGTGAACGGCGCTGACTTCTGGACCGTGGCGTTCAAAAACACCGATGTACATTCCTCGTCATCGGTGAATTAAGTATAATAATCATTCAAAAATGTGCAGCCATTTATCAGTGCACTACTGGATGAAGCCCTCTCCCCCACGTCACGTCGGTTTTGGGAGTTGTAGGGTTACCAGTTTAGCACGAGAGCTTTCGCGACCAATATCATCCATAATGGAGGTTTTTGGGTTAGATCGCGTAAATATATAAATGTGTCGTTAAAACCCGCCACCACCCAACACAGCTAACTAGTAATAGGGATTACCGTTGGTAGGGCTATTTTAATAAACACAATAGACAGGAAGGACAAGTACAAAGGGCTCGCATAATAATTATGCATGATGTACGTTGCCTCAGTAATCCCCCCCCCCCCACATTGTGCAAGAGCGCAGAAGCGTGGTCAACAGATCCACGCCTCTATATAAGGAACGAAACAGGTGGACTTCTCCACAAATCTAGCTGTCGCCTGATGAAGCTAGTTGTAATTACTGGCGAAACGTCGTACTCGGATTGTAAATGTTGTGGCTTGGCTCTCCAACACACCGGTGTGCTGTACTAGTGACGAATTGGCCACGTTCTGTTGACGTGACAACCCTTACTAGTTGGCTGTGTCGGGTGGTGGCGGGTTTTAACGACACATTTATAGATTTACGCGATCTAACCCAAAAAAACCTCTATTATGGGTTACCAGATGTCATTGGCAAGAGCATTCCATCAAAAACTTAAGGGCTCAGTCCAACACAGAAGGCACTATTTTCATACAAACTCATGACGTGTTGTTGCAGAGCACTCTGGGTAAATGCATGTATATAAGCACAATTCCGTTCTGTGCCTCCAGGTGCAGACACACTTGTTCTACCGTTTGCGCAATTGTTTACGCAACGGGTGGTTGCCAAAGGAGTTTGGTTTTAATGCAGTGGAGTAGCTCCACGTGAGCCTGAGGTGCAACTGCACCAGGGCCTACGGACAAGTAAAGCGTAGGCCGGCCTACAAAGAGGTAGGGGGAGGGAATTGGACAGGGGAGGAGGCGCCAGGGCCCACGACAACCACGCTACAACGCCACTGGTTTCATGTTTTAGTGATTTTGTTGATTTTATTTCATGACTAGGAGTCTTGCTTCAGTGCGTCCGTGCTTAAACGCTCACTCCTGTGCAGCTGTATATATTTATAATATATATTTATATTAATATAAATATATGTATTCCAGGTCCATCTTCGTAAAATGTAAGTATTTTGAAGTCTCAGTGAGTTCTCGAATGGTTGAACAGCAAAGGGAATGTGTATATATACAAAATATACATATATATGTGTATATAGCAAGTGTATATATACATATACACTTGTTCATTAACTTGGGTCACCACAATATGTTTGCCATTTGCCCCTGATGGCAAGCCACATTGATAAGTAACCAACGTCATCGTGTCACGTGATCAGTGATGTCAGAATCAGAATGTGTACTCAGGCTGCAGGAGGAGGAATCTCATGAGCTGTAAAAATAGTTTTTGTCCAGTAGGGGGGCACGGGGTCAGAAAGTGACAGCAAACAATAATAAACGATATTTAAAAAAAACCGATAGGAGTGCAAATTTTGAGAAAAAGGTAAGCAAGTCACTGAAAACAAATGAGGTATTTTCTTGTCATAAATCCACATTTTTGTCAACACTAAATGCAAGCTTGGGAAAGGCAGCAAAATAACAAAAACACAGCCCCAGACCACACCAAGACAACAAACAGTCCTTCAATGAAATGCCACATTAAAATTCTACTATCGATACGCGGTTAAAGGATCAAAGCTACAAATCACATTTGCAAATGTGGCCGTATCCAGCACTAATCTTCTGCATCAGAATTTTTTTAAAGGAAGATTTACGATGTTAAGGGAGGAAACAACATCATTCCAAATGGGGGGGGGGGGGGGTGCAGTCCCACAGTGGTTCGCGAAACTGCTGCCACGAACCCGACGACCCAAGTTTGATTCCCCTCCGGCCACGGCTAACATCAGCGGCGAGTGATTTATCCGAACCGGCGCTCCGTTCCTCCGCCCTTCGCCAAAACCCGCGCCGACCAGCGCGGCGAAGTACGCCCAAACGCAGCCCCCGTGCAACCGCGTGCCGTGGCCAGCACGGCACGGGTAGGGTGGCCATCATCCAGCAGTGGATCGACGAAGCTTCCGTATCACGACAGCGTCGTGGTCAACGCGGCTCCATCGTGATCGCGCCGTTTTCCAAACCGACTTGAAAGCGGATCTCTCTCTCGCTCCTCTTTTTTTTTAAGACGCGACGACAGCACCCCCCCCCCCCCCGCTAACCCAGTCCGGCTGGGTAGACTGCGCGCAAATGCTCCAAGCGAGTGCCTATTACACAGTACAAATACAATTTGGCTTCATATAGAGAGGCGATGTACAAGGGAATCTGTTGACCCCCGTCTAAATCCCACCGGAGGGTGATGGGGGTCGGCCCCGCGGACCGGTCTCTTTGTTGCCCCAGCCGCTAATGTTGACAAGCCGTCGCTAGAAACCGATTTCGGGCTAAGTTGACCTAGGGGGAGAGCCGGGGGCACACGCTGATGCGTCTGATGCCACGTGGCTGGGGGTGAGTCGATCCTGTTTGTCGCCGCGGTTGTTTGGATTAATATTTAAAACAAAACAAAAAACTTATAAATAAATCAAATGTGAAATTTTGATGTTGAAACAAAAATAAGAAATACACACAAACATAATTATGGAGCGGACCGAAAACTGGGAAGGGACGTCACTTCTGCGCTTTTCTCGCCAAAAAAGGTGCCCACGTGATATATCTGGTCACATCACAATTGTCGGCTACTTAGACGTGTGAAATATTGACTCAGCATGTAAACGACCTGGAAATCCGAAATGTTCAAATCCGAAAGGCGTCACTTACCATACACACTTGTCAAAATATACAACCTATCTATATAGGTATCATCCATTGTTAATTACAGTAATTATAAATAGACAGCTGTTTGAGCAGGGTCGATAGACTTTCGCCCACGCACATAGACAAAGATCCCCAGTATAGCCTTAGCAGATTGTGTGGGCAAGTGCTGTTAGCGAGCACCTATGAAGGCCGGCACAGCACACGAGGAGGTGAGTTGCCAACACAACGCCCGGCCGCCTTTTTATCTCCCTTGTGACAATGTTTTTTTACACGTATCAAGAGCTCCTCAATTGAGGCTGAGTCAACCTAGAGGAGGCCCAGGACCGGTTCAGATAATCGACAATGGTGTTGGTTCCCCGTGAGCGGGAATCGAACTCGCGTGTTGTGCGCACACGACCCTCCACGCGTCACCCCACCCACCACCCCCCCCCCCCCCCCCATGACATTTGGCGACGCATGTCGCGTTGATGCGTGAGGGACAAAGAGTTCCCAGCCGTTCCGCTAGCTTGTTGGCTGTCGCGGTTTCGGAGTGCTCCTGTTGCGTGCCGCGGCGAATTGCGTCAGCTTTTCGATGATTTCTTCAGGCACCAACTTTTATCTATCGCGTAACGCCAACACCCAAAACCAACCGCGCAGTTCAAACTGCTGTCGAATTGTCATCTTCGAAAAATTGGAAGGTATCTTTGTGGATAACCTATCATCATCAAACATCATCAGCCATGGTCAGTCAACTGCTGGATGAAGCCCTCGTCAATCCACCACCACCATCAGCCATGGTCAATCCACTGCTGGATGAAGGCCTCCCCAAACCGCCACCAATCCACCCGCCGGCATCTGCACACGAAGTAATTTCATCGCTCCGTCTCTCTGTCAGACGACCTCTTGGTGCGCTCTCCATTCTTTGGCTGCCCACTCCATTACTCGTCTTGACCATCATTCCCGATTCCCCCGTTCTAGCGGCAACGTACTGCCCCAAGCCCCACTGACTCTCTCTGTGTTACAGTGTTCGCTGCATTTTTTCACGGGAAATTGGTTGGTCGCTCCACGCTCGCGCAGCGTTGCACTTTCCCCGAAGCGCCAGATCATAAAACCCCAGCGTAAATGTGTCTTTACGGTTTTTTTATATATAAGGGAACCTATGTCAAAAATCTGTTCGCGACATTTTTTTGCTAATAAATGTAAATGAAACAGAGGACTCGTTACAAATTCATACCGAGCTCATAAAAAAAACAATTAACCAGTCGTTGGGAGTCGTCGAGTTTCGCTTTGTTTACGCGCATTTGTGAAAAAGCAATTGAGCATCAAACCGCTGCCACATTTATGCCAGAGTCATAATTGAGATGGCCGGGCGGCCCAGGGGTCCCGGCGTTGGGTCGGAGACGTTGAGCCGGCACGGCTCTCAGATCCCACGGCTCAAATCCGGGTTTCAGCCACCCGACCGTGATTAAACCGGGTCCTCAAGTGTGGCGTTGTCGATGGTCTAAGCCCCGGTCACCAATGAGTGCACAAAAAACCCATCATATTAAATTAGATTTTTTCACTTAATGCGGCATAGTCTCCAGCTCTGGGGACTGAAACAGATATTTGATTTCGTGGCCCCCTGCAACTGTTGCTGGGCACGACGCGTCACCAGAAGGGATGACGGCGGCGATGATGATTATGATGACGATGGCAACCGAGGAAGGTGAGCGTCAATCGGGGAGATGAGATGAGGTCGCGTGCAGGGTCTCGGCGGATCATTACATCGCAGGATCACGAGAGATGCCGGCGGATTAGGGAGACACCCCCCCCCCACCTCGTCCAGCAGTGGATCCAGCATGGCTGATGATAATTACGACACTCTTCGCAGTGCACACGAAGGTGCACCACCACGGCGTTTTGAAAGATGCGATGTCATGACGTAATGCCGTCTTGCAGGGACGGCCGTCTCACACAAGGTGGTGCACCGTTTACAGTTCCGCATCTCGTGATGCGACTCAGCATATACCTCAGGGGTCCCAAACCCCCGGGCCACAGACCGGGACCGGTCCGTGGCCTGTTAGGAACCGGGCCGCACAGCAGCAGCAGGAGGTGAGAGCGGTGAGTCCGCGCGTAGCCCGCCCCCATTATTTTATTATTTACCACTTCCATCCGCGCCTCTTTCCCGCACTGCGCACTTGTCTCAGTCACAGTGTTGGTATAAAGCCCACAAGCTCTAACCCCTAGTAGCCACAATGAGTAAGCCCACAAGCTCTAACCCCTAGTAGCCACAATGAGTAAAAAACAAACGTCGCTGGAGAGCTTCTTTGAAAAGGGGGAAAGACCCAATGATGACCCCCCCCCCCCCCGGTCTGTGAAAAAAAAATTGTCTTCATCGAAACCGGTCCCTGGTGCCAAAAAGGTTGGGGATCGCTATCGTAACTGGTTGTGAACACAAATCGGCAAAGCAACATTTTAAACTCATGGATTTTTTTTTTTACAAACAAAATTGCTTTGACCCATTTTGGGGAACGCGGATTCCAAGAGGGGACTCTGACCCCACGACAGGTCTTAGAGATACATAGAGACTCATAGAGATACATAGATAATCATAGAGACTCATGGAGATACATAGAGACTCATAGAGATACATAGAGACTCATAGAGATACATATAGACTCATAGAAATACATAGAGACTCATAGAGACTCATGGAGATACATAGAGACTCAGAGATACATATAGACTCATAGAGATACATAGAGAATCATAGACACACATGGAGACTCATAGAGATAGAGACTCATAGAGATACATATAGATTCATAGAGATACATAGAGACTCATAGAGATACATATAGACTAATAGAGATACATAGAGACTCATATAGATACATATAGACTCATAGAGATACATAGAGAATCATAGACACACATAGAGACTCATAGAGATAGAGACTCATAGAGATCCATATAGACTCATAGAGATACATAGAGATTCATAGAAATACATAGACTCATAGAGATACATAGAGAATCATAGACACACATAGAGACTCATAGAGATACATAGAGACTCATAGAGATACATAGAGACTCATAAAAACATATAGACTCATAGAGATACATAGATAATCATAGAGACTCATAGAGATATGTAGAAACTCATAGAGATAGAGACTCATAGAGATACATAGAGACTCATAGAGATAGAGACTCATAGAGATACATATAGACTCATAGAGATACATAGAGAATCATAGAGACTCATAGAGATACATAGAGACTCATAGAGATAGAGACTCATAGAGATACATATAGACTCATAGAGATACATAGAGAATCATAGAGACACATAGAGATACATAGATATAGAGACTCGTAGAGATACATATAGATGCATAGAGATACATAGAGAATCATAGACACACATAGAGACTCATAGAGATAAAGACTCATAGAGATACATATAGACTCATAGAGATACATAGAGAATCATAGAGACTCATGGAGATACATAGAGACTCATAGAGATACACATAGACTCATAGAGATACATATAGAATCATAGACACACATAGAGACTCATAGAGATAGACTCATAGAGATACATATAGACTCATAGAGATACATAGAGCCTCTTAGAGACTCATGGAGATACATAGAGACTCACAGAGATACATATAGACTCATAGAGAATCATAGACACACATAGAGACTCATAGAGATAGAGACTCATAGAGATACATAGACTCATAGAGATACTTAGAGAATCATAGAGACTCATGGAGATACATAGAGACTCAGAGATGCATATAGACTCATAGAGATACATAGAGAATCATGGACACACATAGAGACTCGTAGAGATAGAGACTCATAGAGATACATATAGACTCATAGAGATACATAGAGAATCATAGAGACTCATAGAGCACGGTATACATACATAGAGACTCATAGAGCATGGCATACATACATAGAGACTCATAGAGACACATAAGAGATACACAGAGATAGAGACTCATAGAGACTCTTCTTCTAGCCTCACGGTGGGTAAAGTAAGTACAAAAATAAAAAAAGAATACCCCGGGTAATAATAAGGACATGGCCCCATGAATCATTGGCATTTTCACGAACCCTGCCGCTGATAATCCGGAGTTGCTCGCGGACAACCAGAGTTACCCCATCCACCCACCGCTGCCTCGCCTGCGGATGAGCCCTAAGTAGAAGACAGGGAGCTTCGTGGGGCCGCCGGGTACGCAGGGGCAGCGGCGAGTGTCTCCTGGTCGTTTGGGAATGTTGAACTCTCTCTCTCTCTCTGTTTTTGTTACTATTCCCTGCTCCGTGCAAGCACGAGTTCGTGAGCGGCCCGCCCGTGCCGGGCTGCATTGCCCTGATTGCGTAAGTCGGCACGGTTCGCTGCGAGGGGTGGCAGCAGCTGCCTGTCCTGAACGCCCCACGCTGAGGATAATGCCGTACGTTTGAAGTGCTAATCAGCTTGCGCTCTTCCGCCCATAACGCATTTTGTGGGGGGGGTTTTCATCCTCTCTCTGTCTCTCGCTTCTATCGCTCGACCTCCCGTCCCTCCCCCCTCCTCCCTCACCGCCACGCTCTCTCCGTCCGTCACGTTGCGTCCGTCCCTAGCCATCTCTCTTTCTATCACGTTCTTATCCTCCCCCATCTTCTTCCCACGTTCCCCTCTTCCCTACCAAGCCGCCTCTACCACACCACCAACACCAACACCACCACCACCCACGCCTTCCCGTCCCTGCCTCCTCCCTTCAAAGCCTCACCTCCCGCAGCACCAACCTGCTGCCCGAGCACAATCGGCGGCCTTAACGCACCTATCGACAACAACAACAACAACATCATCATCATCATCATCGTCCGTGCATCCCACTCACTGCCGTGCTCACTCCTCCATCCCCCCCCCCCCCCACAATTCCCCCCCCCCCTCCCCCCCACACTGTCCCTGTCGCCTGCTCTCTACATCCGAGCCTGCTGCGGTTGCCGTGGTAACGGAGAGAGCCGTCGCCTAGCAACAACGTTTTAGTGGGTCCTGCCCGAACCGAGGTGGGGGAAGTCGGAACGCTTCATGTTGTTGTTGTTGTTGTTGGGGTTTTTTTTTCCCTCCCCTCCCCTCCTCGCTCTGTGTTTCGTGCGAAGATCACGACTGCTGCGCTTCGACGTTTCGACGAAACTCGGCATGAACATTTTTTTTTTTCCCGCGCGGCGTCCAAAAGGATGGGGAGAATTAAAAAGGGGAAACGCGTAACGTAACGCAACGCAACCACCCCCGACCGCGTCGCTTGCAACGCGGCGATCATTTCCCTCCTCGGTAATCTCGGTACAGTGCCCGTGGGTGGGTTGGGGTGGGTGAGAAAGCCGACGATGGGCGAAGCTGCGCAAGCCATTGGGCGTTTTTTTTTTATAAGTGTGTATATATGTGTGTGCTCTTTTTTTATCCTGCAAAAAAATTAAAAATTAAAATTATTACAGTGCCTACAGTGGGCTCACCCGTGGACACCCGTCGTGTTTTATTTATCGAGCGAAAATAAATTCACGCGAAACCGCCAACGTCTTTTCCCTTGAAAATAGCAATACTAAATAACCCCACACCCTCCAATAAAACTCCCGTGTAATTTTTATACAATAACAATTGATTTTAACAAAAAAACATTTTTTTTTTGTTAAAGCCATTCACTGATAGATACAACAACAACAACAACAAAAACACCCCGCGCTGGAGAAATGAGGCAGAATGATGTCCCACACGGTTCGCAATGAGTCGAGGCTGTTGGATGCGAGTGGGGGTCACGTACGCCTGGCACAAAGTAATTGAACTCACGCGGACTTGACAGTTCCAAACGGATCCTGCCTCAATCTGCCCGACGAGCCATTTGCCCTCCCCCCCACACACATCCTCCCCTGGACGACGAAAATACGAGGAGGAGGAGGAGGAAGAATCTTCGTCGTAATGGCTCGCAGTTTAGAGGTCAAAGCGAGATGTTTGTGCATAGCTGCCCCCTCAATCGCGCGCCCCTCCGCCCACCCACCCGTCCACCCCCTGCTCCTTCGCTGTTCAGGTGTGGCCAATCTTCATCTTATCATGACTGCCATTTGTGGCCGAAATGACGAATCTAATAGCTCTGGCAGGCAACACAGCTGAGTCCCGAGCATCCACGCAAATTACTCTGGTCACGACTCGTTTAGCTGCCTTTTCATTTTGCTCCTTGACAGCCCAACGTGTCCCCCCCCCTGAGTGGCAGCTGTCGATCTCGCGACAACCCACGTGGCTGTGCGTGCGCTCCCGCGTGCCCGGTGTGTTGCGCAAAATGTAGATTTGACGCGTGCCGGTGGCATAACGGAGCACCAAAAAAAAAATGCTCGTCAACCCGCACCTTCCGATGCACCGGAACGAAGACCCAGCGCCGCCCGTTCGCCTAAAATCACGCCGCCCCTTCTGTATCACAGCAGCGGCCTCAACCCCACGCCACAAATACAAATGAGGGCGAGGGACGAAAGCGAGAGTCCGGACCGCGGCAGACGTCAAAAAATAAGGATCTCGTACGGCGGCGACCCGACCGTCGAACCTCCTGGCTTCAACCTTCCACACCGCCAATAAGTCGACCGAATCGGGACAGGGCACGGCGGATGCCACAAATGGCGCCATCAAAGATTCGGCGGCCTGCGGGTGGTGAGGCCACGATTCCCAAACCATCGACCGCCACATCGTAAACACTCCGCCGCCGCCGCCGCCGCTGCCTTCGCCCCTTCGAAGGAGGAATGGGACGCGATTCCGCTCTGCGTCCGAGCAGACACATTGAGTGGATAACAAATCTAAAATGACATCTTTAATGTGCTGCTATTAATCCATACGAAAGAATAAGATCACGCGTAACGCGCTGCAATGTAATCCCGGCGACCTAAGTTTCGGCCGCATGTATGGTGTTGCCAATCGATATCTGGAACCGCGCTTCATTCCCCTCCTTTCGTCCGCAACGCTGCCATAAAAGGGGAAACAATATATCGTATATATAAAACAGGCGACGTTCCGGGCAATGGCACCTCCGATTAGCATGGTTGGCTACGTACGGCGCGAAAGAAGTCCAACATACGGTACGTACATCGCAAGAAGATGTTCTCTGTCATGGCGTTTCAAGCAGCGGCCCTTCTCCATAGCACAGAGAGATGAACTCTCTGTGCTATGGAGAAGTGCTATCGCAGGCAACATCGCCTGTTACGTAATCCTTTCCCTTCTTGGGCAGTGTTAATGGCGAACGTGTTGGGGTTTTTGTTGTGCCGCTACTGCCAAAAACAGACGATATTACCGAATTTTTTTCATGTATCTCTATGAGTCTCTATGCGTCTTTATGCATTTCTATGAGTCTATATGTGTATCTATTAGTCTCTATGTGTATCTATGAGTCTATATATACCTCTATGAGTCTCTATGTCTATATGAGTCTCTATGTATTTCTATGAGTCTCTATTTAACTCGACGAGTCTCTAAGTATTTCTGCGAGGCTCAATGTGTGTCTATGAGTCTATGAGTTTCTATGTATCTCTATGAGTCTCTATCTATTTCTATGAGTCTCTATGTGTCTCTATACGTCTCTATGTACCTCTATGAGTCTCGATGTCTATATGAGTCTCTATGAATCTGTATGAGTCTCTGTATCTCTATAAGTATCTACGTATCTCTACGAGTCTCTAAGTATCTCTGCGAGCCTCTATGCATCTCTATGAGTCTCTATGTATCCTCCCCCCCCCACCATTAGGTTAACTCGGCCTGAAATAAATCTACGATTCGGCACATTGTCACCGTCAGCCGCGTGGAGTGCAGTGCAGCGTCAGCTGACCATCGCGGGCGTCCGCGGTTCCATCGGTGCTTTCAATTCCCTTTGGTTCCGTAGGGCTTTTTTGCGAAGCACGCAACGGCAAGGCCCCGTTTGACGCGGCGAGGGACGCATTCCTGGGAAGTGCCGCGCCAAGAGCGGAAACGTGTTGAGCTAGGGATTTACGTGTGTGCATCGTAGGGCACGGATCACGTTTGCACTCAGAGAGTCAGCGTGCAGCAATCTAATGGCGAGACAGAGAACCGAGATGAGGAAAAAACCGTTGGACCCGGAGAAAGAATCCACGCGACCACAGCGAAACATGCAAACTGAAAATTTTCAGGCGTCAGGGTCAGGATCTAACCCTTGGCCTCCTGTATACCAGGCGAGGTAGTTAACATCTCGCCACCACCGTGCCCCTCAAATTTGGAAATCCTGGAATTTGGGAATTCCTCGAATTTGGAACCGCGTCACCGGCACACAACGGCCTACTCTTTTTTTATGAACATCACGGGATTTCTCACGGTCACTGTGGAGCGGACCGTGCCTCGCATTTTTATTGGTTAATACACCCGCGGTGTACTGACGATATTAACCAGGGCTGCCATTGGGATCGAATCGCTAACCTGCAACAAGTGCAATACATGCCACCCTTGGTCTGTCGTCACTGCCCCGCACGACCCCTGCAGCCCCCGCTAGCAGTTGCCACCCTCTCCGCGATGTATTAAAAAAAAATAACTTCGCCCTCGGAATCCAATCACAAACCGTTGAATCTTTAAACTTCTGCTGGCTACGTGCCACGGCTGGCCTTCATATGCCCTTCGCCCCAACAGCACTCGCTTGGCCCCAGTGGTCCATGGAGCTTGAACAAGGGAAGCGCGGAGGATTTGTTATCAAGGGACGCCACTCGGTAGTGCATCGCCGGCATTAGCATCAATTTATACGCCGACCCGCGCCACGTGGGCATCTGGTTGGCAACGGGGGCGGCACGCTGTGGGTTTGTGTGCCCGTCCAGAGATCCAGATGCGGTGGGTGCACTTGTGACGCAGCAGCCTTGGTAAGGACACAAATGGAGTTATCGTTCGGCCTATCAGGTATATAAACTGCTGCTGAGTGGCATAATCAATTGAATGAGATTAAAAAGCCATGAAGATTTTTGTTTATTTATATTTCTGACCATTAGGCGGAGGTAGACAGCTCCGAAAAAGTTTATTTTATTTCATAGAGGAGTGCCCTGATGTGCGTCAGCGTACGGCTGATATAGAAACTGGCATTTTACAATTCTCTGCGAGACATTCAATTTTGGACAAAACAGAAGCGATTCACGTTCAATAAGTCTCTGTTACTCGACTGTCTTGTGCACGTGTGTGCGTATCTTTAAACGATGGAAGAGGTGTCCTCGTACGGATATTAGATACTACAGTTACAGCACGGGTGGTGGAGCGGTGGTGCAGTGATTAGCGCACTTTGCGCTCAACCTAACAACCTGAGTTCGACTCCCGGCCACAGCTGACGTCGGTGGTGAGTGATGTCTGAACCAGTTCTCGGCCTTCCCCTGTCACCATACCGCACCGACCGACGTGGTGAAGTACGGTTAAACAACCCCCATAAACCGGCACGGCATAAGGGACGACTTCATCCAGCAGTCGACTTACAAAGGGCTCTGAATTCGTTCATTTAAGCGAGAGTAGTGAATACCCAACGTGCCACACGTGCAGGGACATCTCTGAAACAGAAGACCCCCTCCCTAGCTTCGATCTCTGGCCGTGAAGCTTATGGGGCCACAACCCCCGGACACATCATCCCGCATGACTAACCACGGCAGCAGCAGTTGATGCAGTTAATATACTTGATGATGATGATGATGATACACAAATGGAAAATTAAAACATTTCCGGGGAGTGTGCGGCAACAGGGATAGCCAGCCAGAACAGAAAACCGTGGAACACACAACGACTCGATTCCCCATTGACAACTACGAAGAAGGAGGAGGCATTGTCATAGTAGTGATGATTCACCACACCGCTAATCTTGACGCAATTATCTAACTAAACCGCCTCGATGTAAAATCACAGCTGCTGCTCTACAACAACATGAGTCGTTACGTATAAGATAGATCAATAGTTTGACTAGCATAGAGACCCCCAGGCTCACGTAGAGACCCGTAGACTCACGTAGAGACCCACAGACTCACTTAGAGACCCGCAGACACGCGTAGAGACCCACATACTCAATTAGAGACCCACAGACTCACGTAGAGACCCGCAGACTCACATAGAGACCCGCAGACTCGCTCAGATACCCACAGACTCACTTAGAGACACAAAGACTCACATAGAGACCCGCAGACTCGCTCAGAGACCCACAGACTCACTTAAAGACCCACAGACTCACGTAGAGACCCACAGACTCACTTAGAGAACCGCAGACTCACATAGAGACCCACATGCTCGTTTAGAGAATCACAGACTCGCATAGAGACCTGCAGACTCACTTAGAGACTTACAGACTCACTTAGAGACCAGCAGACTCACTTACAGACCCACAGACTCACTTAGATACCCACAGACTCGCTTAGAGACCCACAGACTCACGTAGAGACCCACAGACTCACTTAGAGACCCATAGACTCACTTCGAGACAATAGACTCACTTAGGGCCTCACAAACTCACTTAGAGACCCACAGACTCGCTTAGAGACCTGGCCACTCGCATAGAGACCCGCAGACTCACGTAGAGACGTGCAGTCTCAGGTAGAGACCCACACACTCATGTAGAGAGCCACAGACTCATGTAGAGACACACAGATGTACGTAGAGACCCACAGACTCACGTAGAGATCCACAAACTCACTTAGAGACCTGCAGACTCGCATAAAGACCCGCAGATTCACACAGAGACCCGCAGACTCGCTTAGAGACCCACAGGCTCACTTAGAGACCCACAGAATCACTTAGAGACCAGCAATTCATTTAAAGACCCACAGAGTCACTTAGAGACGCAGAGATTCGCATAGAGACATGAAGACTCACTTAGAGACCAATAGACTCACTTAGAGACCCACAGATTCACTTCGAGAACCATAGACTGACTTAGAGACCCGAAGACTCACGTAGAGACCCACATACTCGCTTATAGACACCACAGACTCACATAGAGACCCGCAGACTCACTTAGAGCCTCACAGACTCAGAGACCCACAGACTCACTTAGAGACCCACAGACTCACTTAGAGCCTCACAGACTCACTTAGAGACCCACAGACTCACTTAGAGACCCGCAGACACGCGTAGAGACCCACAAACTCACATAGAGCCTCACAGCTCACTCAGAGACCGGCAATTCATTTGAAGACCCACAGACTCACGTAGAGACGCAGAGCCTCGCATAGAGACCTGCAGACTCACTTAGAGCTTCACAGACTCACTTAGAGACCCATAGACTCACACAGAGACCCGCAGACTCGCTTAGAGATCCACAGACTCACTTAGAGACCCACAGACTCACTTAGAGACCCGCAGAATCACATAGAGAACTACAGACTCGCTTAGAGACCCACAGACTCACATAGAGACTCACACCTCAATTAGAGACCCAGATTTCATTTAAAAACCCACAGACTCACTTAGAGACAAGCAGACTCCCATAGAGACCCACAGACTCGCATAGAGATCCACAGACTCACTTAGAGACCCACAGACTCAAGTAGAGACCCACAGACTCACTTAGAGACCGATAGACTCACTTCGAGACCATAGACTCACTTAGGGCCTCACAGACTCACTTAGAGATCCACAGACTCACTTAGAGACCCAAAGACTCACTTACAGACCCGGAGACTCACATAGAGAACCGCAGACTCACGTAGAGACCCGCAGACTCACGTAGAGTCCCACATACTCATGTAGAGAGCCACAGACTCATGTAGAGACCCTCAGACTCGCATAAAGACCCACAGACTCACACAGAGACCCGCAGACTCGCTTAGAGACCCACAGACTCAGCTAGAGACATGCAGACTCACATAGAGACCCACAGACTCGCTTAGAGACCCACAGACTTACCTAGAGACTCACAGCTCACTTAGAGACCCGCAATTAATTTAAAGACCCACAGACTCACTTAGAGATGCAGAGACTCGCATAGAGACCTGCAGACTCACATAGAGACCCGCAGACTCACTCAGAGACCCACAGACTCACTAAGAGACCCACAGACTCACTTAGAGACCCACAGACTCACTTAGAGGCCCGCAGACTCACTTAGAGACCCACAGGCTCTCTTAGAGACTCACAGACTCACTTAGAGACCCACAATTTATTTAAAGACCCACGGACTCACTTAGAGACGCACAGACTCGCAGAGACCTGCAGACTCACTTAGAGACCCGCAGACTCACTTAGAGACCCATAGACTCATTAGAGACCCACATACTCGCTTAGAGACCCACAGACTCACTTAGAGACCCATAGACTCATTAGAGACCCACAGACTCACTTAGAGACCCACAGACTCACTTAGAGGCCCGCAGACTCACATAGAGACCCACAGGCTCGCTTAGAGACTCAGAGACTCACTTAGAGACAAACAATTTATTTAAAGTACCACAGACTCACTTAGAGACGCAGAGACTCGCATATAGACCTGTAGACTCACTTAGAGACCCGCAGACTCACTTAGAGACCCATAGACTCACTTAGAGACCCACAGATTCACTTCGAGACCGATAGACTCACTTAGAGACCCGCAGACTCACATAGAGAACCACATACTCGCTTAAAGACCCATAGACTCACATTGAGACCAGCAGACTCACTTAGAGCCTCACATACTCACTTAGAGACCCATAGACTCACACAGAGACCCGCAGACTCGCTTAGAGACCCACAGACTCACTTAAAGACCCACAGACTCACTTAGAGACCAACAGACTCACATAGAGACTCACAGCTCACTTAGAGACCCGCAATTCATTTAAAAACCCACAGACTCACTTAGAGACCCGCAGACTCCCATAGAGACCCACAGACTCGCATAGAGATCCACAGACTCACTTAGAGACCCATAGCCTCACATAGAGACTCACAGCTCACTTAGAGACCCGCAATTCATTTAAAAACCCACAGACTCACTTAGAGACCCGCAGACTCCCATAGAGACCCACAGACTCGCATAGAGATCCACAGACTCACTTAGAGACCCATAGACTCACTTCAAGATTATAGACTGACGTAGGGCCTCACAGACTCACTTAGAGACCCACACACTCACTTAGAGACCCAAAGACTCATTTACAGACCCGGAGACTCACATAGAGACCCGCAGACTCACGTAGAGACCCGCAGACTCACGTAGAGATCCACAGACTCGCTTAGAGACCCACAGACTCACATAGAGACTCACAGCTCACTTAGAGACCTGCAATTAATTTAAAGACCCACAGACTCACTTAGAGACGCAGAGACTCGCATAGAGACCTGCAGAATCACATAGAGACCCGTAGACTCGCTCAGAGACCCACAGACTCACTTAAAGACCCACAGACTCACTTAGAGACCCACAGACTCACTTAGAGATCCACAGACTGAAGTAGAGACCCACAGACTAACTTAGAGACCCGCAGACTCACTTAGAGACCCAAATGCTCGCTTAGAGACTCACAGACTCACTTAGAGACCCGCAATTTATTTAAAGACCCACAGATTCACTTAGAGACGCAGAGACTCGCAGAGACCTGCAGACTCACTTAGAGACCCGCAGACTCACTTACAGACCCATAGACTCACTTAGAGACCCACAGATTCACTTCGAGACCAAAAGACTAAATTAGAGACCAGCAGAATCACGTAGAGACCCACACACTCACTTAGAGACCCAAAGACTCACTTATAGACCCGGAGACTCACATAGAGACCCGCAGACTCACGTAGAGACACGCAGACTCACGTAGAGATCCACAGACTCGCTTAGAGATCCACAGACTCACATAGAGACTCACAGCTCTCTAAGAGACCCGCAATTAATTTAAAGACCCACAGACTCACTTAGAGACGCAGAGACTCGCATAGAGACCTGCAGACTCACATAGAGCCCCGCAGACTCGCTCAGAAACCCACAGACTCACTTAGAGACCCACAGATTCACTTAGAGGCCCGCAGACTCACATAGAGATTAACAGGCTAGCTTAGAGACTCAGAGACTCACTTAGAGACCAGCAATTTATTTAAAGACCCACAGACTCACTTAGAGACGCAGAGACTCGCATAGAGACCTGCAGACTCACTTAAAGACCCACCGACTCACTTAGAGAACCATAGACTCACTTAGAGACCCACAGATTCACTTCGAGACCCATAGACTCACTTAGAGACCCGCAGACTCAGATAGAGAACCACATACTCGCTTACAGACCCATAGACTCACATTGAGACCCGCAGACTCGCTTAGAGCCTCACAGACTCACTTAGAGACCCATAGACTCACACAGAGACCCGCAGACTCGCTTAGAGACCCACAGACTCACTTGAGACCCAGAGACTCACTTAGAGACCCGCAGACTCACATAGAGAACTACAGACTCGCTTAGAGACCCACAGACTCACATAGAGACTCACAGCTCACTTAGAGACCCGCAATTCATTTAAAAACCCACAGACTCACTTAGAGACCAGCAGACTCCCATAGAGACCCACAGACTCGCATAGAGATCCACAGACTCACTTAGAGACCCAGAGACTCACGTAGAGACCCTCAGACTCACTTAGAGACCCATAGACTCACTTCAAGACCATAGACTGACTTAGGGCCTCACAGACTCACTTAGAGAATCACACCCTCACTTAGAGACCCAAAGACTCATTTACAGACCCGGAGACTCACATAGAGACCCGCATACTCACGTAGAGACCCGTAGACTCACGTAGAGATTCCACAGACTCGCTTAGAGACCCACAGACTCACATAGAGACTCACAGCTCACATAGAGACCGGCAATTAATATAAAGACCCACAGACTCACTTAGAGACTCAGAGACTCGAATAGAGACCTGCAGACTCACATAGAGACCCGCAGACTCGCTCAGAGACACACAGACTCACGTAGAGACCCACAGACTAACTTAGAGACCAACAGACTAACTTAGAGATCCACAGACTCAAGTATAGACCCACAGACTCACTTAGAGGCCCGCAGACTCACATAGAGACCCACAGGCTCGCTTAGAGACTCACAGACTCACTTAGAGACCCGCAATTTATTTAAAGACCCACAAACTCACTTAGAGACACAGAGACTCGCAGAGACCTGCAGACTCACTTAGCGACCCGCAGACTCACTTGCAGACCCATAGATTCACTTAGAGACCCACATATTCATTTCGAGACCCGTAGACTCACTTAGAGACCCGCAGGCTCACGTAGAGAACCACAAACTCGCTTAGAGACCCATAGACTCATATAGAGAACCGCAAACTCACTTAGAGCCTCACAGACTCACCTAGAGACCCGTAGACTCACACAGAGACCCGCAGACTAGCTTAGAGACCCACAGACTCACTTAGAGACCCACAGACTCACTTAGAGACCCGCAGACTCACATAGTGAACTACAAACTCGCTTAGAAACGCAAAGACTCACATAGAGACTCACAGCTCCCTTAGAGACCCGCAATTCATTTGAAAACCCACAGACTCACTTAGAGACCCGCAGACTCCCATAGAGACCCACAGACTCGCATAGAGATCCACAGACTCACTTTGAGACCCACAGACTCACGTAGAGACCCACAGACTCACATAGAGACCCACAGATTCACTTAGAGACCCACAGACTCACTTAGAGACCCACAGACTCACTTAGAGACCCGCTGACTCACATATAGACCCACAGGCTCGCTGAGAGACTCACAGACTCACTTAGAGACCCGCAATTCATTTAAAGACCCACAGACTCACTTAGAGACGCAGAGACTCGCATAGAGACCTGCAGACTCACTTAGAGACCCGCAGACTCACTTAGAGACCCATAGACTCACGTAGAGAGCCAAAGACTCACTTCGAGACCCATAGACTCACTTAGAGACCCGCAGACTCACATCGCGACCCACATACTCGCTTAGAGACCCAAAGACTCACATAGAGACCCGCAGACTCACTTAGAGCCTCACAGACTCACATAGCCACCCACAGACTCATTATAGAGACCCGCAGACTCACTTAGAGCCTCACATACTCACTTAGAAACCCACAGACTCACTTAGAGACCCACAGACTCACTTAGAGACCACAGACTCGCTTAGAGACCCGCAGACTCACTTAGCGCCTCACAGACTCACTTAGAGCCTCACAGACTCACTCAGAGACCCACAATTAATTTGAAGACCCACAGACTCACTTAGAGACCGGCAAACTCACATAGAGACCCACAGACTCGCTTAGAGACCCACAGACTCATATTGAAACTCACAGACTAACTTAGAGACCCACAATTCATTTAAAGACCCACAGACTCATTTTGAGACCCGCAGACTCGCAAAGAGACCTGCAGACTCACTTAGAGACCCATAGACTCACTAAAAGACCGACAGACTGACTTTGAGACCCATAGACTCACTTAGAGACCCACAGACTCACTTCGAGACCCATAGACTCACGTAGAGACCCACATCCTCGCTTAGAGACCCTCAGCCTCACATAGAGACCCGCAGAATCATTTAGAGACCCACAGACTCATTTAGAGACCCACAGACTCACTTAGAGACCCACAGATTAACTTAAAGACCCACAAACTCGCTTAGAGACCTACAAACTCACTTAGCGACCCACAGACTCACGTAGAGACCCACAGACTCGCTTAGAGACCCGCAGACTCACTTAGAGACCCACAGACTGACTTCGAGACCCATAGACTCACTTAGAGACCCGCAGACTCACTTAGAGACCCACAGACTCACTTAGAGACCCGCAGACTCACTTAGAGACCCACAGACTCACTTCGAGACCCATAGACTCACGTAGAGAACCACATACTCGCTTAGAGACCCACACCCGCAAACTCGCTTAGAGACTCACAGACTCATTTAGAGACCCACAGACTAACTAAGAGACCCACAGACTCACTTAAAGACCCACAAACTCGCTTAGAGACGTACAGACTCGCTTAGAGATCCGCAGGCTCACCTAGAGACCCATAGACTCAAGTGAAGACCCACAGACTCACATAGAGACTCACAGACTCACTTAGAGACCCACAGACTCATGTAGAGCCCCACAGACTCACGTAGAGACCCACAGACTCACTTAAAGACCCGTAATCTCACTTAAAGACCCACAGATTCGCTTAGAGTCCCGCAGACTCACTTAGAGACCCGCAGACTTGCTTAGAGACTCACAGACAAATTTAGAGGCCCACAGACTCACTTAGAGACCCACAGACTCACTTAAAGACCCATATACTCACACAAAGACCCGCAGACTCACTTAGAGACCCGCAAACTCACGTAGAGATCCACAGACTCATGTAGAGACCCACAGACTCACGTAGAGACCCAGAGACTCACTTGGAGACCCACACACTCACTTAAGGACCCACAGACTCGCTTAGAGACCCGTAGACTCGCTTAGAGACCCACATACTCGCTTAGCGACCCACAGACTAGCTTAGAGACCCGCAGACTCACGTAGAGGCCCACAGACTCACTTATAGACACACAGACTCACTTAAAGACCCACAGATTCGTTTAGAGACTCGCAGACTAGCTTAGAGACCTTATACTCCCATAGAGACCCACAGACTTGCGTAGAGACCCATAAACGCATCTAGAGACCTGTAGACTCACACAGTGATTTATTCAAAGGACACATCATCACAACAGTGATGATTTAGCACTCCGCTACTTCTGACACAAACATCTGGCTCGACCGCCTCGATCTAACATTACAATCGTTGCTGTACATCTATGTCAGCCACAAGAAGAAGTATTTGTGATATATAGTCATCATCATCATCCCCATCATGATCATCAAAGTGTCTTTGTCATTTTGGTAACCCAGGTTACTCTGGCAAAGGAGACTCATCCTGGTCACTTTCATTGTCACCCGGTTAAAATATACTTGAATCTTGAGCTTGCAAATTCACCGCACAGCACGGCAAAAATAGAGCAACTGAAAAGTAATTTTACTTCAGTGACATTTGGGCTGAAAAAGTTCTGGAGGGATTACCAAAAAGTAATAACGTTTTCCCCCTTAATAGATATTTCTAGAGTCACCTTTTCAGTATTTGTGGAATACAGTTATCTAAATTTGGCCGTGCAGGACTTCCCTTAACCTATGTTCACAGTTATTAAACACCTCCACGTGCTTTTGTTGCCCGTTGTACCGTACGTTGTACCGTACGTTGTACGTACATGAGCCCCCCATTTCGCTTCTTTCCGAGAAGCGGCACGTCCCAAAGTGGCGAGCCTATCAAAGGCCACAGGCGGGCCGGTGCATTAACCACAATTCCATCATCGATCGAGGGTCTCATTTTTCGTGAACCTGCAAAAATCACCAGTTTGGCCAAGCCTTTCATGTACGGCATTGTCTTGTCAATCACGAGCTTGCTTTTCCCGATTTTTGGCTATCCGCGAATCGCATCTGGAACTCTGCACGACTGGAGAGAGAGAACGTAATGAGAGATAAAGTGATGAGAGATGAAATGATGAGAGATACAATGATAATATAAAGTGATGAGAGATAAAGTGATCAAATAAAGTGATGAGAGATAAAGTGATGCGAGAAAGTGATGAGATAACTTTCCTGTATTTAACAGCTTAATTACGTATTTATGTAAGAGAATTCATGAAAAGAAGAGTTAGGTTTCCGTAGGCCAACATCATTATCTGCGAAGTCTGCTCTTCACGAGCAACTCCGGAAACGGTACCCCTCGCGAATAACAAGGGAATGCTGTACATGGCACGCTTTTCATTTACCACGCACGCAACACGCATGCAACATCTCTTCACGAAAGTCTCCTCCACCCCCCCCCAAACCATTTTTTGTCCCCCACCCCCCCAGAACGTGAAACCGTTAAGAGATCGAATCTTGGACAACAATGGCGAAAGCCGAGGAACCGGGGGCCACAATAATACAACGACGCAACGGAAAATAAAGGGAGTCTTTATTTCAGCGGCGGAGCGAGTCTACCGGGGTGAGTCTACCGGGTTTAATTATGGCTGCAAAGAAGTCGGTGGCCGTGCTGTTCCCGGCGGTAATGAGCGGGGGGGGGCTTAATTCAAGCTGTCGGAGACGCTAATTTTCACGTCACTTTTTTTTTCCTCTTGGCAGTGTGCCGTGAATCAAATTCCTATTCACGTTTTAACTCATTATCGGTGCGTTATATTATTTATTATTATTATTACTACTACTGCCACCGCCGCCGACACCACCACCACTGCCGTTGCATTCGTCTTATATTTACAGCAGATGTGCCAGGTGTGAGGCAAAGGAACACGGTGCGTGGCTCACTTTATCCGATCGCTCGCTCGCCCGCTCCCACACGCGAACTGCAGGTAGCTCTCGATTTCGAGAGCCGGGCCGATCTCTTCCCCGCGCTGCCCAGGCAGCTTCGAAGCATTGGGATAGACCCACGCTCCAAAAGGGCCCTCATGGCAGAACGTGGCCCGCCGTATCGGTGATCAACAACCGTGGTTGCTGCACCCACTTGGTGCCGGCCACCGGGACGGACAGAGGCAGCGGTGGACAGATCGAGAATCCTAACGGTTTCTTTATTTATTCTTTCCCACCGCCGCGCCGGGAACATCGAAATCGGACCGGCGACCTCCGGATCGCGAGCGTCCGGGGCGACAACTGGTCACCTCCCCACGGTTGCGGCCGGGCCGCGTGCTTCAAATCCCGCGTTTTACTCCCCCCCAACCACCCTGCTCTCGGCCAGCCAATTCCCATCCCGAGGTAAAGCGTGCTAATCTTTGTGACTGCTGAGACGAAGGCTCATTACAACCCAGTTGGACGTCACCGCCATCTATATTTAGTTTCCCCCCCACTCCCCCTCTCTCAGGTCGTATTGAATGGGCAAACAGCTGTTCCGGTAATGCAAAGACTCGCACGTGCTTGGACTGTTACCTTCCGCGCCCGTCGAATATTTCTGACCGAAAGCCTGATTTACTGGGAGGTGCGGCCGTCGATTAAATGTTATCTTCCACGTCTGCCCGTGCACGAGCCTGCGCGCGTGCACCCCAGCGTCAGGCAGCGGTAGCGTCAAGCTTAGCGGCACTGTGCGCTACGCACCCGGCGACCCATGGCCGGTCCTGTAACGTGCCCTCGGTCAACTCGGACATAAATTAGTACTTGCTGTGTGTAAGCACAACCGTTGTGCTCTCCCCCCCACACCCCACCCCACCCCACATGTGTCCTGCGGCATGTTTGCCTTCAAAGGAGCTGCTCGCCGATGGCACTTGCCCCAAAAGTCTGTCAGGGCTATAGGGGGAATCTATAGCTTTTGCGTGTTGGGAAGCTTTGGTGTATAATTTAAGACGAGTCAGACATCGCTTAGCGCTCGGAGAGCGCCGTGCTGAACTAGACACGCGGCTGCTTGATTGATTCTCGGAGGGATTATAAAGGGCAAAGGCAAAGGCTCTCTCCGGCGCGCGCGCGCAGTCGCGTTCACATCTCCTTGCTCGCGCGCCACGGGTAAACTCGGGCGCCGCTTCGAGCGTCGCGTGATTTCGTGGCTGCCGTTTGGCAATTACAACGCACGATCATCTTACGCCCGCATTGTGGCAAGCTCTTCGTATTCACTAAACGTGGAGGTGGCGGGGAAGGGGGGGGGGTAAGGCTTGTCTTCGCTGAAAAATCAAAATGTTGTTTTATTTCAATGGCTTCCTGATATCGGAAAGAAGAACGTTCCAGACGGCAACGGGAGCGCATCTGGAAAAGTCCAGTGCGATACGGTGACAGTCTTTGTTTGATAGCCAACCAAAAGTCACAATCGGAATATTTATTTATACCGGAGTTTTGCAAGATGATTTATGCTCCTTGATGAGATCGGCATGGGTTTGTGGTTCATTCGTGGTGAGTAATGAGCGCGACCTCATAATGTATTCGTATTTGGGCGAAACCAATGATATTAAAGTGACACATTACGTCGTTACCCAGACATCTAATGACACCGCCTATCCGCATTAGGGCCGTCATCACCCGCATCGCAGCCGTGAACACCCAAGTCTTGCCCTCCGCTGGTAGCCTCGGCGTGTGAGGTCGGCCGTCTCATCCGACACTTTCCCAGGTGTGGCCGCGTAACGAGCCAGTACGTGCAGCAAGCGACGCGGGTGCGCGCAGGAGAGGTGCAAATAGCCGCGCGCTCGTAACGTAAATCGGCGTCGCTGAGATTTTTTTTTTTAAAAAAAAAGCTCGCATCTCGCGATGTCGGACACCTACGTGCCGAGCGGAGGAGGAAAGTTTGCGGCACAGAAGATGAAGTCGAGCGCGCTGCCTTGTTGTGTTCGTCAAGGGCGAACGGGCACCACGAGATACACGCTGGAAACGGGGGAACCCACGAGCAGCCAGCCGCGTTGCCCCACCTGTCCTGGCGTTACGTGTTTTTTTTATCTCTCCACGATCGTTACCCCTTTTTTTATTGAGGGAGCTGTCCTGGGAAATCTATCAGTTTTACCAGGATATTAAAAAGTCCTGATTTTTGTCAATTGCGTAACAATAATAATGCTACGGACTACTGCACCATTCACGGCGATGCAGTTTTTTTTTTATTTTACCAGGTAAGGCCCACTGAGCTACGTAGATCTTTTTCAGAAGCGACCTGGCCACGATTGAAAAAAAAAATGTTTCAGAGCTGCTTTTTGTGTTGAGTTTGTTGTCCTTCCCCTACACCTTCGATAAGCACAGTTGGCTCCGTACGGTGTGAAAGAAGCTCAACGTACATGCGGCCCCATGATATGTCCCTGTATATTGCTACCTCAGGGGTGGCAACCCCCAGCAGCCAGGAGATTGCCATCGGCCTCCGTAGCGATGGAGGGGACTTTGCAATGCAGCTCAAAGACGCATCTCGGGATCCTGTCGACCTTGTCGTCTGCAGCTCCCGCCCCACCCCACTGGTTTCACCATCCTCTATTTATACGCGACCCCGGCCAATCGGGAGCTCCTTAGGGGCCCTTGACCCCGGAAGGATGGGTCAACGGAACGAGTAACTGTTTTGCAGACGGACGTAAATGTATTGTTTTTGTTTACAAAAAATAAAAACGGTGATACGTCGATGTTGTCTTTAGGAATCCTGGAGCTGAAATAGTAAAAAACTCGCGAACAATTATTCGTGAATAATAATTATTCACGCAAAATTACTCGCGAGCTATTCCGTTTCCCGAAGAGGCTCCCGAGCACGTGGAGCGAAACGTCGGACGTCGTGCCGAACGACGCGCGGTACCGACCCCCCGAAAACGCATCGGAGAGCCAGACGGGGGAGCAGAGTGACATGCGAGAGAGCGAAGGAGAGGAGCGAGAGAAGAGAGAGGAGAAAGCGAGCTGGAGGCTCAGGGAGAGGGAGTGTGTGTGTCTCTTACCGACGGTGCTCACCGTGTCCCTCACCGTCAGCTTCCACTTGTTCGGCCGTAGCCGGAATGCGACAGCCGGACCCACAACACTGCGGGCATAAATCACCGTCACCAAGATGATCGTTACCATCACCATTAGCAGCATCATCATCGTTTGTTCATCATCATCATCAGCAGCAGCAGAATCAGCTTGGGTTGCCGCCTTTTGCACGTACCCAATCCCGGACATAATCTTTAAGTCAGCCTCGGCCTATGAATATTAAAACAGATTATTTGGTGACGCTGCGTTGGCAGTGGTGCATAAGGTCTATCAACATTGTGCTGTGTTTTCCTGTGGTAGCAACATTCAGCACAATGCCACCACCGGATCTCGGTGCGAGTCAATCTCTGCCACCCGAACACGGCAGATGCCAATTTTTCAGACTGCCCGGGTCAAACTGGGTCAAACCGGGTCAAACCCAGTCAGGTGGCAAAGCAATCAAAAGCAGCATCAGTAGCAGCAGCATTACCGCGCAAGCCATCATCGTTTGTTTATCAGAATCATGAGCTCATCATCATAATCATCATCATAATCATCATCATCTCGGACATTTCGCTCCACGTGCTCGGAGTTCAGAACCTGGAGAAGGACGCGGTAACGTGGGTAAAAACGACGGACTACGTACCGAACAACACGCGGGACAACGAAGAAAGACGTCGGAGAAATATTCGATGACTGTCCCGTACACTAACGGCGGTTTCGGTGTGTCTGTCAGCCCCCTTATTAGTTTACTTGCACGTGAGCTGACCGTGCGTGCGTGCAGCTGTGTGTGCGTGCGTGTGCAATATCAGTTACAGCGTAAATGATGACGACGATGACGCTGTCCCGCGGTGTAATGGTTAGCACGCAAGGACTTGAGGTCTCAAGGGGTCACCGGTTCGAATCAACGGTTCTATCTCCCGGCGCGGCAGAGTCGAAGAACATTGGACGGGTTTTTTTTAAATCTCCCACCGCGTGTCTTCGTCTCCCGACACCCCTAAGATCCACCTCCAGCAGGAAAGGGGTTGGGAAATTGGCGGCTCGGGACGCGCATGGAGCTCTCTCTCAAGGACTCGACTCTCGACGTCATTCGCATTGCCTTGCGGCCCTTGCAATGTTGAGGGGTTTTTTTTATTTTTACCGAATTTCGAGAAAAAAGTGGCTCTTCTTGTTACTTTCGTTGCCGACCCCCTAGCAATAAGACCCTAATTAGCCCCTCCCCCCCCCCCCCGTTAGGGGGAGAATAGACACGCAGAGGGCACGCCCCCCCCCCCCCCCAGTTTTGTGTTCTTTGCCCGCATGTTTTGTTAGCCCTCTCTCTTGTTCGCGGTTTGGGGGTTCAATATAAATCGCCCCCCCCCCCCGCCCGCCAGCGTCCATCCAGAGGCGTGAATTGGGGTCACCACCCTTCGTCGATCGGCAAGGTCACGTGCCTGCCGTGCTAAGGCGTGGGCGCTTCCAAGCCTTTTGGCCAAGACGGCTGTCCAGGCGTGGAACAGCAGGCCAAGAACACCCCTCTCTGCAAGGGTACTCTCGGGAGCTCCCCCCAGACACTTGCGCCGCCGGCAGTGGCGGCGAGCAGGGAATTTGCAGGGCTGCGCCTTTGCATTTTGCCGTTTGAATGTGGAGTCGTTCCCCCCCCCGGCCCCCTCGCCACCGCCTCCCCCTGTTAAGTCTGCACGGACGAGCGCCATCAGATGCCCCTCGGTTCCGTTTCACGCCCGATATAGCCGCTGGAGCTCGCTAACGGGCCAGCCGTCAAGCTCCGTCCAATCCTTCCCCTCGCTCGTTCTGCCGTACTGCCGCCCGCCGGCCTCGTCTGGCCCGGTTATTTATTTGCTCAATTTTTGTTTAATCACCGCCCTGCCGCCAAGGTTCAACGCAACTCACGATGACCGCCGCCGCTCATAAGCACCCGTGCTCGCTCGCCAAACTCTCGCCCGCGCTCACACTCACTCGCGCTCTCTCCCTCGATCTCTCTCTCTCTCTCCCGCTCCCTCGCCCGAGGAAAAGGGCTCACATTTACATGACAATGTGGGGGGTGCAAGGGGCCCCCTCTGCCTGCCTCTCCGCCCGCCCCAACCCTCCTCCCTCCAGCGCTCTTTTCTCGTTGAGCTAAAGCCAAAAATCTGCATCACAAAACTGCTCCGTGCGGCAACTGGGGCGACGGCGCGGCAATCAGTGGGGGCCGCCTCCTCCGAGCGCCCCACCAGACAAGCAATTAGCATCTCGCGGGCATCCTGATCTTCTTCCCTTTGCTCTTACTCCCAGAAAAAAGCCCCCCCCCTCCCCCTCCCCGCCCCCCCCCCACTATTCTTGCTACCAGCAGCCCTTCTCCTGGTCCTTCCCCGCCCTCCACCACCTCCTAACCCTACTCTCCTCCTCCTACTCCTCCTCCCAGCCTCCCTTTCACTCTCCGACTCGCGACCCCCCCCCCGTCCCCCTCCTCCGTGTTCTATTCCTCACTGCCCACGATTCTTGCGGACACAGGGACCTGCCTGGCCGTCTTCAACCACCCTCTGTGCCAAACGACGGCCCGACTTGGCCGTCGTTTGGCACGGGCCGTGCCGTGGGCCGTGCTGTGGGTCGTGGGCTGGGCCGGAACACTGCCTGGGGACTGGTAGACAGATTGGCACCCTGGCTGGGGTCTGTCCGGTCAAGGGGGTTGCTTCATCCTTGTCGTGGGGCGCATTGAGTGCTTGATTAATTGCCTAATTGCGGCGTTTGCGTGTAGGACGCGAGCGCTTGTATAGACGGAGGGGGTAGGGGGGGCGTAATAGTGTCGCATGTTTATGGGCCGGCGTAGCACGAAGAAGGCGTGGTGTGGCCTCCGCCACTCCAAGCCACCTTTGTCTCTCCATTGAGAAATAGTTGCAGGCTACCCGGCGCTCGCCATGGTAGGCGTTTAGCAGAGAAGGTGGTGACTTTACCGAAAGAGACATAGAATATGAATTCCTGCAGTCACGAAAGTTTTAAGTCAAAATTTAAGGTGGTGGTGGTGGTAAGTAGAAAATACCAAACAAGTTTTGCGGCTCTGCGTACAATTCCCGTGACGCAAGGGCCTCCACTAGCAGGGAGGCCGAGAGGGCCCTTCTCGTGAGATAATTTTGACCGACTCTTCCACGCTGCCCAGACGTCTTAAAACAGGTGGGATTACCCACACTTTACCCCACCAGACACATCCCACAGTGAGGATACAATCATTTACCCCCCTACCACCACCACCACCGCCCCCCCCCCCCATCTCTTCGCCATTCGCACGATTTCGAACCATGACGCCGCGAGCGCGGAGAATTCGATTTGATCGACGAGTCACGAACTGCGCCACGGCTCATCCGCTCACCTGACGTCTGTGAAGGAGTCGGCGGGGAGATTCACTTCCCCAGCCAGGGCCTCCAGCAGTCGTACAGCCGACGACAAGCTCAGCGGCCTGCGGCAACAGAAAGCAAAGACAAAAAAATCCCCCACGGAGCCCCTCGAACGGTACGTTGGCGCTAGCGCCGTCAGCGAGGCGCGGTGCACGACGATGCCTGTAGACACCGCGCTGGATACTTATTTGAGGCTGAGCCAACCTAGGGGAGGCCCGATCGCGGTTCAGATGTACACACCGCCGACGTTAGCCGTGGATTTCGCGGCGTGGCGCGCTGACCGCCGTGCCACCGCTCCCCCACCGCAAGATAAACTCGCGATGGCTTTTTTTAAGCGCAGGAGATGGGTCTGTGCAGTGGTGAGGCCATTCGCCGCCTTGAAAGTTTCCCCAGCAAAAGTGACCGCGCCTCGCGGTCCGAGTTGGAGCTTGCGGCCGCTGCCCCCCGACGGCCGTGACCCCGGGGGTGCACTTCACCACGCCGCATTTCACACCCGGTGGGTGCGGGAGGCGCGAACGTGCCGGTCACGCCGCCTGCGCGCGGTTACGCGGTCAGGACGGACACGTGACGGTCGCAAATGCGTTCGCTGTGAAGTGGCTCGGGCACGTTCCCCCTCGGCGTCTGACGCTCTCATTGCAGGATATTTTAATTGGCGTCGGTACGAGGTGAAGGGGGTGGGGGCTCAATAATTTCCTCCCCCCCCCCACTCCCCATAAAAAAAAACACAAAACCATGCTTACGGTGGCATTTCCACAAAGCTACCCAGCAAGCCTGACTCCGCTGATGAATGCCGTCGGTTAATATCGCCCCGCAAAGCCAATCGGGCTTTGCGGGGCCGACGGTTTAAACGCTTAATTCACGTAGAGGTCAGGGCACGGAACAGAGCGCCGCTCATGTTTGATTTCATCCCAAGACAGTCCTCTTGGGCTACGCGGTGTCGCACGTCGGTGTGCGAGGGTTCAACCCAGAGACCCCCCCCCCTTCCCCAGACGTGGGTCAGGGTCGCGGTTTTGATGGGGGGGGGGGGGCGGTGGTTGGGAGAGCTTTTGGCACGAAAGAACGGCGGCACCGGGATCTTGCAGCGCTGATATCCGCAAACGATACGAGGCTCGCGTCGGGGGGAGGGGTGGTGGTGGGGTCAGGGCAGGAGCGTGGACTTTGCGGATCCTAATCCGGGTCTTTGCCGGAACACGGCCGGGGGCCAGGGGCCATCCTGGGGGAGAGCGGGGGTCGCGGTCAACCAAGGCACCGATACACGACCCGGGGGCACGGGCACACGACCCGGGGGCACGGGCACAGGCACGCGCGCTTGCCGGGCATCTCTTTAAACGGCGGTCTACCCTCGCAAGTCTTCGTCATGGCTGCCAGAGAGCCGCCACCAACACCCCCCCCCCCCCCACTGTGGAAGGGGTGACATTTACACAGAGATGACCTTCACTGTGCCACTGACAGAAAATAGCTTTGGCCCCCGTAAAATGTCAACACCTAACCATCCTAAGTTTTCCTTTAGCATTTGCGGTAGCGTTGCGCGCGCGCGCGTCTGTTTTTATGATTACGCGTTGCCCAGTCGTGAAGCGGCGGTGGCGGCGTGGACGCGCTGGTTGGTTACCGTGCGGGCCCCCCACTCCTTACACTCCCACCCACCCCCCCCCCCCCCGACACGATTTGATGCGGCACATTTTTAGTTAAGGGGCCGTTTGTTGTTGGGAGTGATGTTGTGTCGGAGATACGGGCCAATGGGTCAATTTCTCTTCGTCCATCGCCACAAACTTCCCCGGGACCGATTCGCACAGATGGAGACCAGGTTGTGACGTCGCGCGGACAGAGAGAGAAAGAGAGACCGGGCCGCTTAGCCGTGCGGTTATTCAGCACCGCATATCCATACCCCCCCACTCCACTGCTGGGTGATAGTGGCTCTGCTGCACGCGGATGCCTGTAATCCAGTACCGCGGAGGCAGCAGCGAGGGTTGGTGGATGTTGTGAAACTCTCTTCCCGTGGGCGACCAGGACATGCAGTACCCTGGCACGCCAAGAGAAGGCGGTGCGGCAAGTGGACTAATCGCCATCTGTTTTGATCTGTATGTGGGGGAGGGGATCGAGCATTGCCCCCTCGCACGCGTGGGTTTTCTCCGGGTGCTCCTTTTTCCTCCCACTTGCATAATAAACACAACTCCATCATTCATCGGTTGAAAACACCTTGATGTTAAAACCCCCAGTGGAGCGACAGAACCCTCCTGAAGAAGAGTCACGTGACTCGGTGCGGCTCTCCTGCATAAAATAAGTCACGTATTTATTGTAATATTCAGTTGATGGTTCGCAAGACAGGACACGAGTGTGGAGGGAGCAGCTGGCAGCAGCGTGCAGGGCGTGTGCGGCAGACACACGGCGGGGGGGGGGGGGGTGGCCTTTCTCGTGACAGCGATACCCAAATCCTCCGAGTAGAAAAATGACAATAATGTTTATTGTTTTTGTAATTTTCATGACATTTTTAGTTTTGAACTCCCAACGCAAGGGCAAATATCGGCGTTTTAAAATTCAGAGAAGCCGCTCGGCTTGTTTGCCGTGACGGCACGCTCTCACGCACGCGCACGCGCGCGCGTGCGCGCTGGTTTAATATTCCGGGCGTCCTCGTCCCAGCGGAGACGCTGGGTTTACAAATTTGCATTCCGCTCCGCGGCGGTTTACAAATTGCGGCGCGGCGCGCGTCAAGCCGCTAATAGGAAGGAAATTAATCCGGCCTCAAGAAGGAATGAAAAGGGAGGGCAGCATTATCACCTCGCAACATCTCCAGAGCAACAACGCAGCCATCACGGGCAGACAGCGGTCTCGCTGGGAGGGGCAATGGGGGGGGAGGGGGGGTCTTCGGTCGTTTGCGTCAATAAATAAATAAACGCGCCAACAATTTTCGTCGGGGAGCGCTTTTTTAAATATATTTTTTGGTTCGTGTTCTTCTCTTCCTGTAAGACCGCATCATTTGAGGGGGAGGGGAATGTGCCCTCTTTTAAGAAATGCTTTTAATTGTCGCTGTGTTCCTGTTCCCCGACGGTGCTTCTGTCGTGCGCTGACACGCGACGCGAATCATTTGCAGATGCAGAACGGCTTTCTCCGTACGGATGAGAGTGTGAATACCACACGTCGTGTTTCCTGATAGAATTGCGTCAACGTGCATATTTTATTAGTTTTTTTTTGTCCCCGACGGGAAAGACCGGGGTCACGGAATTTAAAGTCTAAAAGAAAGCAAATCGTATGTAAAGCCAGAAATCTACCCCCGGTTCGTTCCTTTGTTTCTAAAGCTGTCGGGTGAAGCAACGTTACTAATAGGCCTGTTTCATTTAAGCTACTTCCACCACGAGACATTGACAACTATAGTTCGCCCCCACCCACCCACCCACCGCCTTTCCGGTTATTTGCAATTCTAGGGAGATTCACTTTGCTAAGTGCCATCGAAATAGGAATTGCTCACAGTCGAGCGAGATGGCGTCCCCGATCATCGGGAACACGGAAGGGCGTGAAAGATTAGAGCACGGCGACCGTGAGGCCCGGGCCTCCTCCGACCGACTCGCACCGAGGTTCACCCTTAACCCTGCGCAGCTGCCCTTTGACCCGTTGGCAGGTGCCTTTTTCAGCCGACCAATGCCAGCTGCTGGCCCTGAGAAAAAAATAAAACCGACGGTCAGTTGCGTCAGCTGCCAACCCGGTTCGCGCTCGCTGGGAAAATGCCACAAAAGTCAAGGGTGAGTCTCCCGTCCCTCTCCTCTCTCTCTCTCTATCTCTCCGCTGCGTGACCTCGGGCTGCATACTTTGACCTTATTAAACAATGACGCTTAAATTGGATTTTCCGTGTGGGGATGACGTCTCCGGGCGTAATGCGATGCACAAGGGCTATCGTTTGACGGCCACGAAAAAAAACAAACGCTGGTCCCCGCTCGCTCGGGAGCAACCGCACCTCTGCCGATGGGAGAGTGAAAAACGCGGAGGGGTAACCACAACCCACGATCTTCCGCAACAAGTAATGCGGTGCGTTAACATTTACACGTATTAACTTAGTCAAATATTTGCGAATTAAAAGGTGATTCAGATTTTAATTAAATTTCCAAGAGAAGACGGCGTGCATTGCCGATGTTATTTTGTGCACAATGCCTATCCGCATGCAAACAGAGGTGTGGGTCTGGCACGATATGGGTTTGGAATTCAGTGCTTTAGAGCAAGGGTTTGCGCCATGGTGATGAGATGTTAGCTACCTCGTCTGGCATACCAGGAAATCGTGGGTTCGATCCGGACCCTGACGCCTGCTGCTGTATCTTGGGAGTTTGCGTGTCTCTCTCTCTCATCATCATCACGGTGGCTCAGAGATGTTAACTACCTCGCCTGGTACACAGGAGGTCGTGGGTTCGATCCCGACCCTGACGCCTGCCGCTGTATATTTGGAGTTTGCGTGTCTCTCTCTCTCATCATCATCACGGTGGCTCAGAGATGTTAACTACCTCGCCTAGGGTACAGGAGGTCGTGGGTTCGATCCCGACCCTGACGCCTGCTCATGTATATTTGGAGTTTGCATGTCTCTCTCCCCGTGGTCACGTGGATTTTTCTCCGGGTCCTCTGGTTTTGCCCTGCACATTAAGAATCAACATCGCGCGTTTTGAGTATGTGGCTACTATTAATTTCGACACGATAAGCCCACTTCGTTGAGCTATCATTTGTGGCCAGGTCGCTTCTGAAAAAGAGCTACATAGCTCAGTGGGCCTTACCTAGTGAAATAAAAATAGTTTAGTTTAATAGTTTAGTTGAGTTTAGATTGCACAAAGAGGATGATGATCATAAGCACCTGCACTGCACCTCGTGCTGGTAAATACCAACTGCTTTTTGTGTTCAGTTTGTTGTCCTTCCCCCACACCTCCGACTAGCCATTGTTGGCTACCTACAGTGCGAAAAAAGTGCAACACTCGTACATACACCATCATGACAGTAACTCATACCTGTTTTCCACCGGTACATCCGACCCACGCCGGCTTGGGGCTCCAAGCCGGCGTGGGTGTTGGCCGAGCTGAGCCAGAACCAATCCGTGAAACTAGCCCTCACAAGAGCATCTCAATCTGGCTTGGGGCCAAGCAGGGCCATGGGGTGGGGGGTTGATAGCTTTTTTGTCATTACCCGCGTCTCACCTCGATCGTTGCGCGTGACATCGGTGGCATTATTAAACAAAACGGAGATTCTTATATGCAAGAGATATGACGCTATATCGTGCACCTCGTTGAGTAATGATTATTAATCTACGAAACAATGCATAATTTCACCACTTGTTTTTTTATGTTATGTGCCTTTCACCACCCCCACCCCCGCGCCCACGCACACCGATTGGATTTCTGTGCAGATGTGTAAGATTTTAGCCAAATGACCTAGAATGAACCCGGAATTTCGATCCAGTCAGATCTTGGAAGCTAAGCAGGCTTGAGTCTAGAAAGTGCTTGGATGGGTGACCACCACGAACATAAGCACAGGTTCTAGACGGGCTGTGGGCAGTGCAGGAAAGTTTGTTGTTCATCTGCGCTCCCTCCGTACCTTGAACAATCCACATTTACCAGCGTGGTGAAGTACGGTCAAAATGCCCCTCGCGACTAGCAAGCCGTAGGGGAGGTCCTCATCCAGCAGTGGATAGCTATAAAAAAAAATAGCTGTGCGTGAACACGTGTGTACGATGTCACTGATGCATTAAACAGATGCTAAAAACATATACCTAATTGTGTTAATGTACTTTATAAAAGCCACGAGTTTATTTTATTTATTTCCAAGTGGTATTTCGGAGAGTGGCTCATGGCCACGATCAGAAATGAGGCTCGTTTCGTTCACCTGTCCTTTTACAGCGGTAGTGCGGGCGTGTGTGCGCATGTGTGTGTGTGCACTTCACGTGGCCTCAAGGTGCACATGGCCTGGCACAAGCGTCGTGGTGACGTCACCGCCACTTAGTGGCGAATGGCGGTTGTTGTGGATTGTTGTGTGTGCGCGTGTGTGTGTACGTGATGAAACGTGGACCCCCTTAATGGAACATCTTCGCCGGTTAGAAACATTCAGGCTAGCCTGCCTACGGTGCATCCTAGGTTTAACCAGGCTGGATTGTGTGAGGAGCTCACAAATCCTTGAAAGATCTGGGCAAGGTCCCATCGGTGAGCTCCTCCGGCAGGCAAGGCTGCGTTGGCTGGGTCATGTAGCCCGCATGCCCAGCCACCGCATGCCGAAACTGCTTTTGTTCGGCCGGATTGAGGGGGCTAAACGGGCGCGGCACGGGCTAGAGAAGAGATGGAGTGATGTGGTACAGGAGGACGTGGAGCTGAGTGGACTTGCCGATGACTGGTACCAGCGGTGTCAAGATCGGTCTCTGTGGAGGAGGAGGCTCGTGAAGGACGCTGCTGCTGGGCAGTGCCAGGCTAGGTGCACCGTGAGGCTACTGGGCAGTTGGAGGCAGTCGCCCTCCAACAACAACGGAGGGCGGAGGAGCGACAGTCACAACAACGAGCGGAGCGCCGGGTGGCTAAAGCACAGCAGGTTGGCACAGTAGGGGGCACAGGTGGTGCATCAGCCAATCATCTCAGGCATCTCAGTCAGTCGACCCGTGGCACCTGGGTCTGCCCCATGACCTCCTGCCAGCGGGCGTTCGACACTTCACGTGGCCTCAAGGTGCACATGGCCTGGCACAAGCATCGTGGTGCCACTTAATGGCGAATGGCTGTTGTTGTTGTTGCATGTGTGTGCGCGTGTGTGTGCGCGTGTGTGTGCGCGTGTGTGTGTAGTTTGGCAAAACAACCCCCTACCTCCTCGCGGTGCCGGACAGGCAACTCTGTCGTGGACAGTGCTGTGG
Organism: Petromyzon marinus; assembly: GCF_048934315.1. Classification (NCBI taxonomy): domain Eukaryota; kingdom Metazoa; phylum Chordata; class Hyperoartia; order Petromyzontiformes; family Petromyzontidae; genus Petromyzon; species Petromyzon marinus. The sequence continues at coordinate 4,218,391 of NC_133685.1, forward strand.
GAGGAGGGCCAATTCCGATTGTATCCTCCCCTCATCGCGTCTGTGACCACCACAGGGGCTAAACGGGGGTTCTGGACGGGTGCAAGGGGCTGGTAACCCCTCCACCTTCAAAAATGTACCACTAAACCACGTCTAAAATATCTAACTAATAAGCTTGTGCCGGAGGCCCCGGGGGGACAGGCGTCGATGACGTCTCCTGGCCAAACCCCAATTGGCGGAGCCAGGAGATTGAATCTCTACCCTCGGGGCTCCTCCAGAAACAACGAAAAGCCACTTCGTGTGGCCACGCGGAATGTTCAAACGCTCACTGCGGAGGAGAGGCTGCCACTCCTCTGTCGGGATCTGGACTGGTACCGCCTGGATCTCTGTGGCATTCAGGAGGTCCGGTGGACCGGTTCTGGGTCCTGCCACCATAAGGAGTGGACAGTCCTCTACTCGGGGCAGCAGACTGCCAAACAAAAGGGTGTGGCACTTCTTTTGAACAAAAGAATAAAGGGGGCGTGGGAACATGGCGGTGAGGTGTGGGAAGCTGTAAGCCCCAGTCTACTTTGGGCTCGCCTTCCCATCAACCGGAGGCGAGGAGTGGTGGTCGTGGTTACTTATGCCCCGACCGAAGATGAACATCCGTGGAGGGATGCAGGCAAGCCGGTGAGTCAGATGCCTTCTATGACCGCCTGTCAGAGGTGCTGGCTAAAGTGGCCCCTCGGGATAGAGTCATCGTGTTGGGTGACTTCAATGCCCGAGTTGGTCATGATGCTGCACCTGGTTTGGAGTGATTGGAGGGCATGGGCCAGATCAGCTCAATAACAACGGTAGGAGGCTACTAGATTTTTGTGCAGCCCATGGGCTTGTAATTACCAACACGCTGTTCCGGCATCGGCGCATCCACACAACATCATAGATGCATGCCGGGTCCAAGCAAGAACATCTGCTGGACTACATAGTGACAGACCAGTGGATGCGAGCCCATGTCCTTGACACCAGGACCTACCGTGGAGCTGATCTGCCCTCTGACCATTGACTTGTAATCTGTAAGATGCGCCTGCCATTCTTCCACTCCGGTGGTGGGTGTACACCCAGGGCCCCATTCCAACCTAAAGTGGCCTGGTCTCAGTTATCTGATGAAAGTTGCAAGCGAGAATTTCATCATCGCTTGCGGCTGGGGTTGGCATCGTCCAACACTCCTCCTGATGTCGAGGGTAAATGGGCGAGGTTTACGACTGTCACTCATGAAGCTGCATTGGTTCAGACCTCCCCAGAGACCCTGGCTGACAGAGGAGGTGTTCAGGATAGTTGAGAAAAAGCGACAGGCCCACTGTCATCGGCTACAGAATCCCACGTCAGAGAATGAGGAGGCTTACCGCAGCCTTCGCTCGGAGGTTCGGAGAGCCGTGAGGCGCTGCAAGGATGGGTGGTGGTCGCGGGTTGCTGAGGAGATGGAGTCTGCCTCAGTGGCCCGCGATCACAAATCTCTATTTAACTCCATCAAAAAGTAACTTGCAGCGCCACACCTATTACCATCAATAGGGGAAAAACGGTGATCCAATCTCCGACCCCCAGGAACAGGTTTGCAGATTTGCTGAGCATTTCTGTGAGGTCCTGGGGGAGGGAAAATCCCTCAGCCAGGAAAACATCGTGTCACAAAGTGTGGATGACCCTGCTGAGGCTGCGGTGCTTCAAATATTGGAAGAAGTCAGCCCCTGTGAGTGGCTGGCTGAGGTGCCATCTGTTGAGGAAGTACTGAAGGCGATCAGGAGTCTGAGACCAGGAAAGGCAGTGGGCAGAGATGATCTCCCAAGCGAAATGCTGAGGGAGGGTGGCGTTTGTGCACAGACTGCCCTATATGCCATCATAACAACAGTCTAGACCACTGGACGGGTTCCGCAGGATTGGAAGGATGCCCTGGTGGTCCCCCTCTTTAAGAAGGGGGACCGCACAGACTGTAACAACTACAGGGGCATCTCACTCCTCAGTGTGCCGGGAAAGGTCCTGGCAAGAATTATTCAACATCGCCTTGCCAGGCACGCTGAGGAGAGGCTTGCGGAGCCCCAATGCGGTTTCAGGAAAGGGCGGTCCTACACAGATGCAATATTTTCTGTCCATCTGCTACAGCAGAAGTGTAGGGAATTCCAGCAAGACCTACATATCTGCTTTATTGACCTGGTCAAGGCCTATGATACCATCAGTAGGCCTGGGCTCTGGGTTGTTCTTCGTGCTTTTGGAGTCCCTTACCCTCTGCTCACGATCATTAAGGACCTTCATGATGGTGAGCGGGCCCGGGTAAAACTACATGGCCGGGAGTCAGAGCCATTCCCTGTACACCTTGGGGTGCGACAGGGATGTTCTCTGGCTCCCACATTATTTAACATATATTTTGACCACGTAGTTCGGGAAGCCTTCAATAGCTGTACAGGGGGAATCTCCATATGGTACAAATATAATGGGAGGCTGATCGATGCCTGGCTGCGGTCAAGGGATGGCTCCCTATTGCTCAACCACGTTATGTATTTCGATGATTTGGTAATAGCTGCTCATTCAGAGGAGGAGTTGGAGACGCTGCTGCTGAGACTGGAGCGTGCCACTAAGATATGGGGCCTTACTATCAGCCCCACCAAAACTAAGCACCTGCCTGGGTATTTTGTACCATCGGACACTCCACCCCCACAACTCCCAATCGGTGATGGGGCAGTTGTGGAGAGAGTGGAGAGTTTCCCATACCTGGGCAGTGTGCTTATGACCCTCTCCAGTTTAACAGCAGAGGTCTCACTCCGAATAAGTCGAGCGGCAAAATCTTTTCATCGGTTGCGTAAAGCTGTGTGGAAGCTACCTGGTCTGTCGCTCCGCACTAAGCTTCAGGTCTTCTCGGCCACGGTCATTCCCTCCCTTCTCTACGCTTGCGAAACGTGGACCCCCACTAATGGAACATCTTCGCCGGTTAGAAACATTTAGGCTAGCCTGCCTACGATCCATCCTAGGTTAAACCAGGCTGGATTGTGTGAGGAGCTCACAAATCCTTGAAAGATCTGGGCAAGGTCCCATCGGTGAGCTCCTCCGGCAGGCAAGGCTGCGTTGGCTGGGTCATGTCGCCCGCATGCCCAGCCACCGCATGCCGAAACAGCTTTTGTTCGGCCGGATCGAGGGGCTAAACGGGCGTGGCACGGGCTAGAGAAGAGATGGAGTGATGTGGTACAGGAGGACGTGGAGCTGAGTGGACTTACCGATGACTGGAAACAGCGGTGTCAAGATCGGCCTCAGTGGAGGAGGCTCGTGAAGGACGCTGCTACTGGGCAGTTGGAGGCAGTCGCCCTCCAACAACAACGGAGGGCGGAGGAGCGATGCTCACAACAACGAGCGGAGCGCCGGGTGGCTAAAGCACAGCAGGTTGGCACAGTAGGGGGCACAGGTGGTGCATCAGCCAGCCATCAGTCATCTTAGTGAGTTGACCCGTGGCACTTGGGTCTGCCCCATGACCTCCTGCAGGCGGTAGTTCGACACTTCACGTGGCCTCAAGGTGCACATGGCCTGGCACAAGGTCGTGGTGACGTCACCGCCACTTAGTGGCGAATTGCGGTTGTTGTTGTGTGTTTGCGCGTGCGTGTGTGTATCCGCGTGTGTGTGCCCGTGCAAATGGGGCTCAACAGTGTTGTGGTTAGTGCGATGCTCTACGAAACCAGCCACCCAAGTTCGATTCTCACTCACGGCCAACATCAGCGACAATTATCTGAACCGGTCCTCTAGGTCGACTCCGCCTCAAAGGAGTGCCCTGGCCTGGTATGTAAACGTTGGCACAAGGGGAAACAAAGGCGGCCAGGCGTGGTGCTGGTTCCCCCCCCCACCCCCTCGTGCGCCCTGCCAGCCTTAATAGGTGCTCGCCAACAGCGCTTGCAGCAAAAGATCCATCAAGGCTACCTCTGCCTTGCGCGTGCGCGCGTGAGTTGCGCGCGTGCAAATCGTCACCTGTTATCCGTCACGATGTAGCCAAACTCCGCACTCTGGCGGTCCGGCGAAGCCTTCCTGCGCCGCCCGACCTCGGCCGCGTCCAGCGACACTCCGCGGTCGCCCTCCTCTGGACGGACGGCGGCAGCGTGCGTCGCTGGGGACGCATCCCGGGGCCTCGCGGCCCGGTCCTGCGATGCAATTCAGAATTGGCTGGCGGGCGTCGTTCGCAAACTTTTGCGTGAGCGTCACCGTCCCACCACCTCCTCTCCCCCCCGACACCCCCCCCCCCTCCCCAACATTTTTGGTTTTCGATTTCGTTGCGTCTGTTAAAGCGGTTACGAATTTCAAGGGTGGTTGTTTATTTTGCCCCCACCACCCCCACCCCGTTTCTCATTTTATTTTTATTTAAACAATTTACTGAGCTCACCAGAGGGGTCAGCAATGCCCCTGGCAATTCCCTGTCCCGCGTCGCGCTGCGCACGATTTCCAATCCCTCCTCGGCCGCACGAGCGTTGACAGTTTCTTGATTGACAGCCGCGTCTTGCTTCCCATCCACGCTTCCTGCAACACGCACGTACGAGGCAAGACGAGTGTAAATTCGCGGCGCTAATAATAATTCCTTGCTCACCCGATAACCAAAAAAAATCCTCCTCGCGTCTCCAGGGTGGCTTGGTGGTGTTTGTGCAAATTGCTCGTTTTTCTTTTTTTAAACGTCACGTTTTGTTTTGTACATCTCGCTCAACACACCGCCCGTACGCGGGTGTGTAAGATATAAAAGTGGCATGACGCAGACAACGAAAGGCTCTACTTGAGTGGTGTGAATGCACTTCGTAACAAGTCGGTAACAAGTATGCATTTGAGATCGTTTTTTTAATGTAAATATTTTCGGGGTTTCAAATATTTTCAGAGCGATTTCGCATTTTCTTTGGATTATTTTGTTTCACCATTTGCACCGAATCACAATTTAACGCGTCCTCACGCGTCCTCACGCGTTCTCACGTGAACATAAATGATGTCGCCTGATCCCTTTGGCGATACATTCTCCAAAGTTGTAATTTTATTTAAGTTACATCACTATCTTACGATGTCAGACTTTCCAAATCAATCCTCAAAACAAAATATATTACAGATTGTCCGAAATGTATCTAGGTTTCATTTTCAGATTTTACCAAAAAGTCAGGATAACCTCCCCAATATATACATTCTTATAAAATGTGACATTTACAATTCTGTCTCGACGGCAAAGATCCCCCATATAACCTTCACATACTTTTGGTGCAAGTGCGTGGCCAGCACCACGCCCGACTGCCTTTGTCTCGCCATTGGCAACAATTACACACCGCAATATATACTCATTTGAGGCTGAGTCAACGTAGGGGAGGCCCAGGCTTCAGTTCAGATAATCGTCACTGGCATCGGCTGTGAGTGGGTATCGAACTCAGATTTGCCGCGTATGTAGTTCAGTGCGCCAACCGCTACGCGACCGCTCCCCACTACGCACGCACGCACACACACACACACGTGCACAGAAAGTCTTTAAAGCGAAAGCAAGTGTAAATTCAGCACGCGCCGAATAATAATTCCATTCTCATCCAGAAAAAAAAAAGAAGCCTCGATGAGGCTCCAAAGCAGCTTGCGACGCCGGTGCAAATTTCCCGACGTGTCGTCTTCCGCGTGGGCGACGAACGCCGGGGCGTGCCCGCAGAGTGCCCACACGTACGACGAGAGCAACGCCCGTCGACTCCGCACGCCAAGAGCGGGCGTCGCAACAACAAAAAAAAAGCCGACGCTTCCCACGCGCGCCACCACGGTAAGCGCGCCGTTTGGAATCCCGCATCGGTCGCATCGCTGCGTGATCCACCGACCACCCACATTGGTAAACGGGGGCTGCTGCCACGCTTTGCCGAATGATGAATAAAATAAATAATCTCCCCGCCCCCACCCCAAGCCAATTGATCGTGTGGCGTGATCGTGTGGCGTGAAATATGTAAAAAGAAAAAAATAACAAATGTCTCCACAGCAACGTGGCACATTTTGGGAAGTGGGTCTCGGGTTTCCCGCGTGGTGTGGCGTGCGCGGTGAAGGAACGGTGGCCTCGGGGGGAGGAGGCGGCACCAGTGGGGATGGGTACAGCGTGTGCCGCTGCAATTATTACTTTCAATAAGTTGTCTTGCCACCCGCAAGTTTTGGGAATTGCAACGCCCCTTCAAATCTTGGCTCGCCGTTGCCACCGCCGCTCTGACGATAAGTTATTATGCGCCGCAGAAAAGTTTGTCCTGTCCTGGGAGTAACTCCTCAGCGTGTGATATTGGCGATGTATGATTTAAAATGTAATGCAGGTAAAAAAAAAAATTGGGAATTAAAGATACTTTTTTTTCAAAACGGTAATGCTGGGGCATCTTTGCCTTTGTAACATGGTGACTGGACACTTTAATTCACTACTGCATACCCCCCCCCCCCCCCCGCCTAGATGATCCAGAATGTATGTTGAACTTCTTTCGCACCGTACGTAGTCAAAAGTGTTAATCGGAGGTACGGGGCAAGGACAACAAAGTAGACACAAAAAGCAAAAAATCAGTTTGTCAATCCAGATGACTTAAAAGTGCACACAGCTCCAGTGGCTCGCCTAATATCGGAAGGAAGAGCGTTCCAGACGGCCCGCAGAAGCGCATTTTATAAAAACGCATCTAATAAATGACGTCACTAAGGAGTCCCTTAAGGAGCCGCGTGCGGCTTCGGTGCCGCAGGTTGATGACCCCTCGGCCTATGCAGTATCTTTGTGACAGAGTCAACTTGAGTGCGCTTAAATCGGACACGCGGTGCTGCCCGCTTGAAAATCGTACCCTCCAGTACTCGATGAGCGCGGCCAAGATGCTGGCAAATGACAGATAAATGCTGATCGCGAGCTGTCTCCAAACGGTACGGCCTCGCGTGGCCTCAGGCCTTACCAACCGAAGTCTCGGGTCAGACACAGCTTGCCAGTTATAGCAGTTTCCCAAACGCCGCTGTAGCAGAAAGCAAATCTCCTCCGCAAACTCCTGGACATCCGCTCGTCGGAATCCCTCCCCCGGTCTAAATGAAGATGCTGATTCGGAAAACCGCACCTTTCCGCGTCGCTGCACTCGCGGTCCCATCGCCACCCCCCTCCCGGTCGTCCGCCGCTGCCGCTCTCGCCGTCTCCTCCGGCCGCTCCGAGGCCCCGTGGCTCCCTCGCGCCGCCGCCACCCCCGCGCCGTCAGGGAGAGGGGAGCGGCCCTGCGGCCAGAGCGGAGGCCGCCGAGGGGCGTCGCGTGCCAGCGCCCGGGTGCGGCCCGCGAGAAGCCCCCATCGGCTGAGCAGAGAGCCTCCGGATGGGGCCTTCTCGTAGTGGGCCTGGGGGGGGGGGGGGGGGCGGAGAGATAAATAAAAGCAAAGCGCTCAGCGGGGGTTGAACGCGTCGGGAGGGAAATTTGGTCGAGGTTTCGTGGAAGAGGAATGCTCGCCGAAGAGTCGTGGCGAGCACACGGAATCGGAATATTTATTTGACGCTGGGGGAATCCGATGAGCTATGAAGCTCTTTTTCACGGATGTCCAGTTGGGGCGGGTCAGAATGTTAGAACAAACAATACAAAAACACGACAGGAAATGGAAAGTATAGGAAAGATAAACAAATCACTTGTAAATATACAAACAAAACAGATTATTTGTCAGTTAAGCGACTTGGCCACAAATGACAGCTCAGCAAAGTGGCTTATCACGTGGACATTTACAGGCCCTTGGTTCGATTCGATCTCCTGCCGCGGCAGGCGAAACGACGGGGAAAGTCCCTTGACAGGTTGCGAACCGCTTTCCATCCAGCGGGCATACATGGGTACATCAGATCGGCCATCGGCAAATCGTGGTGTGGTGAGGTAACGTGTGCGGGTACTGCCACCTATTCCAAGACGTCTGGCCACCGTGGAAGAGTAGGCCAAAACAACCTATTAGAGGGACCCATTCACCACCAGTGGCATGAACAGGTAATTTCAGGACCGCACCTTTTAATTTGTTTTTTTAGTTAATGAACGACTGTTTGCTAATTCACAACAATGTTTTAATTCTCGATAATGTTTTAATCAATCCTGACTATTTCTGTAAAGCCTCTGGGTGACAGAAACAAAACACGAAATTATTTAGAATTATTTTAAATTAGCTCGATTTTTTTCTTGTTCTGCATAGGTTCACCGAAACGGAAAAAAATGTGTTACCCTCAGCAAAAGCAATCAGTCTATCGTCAACATTTATTAAATTGTCGTAATTTAAGTCACGGTGACATCACCCGACGGCGCCTTTTGCGGGGAAGAGTGGTGGTGACGCGACGCAGGCAACCCGATTTTTTTTTAATTTTTGTTTGAACGTCCACAAATTTTGAATCATGGCCCCCCATCTTAGTATTTTTCGCATCAAGCCGAATATCAGGCAACACAGATCCCTGACCCGCGGTTATTTAACGGGGGGCGGCTGGGAAGGAGGTCAGGGGAGGAACGCCTCTCGTTGGTGTTCGCGAAGAGCGAGCAGCCTCTGCTGGACGAGTAGTTATTTCAGGAAGCTGTCACCCCACGAGCCTCTGCCACCCCACGAGCCTCTGCCACCCCACGAGCCTCTGTCACCCCACAAGTATCTGCCCCCAAGGGCATCTGCCCCCCCCACCCCCCCACGAGCAACCTTGCTAAGTTAAATGCCGACTGGACTACAGAACAATATAAAATTTTGACTTTAAACTTTCGTGGCTGCAGCAATTCATATTCTTGGTTCTTTCGGTAAAGTCACTTAGATAGAAAATAGAAAATAAATATGAAATTAAAATTAAAAAAAGACATTAAAATTACCCGCACTGCGCGCTCCTTCACGGCGCTGGGCGGCTCCGCTTGGGGCTGGCGCCTCTCCGCCAACAGCAGCAGTAGAAGCTGTTGCAGCAGCTCGGCCCTGAGCACCGAGTGGGGGGCCGGGGGGCCGCCATCCACCCCGGCTCGCGACGCGCCACCTGCATCGCACACGGCGTGGGGGCGGGGCGCAGATCCCTTGGTGGTTAGCGGGCTGTGATAGGAACCTGCCTACCTGAGTTTGATTCCCAGCCAAGGTGAATATCAGTGGTGGTTATCGGGCTGTGATAGGAACCTGCCTACCTGAGTTTGATTCCCAGCCAAGGTGAATATCAGTGGTGGTTAGAGGGCTGTGATAGGAACCTGCCTACCTGAGTTTGATTCCCAGCCAAGATGAATCAGTGGTGGTTAGAGGGCTGTATTAGGAACCTGCCTACCTGAGTTTGATTCCCAGCCAAGGTGAATATCAGTGGTGGTTAGAGGGCTGTGGCAGGAACCTGCCTACCTGAGTTTGATTCCCAGCCAAGATGAATCAGTGGTGGTTAGAGGGCTGTATTAGGAACCTGCCTACCTGAGTTTGATTCCCAGCCAAGGTGAATATCAGTGGTGGTTAGAGGGCTGTGATAGGAACCTGCCTACCTGAGTTTGATTCCTAGCCAAGGTGAATATCAGTGGTGGTTAGAGGGCTGTGACAGGAACCTGCCTACCTGAGTTTGATTCCCAGCCAAGGTGAATCAGTGGTGGTTAGAGGGCTGTATTAGGAACCTGCCTACCTGAGTTTGATTCCCAGCCAAGGTGAATATCAGTGGTGGTTAGAGGGCTGTGATAGGAACCTGCCTACCTGAGTTTGATTCCCAGCCAAGGTGAATATCAGTGGTGGTTAGAGGGCTGTGACAGGAACCTGCCTACCTGAGTTTGATTCCCAGCCAAGGTGGATCAGTGGTGGTTAGAGGGCTGTATTAGGAACCTGCCCACCTGAGTTTGATTCCCAGCCAAGGTGAATATCAGTGGTGGTTAGAGGGCTGTGACAGGAACCTGCCTACCTGAGTTTGATTCCCAGCCAAGGTGGATCAGTGGTGGTTAGAGGGCTGTATTAGGAACCTGCCCACCTGAGTTTGATTCCCAGCCAAGGTGAATATCAGTGGTGGTTAGAGGGCTGTGATAGGAACCTGCCTACCTGAGTTTGATTCCCAGCCAAGGTGAATATCAGTGGTGGTTAGAGGGCTGTGACAGGAACCTGCCTACCTGAGTTTGATTCCCAGCCAAGGTGAATATCAGTGGTGGTTAGAGGGCTGTGATAGGAACCTGCCTACCTGAGTTTGATTCCCAGCCAAGGTGAATATCAGTGGTGGTTAGAGGGCTGTGATAGGAACCTGCCTACCTGAGTTTGATTCCCAGCCAAGGTGAATATCAGTGGTGGTTAGAGGGCTGTGATAGGAACCTGCCTACCTGAGTTTGATTCCCAGCCAAGGTGAATATCAGTGGTGGTTCGCCGGCTGCGACAGGAACCCGCCGACATTTCTCACGGAATATTTTCTGGGTCGCCGACAGACTGGAGTCGGTAAGTGACTCCTGGTGACCATGGCCACAGCGAGAGTTATACTGGGCGTGGCGTGCCGTGTGTGACAAACCACTTTAGTCTGTTTAACACGTAGTCGGCTTTCGCGACCAATATTATCCATAATAGAGGGGGTGTTTTTTTGGGTTAGATCGCGTCAATATATAATTGTGTCGTTAAACCCGCCACCACCCTACACAGCCAATTAGTAAGGTTTGTCACGTAAACAGAACGTGCCAATTCCTTACTAGTACAGCACACCGGTGGGATGGAGGGCCAAGCCACAACATTTACAATCCGAGTACGACGTTTCACCAGTAATTACAACTAGCTTCATCAGCACATCGACTGCGGTGCTGCCCATTATATCGCTCGGTGGACACAGACACGTGTTGTGTGTGTGTGTGTGGGGGGGGGGGTTAAGAAACGTGCCCCATGCTTTCAACTGCTGTGCCAGGAGGCCGAACCCTGCGAACCTCTGGATTTACAAGTCCAGCTGTGCCCAACCGTTGCACCGCAGTAGCTGCGATGCTGACGATGTCAGAGCTGTCTGCTCGACAGCTCTGGCATGGGCAGTGTCGCAATGGAGGTGCCGATTATTTTTCCCCGAAAGGAGGATAACCACCGGGCTCATCCCTCCCGGCACCGCTTCGCTACCTACCGCCTGTGAGCTGCCCACGAGTATTTTTTGAATTTGCGTGCAGAAAATGCCAGCGGGCAAATCACGAGCGAGCGGGTGGGTGGGTGGGGCGAGCGAGTGAGTGAGTCGGTGATGGGAAGAGAGCGGGTGGGTAAACCGGAGAGTGCGTGGATGAACGGGCGAGTGGGTGGGTGAAACAGCGAATGAGGTGGGTGAATGGGCCAGCGGGCGGGTGAGCGAGCGAGAGGGTGAATGAACAAGTAGGTGGGTGGGCGAGTTATCCTGTGGGTGGGTGGGTGAGTGAGCGGGTCGGGTGGACGGCCGGACGGACTGGTGGGTGCTTGGGGGAATGGACGAGCGGGTGGGTGAGCGGGTGGGTGAGCGGGTGGGTGAGCGGGTGGGTGAGCGGGTGGGTGAGCGGGCGAGCGAGATGGTGAGTGAGCGGGTGGGTGAGCGGGTGGGATGAGCGCAGCGTGGCATGCTGCGTAATTGGGGGGGGGGGGGGGGAGAGGAGAGCGTTACGTCTCCCGCGCAACCCCTTTAACCTCCTCGTGGGTGGCTCGCCTTCAATTCTGAACATCGCACCTGTTAGTCGGACGCGCGCTATAACCGGGCGAAATGAATCCCGCGACAGAATGGTAAATTATGTAAAATTTTCAGGCCCACGGATTCATTCCGTCCTGTTACAGCGGGGGGGGGGGGGGGGCGGAGGGGGGGTAGTAGTTGTGGGGTCGGGGGGGGGGGTCACATCTGCATTGCATGCACTCGCTCACCGGCGCAGATAATTTCAACGCTGCGGGTAAATTAAAGAGCGCCATATGTGCGCTTTTGCTACAGCGGTCCATCTGTGTTGCGCGCGCGCGCGTGCGTGTTGCGCGCGTGCGTGTTGCGCGCGTGCGTGTTGCACGCGTGCGCGTGTCGTTGACTGTTTGTGGCACAGCGGATCGCGCGCTGCGCTCCTAACCCAGCGATCCCAGTTCAATTCCCGCTCACGGCCAGAAACTAGTGGCGATTGTTTGACATTGGTCCAGGGGCCTCCCCTAGGTCGACTCAGCCTCAAATGAGTACCTGGTGCGGTGCGTAAACATCGCCACTTGTGTACCGTGCCGGCTTTCCTCGTGTACCGTGCCAGCCTTCATAGGTGCTACAGCACTTGCCCCTAGAGTGTGTTGAGGCTATATGGGGGATCTTTGTCTTTGCTCGGTTGTTTTCGGTGTTATTGGGGGTGAGAGAAAGTGGGAAAGACAATGTTGAAGGCTAGGAGACAATCGCTCCGACAAGGGGTTAAATGCCGTCAGCTGAACCGAGTCTCGGTGAGAATCTCGTTACCACTAAATAACTGCATTCCATCAATTGCATTGACGCGATTGTGGGACGATCGATAACAATGGTTAAAAAAAACACAGTCGCACGATCGCGTTGCATTTCATCTCGACGGAAAGTTTAATGCTTGATTTTAAAACAATTTTTTTTAAATGCTGCATCGCATTTTCCGTTTCGCTTCGAGGCACCGGTAACGGCATTGAGTTCATGAACGCAGAGATCATTTTGAAGGAGTCTCTCTTTGGAGGACGTTTCTCCATGCACACACACGCCGCACACACACATACACACACCCCACATATACACACATGCCACACACACCATACACACACACCGCACACACACATGCCACACACACCATACACACACACACACACTGCACTCACACCCACCGCACACACACATACGCCTCACCACACCCACCACACACGTACGACACACCCCACACACACCACACACACAGCACACACACACAGCACACACCCACCGCACACAGACGTACCACACTGCACTCACACCCACCGCTCCAGGTGCGCGCGTGCAAAATCAAAGACGCACAGATTAAGAGCAGAATGCATTTGCTCTACGCGTCAGTCCCATATTCACAGTACCAACGGTGCACGAGTATTTATGGAAATTAGTGCTCGTTCAATAATATAATCGTTTATAAAATGGTTCGTACAATGTCTCTATGGGTGGGGTGGCGCGCGCGGTTTAAACTTCAAAAGTGGTTTCAGGAGACTGCCCGAAGCCATTTCTACGCGAGTCGATGTTCTGATTGAGGAGGATTAAGCCGAGGTTTGTTTAGCTCACGCTTGCCCAGCCCAGTGATTTGTGTTGTTGTTGTTGTTGTTTTTAAAAGCTTTCCAATTAAAGGGTTCGAAAGCGTTTATGGAGTTACCTCCATAAACGCTTTCGTCCGTCGATCCATTTTTTTTTCCTTTGGCTCTGTCTGTCCATCCGTAACACTGGGTAAGGGGGAACGCCAACTCCTGTGCAGGTGATCCTGAACTAAAAAAAAACGTAACTCTTTTGTTTTATTTGAACAGGTAAAAATAACACAAAACTGTGTTTCAGAAGCCACCTGGCCATCACAAATGATAGCTCAACGAAAATGTGTCGAGCAGCCAAATACTCCAAAACGCGTGACGTTCGTTGATTCTAAATGTGGAGGGGAAAACCGGAGTCGGGATCGAATCCCCGACCTCCTGCATACTAGGCGAGAAAGATAACATCTCACCACCGTGGCGCCCCGTAAAATAGATATAAATTTTTGAAGTATGTAACTTCAAATTGCATTAATTTTCTGCTGTGGACCAGAGAGGCCGCTTGACGGGACCTCAAAAGTAGCCCCGTGACATCCACTTCCGCGGGACGTTGCTCTGCAAACGAAGGGGTTCCACATGGGCCGCTGGGCTGGAGGATCCCCGGGATGGGCGCTTTCGTCTCGCGACGTGACGCCGATTGCAACAGTCGGGAGGGGGGTAAAAAAATAAAAACAAAAAAACGAATTGTGGTTGGAGGGAAATATTTTGAACGGCAACCAACAAAATAATTCAACAACGTTGCGACTCTGGCCACATGCTGGCACGGTAACCGGATCTTGTGCAGCCTAAACAAGACGCATGGCTACTTAGTGAGTGATCGGGTAAGCCTCCCCCCCCCTCCTCCATGCACTCTTGGCTGTGTTTTCATAATCATGGTGCCGCATAATTAAATACAATTGAATAACCTTCCTTTTCCGAGCATATGACATGTCTACGGGAGACGAGCACTTGCAGAACATCTGTCCCGGGTTTTCTCATTATAGAATTAATGACTTCAATTAGGGTAATTTTGTAACCTAGTTTAAAATCACTTTAAATAGTCCGTGACCTAGTTGAATAACAGGGGGGGGGGGGGAGGGAGGCCCAGGCAGGAGAATTTGGTCACATCGGCAATGACAGGAGCACGTATATATAATTAAATATATCGTTTTTTTATTTTATATTTTCTTAAGCAGAAAGTATTTTCTTGTTTAGTGTGCGTGTGTGGGGAGCGGTGGTGCAGCGGTTAGCGCGCTGCGCACCCGGCGAACAGAGTTCGATTCCCACTCACGGCCACCACTAGTGACGATTATCTGAACTCCTCTAGGTCGACTCAGCCTCAAATGAGTACCTGGTGCGATGTGCAGTAAACATCGGCATTGGCGGGACAAAGGTGGCCGGGCGTGGTGCTGGCCACCCACCCCCTCGTGTGGCGTCTCGGCTCTAAGAGTTGTCTCGCTAACATCACTTGTCCCAACAGTCAGTTAAAGTATAATGTGGTGCTAGTAGTAATAATGCGAGCGAGATGGGACGCTTTTCGTTTGTCCTGACCATTCGCCCAAACAAACAAATAAATAAATAAATAAATTGCGTACATCCCTATTCACGTGTCCTGCCACTGTAGCTCTACAAATAATTTCGTGATTCCGCTGCTGCTGCTGCTGCAGCATTGGCAGTGTGGTGCACAAGCAAACACAGCAACAACAAAACACATCACGGTTTAAAGCTTTCGTGACTGCAGCAATTCACATTCTTTGGGTCTTTCGGTAAAGTCACGTCGATAGGTTCGTCATCAGGAACGCTTGTGTTGCGATCGAAACGTCGTACTATTTTGTTATTTTCTTTGAACCAAAGAATAAAAAAACACATCACGTTCGTCAATAACACTGCGGCCGCAACAGGAAAAAAAATAGTAGGTGACGTTTCAGGCAATGGTTCTTCATAGGTAAGGCCCATAGGTAAGGCCCACTAAGCTGTATAGCTCTGTTTAAGAAGCGACCTGGCTATCAAAAAACGAGAGCTCGACGAAAGTGGCTCATCACGTGGAAATGTGGAGCAGGCAAATACTTTAAAACCACCTGATGATCATTCTAAACGTGGAGGGAAAAACCGGAGGACCCGGAGAACAACCCACGCAACCACGGGGAGAGTGAATATGCAGACTCCAAATATACACGAATCAAGGTTGGGATCGAACTCCCCGGCTTCCCGCATAGCAGGCGTGTAAGATGACATCTCACCACCCTGGCACCCGGAATGTCGCACTTTATCTTACATATTTGATTCTCATTTCTGGGCCACAGTGTTCTTGACGACAAAGAGTTTCGAATGACCGCACGCAACGAAACAATAAATAAATAAATCCCATTGAATTTGGTCACGTGCTCAGCATGGATAAATTCCAGCTCGTGAGAGGTAAAATTGCCCACGGTGGCAGCGCGGCCCGTAAAGAAAGTTGCTGCTCCCCCTGCTCGTATGCAACGAGGCCTGTCACCTGGAGTCATCTCGACTGCAGCTCTGCAGCACCCCGCGGGCCTTTTCCCGCGTGCCGAATGCGCGACGCCGACGGCGCGAATCGAGATGATCAAAAAACTAAAAGTAACAAGGGGGTAAGCGAGCGTCTCACCGTGAGCAGCCACCTCCGTCGCGTCGACGCCTCCTCTCTGTCGCGTCGGCGGCGGCGGCGGCGGTGGCATCGGAGCGACGCCGCGAGGTCTCGCGCCCGGCGTGCCGCTCACATCCGGCGCTCCGTCTGCACGCAACGCAGGGCAAGGAACGGCGGAGCGCTTCAGTTTTCAGTTTCATTTATTTTGGTATAGCCCTGTGAGCCATTCGGGCTCTTGAATCGGGTGCAACCACAACAAACAAACAAAAAAACACGAACAATAAAAGCATCTTAAAGTGACTACTGTGTGACTGTGCAAACAGAAAATCCATGAAGAAAAAAAAACAGCAAAATATTCCTGAAAAAAAAGCACCGTACACCAACGCTGTGTGCAAAAAAAATCCCAGTGGGATGCAAGTCAAACAACAACAACCACGAGAAAACTTAGATTAAGGTCGTCAGTCTAACTCCGTACTACAACAAAACAAACATGTCCAAACCAAATTTTTTTTCGAAATCACCAAAAAATAAATCCATAATTGCAGAGTAACAGTGATCATAGGGACTGTGGCCGAATTTTTACAATAAGCTACGTGAATAACATGTACCACCAAATCCTAGAACCATAGCTGGCTGCGTGAAACTTTCTCCGCTTGGGTCGGTCGTGGCAGTTTGGGGCGACTACAGTGGCTCGGAGATGTTAATGACCTCGCCTGGTGTACAGGAGGTCGTGGGTTTGATCGCGACCCGGATGACGCCTGTATTGTTGCAATATAGAATTTGCAACAATACAAATGACAATTTGCAACAATGCCACGAGGAAGGAATGTGCCTCTGGGCTCTGTAGACCACCTGGAGAAGATTCCAGGGCACGTGTTGACAACGATGGCGAACAAGTGGGAGACTCTTTGACTTTTTGAAGCTATTAACATTACATTTGTTATCATATTCTTTGGTTCTATTCGGTAAAGTCACGTAAAAGTATAAAACAAAAAACAAAATTCACGACGTTTCGGCCACAACACAAGTGGCCTTCATCAGGTGAAGGGACCAGACTGTCTCGAGGACAGCGCTGGAGTGAACACAGCCAAGCTCAGACCGCGACCTTTAAGCTGTGTGAGAGGAATTAAGGTGCCTTGACAAATGAATTAGCATAAAAATTACCATTTAATTGGCGGACTTAGCATGATGAACGGTGTAGAGGGGGTGAACATGTGCAGACCCGCGAGGGGGGGAGGGGGAGTTTACATATTGATGGTGTGAAAAGGGAATTTAAGCAGCTGCGAAAGTTTGGGATACCACTACTTGAAAAAAATATACTGTACCATTGAAAATTAGTTTAATGTTTGGTTCGACTTAGAACATCTTTCCAATGGTTGCTTAATTTGAAACCATCCTCTCGGTTGAAATTGTGTCTGTGTTTGTAAATCTGAATTGCCTCGTGAATAAATCTCTCATAAAAACCCGTGGGTTTGCAAAGAACCTTGGTATCGGAGAAAATTATATCGTGATCACCCACAGCGTTGTAACAGGGATCGGCTACAGCAGAAGAATTCGTTCTGCCGTGTTTCAAATCTGATTTGTGCTCGCGAATTCGGTCAGAGACATGTCGTTTCGTCTCCCCGGTATAGCAGTCACCACAGGTGCAGATCAATCTGTAAACTCCGGGGTACTGTAAGCCAGGAATGACATCCTTCACGGAAGGGATCAGGTCACGGATTTTGTGTACTGTATTTAACCGGACCAGGATCTTGTGTTTGATGGTTTTGATCGGAGTATCAAGTGGTTGTTTTTGTATGGAGGGAGAAACAGCTTGACTTTACCGAATAGAGCCAAAGAGTATGGATCCTTGCAGTCACGAAAGGTTCAAATCTAGATTTGTTATCATGTCACAGTGTAGTATTATCCGTTTTTTCCATTAAAAACGAGAGTCCCATTTAAGTGTTAACATGTTTTTGAAGCACGTCGTATATTTGAAGTCTGCATGTTCTCTCTCCCCGTGGTCACGTGATATTTTCTGGGTCCTCCGATTTCCCCCCCCCCACACACATTTAGAACGAACCTCACGCGTTAGGAATATTTGGCTGCTGTGTATTTTTCGCGTGACAAGCCACTTGGTCGAGCTCTCGTCTGTGATAGCCGTGTCGCTCCTGACAAAAAAAGAGCTACTTAGCTCGGTGGGACTTACCTGGTACAATAAATATTTTAAAAAATAGTTTCGTTTAAATCGTTACGTTTATTGACGTGCGATCGTTCGTATGAATGTAAACGTTGTGGCGCAATGGTCCACGCACTGCAGGACGCACTCCGTCGCAAACGCCTTGCAAGAGGAGACAACGACATCGGTTTTAAACGCTGGCAGCCGTTCCTACAGCAGTGGACGAGGCCCGTGAAGGAACCTCAGCCAACGGAGAAAAAAACACACGCCCAAGAGAATGACAGCCATGGAACAAGAACGCGGTGATAAGTGCAGGAGGCAAGGTGGATTGTGGCATCGCACGACTGCTAACGATGGCGGTTGTATGGATATGCCTTCATCCAGCAGTGGATACATTATGGATGATGATGATGATGATGATAAGATAAAGGCCATTAATTATTTCGTGTCAATGCTGCCTGTCTAGTTAGTTACCTATTTCCTGGACATCAGGAGCAAAATGAATTAAATCGATCGGTCAATGAAGAGTTTCATTTTAAATGGAGCCCACAGATCAATTGGGCGCAATGTCAGCGTGCTGATATTAAGCGACGCGGTAATGTGGCATCTTTCGATTTAATCATGTTGGTTAAACCCCGGCTTCGCGGTCAGTCCCACTCAGTGTCATGAAATTCTGAAATTGGCAATTACAGCAACAACAAGAGGTTCCGACATAAATGGGTGGAGTGGTGGAGCAACGGTTAGCGCACTGCGCTATGAACCCGGTGACCTGAAATTCTGTCCGGGCCATAGCTACCATCAGTGGTCTTGGTGCCCTCAAACCTCTGCCACCAATCAAAACTGAGCAGTCGTAGACTCAAGTGGCGGAAAAGTTTTACCACCATCACAGGACGTCTCAGCTCATCGATAGCGAGATATTAACTACCTTGATTGGTATGCAGGAGGTCGTGGGTGCGATACCGACCCTGACGCCTGTATATTTGGAGTTTGCGTGTTCTCCCCGTTTGTCCCTCCACCCTTAGAAACATGCATTTCAGAGAATTTGGTTTCTATAATTTTCCACGTGACAAGCCACTTCGTTGAGCTGTCACTTGCGATCGCCAGGTCGCTCCTCAAAAAGAGCCGTATAGCATCTCAGTTGTGGGCCTTGCCTGGTAAAATAAAAAATAAATCGTTTTAGAGTTCCATCGCGGGAGAGCACGCGGCTTACAACTGCGGAACGCACCGCAGCGAGCGACATCGACAGCTGCTAAGGTGATGAGACTGCGAGTAGCGGAGACTCTTCCATCGGGGGGCTCAGCAGAATGCCTGAACGGCCTCCGCCATCGATGTTGTCGGCCACTGCAGAGCAAAAACAAAAAGTAAAACCTCGCTAAGGAAGTGGGGGCCTTCTCGGAGCAGGCCCGGAACACGAGCTGGGTCTGCGGTGGAGAGCGGTCGACGACTCCTCGGTCGACTCCTCGGTCGTCCGCTCCAGCGTCGTTTGTTGGGGGAGCCGTGCAGGGCTCACCATGTACGAGCACCCTTACTGCCCTTGCGCGGGCCTGCGCCCCCCACAAATGCTCGGCATTTCTCTAAGTTGTTTTGTTGTTGACACGGAATGCTGATGATGATGATGACGATGATGAACACCGAGCGGCGTGGTGAAGTATGGTGAAGAGTCCCCCACGGCCGGCTTCAGCGGGGCCCGCATGCGTCGGCAATTCAGATAATATTTCCTCGCCCGAAACACCACGTCCAGTATACCTCTCCCGCTACGACCGTGGCCACTACTCACGTGCCACCTGCTCCAGTATACCACGGTGATCATCGTCGTCGTCGTCATCATAAGCCGTGGTCAACTCACTGCTGGATAATGGCCTACGAGGGACTCGTAAAATATGAAATGAGATTGTAAGCCCTGAAGCAGCAGACTTCTTGTGCCGTCATGATTTGTACAACCACAGGGTCCTCGCTCCCTGCCTCCAAGTCAAGAAGGACACACGCTGGTGGATAGAGCCAACCGGTCTCACGGTCGATCCGTTGCTACAGACTCTCTGTGTTGTATTGCATTACACTTCCAAGTTTACTATGTTTGTGTTCTCATTCGTTTGTACCTGATGACGGTTGATTGTGTTGCAATCGAGACGTCGTATTTTATTATTATTTTATTTAATTCCTTTCGACTTCACCGAAAGAACCAAAGAGAGAATGTTCGAGTGTATGAGAGAATTAACAAGCTCCACTCAGGTTTGCTGCCTGTGATGTTTCGTTTTATATATGAATACAGCGTCTTTCATGAAAATTGCATCTCGCAATCACTGTGGACCCACAGATCACAGACAAACTGGAAGGGAGCCAGACAGTGAACAGGCACCAACAAATTGCCCACGCTCTGCAGTCCTCTCTATCAATGTGTCCAGGCAATTGTTGAGCGTTCACACTACGCCTATGACGTATCACCTTGCGTGCCTCCCACCTCTTCGGATCTCACAAGCAAAGCACGGTTAAGTCCGGTTAATACTACAGTGCTGGACTCGGATGGGTGGCGACCAGATCGTTTAGCCTGGGTGCTGCAACGTGGCTGAGAGACGGCGGTGCAGAATATCACCCCACCACACCCCTCTCTCTCGCCACCACGTCCACCCCCTCCTCTGTGGGTTTATTTTTATTTCATGAACGACGTCGTCCGAATACGTCCACGCCCGCCCGCACCTCCCCTCTCCCCAACGTAGCAAGAGAGCCCTCCCCCTCCTCCTCCTCCTCAAATAACAAAAAAGGCAACGAGAAGCTTCGGCAAAAACAAAACCAAAAAACCCTCGAGGGCGGTTCTCCATTCCACGATCACTCGGCGGGGATCGATCGTGCGTCGCCACTCCGCCTCCGGTTTAAACGCCGCGCGGATCGAGTTGCGGTCCTCGATCGCGCACGCCCGCCCGCCCGGGGCTTTCGTTTTTACAAACTCGTCAATGCCCCCCCCCCCGCCCGCCTCTCTCTTTCTTTTATCGCCGTCGTCGTTCCTTGTTCGTGGACAGCGCGTCCGGCGAGTCGTCCGCTTGCTCTCCGTTCCCCCCTCCACCCCCTCCCCGTGCTTTGTTGCGCGCGGGGGGGGGGGGGCGAGGTGCCCTCGGAACCGGCCACGAAAGTCGCCGCGAGCTCCTTGACTCCCGCGAAACTTTTTCCCACTTTGACCCCCCCCCACCCCCCCGCTGCGCCCCCCCACCGCCCCCCCGCCTTCCCCCCACCAAACGCCGCGCCTTGATCGGAGGGAACGGCGCCTCGCCGCATCTCGCGGCTCACGTTCCGAGCGAGTGCGAGGAGTGGCGATGACTTTGCTTCGTTACACTCGCGCCGCGCTGCTGTGGACGCACTCCCCTTCATCCTCCCGTCTCACCATCGCTCCCTCTCTCTCTCGACTCCCTTCTGCCCCGCACCGGTGGCATCTCCTTCGCCCTTCTCATCCATGTGTCTCTATGCGAGTCAATGGGTCTCTGTGTGAGTATATGGGTCTCTGTGAGTATATGGGTCGGAGTGTGAGTCTATGGGTCGCTATGTGAGTATATGGTTCTCTGTGTGAGTCTATGGAACTCTATGACAGTCTATGGGTCTCAGTGTGTCTATGGGTCGCTATGTGAGTATATGGGTTTCTGTGTGAGTCTATGGGTCTCTATGATTGTCTATAGGTCTCAGTGTGAGTCTATGGGTCTTTATGTGAGTATTTGGCTCTCAGTGTGAGTTTATGGGCCGTTATATTAATATTTATGTTTCTATGTGAGTGTATGGGTTCCTCTCTGCTATGGGTCTCTATGTGAGTCAATTGACCTATTTGTGAGTCCATGTATCTCTATGTGAGTCTATGGGTCTCTATAACAGTCTATAGGTCTCAGTGTGAGTATATGGGTCTCTATGTGAGTATATTGGTCTCAATGTGAGTCTATTGGTCTCTATGTGATTTAATTGACCTATTTGTGAATCCAAGGGTTTCAATGTGAGTCTATTGGTCTCTACGAGAGTCTATGGGTCGGGTTTTGAGTCTATGGGTCTCTGAGTCTCCGAGTCTATGTGCGAGTAAATGGGTCTCTATGTATGTGTATGTGTCTCTGCGTGAATCTATATGTTTCTAATCTCAATAACCCCGCGAATTGCACCGCATTTGCCTCTTCTCCCAAAACGCCCGAATCCCGCCTCCCGAACCTTCATGGAGACTATTTGTAATCCCAGCTGAAACCACTTAACTGTTTTTTTTAACGCGTCCCATTAGTTTGTACAGGATCTACATTCGCGAGCGGGGGTGTGGGCATTCAATGAAACGGCCGTGGTGGGTAATTAAACCGTTTAGCGGTGAATCAAATGCGTGCACAAAAACAAAAAACATCACCCGCCTAGCTGTGGCCCGCTTACGTAATTGTCTTCGCGATGGCCATTGCCCTCGTGTGTAGCGAGACAGGAGGGGTAAGTGAACACGTTTGCTCCTCGGGAATGTCAACCCCCTTTGCGCCAACTGCCGACAGCACCTGTGTTGGCACTCGTACGTTTAAAAAACTAAAACACGAAAAAACAAATTCAGTGCGCGGTTTATATTTTTTTCTCTCTTTCTCTATTCCAGCGACATTTGCTTCACCAGTCGCAAGCAAAGTTGCAGCACCCCCCCCCCACCCCCGTCAAAAACAACGGAGTTTATCAAAATGTCCATGAATATTTAGCGGAGATGAATCGATGTGCTTTTGTTTGTACCGGCCGTGACGAGCGACGCGGAAGCTTTCCGCTCGCCCGTTCGGCGTCGTAAATACCGAGGTGACGTTCTCGCGGTCTTCGTTTTTATTTCTTCCCCCACCCCCCTCCCCGAACGTTTCATAAATCATCGCGCGTTACGCCAAAGCGATGCCGGGGGGGGGGGGGGTGGTGGAGGGGGCGAGCGAGAGGCCCAACTAACACCCCTCCCCTAACTTCAAGCTATTTAAGGCTGCCGCTGCAGTGGCAGGCGCCGTTCGGATGGCGAAATTCACGCGCGCGCTGACGAACGCATTTACTTACTAGCTGGCGGTACCTGGCGCAGGTGCGGAGGAAGAGATGGGGGGATGAGGTGGAAATAAAAGGACGGAACGATGCCGACCTAACTGGTTGCTCGACGCACACAGACGCAAAGGGAATAATTAATTATTTGTAACAAAAAAAATTGTTCCTGGGTAGTAAGTGTTATTTTCCCAATTGCTTATGCCTCAAAGGTACAGAAAATGGCTATTATTCCCCACAAACTATGCTTTTGTGACCAGGACAGTGATATTTTGAAATTTACCTATTTTCAATGAGACAACGTGGTGCGCATTTGTGTAGTTCCTTCACGTGAAGTCCTGGTCCCAAAAGCAAAGTTCGTGGGGAATAATAGCCATTGTCTATACTTTTGATCCACGAGCAATTATAAAAAGTACACTCACTACCCAGGAACACAAAAAAAAATCGTGTTGCATCGTGAAAAATCGATGTGCGCGCGCGCGCTTGAGTGCCGAGGTGAGAACTTTCCGTTCACGCGGAACCCTTGGGCCGTTGACGCGTTGGGAAGGTTCGGGTCGTGCAAAGTCCTCGGGGTGCCCCGGCCCGGTGACCAACCGATTTCGGAATCCGCCAACAACGCCGGCGAAGGACGACTCTGGACCGCCCCTGGGTCTCCCCGAGGTGCGCGCGATCGGTCGACACGCGCGACGGATTGAGGAATTGACCGTGGCACTGAACAGAACGCTAAAGCAAAGAGTGAATCGCGAATAGAAAGCAACAGGTCCCCTGCGCATTTATCGAATTTGCACTTCTTAATATTCTTAATATTTTTGATGTAGAAAGTTGCATTTGTAATGGGGGTACTTACGACCAAATAATGCTACCTCATTAGAACTGGAAATCGAAGCAGGCTTGAGTCTGGATAGCGTTTGGAAGGGATATTTGCATGCTAACGACGGGCAATGGAGCTATGCATCAGTACTGCGGGCTGCGTTGTAGGCAGCAGAGGGCAGTACAGCAACGTCCATTGTTGTACTGTACTGTGCTTCTGTGGCCCGTCACATCTATGCTCCCTGCCTTCACCAAAAACCCACCACGACCAGCGTGGCGACGTGCAGTCACAAATGATAGCTCAACGAAGTGGTTACATTTCGATTTGAAGCTTTCGTGACTGCAAGGATTCATCTTCTTTGGTTCTTGCGTTGTGGCCGAAACGTCGTGAGAATTTTATTGTGTTATTTTATTATTTTATTCTCATTCTACGTGACTTTACCGAAATAACCAAAGAAGTGGTTTACCTTGTGGACATTAATAGCAGCCAAATACTCTAATAGCATGATGTCGAGTCTAAATGTTGAGGGGGGGGGGGGGCGGAGGACCTGGAGAAAAATCCACGCGACCACTTGGAGAGAGACACGCAAATTCCAAATATGCAGGCGTCAGGGTAGAGATCGAACCCACGACCTCTTGCATACCAGGCGAGGGAGTTAACATTTCTCCACCGCGGCGAACGCACTGCACTAAACGCGGTGCCACCACTCCCTCCATTCACGCATTTGTTTAAAAATGCATTTCCACACATTCAGCAAGTGATTGTGCGACAATCAACACCGCCGGTTAATGCATCAGATCCCCACACACTTACCACACTTCGCATTTCCATAGCACTTTGAAAACTGTGCAGCAAGGGCATTAGATCCGAAATATGTTAAATGCTCACCTGCACTGTGGATCTTTTTTTTTACAAGTTATGGAGAAACGACGTCCAAAACTTTATTCGGGAAAGAGCTTCATCCCTGAATGATAGCATACCGGTTGTATAAACCGAAATCATCGAACACTCGCACAGAGACCCACATACCTCTGTTTGGCAGAAGAGGTCTCACTCTCAATCAGTCGACTGTCATTATCTCTTCATTCGCTACGTACCACTCACTGTGAGGAAGCTGCATGGCCTGTGACTTATTTTCAGTGACAATTTTACGAATCTGTTAAATTCGTATTCTCGTGGTTCCAGAAAGGTGCCTCACTCCAGTCTCGTAACTTTTTCAGGCAGCTCCTGCCAAGTTATTCTGCAGTCGGGGGTGATGATCGCCAAGTATAATAATAATAATAATTAAAATTTATAATGCGAATTTCCATCCTAGGATCCCAATGCGCAATGTATGGAAAGCAGAAAAACAGAACCGACCAAACTAAAGAGTGAAGGCCACTTCTAAGAGGTGGGGTTTTCAAAGGAGACTCAAATATATCTACCGACTCTAATATCCTGACTCCAAGTGGCAAATCGTTCCATTGCTTGGGTGCCACGCTAACAAAGAGCTCGGTTGCTGGAAGAGCGCAACCTAAACCGGGGGGTGCTGAGCAGTTGAAGATCAGAAGATCTTAAGGACCTTGATTGAATACATAAATGTATTAGTTCACGCAAGTAATGTGGGGTTGTGCCCTTTAAAAGCCATATAGGTGAATAGCAGTATCTTGAAATCCACTCGGAATTTGACCGGTAGCCAATGAAGAGATTATTCCCACGTCGATTACATTCAACGGCGCCCTCACTTCTCTACGCTTGCGAAAGTGGAGACCGGGAGCGGTGGCGGTTGCGGTGAGCGCACTGCGTTTGTGATTTCCAGTTTAATTTCCCCAGCTCACGGACAACGGCAGTGCCGATTAATCTGAACCGGTCTCTGAGTCGACCCAGCCTCTAAACAATCAGTTGCCTTCGATGGAGGACGAGCACACACGACTCGACCACGTGCTCCGTAGCCCTCCCGTGGCCATCAGAGCTCGACATTGGCGTCCGGCTGTCCGACGCATCGCCGCCGCACGCAGGAAGGGCATTGCATTGGCGGAGATAAAGTTGGTGTCGGGCGCGCATCTGACCACATCGGCCGCCCCTCGCGCGCCGCTCCAGCCTTAATAGGTGCTCGCTAACACAACTTGCCCCGACAGTCAGTTTAAGGCTGTAAGGCCGGGGGGTGGGGGGGGGATGGGTGGGGAGGGGGGAAATCTATCTTTTTGTTTTTGTGTGCGAAGACAATTGGCACATTTATATATTTACGCGATCTAACCCCCCCCCAAAAAATCTATATATTATGGATCATTTGGCTTTTTGGAAAGAAAAAAAAAGCTTTTGTCTGCAGGGGGGGGGGGGGTGGCGGCGGGGGGAAGAAAACAAATCTATGGATACGGACGCGGACACGGTGATGGACGAGGCGGAGGCTTGCACTCGTTTGGTAATGGGGTTATGATTAGCATCGTATCGCACTCGTGCCAAGACGCAGCGCGTGCAGAGTGCAGAGCTGCCTCGTCGCTCCGAGGCTCGATTCAGTCATCAGCGTTGCTCGGGACGGACGATCGGGTGAACGAACGATGCGCGGCGTGGACATGGGCGGGCGGAATTGCGGGGTTTGGGTGGGGTGGGGGGAGGAGGTGTTGTGACGGTAAGAGTGGGGCAAAATCGCAGGCCGGCAAACGGTGGGATTAGGGGGTCAGGGTGCGTGGCACCTGCAATGCAAGGGCCCGTGCACAGGAGCGCCAGTTAACTGCGCAGTTCGCACGCCACAGATCCTGTTGCGGATTTCTGTCCAGCACCGACGTCGTCTCTCCCCCCCCCCTCACCCCCCACCCCCAAATGGTTTCCTGTAACCCTTGCTCAATCAAGGTGGGGTGTTTCACTCTTAGCTATCCCCACTTCAGTGTTGCCGTTTGTTGCCGGCCGCGTGGAGTTTTGAGCCTTTGGGCCCTGTGCTCATGCAACGGTGGTGATTTAAAATAAATAAATAAATACGTGGAAACGGCAGGAGGACAGCTGCCACCATCTGGGATTATAGTCACGCGGCTTGGACTCTCTATTCTTCCCTTCACGCAGAGTTGCTCCGACACCCCCGAAATGCGCATTCACTCGAGTGTTTGGGTGCAGTGCTTTGACTTATTCCAAGTGTCACGTGGCTTTACCGAAAGACCCGAAGAATCTGAATTCCTGCAGTCACGAAAGCTTTCAGTCAAGACACCTGGATCAGTTCGGCAACGACCCATTTCCGACTTGCAACTCCGCACCTTCACCAAAGCGGCACTGACCGGAGTAGTGAAGTACGGTCAAACAACCTCGCACCCCGCCCCCCCCCCCCCATCACAGCGCAGTGCATCTGCAATATAATCACTAATCAATAGCCGCCGGGAGTCGTTCGCTGGGACGAACAGCACCATGACTCCCCCATGCAGTGGCGGCGGCGGCGGCCCTGGCAGACGACGGTGCCACGAACAACACAAAGAGGAACCCCGATTGAAAAACGGTGGGGGCGGGGGGGTGATGGGGGTGGGTGTGGTGTGTGGGGGGGAAGGGGTGAATAATAAATGAGCCGAGTTGGAGGGGGGGGTCGGTGGGTAAAACTGTTGAACTCTTGGCCGGTGGGGGGGGGGGGGGCTGTGAAGCCGGCGAGCGCCCACTTCAGTGGCCTCTTTTCACGAGGACTAATGACGAATTGCCCAGGTCATAGAGATGCCGGGCCCAATCTATTTCCACCGAGACGAAATCCTCGCAGCATCGGCTCGGTCCAGATGAATCATCATCTCCATGGGAACGAACACAGGAGGGTATTATGTAAGGCTCTGTTCTTGTGTGTGCGTGTGTGTGTGTGTGCGTGTGTGTGTGTATATTGTGTGGGGAGCGGTAGTGTAGCGGTTAGCGTGTTGCGCAAGGAACCTGGCCACCCGGGTTCGATTCCCGCTCACGGCCAACACCAGTGACGATTATCTGAACCGGTCCCTGGTCCTCATCTAGGTCGACTCAGCCTCAAATGAGTACCTGGTGTGGTGTGTAAACATCGCTACTAGGGAGACAAAGGCGGCCGGGCGTGGTGTTGGCCACCCACCCCCTCGTGTGCCGTGCCGGCCTTTATAGGTGCTCGCTAACAGCACTTGCCCCTACAGTCTGTTAAGGCTATACGTGGGATATTTGTCTCTTTGTATATATTATAAATAAAAAATATGCGGCATTGTGACGGGAGACTGTTCGCTGTTCACAGTCGGCTATATTTAAATGTGTTAATAATCATCTGTTACTTTATTTATATTTAAATATATGCATATAGAAAGCCCTTAGACAAATCCGGGCAAAACAATGAAGACTAACCGCTCATTATATGCATGATAATTTAATTTTGCATTCAAAGCCCGCACTCGTTAGCACTTTTAAATATTACATAGGATAAACTTGTTGTGTGTGTCTCTCTCTCTCTCTCTCTGTGTGTCTCTGTGTTGTCTCTCTCTGCTTGTGTGTCTCTCTCTGTGTCTGTATTGTCTCTCTCTGCTTGTATGTTTGTCTGTGTGTCTCCGCGTCTGTGTTTTGTCTCTCTCTCTCAAATGTAGTTCTACCTGATGATCGAAACGTCGTATGCTATTATTTAATTAATCTACGTGACTTTACCGAAAGAACCAAAGAGCTATTACATGGAACGTTTGGGGTTTTTAGATTTTTTTTCGTCTCGTAAAATCAGCTCACATGTAGCGGTCTCTAGGGAGGGACGTTTGGTTGGTTCGATTAGGGAAGTCGAACTAGTGATGATCTTGTTGGTTTTTATCGTTAGGCTGTTAGTAGGATCACTTTTAAGTTTTGAGTAACTCCCATCATTGAGTAGGTCCTATTTATCCATACAACTCGTACAACAACCCTCCGCTGCAAGACCTTCCAGATTCTATGGTCTTCCCAAGATCCATAAAGAAGGTACCCCACTACGACCCATCGTGTCCACGATCAACTCCCCTACCTACAAGCTAGCCCGTTTTCTATCGGATACTCTGCTTCCCTTCATTGGCAAGACCACGTCAGCAGTACTTAACTCAACCCAATTGGTTTCTATGGTCAAAGACATTGTACTATCTCCTGACGATATCCTCGTCAGCTTTGATGTGGTCTCTCTGTTCACCAAGGTCCCTGTACCTGATACCATAAAAATAATTGAAGATGTGGTCCAACATGGACTGAACCCTGATGTACCTGCGCTGGTTAGGCACTGCTTCACCAACACTTACTTTACCTGGAATGGCACCTTCTACAAACAAAATAAGGGTACCCCTATGGGTTCCCCTCTGTCACCAGTAATAGCCAATGTTTTCATGGAGAAATTTGAATCAGACGCCATCCAGACATCCACCCTTCGTCCTTCCCTGTGGAAGAGATATGTGGATGACACTTTTGTCATTTGGCCACATGGCCTCCCAGCTTTGAACCATTTCCTAGACCACATCAATTCCAGACACCCATCCATCAAATTCACCATGGAAGTGGAGAAAGATGGCAAGCTGCCATTCTTGGATGTTCTGTTTGAGAGGAGGACTGATGGCTCTTTGGGACATTCTGTTTACAGGAAGCCCACCCGCACAGATTCCTACTTGAAGCCTGATTCCCACCACCACCCGGCTCAAAATAATTCTCTCATCAAAACATTATACCATAGAGCTCATTGCATTTCTGACCAACACCACCTGACCAGTGAATTAAAACATGTACATCTAGCCCTCAAGATGAATGGTTACTCAGACCGTATCATCCGCCAAGCTGTTTCTCCCACCATACAGAAACAACCACCTGACACTCCGATCAAAATCATCACACTGCCATATATAGCAGGCGTTACCAAAAGATTTCCAAAATTCTTAACAAACACAAGATCCAGGTTCGGTTCAATACAGTACACAAAATCCGTGATCTGATCCCATCCGTAAAGGATGTCATTCCTGACTTACAGTACCCCGGTGTTTACAAATTGAGTTGTATCTGCGGTGACTGCTATATCGGGGAGACGAAACGACATATTTCTGACCGAATTCGCGAGCACAAATCAGATTTGAAACACGGCAGGACCAATTCTTCGGTCGTGGCTGATCACTGTCTCAACACAGCGGGTTCTCATGACATTGTTTTCTCCGATACCAAAGTTCTCTGCAAACCTCCCGGTTATTACCAAAGATTTGTCCATGAAGCCATCCAGATTTACAAACATAGACACAACTTCAACTGAGAGGATGGTTTTAAATTAAGCAACCACTGGAAAGATGTCATAAACCAAGTCAAAAAATTAGCTGCCTTATAAGCACACAACCCTTTTTTCCATCTTTCCATTGCCCCCGTGCAGTTAACCACCACATCCCCCGAACCCTCAACATAACAAAAGACGGATTAACTTACCATCACTCCATCAACGTCCACTACTTGGCTCCTTCCCCCCTTAACCTGTATATAAGCTCGAGGGCCTCAGAGCTCACCACTTGATGCAGCTATCTTGCTGTGACTGTTCCACCTGAAGACGGAAGCTTGTGTTGCCTCCGAAACGTCGTGATTTAATTTAGTTGTTTTCTTTTATTTTAATTTTATTTTACCTACGTGACTTTACCGAAAAAAACAAAGAGTATTATTGGAAGTGTTTTTAAAATATATAAATGCAGTGGAAATACTCTTTGAGGCTCTGAGATCCGGCGTTAAAGTGGCCCAGAAGAAAATAGTACCTGGAAAAATGACCATCGCAGCAGGGTCAAGCAGTGCAGCCCCTTAGCACACGCAATGTGCCACCAAATGTCCATTTAACGGATGTCCCGCTAAAATCAGAATATGTATTTATACCGGAGGAATCCGATGAGCTATAAGGCTGTGTTTTTTCACAGATGTCCAGTGAGGGGCGGGTAAGAACGTTACCACAACAAAACAAACTGAAAACGCGATAGTAGTGCAAAGTACAGGAAATTCAAAACAAAACCACCTTAAAACATTACAAGTGAAACTAAAAACCATCCCAGCAGGCAAGGCCCGCAGAGTTAGAGCTTATTTAGAAAAGATTTTTCGTTCAAAGCCTCCGCATTTCTCCCACTAGTTTCAACGCTCTCACGAGTACTCTCGTGTTGCGCCTCGCTCAGCATGCGGCTCGCTTGACGGTACTCGACTTCGCTTGGCCGATTGTGGCCGGCGAAGTCCAAGGAGCACGGATGAGGGAGCATGGTAAGTTCCCGTCCTCTACTCGATACAGCGAGGTGATGTCGCTGCCCTCCAAATGGCTGGAACGCATCGCCGAAATCGAGCAGAACTCTCGATTTTCTTCTCCTCTGGCAGAAAAAATAAAAATAAAATGATAAAACATAATCAAGCGACAAAGCTGACGAATGGAGCCGACGAGGAATCAACCACCCGCCCTCCCCCCCACCCCTACGCCCTCCCTTGTGAGGAGCTCACGTCTGGATCCCAATTACGAATGTCTCAGATGTCTCAGAAAGTGGGTTTCGGCAGATGCCACTCTCTCGTGAAATCATTGACGGGCGGCGTGGGGGGGGGGGTTCTACACAACCGACCGATGTGCGCTTGCCAGGAGAAGCAAACCATGGATCACATCTCCCGAGATGCACTGCGGCATCACCACGCAATGCTGCCGCTCCTCAAGGTTCGGCAATGCCAACGCCAGAAGCAGTGGCCTGTGCAGAATATTGGGAAGAGACCCATAGACTGTAGTTTAACACGCAGGAGGCTTCCGCGAGCAATATCATCCATAATACAGGTTTTTTTGGAGGGTTAGTTCGCGTAAATGTGTGTCGTAGAACCCGCCACCATCTGACGCCTCTATTTATGGAGCGAGACAGGTGGACTTCTCCACAAAGCGGTCTGTCGCCTGATTAAGCTAGTTGTAACTACTGGTGAAACGTCGTACTCGGATTGTAAATGTTGTGGCTTGGCTCTCCAACACACCAGCGTGCTGTACTAGTGACGAATTGGCCACGTTCTGTTTACGTGACAACCCTTACTAGTTGGCTGTGTCGGGTGGTGGCGGGTTTTAACGACATGTTTATATATTTATGCGATCTAACCCCAAAAAAACCTGCATTATAGAGCCATATAGGCACTGGCGGAGCCAGTGCGGGGCGGTGGGGGGCACGTGCCCCCCCAACGATCCGATCTAAATCACTAATTTCGATCGGATCATTCGGGTTTATTAGTAATAAATCGGCATTTTGCGACCCCCACTGCCACTGTATACCATATTATTACATGCCAGGGACTCTGTGAGATGATATGACAATAGTCTGAGTCCATAGTTGACAATAAGTAACGGCAAAGCAGTTATAAGTGACTCAGAATTGTGCGCAGTTGCGTATACAGTGCACGACTTCACTGAAGGCATCAACACCTTCAGCGAGCGCGATGCCGATCACACAACGCGGTTCGAATTCGACCCTCGATCGATGGCTGCGTCATCGCCGCACACGCGTTGAGTAAAAAGCAAAGGACAACTCCTTACTTACTAACAACTCCTTACTTACTAACAACTCCTTACTTACTAACAACTCCTTACTCACTAACAACTCCTTACTTACTAACAACTCCTTACTTACTAACAAGTCCTTACTTACTAACAACTCCTTACTTACTAACAAGTCCTTAATTATTACTAACATCTCCTTACTTACTAACAACTCCTTACTTACTAACAACTCCTTACTTACTAACAACTCCTTACTAACAACTCCTTACTCACTAACAACTCCTTACTTACTAACAACTCCTTACTAACAACTCCTTACTTACTAACAACTCCTTACTTACTAACAACTCCTTACTTACTAACAACTCCTTACTCACTAACAACTCCTTACTCACTAACAACTCCTTACTTACTAGCAACTCCTTACTCACTAACAACTCCTTACTTACTAACAACTCCTTACTTACTAACAACTCCTTACTTACTAACAACTCCTTACTTACTGACAACTCCTTACTTACTAACAACTCCTTACTTACTAACAACTCCTTACTAACAAGTCCTTACTTACTAACAACTCCTTACTTACTAACAACTCCTTACTTACTAGCAAGTCCTTAATTACTAACAACTCCTTACTTACCAACAACTCCTTACTTACTAACAACTCCTTACTTACTAACAACTCCTTACTAACAACTCCTTACTTACTAACAAGTCCTTACTTACTAACAACTCCTTACTAACAACTCCTTACTTACTAACAACTCCTTACTTACTAACAACTCCTTACTTACTGACAACTCCTTACTTACTGACAACTCCTTACTTACTAACAACTCCTTACTAACAAGTCCTTACTTACTAACAACTCCTTACTTACTAACAACTCCTTACTTACTAGCAAGTCCTTACTTACTAACAACTCCTTACTTACTAATAACTCCTTACTTACTAACAACTCCTTACTTACTAACAACTCCTTACTAACAACTCCTTACTTACTAACAAGTCCTTACTTACTAACAACTCCTTACTCACTAACAACTCCTTACTTACTAACAACTCCTTACTTACTAACAGGTCCTTACTTACTAACAACTCCTTACTTACTAACAACTCCTTACTTACTAACAACTCCTTACTCACTAACAACTCCTTACTTACTAACTCCTTACTTACTAACAACTCCTTACTTACTAACAACTCCTTACTTACTAACAACTCCTTACTTACTAACAACTCCTTACTCACTGACAACTCCTTACTTACTAACAACTCCTTACTTACTAACAACTCCTTACTTACTAACAACTCCTTACTCGCTGACAACTCCTTACTCACTGACAACTTCTTACTTACTGACAACTCCTTACTTACTAACAACTCCTTACTTACTGACAACTCCTTACTTACTAACAACTCCTTACTTACTAACAACTCCTTACTTACTAACAACTCCTTACTTACTAACAACTCCTTACTTACTAACAACTCCTCTATCATTTGTCATTGCTGGAGGGGTTGTCCCCCCTACCTGAAAATCCTGGCTCCGCCATTGCATATAGGTTGGACAGGAGACATGACGAAAAGCAGCCTGTAACACCTGGTATGCCCATCCGAGAGCTATCCTGGGGAGAATCTATATATTTTTATACGCTTTATAAACATGCTGTAAAGCTATAATTACGTGAATGGTGAGCGTAAACCGATGAGTAATGCGTTGCTGATGCATTTACTGTGGCTGTCAGTGTAAGGGTTAACTTTACACTTGCATTGAGCTTCAGGCTTTACCTAAAATGAAAGTCTAATGCTCATTCCGCTGGAAACTTGTTATTTTATTTCTAAAGCAGGCACCCAATGCATTTTTTATAAGATACTGCGGAAGTTTCTACTTGGCATTTCCTTCTGTTTAAAGGTCACGCAAAAGTAATATTTTCTAATCATCTTTGGGAAAAAAGGAAGACACTAAACCACCTGATAGAAAAAACATTCAATCGCAAAAGACAAATGTTAATTTTTTAAGCAATTAGGTAAATAATTTAAAATTATGATCTGTGATTTGTTAGTTAATGGCACTCCATAAAATTATAAACTGGTCGGCAGTTGAAGCTATGGGAGAAGTTTCTGACATCCCAGTTTTTCGAGATCGAAAACCAATTTCCTTCGAATTACTTTTCTCGTTTACTTTCGTTGTCATTCTCCGCACCTCCGATTAGCACTGTTGGCTACGTACGGCGCAAAAGAAGTCCGCCGCCACCCCCTCCCCGCCGCCTCTGTCCCCCCCCAGAGCAGTGTAAGCGCGTAACACCGCAGTCAGACGATCGGCATGTCGTGTGGTGGGGTGAAGTGTGTGTACTCCCACCTCTTCCAAGAGGTCTGGTCAGCGAGGAAGAGTAGGCCAAATACCTTCTAGGGGGTCGGGGGGGGGCTTTGGAGCTCCCAATAGTGGAGGTCCTTCCGCCAGCGGTGGCGTGAGCAAGGAATTGCAGGGCTGCGCTTTTAACTTATTTTTACGGTATTCTACGGACGCTGTGTTTCTTGACAGTGCGGAAGAGCACGTTATAAAATACCCTGTGGAGGTGCTTCTACCAGCGGTGGGGTGAGCAGGCAACTTGCAGGGCCTGCGCCTTTACCCGTCAATAACTTTACGAGATGTTATCGACGTTTAGGTTTTGTTTCGACAATTGACAAAGTCCATAATAAAGGTTTTTGGGTTAGATCGCGTTATTTATAAATGTGTCGTAACCCTCCACCACCCGACACGGCCAATCAGCAAAAAAAGTGTCACGTTGACAAAAGACAAATAGTTCACTACTTTAGCCCACCGGTGTGTTGAAGAGTGAATCCACAACATTTACAGTTTAAGTACGACGTTTCGCTGGTAATTACATCCAGCATCATCGGGCAATTCGCGAATGATTTGTCTTTTGTCAACGTGACACTTTTTTTGCTGATTGGCCGTGTCGGGTGGTGGAGGGTTACGACACATTTATAAATAACGCGATCTAACCCAAAAACCTTTATTATGAATAATATTGGTCGCGAAAGCCTACGTGTTAAATTTGACAAAGTCACGTCTCGCCAAACCTGTTGCGGGGCGGGGGGGGATGAGGGGGGTGTTATGAGGTGGCCAGAGAATGGCAGTACAGCAAATCGATTGAATGCATCTGTGTGTATGTGGGGGGGGGGGGGCTCTGAGTGTTGTTATTGCCTCATAGGCATGGGACTTTCCCACTCTGACGGCCCCCAGGTTGCCGTAAAAACCCCCCTCGTTTATGGGATTACGCCCAAACGACCCCCAAACGTGGCCAGGACCCTCCTGAGAAACAAAAGGAGAAGTTCGAGACTCAGTGAGCCGCTGGCTGCCCTGGGTCAACAAGGAAAACAATTATTATTATTAATGTATTCACTTTGTGTACCAATTAATTAAGTAACATTTGTTGTTGTTGTTGTTAAAAGCCGCATTATTTACATGCTAATTTTGCCTTCCAGTATCACGACTAATTAGGATGGTCGGAAAAGCGGCGTAAACAAAAAAAACAAATTTGACTGCGAGCTGATTTTTTTTGTGTATTTTTGCTGCATAATTGAGTTTAGTTTTTTTTAGCGAATAGCCTCGGTGGCTAAAGGGAGCTAATGCACAGGTCCGGGGGTATAAAAGAGAACAAACACCGCTGAGAGTCTGGATTTTGAAGACGAGCTAAAAAAAGAATGGACCGCTCGGCTTCCTCGCGCACTCCGACGTGATATCGGGAAGTGCCGCGTGACGTTCTGCTCGTTGTCCGACGTTTCAATCTTGGCACGTTGGCCGAGATTGAAACGTAATTTTCGTCAGCGGGCAAAGTACGTAGGTTGAACTTTTTTCGCGCCGTACGTAGCCAACCGTGCTAATCGGAGTTGCGCGAAATCGCCTTAGAACTGATTTTTGGCGTTTTAGTTTAACACGCATGTTTGGCAAATCGCCCGATGAAGCTGGTTGAAATCGCCAGCGAAACGTCGTACTCGAACTGTAAACGTTCTGGGTTTACTCTCCAACACGTCGGTGTGCTGAAGTAGTAACTAATTGGCACGTTTTGTTTACGTGAGAAACCTTGCTATGTCAGGTGGTGGGGGGGTTAAGGACATTTATCTACACGAGATCTCACCCCAAAAAAAAACATTATATTTGTGATTAGTTTGATGTCCTTCCCCCACACCTCCGGTTTGCACGGTTGACTACGTACTGTGCGAAAGAAGTTCAACATGCATACGTCCAATATATTTTACTTTCCTGTAGAGGTTGCCAGCACGCATAGTAAATTGTCAGGGCACATCGGTCCGAACAACACGCGATAGATCCCGAAAACATTGCTCAGCGGTAAGCCATAGGACAAGAAGATGCGGTGATCTGGGCCTTTAGCACCAGAATGTGAAATCGTAGTCGTCTGCTCTGCATTCACATCAGCCATTCACGAAACACAGCATTCCCCTTGCACACAGGACGCCCTCTGTCGGGCAGGCCATTGTGCGTCCTCTGTACGAACGAGCTTGCAGGGGCCAGCACACCGAGACGCGGGCGAGGGAATCTTCGCTCTGGTCGTGCGGAATAAATCCCCAAAACGCCGCGCCGAAACGATCAGCAGAGGGCAGTGATGGACCGGAGGGCCCTCGATTCCCGCCGCTAGCGTCGTCAGCGACGTCGATGATGATTTGCTCCGCCGTGCTTTAACACCACACTCACCATTGACCACTACCATGATAGCTGTCAACCCAGACGCTTGACCCCGTATTCTTGGTCAGGGAAATTGAGTTTTCAGGTTTATGCGGCGTACTGCCGTTTTAATACTGGTGAAACAAAAATTAACCTTTGTCGATTTTATTTGTGTTTCTCCCTTGTGATGATGGGACTTTGTCGGATGAACGTTGAGATGTGTAAGGGCACGGGGTGACCAATAAGGTCTGAATTTATCTATAATAAGGTAGGGCACTGATAAGGAGTTGACAGGTATGAGTACACACAAAGCGTTATTTGGTAATGAAAGAAAACTAGATTGTTTTGTCTATTTGTGTTTTTCCCTTGTGATTGGATTTTGTAGGATGAACTTTGAGATGTATAAGGGCACGGGGTGATCAATAAGGTATACATTTTTTTTAAGGTAGGCACTGACAAGGGGTTGACGGGTATAAATACGACTACGAATGGCTCTGCTGCCAGAGCCATGAACAACATCGACAACGACCGCCCTTCACCACAAAAGTGGCGGTGATGTCACCACGGCACTTGTGCCAGGCTCGGTGCAGTCTGAAGCCACGTGAATAGTTGAAGGCCGGCTGGCAAAGGAGGTCACGGAACGGACCCAGGTGCCATGGGTAGTTGACTGACTGGAATTACTGGCCGATGCACCATCCATGCCCCCCACTGTGGCAACTCTCTTTGTTTTATCCACCTGGCGCTCTGTTCGTTGTTGTGAGCGTCGCTCCTCTGCCGCCCTCCGTTGATGATGGAGGGGCGACTGCTGCCTCCAACTGCCCAGCAGCAACAGCAGCGGCGGCGGCGTCCTTCACGAGCCTCCTCCACAGAGGCCGATTTTGGCACCGCTGGTACCAGGTTATCCTGCAAGTCCAATGAACTGCACATCCTTCTGTATGTAGCACAGCAGTCCATCTCTTCTCTAGAGCCATAAAATATCATCCATGAGCAAACAAAAGGCTTTGGCAACAGTGTAGAATCAGAGATACCCCCATCCCCCCCAAAACACAATGGTGATTATACATCCAGGCTTTCGCAACCAATATCTATAATTTTTTTTTTTATATATATATATCGTGTAAATATAAATGCGTCGTTAAACCCGCCACCACCCGACACAGCAAATGATAAAGGTTGTGTCACGTTAACAGAACGTGCCCAATTCGTTACGAGTTCAGCTCCCCGTGTGTGTTGGAGAGCAAATCCAGACAGATTGTAAATGTTGTGGATTTGCTCTCCAACACAACGGTGTTGCTGTACCGGTAACGAATCGGCACGTTCTGTTTACGTGAACAAAAAAACCCTTGCTAACTGACTCTGTCGGCTGGTGGCGGGTTCAATGACACATTTATATTTTTAAGTGATCTACCCCCCTCACAACCCCCCCCCCCCTCTATATTATGGATGGCGATTATGAAGATGAATGCATTTCAACCTCTTGGTCAGCACGCTGCAGACCGAATGAATCGGCACACTCGTCGTCTTCTGTGGGGACGGTGGGGGGGTGGTGTTGCTTTACCATACTTCACCTCGTCGGTTGAAGGTTATGGTAGAGCCGTTTATAAGTGAAGACGAAACAATTCCACACTTTCTTCCACGATTGTTGGCTGCTGCCATCCACCGTTGTACGCACCGCGCTTACAGTGCGTTGAACTTCTTTCGCACCTTACGTAGTAGCCCCGACCGTGCTAATGATCGGAGGTGCGGTTTGCTCCTCGGCAATTAAAGAGATTGCAATTCGCACGCACGACTATGCTCCTACAGCAGTGTGAAACTAACAAGCGATTATCACCATCACCACTGCGGCTACATTCACGCACCGTGTGTCTGTATGAGGGTGAACGTCGCACACAACACAAACAAAAGGTTCCCCCCGTATAGCCTCTAACAGACATTTGGGGCAAGTGCTGTTAGCGAGCACCTATCAAAGCTGGCACGGCACACGAGGGTGGGGGGGGGGGGGCAACTCCACACCCCCCAGTGGCGATATTCACACATCGCACCAGGTACTCATTTGAGGCTGAGTCGACCTAGGGTAGGCACGGGACCGGTTCGAATAATCGTCACCGGTGTTGGCCGTGAGCGGGGATCGAACTCGGGTCGCCGGGTTCTTAGCGCAGCGCGCTGACCGCTACACCGCCGCTTCCCTTCACACGCAGACAAAAACATGCAAATGGTTTTCAAGATTATATATTTTTTTAAATATCCTTCTTACACAATGCCCTTGTCCACACAGCCGCGACTCATCTGGACCTGCAGATTCCACACCCCCACCCCACTCACCCCACCAGTCAACGATTGCTCTATGAAGAGAACGAGAGCCACGATTTGTTTACGATGGCCTAAGGGGGGCTTCGACTCCTTCCCGTTACAGCTCCGACCCCCCCCCACCAACCTCCGTCTCCTCCCTCACAACCTCAAGGCGACGAGCCACGCGTCCAAGAGCCACCGCTGATGCCTTACAACCCAGCGGCTCTTCTTCCTCTTCGCCAGAGTGAAAATTGTGCGCGTTCTAAAATCTAGCGTCGCCGTCGTAATAATTATTACTGTTAAGACATCGCTTCGGTGTGTGTGTGTGTGCGTGAGGACCGCCACACCGTTTGAAAGCATTGGAGGGGAGGTGTAGGGGGGTGGTGACAGCAGCATGATGATGATGGGGGGGGTGGTGGGAGTCTCATTATTTGTGTATTGTCGTGGCGCCGGACTATTAAGGCCATCAGGGGACCGTTCGGGTTTTTATTCCCTCCTCTCTCTTCTCACTTCCTCACTCACCCCCCCCCCCCCAAATGCCCCCACCGCCACCGCCATACATCCATCTCCCTGATATTGAATTTGCTCATCCGCCTGTCTCCACAGATGGCCCCGCAGTTGCTGCCTTCTAGCCAAAAGTCAGACTGTTCAATTCCGAGATAAGACATCGATTTTCATTGTGCCGACGGCCATGGGATCGTACGCGCGCCCGCCTGCCCGTTTTGTGTTCGCGATCGATTACGATTCGGGGGGGGGGGGTGTGGGGGGGGGGTGGTGGCGACTAAATCCTGGCCCAACAAAAAAGCCGCCGTTGTTTTGGAGAATACTGGGGATGAGGCACGGATTTTTTATTTTGCCCCAGAAGAAAAACCGCTCGCACGTTTAGCGTCACGCGCGAACGCGTTTTTTTGTTCGGTTAAAAAAATATATCAGTTTAACACGTAGGCTTTCGCGACGAATATTATTCATAATAAAGGTTTTTGGGTTAGATCGCGTTATTTATAAATGTGTCGTAACACTCCACCACCCGACACGGCCAATCAGCAAAAAAAAAGTGTCACGTTGACAAAAGACAAATAATTCACTACTTTAGCCCACCGGTGTGTTGACGAGTGAATCCACAACATTTACAGTTTGAGTACGTTTCGCTGGTAAATACATCCAGCATCATCGGGCAATTCGCCAGAATGGTAAAGCCCTCGCTTGCTCCCGGTTTTATATAGAGCAGCAGGGTGACGTATTTACCAGCGAAACGTCGTACTCAAACTGTAAATGTTGTGGATTCACTCTTCAACACACCGGTGGGCTAAAGTAGTGAATTATTTGTCTTTTGTCAACGTGACACTTTTTTTTTGCTGATTGGCCGTGACGGGTGGTGGAGGGTTACGACACATTTATAAATAACGCGATCTAACCCCAAAACCTTTATTATGAATGAAACATATATATTTATCATTCATTCGTCAACGCGTAGTCAGCGAAGGGCCGTTGCGCCAATCGTGTGACCTCTTGCGACGGCATTCGCGTGACCTGCTCTCGAATGCCGGACACCGGCGCGTCTCGAGTGATGTTCGAGCCACGGAACGCGGAGGGGCGACGTTTGAGGTTCGCACTCCACCTCGACCGTCAAGCCGCCAGTTTATCGCCGAGGGGGGCTTTAGCTACCAATATCCATAATAGAGGTTTTTGGTTTAGATCGCGTAAATATAAATGTGTCGTTAAACCCGCCGCCACTCGACACAGCCAATGCTTTATTAATTGGCTGTGTCGGGTGGTGGCGGGTTTAACGACGCCTTTATATTTACGCGATCTAACCCAAAAACCTCTGTTATGGTGAACCATCACAATGTAGGTTTTTAAAAGGAAAATGTTTTAACGGTATAAAGCCCTGTACGTATCTTGAATTTGTTTCGCGCCGTACGTAGCAACCGTACTTATCGGAGGTGCTTTTAATGAAGCCTTTATTAAACACGTGAGAATTTAGTTTTCTTCATAGGTTTGTTTGTTATTATTAAAGCACAGGGCCCAAAAACGCCTAGCGGACAGCAACGAATTAATTGCACTTTTGAAATTGTAATAGATGAGTGCGTTTGTCCTTATTCTTGAAAGGAGCAATGATACTTTTAGGACGTGGAATAGGCCACGATGTGAGGGAATATTCCAAAGTGAAGTAGAACGAGGAAAGAAGCAGACAGATGATTGTTTTGTGGTCTGCAAGGTGGCGCGAGTGAGCGAGTGAGTGAGCCAGTGGGTGGGTGAGGGAGTGATTTAGTGAATGGGTGAGTGGGTGAGTGGGTGGGCGAGTGAGTGTGTTGCTGTGACCTGTGGGGAGCGGTGCTATGAACCCAGCGACCAGGGTTCGATTCCCGCTCGCGGTCAACAGCAGTGCCGATTATCTGGGTCTCCCCTAGGTCGACGCAGCCTTTAAGTGAGTACCTGGTGCGGTGTGTAAACATCGCCACTCGGGAGACAAAGGCGGCCAGGGCGTGGTGCTGGCCACCCACCCCCTCGTGTGACGTGCTGGACCGAAAAGGTGCTCGCTAACACCACTTGTCCCAACAGTCTGTGTGAAGGCAATGGGGGGGATGGTGGATCTTTGTCTTCCTATTGTTGCGACCTGCAGTGTGGTGGTTGAACACAGTACGCTCCGTCCCAAATATGACAACAGCAGAATTTCAACGTTGGCCGAATTTGTGCTTTCTACAGCTGTAATAATAATTGTTTGAAGTTAAAGAGGGCTTTTGACACGGAAAATAAAACCACCAGCTTCTTTAATTCCTCCTTAGCCAGATGAGTTATATAATATATATGTTGATTTGAAGCTTTCGTGACTGCAGGAATCCATACTCTTTGGTTCTTTCGGTAAAGTCACGTGGGTAGAAAAATAATAGATCACGGCGTTTCGATCGCAACACAAGCAATCGTCATCAGGTGGGACAACCACAGCAAGAAAAAACTGCTGAAGTAATCTATTATTGTTCCTCCTACGTGACTTTACCGAAAGAACCAAAGAGTACAATATAAGTGTTGTTGGGAATAATGTTTTCAAAAACCATAATCTATTAGATCTCCTACACTTTTAACACGGCAGTTAATTATATTTCTTTGCCGAGATGAGTGCCGCAATGAATACAACGCGCAGGATTGTACCGTGGGGATACGAACACCCCTCGTCTTTTATTGTTTTATATATATATATATTATTTTATTGTTTCCCTTCAACGTGACTTTACCGAAAGAGCTAAGAATATGAAATACCCCTCGTCTTGTTCAATTACCTACACGTATTCCCAGCCGATCCGTGTCCAGTCCACGGACACTAAACCACCGCCGCCTGCCTCCAACGCATTCGTAACCTGGTGCCACGAGTAGTGCGTGATTCCTCCTTCGCTGAACATGATTGTGAACATGATGATTATGTTTTCGACAGTGACTATCATTCGTAACCTGGTGCCACGAGTATTGCGTGAGTCCTCCATCGCTGAACATGATTGTGAACATTGTGATCATGGTTTTCCACAGTGACTATCATTCGTCCATCTCGTACATCCAGACATATTTACGGCAGAACCCCTGTTAACGACGGTGATTGGTTCCACAGAACTGGTCGTTAAGTGAATTGGTCGTTAGGGGAGTGTTGGAAATGCACGTTAAAGGATTCATTCGTTCCGAAAGCATCGAAAGTTACCCTTTTTCACCCAAAAAACGTACTTTACAATGTTGCAACAATGGATATTAATGCATAAAGATACTAACACTATTATAATATAAAAAATATATGGTTAATCAATGCATGAATTAATATTTAAAGTACCCCCAACAGCCCGTCGTTGACAGGGGAATGGTCGGTAAGCGAACACATTGGGCACTATGGAGGCACTACACTACACTATACACTACTATACACTACACTACTATACACTACACTACTATACACTACACTAGTCTACACTACACTACTGTACACTACACTATACACTACACAACTATACACTACACTATACACTACACTAATATACACTACACTATACACTACACTAATATACACTACACAATACACTACACTAATATACACTACACTATACACTACTATACACTACACTATAAACTACACTAATATACACTACACTATAAACTACACTAATATACACTACACTATACACTACAGTACTATACACTACACTACTATACAACACACTACTATACACTACACTACTATACACTACACTACTCTACACTACACTACTATACACTACACTATACACTACACTACTATACACTACACTAATATACACTACACTATACACTACACTAATATACACTACACTATACACTACACTAATATACACTACACTATACACTACTATACACTACACTATAAACTACAATAATATACACTACACTATAAACTAC
Source organism: Petromyzon marinus (assembly GCF_048934315.1). Lineage (NCBI taxonomy): Eukaryota > Metazoa > Chordata > Hyperoartia > Petromyzontiformes > Petromyzontidae > Petromyzon > Petromyzon marinus. Next base: position 4,261,869 of record NC_133685.1, read on the forward strand.
ACTAATATACACGACACTATACACTACACTACTATACACTACACTATACACTACACTACTATACACTACACTATACACTACACTACTATACACTACACTATACACTACACTAATATACAATACATAATACACTACACTAATATACAGTACACTATACACTACACTACTATACACTACACTACTATACACTACACTACTATACACTACACTATACACTACACTACTTTACACTACACTATACACTACACTACTATACACTACACTACTATACACTACACTACTATACACTACACTACCATACACTACACTACTAGACACTACACTACTATACACTACACTATAAACTACACTAATATACACTACACTATACACTACACTACAATACACTACACTAATATACAATACACTACTATACACTACACTACTATACACTACACTATACTATACACTACACTACTATACACTACACTCCTATACACTACACTACTATACACTACACTACTATACACTACACTATACACTACACTACTATACACTACACTACTATACACTACACTCATATACAATACATTATACACTACACTAATATACAGTACACTATACACTACACTAATATACACTACACTATACACTACACTATACACTACACTAATATACACTGCACTATACACTACTATACACTACACTAATATACACTACACTACTATACACTACACTACTATACACTACACTATAAACTACGCTACTATACACTACACTACTATACACTACACTACTATACACTACACTATACACTACACTAATATACACTACTATACACTACACTACTATACACTACACTACTAAACACTACACTATACACTACACTACTATACACTACACATTGGGCTCTATGGATGCCCGTCGCTAAGCGATGAGTCTTTAACAGGGGTGGTCGTTACGAGGGGGCTTTACTGTATTATGATGTTACTTGATGGGCTAACTGATCCACATTTTCACATTGTCGTACACGAGTTACAACGTTAAGACTTAGGCACAAACACAGCACAGGCTGGTCAATCTGTCTTGTGACCCCCCCTTAAAAACCCAGCGTGTTTATTAAAGGCTTCATTACAAGCACATCCGATAAGCACGGTTGGCTACGTACGGCGTGAAACAAGTTAAAGATACGTACGGGGCTTTATACCGTTAAAACATATTTTCTTTTTTAAAACCTCTATTATGGTTGACAATGATAGAGCTTTTTGGGTTAGATCGCGTAAATCTCAATGCGTCTTTATACCCGCTCCATTTGATTCTCTAAATCTCAATGAGGTTTATTTAAAACAAAAAAATAATTTGCATTTAATTAATTGCGGGGGGGGGGTCACAAGACATCTGGACTACCCTGTGGAATATAATTTTGGGGGGGGGGAATGTTTTGTTGGCAATGTGGGCCCCAAACAACCTAAAGCGATTGCATGCCTTAAGTGTCATGCCACTTAAAGGTAGAGGATGTAATACATTCAACTTGTAATGCGCACAGTGTTCGCTCGCTCTCGCAGAGGAGACTTTTGACTTTGGCTTTTAGACAACTTTTATTGCCGCCAGCAGCAACAGCACTGGAGGCGATTCCGATACGAAATACACAAAGTCACCAGCAACACAAATAAACAGGAGAGAGAGATGACAGAGAGAATAGAGAGAACGGGCTCGGAGGCGCGAGGAGGAATCCGCGGAGGAGCGGAAAGACGGCGGTGGCACGCCCGATAAGTCGCCGCCAATAATTGAAGCTCTATAATTAGTGAACCAATTTGCCTCCCGCGGAATGTGGCGCACAAACCTACGGATAGTGGCCAATTCACCCTCCCCCCACCCACCGCCTGCCATCCCAACCTCGCTGCTGGCTATGCATAAAGTTGGACACAGTTGGGGAAGATATTTGCAATTAATGTTCTGCGCGCGTGTGTGTGTGTTCTACATCCAGCCGAAATTTGCCCATGAAATCTCATGCAATCTGCTCGTGCGTGCAGAGCTCAGGGGCTTTATTGGGGGCAGATACACGAAGGTGCAATGCCATTGTTCAATTGCTGTAATTCGACGGCAGTTTGACCCTTGCGGCCGACGCGTTTGGCAACGAAGGCCCTGCCTCAACACTTGAGCCCGCCGGACAGAGAGGCCTCTCGCAGTGCCCGTTCGCAGCGACACGCGACGCGATTGTAGCCTCTGAAGCAACCGCGGCCGAGAAAGCTGTCAAACAGCTGGGGCTGTCTGTCTGTCTCTCTCTCTGTCGCTCGCTCGCTCGACAATGCCGATGCGACATTCACACGACCCCCGTGCGCCAGGGCCGTGTTATACGATAGGCCACAGTTGGCACTGTGCGTAGGGCCTACGAAATAAAACAAAAACTAAAAGGCCTACGGGAAAGAAAAAAAAATAACATGACCGTGTTTTTTAAAATTTCTTTGTATAATAACAAATGTAACCACGATATCTTCTTAAATAAATATATTTATATAGCAAGGATAGGCGCAATGTTTATAGAAAGAGGCAGAGTCATGTGAATGCCAATCGTTGTTTTTGTTTTGCATAAGCTGAGAGAAATGAACACCGGAGATTAACTTTTCGAGATTTTGTTTCATTGCAAAAATTGGCAAATGTCATCTTCAAATGGTGTTTTTTTCGCACAATCTCATTGCTCAATAGAGAGTAGTGCCAGGGAAGAAGTAGCGCGGCTGGGCGAAGTAGGCGTGAAACAAGCGGAGTGACAGCGGCAGTACTGGTAGTAACATGGGGCAGAAGCAGTACCACCTGCAGAGAGTTATCACCGAAGTTCTACGAAACAGGAGTTCCTAGGACCTTCAACAACCTGAATCCGGCCCTGCCGCCGTGCGTAATTATATCGACACATCTCAAACCTTCGTCTTAATTCATCATCATCAGCCATGGTCATTCCACTGCTGGATGAAGGCCTCCCCAATCAGCCGCAATCCTGCTATGTGCATTCACCCGGCACCAGCACACGAGCTTATTTCATCGCTCCGTCTCCTCGGCTGATGTCTCCCTCTCGGATGCGTTCCATTCCTTGCCTGCCACGTCGTCATTATTCTTAACCATCGTCCCTTTTAGTGATATGTCCTGCCCAAGCCCACTTACCGTTCTTAACAGTTTGAATAACTTGATTTGAAGCTTTCGTGACTGCAGGAATCCATACTCTTTGGTTCCTTCGGTAAAGTCACGTAGGGTATAAAATAAATCACGACGTTTCGGACGCGTGTGTTGCGCCTGTCACGAACCTGCGTATGTCCTGTAAACGCTGCGCTCCTGTATCTCGACGTTATTCTAAGCGATGCATCTCTTCCATACTGCTTTGTGCATGTTTCGCTTTCGTCCCGTGGTTTTTGTTTGCGAACGACATCGGCTTCTGAACCGTCTGGGGGCGTAACGCGCCCAGTGGAAAGCGATTACCGGAGCTGTTTGACATTTCGTAGAAAAAAAAACCTTGCGAAAGTTGGGCTCGGGATCTTGCGAAAGCTCAGCCCCCCGGGATTAAATACGTTGCGAGATTTGTTTATATTTTTTTTTAAAGCAAAATTTCACGCGTAATAAAGTTCGCCGTCCAATCACGTTCATTTAATGACAGTGCACGGCACCACCTTAATGCACGGCCCCATTGCAGTGGCCTCAGTGCCGCGGTGCTTCATTGATGTCCATGGGTTCACAAAAGGCAACTGCCACCTGTCCCGGACACTGCGCTCGCACCAGCTGCGCTGCGCGAGTGACCGTGAACCAGGGATCTGTCAACAGGTGCGAGGGTTCCAAAGAAAGCCCTCAGGATGAAACAAAAATAAAGTGTTTTTTTTTTCTTAACAAAGCCAGAGCAATGAAATAAACACTGAATGCTAATCAAATCCATAGGGGACACTGCACAGAATACGATGTGCAGGTGTGATCTTATAATTAGTACTTTATCCTTTCTCCTCTTGGCCTAAACCAACTCATGATGCCCATGTGCACAGGGTGGATTTTGTTTTCCTCCCTTCGCCCACCACATTGGTAGAGGTCCAAACCGAATGTCCTGAATGGTCACCAATAACTGCACAAATACCCCCCTGCCACACATCACGTAACATTTGGTGTTTCCGTTTCATTGGGTTAAATTACGAATGTGAGAATAATAATATACATGTCAGTTTTATTGCCATGCAAGGAATATTTCGATGCAGCAGGGCATGTACACAAAGTGGAGTGCATCAATAGAAAAAGATCGGGCGAAGGGATCTAGGATGTAGTTCGGTGACATCTTCTTCCGCGAGCCTTTCTCTAACACACACGGTGAAGCACCTCTCGGTGAGAGTTCATGAAAGGCGCATCGTCATTTGATGACACGAAAGCGTCAATTCGAACAGCATACAGAAACAAATGTTCATTTTTAAATTTAAGAGAAAATGAACGGAAAGACCTCAATGTGTTTTCAAATATTCCATCCGGTTTGAAAATGTAACGAACGTGCACGTGACCGATGTTTCACGACGCTCACATAAAATGTAAAGGTCTGAACCTGTCAATAAAATGCCAAACCGTGTAAAATTTTATTTTTAAAAGGGGGCTTGTTACATTGAACGAAGTTACACCGTTTTGTGAAATTTCTGCGTAAAATGCAATCCAAATTGAAAACAGAAAACTGTTGCCTCATTTTATGGTAATACGATTAATGCCCTATTATTTTACCCAGGAAAGCATCAGTGATCCTCCTGGTGGGGTGGGGGGCTATTTTGCTTTTAACGAGGGTTTGACGTAAGATTAATTTTCTTTGCAGTGCATTAGCCGTACGCCACGTGAACACAGCCACAGGATTATCATCAGCGAACGTTAATGAAATGCACCTGGGAGGTCTAACGGAGTGGGGTTTTTTAAATTATTTTTTTGGCGCAACACGCTGGTGCTATTGTTCACGCACCCACCGTGTTTTCGTCGGTACAGAAGAAAAATCATAATCGGAGAAGTCTTCAAAATCAGAGGGGATGTGATGCGCGAGAAGTATAAAGAAGGTATTTAATTTTTAACGATTCAAATAATTGCAATATAATGGTACACCGATGTTTTTTTTATTAAAATAATTTTTGAATAATGACCAGAATAAAAAAAAACGCTATAGACTTTTGTAAATCGGCTGCTGAATGAAGGTCGCCTCATGGCGATTTTTTGTTACCATACTTCACCATTTTGCCGTTGGCGAGGGGTTGGAGGATTGCGCGATGGTTGAGGATACAGGACCAGCTCTGACAGAACGTGCCACTGATGCTAGCCGTGGCCGATAATCGAAATCGGATCTCCCGGGTGCTTAGAGTTGTGCACTAGCCACTGTACCACGTCTACACCTCCCTTTCGCACCACCATGTGTCTTTTAAATCAAAGTATGCATCTGCAAAATAATTCAAATTGACAACCCCTTGACAATCCACCAATGCATTGTTGTTCATGGCGGGGGGAGGGTGGGGGGGGCTTGGCTATACTTCACCACGCTGGGCATTGAAGGTTGGTGCATAGGTGGTGACGGTGACGCCTGTGCCAGGCCAGGTGCACTTTGAGGCCACGTGAAGTGTAGATGGCTCGATGACAGGACCGGTCAAGATATCAAATGCCAAAGGGCAAAAAAACATACTCTTGTCACTCACTGAGTTTTGAATCTATTTTCAGATTATATCAATTATATTTGCGTGTTCTGCTTCTACAACATTGAGACCTGTCTCACGTCAGGTATGATAAGTCCATCTTTGCTAGTACTTTATTAAAAAATTTGAAAGCAGTCTCTGCGTATGCATTGCATGGTACGTCAAAGTACGTCACTTCAATGTACGGATATTCAAACGGTTGACGTTGTCGAGTAACAGCGACCACAGACAGGCGACGATGCAACGCAGCCCGTCGTTATTCCAAGGAGATAAGCGCACGGGCGACGTGCCACGGAACGAGCGAGCATTCGTGAAAAATCTCACGGCGAATAAAATCAGGAATACCACGGAAATATTTTTTTTTAAAATATACGTAAGGGTTGGAAGATGGGGGTGGTGTGCGTGTGGGGGGGGGGAAATGCTAAAAATGCCCCCTCGGCATTTCGTCGTTTTCACATTGATCTGGTTTTGATCTCTGTCCTCCGATGGGGCCGCTTCTCCCGAAATCGTCTTGGGCAGTCGAGAACCCCCGAGAGAGGCCTTAGAGAGTTGTGGATTGCCGGCCGGGCGGAGCCGACCGATGTTTCACACCACACCACACAACAAAAGATTGATGACACCGAACAAGCAGCACCGTAAATTGCAGCCGTTCCATGACGCAATCGCTTAGCGTGCAATCGCCACCATGGCAACGGCAGGACAGCTGACATTGGCAATATTTCCCGCCCCCCCCCCCCCCCTTTTATAATTTAGAAAAATAATGTTTCTTATTTATTGTAAAAAAAAAATCATGAGCGTTTCGCAGTCTCTAGCCACTGTGAATTGCATCTCCCTCCCCCCTCCTCTGTGAGACGAAATTGAGCAAAATCTACTTTAAAATCAATCGCCGGATGTACGTGGCGCTAATTTTAGCTCGGTCGTTTTACTTTGGGTGTAGGAGTGGAGGAGCGGGTGGTAAGGGGGGGCTCAGTCTTGATGCACATTGCGTTGTGACCCCACGAGTCGTGGTTTAATTCTTGGTCAGAGCTACCATCAGTGGCGAGTGATATCACAACCGGTCCTGCCTTCCCTCCCCCCATCAACCAAGCTGCACTGACCAGCGTGGTGAAGTATGGTAGAAAAAAATAACCATGACCAACATGACGTGAGAAAAGATTGGATTGAGAGTGGGTGGAATGTATTCATCTTATTTATAATTTTGCTTCGAGTGGAAGGAGTGGTGCAGTGCTTGGCAGTGAACGTGCTGATTCGTGGGGTTTCGTGCCAGGCATTACCCACCGCTAACATCAGCGGTAAGCAACGCCTCTTCCCTCCACCCCTCCCTCGCTCAACTGTGTCAGCCAGCGCTGACCAGGAGGGGTCAAACACGATTGATCGAATAGTGCCCACAGACTGGCACGGCGTGGGTGCAGGCCTTCATACAGCAGTGCATGCATTGACAGAGATCTGCAAACCGTTAACTGTCGAAAAATGTCACTTTCAGAGCAGCAAACCTACCTCGGCAAACCTACTTGGCGTGGCGAGGACCTTCGTCAGTGTAATACATAATTTATTTGTATTATCATTAACCATTGCTGTTATTGTCCCCCCCCCGCCCCCATACTCTTCCGTTGTTCCACTTCATCATTTGTTGAATTTATCTACCCATGTAACTTCTTCTGTAATTTCCCACGGTTGCCAATTGCCAGCTTCGGGTTGGACCTCTGTGAAAAGGAGCCTCAAAGCTCACAGGGTTATTCCAGTTTAGGTCAAAACTTTACATCTCACAGGCAGTGGATTGTGTATGGATGTCGCACTGTACGTCGCCAACCATGCTAATCAGAGGTGCGGGCAACAAACTAAACACAAAAAGCAGTTCTCAAGAAATGAGTTTTGCAATCGAGGTTTAAAGGTGCATAGCTCCTCCTAACATCGGAAGGAAGAGCGTTCCAGACGGCCGCAGAAGCGCATCTGAAAGCGGCGCGCGATGGGGTGCGGCTGCCGTCTTTGTTCGATGGTTCGCCAACAGCTGTTGCTGCTGCTGCGAGGATGACTGGAAAAAGCGCTGTAAATCGTCAAAGACTGTCGTGAATTTACATTTCACTTTCGCCGCAGCTTGGGAGAAGCGCGATTGGTAATGAACAGACACTGAGAAAACAGGCGGTGGCAGATGATGAGCCACTTTAGCACGCTGTGATAATGATCAACTCGTGACCCCCACGATGACAATCATTCACCCTTATTGTTTCATCTTGATTGGGGGGCTGTTTTTGTTGCTGCTGTTGTTGTTGTTGTTTGTCCTAATGGATAATAAACACCCAGGTCTCTCACTCAGAACAAACCTGACATTTTTTGCTCGACAAAAAGTTCAGCGGGCGGTTCGAACCTTGAAGGCGGCATGCAATCACGCGTGTTTTGGCTCAAGGCACAGGGGACGCACCAGCGCCAGCGGGAAATCGGAAAGTTGATCCAATGTGTGAGGTTTCCTTGTGTAACGGTTCACCTGCCAAGGTTGAGAGTACGGTGTTCCCTCGTTTTTCGCGAGGGATGCCCGTGAATAGCAAATTTCGTGGATGGTGATGATAAAACCTTTTTTTTTTAACGAACGACCTTTAATAAATACGTAAGTAAGCTATTAAATACATGTAAATTAGCATAACAACAAAAACATTGTTACAATTAACATAAAGTAAATTTAAATACATATGAAAGTATTAAATAATTGTGAATACATGAACTTACCTTAAATTATAATAATGCGTCACATCATCACTTCATCGCTTTAGCTCATCACTATCTCGCATCACATTCTCTCTCGTCACTTGACCTCATCACTTGTGCTCTCATCGCTCTCTCTCTCTCTAGAACTCTTTTGTGATACAGGCATTGTCGAGCTCCAGATGCGATTAGCGGAAATAAAAAATAGCGGAGAGCAAGTTTGTGAATAATCGCGGATAGCGAGTTTGTGAATAATCGCGGATAGCAAGCGAATACTGTTAACATAGGGTGTTTTGTCCGTCCATCTGACCATCCACAACTTTGTGGGTCTGGGAGCGGTGGGAGGAGGTAACGCTAGAGAAGATGAGCCACCGTGAGTGAGCCTGTAACGTAAAGTTGTGTTGCTTCATTAGGCACTTGTCCTAGAGACGACCGGGCAAATTGATCAGAGGGTTTGTCAACATATGGGAGATAAAATACCGGCACACATTTTTTTCCCCAAAAACCAGCGCTAAAAGACAAATGACTCCTCCTTCCCTTTCCTTACGACACCACCCCCATGACGTCATTACATGGCGCACCATCTCCTTGTGCGGCTTGAAACATAAAGCAATCAGCGCTAATTGAATACTTCCGAAGACAAACTAACTGCTCAAAGCGTGAAATATTATATTCGTTGAAAAAAAAATCACAAACTTTTTTTACTTATCTTCGTTTTCATATTTCACGCGCAAGGCACAACCAACCCCACTGTTGTTGTGAACGCCACTCTAAATGATCCGTACAACTTCATGCCCTCTACAGCAGGGATGTAACAGTGCATCGATTCATCAATTCCCTACTCTCAGGATACACGCAGTGAGACGGACGCGCAAGGAGCAATTACTCTCAACTTGCGTTTGGATATTTGGAAACTAACTAAATAAATAAACACACGCAACTGCAAAACGCAGCAATATAGTTACTTGCGTAAGTCAACCACGGCCACGGCAATCGTTCCCATGAAATTCGCTCATTGATATCACCACCCATGTCCAGTACTCGGTCTACCAGACACTGTTTCGTTTCATTCATCACACGGCATTCAACCACCACCACCACTGCAGGTCACAACAACACACTCACTCATCCACGCATCCACTCTCTCACTCACTCACCCAACCACTCACTCATTTAACCAGCACACTGCAGGTCAAAGCAACACACTCACTCATCCACTTTCTTTCTCTCTCTCTTACTCACACTCTCAACATACCCACTAAAATCACCCATCCACCGACTCACTCATCCGCTCACCTACACACTCACCCACCCACTCTTTATCTCTCAACTCACCCACTAAAATCACCCATCCACCGACTCACTCATCCGCTCACCTACACACTCACCCACCCACTCTCTCAACTCACCTATTAAAATCACCCATCCACCGCCTCACTCATCCGCTCACTTACCCACCCACTCTTTCTTTTACTCACACTCTCAACTCCCCACTCAAATCACCCACCCACTGACTCATTCATCCGCTCACTTACACACTCACCCACTCAATCACTCACTCACTCATCTAACCACCACACCGCAGGTCACCTCCCTTCCCTTTCTGCTTCTATCCTCGCACTGCTCCCACTTTGGAATTCGCTCCCTTCATCTATTTTTTCCGAGCTTAATTCAAGAAACGCACTAACTCGTCTATCTACAAATTCGACGGTACCGTTTGTTGCTGGCCAGCTGATGTGTTGGTCCCTTGAACCTGTGCTCAACAGCTCTTGCAAAAAAACACAATGTGGATACAAAAAATGATGAATCAAAGATGCAAACAAAGAAGAGCCATCAATTGAGCGCTGAAGTGCATATCGCCAGGCATGGCTTTAGATCACAAAGGTGAACGCTGACAAGGGAAATTAAATAAAACCTCAAAAGTACACCATTATTCACGGAGATATGCCTATTTAGTATTACACTCCCAGACACAACAAAGGAGGAGCACACGAATCGGGGGGGGGGGGGTGCAAACACAAATACGGGGACTCCTCTACTTACGAAGAAGTGAGGTTGCAGAGGTCTGCTCGTAAGTCGATTTGTTCGTAAGTCCAACTTTACTCCTGTCGATTCCAAACACGTACGGCGTGTCCACTAAACAGGGGGCATGGCTTTAAAAGTTGTATAATCTCCTGTAAATGCCACTGGTTCTTCATCTTCTGCAGATGCAGATGCCACCACCGCCATCTATTGACGCGGCGTTTGAACTTACGTCTCTCGGTCCGACCAGGTAACCGGACATTCGCACAGGTTTGCTTCGTATCTCTGAAAGTGCGTAAGTCGAATGTCCGCAAGTGGAGGGGTCCCTGTAAGGGGGGCATCCCATTGGTCGCGAAGGAACGTGGCCTTGGGTAAGGCCACATCGGAGAGGACAAACCGCCATGGGATTCAAAGCAATGACACACCAGCCCATGTGTGCGCTGGCGAGATGGACTGTGACACAAGTAGGATTGAGGGTGATGGCGTGCGGGAGGCTTTCGCGCAGCAGTGGATAGATTTTGGCTCGTGCTCACGTGTTGACGTAACCACTTGAGGGCGGCCGCATTCGTCCGCGATCGAAGGAGGGGACACGAAACATAAAGTAACCGATCCTTGAATTGAATTGTGACCCTGCATTGTGACAACATAGTAACGAGGGGAGCGACCCATCACACGACCAATCTATTCCGTAGTCTCACCTACCCACCAGGTAGGAGTGAGGCGGGAGGTGGGGGAGGGGGGGCACAGCGATTGGCACACTCGGCTATAAACCCGGTGTCCTTTGATTCCGGCCACGGCTAACGATTGGCCAGCGAGTGCAAACGAAAGGTCAAAGGGTAACACGCCGTCGTGACGGCAGGGGACCACGTAGGTTACCCAAAACGATGGGCGTTTCTATGAAACGGCAGGCGCACTAATGCAAGGACGCTAGGCTACAACAACATCGTCTGCCAGGGTCAACGATCGTCAGTGTTTACCAAAATATTGGAATAGCATCGCGAGCGTCGGTTATTTCAGTCGTTGATCAGTGGCACACAAGACACGGGCAACCAACAGCAAACAGCTCAACACCTTCGTCAATAGCTCCGTGACTCTAAAAGAAGTGCAGGGTGCTTCAAAATAAATGTTTTACACCGCAAGAGAAGCGCCTCCGGGCTCTGGAGACCACCTGGAGAAGGTTCCAGGCAACGCGTTGACAACGATGGCGAACAAATGGAGACTCTTTGACTTTTTGAAGCTATTAACATCCATTTTCTATCTCGTCACAGTGTATTATCCGTTATTTCGCCATTAAAAACGATAGTCCCATATAAGTGTTAAAAAAAATGTTTTGAAGCACCCTGTATATCATCGGCGACACTGCCGAATATATATTGTCCGCAGCAGCCTGCATACTAAAACGAATCCTATGGAATGCGAATTCTGCGCGGGACACTGTGGACAGCGCCTTCTTCAGATGGCCCGTCAGACATTATTGACATGTCACTCTCGTTTTGGCCTTACGCACGGCGGCACCGCCAACTCCCTAACACGGTCCGAGCAAAGCTCATCGCCAGGCGACGATCGCGTGGACACAAAGAGCCATCGCGCGCGCGACCACCACAACTGCCGGCCCACGTGCCCCCACAACAACTGCCAGCCCACGTGCCCCCACAACAACTGCCGGCCCACGTGCCCCCACAACAACTGCCAGCCCACGCGCCCCCACAACAACTGCCAGCCCACGTGCCCCCACAACAACTGTCGGCCCACGTGCCCCCACAACAACTGCCAGCCCACGTGCCCCCACAACAACTGCCAGCCCACGTGCCCCCACAACAACTTACAGCCCACGTGCCCCCACAACAACTGCCGGCCCACGTGCCCCCACAACAACTGTCCGCCCACGCGCCCCCACAACAACTGTCGGCCCACGCGCCCCCACAACAACTGCCGGCCCACGCGCCCCCACAACAACTATCGGCCCACGCGCCCCCACCACAACTGTCGGCCCACGCGCCCCCACCACAACTTCCGGCCCACGCGCGCGCGCAACGGCGCGGCGCAGCGGGCAACACTTTTCACGCGGCGACCGCGAGTACCCACCCATTGATGTCACCTGCAACAGTGTCTTTAAAATATTAAAATAGTGGTCATGAATATAGTAATGTGGACAAAGCGTGCACTGTGTGTGTCTTGTGAAACATGTTGTGCTTCCCTGGATTGTAATGCGGAGGTTGAATTAGATATGTCTATAAAATGCGCGTCTCGACGTTGGCTTATATCAATGAGTGCACATTAATGCGTACGCATGGACATTCACGGGCTACGCGTACAGCCACCTTTGTCCATCTGCTGGACGAGGGCCTCCCTATCACCCGTGTTGGTCATGGAGCCCTGTTCGACCATATTTCACCATTCTGGCCATTGCGGTATGGCGAAAGTGAGTAACACCACGTGGTCCTGCGTAAGACTTTGGATGACTAGAAGTGCAGTACAACATGGATGTTGCTGCACTGCCCTCTGCTAACAACATAGTCCCGCTGCATTTTAGCTGTCTTATCCACCGTTGTTCACCCGTCCGAGCATTATCCAGGTTCATGTTTTCCCCTACTTAGCTTGCGATATCTTATTAGACCGGGGGCATGCTGGGTGATTTGGTTATTTTCCCTCCTATATCTATGCAAGGCAATAGAGGATATACAGCACATTATAATGAATAATACAGTACTTTAATGTTCAAAACACACACACGGAATGCTTAATGCCATTGCATTATCGCTTGATTTAATCTAACGTGTGTGGATATTGTTTGAGTGTCTGCCATTGCGGTATTGGCTTTGTGCTCAACAAAATATATCTAACAAAACAATATAGAAATAAAGGCGGAATAGACACCCTTTTATCTTCTCTCTAATCGGCTGGAATCAACATTTTGATCAAAAGATCGTCGTTTGAAAACATATATAACAGCCTGTAGAAAATGTTAACATATTCCATTTTTAAAAAATTCATTTAAAATAATTTCCTCGTTGTTTGAAAAGCTCATGACTAGGAATGCAACAACGATTCTCTTAATCAATTTAACACCGATTCTCTCATCTCACAACACAGTTGTGTTTGTGTTTCTTACACGCCGTACGTAATGGGTTCACGCGACCTCTGGCGCAGCCACTAGAGGCCGCTACGCTCGCCACGTGCACGGAGCGTTTGCCAAATCCACAGCTGTATGAGGTCCTCAACGCACTCCGTATAGGCCATGAGGAGGTAAGTGTATATTCAAGGAGATTACCTGGACAAGAGAGGATTGTTCCTGCACTGCCCGCTACTGCACACAATGCCGACTCCACCTGTGTGTGTGCTTTGTTGATCTTCCATCCGAGCACTTGCCAGGCTCAACTTTGCTCAGCTTTGGAGGTCCATTAGGACGAGGCGAAAATTGGTCGTACTGTAACATTCACCGCAACGTGTCAATAAATGAACACTCTTATTTCACATCGTGACAATTTATCAAATCGCTGGCAGAGATGGGGGGGGGGGGCTGTATGATTGGTAATGTCGCTATTTTTACACGTAGAAGCACGTTCAGTTTGATGTGCATACGGTAGTTTATAATATCCTGCGTACAAATAGAATCAACCGAATTAGAGCGCGTGGTCGTTATGGGGTGGAGGGGTGGTGGAGTGGTGGTGCAGGTTCGAGAAGCGTACACCGAGTTACGGAGCGAGAATTCAATTCCCGGTTACGGGCAACCTTCAGTGGCAAGTGATGCCTGAACCGGTCCTGGGTCACCCTCGTGGTAAAGTGCCTTCAAGTACCTTCAAACAATCCCCGCAACTGACACGGTATGGGGAGGCTTTTCTCAAAGGGCTGATTGACAGTAGGGTGGCCAACCTCTTAGGGTACCAACAAAATGTGGACTAAGGGTAAGGATATTAACTCACGGTACTGAAAGGAGGACAACTGCGTACGTATTTGTTGTGAACGCATTGTGTCGACTGGCGTGCAACTGTTGCGCAGCTGACAAAGCCAGGACATTTAACGTCCCAGGACAGCTGTCTCATAAGAGCACTGATCCTGGGAAAGTCGGGACGGATGGCAACCGTAATTGACAAAGGGAGGCCGTAAAATTATATTCATCGTGTTTCCTTTTTTACGAGTGTTACCATGCACAGCCAGCTATATAACGTGGAGTTAGAGTACACGCCTCCGAACGTTGGAATATAACAGTTCCAAAGTCCATCGATTGTATAAATTAATATAAACAGAACATCGGTGGTGGTGGCGGCAAAGGAGGCTTTCACTGTGTGTGTTTATGATATCGGTCACGAGGCACCTTATTACTTCGCCTGCGCCTTTATAACCTTTGGGAAATGTTGAGTTGCCACGCGACTCACTGGCGGGGTCGTTAGATCAGTGGTTCTTGACCTTCACTGATTCCTCAATCGTTAACAATTTTTTAGAATGTTAATAAATAATAATGAAAAAATCGGGCATGTCTCGCACCCCCAGAAAGGGCATCACCCTCTGGGAGGTGCCGGACATTCACCACGACTAAGTGACGGCGACGTCACCACAGCGCCTGTGCCAGGCCAAGTGCACTCCGAGGCCACGTGAATTGATTCTTGAAGGCACGCACGACAGGAGGTGGTCACGGGGACAGACCCACGTGACATGCATGGGTTGACCGACCGAGATGACCGGCAGGTGCAACCAGCTGTGCCGCCCTTACTGTGGCAGATGGCAAGCACACACCGACAACAAAGACAAATATTCCCCGTGTAGCCTTAACGGACTGTTGAGGCAAGTGCTGTTAGCATCTATGAAGGCCGGAACGGCACACGAGGGGGTGGGTGGCCAACACCACGCCCGGCCGCCTTTGTCTCCCTAGTGGCGATGTTTACACACCACACCAGGTGCTCATTTGAAGCGGAGTCTACATGGGGGAGGCCCAGGACCGGTTCAGATAATCGTCACTGGTGGTGTTGGCCGTGAGCGGGAATCGATCCCGGGTCGCCGGGTTCACAGCGCAGCGTAGCGCTAACCGCGACACTACCGCTCCCCACTCCGACACACGCACACACACGGTCAACAACACGTACAACCCCATCAGCACACGTGTCATCTATTCACACAGTGATTGTAGCAGGAACTTGAGGACGACAGAAGGGACTATGGGGAGGAGGAGGAGGAGGAAGGGGCGGGGGGTCACAAAGCCAGCAACTGAGCTCTCGAATTCAATGTACAGCAGATGGTTAGGACCCAGACGTGTTTTTGTTTAATCAAGCAGAGGGTTTAGGAACTCGTGCCAACGAGATGATGGGGAGTTCCAAAGTTCAGTAGCTTGAGGAAAGAGAAGGAGGAAGACAAGTGAGGAGATTTGTCAAATGTACCCATTCCATGATCATCAAGATGAAATGTATGCTGAACTTCTTTCCCACCGTACGTAGCCAACCGTGCTGAAATCGGAGGTGTGGGAAACGTGTTAGCGACAACACCTGACGTGCTGTGAAGAAGGGCCATTGCCAGAAACGTCGCCAATTTTTATTTTATTTAAGCCGCAGTGTCATTGTTAACAGCGCTTGTGCGCTGCTGCCAGGGGCATGGGCAGTATCACCACCAGACATCAAGTAAATAACAACATCAAGTAAATAACAACATCAAGTTAAACACAACATCAGACTCGATTCCCGCTCGGCCCCGCCACCCTCCACGCACCCCGGGGTTGCTTCAGGAGGGAGCCCGTGTGGAGGAGAAGGTGGCGCTCGCGAGGTGTGTAGTAAACGTCGCATACTGGGGAGAGACAAAGGCGGCCGGGCGTGGCGCTGACCACCCCCCCCCCCCCCTCGTGTGCACACAGTGCGGGCCTTCATAGGTGCGACTCGCTCAAAGCACCTGCCCCAACTGTCTGTTCAAGGCTACGGGGCGCGGGTTGGGTGGATGGGGAGATCTTTGATTTTTGCTGTGGGTATAGGGTGGACAATTCTGCACGGCTCATGGTCCCCCTTATTGCCCCGGGGTGCAGTGCCGGATTATACGAGTAGCAAAAGTAGCAGCTACATATGTAGCAGCTACATATGTAGCAGCTACATATGTACATATGTAGCTGCTACATATGTACATATGTAGCTGCTACATATGTAGCAGCTACACAGCTACATATGTACATATGTAGCTGCTACATATGTGGCAGCTACATATGTACATATGTAGCTGCCACATATGTAGCAGCCACATATGTAGCAGCTACACATGCTACGGGCCCCGCACTTTCAAGGGCCCCGCGCTAAATGCTTTCAAGCTATCAATTCCGGTTCAGTGATTCTGCACTTGCTCTATTACTATAGTACTTTACCGCCTTCAACTTTTATGAACGACTGAGTGTTCAAGGTTAGCGATTTGTCGTATTATCTGGCTGTATAGCAAATGAAAAAATACAATTACTTTACTATGCAAGTTAAAATTAGTGTTTCAATATGTACGTGTTTTTTTTTAGGGCCTCTTTATAACATATTGCTACAGGCCCCGCACTAGCTTAATCCGGCACTGCCGGGGTGGGGTGTTAGTTTAGGACTGCACGTCTCAGGGAGGTTGGGATGAATCTACAGTTGCTCTGTGTGTTTCTCCCCCCTCTCCTCTCTTTGCAGAGGTCATATTCAAAACGTTTAAATAAATAAACTCGCCCGTCTAACACGTTTTCTATAATGCCATTTACCCGAAACGACCTGACATTATTCACAATGTCCCCTTATCTGTAATGGGGTTTTCAAAAAAAATGTGGGTTGGGTGGATTTGGGGGGGGGGGGTAACTCAGCTTATGGTTCATACTGTGACATGTGACATTCATGTCATCACTGTGTTGTAATGAAACATTTTAATGGGCACGCCCTTGTCGGAATCACTCTAAATGGAACAATGCATATCAGCTGTGTCAGCTAGTTCCGCGTGTGTTGCATGCTGTGAAAAGCTACACGTGCACTGAAAATACGGGTCGTCTGTAAGAATATACATTTGTAGTGGAGTAGGAAGGTGTGCTGGGGAAACTGCCCGAGTGTATTGATCACACGGACAGTGTGGGGTTTATCTGGGGTCAGCCTGAGGAGACGGCGGAAACAGTGGGGTCGTATTCTTAGTTCTTTCGGTAAAGTCACGTTGTTGGTTCCCTTCAACGTGACTTTACCTAAAGAACTAAGAATATGAATTACTGCAGTCACGAAAGCTTTAAATCAAAATTCAGTGGGGTCGTGTTAGGACAGCCAGGTGAAGAGGCTGGGGTGATGAGGTAACGGTCGGGCCAATTAAGCCAGAAGGGCTGTGATTGGTTGGTGCTGTTGCTGGGGCCGAGGAGGCGTCGAGGTGTCTGGAAAAAGGGAGGCGGTTGAAGACGCGAGGCGTGCGGAGGCACGCGGACCAATTAATTAGCGATAATGAGAATGGGGATAAATTTGGGGGGAGACAGAGAGAGAGAGGGAGATTGGAGTTGGGAGCTGTGCGGTGAAGACGTGGAGTTCGGAAACAGAGTTTAGAAGAGAGTTGGAGCATGGTGATAGCGAAGCCGAAGCAAGACAAAGCAGTTAGCAGTGGAGTGAGCATAGTGATAACGAAGCTACAGCAAGACGAAGCAGTTAGCAGTGGAGTGAGCATAGTGATAGCGAAGCCGAAGCAAGACGAAGCAGTTGGCAGTGGAGTGAGCATAGTGATAGCGAAGCTGAAGAAGACGGAGCAGTTAGCAGCGGAGAGAGCATAGTGATAGCGAAGACGAAGCAGTTAGCAGTGGAGAGAGCGTATTAATAGAGGAGCTGGAGACGAGGTGTGTGGAGACAGAGAAGTGAGATTGGGTTTCGCTGTGTGCGACGACGCTGTATAGCTGAGGAGGATAGCCAGCAGTGGAGAGAGCGTAGGAATAGAAGAGTTGAAGACGTGTGTGTGTGCGGAGCAAAGCGACGTGATACTGGGAACCAAGGTGGTGAGAGAGACGGGCGAAGCACGGCGAGCGAGCTGCGGTGTCCAGGATACGGTGGAGTGTGGAGGACGTGTTTTAAACGATGAAAATAAAGATGTGGTTGAAGAAACACAAGTTGTTCGTGTAAAGTTCAACCACTACACATTTACAAACTCAAAACTACAATCTTATGGGTTCTTTCGGTAAAGTTACGTAGAATGGAGATAAAATAATAATAGAATAAAATTCTCACGACGTTTCGGCCACAACACAAGTAGCCTTCCTCAGGTGAAGAAACAGGACTGTCTGGAAGACAGCGCTTGAGTGAACCCTGCCAAGTATGGCAGCGTCTTTTAAGCTGTGGGATTATCATGCTAATCCCACAGTTACATGCTAATTTATATGTAAACTCCTCTCCCCCCTCCTCCGTTCCCACACCAACATCATGCTAATCCCCCAGTTACATGCTAATTTATGTCAACTCCTTTGTCAAGGCGCTCTGTTCCTCCCACACAGCTTAAAAGACGCTGCCATAATTGGTAGGGTTCACTCAAGCGCAGTTTTCCAGACAGTCCTGTTTCTTCACCTGAAGAAGGCTACTTGTGTTGTGGCCGAAACGTCGTGAGAATTTTATTCTGTTATTATTTTTATTATTTTATCTCCATTCTACGTGACTTTACCAAAAGAACCCAAAAGATGAATCCCTGCAGTAACGAAAGCTTTAAATCGAAATTCAAAACTACAATTTTTGGACCAAATTAACCCAGAAATCGCCTATGTCTGTCAAATCTCAAGAAGTCTGTGCTGAATTTTTAGCCTGGACAGTGGCTTTGGATGGTTGATCACTGTGGATAGAACAATTTACACGCGCTGAAATTTCATCATAATGTAGGCGTGCCGTGTACCTTATCTTCATTTCAAAACGTTGCAACCCGTGCACGTGACATGCGTCGCATCCACACGTGCAAAAGCGTCCCAGTCGACGCACACAGGATGGCAATGACGCACCCGGCAGACACAAAACACGCGATGAGAAGGGTGTGAATGTAAGAAGAGAAGTTTTTGTATTTTTTTGCCGAGTTTCACCGTCGTCTGTTTTCGCGTCGCTGACGCTGATGTGGGGAGTAGCGGCTAAAATTTAAACACCGAGGCGCCTGTGCCATATACAATTGCGTCAGGAGTAGCGGAGTGGTCAATCGTCGCCGCTGTGATGATTCCGCCGCCGCCGCCACCGCCGCCTCTTCCTCCTTCCGATTTATGAATGGGGCATTGAGTCACGGTGGCTCGAAGATGTTAACTACCTCGCCTGGTATACAGGCGGGGTCATGGGTTCGATCCCGACCCTAACGACGTACGTATATTTGGAATTTGCGTGTCCCTCTCTGTCCCTGTGGTCACGTGGATTTTTCTCCGCTTCCATCCGGGTTTCCCCTCCACATTTAGAATCGAATCAATGACACGGTAAAATAAATAAAATAGTTTTTCACCCGACGACCCGAGATCAATTCCTGGCCATCATTGTCGACCAATATCTAAACCGATCCTGGGCACCCCTCTTCACCAAGCGGGCACTGACTACCGTGGTGAAGTATGGTCAAATAACCCTTACGACCGACACAGAATGGAGAGCTCTTCGGCAGCGGATTAACAAAGGGGCTGTGAATTCCCTTGCATACATTCATGTCACTAATAATTTACAGCCCTCTTATCAATCCACTGCTGGATGATGGCTTTCCGATGCCACGTTAGTTGCAGGGGCGTTATTTGACCACACGTCGGTGAAGGGGCCTTACCTGGTGAAAAAAAAAATCGTAAGCTTTTATAGATTTAATCGAGTCGTCGTTGTGCGTGTTCCACGGTTCTGTTGTGGGTGGTGACCACAGTTTGTGCACACCGAGTTTTGATGTCGAACTGCGCGCACGCGCTCGCTCGCTCTCTCTCTCTCACGTTTTGACACCGCAAGCGAGGGTTGCCACCTCTGAAAGGGGAAAAAAATACCCAGAACGTATCATGAGGGAACGTAAAAATGTCTCAATTTTGGAAGAGGGGGTGGGAAGCAATATGTAAATGCAAAAAAAAAACAGGGCTTTTAATGGTCTGGGAGAACTTACAGATTTCCCAGGACAGCGGCTACCCCAAAAATAGGACGATCTTGGGGAAAATCAGGACAGGTTGGCGACCCTGCCATGAGCAAGCACAAATTAAACCCAAAGTGTTGTTGTGCACGTTTGTCCCCAGCTGAGCAAATTTGTGTTACTGAGTGAGGTTGTTTTGTTTCCACGTGCACTTGCATGTCTTGTCAAACGTTGCATATGAAATGTAATTTACGGACCCATTTTTACCCTTGTTGGTGGTACACAGCTACAGTTCCCT
The DNA here is from genome assembly GCF_048934315.1 of Petromyzon marinus. Lineage (NCBI taxonomy): Eukaryota > Metazoa > Chordata > Hyperoartia > Petromyzontiformes > Petromyzontidae > Petromyzon > Petromyzon marinus. The sequence goes on from NC_133685.1 coordinate 4,282,536, forward strand.
ATAGGCCACAATCCTCAACCTATAACGTTGACCTTCACATGCAATGTTGCCAAAGTCACTGAATGTGCCGATAATTAAGATAGCATCTGATTGATGTGACCCAGTGGCTAAGAGGTCAAATCGCTAAGCTGGTACCGCTGAGAACCGAGGTTCGATTCCGAGGTTCAGATGCGCATGATTAAACAGGTGTTCTCAAGCGTGGTGAGCTGATGGTCGCAGGTTTGGTTACAAATGCCCTCACGAAAAACAAATCATCACGTTAAGTTTAGATCTGAAACAAATTCCATTTCTGAGAGTGAAAACTATTGGTTTGTCGCTCATGTGTTGCATATTGGTCTCAATGGCAAGACAGGTGGGAAAAATGTAGACATCTGCCAAATGTATGTATGTTGAATGTATTTCGCACCGTACATAGCCCACCGTGCTAATCGGAGGTGCGGGAAATAGATCAGAGGTCACTTTATAAAAGCATCTCGGAGGTAGCCCTGTGATATCCACTTCCACGGGCCGTTCCGTAACAGGAAGGGTTGCACTGCTCTGCGAGAGATCCAAATGCAATCTTTGTCTTGTGACGTGACGCTGATCGCACAATCTGGAGACAATTATGGAAACAATATATGACTTTCATTTTTTGTTGTTCTAAGTGTGTTACGAGACAGAGTATCCATTCCAGACAATTGCAGAGTCGTGCATTATGCTGTGTGCTGGAGAACGGCCCGTGGAAGGTGATTTCACAGAGCTACTTATGAGATAATTTCAAGTGACGTTTTCAACCCACACTTGGGGACACTGCACTATCCAACAAGCCTTGCCACAGACGCGTTCATTTCGCGGCACGGCAGTCAAGCTGACATTTTTCAATTATCCTCAAGAGCTGGAATTTTTGTTTTGCTAAATTAAGTGCAAGCACAAATGTAATACGCTGGGCTTCATTAAATTTTTTGTCCGCAGTCACGGGCGACCGGGCTCAGACCGTCAAAACTCACTGCACCCTGAACGTGATCACGGGTGTGGCTTTAACGCCGGATTGGAAGCCATTATCCGGCGAGATGAGCGCTCCTGACTTGCGAGCCGCTCCACGTGGCAATGTTTCACAGGGTGAAAACCGACGTCTCAGAGTGTGGGCCCACGGCTGGATTAACCCATTGGGCTAATAGGGCCTTTAGTAATCTCGAATTCCGACCCTGGGTGCACCCCCCTCTCAACAGAGCCTCCACTCTGACTCGTGAAGGCAAAGGAGCAGCCCTGCGATCGCTGGCTCACGCCACTGCTGGCAGAAGAACCCTCGCTAAAAATCGAGCCTCTCAAGCAGCATTTCCCGTCATTCGGTGGGGTGAAGTTTAAGAAACCGCAAAAGCTCATCCGACAATGTCTGACCGGCCCATTCTGACGATCAAGCCATTGGTAAAATAATCTCAATTGCCCCACGCTGTGATGTTACAGCAAAAGAAAAATGTATTTTTGCTGTGTATTGCGTGGCCTCCATAAACGCGTGCAAACTTTGTACGCGCTCTCAAAGGTTCCCCGCAAGGCCAATGCACCATCAGGATCTGGCACATTCATCAAACAGCAGCTCGACTGTTGTGAAAGACAGTATTTCATCGATTATTTCCTGTTGAGTTTGTTCTTTGTTTAAATTCACAATGTGCATGTATGTGTTTCGGGTTGCGATGGCAGACGTTTTGCTTTCAAGGTAATGGGACCTTCTTCAGGGAAACGTGGTTTGAAATTGACATTTAATGATGATGATGATGGGATCATCATCAAATCACAAAGCGCTTGCCACAAATGAACCACAATACCTTGATGATCTCGTAAAGGAGCATAAACCACCATCACGCAAACTCCGCGCATCCTCGCAGCAGCGGCAGCTTTTGGCTGCTAACCGTCGAACAAAGGCGGTGGTCACCGCATCGCGCACTTTAAGATGCACTTCTGCGGCCGTCTGGAACGCTCTTCTTTCCGATATGAAGGAGAACCACTGGAGCTATGCACCTTAAAATCTAAATTGAAAACGCATTTCTTTCGAACTGCTTTTTTGTGTTTAGTTTGTTGTCTTTCCCCCGCACAATCCGATTAGCGCGGTTGGCTAAGTGCGGTGTGAAACAAGTTCAACACACGTACATATAATGATGATGAAGTGCATTTTTCAAAATCAGTTTTCAGCAGAGGTGGATTAAGACACCTCCCAGGGGGGAGTGGTGGCGGTCCCGACATTCCAAGTTGTGTATATAATGCCCTACATAAAATAATCATTAAGCGTATAATTTTCTCTGGGGAATATCAATCACGTACCAATTATTGGGGGTCTTAGGGGTTGAGTTAAGCACAACCGGACGTGGCGCTGGTCATTTGTAGCTTCTATTTCCGGACTAGGAAACATATGTTCGCGTTCAGCGGCGTTGTTGTCGTCTCTCGATGAACGACGCGGCGAAGTTTAATTTAATAAACAGGCTCGATGGCCCGCGCTGAATGGATGCTTGGCACGACACGAGGAAGCCCAGCACAGAATTTGAGCAAATATTTAGCGAGAGCCATTTATTTGAAGGTGCTCACAACCGAGGTATAAATTATTGAGCACAGTGTGCGTGTGTTTGTACTTAGTACATTTGATTGATTAAATTCACAGCATCCATAGAAATACTGTAAAAGGAGGTAAAAGCGCAGCCCTCCAAGTGCTCGCTCACACCACTGCTGGTGGGAGGGCCTCCACTAGAGGGAGCTCGAGAGAGCCCTTCTCGAGGGTATTTGCCCTCCGCTTCCACGCTGACCAGAGGTCTTGGAAGAGGTAGGAGTACCCACACTTTATCCCATCACAGGCAACCGCCGATCGACTCGCTGCGATGGTGTGCCCATTTATGAGGATCAGAGATTTTCGAGGTCGGGGGCACTGGGGGCAGAAGGTTACAGCAACAAACAATACAACAACCGATAGGAGGGCAGACTACAGGTCAGATAAGGAAGCATTTGTGCTGCTGAATGGACAGAGGTGGCGGGGCGGGGGAGAGATGGTTGGGATTTAAGAACCTTGCACGGATGTTTCAACTGCTGCGCCGTAAGATAGAATCAAAGCGGTGAGCTTTGGATTGGAAATCCAGCGTGGTAACCAGAGGAAACTGTGCTTTGAATTAATTACACGGTATACCGTCTATTTGAAGGTGACCGACTAAACCAGAGCATACGTCGAATGAAACTCACGTCGTTACTGTGATGATTTAAACAAAAAAAAACACGTGTTCTTCCCATGTTCATTAGAGATACGGAATCATTATTATTCATGTTGCGAGGCTGCGTCATTGCTTGCAAGGGAACGCTTCGTGTAAGTTGTCAGAAGGAAACGAGGAGCGGTGCTCATCAGCTGTGGCGGAAGGTGTGAATTATATCACCGTTAATAAACACACTGGGGGAAGGGTGGCCGAGTGATTAGCGCACTGCGCTATGATTAGCAACGCAGGCACGGGTGGCGGTATGGTACGGTACGAAATGATGACACGTTACGGGGATATTTTGGTACAATATTACGGTACAATATTTTTTTTACATCACGTACGGTACGAAAATACGGTATATATATATTTTTTCGTGCCCTTTTCGTACCAACTGCAGGAGATGAATTAATTGGAAGCGAAGCTTTATTCATTCCTGATCATCATTCTACTCTCTTGTCTTCAAAGGCGGCGAGAATAATTTTAACACATCTGTTGTAAAAAAAAAAACTTAAACGGCAGGCAAGATTAATTTGTCTTACTGCCACTCACTTCCTATTGAAAACGGATGATAATGTTAAGTGTTTTAAATCAATATTTCGAATATGCGATTTTGGATTAAAAATTTTCGTCAATTCGAGTTAAAAAAACAAACAAACAAACAAACGTTTTACATAATTTTTTCTATTACAAAGGAAGGAGCTTTCTATAAAAAAATATAAGCAAAACAAAATAGCGTACTGGAAGCTTGCTTGTCAACGATCCCTTATTTCCATAAGATTTGTTTTCTCTTAGACACGACAAAAGGTACGAAATAACGATACGATATTTTTTTCGTTTACGAAATACGGACAAAAAAATATTATACCGTACCGTACTGCCACCCTTGCACACAGCACTATGACCCTGACCACCTGAGTTCGACTCCTAGCCACGGTGGTGAGCTTATTCTCGATATCGGAACCAGACGCTGCACGTGGGACAGACAGCATTGACACAAGCCACGGTTGAGACAGACTACAAATGACAAAGTGCAGAAGGACAAGAAATGGCAACAGGCAGTGCAGATGGAACGCACATTTAAACGAGACCGGCAATTGCAGACGGTACGTATGAAACATATGGTATGAGCAAGATAGCACAAACAATGCAAAAAGTAATTGGTTTCCTGAAATAAAATTGTGCCCCCCCCCAAAATAAATTACGAAAACTCATCATATTGGAAAGTTAGAGGGATAAGGGCAGGGTGAATTATTATGCGTACAGTATAGCAATTACTCTGACGTGGTAAACACAACTGTTCAGGGATGTGAAAGCTGTGTTAAAGATACAAATATAACATTAATCAGTTCCCGGGTGTTTATTTTTTTTTTACCCCCATTTAGGGATGAAGGTGCACACATTTACGTAACTGGACACGTGGATCAGAGAACAATCGCAAATTAGAGACGTCCAATTTGGCTGTCAACGAAGGGAGCATGTACTGGGAGCATTTCGTTACCGGAGAAGCTGTTGGCACGTGGAGCGAAACGTTGGACATCGTGCCGAACGAAAATGCATCGGAGAGCTATAACAGCACAACGCGGTGGGACGCCGCGGTGGCTAGGAGATGTTAACTCCCTCGCCTGGTATGCAGGAGGTCGTGGGTTCGATCCCGACCCTGACGCCTGCTGCTGCTGCTGTATATTTGGAGTTTGCGTGTCTCTCTCTTATCATCATCATCACGGTGGCTAGGAGATGTTAACTCCTCGCCTGGTATGCAGAAGGTCGTGGGTTTGATCCCGGCCCTGACGCCTGCTGCTGCTGCTGTATATTTGGAGTTTGCGTGTCTCTCTCTCATCATCACGGTGGCTAGGAGATGTTAACTCCCTCGCCTGGTATGCAGGAGGTCGTAGGTTCGATCCCGACCCTGACGCCTGCTGCTGCTGCTGTATATTTGGAGCGTGTGTGTCTCTCTCTCTCCCGTGGTCGCGTGGAGTTTTTTTTCTCTCCGGGTCCTCCGATTTTTCCCTCCACATTTAGAATCATCATCGCGCGATTCGATCATTTGGCCGCTTTCAATTTCCACGCGATGTAAAGCCACTTCGTTGAGCTATCATTTGTGACAGCCAGATCGCTTCCGACAAAGAGCTGCGATAGCTCTGTGGGGCCTTAACTGCAGGTAGTAAAAAATAAAACGTGTATTTTTGTTACATCTGCGAGAGAAAAAAAAAACGATTCATCAGAAGCAGTCGTTGGCTTCGTGTTGTTCTCCCTGCCGAACCATCCGCACCTCCGGCCCACTCACTGCTGCTGTACGACGCACACGTCCGGCTAAAGGTTGGGGGGGGGGGGTAACCGCTGCTTATGTTATCCTACGTAGCTTTACATAGCGGCCTTCTTCCAACGCGCTTTTTGCGACAATGGTGGTGTGGCAGTGGTTGAAATAAAGAGTGGGGTTATTATATTCTTGGTTCTTTCGGTAAAGTCACGTAGAAGGGAAACAATAAAATAATACAAATATAAAACAAAACAGTATTTTAAAATAATACAAATATAAAACAAAACAGTATTTTATTGTTTCCCTTCTACGTGACTTTACCGAAAGAACCAAGAATATGAATCCCTGCAGTCACGAAAGCTTTAAATCAAAATTTAGTTGGGTTATTGTGACGAGAGAATGGGTGGCAGGGAGTGGTTAAGGAGGGGGCTTTGTGGAAGGTCTGGCCATAGCTTGGGCTGGGGGCAGGGAGTGGCAGGAGAAGGGGACGGAGCTCCCAGCAGCTGGGTGTCGATTTCTTTTAACCCCCCTCTTCACTGATTCCCTGTGGTCACCTCCTCGTCCCTCCTCTTTACCACCCGTTGCCGTGGTCATTGTCCCCATGAACTTCACGCTGACAACGGCTCCCGCCAGCTCAGAGGAAGCTCCTTTCTACCACTATGGGTTTGTCGCTCCTCGCGTCCGCCGCGTTCAACCACCGTGCGCACGTCTCTCTCTCTTCTCCTTCGTTCGTCGCACGCCAAGACCATTCGTGCTGCCCTCCCTTCGTCCACTTTCCCACGCTCTCGTAGCCGCTCTCGATTCAAGAAACGTCTTTGACGTCCACCAGCCGTGCTTGGTTTGCTGGCGTTGGCAGTCACCCCCCATCCGTAGCCTTGCCTCGTTCAAGCACTGCGATAAGCTTTCTCGTCTGGCTGTGCCTATCATTAGCGATCTTTAGTTGATGGGCATTAAAAACTATTGACCACTGGGCATACGCTTAACATCTGCGGTAAACAAACAGCGACAACAACAACAAAAAGCTACGCCGCGATAAGGCCTTCTTCTCGCCCTCTTCTCGCGGAGAGGCAATGCTATCTGCTTCGTGTTTCATTGTAGCTATTATCCACGCGCAGGAAATAATGGGCACACGAGGGGGGACCCCCCGGACGAGATGAAATTACGGGGACGAGTTTGTTGTTGCGGGCGTGAAATGGATCGTGAGTGACATCGCCGGCCCGTGAGGGATGGCGATGGTTCGGGAAGGCCTTCATTTAGCAGTGGATGGAGCATGGCTTATGATTACTGCCCCGCTCTATGCACCGTTAATTTAATTCGCACCAAAACTGTGAAGGCCCTTCCTAGATGTATTTACTTGCCATTGCTTTGTTTTAAATCCTAAAAATATTGAGCTGCATTTTTTAAAATCCTAAAAATATTGACTGCATTGCCTCTTCAATTCGCCTCTACCCGAGCTCATGAAATGCGTCTACTTTTTCAGGTCATGTGGCCAAAGGGTGACAATCAATTCATCATTGTGCCCGTGCCGGATTAAGCTAGTGCGGGGCCTGCAGCATCTGTTATAAAAGGACCCTAAATTAAAAACAAAAAACACGTAAATATTAAAACACAATTTTTTCTTGCATAGTAAAGTAATTGTATTTTTTTATTTGCTATACAGCAAATTAAAAATTGCTAACCTTAAACACCCAGTCGTTTATAAAAGTTGAAGGCGGTATAGTACTATAGTAATAGAGCAAGTGCAGAATCACTGAACCGGAATTGATAGCTTGAAAGCATTTAGCGCGGAGCCCTTCAAATTGCGGGGCCCGTAGCTACTATATATGTATAGCTGCTACATATGCAGCTACTTTTGCTACTACGATAATCCGGCACTGCATGGTGCAATGAAGAGCCTTTGAGCTAAAACAACGAGCAAAATTAAATTGTCTCTCTCTGTTCTCTGCTTTACCCACTACCCTTGTCACCTACCTATTCCAAACACACGACTTCGGATGGCGCAGCTTTGCCTGGTATAAAACGAGTGCCCTTTGCAACAGGAGCACCCGTCCCCTCTCTGTCTCTCTCTCTCCATGCCTCATTTTAATATTCCCAAGGCATACGATCAGCGTGGCACGACTCTGCAGTCGACGACGGCAACTCGCATGCGCTCTTCCTCCGCGAAATAAATAGGCGGATAAATGAAATAATAACGGATAAAGAACGACGGGCAACGTTCATTTCTACAGCGCTCGTCTCGCCTCTGCTGCGCTGTAAATCAGAATCTTTGTTTTATCCCGGAAAAATCCGATGAGCCGCAAGGCTCTTTCCTGCCCATGTCCACCTAATGGTGTTGGCGTCGATGGACCTTCAAAACCCCGGAGGGCCGGCGCGCCGGTTCGGGTTGCCTGTCGCGGCTGATTGAAACCGGAATCCGACGAAACCAGAATAAACTCGGCCGACCACGTAGTCGTCAGACGCGTCGATGTGGGTAAAAGGTAATTCAGTAAGGTGTTGATGATGAAGAAGATGAAGAAGAATATGAAGAAGGATCAGATGAAGAAGGCGACGAAGAAGAGAAAGGATAATGTGAAGGAGGGAAAAAATATTTTCGCGTAAAACACCGATATACGCACGAGGGTATACCGGTCAGGAAAGATGAAAACCACAGCATGGTCGAGAAGCCAGGAGCACGCGTTTATGAGGCTCCAGTTGAAACAGATGTTCATGTCAAACAAGTGGGGGCTATCAGATGGCCAGGAGAGGGCAGTGTTGAGTGTTACCTCTGGCATGGCTGGGTTTGTTCCACCCCCCCCCCCGCCGTGTCCTCCGGTTTCTCGCCACATATGACGCCAAACATCCCCATCAATGGGTATTGTCCAAACATCTCGCTGCAGGATCCTCCTGAAAAAAATGTTTTGTCTTGAGACTCAATGTAGCTTTCCTGGATAAACAATTTGCAAAAGCTGTCTCGGGTGTGGACCAATTAAATTCAAGGACAGTGCATATTATCAGAGTTGTCTTTTTTGTTTGCATTTTGACTGCTTGTGTTGTGGTTATTGCAAACATGATGCCTTGAATAAAGGTGTCAGTTTTTGTGCCAGTTAAAAGGGTAAAACCTATTCCTACAATTTGCAATGATGTATGTATCGGGATGTTACCGTTGTGTGATTATAATCGGCGGTTCTGTCCTACATTATACAATGGCAGTATACAATGGGTGCACGGCAATTAGCCCATCGGCAGGGCGAATATGGTAGGAGTACAGTTTGTGGCCGCTCCCACGGACATCTGCCGTGTGTGGAAGAGTAGGCCAAAATGCCCTCTGGAGTATCCCTCCAGGGCTCCCTGTAGCGGAGGCCCTTCTGCCAGCAGTGGCGTGAACAAGGAATTTAAGGGCAGCACCTTTACCAATATATATTTGTTTAAATCGGAGCTGCCCGACACGACACGAAGAGGCCTTTACGCACTGCCCCGAGGCCTTTAACTGCAATCTGCAGGAGCTGTGTCATTGAAGTAATCACTCGGCTTGTGTCTCCTTCGACGATGCCCACTCGGGTACGTACGTATGTACTGTGCGTTGAACTTCTTTCGGCACCGTACGTAGCCAACAGTGCTAATCGGAGGTCTGGGGAAACGGAAAATAAACTAAACGACAAAAAGCGGTTCTCTCTGTGGCTTCCTAATATCGGAAGGAAGAGCGTTCCAGACGGCCGCTGAAGCGCATCTGAAAAGCGCGCGATGCGGTGACCACCGTCTTTGTTCGATGGCCCAGCAGGCAAGAGCTGGTTGCGAGGAAAGTCAGCAGTCCACAGACGGCAGACACGATTTGCCGCACGCACCACGTGCGTGATGACGCGCACGACGGGAATGACCACGTGCGATGGCGCGAAATAACGTCTCGTGTCCCTGCCGCAAATCTTCTGCTGAGCTGGAAACGCGTCGTTTAAACAGTGACGCCCGCTCTAAATGCTCCATAATTACATACTCTCGTGTACGGCGTACTGGATTTTAATTGATAGTGAGACGTGGCGTAATATGAGACCTTTTTTTTTGCCCCCCGGCACCATGTCCGACGTTTCACTTCGCGTGCCAAGACGTGCTTCTTATTCGTCTACTTCTTCTTCAGGCAGCGCGCCACTTGGATGATAGAGAGCGGCGCAACCCACACGCACGTCGGAGAGCTGCAGGTCGACCGCGAAAATCTGTGCGATCGCTATTTTTCATATTTTTGGGGGTAAGAATCGTAATAATGCCTTTTTTTATTTACTCATTTAAAAAAAAGCCCTCGGCGAGTCTTGGGACTTTGAATTCAGGAGGGTCCTACTGCAACGGGATGTTTGGTCAATTCCACCGAACGAGCAGCTCCCGATGGGAGGAATCTTCGAGTGCTCGGAGAAAACCCACCGACTCGTACGTCCAACGAGATAAAGGTTCAACAAATGTATTGCTGTGTCGTCATCTCCCGGCCACCTCGCAGCTTAAGCTGACAACACCAAGTGTCCTTCCCCAGGCACTGTCTTAATCCCAAGTCCGAATTACACTCAGCCATGCCTGGCTTGTGGGAGATCTGACGAAGGTCGGCCACACGCAAGGTGATTTGATTTCCAATACTCTAATTATACCACACGGGGACTTTTTTTAAGTCTGCCAAAAAACCAGCCAGTGGCCACGCATTACAAAACACGGGTTTTTTTTACAGTTAGGTTTTAACTTCGATGGTTTTCTTGACAGGCCCATATGCTTCAACAGATACGAGTGGTGCGTTAACGGTAATTATTACAAGAGGCAAACGATAATCATAGGGTTGGTTGCAAAATAAATAATTGGTGGGAGTGACTCTGTGCCATTATTAGCCCACGTTAATAATACATTCGCAGTGGTGCGAATTTCCAGGCCAATCCTGTTGTTAGGCTGATGTCATTTCAAATTGGGTCAGAGGTCAGACAGTGCCTGCTTGTTGCCATAGAAACAGGAACTCATGCTCCGTTGCTGATAGGCGACAAGGGCACCGCCATTAACACCACAAACATCAAACAACGAAGTGTATAAAAGCAGCCTTTAATTAGCGATGGCCTATTGCACCCTTTAAAGCATTGAGTCAAAAGCTGAGGGACAGCACTCCTGATGTTGAACATAATTGCTGAGAGATGCAGCGCTTAGAAAAAGTTCGCGTGAAATGACATACCACATTGGCAGCGTAAATTGACAATTGGGAGATGCGATAAGATTGTCTTCACAGTGACAACGATACAAACTGCTACATTACAAGGCTATCTTGCATTGCTAATGTGACACCAGTGGACCGCATGTTTTCTATTAATGATGGCAGAGTGTAAGTGGACCTTGTTAACAGGTCAAGGTTGGAATCTGTGCAACAAAACCTAAAAATTAAGTTTCCCTAACAATGCAACGTCTCAATTTCGGATGTATTTATCAGATTTTTGGATAATTTACATGACGTCGTAATTTAATGTCTTTATTCCGACAACAGAGGCGTCATTAGACCTGGCACCAAGACACCAATTGTTGTTGGAAAAGCACGGAAGAGATGCCATACAAAGTGACATCACTTATATGACGTGTGATGTCATACTTTCGGATCAATCTGAAATAATTATATATTTTTCCACATCATTTGAAATTTCGTACATGGGTCAGATTTTCGCGATTCATGTATACTTCCCAAGTACCTGCGCTCAACAATGACAAAACGTTTATACTGGTAGGAACGAAGTTGTAAACTGAGTGTACCAGCCTGCAATAGATTAAAGTGTCCGTCCGTCCGTCCCCTTTCAATACTTTAACGAAGTGAAATCTCGTGCTGTTGGGTGTAAAATCAGCAATAGACAGCGCAGAGACTTGTCCTACCAGCCCACCCTGCAGGGACCTGTTTTATTTACGTTTGCATTTAAAAAAATATATATATATTCGCATTGGAAGCATTATTGTTGTTGACATTTCTATGTCTTTGAGTGCATAGTGCATATGTGTACTTAAAAAAAAACACACACATTTGCAAGTAAATGGTTAACAAGTAAATGGCCATCAAATAAATGGGTAACATTACCTCGCTAATGCTGCCCTACCAAAGCTTGTGTAAACTCGAGGAGAGAAGAGGCAGATGCTCTTTCCCTGAACCTTTTTGGACAGGAAGGTGCAAGCCGTACTGCTGCGCCACCCATCAAATCACCGTACTCCCCAGATTATGAGACGCTTTGGAGATTCAAAAATGTGCACGACGATAATAAAGCTTTACAATTCTGCCCAAACAAAGACAAATATCCCACCCACCCACCCCCCCGTACGGGCCGCAACAGACTGTCGGGGCAAGCGCTGTGAGCGAACGACGCCTGTGAAGGTCGGCACGACGCACGAGAGGGTGAGTGGCCAACACCACGCCCGGCCGCCTTTGTCTCCCCAAGTGCTGACGTTTTATGCGCGCCGCACACAGCGACCGCATATTAAGACGGCACTCCACAACATTTGCTTTAAAGATACGGGGATTTAAAAAAAAATGTTTGTCTTATAATCTGAATGGAATTCCGGTCATAGTCTTTAGGGCCGCTTCTGTCTGCTCGACATTGGCACCCGTGACTACTTTCTCCTTCAACAAGAACAACAAACAAACATCATCCTCCACACACCTGAAGCTTTTTAGAAAAAAAAGCACTTAGACATTTTTTTGCCCATTTTAAAAAGATGATCGACAGCGGCAACACACATTTTGAAGCGTTATTCGTCCTTCGTTTGTTGCGCCGAACACTTGTGTAAGTAAAAAAAAAAGCAAACATAAATTACATCATTAGACCTCCTTTGCCAGTACCAAAATGTAATAATAGGGTTTTCCCCCTTTTTTCTGGCAACAAAACTGAAACCTTTTTACAAGGATTATTATAATATAAATGGCAATCTGGCGAGTCAGCGGCAGCGTAAAGGAGAGTCCCCGTTTCGTGATAAATTTTTACTGTGCAAATAATTGCGAGCACCCTAACGGGGGGGGGGGGGGGGCAAACTCGCGTGCAAAATGGACGCGCAACGTACGTGTATGTTCAAGACAAAGCCCACCTCCCTCCCACTCCCTATAGCCTTAACAGACTCTTGAGTACAAGAGTCACCTATCAAGGCCGACACGGCGCACGAGGATGTGGGTGGCCAGCGCCTTTTGTCCGCTCACAGCACACCAGGTACTCGTTTACGGCTGAACCAGCCTCGGAGGGGGGGGCAGGGCTCAGGGCCGGTTCAGATAATCGTCATCAATCTCACACCCACGCACGCGCACTTCATATTGCACTGGTGTGTTGAATGTCACGATTTATTGTTCGCCAAATATCTCTCTCCTATGGGGTTTTGGGTTCTACGGCGCCTCGCTGGGTTTTTATGTCCAACGTACCGTTCCACGTGCCGAGGACTTTCTCAGGAACTGACGTTACGCTGTACAGCACAAATGCGAAAACCGATGCGGTAGTAAAATAAAAAAAAATAATAAGCAAAATCTTCAAATATGTAATCACCAATCTTACCCAAAACCTATACCGGTCTGCACAGTGGTGAATTGGTAAGCTGTGTGTGTTAAGTTTCGTAGCAGTCAGTTTAGGGGGTTTGTAGTTTGCCCGAAGTGTCATCAGCTGGATGGATGGACATCTATACAGACAGACAGACTGACATGATATCAGTTTAACACGTAGGCTTTCGCCACCACATTATTAATTAATGTCTCCCTTGTGAACCTTTAACATTTCACAAAACCCCGCTTATGTCAACCTGTGTTGTTTCCTTTTCAGTGACACATCCGTCGAAACTTTCCGTTCTGTTGGGCGGCACTGATGGGGCATTTGGAGCCTCACCAAAAACCGTGCGAGCGTGGTAAAGTGCACCTCTCTGCTTACTTAGCGGCGTTATTTATCAAACCAATTTCATAGCCAAACACAAGCACACTTGGACGAAGCTCTGCGTCACCGTCGTTATAGTGACAACGGTGAAATATATGGTTACTAGGAACAGATGTGTTAATCCTGAGTAAAGTCTGCATGCTAAATTAAATTGCTCGGGGGAAGGTTAAGGTTCTGGCTAAATAAAGCATCGTAGGTCGATGTTTGTCGATATAATGATGGAAGTTGGCAAATGTTCCCGTTTGCTGACCAGTGTACTGTTTTGCATGATTGTCATTAAATTGGAAGTCATCACCAATTGTCAAATTCTGGCCTCATTGGTAGGCCCAAAAAAAAGTATATGTATTATATTCCAACAAAAAATGCACTACTTACCATACTCTCGGAATGAAAAGACACTCTGAAAAGTAAGACACTCCCCAAACTCATGGTCCATTTGACAATTATTTTTGTAGACAATATACTACCTCCTGTGAAAGCAGAAGACACCGTAACATATATCATTAAAAACATAGGTAGAGTGGACGCTGAGAAAAACAAAGTGCACCATAGCATCCGGAGAATACAGTAATAGGCCATTGGCGCAAGTGCTGCAGAATTATTGGGGCTCCATTTCACACCATTACTATAAATAATAAGTGAAATTATGCCTCGAATAATCGATTCATATTGATGTTTAAGTCCTTGATGTACGCATCGAATTGCGTTTGTAAGAACTGATGTTGTTCGATTTGTGTACATTGTAACCCTAGATTTTAAGCTTTCGTGACTGCAAGGATTCATACTCTTTGGTTTTATTCGGTAAAGTCACGTAGGTAAAACAAATTAAAATAAAATAAACAATTAAAACACGACGTTTCGGAGGCAACGCAAGCTTCCATCTTGCAACGCAAGCTTCCAGCAAAATCGCTGCACAAAGTGATGCAGCGATTTTGCCGTGACTGGTCCCACCTGAAGACGGAAGCTTGCGTTGCCTCCGAAACGTCGTGTTTTAATTGTTTATTTTATTTAAATTTATTTTGTAACCCATCAAGACACGAGAGGGCGCTACAATCGCTGCAATGTTTAGCAAATATAGATGTTTATTTTTCATACTTTGATACTGCCAAAAAGGTCCCATGATGTAGCTGCTCACTCCGAGCTATAAATATTCTGATAGTGGCATTGTCCTTGTTCAGCTCGCCTTTTGGCGTTTTCTCGTCTGACACTGGTGGTGAGACCAGGCACTAAAGCAGACTGTCTCTGGTCTAGGCTAATCCGTTTCAAAGACAATGCCATTGATTATCACGGCATGTTTGTTTGCATGTTCACCACGAGTACCGTGTTTGGTTAATGCAGTGACTTTATTCCTTGCAAAAAGGTTTCTATTTGGTGTTTGACGATCTTAACGCCTCCCTGTTTTATTGCCAGAAAGGGTAAAACCTATTCTGTTTTTTTTATTTTCTTCCAAAAAATTGATTGTTGAATCAAATTGTGACCCTGAATCAAGACACTTATTTCCATCGCTAGGGAGGGTGACTCGTTTGCTAGCTGCTGTCCATGCAATCACACGAGTGCAGCCGCAATGAGCGGGCTATTTTCGACACGAGAAAAGACGGTCTTACCTGCAGTGCATTAGAAATGGATTTTCGCTAAACCTAAAACAATGCCTGCCTGTCAAATGGATGTCAGCAGTTCACACTCTCGCCCTGCCAAGGCTATTACCTACAAATGTCGTTATAGCGGGGGCACAGCATCTCCAATCGCTTCAGTGTTAACAACAACAACAACAAAAACGACAAAAGGAGCGTAACACATTGATCCACAGCGTAACACGTTTGTTTGTTTTTGTATCATCATCGTCTTAAGCTGACACCGCCAACGATGTGCGGAAGCGTGTCCTCGTGACATTTCAGGGGCCTCGGGCCACCGCGGCGTATTTTCGTTCGTCCACACACACACAAGAAAGACCAAACCACAAGCTCGTTCGAGCCTTCTTATGCGACGACGAAGGGCCGCCGCCGCCGTAGCAGAAGCAGCAGTAGCCGTGACGACGGCCACCCCCACCCCCCGTGCCGCACGTCCAAGCCGAGAGTCTCTTCTCGTCGTCGAACGTCGCTCGTGAAAGTGCACGCGCGCGCGACCGCCCGCCCGCCCGCCCGCCCGCCCGCTCGCTCGCCCGTCAGGTGCGCGCGAAACAAAGCACAAGAAACTCGCCCTGCAAAATGGGTTCTTAATAATTCAAAAGCCACGCCACACAAAACACACACAAGCACACAACGAACGGGTTGAACGCCGCGGCCGAACAGCTGAGCGGTGCAGCTGTCCCGTGCAGTGCGTGCGTGCACGCGCGCGTCGGAGATCCATAATCGCCACCTGCGTGCCATAAACTACAAACACGGCATCGCGAATGATGGATGGTGGGGGAATATCGAGGGGGCACTCTTTGTTCATGCCAGCAAGGCGAGCGGCACGAACGCAGCAGCAACAACAACGACGACGATGCGGTGACAATTATCCGCCACTAATGGTGATCTCGGAAAATTGCTGGGGGGGGGGGGTGGGGGGCGATCAGCGCGCCGTGAAAAACAAGGGGTGGGGGGCCTTCCTGAGCTCGTGAGAAGAGACGAGGGAAAGAGGAAAAAGAACAACAACAACAAAACGGTCGAGAAATTAGCAAATTACGCCGGTGGCTGAGTGTGGTGTGCGAAGGCTTTACGGATCTACGGGTCACTAATTTGCTGTAGGGAGGTGGGGGAGGGGGGGTGAATTTGAGACCTTGCGTAATCGACAGGCGAAGGCTCAGGGAACACATTCCGGGTCCCAGCGGAGGCTGTCAATTGCGGGGCTGGCGCGTTGGAAATATCATGGGGCATTATTTGTTAAACAAGGGAGAAAGTGCTCCTGGGTAATCTGCCCGTGCGCCAGGGGGAGAAGGATGGAAGAAGAGAAACGATGAGGTTGGTGGTGGCTTGGTGGGTGGGTGATGGAGGGGTGGGGTGAGGATGGAGGGAGGAGTGTGAAGGGAGGAGGTAAGGAGGCGAGTATGGGGTTAGCAAGGGAGGATGAAGGCGGGGGCCATTTGTGCCTGCAAGCGCCTGCCATCTGAAGTCAGAGTGTGGCATTTTTAATCCGTTACGCTCTGTAGTTTGTTGTTACACTAATATGCCCTTATCTTGAGAAATAACTGTACAGGCTTGACTGCGGCATAGTAAAAACCAAAGACTACGTACCACAGTACAGCGTTTTTCCTTCGTGATGTAAGTGTGGTGTGTATAATGAGGAGGAAAAAAATGTACATTTAAAAATAAAATGAATGTAAATTTTGATGTAAAGCTTTCGTGACTGCAGTAATTCATATTCTTAGTTTTTTCGGTAAAGTCACGTTGAAGAGAAACAACAAAATAACAAAATATATATAAAACAATAAAAAATTCTCACGACGTTTCGACCATAACTCAAACGGTCATCATCAGGTGTGTCGGTTTGCTGATGATGACCGTTTGAGTTATGGTCGAAACGTCGTGAGAATTTTTTATTGTTTTATATATATTTTGTTATTTTGTTGTTTCTCTTCAACGTGACTTTACCGAAAAAACTAAGAATATAAAATGAATGTAATTAATATAAAAATCATTGGTAATTATCACGTTGTTAATTATGCACCTCCTACGTACATCGTGCTCATTTTTACGCTAATTCCTTTGTCAAGCGTTTTGCTTCCTCCCACACAGCTTAAAGGACGCGACCTGGGCTTGGCTGTTTTCACTCCAACGCTGTCCTCATGACAGCACGGTCCCTTCACCTGATGAAGGCCACTTGTGTTGTGGCCGAAACGTCGTGATTTTTGTTATTTTATTTTTTACCTACGTGACTTTACCGAATAGAACCAAAGAGTATGGATCCTTGCAGTCACGAAAGCTTCAAATCTAGAATTATCACGTTGTACTACAGCTCTGAGGAGGAAAAAAATGTACATTTAAAAATAAAATGAATGTAAATTTTGATTTAAAGCTTTCGTGACTGCAGTAATTCATATTCTTAGTTTTTTCGGTAAAGTCACGTTGAAGAGAAACAACAAAATAACAAAATATATATAAAACAATAAAAAATTCTCACGACGTTTCGACCATAACTCAAACGGTCATCATCAGGTGTGTCGGTTTGCTGATGATGACCGTTTGAGTTATGGTCGAAACGTCGTGAGAATTTTTTATTGTTTTATATATATTTTGTTATTTTGTTGTTTCTCTTCAACGTGACTTTACCGAAAAAACTAAGAATATAAAATGAATGTAATTAATATAAAAATCATTGGTAATTATCACGTTGTTAATTATGCACCTCCTACGTACATCGTGCTCATTTTTACGCTAATTCCTTTGTCAAGCGTTTTGCTTCCTCCCACACAGCTTAAAGGACGCGACCTGGGCTTGGCTGTTTTCACTCCAACGCTGTCCTCATGACAGCACGGTCCCTTCACCTGATGAAGGCCACTTGTGTTGTGGCCGAAACGTCGTGATTTTTGTTATTTTATTTTTTACCTACGTGACTTTACCGAATAGAACCAAAGAGTATGGATCCTTGCAGTCACGAAAGCTTCAAATCTAGAATTATCACGTTGTACTACAGCTCTGAAAACAGACAATATATAATTTATTTTCTCGAATATTAACAAATTGCATTAAGAGATATGGCCATTACAGCTCAACAACAAGTGCACTTGGAATATTTGCAGTGCTTTACAGTATTGTTTTTTTTGCAATGCAATACGATTTAAACATAATTCACACGTCGCAAGACGTAACATGGAACACGCAGTGCCGAAATGGTTCATAGCGCACATTGCGCACTTTGCGCGATGAACCCTGTTGTCGCGAGTCCTAACCACAATGGCGAGTGATATCTTTATTTCGGAACCAGTCCTGTCACACACCCTCCCACCCACCCTCCACAACCCGCCCCCCCGGCTCTCTTTGTCTCCCAAGTGGCGATGTTTACACCAGGCACTCATTTGAGGCTGAGTCGACCTAGGAGAGGCCCAGGACCAGATAATCCTCACCGGATGTTGGTCGTGAGTGGGTGTCGAACACGGGTCGCCTTATTCATAGCGCAGCTCGCTGACCGCTCCGCTGCCGCTCCCACCCTCCCCCACCGCCCGTACCTACAGCTTCACTGACCCACACTACCAGCATGGTGAAGTATAGCCAAACACCCCGACTAACGCGGCGTCGGGAGGCTTTCATTCGGTGGTGGATTGACAAAGGGTACTCTATTGTTATTAGACATGGTGATTATATCATGTAGTTACGGTGAAAATGAGCTGTCAATGTGGCACGTGGACATTTTATCTGGCAAAGTGCCCAGGCGAGTGACCAATCACCTCGATAATGAATGAATCTAAGATGTTCTTTAGTTGCATGAATGTGAGAATCTTGTTCGGTTACATTGTCTCTTTGGCAGCCAAAGCCTGGGTATAATAATGATAATAAGCATTAAAGAATCACTGAGCCGGATCATATCCATCACATTGCATTCCTCATGCTGTTTCACAGTCCTCCATAATGCATTGCACACACTGAGCTCTTTTGCTTTCTATATATACCCGATGAGCCATTCTGAATTATCCCAGACTCTCTTTTGAATTGCAAAGGTTAGCATTATAGATCCTGGATGCCACCCAAATAGGTTTGTGTGTGTGTGCGCGCGCTATAAGTTGGCATAGTACCTGGGTCTGTGTCGTTCCTTCCTGCCAACAAGCCTTCGACCCTTCACATGGCCTCAGTGCACCTAGCCTGGCACAAGTGCTGTGGTGACGTCGCCGTCGCTTAGCGGCAGACGGCCACAATTGTCGTTGCGCTTTTACGCAAAAATACCTCTGGGGCTGCACGTCTGCATGCTGGGTTTCGACACATCCGTCTGGGCTCAACATTCTACAAGGCAACACATTTGACATGCAGATAATTCCATAGTACAGTGTATGTTGACAAGGTGCCAAATCATAAGCATCACATTGGGTGATCAGTGGAAGAGTGATTACCATGCTCTGTTGTGAACCTGGCCACCCAATATTCATTTCCAGCATGGCTAAGATCAGTGGCAATTAATATCAGAACAGATCCGGCCCTCTCCCCCCTCACCCTTTACCAACCCGCACTAAGCAGCGTGGTGAAGTATTGTCAAAACCCATGACCAACATGACATGGGTTAGCCTTCATCTAATGGGGAATTGGGAATGGCTGGCCGTTATTTAATGCATAACATATTATACAGTAGATTTAATTCCATGGCGTATATCACTATATTTTATATAACAAAAAATCAATTATACTGTAAGGAAGATTACATTACTATATTGGGTTATTGGGGTGGGGGGGGGGTGCCCAAAAATCAATGCTTAATGTTATTGATTCATTGAATCAGGGATTCCCGATCTGTATGTCCCCCTATTGCAATTCAAAGACACGAGCCTTTATAATTCACCCATGTTCTGCTTGCCCATCAATAACGGCACGACTTGCCTTGCTTCTACATACAGTGCGCACAGCCGGGCCAAATCTGCACAACCGGGCGGTCCCACTACTCGGGAGCTGTCCACGGGGCAGTGGTGCTGAATTTAAGATTACAATTCTGGCTGCTGCTGCTGCTGCAGCTGCAAAATCCTGAAATCATTTTCTCGGAATAATAAAGCTAAAGATAAAAATATATAGAGAGAGAAATTATAATCCTCGAGTGCATTTGAAGTGCTTGTGTGAGACTAACATTCAGAGGTGCCACACTGTGCAGGGTCTACGGGGCACTAATAGACGGTATTTTGCATTAGCAAAAATTGCTTTTTCCAATGCACTCTCGACAATAACCCATTCATAAAGAGATGTAAACCTTTTATTTATCATCATCTTCTCATAATCCATTTGAATTGCTGGGGTGAACTTTTGTGAGATCTGCCAAGAAGTGGCGACTATTGATAAGGGTGTGCGTGTGTTTAAATGTACAACGCTGTATATTTATTCGACAAATTACTTTGTGATGCTGCTGCATTGGCAGTGGTGCACAAGCACAGACAACAACAACAATAAAAAAAACTCAACACACTCATCAATAACCCTTGCCTTAAAAGAAGAAACAATATATAATATGCTACGTTTCGGACAATGGCGCTTTAAGTGGCCTTTTAATGTACTATGAAGGGCCATCGCCCGAAACGTCGTAGAGTATATTCGGTTCCTTTAAGACAGCGATTGCCGAATATGTTGGATGTTATATATGCTACTGTAGAATCATGTACTTGTATACACCAGATATAACAAACACGATTTTATTTCGCATCGTCGTCTCGAGGCCAAATCTTGACATTGTCCACGATGTTGAAAGAATACGGCCTCCTTACCAAGACTGCTTGCACAATCATTCATTGTACGTGTCCGCAAGCTGCGCCCCACTTATCCCAATCACACGAGGATTTCATACTCACCACGTAGTGCGAATTAAACGCGCAAGAAATACAAGGCAGAGTACAAATCAAGCATGCAACATGATCTTCATAACCCAGTCGCGTAGACACGCAACGGTATTGCGAGCAAGCGCGTGCGCGCTTGGTGGTTCATGTGTGTGTGTGTACGTGCTGCTTTTGTATACAATATGAACGTTCGAACGGGTATTTGTGAATGTACATTCGTGTTTCAGGATTTGTGTGAATATTACTCCGTGAGTGTTCGTATGTACGTGTGTATGTATGTACGCGTGATTCCTCACCATATTCAGAGCCGGCAACGATCACCAAAAGAGCTAACGTTATAAAGGAGGCGAGCATCTTCCCGTCCGTATACTCAGCTCAGGAACAACATAGCGTGCCGCTGTCTTCGCAGACTGCACACAATCCGCCTCCTCGCTTGCTTGCCCCGCTCTTACGCGCCTGTCTCCTCTGCTGTGATGTCTCCTCGTCCACGCGCGTCTCTCTGTGTGTGTGCGTGTCTGCGTGCGTGCGTGTGCGTGGGTGCGTTTCTGTCGCTTTGATGCGCGCTCACATATCACAGGCTCAGTTTGTGCCCTACCATCACCATCCTTCCCAGCCCCCTAGCCCGCCCAAAGTGTGCTGCTCTGTGCATGTGTGCAGTCGGCATAAAGGAAACCGCAGGCGTTCTGGGTGAGAGGTAGGAGGGGAAGGGAGGGATGAGGGTGGAGAGAGAGAGAGCGAGGAGGAGGGACGGCCTGGCTGCCTTGTGTGTCTCGCGGGGAAGGGGGCACAGGGATGGGAGGCTGTTCTGGTGGTCTTACTGTGACCGCTCTTGGCTTAGGGGAATAGTGAGTCTGGATAATTTTGCACGTTAAGGAAAATACACCGAAATTAATCAGATTGGACTAGGTTAATGTTCGACAACACTCCCATCAGCACGCTGCTCAGTGCGGGTTAGTGAAGGTCGGAGGAGTGATGTAGCCACTGCACCGGGTGAGATTGCATTCCCCACAGATGATAATTGAACTCACTCAGGCCACTGGTTCGTTGTGCAATGCGGTAACCACTGCACCACCCAGAAATATAGTAATTAGTATATTTGTTGTGTAGTGAGTCGAACTGAGTCGCAAACGTTGTTCCTTTTAGAGGCAACACTTTTATTTGTAACACCATAACACAAAGGGGTAACTGCCCCTTTACCAGACTACAGGGAGTTACTGCTACGAAGGGTCGATCCCTCACTCGTGTTTCCGACCACGTGGTTGCCTCGTAGGACGCAGAGCTTCAGCTTGAGACGAAGAGCTTCCCGCTTGTAGATGTTGAGCTTCCAGCTTGTAGAATGCAGCGACCCCGGTCCCTCTTAGGGACCCGCCTTACATCCCCCTACGGTCGGGGCCACTCCGCCCTCGGCCCCGCCCGCCTTCTCGAGCATTCTCGTTCCCTCTCGATCCTTCTCAAGAGCTCTCTCCGGACACGTGATCACCCGCTAGTCCCCCCCACCTGGGGCCCCCTGTGTGGACATTCCAGATCACGTGTCTACGGGGTCAAACAGAGTGCCACGGCCCGGGGCAACCCAGCCCCTGGGCTGATAATCACCCCCTTTCCCTCGGGGGAGCCCCCACCACACGCTGTGCGTGGTGCCCGCACTATCCCAGTACTCGCCAAGTCCCGCTAGGGCTGGTGTTACACACAGCCACCCACACGGTGCTGTCCACGATGTCGGAACATCGAACGACACGATCCTTCCAGGACGGCACCATACAGTGACATCCCCGATGTCACTACATCACCCCCCCCCCCCCTTCGTAGCATCCAGCCGTCCCGGCTGTCAACTCCCCCTCAACGAACAATAAGTGGAATGCAACGAGCAAAAAAAAAAACACAGTGTGCCTCAACAATAACAAGAACCGAAATAAATACCCCAACCTACCTGTACAAACATTACACGATATACAAATGTACAAAACCAACAGGGAGAAGGGTGGCAACCAACGAACCCATAATAACCACTCGGTCTTAACAACAATATAAAAGAACA
The DNA here is from genome assembly GCF_048934315.1 of Petromyzon marinus. Lineage (NCBI taxonomy): Eukaryota > Metazoa > Chordata > Hyperoartia > Petromyzontiformes > Petromyzontidae > Petromyzon > Petromyzon marinus. The sequence continues at coordinate 4,305,346 of NC_133685.1, forward strand.
GCGTGAACCACGGGATCCCCCATTACCATCAGATCTCCCACCTTCATCGTGTAACGATGGACACGAGTGCAAATGGCGGCAAGGTTCAACCAATGACAGCCACGACTCAGCGAGCGCGACAAGCAACCAACAGCATGGGAGCATGTGTGCAAGGGAATCACGAAAAAACGCTATTCCAACAATAATATAAAAAAAAAAACGCGTAACCCACGGGATCCCCCATTACCATCACACCTCCCACCTTCACTGTGTAACGATGCACGCGAGCGCAATGGCGGCCAGGATAAACTAATAACGACTCAGCGGGCGCGACGAACAACCGTCAGCGTGGGAGCGTGTGTGCAAGAGGATCACGTACGAGTCTTTGAGCGGGTTCATGACGCCGCCCCCCCCCCCCCCCCCCCCCACAGGGGAGGTGGCCTCGCACCCCTGGAGGACCCGCAGGGAATGTATCAATGTTCTGCCGGACCCGGCTCCTCACGAAAAGCAGTAGGCCAGGCCGGCGGGTCCACCCCCCCTCGATGCCCGCGAAACCGGCATGCGCGGCCACCCACCTCGGGTCGCCGGACGCACTCAACACTCAGCCCCGACGATATGGAGATGAGATGAATTCGCGCAGCGCGATGACCGGTTCAAGGCGAGAGGGACGGACAGCACAGCAACTAACCACATCCCGGGATCGTCGCGTGCAAGGCTCCGCACTCGCATTCCCGACGCCACCTACCGGACGTTTCGGATCCGCATGAGCCAACCCCGTACTTTCCTGAATGACCGTGATGTCCAACCCAGCATTTTTAACCTGAACACAAGGTTCCTGGTCGTCGGACACCAACGTCTGAGCTATAGCTCCGTACCCCGCAGTACCCAAATCGAGCGGCTCCCTCAAACGGAGGGGAACAGACTTTGCGCGCCGGGCGGAATTTCCCCCGTTCGGCGCGCGGACATCTGCACCGTAGAGTTAGCCGCACACAACCGGGTAGGGGAAGGCAAAAATGCCACACGGAGTCCGGATGGCAATTCAAACGACCGCCGTCAATGCAAATTTCCAATAGCATCCTGCCAAGGAAATCGGTTCCAAGTAAACATGGACCAGTCAGGGACGTGGAAACAAAAATGTGTCCCGACAAGCTAACATCTGCGATGCGTACCTCGGCCATGATCCGACCGATGATACCCAACGAGCCGCCGTCAGCAGTGACACACAGCGCATCGACAAGGTCAAGAACCTGACACTTAGGGGGCAGAATGTAAAAAATCGGGACCGTAATGATAGTTGCCGATGCACCCATGTAAATCAGCATCCTTATCTCCACACCCTCGCTAGACCCAAGCACCGTAGGCCAACCCTCGGTCGCAGCCACAACTCGATGGGCCAGCTCCAACCACTGACCTGGTCGGAGCTGACGCACCTCGTGATTCCGCGTAGGACTTTCCCCTACCGACGCGCAATCGGGCCGTGAACCAAATTGCCTAGATGGGTGAAGTGAGGCCAGGGGTCGAGTGTGGAGTGCTTCGCGACTCGCCTCAGGTCATAGAGGAGAGCAGGATGGAGATGATGCCGGGAGGCATCGACGTGGGACGCGGCAGCCCAAAGCCACGTGGCCCGGCAGGCCGCACTGGTAGCAGGTAACACGGCAGCCTCTGGAACGAGAAGACGACCTCGACCGCCCCCGCTTGTCCGTCCGCCGCGTGCCACCGTAACCCCGATCGCCACCCCTCCGAGTCGACGCACCTTCCGTACGGGGCCCCGCCGTATGCGGTGGTCCCGGCTCTGTGCGGTACACAGCACAAGTCGCCAACGCCCCATCTCGATGCAAAAGTTGCTGGGCTCAGACGCAATTGGCGACTTTGTGGTGTGCATCCGCCGGAGGCCCGTAGATGGATGCCAGCAGCGGGATGACGAAAAATGCTGCCCGCAGCGCCTCCTTCTCTGACCACCTCGCCAAACCGGCGTTCGCAAGGAACCGCCGCTTAAAGGCAACTCAGTTGCCACTGGGAGCCATGAACTCTTCGACAAAGGGAAGCTGACATTGGAGAGCTGGGCTGTCCCTCGGCGCCGACGGCGCGCCTTCAAGTTTGGCGGGCTGCCCGACTCCGTGCCAACGGTAAAATGAAGCCGATCGCACGAGCTGCGCCACCGAGTTTCCCTCCCGTCGTTAAATGGCGGCAGAGTCGCCATTCACGAGCAGTATCGCAGCACCTTCCGTCGCCAGCGAGACCGCGAGGCTAAACTCCGCCAGGAGCGAAGCATGTGGAGGAGCTCCGCGAGACGCTTGTGCGCCTCCCGGAGGGTCACCACCGCATACGGCGAAGTATCGACGCCCGGCTCCGCTGACAGCGTCTCCCCTGCATCCTCCTGAGCTGCAAGCTGCACGAAGTCCTCGTCTTCGTCGTTCGATCTCCAGGTACTCGGGCCACGACGTGTAGACATAGTCTACACATAGCTGAGTAACTAGCGTGTTGGCCACTTCCGACACCAGTTGTAGTGAGTCCAACTGAGTCGCAGACGTTGTTCCTTTTAGAGGCAACACTTTTATTTGTAACAGCATAACACTGTAACACAAAGGGGTAACTGCCCTTTTACCAGACTACACCGAGTTACTGCTACGAAGGGTCGATCCCTCACTCGGGTCTCCGACCACGTGGTTGCCTCATAGGACGGAGAGCTTCAGCTTGAGACGTAGAGCTTCCCGCTTGTAGATGTTGAGCTTCCAGCTTGTAGAATGCAGTGACCCTGATCCCTCTCAGGGACCCGCCTTATATCCCCCTACGGTCGGGGCCGCTCCGCCCTCGACTCCGCCCGCCTTCTCGAGCATTCTCATTCCCTCTCGATCCTTCTCAAGAGCTCTCTCCGGACACGTGATCACCCACTAGTCCCCCCACCTGGGGCCCCCTGTGTGGACATTCCGGATCACGTGTCTACGGGGTCCACCAGAGTGCCACGGCCCGGGGCAACCCTGCCCCTGGGCTGTCACTCACCCCCTCCCCTTCCCCCTCGGGGGAGCCCCCACCACACGCTGTGTGTGGTGCCCGCACTATCCCAGTGCTCGCCAAGCCCCGCTAGGGCTGGTATTACACACAGCCATCCACACGGTGCTGTCCACGCTAGGGCTGGTGTTACACACAGCCACCCACACGGTGCTGTCCACGATGTAGGAACATCGAACGGCATGACCCTTCCGGGCCGGCACCATACAGTGACATCCCCGATGTCACTACAATTGCATTAAAAACAAAAAAGTAGCATGGAATGGATACATGTTATCTCATTTACAGTGATAGTTGCTACCACAGCAAAGGCTGTGTTTCTATTTGAGCTTTTAATTCAATCAAATTATTGAGCTTGAAAAAATATCTACAGATTGTTATTATCTTTTACGTTTTACAATTAAGGCTGAAATTGACACAGCGTTCCCTCTGTCCGTCTGTCTGTAACGGAGGAAGGTACATGGACAATCTCATCAAGATTATCCAATATGAGCACCTACCTTGAGTGTAAGTCTGTGCGCCTGGCCTGAGCTATATTGTTGTTGTTACCGTTAATTAAATACATCCCAGGATAAGAAAAGTGTGCTGGAAAGAATTATTGAATCAATGCGTATGCATGATTTTCTTTCTTGTTTTAAATTAATTTCAAACCGGTTTAATCGTGATGCATATGCACCCTGAATCACTGCTACAAAATAAATTGGCTTAAGTTAATTGTATTTAAAATTGTGTTAAAGCTTACATTACATGCTACGCTGGGGGTGATTGGTTTCACTTGATTACATTTTTCTTTTCTCATGTTTTTTCCTGATTATTTGCCAACAAAAACATTACATCATTCTAAGATGAACAAATTACCTAAAATGTGCCCGATCTGGTCAAAGCTAAGCAGGCCTGAGCCTAGTTCATATGGTACTGAGATGGGTGACCATCAGGCCTTGGCAGATGGCAACTCACATCTGACAACTCCGCCAATGTATGTTGAAGATGGGCATCAGCGGGTGAAAAATGTGACCATCTTTAAGTATGGAGTCCATCTTGCATTTTTAGTAAGCTCGTATTTACTTTTTTTTATTTTACACAGTAAGAATGTTCATGCAATGTGTCTTGCCTTGTATCATCAATTGAACAATTCCTCATCAAAATCTCTATTATCCGCTCAGTTATGCATTCGCACAATTTTATCGGCGGTCAGAAGCCGTGCAGCTTTGAACCTGGTTAGTACTTGGATAGGAGACGGTTTGGGAATACCAAGTGTTGTAAGGCAAATTGCCCAGGAGATGTCAGTTACACCGTGGATTCTTGAATCCACTGTTTCAAGCCAGTTCGAACTACTATGTGTTCCACCACAGGGGAAAGCAGGAGCCCCAGTGCCCCTCCGTCTCCCTCCCGGTAACCCCTCCACCCCTTAACACCTCACAAGACGTGCACCAGTTTCTGGTTTAGTAATTTACAGTATAGTTTGTTTTTACTTACCTGTCTCGTTATTATTCTCAATATGTACAGTGAGGGAAAAAAGTATTTGATCCCCTGCTGATTTTGTACGTTTGCCCACTGACAAAGAAATGATCAGTCTATAATTTTAATGGTAGGTTTATTTGAACAGTGAGAGACAGAGTAACAACAACAAAATCCAGAAAAAACATGTCAAAAATGTTATAAATTGATTTGCATTTTAATGAGGGAAATAAGTATTTGACCCCTCTGAAAAACATGACTGAGTACTTGGTGGCAAAACCCTTGTTGGCAATCACAGAGGTCATACGTTTCTTGTAGCTGGCCACCAGGTTTGCACACATCTCAGGAGGGATTTTGTCCCACTCCTCTTTGCAGATCTTCTCCAAGTCATTAAGGTTTCGAGGCTGACGTTTGGCAACTCGAACCTTCAGCTCCCTCCATAGATTTTCTATGGGATTAAGGTCTGGAGACTGGCTGGGCCACTCCAGGTCCTTAATGTGCTTCTTCTTGAGCCACTCCTTTGTTGCCTTGGCCATGTGTTTTGGGTCATTGTCATGCTGGAATACCCATCCACGACCCATTTTCAATGCCCTGGCTGAGGGAAGGAGGTTCGCACCCAAAATTTGACGGTACATGGCCCCGTCCATCGTCCCTTTGATGCGGTTAAGTTGTCCTGTCCCCTTAGCAGAAAAACACCCCCAAAGCATAATGTTTCCACCTCTATGTTTGACGGTGGGGATGGTGTTCTAGGGATCATAGGCAGCATTCTTCCTCCTCCAAAAACGGCGAGTTGAGTTGATGCCACTGAGCTCCATTTTGGTCTCCTCTGACCACAACACTTTCACCCAGTTGTCCTCTGAATCATTCAGATGTTCATTGGCAAACTTCAGACGGGCATGTATATGTGCTTTCTTGAGCAGGGGGACCTTGCGGGCGCTGCAGGATTTCAGTCCTTCACGGCGTAGTGTTACTAATTGTTTCTTGGTGACTATGGTTCCAGCTGCCTTGAAATCATTGACAAGATCCTCCCGTGTAGTTCTGGGCTGATTCCTCACCGTTCTCATGATCATTGCAACTCCACGAGGTGAGATCTTGCATGGAGACCCAGGCCGAGGGAGATTGACAGTTCTTTTGTGTTTCTTCCATTTGCGAATAATTGCACCAACTGTTGTCACCTTCTCACCAAACTGCTTGGCAATGGTCTTGTTGCCCATTCCAGCCTTGTGTAGGTCTACAATCTTGTCCCTGACATCCTTGGAGAGCTCTTTGGTCTTGGCCATGGTGGAGAGTTTGGAATCTAATTGATTGATTGCTTCTGTGGACAGGTGTCTTTTATAGAGGTAACAAGCTGAGATTAGGAGCACTCCCTTTAAGAGTGTGCTCCTAATCTCATCTCATTACCTGTCTGTATAAAAGACACCTGGGAGCCAGAAATCTTTCTGATTGAGAGGGGGTCAAATACTTATTTCCCTCATTAAAATGCAAATCAATTTATAACATTTTTGACATGCGTTTTTCTGGATTTTGTTGTTTTTATTCTATCTCTCACTGTGCAAATAAACCTACCATTAAAATTATAGACTGATCATTTCTTCGTCAGTGGGCAAACGTACAAAATCAGCAGGGGATCAAATACTTTTTTCCCTCACTGTATGTGTAGTGACTGTGAATGTCACTGTGTGGTGCCGGGCTTGCTAGGTCATGGCGGACAATGTTGGCATTATGTGTAGCCCGCTTACTGGGCGTAGTACTAGCCCTAGCGGGGCTTGGGTGAGCGCTGGTCAGCGTGGAGGAACCACGTACAGTGTGTGGTGCGGGCTCCCGGTGAGGGAGCGAGAGGGAGTGTCAGTCAGCCAGGGTTACGTTGAGGCATGATACGGTGGTTGACCTGCCGACACGTGACCGGATGATATTGGAGGGGGGTCACCGGTGGCCGCTGGGTGGTCACGTGGTTTCAAGGAGCTCTCGGGAGCCTTCGTGAAAGAGCTCGAGAGATCTAGAAGGTGGGCGGGGCGAGGGGCGGAGCCAGCCCCAGCCCGGGCCGATATAACGGGGGGCCCCGTGTGGGGCTTGGGGTTCTTGACTGTTGGTGAGTGAAGATCCACGTCGGGTTGAAGAAGCCTCTAGCCACGCGGTCCGGAACCCAGCTCGTGATCCAGAACCGGGATAGCGGGACCGTGTCTAGTTCTGCCGTAGCGTGGATAGATGGGCGTTCAACACCCAAGTGTACGTTAACTTATGTTGTGTTGAATTGATGTAATAAATAGTGTTGCTCCCAAGACAACGTCTGCGACTCAATGGACTCACTACATACGCATGCAAATATCTTAGTTGTTTTGAAACGTGTTATTTTTGTAGGTTTTAGGTCAGGAAATATTTTTTTAGGAACACATGTTAGGTTATATAATGGGATCTAGTGGGAAAACGCGTTTCGCTATACGATGTTTCACTTAATGTTCACGTTTCGAGGTACAACCACACTCTTGTGTACCTGACGGATTTTCTCTGGGTTCTGCAGTTTAATTCCTCTCATATGAATCCAGGCTCTCATTCATGTAGAGTAATTGGTCAGCCATCCACAATGTAGCAGGACCATCTTGCAAAAAAAAAACAGTATTGAGACTCAATGAGGCTTTCTTGGATAAATGGCATTATCAGCATCGTTTGGGGATTCTGGCATAGTGTAATGGTTAGCACACTGCTGAACGAGTAATTGCAGGGTTGGGCCTTTAAATTATACATTTGTTCGAGAGATGCGCGAATGAAATTAAACACATTACTTGTACGCACTCGCGAAAAATACGCTGACGCCCTAAAGCTGTCTACGCGTTAGACTTTACACACGCACCCTTTATCGGCACGAGCATTTGCCCGTATCGTATTCTACACTACGACAAGACACTCTGGAGGGTAAGACGCATTCACCCCCAAAACCTTGCTTGTGCCTGGCGTCAGGAAAACTACACACAAATCTAGCCACATATACACACAGGATTTGCCGGATTATAAGACGCAGCCAGAATCATAATATTTATTTCTATTGGAGTAGGAATCCGATGAGCTATAAAGCTCTTTTTCACAAATATCCAGTCGGGGCATGGGGTAAGAACGTTACGAAACAATTTCAGAAAGGGTCGGGGAAAAACAAAGTGCGTCTTATAATCTGTAGAATACGGTCTTATTCAGCTCTATAAACAACAACCGTCATTCGTGACGTCACCACGGCGCATGTGCCAGGCTAGGTGCACTTTAAGGCCACGTGAAGTGTTGAGCGCCCGCTGGCAGGAGGTCACTGGACAGACCCGACAACAGATGCCACGGGTCGACTGACTCAAGATGACTGGCCGATGCACCATCTGTGGCCCCTACTATGCCAACTTGCAGGCATTTTATCCGCCCGGAGCTCCGCTCGTTGTTGTGAGCGTCGCTCCTCTGCTGCCCTCCGTTGTTGCTGGAGGGGCGACTGCTGCCCAGCGGCGGCGTCCTTCGCGAGCCTCCTCCCTCTACAGAGGCCGATCTTGACAACCGCTGGTCCCAGCTATTGGCAAGTCCACTCAGCTCCATATCCTCTCGCTGTAAATATCAATACACCACAAAGACAAAAGATCCCCCGTGTAGCCTCAACAGACTGTAGGGGCAAAGTGCTGTTAACGAGGGGGTGGGTGGCCAGCACCACGCCCGGCCGCCTTTGTCTCCCCAGTTGCGATGTTCACACACCAAACCAGGTACTCATTTCAGGCTGAGTCGACCTAGGTGAAGGGGGCCCAGGACCGGTTCAGATAACCCGTCACCGGTGTTGACCGCGAGCGGGAATCGAACTCGGGCGCCGGGTTCGTAGCGCAGCGGTTAGCGCTAACCGCTGCGCCACCGCTCCCTACTACCGCCCCACACACTTTCGATTCTCTCGATTGCAAGCCTAATCGAAACGATTAAATGTGTAGAAACGATTCTCCCTCCCGCACCGCCCAAACCACCGCCCGACTTGCGGGGTAAATCGCGGGAGTCGATTGTGGGGGTCCTCCGTAGTTTATTTTTAAACATCCGGAATCGATTCACTCTCTCTGTAAGCGGACGTCTGCCGGAAACTAAGAAAGCTTCTACGTGACTTTACCGAAAGAACCAAGAATATAAAGCTCCACGCTCTTTTTGGTTCTTACGGTAAAGTCGCTGAGGTAGAAATAAACTGAAACAAATCACGACGCTTCAAATCAAGATTGAAAAAGCTTCCTCGGACCGAATTTGAAACGGCACCCACAGCAAGCATGCAGGTATATACATACACACAACAATAAGTCTTATGTGTGTGTGTACTACACACGTTATTCACGCGCCAAGGTTACGTTTTTGTCTTAGAGCGAATCCGGGACAGACTTTTTTTTTTAAAATATATTCTTTTTTTTAGTATTTTCACCGACAGGAGACGTGAGAGCGATGCAACTCGCACGGGGGTCCACGTCGATTTGTGTCAGCGGGCGAGAAGTCATTTGCCATCGAGCGGCGGATTGAGCGTGGCACGTTGATGATTTAAGACGTGAAATGCACGCATAAAAAAACCTGTCATTGTTACCCCCCCCGCCTTCACCCACTCGGGTGCTGGGTTGGCCTGCGTGTGTGTTTATGTGTGTGTTTGTGTGTTTGTCTCTGGGGAGGTCCCCAGAGACCCTGGCTGACAGAGGAGGCGTTCAGGATGGTTGAGAAAAAGCGACAGGCCCACTGTCATCGGCTACAGAATCCCACGTCAGAGAATGAGGAGGCTTACCGCAGCCTTCGCTCGGAGGTTCGGAGAGCCGTGAGGCGCTGCAAGGATGGGTGGTGGTCGCGGGTTGCTGAGGAGATGGAGTCTGCCTCAGTGGCCCGCGATCACAAATCTCTATTTAACTCCATCAAAAAAGTAACCTGCAGCACCACACCTATTACCAACATTAGGGGAAAAAACGGTGATCCAATCTCCGACCCCCAGGAACAGGTTTGCAGATTTGCTGAGCATTTCTGTGAGGTCCTGGGGGAGGGAAAATCCCTCAGCCAGGAAAACATTGTGGCACAAAGTGAGGATGACCCTGCTGAGGCTGCGGTGCCTCAAATATTGGAAGAAGTCACCCCCTGTGAGTGGCTGGCTGAGGTGCCATCTGTTGAGGAAGTACTGAGGGCGATCCGAAGTCTGAGACCAGGAAAGGCAGCGGGCAGAGATGTTCTCCCAAGCGAAATGCTGAGGGAGGGTGGAGTTTGTGCACAGACTGCCCTATATGACATCATAACAACAGTCTGGACCACTGGACGGGTTCCGCAGGATTGGAAGGATGCCCTGGTGGTCCCCCTCTTTAAGAAGGGGGACCGCACAGACTGTAACAACTACAGGGGCATCTCACTCCTCAGTGTGCCGGGAAAGGTCCTGGCAAGGATTATTCAACATCGTCTTGCCAGGCACGCTGAGGAGAGGCTTGCGGAGCCCCAATGCGGTTTCAGGAAAGGGCGGTCCTGCACAGATGCCATATTTTCTGTCCGTCTGCTACAGCAGAGGTGTAGGGAATTCCAGCAAGACCTACATCTCTGCTTTATTGACCTGGTCAAGGCCTATGATACCATCAATAGGCCTGGGCTCTGGGTTGTTCTTCGTGCTTTTGGAGTACCTGACCCTCTGCTCACGATCATTAAGGACCTTTATGATGGTGAGCGGGCCCGGGTAAAACTACGTGGCCGGGAGTCTGAGCGTTTCCCTGTACACCTTGGGGTGCGACAGGTATGTCCTCTGGCTCCCACACTATTTAACATCTATTTCGACCACGTAGTTCGTGAAGCCTTCAATAGCTGTACCGGGGGAATCTCCATATGGTACAGATATAATGGGAGGCTGATCGATGCCCGGGTGCGGTCAAGGGATGGCTCCCTATTGCTCAACCACGTTATGTATGCTGATGATTTGGTAATAGCTGCTTATTCAGAGGAGGAGTTGGAGACGCTGCTGCTGAGACTGGAGCGTGCCACTAAGAGATGGGGCCTTACCATCAGCCCCACCAAAACTAAGCACCTGCCTGGGTATTTTGTACCATCGGACACTCCACCCCCACAACTCCCAATCGGTGATGTGGCAGTTGTGGAGAGAGTGAAGAGTTTCCCATACCTGGGAAGTGTGCTTATGACCGGCTCCAGTTTAACAGCAGAGGTCTCACTCCGAATCAGTCGAGCGGCAATATCTTTTCATCGGTTGCGTAACGCTGTGTGGAAGCTACCTGGTCTGTCGCTCCGCACTAAGCTTCAGGTCTTCTCGGCCACGGTCATTCCCTCCCTTCTCTACGCTTGCGAAACGTGGACCCCCCTAATGGAACATCTTCGCCGGTTACAAACATTTAGGCTGGCCTGCCTACGATCCATCCGGGGTTTAACCAGACTGGATTGTGTGAGTAGCTCACAAATCCTTGAAAGATCTGGGCAAGGTCCCATCGGTGAGCTCCGACGGGCAAGGCTGCGATGGCTGGGTCATGTAGCCCGCATGCCCAGCCACCGCATGCCGAAACAGCTTTTGTTCGGCCGGATCGAGGGGGCTAAACGGGCGCGGCACGGGCTAGAGAAGAGATGGAGTGATGTGGTACAGGAGGACGTGGAGCTCAGTGGACTTGCCGATGACTGGTACCAGCGGTGTCAATATGGCCTCTGTGCAGGAGGCTCGTGAAGGATGCTACTGGGCAGTTGGAGGTAGTCGCCCTCCAACAACAACGGAGGGCGGAGGAGCGACGCTCACAACAACGAGCGGAGCGCCGGGTGGCTAAAGCACAGCAGGTTGGCACAGTAGGGGGCACAGGTGGTGCATCAGCCAGTTATCTCAGTCAGTCAACCCGTGGCACCTGGGTCTGCCCCGTGACCTCCTGCCCGCGGGGGAGTTCGACACTTCACGTGGCCTCAAGGTGCACATGTCCTGGCACAAGCGTCGTGGTGACGTCACCGCCACTTAGTGGCGAATGGCGGTTGTTGTTGTGTGTGTGTGTGTTTGTGTGTGCTCGTTGAGCCAGACTTAAAGGACACTCGCACGTGGCACGGCAGTAAACGGCGCTGCGCTATTTTAAGTTCGGGCAAACGTTGCTTGTTTGAGATTCTTTAATCGCACGTTGAGTCTCAACATGGACGAAGCGGGGTGGTGGTGGTGGTGAGTGGAGGGGAAAGTCCACGCGACCACGTTGGTGCTTCAAAATATATTGTTAACACTTCTATGGGACTTGTCGTTTTTAATGGATAAAATAACGGATTAATACTATATAATAATTATATTGACACGTGGATGTTAATAGCTTCAAATCATCTCCACTTGTTCGCCATCGTTGTCAACGTGTGCCCTGGAACCTTCTCCAGGTGGTCTCCAGAGGCAGCAGCACATTCCTTCTTTGTGGTGTTGTTGCAAAGTCTCAGAAGTTGTTAACATTGTTTTGAAGCACCGCTGTACAGCAGGCGTCCGGGGTCGGGATGGAACCCACGACTTGCTGTATAGCAGGCGAAGTAGTTAACATCTCGCAATTGTGATAATGATGAGAGAGAGACACCGCAAACTCCAAATATACTGCAGGCATCGTCAGGGTCAGGATCGAACGCGCAACCTCCTGTATACCAGGCGAGGTAGTTAACATCTCGCCAGGATCATGAGAGGTGGCGGCGTTGGCTTAATGATTGGCCACCGTGACTACAGTGATTTAGTGTGCGGTTCATAGTTTGGGTTGCATGCCTTTAATGTTCCGTCCGTGAAGGATATGTATGCACATCAGCGTGTTGATGTTCTGATGCGGCCGATGGTTACAACAGTGTCTTTGAGAACCGTCACAAGCCAGAAGGGGCGACATTCGGGTTTCAAACGAGGTGGTTTATTCTTCGGGATCTGAGCGAGTTTATAGAATGGTGGCAGAACGATCCCAGAAAGGGGAATTGAGATTGTTGCCAGGTACCTTGTTGAGGTTTTGGTTGATGATGGGTATAGGTGGTTGTCATTGGTAAGACACGTGTACAGTATATTCCCTTGAGGTTTGCATGTCTCTGTGGATATTTGGTGGCATCAATGTCCGCAGATCCAGGGAGCCCCAGGGGATTGGCGTCGGTTTTCAGTGTCCTGGTTATGGATGTGCATTGCGTTGTTCAATTGTGCACGTGGCAGTTTTGCGTACGAGTTCTCAAGCCAGGCGCACAGTACTTCTGCCACTGAGTAGTTCAGGGGTGGGGAACGTCCGGTCCACGGGCCGTATGAGGTCCGCGAAATCATTTGGTCTCTGGCCCTGCCAAGGCAACCGCAGGCGGAACTCGAAATTCAACAAATCTAGGAGCAAACCTGGAAAAGCAGTTGCTAGTAGGAACATCAATACCAGCTAACATCACACGCCTCGTCACAGAGAAGCAGTTCCAACCATCGCATTAAGGGCGAGTTAATTAAATGTTTGACCAAATATAACAGGCTAATTTTTAAGTTGACCATTTTGTAATGCCCGCGAATGATGTTATGAATATCCAAATGGCCCTTGGCAGAAAAAAGGTTCCCCACCCCTGGAGTAGATGGGCAGTGGTAGGGCGGCAGTTGGCAGCACATGGGTTGAGGCAGCCCAGGTTGTTCCTGAACGTTTCTGCAGCAGGACAATATCTTGATTTGCTGTTTTCACAGATCAGTTTACGTGGAGCTTGACGGCCAGACTTCTGTCCATGATAACCCCTGGATATTTTTGAAGAGGGGGTTATAGTACACTGGGTTACCACCGAAGGACAACATCAAGGGTGGTTATCTGCTGGCATGAACGTTGAGGTGGAAAGCACCTGCGGTGGTTTTGGATGGATTTGGTTGGAGTCTCTGGCGATTGAAATATCCCTCGAATAGCATAATCTCAGCTGTGTGAGAATTGGCAATGTCTTCGAAGTTTTTGCCCTGCACATAAAGGGCTATACCATCTGCAAATATGAACCTGCGAGATGATGTTAATGGCAGGTCACATATTGTTGAATAGTGATGGTCTTCCTCACAGCAGCTGCTTTTGGCTAACCATGGAACAAAGTCGGTTACTGCATTGCACGCTTTCAGATGCTCTTCCGATGTTAGGAAAACTCACTTCTTTAGAACTGTTTTTAGTGTTTAGTTTGTTGTCCTTCCCCCGCACCTCCGATTAGTATGGTTGGCTACGTACGGTGCGAAAGAAGTTTAACGTACACGCACACATGGTGCTCGTACCGAGCCTTGAGGGAGAATATTGTTCACAATTCTCTTGCGGCTGTGTTTACTGGCGATGTGCACCCTAAGAGTACAGTAGAATGGCATCTGATCATTTTAGCCATCTTCAGCAGCAGGCCGTGACGCCAAAAGGTGTCAAAGGGCAGCAGAGAAGTCAGTCAATGCATGTGCCGGTTTTGTTGGGAACACAGCATAACCATTCTCTTTGAGGATGCTGAAGGCAACGGATGAGTTCGCAGCAGCTACGTCCAGTTTCGAAATCCGGCTTGTTCGGGGAGGCTGCTTTGGGTCCGTAATGGGAGAAGTTTCGCAGTCGTGTGTGGAAAAACAACGTACTTGTTGTGCACCCTAATCTTTCAACTTAGAGACAAGCGCAAACGTACCACATGGTGACTAAGGTCTTCACGTGGTTTGTACGTTAAGCGGACTAGTGCTTGCTTGGCTTCTGACTTTTGCTGAGATTGGGGCGCATCCGGGGTGATATGGTAAAAGGCATCCAATGTAACACCCATCATTTTATGTCCTAAAAATGTAGCTTCTAAACAAACCTTTCATATTAAACGGTTGAATATCTTAAATATCGCTGTAATTAAATGCCCGTTGAGCCCATTTTTTGGTAAGTGTTTAGTTGTGCAATCTGTGCTCCAGTGTAACTCAGTATTGTGCAGGTTTACCAGACTCACACCCAGAGCTACAGTTGCCTCGATTATCTGGGGTAATGGGGGGGGGGGGAGTGATGGCCCAGATAAAACCAAAACAAGGATAATGCAAAACAAATTTTAAATTAAGCTTTAAACACATCCGTTCTGTTTACTAATGGAGAACAGGGGGTAAAGATGTAGAATGTGTCATCTGGATTTGTTTTCTGAAAATAATCTATTTTTGTCTGCCTTTGTGTTTGTAGTAATGTGGGCACACTGAGTCACTGACCTCCAACGATTTAGGAGGAGCTAATAACTTAACCAATACGCATGGATGATCAAGGTTAATCCGCAACCCGAATGCTCTGCCCACGGATAAAATCGAGAGCTAATTGTGGTCAGCTCTACTACTATTGGGTTGTGGGCCGACGGGGGAACCTGAGTCATTGTCTTGAGTGAGAACTTCATTTAAAGGATAAGAAACGCCCGAGTTGTTAATGAAGGTGCCGATTCGCAGCATGCTAATAATGCAAGTACAGTGCAGATGCACAAAAGAATGAGTTAATGAGACACCTAACCCGGATTCTATTAACACAAATGTATCTGCCTACCATTACAGGTCCAGGGTAAAGATAATTGCAGGGCAATTCTGGACTAAATATATTTACATTTTTGGAACGTTTTGTAAAAAAAAAAGTGTATGGCCCAATGCAGTTTACAAAAAAACCCTGCTGATTTGATTTCAGGCCACAATTAAAGCCTCTCGCAGTGACACCATCCGCACGGTGGCAAAGGACTTCCTCTCATTTGTCAACAAGGGACCGTCACCTTACCATGGTAAGCGCGTCATTAACTTTCAAATTGTATTTACGTCACCACCGCACAACCCTGCCTCCTTTTAGATGTTGCTCTTTATGCTCGGTTAATTATCTTCACTTGCCATTGAGTCACGTCTACATGAAAGCAGGTTTGCCGGCACGATTGCCATCCTTGCTGAGGCTTTCCCTCCCCTCCATTATTAAACTAATGTTGGTTTCTGGGGGGGGATGTGGATTTTGTCCAGCGTGCATTCAATTAAATTACACGAGATGCAATTTCAGTTTAAATTCCATTTTCCTGTGTCTCGTATATACTGCGTAGGTTATTGCGGTTCTGTCCTGTGCTGCTCTTCGATGTGTTTTTTGAGTTTCTTCAAATGCTGAGAGCTTCTCAGAAACTGAATTTTTTCTGAAGAAGTTACCGTGAAGAAGATCCCAGCACTTGGAGTGATACGTTGAACATCACGCTGAACGACACTCGGCACAACTCGAAACACATCGGAGAGCTTTATCCAATATTTGTACTAAAATGCGGTTCCATTTAAATTGCAAACAAATCCCAAGTAAAATTTCATTGCAAGAAAATATTTTGAGCAAACCAGGCCCATTAAACAAACATTGTCTTTATTCTTGGTTCTTTATTCTTACATGACTTTACCGAAAGAACCAAGAATGTGAATCCCTGCAGTCACGAAAGCTTTAAATCAAAACATCTTTGTATTATAGTTAACTTTGTGATGTGACTAGAGGGTGGTAAGTTTGATCTCCCCTAGGGTGCACATTTAAATTGTTATGTTTAGTGTTAGTACCAGCATAGTATACGTCCAGGAATAAAAATCATGCATTCCCATGTATTTAATTAACGGTAATAATGTCACGATCCGAGTTTTCACAATGAGATGACGTCACATAGGGCTTGAAGTGTGACGTTGACAGATGATGTCACACAAGTTCATGGGAGGCGAGGTACATGCATGGCGTGTGACATCACGGCCTTGGCTGCAAAGGCTTATTTGGCACTGATTTTTCGGCTGGTTTTCTATCCAGTAAGTGCCTAATAGCTATACAGGTTAGTGTGATCATTGTACTTATTTTAGATCACCTTTATAGGAGTTCTCATGACCCCATGTTACAGGCAGATGGACAGAAAGAAGGACAGCTAATGCATGAATTAGCTCTGCTTTCAACCTTAGTTTGAAAAGTGTTAACAATAGACGTCCATAACGTGCAGTGCAGTGCATATATTTTTACAAAATATCAGATCATGCAAGTGCTAATTTCTCCCGATTTGGAAACTCTTGCCATTATTTTTGCAAGTTGTCAGTTTAATGCAAAAAAATACTCAGATATTGTAACAAGCACTGCACCTTTGGACATTAACTTTTTGTCAGTTGCCTTATTACGTTGTGAAATTCGCCTGCAGGAAATGTCATTGCGTGCAACAAAAAAAAACAAAAGTTGAAAAATAGGCCAAAAATCGTAGTGACTTTGCGATGCACTTCAGTGGGCCGAGTTGGTGTGGCCTCTTCATGTCTTGTGCGCGTGGGTCCTCTCCCAGTGGTGGAGGAGTGCAAGGTTCAGCTGAAGCTGGCGGGATTCCAAGAGCTCAAGGAGACTGAGCAGTGGGACATTGCGCCAGAAAACAAGGTACCCCCTTCACCTTGGTCGTCAGCTCTGCCATGCACTCCTCCCTTTTCCCAGCTCAATTTAAACTGTGGCCGCTATGGGTTTCCGAGTTGCTGCTGCTGCGATGTAATGGTTAGAGCGCAATGGACTTTGAGTCCAGAGTTCGCCGGTTCGACGTCCCGGCACAGCAGTTAAAACAAGGTTGCAGGTTTTATTATATCTCCCCGCCGCTGTCAACTCAGCAGAATAAATGGGTACAGCACTGTCATTCGGCAGTGCTTGCCCCTGATTATTTCACAGCTCCTTGCCAGCGTGGAAGAGTAGGCCAAATTACCTGCTAGAGGGGATCTCCAGAGCTCACTCTAATGGTGGCTCTTGTGCCAGCATTAGTGTTTAAGCAATTGCAGGGCTGTATCTTTATATATATTTTTTTAAAATGAGTTCACCCGGGCGTCCTAGATTGTCTGCTCCACAGGCGGGCCTCAAAGATTGATTCTCGCCAATGTGGGAATATTAATGAACCAAAAAAAAAACCACACGCACTAAGGATCTCTGAAGACGTCACTGCGACACGAAATCTCCATTTTGCATGGCAAGTTGGGTATTACAGTATTACTCACGGACCGACGGCTGCTATTGGTGACTTGAGGATTATACAAGCAGCGCATTGTGTAGTACGTGTTGTTAAACACAAATTGTTGCCGCCTCATTGGTTGTATACAATGCCGAAAAGAGAAGCATTTTGTTATTCGAAACAGACAGAAGGCAGGCGCGATTCAACAATTGGAGCCTTTAAAAGGCTTTCTGGAGAGTGTTGGCATCGTCATAATATGTCTTGAATTTTTTTATACCTTGCCCTGGTATTTATAAATGCGACTTTGTTGCACTGTACTGTGTATAGGCCTGTTGTTATGATTTGCCAGGCCCTTATGGTTCAGAGGTCACGGTTCGAATCTGGCAGCCTCTCGGGTTGCAGGGTGGGGGGGGGTCACATGACCTCATTCCTTACAACGTATACAAATGTTTAAATATTGCATTCTCACGTGTGCGATTTGATGTGTGTATCGTGACAAAAAATGTATTAAAATTTTTGCATTGTTGGTTAGGTTGCAATGAATCACCTTTCTGGTGATAAATTGTTGCTATTCACGGCTGCCACTTTGTTCAAGAATCCATCCTTATTCGTCTAATTATTACTGTCTATGTTTTTTTTATTTGTCTGATTTGTTCACTGAATTATCCCAAACTTAACTCGAGCATATAATTAGCATATAATTCACATAAACGTTACACACAATTGTATGCATCTGGAGCCTTAAGAGTAGAGTTTCAAGTTTTATATTTATTAACACAAGTAAGAACTCTAGAGACTAGGATTGTCGCAGTTCATCACCACAATGGCAAGAGTGAAACGAATAAGCGATTGTAATCGGTGCAAAAGCAACTGTGTCAACTATGTATGCTGTCAAATGCAATTGCAAGTGAAGTTATCTTCAACTGACAGTTTGGCTTAAATATTATGAGTAACTAAAGACATTCTATGTTAATGGATGCACCTCCGACTAGCACGGTTGACTATGCACAGTGCGAAAGAAGTTCAACATACAATATGCATCTTTACACTCCTGATAATTGCACCTCCGGTACTTGCAATGTCGCCTTCAATCTCATGCCGGAGTTTACATGGTGTGTGTTTTATGTATTTGTTTTTTCAGTACTTTGTGACTAGAAACTACTCGACGATCATCGCGTTTGCCGTGGGCGGCAAGTACAAGCCCGGGAATGGGTTCAGCATCATCGGAGCTCACACGGACAGCCCCTGTCTCAGGGTCAGAAACACCGTGGTCTTTGTCTCACCGATTCCAACATTGTTGTCTCATCATGAGCTCTCCCTTCAAAAAAAGAGACTGCTCACCTCGCTTGATTGTCATCTGATAATCGAAAAATCCAGACGCCATCTCTGCAGGCGAATATAAAACATTATTTTTCAGTCCGTCAGTGTATGGACTTTGCGAACCGATGATATTTAGAGCTGCATTTGTTAAGTAAGAAAACCTGTGGACTGGCTTCTATGTTCTGGGTCTCATCAGCAGAGTAAGGCCTATTTAAGCATCTTCGTTTAAAAACATAAAAAAGCAAGCATCTTCGGTTGTGGAAACACAAAAGGAAAGGTTCGAGAGGTGGCAGTGGAATCTGGGAAGTAGTTTCGCGGAGATATCTATTTAGTCATAGACATGCTCACAGAGAATGGAGTGCTGTTGTTATGCAACAGAAATGTTGCAGAGAACTAGGACTGAGAATGGCCCAAGGTCTGCAGAGATAATATTATTTAACACATGAAGGAGGCCGGTTTCTGTTGAATGGCCTTGGTGGAAACCAGATGACACTGAGTCGTTGCAGGACGGCCATGGAGGGGGGAAGAGGTGTTTGGAGAGATAGGATAATATAGCCCCTTGTAGGATTTTTTCGAGTGAAAAGGGAGGAGGGGGAGGAGGGGGATATTTTTGCAGGATGGGAGTGAAAGCTGCACGGCTCACCTTGCTGATCTCGGCACCAGCTTGAAAGGTGGGGGGGGGGGGGGGGTGATGGGATATGCTCAAAAGTGGTGAAATTTTTAAAGGAATTTCTAGCAAGAGAATTTAAACTCGGGGTTTTAATACGACAGTAATTCTCCCCAGCCCCACGGGCAAGAGGAGTAAAGCTGTGCCCACGTAGAGGTGGTAGCCAAGGGGGGCAGCTCAAGAGAGTGGAGTGGAGCTCTCGCAATATTGTGCCAAGCCAAGCCTCGGTGAGACAGGATATGAGGACGTGAATTATACGCCATCCATTTACACGTCACCCATAAGGCTGCGCTAATCATGACACTGGTGGAGAGCTTTCACCCTGGAATGAATGCTGCCTACAGTTTCGCTGCCAACGTGTTTGAGTGTGCGTTTTGTTATTCTAACGTCCGCTGTTGGCTGTCTGCTGATTGTCACGTCAGGAGTGGTTCGGGCTGCAACAGCACTTGCTCCAACTGTCTATAAGTGTAAATGGGGGACTGTTGTCAATTTGTGTGTGCGTGCATGTGTACCTTGATTTGGTAGCAGTTGGCCTACTGGTTGGCAACACTGCGCTATGAACCCGACAAATTGAGTTCCATTCTTGGCTACTGCTAACACCATTGGAAGTGATACCAGAACTGGGCTTGGGCCCTCCCGTCAGGTCCATTCGGCCATAAATGAGTATCTGTTGCATTGTGTAAATATCGGCACTGGGGATACGAAAGTGGCTAGGCATGGTGCTGGCTGTACCGCCCCCTCATACATCATAATATCTGTAGAACAAATCAACCGTGAAATCTTGACTTAAAGCTTTCGTGACTACAGGAATTCATATTCTTTAGGTCTTTCGGTAAAGCCACGTAGATAGAAAAATAATAATAAAAATAACACGACGTTTCGATCGCAACACAAGCAATCGTCATCAGGTGAACAAATATAGCGGGAGAGCTGCTGAGGCAGGAAATGTGATATATTTTTTTATTTTTCTATCTACGTGGCTTTAACGAAAGACCCAAAGAATATAAATAAACAGTGATTGATTGGTTGATACTGGTCTTCATAGGTGCTCACTAACAGCACTTGCCTCATCAGCTTGTACGGCTAAACTGTGCGCGCGTGTCATCCGAGCCATCTCGGCCACTGACACCATAACAATTGGGCCCGTACCGTGACCTGCCAGTGAATCTTTGACACTTCACATGGGCCTCAAGTCGCGCACAGCCTGGCAGAAGCGCCGTCGTCGTCGTCACGATATCGTCGCGGAGTTTCAAGTGGCGGTAGCTATAGTTGTTATTGCTGCGGCTATGTTTGCACGTGCGTGCGTGTGCATAGGCCGAGGGGGCGGTTCATTGTAACATCATTACAATTAACCCCCCCCCGCTCTGCGCACCTGTTTGGCTTGCAGTGATGACGTCATCTTGCTCTAGTTAAGACCGGGAGCAGGTAGAGCTCTTCACAATTCTGGCAAAATCGCCCCGGTGATGCTGGATGTAATTTACCGGCGAAGACATCACGGTGCTCAAATTGTAAATGTTGTGGATTTACTCTCCAAACACACACCGGGTGGGCTGAAGTAGTCACTAATTGGCACATTTTGTTTACGTGACAAACCCTCACCTGTTTGGCCGTTGTCAGGTGGTGGCGGGTTAACGACCCATTTAAACTTCTAACCCAAACCCACCCCCTCCCGCCCTTTTTATTATGAATAATCAGGTGAAACCACGCTCGCGGAAGCTGAGCGCCGGCTGCCTGCAAGTGAGCGTGGAGTGCTACGGAGGAGGCATCTGGAACACGTGGTTCGACCGGGACCTCACCGTGGCCGGCCGCGTCATTGTCAAGGTGGTACATCGCTTCGTACACCTGGGCTCTCGTATTATTTAAGTGATTGTTTACTCTGCCGATTGTTAGTTCGATTACTCACGCCCATCGGATAACACGACAATATTTCGCCTGTCCTTTCACACATGTACCACTGGACGGGAGGTGGTGGATGAGGCTTAGCGACGTCATCGGCATGATCGGCACGGTTGGCTACGTGCGGTGCGAAAGAAGTTCAACATGCATACTGTTGCGCTGGGCATGGCTTGTAGGGGGGGTTTCCTAACTTCAGTAGGCAGGATGTGGGCGTGTCCGCCATTTAAAAAGGTGGCTGAGCAAATCGACCACGATGTAGGTAATCGATTATGATTTATGGACGATTAATTTAATTAAACATCATGAATAGCTTCATAACGAATTCATGATATTGGACATTAAAAAGAAAGTCATTCAGCGCATGCTGTTCACCGTAACAATTCATACCCTCCCGTCCCTCTGCCCCTCCCAGCGATTCGATGGATCATCACGGATTGAGGTTGCAATTCCCATCCAGGATCAATATTTTTGTTGGTCTTTTTTTGTATAATTTTGTTATCTCTGTCTCCTATTTTTTGTTCACTCCATAAGCCTGGCATGTAACGTTGGCATTTCGTTTGCGTCCAGTAATCAATTCTCACACGCATGAATCAACACGTGTATCGTGCGTGCAGTAATCTATTTTAATATTTACTTGCCGATTGTTCACCTCTCTGCACGTGTGTTTTTAACCGGTCTAGTTTTTTTTTTTTGCTCGCAGGGTCTTGCTTATTATAAGCCCCAGCGCGTGCTCTTTAAATGTCATTAGCAGCCTGCTCAGCTGATTTTTGACCAGTTAATGCAATTTGTCACAATAGCATTTGCAGGGGCTGCTTATTCGATTACACCCACGACCGTTACGTGAATGTAATTGTCCTCTTGGCGACCTCTGGCACCGTGGCCATCGCCAAACCACAACCTCGTTTGTATCCGATATCACAAGTGCAAGCAATCTTTTTTTTATTTATGCCCCCCTTCCATCCTTTGTTATGCAATCTAATCCGAATGCTATTTCAAATGCTGCCACAGAATCTCCTGTTGCGCGAGCACCTCGATCCCCGAACCAGAACCGACGTTTGTCTCCAGTATTGCACCCGTTTTTGCCAGATTAGCTTAAACAGGCAGCATTACCGCCTGCTTTGGGAATGTTCTTAATGCAGTTTCGGCAGTGATGGCTATGTAAGTGGCCTGTAATCTAGCGCCGAGGAGTCGAGAGTTTGTGGATCGCACAAATGTTGCAAAACTCCCTTCTCGTGGGCGTCGGGGTGCCATACGTGGCAGTATAAAAAGTAAATGTGGACCCCCATCTGTTCCGTATATATGGAGGGATGGAGTGTCTCCCCTCGCACGCGTGGGTATTCTCCAGGTGCTCCGGTTTCCTCCCAAATGTAAACACTCATCAGTTGGCTGATAACACTTTAACAAATTTACGGGATGTAGGACCGCAGGGCTTCACACTAATGAGTTGTTCACTGTCTTCGAGAGTGAGTAAATACTGTGCACGTTAAAGGTTTTAATTATTATTGAACTTCATACCAAACCTGTACCAAACTTGGACAGATCATAGTAAGATCAAATACGAGGATACATTGTACAATGTAAGATCCATGATAATCACATCAGCAACAGCAGGGGGGTGGGGGGGGGACATACATATTACACGCAGAAATCCGCCTGAGTCAGGAATCGAATCTGGGCCTTCCTTGCCGAGAGGCACAAGTGTTACTTACTACTGCGCCACACTGCGACCCTGTTATGAAAATTCCGTTGCACAGTTAAGTGACGCTTGCGTTGCGGTAATTGGCGCATTGTGAAAATTACTAACGTAGCGTGTCGTGAACAAGAGTATGGCGGGCAACCTGACTAAACAGCTGGGTGATTCTCTGCCACAGTGGCATTGGCTTTGCTTTACGCCCGATTGCACGGGCGCTGGATTCTCTTATCGCCGTCAGTACTGGGTCAGAATTTGCCACGGTTTCTCTTGGTTTGGACACAGTCTTAAACGACCCGTCCCTGCGGAACGCGTTTCCCCGGTACGGCCCTGTGCTGTAGAGAAGAAAATAAATGTAGAGGGGATCGTCAGGTGCGTTGTTGGCCTCCCTTGGGGTCGCATTAAGGGTGCTCGCTAACAGGTGAAACTGGCGCTGCCCCCAAGGGGTGTAATAGCTCGGTAGCCAGCTGTACCTCGATACGACAAGGGCCAATCGCGCTTCTTATTAAAATGGTGTGTGGAGAATGCCTGTCTGTATGTATCCACGTCTTCGAGCCGCTACACCGACCTCATGATTTGACACTTGTTAAGGCTCTGTAATGCCACAGGATGCATGACTGTGCAAATGGACTTGTGTGCCCCGCGGTTTATTCACAATGCGAACTTCACATGCGCCAAGTTGTGGGAAAAAGTCTTCGGTGACATTAGAAGATACGTCTACCTGTACGGCCCTTTTTTGTCAATCTACTGCTGGATGAGGGGCTGACCCATGCCGGACTAGTTGCGGCAGTTAATTAGTGATACTCCCACCACATTGACAGGTGCAGGTCAGTGAAGGAGGCGATCGTAGACTGTGGGAGCGTAGGAATATTGCAACGACAATGGAATCTTCTGCACTGCCCATCATGTAAACTCCGCAGATGCCGATGACGACCTGGCCGTGCGTCACCCGTGCATTACATTGTTGCAAGCCTTGTTAGATCTCACGATATATATATGTCGGGAAGACAGAGTTCAGTACATGCATGTTATTATTCCTCTCTTTCAGAATGGCGATAAGTTGGAGCACCGCCTCGTACACGTGGAACGGCCGATTCTTCGCATCCCTCACCTAGCCATTCACCTGCAGAGGGACGTCAATGAGAGCTTTGGCCCCAACAAGCAGCTCCACCTGTAATTGTGGGACGCTGGGAGATGGCATTTGCACGCGCGCCCACCACCTCTTACACCCCCGCACGACCATGCACGTGTATTTGAATGCCCTGGCTGTGAACAGTAACCACGGAACACGATGCGACAATTAACGTCTCATTTAGCGTGGTGCGGCTGTGCTCTGACCAAACATAATTTTCCGTGTCATACATAGTTCACGTGGAGTGTGTGCATTTTTTGTGCGTTCATTTCCTACTGAGTGATGCGGCTTTATTAGGCGGTTATCGTTTTTACCAACGATGGTGGAGTGACAGAATTGAATCGAACCCAGGAAGGATTTTATCATTGGCCTTGCAACTGCTGGGGTTGCTGCTGTGGTAATGGTTAGCGCATCGGACTTGAAATCCAGAGGATCGCCCAGTTCGGTTTGTTCTCCCGGTGCTGCAGTTGAAACAATGGGGCAAGTTTCTTAAATCCCCCATTTCCGCCTGCCTCTTGTCCACCCAGAGCAGTATAAATGGGTGCACAACAGTTGATCGGAAGGTCTCAATTTCTTTCAAGACGCTTGTTCAGTGTGGAAGAGTAGAACAAAATACCTGCTCGCGGCAATCAATAGAGCACCCTCGAGTGATGGCCCTTCTGCCTGCCGGAGTATGAGCAAAAAATTTGCAGGGCTGTACCTTACAACCTGGTAGCCTGACATTACCAACTAAACTGTATCCCAGCCACTTAAATAGTCTTATATTTTAACATGCCACATTCTCCGGATTATAAGACCTTTCGGAAAGTAAAACGCACAAGCTTGCGGCCCGTGCTATTAAAGTGATACAACTTTAATCTCGCACACAGCTACTGGGCCCTAAGACGCGCCCCGAAACGTTGGCTTTTAAAAGCCGGGGAGAGAAAAAACAAAAACGTGCGTCTTGTAATCCGTAAAAATATACGGTAATAACACTATCTTTTTTTTGCTTGCATACTTTTGCCCACCAGAGTGCCGATTCTGGCCACGTCCATCCAGGAGGAGTTGGAGACTGGCGCTAAAAGCAGCAGCGATGTCAGCAGTGCGGTGAAAACAGTAAGCCTCTAATGGGTTCCTTTCATTATGGCAGGAGGGACCCCTGAGCACACAAAGCAGAGTACATGATTAATATTGACATGACTGGGAATGCAGAATATTTGAAGCCATTGATCCTTTTTGATTGTGCCGTAGATGGGCGGCGTATGCCTGCCGCCAAATGCAAACATATTTTCAAACGCGGCATGCGCGCGTCCGTTTATTTCTATTTCTTTTTAGACGCAGCATGAGAGAGATTGCTTTCTGTACGGGGGAAAAAAGGGCTCCACAATAGTGTTGATTCACGTGCTTTTACAACTACAGGTTTCATGAACGTGGAATTGATTACCTTGTTCAAATCTGTCTCCGTGGATGTGTCGACCTGTAAGCAGAGCAGGATTAATTTCAGAGGAATCTCTGATGGGCCAGGGTGAAATACCATATAGTAGGTTAACACATTAGACCTGTGTAATTCTTCAAGCAGAGAGAATAAAAAAAAACATTGTCGTCACCGCATGATGAAATACGAAGGAGCTAAGGCTGTTGCACGTTTGGATGTTGAATGAACTTGAGTAATAAAACATTTATTTGGTGCTTCTTCTACATTGGCAGTGGGGTGCACAAGCACAAATAGCAACCGTGAAACTCAACACATTCGTTCATAACACCGCCTTAAAAATAAATATAAATTAACCTTATGGTGGGACCCCGGGGTCCCATAAGCCTCCGGCTCTCGCATAAACTGCGTTGCGACGTCATTTTATGTCTGTTGAAGGCGAACGATTCCTCTCGACGAGCTCTATACGATGCGCTATGTTTAAAAGTTTTGTTTATGGCTACGGAAATTTTGGCAACGACACGGGTGCTTGGCGAAGAACGAGAGGGTTGATTTCTGGTGGGTCGCGGCGTTTATGTGCGCGGTGGGACGGAGTCGCCAAAAGTAAATTTATTAATTACGATTTTGACTTCTGTTTATTCGGGACCCCGGGGTCCCGCCATAAGGTTTATATGATAGCCAACGTTTTGGGCAATGGCCCTTCACAGCACAGAGAGAGGCCAGAGAGATCCTCTCCCAGTTGGGGATTGACAACAAGCGCTGTGCGTGAACAGTGCCCACGTTCTAGCCGCTGCTGATGCTTCTGTCTTCAGAATGTACTTATAGGAGTCATGTGATTCATCCACCATGTGCCCCTGGTGCTTGCCTTTTTTCCCCCCCTCCTGAACCGCTCGGACCAAAACGTAGACATGGCGATGAAGGAGTGGGGGGGGGGGCGTGATGGGGGGAGAGGGGGGGTGATTGGCTTTGGCAGCCAGTGTTTTGAAATGTTTCTAATCCTACGTACGGGACGAAAACCCATGACAAGCGTGTGTTTGGCGTGTTCGTTAGGCGGACAAGCACCACCCCGTGCTCCTCTCCATCCTCTGCGAGAGACTCAAGGTTGACCCCGGCGACCTCCTCGACTTTGAGCTCTGTCTGGCGGACACGCAGCCCGCGGTAAGTGCGCCTCCTCCCCTTGCACGTATCCTACAATTGAAAACCATAATTATCCTCGCCCTGGGTGGCTTTGTCGATTCCCGCTCATGACCAACACCGTGACAATTATCTGAACCGGTCCTCGGTCTCCCCTAGGTCGACTCGGCCTCAAATGAGTACCTGGTGCAGTGTGTAAACATCGCCATCGGGGAGACAACGACGGCTGGGCGTGGTGCTGGCCACCCACCCCCTGGTGTGCCGTTCCGGCCTTCATGGGTGCTCGCTAACAGCACTTGCCCCAACAGTCTTAAGGCTATACGGTGGATCTTTGTCTTATGGGTTTTTGTTATACGCACATGGCAGTATTGACGCGTGCACAATCCACCGCACTTGAAATGGGTAATAGTCAGAATGTTGGTGGTGACAAGACGGTGGTGGATGGGTCTGTGTGTTCATCTATGATGATGTCACAGGTTTATTTCCAATGTGCTCTGCAGCCAGCATCAGGCTTTGATAATTACCCACAGAAAGTGCTCAGTAGCGAGCACACGAGTCGTCACGTTTTGACGGCTGTCTTCTGACATTGCTCAGCGTCGGGCACTGTTTACTAAATTACTAAAAACTCAACACATTCGTCAATAGCACTGCCCTAAAAGGGGGGAGAGAGAGAGAGAGAAAAGCAATCTATAACAAGTGACATTTCAGTCAACGGCCTTTCTTCGTAGCATCTCTGCAATGTTTGACGAATATGTTATGTGTGTTGTGTGATTTGTACTTGTGCACCACCTCCAATGCAGTATGCGTGTTTTTTTTAAATATTTATTTTACCAAATACCATTGCGTTGTACAGTCAGCTCTCAATTATCTAGGGTTATGGAGCACGGAGGGATTGCTCGGGTAAAATAAAAGTTAGGGTGCTGCAAAACCAATGCAGATGAGGCTACAACAACATAATTATTGCTCACCGATGTAGGATGCAGTTTAAGACGGAGAATGTGTTGACTGTTTTCGTTGCTTCTTAAAGTTGCTTGTCATGAACGCTTCGACGAGCGGGAATCAAGAGAATAATCGATTAAAACAGCCAGCGTAAAAACACACGTTTTATAATCCGCAATTCCAATAGTCCCATCCTTGGATAACCGAGAGTGAACTGGAATATTGAGTTGGTAACTTATGTATGCTTACTATACATGCATTGATCGTGCATGTAAGAATCAATGACTTAAAATGGATGATTATGATGTCGACTATATCCTAACGTTCGGTAAGCAGTTAGTGCCCTACGCACTGAACCCGGATACCTGAGTTCCATTTGTGCCCAAAGCTAACGTCATTAGTGAACCGGTTCTGGCCCCTCCTCTAATTCACACTGCACTTACCATCATGGTGAAGTACAGTCGAGCAAACCCAATGACTGACACGGCATGGAAAGGCTATGCAGTGGCTTGACAAAGGGTTGTGTGAACGTTTTGTATAAAATCACCGTATTTTTGTATGCTAATGGAGCAAGCGAAACTGGACAAACGAAAAAAATGTATGCAAGTGAGATGCTAAAAATATTACAAAGAATCCTTTTTTTTATCGAATCGCACCCCCACATCACAATTCATAGAATCTCTGGGGGGGGGGTGGGGGGTGGCATGGGGGGAATCTGTACATCTGACATAATTTATACCGTTTAGAAAAGTGCGATTGAGCAGGACACATCGCTAGAAGGGATGATGGCCAACGAACGGAATCGGTAGAATCTTTATTTTACCGTCGAGAAATCCGATGAGCTATGAAGCTCTTTTTCACGGACGTCTGGAATAGTGACGGCGTGGAACTCTTCCGAGAGGACGTCCACCGAGGGAGGATGCGCAGCACGGAATAAACCCCTGCGCAGCCGTTGGGTGGATTGTTGCGTTGCAGAATCGTGAAGGGGGAAGGTGGTGAGGGCTTGGTGGTGGGGGGGAGACGATGAACTGAATGGAACTTAACGGACATTTGATTAAATGTGAAGTTTGGCACGGAAACGTGTTGTAACATCATATTCTTGGTTCTTTCGGTAAAGTCACGTAGAAGGGAAACAATAAAATAATAAAAAAATAATTTTCTTACTGTGGTTTTCACACCTGATGATGGATGATCGCTTGTGTTGCAGTCGAAACGTCGTGAGAATTTTATTGTTTTATATTTTTATTATTTTTTAATTATTTTATTGTTTCCCTTCTACGTGACTTTACGGAAAGAACCAAGAATATGAATCCCTGCAGTCACGAAAGCTTTAAATCAAAAGTGTTGTAACATCGTGAGGCAAAAGTCGTCTCCTCCCTTCAAGTGCAATTTTTCCATGTTGTGCGCGCTGTGGCGCCGGTACTTCGGAGAAGGCCATCTCACGGGCATGAAGCAGGATTTCTTAATTTTTCGCGCGATAATTTCGACTGCGTTTCAAGGAAGCCGAATGCGTAAATTGTTAATTCTTGTCGTATTTCAATAAGGCCGTTACGAAAACCACGTGCATTTTTATTGCAATAGCGTTTGTTAAAATTATTATTGTTGGAACATTTTCACTTAAGAATGACATTCGTTGCATGAAATGCTGTAATTTGCAATGGTTTATGTAATTATAATTGTGATTTTTTTTTTTCCCCCCATAACATGATTTTGTACCTGTTTAAAAAAAAATTTGGACGTCTTGTTTTATTTGATCGTTTAGCATATTCAGGTTTTTTTTGTTCTCATTAAATGTCATCGTGGATGTGGCACAACTTAATTTTTAATTCCAGCACATTTATTTTTCATGGAATGGGATCAACAGTCGACTTTGAGATCACGTTCCAATTTCAGGTTGTCTGCATTTTGTAATATATATTTTTTTCTCCCGTGCAAGGCCTTGGGTGGAGCCTTTGAAGAATTCATTTTTGGGCCACGGCTGGATAATTTGCACAGTTGTTACTGTGCCATGCAGGTAACAACCAGTGGGAGTTCTTATCCTTGCTGTCACTCCAGTTCGCATTTGTTTCTCTCCCTGTTTAGCCTCTATAGCCAAGACCTATTACTTTTGTGTTTATTAAAAATGTGTCTGTAACTCAGAATTTCAATCTGTTTACATGTGGCTATCTTGAATTTTGGTCACATGTTTTGGCTGCTGGCGCATGATTGGAATGGGCAGCACACTGGACTTGCAATCCAGAAGTCGCCATTCAGATCTCCCGGTGCGGCAGTTGAAACAATGGGAGCAAGTTTTTTAATATTCTGTCCACCCAGCACCTCTGTAAAGTTGACCAGCATGTCTCTCGTGGTGGGGTAAAGTGTGAGTGCTCCCGCCTCTTCCAAAATGTCTGACCAGCGTGGAAGAGGTCAAAAATATAAACCTAGCAGTGGCATGACCAAGCTTCCGTTTATGGATAGCTGCACGTGCAGAATTTTATTTTTGCATTTTTTTCTGGCCGCGATCTTGTCCGCATGCAATTGCTCCACGTAAATGTTGTACCAACATTGCGCAAACTTTTACAGATCGGCAATATTTAAATACTTAAGTCACGCACGCAAGCCTTTTCATCAAATAACACCGTCTAAATATTTATACTTCAAGTGTTTATCCATGTCATGTAAGCGACTTGACCCTTGGGAGCTGGAGCGCAGCTTCTCTGACTGTTTCACGCCTTCTGCACCAGGCTTTGATCCAGTCGAGTGTGGCTGGCGCCTCCCTTGACAACGACCCCAACATCCGCATCGTGACACTCTTTGACAATGAGGAGGTAATGTCTTCTGGTCCCTGTCAGAACTGATTGAATTGCTTGTCCATTTTCCACTGGCACATCCAAGCTGCGCCAGCACGGGGCCCTCGCAGTGTGGGTCTTTTTCCACTGACCGTCTTGTCGTGTCGAGCCGGAGCTGAATCATGAAACTCTGGCCTCGCGAGGCATGTGAATCTATCTGGCTTTGGGGCCAAGCAGAGCCAGGGTAATACATTTCGTCAAAATGAATTTTCCAAAGGAGAAAAATGTTGCCGACATTGAGTTGCTCATGAGGGCGCTTTGATGTTTTGAATGTTATTGATCGCAGCTATTTTGAAACCAGTTGGGCACAGTCAAGCAGCGTCAATCTCAGTGCTCTATCCCTCTGATGTGTACTTAGGGTTACCTTACGGCTTGCTTGAAAAAGAGTGGATAGCTGTGAAGTTGAGCTCACTAATCTGTCTCTTGAGGCACTCTCTTCAAGCTCAAAAAATCACGCTTTTTCATGGACAGGAAAATAATACATTGGCTAGCATTGGCTCCAGACCATCAGCAGAGATAATCACCACCTAACGCTTGTTTGAGTATGAAGACAATTCGAAAGCTGTGATATACTCGCGAAATTTTAGGGGGATTGTGACCAGTCTTTCTCGATTGGCAACGCATTTATTACGAGTAACTATTGCAACCTGGATTTCTTGCATTCAAGGCTAGGACCCATGAGGCCAAAGCTGAAATCAAGGCCGAAAGCCAGAAGGCCGAGGCGGGGGGGGGGGCCTTTTAGTTCGCGATGGTCACCTGTTGTTTTGCAAGTAGTTATGAGCAGATTTAATGCATACAATCTTTAGCTTGGGCAGAGTTTAGTATCGACTCATGGGCGGTAACATAGCCGAGTGATAGAGCGTTTGGTACATGTTGCAGGGGTTCGCGGTTCAAGTCCAGCGGCCGCCCTGGTTAATAGCGTCGGTGTGTTAATCAAACAAATAAATACGCAATCCGCCTCAGAGTGGATGTTAAAAAACCCGTGGCGTTAGAAAAAGTATAGGCCACATGTGCCGCCGCAATGGTCAACATTTGGCAAGTGTGAAAATGACAAAAAAAAATACGGAATTGGATAAAAAAAAAACATTTGGCAGCATTGGCCCTCAGTGTGCAACAACCGCAGACTATAGTCTGTGAAAACATCGTGCCTCCGTGATCGTCTTGCGTTATAAGATTGTATGTACGGTATGTCGATCTTCTTTCACACCGTAAGCAGCCAAACGTGCTAATCGAAGGTGCGGGGGGGAATGACGACAAACTAAAACACAAGATTGGCATGCATAGAAAACGTCCTCATGATGGTGGAGATATATTTCCCCCCCCCCTCTCTCTGTAAGAAAGAGGTTTCCCCACCCTTGCCCTAATGCTCATCGTGCCCCCCCCCCCCCCCCCCCCCGTAACGGCGCCGGCACCACTGCTCCGCGTCTGGTCGACAGGTCGGCTCGGAGAGCGCGCACGGCGCCGCGTCCAACCTCACGGAGATGATTCTCCGGCGGCTGGCGTCCAGCGCCTCCAACCCCGTGGCATTCGAGCAGGCGGTGCCCAAGTCGCTGATCATCAGCGCCGACATGGCGCACGGCGTGCACCCCAACTACGCGTGAGTGCTCGTTTTTTCGTGAAAAACGCATTGGTGTGTGTGTGTGTTTGTGTGTTTTTTGACGATTGCTTCTGCTGCCGCGTGTTTGTTTTTCCCTCCAATTTGATGGCGGTTGCGCGGAAGTCGGCGTGCGTCCTGCGGTATGTGGGGTTTGTCACGAACAAATAATTTGAGCAACCCATTTCCATCGGCAAGTGGTTTTGTCACACTTAACAAAAATAAGATTCTCGCGTCGATGTAATTTGAGAGGGGAGGGCTTCATTGGGAAGCGCGACTAGTTTTCTGACACGGCACCTTCGGACCACAACCGCCCTCGGCGACTCCATTTTGACAACCGAGGAGGGGAAGTTCCTCCGCAGAGGCCTGCGAAAAGGGAAACAATCAATGGCGCGCACACACAGCAGGCACGGTCAACTGGACTCGTGACTTTGTGAAACCTCTTTAAACAAAAAAATCTAATTTGATTGCGATTGTGCTATCGCCAACATTCCACAAGACAAGGGTATCTGTGTGGAAATCGCGTGCAGCTACGGCGACCCCTGCGTTTTGATAAACAGCCTGTCGAAGCGGCAGAGATATTGCTGTAATTTTTCTGCATGAGACTTCCCTTTTTCGTTTATTTTTTAATACACAGACTTGGTGGGGGGGGGGTGGGTAGGATGCACTTTCCCATGTGCCCTGCTGAGAGAATTGTTTGTCACGTTAACAAACGTCATAATTTTTTATTTCTCATCCGAAATGTAGCCAAATTTTAGCAGAAACAAAAAAAATAACGACCTTGAACACAATAGTGTTTTTTCCCTGCGCAGTCATCGATAACAATGCTGAGGCCGTCAAGTCCGCTACGCTTGAGGGACCCAGTTTATTCTTTGGCGAATGAATCCTGGATTCAAAGGCAGGATCTCAGCGGTGTCTGCCACGGTTCTGATCCCCAGTTCCCGAGGCCACCTGGCATGCGTGCACTTCTTACCAGAAGCCACAGCTTACCGGTGACTACAGTGTGGCACATTCTGAGATGTGATGTGAAAAACCTCAAGAGGTTTCATGATGCAAATGGCCGTAAATTGCACATTCGTATTATCTGCTATAAAGCATGGTTATTTTTTGTTTTCTTTTAAGAGACAAGCACGAAGAGAATCACCGTCCATTGTTCCACAAGGTAAGTCCATTCGTCTTTTGACTACGTGCTGCTTTTGTAATGAGCCAGTGCTGTTTACAGAATGTATGTATTAATACTGCCTGCGTATTGCACATTGTAAGAAGTAAATATGAATAAGTGTTCACTCGTAGCTACATTTCATCGTCAAACAAAATGTTACAGAGCACCTCAAGCACAAATCCTACTAAGTAAATACAATAGACAGCTTCACTAATTGTGTATTTCAAAAAAATATATACACTTGTCAGCACATAATTTAATATATCAAAGGTTATAATAACTTTTTAAAAGGAATTTTTACCTTGATAAATGACTGTCAAATTCTCCAGATTAAAAGGCCCACTTTTTCCCCCTCGTATTGTTAATAAACATTTGGCTGTGCATCTTAAAATCTGGCAACTGTGTGTGTGCGCGTGCGACAAGATTCGTTCATTTTTATTGACATCTGGCAGAATTCGTGGGTGCCTCTGTTTTTTTGGCAGAGCATCTATTAATCCGGAGAATATGGTAGCCTTTGAGAAAATTGCATATCTTAAGTCAAATGAATTTATGTAGCACCTTGTCTAAGGTGCTTTACACAAGTAACAATGGTACAACATGGATGTAATGGTGGAGATGAGGTGAATGACATTGATGAGCGGAAGCAATGGGGGCGAATCTGTAATGTGGGAATTTGGTGGCAGTAAATGATGATGAATGGATTGAATGTATGGGGATTGAGTGAAAGCCTTTTAATGAGAATACAAAGAGGGAAAAGTAGTGCGGTGGCGATTATGAGGAGGAGATTAACGAGTCGTGGGGTGAGCTAGGGAAAAATAAGTGAGTTTTTAGCGCGGAGTGGAAACTAGTGAGCGAAGGTGACTGTTTAAATGTCCCCATTATTAGACGTTGATATTTGATTACAGCGGGAATAATCTAATGAGCTTATGAAGCTACTTTTTACAGGTGTCCAGACCAAAGCTGCGATCGGCATTGGGTAGACAAAACAACAGCATAATACTGAAAAATAATATATTGGCCATAGTAAAAAAAATATATATACATACAAAGAAGTGTCAATTTCAATCCGGTTTTCATCGCTTCCTTCGAAATAAATGAATCAATCCGTTCATCGATTAGGAAAATGCCAGCGCTGCGCGTTGCGCCGGCGTCGATGCCCGATCCACACCGGGGCGTGCGTGTGTGTGCGCCGTCAGCTGTTTGACATCCTCCGTCGCTGCGCTCCGCAGGGCCCTGTGATCAAGTTCAACAGCAACCAGCGCTACGCCACCACCGCCATCACGGCAGCACTCGTCAGGGAGGTGGCGGCCAAAGCCGATGTCCCGTTGCAGGTACGTTACCCATGATGCTTCTCAGTGGTCTAGCATGGGTGGGATCGACCTTGGTGCAAGAATGAAATTGGGGGTGGGGGAGGACCCCCCCCCCCTTTCGTAGCCTGGTGTCTAGACCCTCCACTCCCCTAAGCTCATGGGGCCCTGGTGCAGTTGCACGGCCTGCACACCCAGTAGCTGCACCACTCGTGCGCCAGTACCAAATCTTTCCCCGCGTGGTTGAAGTACCCATTGGAGAGACTTCATTTGGTGGTCAAGTGTTACCTGTTTCTTTTTGCATTTTCCAAAATTATTCCCAATTCTGAACTTTTAAATATCGGAATGACACTGCCGACATAGGGCATCACCAATAACCCGAGGTCCCTGGTTGCTTCCAACCAGAATGATTCTCTGCTCAACTCTTCACAACATTTTCTGTATTTGATAGACTTGTGTGAAGGGTGCAATCAATCTGTGGTGGAGGAAATAAAAGCCACTTTGTGCTGATTGCACGGCCTTTCCCTCGATTCAAGGCCAGCCTCAAGGTCATACTCTTCTTCTTCGCCTGTGATTGTCCCTTCTCTACGAAGTGGCTTCATAAGCACTCCATTCACACCGTCGACTTTACTATTCTCTCTTGTGATTCATCCTAACACTTCCGATACATTCCCGCCTATCTTCAAAGTCTTTGCCTTCCCGTTGTCCCTGATTTGCCTCTATGCCACTCCCTGCGGTACATTTTTTTTCCTAAAAACCCCCTCTCTTCTTCCAAGTCCATTCCATGTGCATGGTACCTCTCAGCCCTGTAATGTGATCTTGTTTATAAGGGTTGGGGGAGGATACGCATACAAACATTCATGGGGGGGGGTGGGGGGGGCATGACAGTGAATGCTGAACAAACTTTTAACATAATGTAAGGTTTTTTTGGGGGGTTAGATCACGTAAATATGAATGTGTTGTTGAACCCGCCACCACCCGACACAGCCAATTAGTAAGCTTGTGTCACGTCAACAGAACGTGGCCAATTCGTTACTAGTGCAGCACACCGGTGCGTTGGAGAGCAAACCCCACAACGTTTACAATCCGAGTGCGACGTTTCGCCAGTGATTACAACCGGTGATTACAACCAGTGATTACAGACAGATTTCAACAAATATCAAATGCTAAACATAATGAGTAATTATGCTGTCTTTTGTCGATTAAGCATTCTTCTCTGGCTCTCGCCCCCCCCCCCGTGTGCATAAGGAAATGCTGTGACGCCCATCACTTAACTGCCACTGGCATTAAATATTGTAACCAACGTCTCATTTCCCTATAAGAATTTAGAAAGGGGGGGGGCGGGGGCTGAGTCTTCAGCAGTGGGAGGTAGGGGGGCTTCAGCTCCCGCCAGCGCCCCCCCCTACTCTACATGGAATGGTTCTCTCCGTGTGCGCTACAGTGTATTGAGAAGGCAGTCGCATTTATACGCTCCGTCAATCCTAATTGTTTTGTAGCGCGTGTGCATCTGTTGCTCCCGTCATTAGGCCGCACGGTGTTTGTTCTCAGAACCATCGTCGTTTACTCAATGACTGTGGGAGGTCACACGGCAGGGGGTGGGCAACCGTGGGCCAAAACAGACTTTTCAAGTACCTTTGGCGGGCAAGCATACACACGAACACAAAGCTGAGCATTATCCGTCGAGAACAAAATAACGCCAAACTTTACTGGCTGCGCTAAAATGATAAATGGCGTTGGCAGCTCGAAAATATTCCCCCATAGTACCTGATTAGTGCCGCAGAGATGCCCGCGCCGATAGTTTTAAGGCCATTTCACGATCGGCCTCTCACGACAGGCCTCGTGTAATAAGGCTCACACGACCACAAGCCGTATGAAATGTCGCGGGGTCGTACCCGCCCCGCAGGCTGTAGGGTTTCCCCTGCTGTACAGCGAAGTATACCGCTGACCTTTAGCTACGTTACGGCATTTTCATTAGCGTCGTTGGGGGACAGCGTTAACGTCACCGGCTGAATCCGTGCCCCACCACGTGTGCGCGTGCCTGGTGCGCGAGTGTACGCAGGATGTGATGGTGAAAAACGACAGCCCGTGTGGCAGCACCATCGGACCCATCCTGTCCGCTCGTTTGGGCATGCGCGTGCTCGACATTGGGGCGCCGCAGCTCTCCATGCACTCCATACGCGAGATGTGCAGCACCTCGGACGTGCTGCTCAGCATCCAGCTGTTCCACGTACGCACGCAACACGCGACACGCGCTCGCCTGCCTGGGCTCGCGTGCACGGTTGCCACCTCTTGTGCCTGGTGCGCGAGCGCACGCGGGTGGCAACCTCTTGAGGCGGCAACAACGACAAATAACATGTCGTGGGAGGAATATCGGAAAAGGTGGATCACGCCGGAAGAGGGGAGAATGGCATCCGAGTGTGCTCTAAACACAGGGACTTTAAATGTCCTGGGGAGGCTCTTAGATTTCCCAGGACAAGCAGCTACTTGAAAAATAAACTCGTTGAAACAAGTTTTTTTTTTTTAAACAACGGTTTTATTTTAAAGTGCACTAAAAAGTAAATAACTAGATTGGACAACAGGAAGTAGACTACATTTTTATTACAAAATTAGACCACGACAAACATAGGAGTCAAGTTAAGTTAAAACCGTTGAAGAAAAAAGAGGACGATCATGGGGAAAAAAAAACTAGAACAGGTGGTAACTGTACTTGCAGTCCTAGAGCTTTGCAGATTTTGGCTTTAAGCAAGTGGAGGAACTTTTTTTTCATGGCCACGAGGTGATCGGCAAGTCGTGTCGCACTCCCACTTGACCATAATGAAAAGATCCCAATACAGGGCCCTCACGAGAAAGTTATGACTCGGCAATACTTTTATATATATTCGTGATGAAATTGGAATTGTGAAATCGCCGCCAATTGTCGTTAGGTATAAACTGCAAACGTTTGTGTAGGCGTTATATTTGTTGTAATAATTAAAATGCATCTTTTAAGAGTACCAGAGTTGGGCCACGTGGGTGGTTCAGAGGTCAAGAGCACAGAGCTGGCATTGGTCACAATCAGTTTCAAATTTGCACTGGCACCTTACTGGGCAAAGACCCCAGGGCCTGCCCAGGACACGCTGGTGGGACTATGTAGCTCGGCTGGCCAGGAAATTCCCCAGGAAGAGTCCGTCACCAGGGAAAAGGAGGGCTGGACCGCCCTTCTCAACACGCTGCTGCCGCGACCCTCACCAGGACAAGCGGACTGAGAAATGAACGAATGAACCTGACCTGTGATTTCTATGGAGTTTGTAAGTGTAGCGAGTTGATCTCAGTTTGGTCACCGTTGGACCAGTTTTTTTCATTAATTTGGATACGTTTTGGCTGATGACAAAATGTATCTCTTTTGAATGTTGTGCAACACTTTTCTGACTACGGCATTTGGGACAGTTGTGCCAGTGTGGATAAAAAAAAAAATCAAATTTGCCATTATCTCTAAAGGCAATCTGTGAATTGTTCTTTCTGCAGATCATTCTCGTATACAGGTTTACACTGCTCAGTTAAAGTTTATCTTGGATTCTTGGTCTCGTGACAGTGATGTCGAAATAAAATTTGGAACAAGCAGAAAAAAAGGTATACTGCAGATTAAGGATGCTGCCGTGATGTCATGGTTAGCACACTGGAACTTGAAATCCAAAGGTCGTCACGGGAACTTTCAATCAAAAGGTTTCTTAAAATCCCACCCACCCGTCCACCCAGCGGGTAGAATCATAATCGTTTAGTATAAATGGGTGCATCAGTTAGTCGATCGGTAGCTTGCTTGTGGTTGGGCAAAGTGTGGGTATTTTCACGACCTTCCAGGATATCTGGCCAGCATGAAAGAGTAGGCCTAAGTACCTTTGAGAGGGGCCCTCGAAGAGACCTTTCGAAAGCCTGCAGTGGCTTGAACAAACCTTTGAAGTGCTGCAAATTTAAGTTCTGCTGTGTGTGTGTAATCCATTGTTTTTTTTGTGCTGCAGGCCTTTTTTGAGCATTTCCCCTCTGTGAATGCCTCCCTGGTCGTGGACTGAGATGGCAAGTTTGGACTGCGAAGGGTGCCGTGTTGGAAAACAAGTCGCCCGCATCCCATGAACAAAAGCCCTTCTTCGAGACTTAATCTGCCCTGAGATTCTTGCTATTTATCACTTGGCAACGAAAACTGGTGCTTTACAATACGTTTCTTCCAAATATAAAAAAACGTTACTTAATTTGTTAATTAAGTTGTCATTGTGTGAAAACCAGCATGTTGTTAAAATGCAAAACTACATCGACTTGTAAGTGGGACTAAACATTGATATGACTTTAATAAAACCAAATCATGTTCTGTTACCCTCCGATTCATTCAAATGTTTTCACACAGCAGTTGGCCTTTCCCCCGCACCTCCGATTAGTACAGTTGGCTGCGTACGGTGCAAAATAATAAGTTATTCACACGTACGAGACATCACTTCCATTTAACACTACCCTCATACCCTTCTCTGCCACAGAGTATTAATGAACCAAAAACACTGGGTTGTCAACTGCAATTTATTTTGACAATAGATTTTAATAGAATAACTTTTTTCCTCCAAACATTGACATTTTAATTTTCTTCATACATGAAAAAAATAAACACTTTCTTTGGCACTTGCTGATTGATATTTACTGTGTGGTTGTGTTTCCGATTGATTTAATTTTAGGATAATTATTCAAGAGATAGGGGTGGAACTGGTGCGGTGGTTAGCGCTCTGCGCCATTAACCCAACGAGCTGAGTTCGATTCTTAGCCATGGATATCGGTGGACGAGTGGTATCTGAACTCGTCCTGGGCTGCCAGGACCAGTATGGTGAAGTATGTTCAAACAACCCCCATGATCGGTGTGATATGCGAAGAACAGCATCCAGCAGTGGACTGGCTTAGTGATGTAAATTATTTCATGATTATTAATCAAGATATATATTATTTATTTTAAAATTACATTTAAGGTGGCAATTCACCGTCCAACTCGGCAAAACTAAACGTTATGGTAAATTCGAGGAAAAGCATGCTGAAAAATATAGCTTGCATCAAATGATCTGTAGCAAACGGAATATACCTGCTATAATCACCCAGGAATGTCCTTAACGCTCGTGACGTCACTCCACATTGACCAGCCCCCCTCATTAATATTCATGAGGTGACGTTCTCCAAATGAACACCCCCCATCCCTCAATAATCATGAGTGGGTGACGTCACTCAATATGGAGTACTCCCCCCCCCCCGCACGAATAATGCGCAAGTGACGTCATTCCACATCGAACAGCCATTAATAATCATGAGCAAGTGACGTCCTCCAAATGGACACACACCCCCAACCCCCCTATTCATAATTAGCGGGTGACGTCACTCCACATGGGGGGCCGAGGCGCCTCCTCCGCCCTCCTCGGCGTCAACTGACAACCCTCACTACAAAGTCAGAACCCTCACGTCACGTGATCTCTGTAACGCTGTTGAGACATCAAAGTAAGGACGTCAGGATGAACAAGGGTTTATAACCTTTAAATGAAATAGGTCTGTGTCAACGCGCCCTTACAAATTGCACACGCATTAATGCAATGAATATCACCTTGCAGTCTGATTTTCGCTTGCAAGTTTTAGATTAACTGCAATACACCCGCTCTTGGATGGGCAAAAGGCTATATTTCAATACTGAGGTACAATCATGCCCCCTATGTGCCTTTTGTATGTTTGCTAAGCAGGCGTGCCGCACAATGATTTTTCACATATGATCTTACATTTCAACAAGGTATCGTAGCGATATTAGTTTTCCATAACTTTGCAAATTGTACTTTGCAATGGTATTGTTTGATTTCATTTGTGTTTTTGCTGTACTTCCAGTACGAAGATTACAGTGCTTATATTTTTCTGCAACTGCAGTTCACTCAATCCTGCCATAAGTCTCCTATTTGCAACTTTACAATATATAATACGTAAAACGTGCACTTCGTCAGTCGCACGAGAAATAAATAATTACAATAACTATGAAAATGATGAATTCATATAATCGCCAAGTTGTGAAATTGCTCTAAAACATTTGACAAAGTGGTAATTTAATGGATAATAGCTGTGCATTTACATAATTGAGTTAATAATTTTATACATTTACATGAGAACATTTTATATTTAATTAAAATAAAATTAGCAACAATTGCGACAGAACGATATTTAGGAAGAGAACGACATGATTCTCATGGATTTTAGAATCGTACTTATTAACAGCATGCCATATGCCTACTGTTGCCATCTTCACGTTAAGACCAATTTTCACTACTTCGTGGAACCAGCAAATCGTACAAACAATAATTATTGTCTTCATTATTAAAGTAGTAAAGGCCAAAGGTGCTGATGATATCGTCCAACTTTCCTTGCCAAAAAACACGAAGCACTGAAAACTCTTTTGGAATAAGCATGGCAATCATCGCCCTCAACTGCGAAGACTCGGCAGAACGACCCTCCTGAGCGAATCGTGAGACTCTGCGAGTCTTTCCTGGGTAAACAAACAGCATAAGAATAGTTTCTTTGTGACTGTGCTGCAGTTCCACTTGATTATATGTGATTCATGATTTGCTTGAAGTTTTTAAAAACCTAAGTCAACCATAACCAGGTCACAGCTTTGAGTTAAACTGTTAATATCATTTACGCTGGATGATTTCTCCTTGGCTTTCAATTCTGCAGGTGGTGCATTTAGCGAGCCTTCAAGCGCCGTCGCAGAAGTTGTGATTATTCATTTTCGGCTCTCATCCATTTCCTTTCTCTATTTCGTGTGAAGAATCCCGTCGGTCACGCTCCTGGTCTCTTTTTAACCTCGTGCAATTGTAGAGTCTGTCGACGTCATTCTCCAGCTCCACGACCTTACTCAAAATGTTTTCCATCAGCACCGCAATGGTGCTCTTTAGGTCTGTTGCGACAAATGGTACAGAGAAAATTATTGCTTCCGACAAATTATTTTTTACACACGAGAAAACATCATTTTCCGCTCAAGTCAATGACTAAATTAACCCAATCGCCGTAAACAAGTCTGGTTATCGTCAGATCTCGGAAGCCGAGTTGAGCGTGGGTTAGTACTCGGATGGGGGAACTGCATGGGAATATACCAAGTGTTGTGCACTTGGGCTGCGAGATAGTGGTAGGATGACAGCAGAGCAATGTATTTTTGGAAAGTTGTTGCAGTGTTACCGGCCCCCTCGCATGCATGAATAGAACTGGCCAAACATGCTGATCCAGGAAGAAACTCAAAATGAGTGAGAGCTAAGCTTTCCCGAGTCCTATATATACACCTTATGGCGGGACCCTGGGGTCCCATAAGCCCCCGGGGCTGTAACTGCGTTGCGACATCATTTTATGTCCGCTGAAGGCAAACGATACGGCAATCTATTCCTCTCGACGAGCTCTACACGATCCGCTAATCAAAGTTTTGCTTCTGCGCATTCGTGCTCTCTGCGCTTGGACATGACAACATAATGATCCGCGCCAGGTGGGTTGCAGCGTTTGTGTGCGCGGTGGGATGGAGTCGCCAAAAATAAATAAATAACGATTTCTTTTTCTTTCCCCCCCCCCCCCCCCCGTTTATTTGGGACACCGGGTTCCCGCCATAAGGTTCATGTCATTTAAAAAAGGTTTTCATTATATTTTGTTTAATTTAGCTCCGTTGTACAGATGTTATTTATCAAGGCAAAAAACAACAACCGCCAATTGAGTTAAAGCAAACAACTTGTTGTTTTTGCACAAGCACGGCACGGTTCTGCAGTTGAATTTGAAAAAAAAAATGTGTGTAGATACTTTTTGCGTGAAGTACTGCGTGGGTTGTATTGAAACTCGCAAAAGCCACGTTGATCCCAGAACGATGATGGCCCGAGTTAATCCCCAAACAGGATTTGAACTCGCAACCTGATTGCGAGCCACTCCCAATTGTAAGTCTTCATTGTATGTAATTATAGCTAGATTAGAGCCAATAACATAATTATGGAAAGTATGCATATAAATGCATCTTTTACCCATTAACTCTTCAATTAACTGCTGTTCAAAACAATATATCGAACGTTAAAATCCCCCCCCAAACGATAACGCATCGCAGGATGGTGGGGAGGCCTTCATCCAGCAGTGGATTGACCACGACTAATGATACATTTATAACTATTGTGATAAAAATGGAATTTCAGTAATTTTCAGCAATATGCCAGGATTCGCTACACGTCAGCCACAAAAAATGACCGCTCACATTGCACAATTTGCCAAGGTTATTGTATTTTTAATACTTCGGCTTATGCCACCCTCTGTATGGAAACATTGCAGTTTCGTTAAGTAATAATTAAAATAACCTTTTTAACATGGACCTTATTTTAATTGGGTAAGAATCCAAGGATGTGGCCAAATCATCCAGAATGTGCCCGACCTCATTAGATCATGGAAGCTAAGCAGAATTAAGCCTGGAGAGTGCCTCGGATGAGTGACCGCCATGCATAAAACAGGTTCTGTGGGTTGGTGCAGGGTTACGTTGTCAGCGTAAGCCTGTGCAGAAAAATCCATTGTCATTTACCATGCCCCAATGTCTGTAACATGCCTTTACTAACGTGCACCGACTAGCATTGTTAAACCTCCACAATCTGGCAGTAGATTGACAAAAGAGCTGTGTACATGTACAAGAACCTAATGATGCAAGAAACATTATTTTCAAGGGAGACCTTTTTTTGCATACATAAATTCCACCTTCACAGCATTCAAACGTAGCCCTATTTGACCAATGCCAATAAAAAAAATACCTTTCAAAGCGTCTGAACTAGAATTTTTAAATGGATTTAGAACTGCGCTGTTACCGCCGACAGCCAAGCGTTTGCGTGTAGTTTCTGCTTTTTTTTTTGTACATCCCAGGTCGCCACACACCGTGCCCAGATGTCCCCGCAAACACGTCGTCCTTTTCCAGCGTCAATCGGTGCACGTACTCGCGGCTCAGCCGCAGGATCTGCTCGCGCAGCTGCGCCGTGCTCGACTGCCTGGCGCCGCCGTGTTGCCTCAGCGTCACCAGCAGCAGGAGCAGCATCCAAATGAGGCCCATGCCGACAAGCACCAGGCCAGTGCGATGGGAACCCAGCCTCCATTGCATTGCCATGGCACCTCACTTCCCCCTTCCTTTCCTGCTTGCCTTCCTGAAGAGGTGGGAATGGATGAGGGGTGTTGGGTAACGATGATGGGTGGGGGCAGTGCAGGCCTGGTTGCGGAGCGTGTTACGTGTCGATTTAGTTTTTAGAAAATAGCTTGCAAACGGAATCTGTGAAGGCCATCGATAAACAGGACTGAAAAAGTTTGGTAAGTGGCAGGGGAGGTCATTCTTTACAAATATCTTGACTAACCGACAACGGCTTTGACAAGCAACAATTTCCCAAGCTTCAGCTGTCGATAAACAGCTTGAGTCAATACTTACAAGATGACATCTTTAGTGGTTACATACACAAGATTGCATCTTGCAGGTTTCCTGAGCGATTAAAAAAAAGAGGAAAAACACTATTGGAAACCCAATTTTGTTTACATGCGACACAGGCGACCCATGCATTTACTAATTATTACAAGCAGTCCTGCCATGGTGTAATTGTTAGCATGCCGAAGTTTAAATTCAGAGGTCGGCCGGTTCGATCACCTGGCGCAGCAGCTGAAACAATGGGCGAGTTTCTTAAAATCCCCCCCCGCCGCCCGCCTGTCCACCCAGCAGTATGCATGGATACGCCAGAGTTAGTCGATAGGCAGATTTGCCTGTAACGGGGAAAAATGTGGGTTTTCCCACCTCTTGTAAGATGTCTGGCTAGTGTGGAAAGTATCTTAAAACATATCCTCGAGATGAGGTATCCAGAGCTCCCTC
This sequence comes from Petromyzon marinus, assembly GCF_048934315.1. Taxonomy (NCBI): domain Eukaryota; kingdom Metazoa; phylum Chordata; class Hyperoartia; order Petromyzontiformes; family Petromyzontidae; genus Petromyzon; species Petromyzon marinus. The sequence continues at coordinate 4,349,601 of NC_133685.1, forward strand.
CAGTGGAGGCCACTCCTCCAGCAGTGGTGTCAGCAAACACTGGGCCGCACTTTATATATATTTTTTTACAAGCAGTTACCAATGCAGCCAACGCTACTGAACATATGCACCCCGCTCGCACGCCTCCTGCTCTCAAATGTTACTGGAAGACTGCCTTGCTTTGCGGGCACGTTATCTGATGATAGCTTGCTGCGGCGGCGCAACTGTCAGGGTCGAGAGTGAGGTGGGGGCAGTAGGCGGTAATCTGACGGTGAGCTGCCGTGTCCATCGTGGACATTGATTTGAGTTCCTTGGAAAATTACAGTAACCGATTGCCTCACCACAGAGTCGCAGACGACGCAGAAGGGCTTTTATGCGAGGATGTCACGGCACCTGCAAACAAACGCACAACACAAGGGGAAATGAGTAACTCGATAATAAATGTCACACACGTGTGCAGAGGTCAGGGCCGCAAGCATTTCAGGCGTGCTAGCAAATAATAAACATCCACAATTACGAAGTTTCTGTGGCTTAACAGAGGTGCCTTTTAACACCCAATGCCTTTCCCGGGTGCTTCTTGTCCCAATTAATTTCTCGGTTTCAAGCGAAATATCAAAGTGAAATAACTTAAAATGCACATCTAGAATTAAATAAATTAACTTGGTTGGGTTAATAATAACGTAGAAACACCTTTATAGTAATGTGCATGAATGATTTGCATTCGGTATCAAATCTAAGTTTGATAATTACGCGACAATCTCCATCATCAAAAATATCCCTGCCAAAATGTTTGCCGATTGTATGTTTTTATTGCACTTGAATTTTTTGTTGTATTGTTAATTTTAAGGTCTTTGTCAATACATTGTTGGAAGTAGGCCTCCCCATGCAGTTTTAAGAGTAATGAGTGTTGTTTGACCATACTTCACCAGTCAATGTGTGGTTGGTGAAAGAGAAGGGAGAACGACTGCTACATTTGTAGATAACGTCAGATAATTACGTGCAATGGAAACTGCTTTTTCTCGTTGGTACACAAGACCTTTATTATGGATGAAGGGCCCTCACGTTGCGTCCGTCTTGGGAACTTATTTACCGTACTTTACCATGCTTGTCAGTACAGGTTGATGACGGGGGGGAAAGCGGGCTTGTGCTGGACCAGTTCAGATACCACTCGCCACTGATTTTAGCCGTGGCTGCGAATAAAACTCACGTTGCCCAGTTCAGAGCACAGTGCATGATCTGATTTGCCACCCTTCACCATTTTTGGCTGTATTGAAGTTTAAATGATCATGATATATCCACTGCTGGATGAAGGCCTCCCACAGCTGGTTGCCATCGACGATCCTGCAATGCAATCTTGCACCAAACACCAGCATCAACAATGTCTAGCGGTGTACTGCAAATGCCCCCAACTACTCTGCATATAAATTCCGCACTGTGTCAAGCGCATATTTAGATAGTGTCGAACACATATATATTGGAGATGTTAAACTCTCAGCCAGCTGGTGTTAATTTGCTTGGATGAGTATGACAATCTAGTAAATGGTTCACATATACATTACTGTAATAAGACCATACAAACAATGAACCCACATGTGTACGGCCCTTTTATCAATCCACTGCTGGATGAGGACCCTCTCCTCGCTATGAGTCACAGGGGTGGCCTGGTGAAGACGGGAATCATAGATGTGGGAACATAGAAACACAGGACAATCATGGATTTGACTAGAATGCTCTCTACTGTCCATACTCACCACCCAGCAGCCGCCTATAACAACCTAGCGGAAATTGTGATTACCAATCCAAAACACTATCCATGTGCAAGCATAGCTTCTGAAATGTGACAAGATCAGGAAAATTGCAAGCGATTTGGTCATATGCATTATACACGAATCATTTAACATGTAAACAATTTTTTTTTTTCAAATCCCTCAGGAATTAAGATTTTGACCGACTGGCCTTCATAAAATATTCACAGAAATGACTCTACTTAGGATGTTGCCGTGGTGTAATGTTTAGCACAAGAGACTTCCAATCCAGTGGTCGCCGGCTTCCATAGCCCGGTATGGACGTTGAAGTGATAAGTCGCGTTCCTTAAATCCCCCCACCCGCCTGTCCGCCACACAGCATAAATGGGTACACCAGTCAATGGGCATGTTGCCTGTGGTGGCATAAAATGTGGCTACTCCACCTCTCCCAAGATGGAAGAGTAGGCCAACACTCTCTATAGAGGCTGTGAAGCTTACCGCAGTGGCGTGAGCAAGTATCTTCCTTTACCCTTCCCTCCAAAGGACCATATGAGGCAGAGTCCATTAGGCCCAGGCCAGATATTTCACTTGTCGGTAACACAGAGGTGGCAGAACTTTAGCGGTTCCAATTTCTTTGTGGCCCAGCAACAGTAAATTACGTAATAACCATACGCCAAATGAGGTTATCAAATTAGTCGCTCTTATTAGCTACATACATAAATTTGGTAAGACTAAAATTGCTACCTCTGGTGGTACCAATTTTTGCTGTGACCCATGGAATGATTGGGGCAGTGCCCGTTTGTGTTTAATTGTCCCACCAGATCACACTTGTGGCTTACTGGTCGGCCCCTCTCAAGAGGCCGGGGAATATTTCTAGGCTGGCGAGGTCTGTGACTTAACGCTACGATGTGCGGCAGAGCTGATGGCGTGGTTTGGTGGCATGGTAAAACAAAATAAGAGAGGAGGCTGATGTTAGTCCTATTGGTGTGGGTCCAAGATTCAACCAGCACAATCGGGGAAAATATTTTTATTATTATGTTGCTTTACTTAGGAGAGCCTCTCTGAGTCACGTGCCCTTTTCAGCAGGGCTTTGCCAAGTTTTTGGCATTAAGGGGGTGATGATTTACATGTTTAATTCCAACTGAATAATTTATGGGTAATTTTTCAAATTTGGCACGTTTTGGACCATGACACCCACACACAAATAGTCTACTCTTGCGAATGACGATCTTTCACGTCCGCTGTGAGTAGGCTGTGCGTAGTTTTACAGTGAAAGCACCCAGTAATAGCCATAGCAGCTTCTGGATTCGAACGTATTTCGTCTCCAACAAAGAGGAACTGTGCTCCGGCTAGGCCATGACAGAATAAACATACAAATATAAACGTATAATAAAATACTATGTACAACAGAATAACAATAGTAAAATAAGAAAAAAAAACGCATTAATCATGTTATAACTTACATGTGTCATTAACACCAGGGCTGGCCTATACGATTATTTAATTAACTGTTTGATTACTTAAATTATTGGATGTCACACGAAAAATAAGTCTCACCCCTGTTCCCATGTGTGCCGCTGGACGGGAGGTGATAGACAGTGCTTGGTAGACGTCATTCGAATCGGCGTCACGATTGATGTGACCCCTCTGGGGTTTCTGGCCGTGGATAAAAAAAATTTGCGTAAACATCTACAAAAATAGTCATTTACGATTTACGGTTGACTTAATCGACCCAGCTCAAATGACAACAGACGCAACGTTTACCAACTACTGCACCACCCACAGGCTCCGGGTGTTTTTTTTTGGCATGAACTTCACTGGTAAGCACATGGATGGCCCTTTCCGCCCGTCCGGTTTGGTCAGTTTTGTTCGCTCGCGGGTAATGCCAAGGTGCTCAGGGAGTGTTCTTAAATAGACTGGGGAAGCGAAATCCGGGTTCTCAGCGTGCGACTGAAATTAAAATAAGTTTTCCTCCTCTGCGTGCCTTGCTGGGAAATGGGCAAGGCGACAGAGTTCGGATGAAATTTGCGTCTGCGTACATTGAGATCCCAAAAAAAACCACTGTGCGTGTTGGAACTTCTTTCGCACCGTGCGTACGAATCGGGAGGTGCGGAGGGGAGGACAATACACTAAACGGAAAAAAGCCGTTTTAAATAAATTAGTTTAAAAAAAACCCCCATCACAATAAACATCATCATCATATACTGTGCTCATCAACAATCTCTCTCCCAGGGTCAATACCAACACACAGCCAAGGATGGAACCACGTCGTGGCGAACACTGCAGCAGTTGGCCTGCCCTACCGCATTATTGTATACCTGGTCCCGTCACAGAAATGCGGAATGGTCACGACCGCTTCAGTACTGGCAAAGGAAAACGGGTGAACGCAATTGACGTTTGGGCGACGTGAACGACGAAGAATTTCGGTAGAAAACCACCACGTTGGCCCAATCCAAAAACCGTACGGACCCACTTGGCCAGTTGCTGTTGGATTGTTACGTTGTTGTTGATGTTGTTGTAACCAGGCCGCTATGGCGTAACCCCCCCCCCCCCCGAACACCGTGGTCATTTATTTCCCCCAAAACATGTTTTTCTTTCTTTCTTCTAAACCTAGGCCAAAACAAATAACCAAAATAAACACGCGGAGCGCTAGTTTCTAACGTAGCCTGGGTTGCAGAGGGCCATGTGAAATAAAATAAAATCGTTCTATCCTCCTCCGCCATACCAGGCACTGACCAGCGTGGTGAAGTATGGCCAAATAGCCCTCCACGTGGATTGACAAACACTCGGCTCTACATACGACAGCGTGTACAGTGTATACGTATTTCTCCACGCTTGCACAAGGGCTATTGCTCGAAACGTCGCCTGTTTACACCCTCGCTTTATTTTCCTTGCCGCGCGCTCACACACACACACTGACACGACGTTACCATTGCCGAACGTGCCGAGTTCCATGTCGCTAATTGTGCAATGTAATAACTCTAGTCAAACTCCGCTATCTTTGAACCAATGTATTCAATGTGCGCGCGCGCGCGCGTTATACTCACACAGCAGCGTGCGGCAACTTGTGGACTTTATACAACCGCGGCTGCTCCCGCCGCCGACAATCGCGGCAAGTCGGCGGCTATTAAAGATTAAACACCCGACACGCGCTAATCACACCAATAATAATAAACACTCAAACTAAGACGACGACGCCTGTTGTCGCTGCGGTCGAAGCGGCAACGCCGCGCTGCGTGTTGAAGACAAATGACGTCACCGCCCGCTTGGCCTATTACGTCATCACAGGGACCGGCCAATCGGGTTTAAGAGCACCGGTTGTGTTGTGTGCGGTTATGGGAGATCTGTTTCTTCCGGAAGACAGAAAATAACTTCCAGAAGATCGCAGTTACTGCTTCCGGAAGATTGTTTTTTTTTGCGTAAAACCTTTCCGGAAGAACGGAAGATGTCTTCCGGAAGCAGGGTGGAACTTCCAGAAGGTAGAACTTCCAGAAGTTTGGTATGCCTTCTTCCGGAAGATAGTTTAACTGAAACTTCTGGGGGATCGGAAGAGGTCTTCCGGAAGAAGGTTAGAGCTTCCAGAAGGAATTCCGAACCTCCAGGAGGAATTTGGAACTTCCAGAAGGAATTCCGAACTTCCAGAAAGCAGAAATTACAGAAGTAATTCCAAATTCAAACATCCAGAAGTTTGGAATTCCTTCTTCCGTAAGACGTTTTTTGAAGGTTGCGGAAGATCGGAAGGCGTCTTCCGGCAGAGGGTAGAACTTCCACAAGGTAGAACTTCCACAAGGTAGAACTTCCACAAGGTAGAACGTCCACAAGTTCAGGAATTCGGAACTTATGGAAGTGTCTACCCTTTTCCGGAAGATGGTTTTGCGGAAGCTTTTGATGCTTCCAGAGGATTCTGAACCGCGTGCTCGTGGTTGTTGACGACACGAGCCACGTGTCTCGTATCCACGTGGGTAAAGGCGCAGCCCTGAAACTTCTGTCACGGATTCATTCTATCCCGCCGAAGGCGCTCTGCGCTTGGTCTAATCATTTTGCGCTGACCAGATGTGGCAAATGCCCACGCTTTTCCCCACCACAGTCGACCTGTCGGTCGACTGTGCACCCATATTCTTTGGGTCTTTCGGTAAAGCCACGTAGATAGTAAAAATAATAACAATATCACGACGTTTCGATCGCAACACAAGCAATCGTCATGAGGTGAACAAAAATATAGCGGAAGAGCTGCTGAGGCAGGAAAAATATGTGGCGGGAGAGCTGCTAAGGCAGGATGTTATTAAGGTTTGAGATGGGTGTAGCCGAAAGGTAAATGGGCGGGGCTAGAGATGAAATTTGCATGCAAATGTAAGATCGGAGAGCTGAGCCATACCCACGATGACGAAGCTGTGGGGGTGGCCATTGTATTGTGAGAGATTAGCATGTCAATGTGTAGTGACTGTACTTGTCACTGTGTGGTGCCGGGACTTGCGAAGTCACGGCCTGGTAATGTCATTGCGGGCAGCCTGGGTTGCAGGCTGCAGTACCAACACTAGCGGTGGTTGGGTGAGCGCTGGTTAGCGCTCGGGGGCACCATGAGCAGTGTGGGGTGCCGGCTCCCAGTGAGGGAGCGAGAGCGAGCGTCAGCCAGCCACGGTTACGCTGGGGCATGGTACTCTGGCTGACCTGCTGTCACGTGACCGGACGGTACTGGAGGGGGGCCCACCGGTGGGCGAGGGCCGAGGGGCGGTCACGTGGTCCCGGAGAGCTCTCGGGAACATTCGAGAAGGGGCCCGAGTAGCCTGGAAGGTGGGCGGGGCTAAGGGCGGAGCCATCCCCAGCCAGGGAGCGTATAACGAGAGTTCCATGAGGAGCTCGGGGTTCTTCCAGTGTTGGTGTTCGAAGATCCACGTCGGGGAGAAGAAGCCTCTAGCCACGCAGTCCTGGACCCAGCTTGTGGTCCGGACCGGGATAGCGAACCGTGTCTAATTCTGCCGTAGCGTGGTTAGATGGGCATTCGTCTTGGCAAAATCAATTTAGTGTGTGCCCACAGCGTTAAAACAATGATCACCCACGGCTGAGGTATTGGTCCTACCGTGTTTCAGATCTGCCTTGTGTTCACGAACCCGGTCCAAGACATGTCGCTTAGTTTCCCCAATGTAACTGCTGCCCCATACACAGCTTAGTTTGTAGACATGTCAGGGATCACATCCTTCACAGATGGGATCAGCTCACGAATTTTACGTACTGTGTTGAATCGAACCTGGATCTTGTGTTTGCTCATGATTTTGGAAATATTTTTGGTGACCCCTGCTATGTATGGCAAGGTGACGGTTTTGATTGGGTCCTCAGATGGTTATTTCCCAACGGTTGGGGTGATAGCTTTATGGATTGTGTAGTCTGAATATCCATTCTTCTTGAGGGCTTGGTGTACGTGCTCCAGTTCACTGGTTAGGTGGTGATGGTCGGAAATACAACTAGCTCTATGGTGTAGAATTTTGATGAGGGAATTCTTCTGGGATGGATGGTGGTGGGAGTCAGGTTTTAGGTAGGCATCCGTATGGGTGGCTTTCCTGTAGACAGAGTGTTCCATTGAGCCATCTGGTCTCTTTTCGATTAAAACATCCAAGAATGGTAACTTGCCATCCTTTTCCACCTCCATGGTGAATTTGATGGCTGGGTGTATGGAATTGATGTGGTTGAAGAATTGGTCCAGAGCTGGTAGGCCATGTGGCCAGATGACGAATGTGTCATTTAAGTATCTCTTCCACAAGGAAGGACGTAGGGTGGATGCCTGGATGGCATCTGTCTCATAATACAGGCTTTTTGGGTTAGACCGCGGAAATATATAAATGTGTCGTTAAACCCGCCACCACTCGACACAGCCAATTAGTAAGGTTTGTCACATAAACAGAACATGCCGATTTGTTTTGAGTACAGCAAAACCGGTGTGTTGGAGAGCCAAGCCACAACATTTACAATCTGAGTACGACGTTTCGCCAGTAATTACAACTAGCTTCATCAGGCGACAGCCAGATTTGTGGATAAATCCTCCTGTTTCGTTCCTTAAATAGAGGCGTAGATGTGATGACGTCACTTGCGAACACTTCTTGCGCGAAATGGTTTGGGGAGGATTAATGAATGCATAGAAATGACAATGGGTATCTATTGGCGGTTTGATTGTTTATATGGTAATCAACGTACGTTATGCATGCACATTATGCAAGCTTATTACACTTATATTCTTGGTTCTTTCGGTAAAGTCACGTAGGAGGGAAACAATAAAAAAATAAAAAAATATAAAACTATAAAATTCTCACGACGTTTCGACTGAAACACAAGCAATCATCATCAGGTGTGAAAACCACAGCAATAAATTTTGAAAAAGTGGCGGTTTTTTAACGTTAGCACCACGGAGAGCGATTTGGCAGTTTCTTCAGATGGACGAGTCCATCTATGTTCGGAAAAGAGGAGGGGGGAGACGAAAATAATGGATGCGGTCTGAAAGCCACTGTAAGCGTGAACAATCAATTAAGACCCGAAATGGTTTATCAAATCCTTCCAATGATTGCTAAGCCAGAATCCATCTTCTCGGTTGAAATTGTCTCTGTGTTTGTATATGTGGATAGCCTCATGAACGAATCTCTCATGGTAGCCAGATGGCTTGCAGAGAACCTCTGTCTTGGAGAAGTCAATGTCATGTGAGCCTACTGAATTATAACAATGATCTTATTACACTTGTACATCCTGTCGATTGTGTGCACTAACATAGCCGTGCCAACGGTAATCCCAATTCAAGTATGGTGACCTGTATAGGCATGCATTTCAAAATATATATTTGATTATTCGCTTCCTAGCTATCCGAACGGTTAACATTTTTTTATTTGTAGCCATTTAATTTATTTTTAAAAGCAATAATATACAGTATCATACTGTATAAGGTACTAGGGGACGTTTTGGGCAAAGACCCTTTATAACACACGAGGCCAGAGATTGGGTATTATGAGTTCTAGTCTGCACTTTACACCATGGGATCTGATTAAAATCGAATAAAAATGCTTCCTAATGAAAATTTTTAATTGGCATGTTACCTATTATTAGTAGGTATAGAGTAACAAGACAGATCTTTCAATAATCAAACACATTACGAAATAAGCTCATGTTAAAGATAAATGATTAAATATTCCTAACACGTAACATTGTGGGTAACCAAGTTTTCGTTCAACAGAATATGCATGTTGAAGTTCTTTCGTGCCTACGTAGCCAACCGTACTAATCGGAGGTGCAGGGGAAGGTCAACAAACTGAACACATTTTAGCAGCATAACCATTACAGTAACTTAATCTATTTAGTGACGCAATTATGTGACCAATTATTTCCATAGGATGAGAGAGGCTCTTTAAAAGGATCAAAGGGACTTTCAATTGTTTTAATTTCATGAACCTTGCAGGTAGGGTAGATAATTGTATGAGAGCCATTTTACACTCGTTTAATTTGAATGTATTTCGCCCTTGCGATTCAATTTTGCTTTGAATTTTTACATGGCAGCCCGGTAACAGTGAGTTCCACCAAAGCATTATTTACATAATCCACTAAGTGGTGCAGTCCTGAGCCATTGCCCGGACACGTGGCCTATAACACATGTTTCCTTTTAAGGCAGTGTTATTTTAAAAAAATGTTGTGGTATTTTATGTATGCACCACTGGCAAAGAACGACAGCACATTATAACCAATTAATTGTACGTTGTACTGCTGGGTCAACAGAGATGCGAGGGGAATTTGAGAAACCTGCCCAAATGTTTCAACCGCATTGCCAGAAGATGTAGGCCCTCTTGGCTGTAAGCCCAATGTGTAAACGACGAGATCACGGCTGTTACAGTCGCACAAGACACAGCAGGTATCAAGCCTCCTTCCCGCGTTTGTCTCTCCACGTATGCAACATCCACGGCTATGTTACGGCTACACGGCAGAAACAAACGCTGTGTTGATAATATTGGTGTGGAAAGTCAATTAATAGGCTGATGTACGGCACTCGAATTCAGTTTGGCGGGTGCGTAGCAAACTGCTCAACCAACTGTTGCAAACACCATTAACCCCAGAACATTTAGAGGAAATTAAATAGATTTATGTTGAAAGATTGGAACTCATGTGTTTTGAAAACCGTTTCCAAAATTTCACGAACGTTAATCAAACCCACGGTTTTCGTAAACCACCGTGCCCTGTGTGCTAAAATGGTAGCTTTAATCATGGGCAATTAACGGCCAAGCAATTAAGTGAATAGTACTAGTCGTGGTTTAACTGTTATACTGAGTCTCTTCTTCGATGGCTGCTGACGATGTCGAGCTACTTGCCATAATTTGACATTGATGTGGTTGAGTCGGATAATTTCGTCAGGAGTAGCAGAGTACATCGCTGTGATGCCTATTTTTTGTGAATAGGGCTTTGAGTCGTTACATGTTCCATGGTCTGGGTGACAACAGTCACACACTGCGGGAGAGTTTTACATTTCCATGTGTGTGTCATAAAAAATATGACAATGCATCTGACATATGCAGGAAGGACATTTGTTTAATGCGTATACTCTATGATTACTGTAACACGTAGGTTTTCGCGACCAATATCCATAATAGAGTTTTTTTGGGGTTAGATCGCGTAAATATATAAATGTGTCGTTAAACCCGCCACCACCCGACACAGCCAATTAGTAAGGTTTGTCACGTAAATAGAACATGCCAATTAATTTCTAGTACAGCACACTGCTGTGTTAAATGTTGTGGATTTGCTCTCCAACACATCGATGTGCTGTACTAGTAACGAAGTGTCATGTTTTCTTTTGGTGACAAACCTTACTTATTGGCTGTGGTGGGTTTAACGACACATTCATATTTACGCGATCTAACTCAAAATAAAACTCATTATCTGTGATTACTATGTATGCATTAATACTGGTAGGAACGAAGTTGTAAACTGAGTGTACCAGCCTGCAATAGATTAATGTGTCCGTCCGTCCCCTTTCAATACTTTAACGAAGTGAAAAATTCCAATGTTCCTACCAGCCCACCCTGCAGGGACGTTTTTACGTAAGATGCATTGCCATATCTTCGCCGCTAGGGGGTGCCATTCGCTAATAAATGAGGACATGCAATGTTGCAGTCGTGAATCCTGCATCGAAGAGTCAACTAAACTATGACACAAACCATCATGAGACCTCCTTTGCCAGTAGCAAAATATGATAATAGGGTGTCAGTTTTGTTGCCAGATAAAAGGGTAAAAACCGATTATCATGACACAAACCATTTTGGTATTTTTCTACCAGGTAAGGCTCACTGAGCTGTGTCGCTCTTTCTCAGAAGCGACCGGGCCACAAATGAAAGCTCAACGGAAGTGGCTTATCGTGTGGACAATTGTAGCAGCCAAATACTGGAGACGCGCGTTTGTTAATGTTGAGGGGAAAACCGACCGGAGGTCACGGAGGAAAATCCACGCAACCACGGGGAGAGAGAGACACGCAAACTCCAAATATGCAGGCGGTCAGGGTCGGGATCGAACTCACGACCTCCAGTGTATCACACAAGGTGGCACAGTGCAAACTCTACAATAAATGTGCGGTAAAATGACGGTAGGTGCATTATTGAAACACTGCGAGAAATTGAAAGGCGCGGCCCTGCAATTGCCTGCTCGTGCCAATGCTGGCAGAAGGGCCACCAATCGCAGGGAGCTATACAGAGCCTCTCAAGATATTGTTCTGGCCTACTCTTCCACCACCACCACCACTGTTTTAAGTCTTCAGTTCGTACATTTTAGTTTTGTCATTTGTCAGTATACAAATAACTCTCTGCACGTGTTCGAGAATATCGACGGGAGTGTGTGGCAGCCAAAGGGAGGAAGACGCATTCGAGAGGATGACGGAGCGATGATGTCAGCTCGTGGCGCAGCTCACTTGGGTGGAGGGGGTCGTTGACGTTGGAGGTCCGTGCCAGCTAATGGTGATCTGCTTTAGCCGCGTGCAGGGATGGAAATGGGAACAAATTATTGGGGAAATTCATAAATGCTTCCGCCCTCCTCCCCCCCCCCCACCACTAGATCTGGACCGTACACTAGATCTGAGGAGGAGCTTCGCTTCGTCTGTGGGTCTCTGTGTGGCTGTGAGTCTCTGTGTGTCTGTGGGTCTCTGTGTGTCTGTGAGTCTCTGTATGTCTGTGAGTCTCTGTGTGTCTGTGGGTCTCTGTGTGTCTGTGAGTCTCTCTGTGTCTGTGAGTCTCTGTGTGTCTGTGGGTCTCTGTGTGTCTGTGGGTCTCTGTGTGTCTGAGTCATCATTTTTTTCATTTATTAGGTATAACCCTGTGAGCCATGCGGCTCTTAACTCGGGTGCAACCGCAACAACAATACAACATGAACAAAAAACATCTTAAAGTGACTACACGCAACAGAAAAATCCTGGAAAAAACAGCAAAGTCTACCAGAAAAAAATACCGCATTTCAACGCTGTGTGCAAAAATCCCAGTGGGATGCAAGTCAAACAATAACAACCATAAGACAATGTAGATTAAAGTTATCAGGCCAACTCTGTACTACAACAAACAAACATGGACAGACCAAACCGTCCTCAAAATCACCAAAATAAAGCCACAAAAACAATGTAACAGTGATCATAGGAACTGTGATTCAAATCCAACAACAAACGATATACATAACATGTACGACCAAACCCCGCAGCCATAGCTGGCTGCATGAGTCACTCCATAACAGCAGGAGCTTCAGTAGCAGAATCAAAATTTCTCAATACACCTTTAAAGATCAACACACCACAATCAAAACTCTGTGTGTCTGTGGGTATCTGTGTATATCTGTGAGTCTCAGTGCGTGTCTGTGGGTATCTGTGTATATCTGTGATTCTCTGAGCGTGTCTGTGGGTTTCTGTACGCGTCGGTGGGTCTCTTTGTTAGTCTAGGGGTGTATGTGAGTCAAAAAAAATTTTGATTCCTTCCGGAACGTAGTCGTGTTCAAATTTTCACTCCCACCACAGTGTCCCGGGGCGTTCCGCTCCATTTCCACCACTGCCCGCTTGCGAACCTTGTGCGGAACTGCCAACGCAGTTTCGGGGTCGCCGGCCCAAAGACCGGGAACGATTTACCAGCTCACCTTCTACGTGTGATTGGTGCACATTCGTGACGGGACTGGCCTCGCAAGAGTGCCCGAACAGAAATGCTCAGACTCAAGAAATGCTCTGGTGGCGACTGCTTGGGGAGGCTTTCAACCAGCAGTTGGTCGAGAATGGCTGATGGTTATGATGGAGGAGATGAAATCATTGCAATGAATTTTGTAACAAAGCTAGAGTGCTCTATCCCTAGTTTTTTATTGTTGAGTTGATCAGCAACACATATCTGTTCACCTACAGTTAGAGATTATTCAGCTGCTGTAAATGTCCACATCATAAGCCACTTTCTTAATAATAATAATTTACATTTATTTGTAAGACGTCTTCCACTAATGCATCAAAGCTATCATATGTGGTCAGGTCGCTTCTGAAAAATAAGTTAACACCTCGGTGGGCTTTACTTGGTAAGATAAAATGAATGTAGTTTTCTTTGATTCGTTTTAAACGCTATGTTTACCTTTCTTATACTTTCCACCGCTATAGCATTTTTGTTGTAGTTGTTTGTTGTTGTAACGTTCTGACCCGCCTCTACTGGACATCTGTGAAAAGTGCTTTATAGCCCATCGGATTCCTCTAGTATTAATACATATCATGATTCTGGTGAGCAAGTGGGCAATATAATGAGTGGCTTGCTGAATATCTTAAATGCTGTCAGGCCACCGATTGGTTTGCAGCGGGCGGTGCTGTTACCACGTGGTCTATATTTTGAGACGCAGCCGATGATTGGGCAATGATACTGCGTTGACGGTGATACACGAGCACAAATTACAGTAAACTCAACACGTTCGAAAATAACAAAGTGGCCTTCGAAGGGAAAATATGTACATATATAATTGATGACGTTTCGGTCAGTTATTTATGTTTTATCGAACGTTTTCTAACATGATTGGTGAATGATACTGGTTCTTTCTCGTCCTTTCCCACACCTCCGCCCAGCTTAACATAACCCGCACCAACTGGCGTTGCCCAAGTAGGCTGCAGATATAAAATGTTTTTATTCACTTTTTGAGTTTATAAACTAAAATCTAGTTGCAACAAGTAGTTGACCATTCAAAATGTCGAAAACTATTACAACATTTTTTTTACTTTACCAGTAAGGCCCACTGAGCTATACAGCTCTTGTTCAGAAGGGACCTGGCCACAAATGATAGCTCAACAAAGTGGTTTTTCACGTGGAAATTTAGAGCAGCCCAAATACTCTAAATGCATGACGTTGAGTCTAATGTGGAGGGACAAACCGGAGGACCCGGAGAAAAATCCACGCACCCACGGGGAGAGAGACACCCAAACTCCAAATTATACAAGCGTCAGGGTTTGGGATCGAACCCACGTCCTCCCACATACCAGGCGAGGGAGTTCACATCTCGCCACCACGGCACCCCATAGTAATACTGCATAGCATGATACTCGGTTATAGCCCAGTCATGAAACATTCACCTACGCTAATATTGAGGTGTTTTTCTGTGGCCCAGAAGTTTACTTACCAATTTTGTTGTCCGTAAGCAGGGTACGACGGGGAACAGCTGATGTTTGTTTGTTTGTTTACATAGTGTATTCACGCGGTCATTCTAAGTGTCCCATGAATGTAAGCAATGTGTCTAACTTGTGTGGGCTTAGCATGTAGTTTTCACAGCTGTAATTCACACTGTTGATTTCACAGCCATGGAATATGAACCCTCGCTGACTTCACTGTTGAACAGCACTGCCCCCCACGATGAAATTATGATAGCACAGTGGCACCATTCTTTGTTATGCGCTCCTGTTGAAGTTTTGGAGTCACCTTTGTTAAATACATTTGCATGCATGCATTATTTATGGTTAACAACATGCGAAACAATACATAGGGACGGATAAACTGAAAGGAACATCGTTGGCAAGACTGCTCATAGCTGAAAGGCTTTTTCCATATTTTTCTGCTAATGGTTGCAGTTTTTTTTTACTAAGCCCGGTAACTTTAAAGGACACCGGTAATTGTCCGGTGCAAAGACAGGTTTGTTGTTATTGGAGGCTTCACTGTCAAATATTGTCACTTGTCGCCTGTGTGTTTAGTGGTGTGTGCTCTAAAAAAAGACGATGATAACATTACCCAGAGTATAATGTGTCACTGGTGATTGGATAACCACTTCCCAATAAAGCATTTTAGAAGAAAGAAACATGGTATGACATCTTATTTTTAATTCTCTATGTTGAACTCTCCTTTCTGTTGATTATCCCAGCCTTTTGTGCCGTCTTGTCAAACGAGTGGGGCTGTGACGGGGCCAGGGGATGACAGTGTTGAGTGTTACTGCTTGTATCCGTGGATTTTTAATTGTTTTGTTCCGCGTGCAGTACTCTGGTTTCTTCCCACATGATGTCGAGCTCTCTTGAATAGTATTATCCAAGCGTGTCATTTAAGACCCTCCTGAAAACTCAGTCTCGCGAGTTAGCGAAACATTTCTAAATAATACATTATTGCCAACGCCGCATTTGCTGTGAGGCTGCTGCTGTGGTGCGATTGTTGGCACACTTGATTTGCAATCCATATCCTGGCGCGGCAGTTTAGATGATGGGCATGTGTTTTTTTGAACCTCCCTTCACCCCGTGTCCACCCAGCAGTGTAAATGGCATGCGTATCCACAACACGGTCGATCGGCAGCCTTTTTTTCCGTTGGGGTAAAATTGTGGGTGCTCACACGTCTTTCCATAATTCTGGCCGGAAAAAAATAGAGTAGGCCAAATTGGCAATATTCGTATTAGTTAATTCATGCTTTGGGGGTTCACGAGAGAGTGCTGACTTTGGCATTGTCAACCGTGGCGATTAATGATTGCACTATTCCCTTCTGGTTCTTGAACCGTCCGACTCGGCCTGAATTTAAAAAACAAAAATGGCACAATTTGTTACTTCATTATTTATCATCGTTATCAGCAGCGGACGTGATCAATCCACTGCTGGATGAGGGACCTCTTGAAGCCCTCATCATCCATCACGAGCCCGCGATGTAACAGTCAAATTAGCACCTCGGCCACGGGCTGATTGCACCCCTCCGTGTCTTTCGGTCGACGTTCTTCCCAACACGTTTTAATCCCTTTGGGCTCTCACTCCGCCGTGATTCTTGACCATATCAGCCGACATCCCGTCTAGCGACGCTCACTATCCAAGTTCACGTACTTTGATTCGTAGAACCACGTGTTTAACCTGCCCTCGAGTCCATGCGCTCCCGCTTTCCGTTTCTCAATTATAATTCCCAGAATGCAATTGACACCAATACTGAATTTATTATTATTATTTTGCAGAGGAAAGGACTGAAAGTAAAATCATAATCTCCCCCCCCCCACCTCCGTGTCCTTTGTCCGAGACAATCGACGCAACAACCAAAATTATTGACAGCTGACGCTGCCTTTCTTGTGTGTACAGCAAGTCCACAGCGACCAACCCGAGCCTTCTTTCACCACTACCTCATCTCCCCCCTGCCCCGATGCACCCCGGTCCCCCCTCCACCCCGAGGCTTATACTGGTGGCTGGTGATGAACACAGTACGGGGGAGAGGGAGTGAGCAGGAGGAGGGTAGGACGACGACACGCGGTGGATACGGAGCGCCAGGTGGTTGTGCCACGGCTCAGATCGTGTGTGCAAATAACGAACAACGGGAAACGCAACGCGCACCGGGACACCACCCCCCACACCCAGCTCGCGTCTCTACCGGTAGCCTATCATAAAACATTCAGGTCTCTCTCCATGTAGCCCACACACACAAGAAATCAACAATGCGGGCATTTTTTTTAATGAAATATTTACAATGGCAAAACAATGAACGATTGAGACACGATTTTGCAAGACAGCGCTGGCGCGTATCGTTCTATATTATGCATTTTGATGAAAACAAAAAAAATCTACCGTATATGTATGTTGAACTTCTTTCGCACCGTACGTAGGCAACCATGCTAATCGGAGGTGCGTATGGTGTACGTGTACAGTATAAATGATACATGTAAGATATGGAGCAGTGGCACAGCGGTTAACGCACAGCACCATGAAATCCAGAAATCTGAGTTCAATTCCCAGCCACGGCGAATGTCATCAGTTCGTGATATCGGAGCTGGTCCTGGGATTCGGCTTCACCACCACGCACTGAACCATCATGGGGCCCGTGGGGGATATTTCGACCTGACATCAACACATTGGTCAATGGGGGTTGGTGATGGCGGGGGAGCAGAGAAGTTAAAACAACAGCAGTGTAGTTTGCTGCACTACCGTTTTGCTGCTCACGAACATGTTAATTCACATTGAATAATTTGTTCACTCAAATATAAAAAACACTCCTGAAGAACCTAGCACATAACTAACACAACTCGCTCAATAAAGTACTTGAACACACACACAAGTACTGTTTTTTTTTATAGCCATTATAATAATACTATAAACCATTCATTCACCCACCCGTTTTTCACATCAACTCTAGTTAATATTAAAATATCACACAAAACATCACGATAACACCCCTCCAACAAAGCGCCGTTTACCGAGTTATCTCGCTTTTTTCTCTCTCGTACGGATGACATTTCGTGTTGGACATTTGACCCAGTTTCAAATCGATGTCTAAGTTGGAAAGCTAAGTTTGACGGCATCGCGAGATAGCCGCGGTGTGGTGGGGGGGGTGAAGCTTGGTCCCACTCACAGTCCCTTTCCCCGAGAATGAACGCGCGTACAGGGTCGCTGACTGGGCCATCGAGTTTTTTGGAAGTTGCTCATTTTACTACGGTCGAGGGGGGGTCCCAGTTTGAACTTGCCATTGGGCCGTGCGGCTGTGAAGGGGGTGGGACCTCCATCATCATCATTGTGGCCGAGCCCTTGGCTTTACTACCCCCCCCCCCACACACAAACACCGCCTCTCCCACGTCTCTCACTCGCGCGCGCTCCTCAATAAGACTCACGTTGAAGGGTGGCCCAGGTGAGTCACTCGACGTGCCGCACACAGCCGGGCTTACGTCCCTGTTCGCAGGTGGTGTTCCCTGTTTCCCCCACCCAACATCTCTCGCCCCCCGACATTCCTGTCGAGACATCCTCCAGTGGGAGGAGGGCGAGTCGTGAGTATCCCTTGCGCGCTGCGCACGCGACGTCGCACGAACGCGGTTGATTTGCTAATCCGCACCACCGCCACTTTGTGTTAAGCCGCTTGTAATCGTGTGTACACGCTGTGCAGTGTATTCTCCACGGCGACGCTAATGCTGTACTTTATGTATATATATTTTTTTGCGTTGTAAAGTTTTGCCCACGAGCCGAAAAACCACGTCTGGCAGAGGAGCTCCTTTTGGCTATATCAACATGCGGCAGTTCATGGTTGAGGCATGCTGATGAGGCCACTGAACGTCGAAGCCGGGGCCAGAGCGTTGTGTCGGACCAATGATGCAGACGTTATGCACGTTGTGCACTCCCCCAGAAGGCCCGATGGCTTATGATGCGTACAAAAAAGGCTTTATATATATTTTTTTGCATGTACAAAACATTACTTTTTTGTTGTATGTGGAGAGACACGTGAATAAGTTTCAGCTTATTTTATTTACTACGCGGATAATCCCGGTTTTTGTTGAGCCAGTCACCTGGCTATTTCGCGAGGGAAATTCCATGGTGCGAGAGCACAGCAGCGACAACGATTGGCAGTGTTGCAGTGAACAAGCACAGGGCTCTGGAGGAATATCGCACGACCTCACAAACGCGGCGTTTTAACGGGCGCAAGCCAAGCACACGTGCATCGGTAACGGCGTGAGCGCAAAGCGAAACGTTAGGTACGTGTGCAGGTAAGCTCCGATATATTTGAGTCTTAACAAAGACGTAAACACCCGCAAAATGTGGGTAAAAGACGATGTCAACAGGTAGGAGGAGCAAGAGGCGTCAGAAGATGTTAGGCACAGGTGCACGATATGTGGTGTTTTGGTTTAAGTGTGAAGTGAAGAGGGGGGAGTGATGGGATGGAAGCAAATTGTGGATGAGCGGCAAGGGTATTCCAGAAACGTGGAGCAACAAGGCGGAAATACCTTTAACCGAACAAAGTTTTACGAAATTAATTTTTTGAAGGATTAAGCAGGTAACTTCTGAAGCTACGGGAGGGAGTTAGGGAAACTAACCGGTCAATTTGGGAGGATTTGTTTAAGGCCAGGGGTGGGGAACCTTTTTTTCTGCCAAGGGCCATTTGGATATTTACAACATCATTCACGGGCCATACAAAATTATCAACTTAAAAATTAGCCTGTTATATTTGGTCAAACATTTAATTAACTCGCCCCTAATGTGATGGGTGGAACTGCTTCTCTTTGATGAGGCGTGTGGTGATGTTAGCTGGTATTGATGATGTTGACACTCGCAACTGCTTTTCCAGGTTCGCTCCTAGATTTATTGCATTTCGAGTCCCGCCTGCGGTTGCCTTGGCAGGGCCAGAGACCAAATTATTCCGCGGGCCTTATACCGCCCGCTAGCCGGACGTTCCCCACTCCACATTAAGCGGACCTTTCGGAGGCGTTACTGTATATTTATTTGTTTTGGTACTAACCTAAGTTCATTCCTCGAGCTTGAGATCATCCCATCCGCCTCCGAGCCTCGTCACGGCCTGTGCCGAGGGTCGCTTGTACAGCTCGCCAAACACCAAC
Organism: Petromyzon marinus; assembly: GCF_048934315.1. NCBI lineage: Eukaryota > Metazoa > Chordata > Hyperoartia > Petromyzontiformes > Petromyzontidae > Petromyzon > Petromyzon marinus. The sequence continues at coordinate 4,369,086 of NC_133685.1, forward strand.
ACACGGGAATGTGTCACCTTGGCCGAGTAGAAATAGCAAGGCCAAACCCATACACAAATGACATTGATCAGTGATGGCTTCGCTTGGGAAGTTGTGTGGCAGGTTCGTCAGTGACGGTCACTTTTTTCAGAAATGTGCAAAAAATATTTATGGTATTGTCTGTAGAATTACCTAACTTAGAGAATACTCATTCACATGGAAAAGAGTAGCGCTACATTTCCACTGTAGCTAGAGCCAGGTAATACTAGGCTAAAGTTAAGCCTCGTTACTTATGATTGCGTGCTATATCGAAATGAGCGTACAATTTTGAGACAGCAACAACTCCACGATCTTAATGTCACGTAAGTGTTTTGCGAACGAATCGTCGACCAACAGTTACGATTCCACGACACGCTGGTCACACTTTTCATGACATTCCACGCAAGCATGTTGATTACACATTCAGTCACTCGCGTCATTGTTTATCGAGGGCTTTGAAAAAAGCGTGATCAGTTGCAGGCCCCTCGTGCCGCGTGGAATTCCCGAGGTGAGATGAAACGCTGTTGAAGACGAGCGCGTGAACCTTTTTTGGAGTCGCGTGCGTGCCGAGCCGTGGTTTAGCGGTCTAGCGCGCTGTGCTAAGACATCATCGGTGTGTGAGAGCCGCCACGCATTTGACACCATTCGGTTTTGACAGCAGCACGATGATGGGGAGGGGGAGGGGGTGGTGTTTTCACCATTTGTGTTTTGTCGGGGGCCGCACGGCAGGAGCCGCGCTCAAGGCCACAAGGGGACACCAGTGGCTCGCGGGCCTTGCTGGCGTATGTTGAACTTCGTTCGCACCGTACGTAGCCAACCGCACTAATCGGAGGTGTCTTCATAGGCACTCGCTCGCAGCACTTTCCTCAACTAACTATGAACGTCCTGCTACTCAGGTTGTAAATGTTGTGGATTTACTCTCCAACGCGGCCGGCGTGCTGTACTCGTAACGAATTGGCACGTTCTGTTTACGTGACACAAGCTTACGAATTGACTGTGTCGGGTGGTGGCGGGTTTAACGACACGTGTGTGTGTGTGTATATTTACCCGATCTAACCTCCCCCCCCCCTCTCTATTATGGGTAACTATGCAGGATGGCTGCTCGTTGAGCGTGCGGTTGTTTGTGTGAGCAGGTGCACACGGGGAACAAGCGACCACTGCAACAAAAAAAGGGTCGCGCTCTCTCCTCCGCTCTCTCCTCCGCTCTTTCCTCCGCTCTTTCCTCCCTGTCTCTCCGCGTACACCCCCCTCCCCACCATCACGAGAAAGAGGCGTGAGTGCGGGCAGGGTTCCAGTGCGTGGGGTGAGGTCGCGGTCGGCCGTAGAGACGCACCCCGCAACTCACTTGGGAAACATCGGGAGTAACACCCCCCCCCCCCACAACTACTACTCTCTCTTTTCCCCCCGTCTGCCCCCCCCTCCGCCCGCCTCTGGCTGTGGAATCCAGCACGCATGACAAGCAGCGACAAGCTGTGGCCCAGGCAGAAGAGGAAAAAAAAATCCGAAGACGTTCGCAGTGAGTAGGCGTCAGTTGGCTTTTGGGTGGTTTTTGTTGTTGTTGTTAAACCGCTGGCGATGGTGGTAAACTCCTGGACCGCAGGGCCCGTTGACAGCGTGACGAGAGAGTTTTTTTCTGTACGTTTTCTTACAAATAATTGATAAAGTAGCGTTTGTAAAACTCCAATATTTGGGAACCACCAACAACTGACCTCGTCAAATGTTATCATTCCAGTTTAACACGTAAGGTTTCGCGACCGATATCAACCATAAACGTAAGGTTTGTGGGTTAGATCGCGTAAATATATAAATGTGTCGTTAAACCCGCCACCACCCGACACAGCCAACTAGTAAGGGTTGTCACGTAAACAGAACGTGCCAATTCGTCACTAGTACAGCACACCGGTGTGTTGGAGAGCAAAGCCACAACAGATTTGGCTGTCGCCTGATGAAGCTAGTTGTAATTACTGGCGAAACGTCGTACTCAGATTGTAAATGTTGTGGCTTTGCTCTCAAACACACCGGTGTGCTGTACCAGCAACGAATTGGAACGTTCTGTTTACGTAACAAACCTTACTCATCGGCTGTGTCGGGTGGTGGCGGGTTTAACGACACATTTATATATTTCCACGATCTAACCCAAAAAGCCGACATTATGGATTTTATCACCCCCCCCCCCCATTCGGGTACTCCGTTACGTTGTAACACTCACTCTACGTGTGCCTTATGAACACGTCCCATGTACACGCATACACATACACACAAAGGGTGGTGGGGGGGGTGGTGTAGGTGCGGAGCATTGGACTTGCCGTCTAGCTTAGAGGTCAGCCAGTTCGATCTTCTGGCACGGGCTGTCGAGGCGACGTTGCAGTCTCCCCCGTCGCCTCCGTGTTCACTCGTGTGGGTCCTCCCGAGATACCTGGGCGGTGTTGGAGAAGTAGGTAAATCACCCCGCCCCCCGCCGCCCCCAACTTCAGAGAAACTATCTCAAAATAGAGAAGAATTCCTGTAAAAAAATGGTTTTATACAGAGTCAAGAGTCACGCTCAAGTGAGCATTTGAGGCAGTTACTTATCTTCTATCGGGCGGCTTGAGCCAAGGATGAAAGTTTAACATTCCAATGGGGAGAGGAAGTCTCATCCGTAGGAGAAGCCACTGGTGACTGCACCCCACGAAGTAGCACCAACATGTATCGACCTCAGGGGGATGATGGGGCTGAGTCCACCACCCCACCTCAACCAGGAGTTGAACTCTGCAAACCTTCCGCTTATGAGCCCGCACGCTTTAAACTATCTTTTGTTTTATTTTACCAGGTAAGGCTCACTGAGCTATATACTGTAGTTATTTTTGTACGCGAACCTGGCTATCACAAACGATAGCTCAACGAAGTTGCTTATCACGTGGTAATTTATAGCAGCCAAATGCTCTAAACGCATGTTTACAAATGTGGAGGGAAAAACCGGAGGACCCGCAGAAAAATCCACGCGACCACGGGGAGAGAGACATGCAAACTCCAAATATGCAGCAGGCATCAGAGTTGGGATCGAACCCACGACCTCCCGCATACCAGGCGAGGTAGTAAACATCTCGCCACCGCTGATCCAGCTGGTCATTCTACACACAATCATCACCTCGAAGGCGAAAGTCATTTTTATATCTATGTAAAGCAGCTATTGAAGATAGATGCAGTTTGAATATCTACAATTATTATATATAAAAAAACAAGTTCTATCACTGGGGATTGCACCTGCACAGGGAAGTTTGATGAGCACCTGCTTTCCCCAAATAATGGCCTGCCAAGGGTTGGACACTTCATTATTATTCGCAATTGAGTTTTAACAGAGCGGTGGCCCTCACTTCTGATGGCACGAAATGCCCCGCAGAGAGAATGTCGCTTCCCCCCATGCAATTCGCGCACTTGCGCACCTGCCGATAAGTTTATTCGTCGTCGTCATCAGCCGCGGTCAATCCACTGCTGGATGACGGCCTTCCCCATGCCGCCGCCACCACCTCCCGTGGTCCTGCGACGCCACTGCGTGCCTGGCACCTGCCCGCGAGCTAATTTCATCGCTCCGTCTTCTCGGTGGACGAACTCGCGGGTGCGTTTACTTCCTTGGCTGCCTTTCCGTTGTTATTCTTTGATCTTCAGCGATCGTCCCTTCTCGCCGTGACCTCTCCTGTTCTCAAACCCGTGTGTTCCTCTATCCGTCTCTCGGTGTAATTCCCATCGTGCAAATTTCCTTCTTTGTGCATTTTTATTTTATTTTTGTCCCAGTTTGTTCATTGATGGCTGTTTCTGAACCGTACGCGTTTAGTAGGCACCATTGATACCGGATAGAATGCGACTGTGGTGACCAGAGCCACACGGTGGTTCACATGATCCCTTCCTGCCCCCTCCCCCCCCCCCCGTGCCGCCGATTCACAGACCACGGATCACATGATCCAACCCGTATAGAATTCCGTACAGATGGATTCAATAACCTGTTTCTGCACCGCTATTTTATAGCTCACCTCGTAGCTCAAGCCTTCGACGCATGGGATTCTCTGGTAGTCTCCCATTCAAGTACGAACCAAGCTTAAACCTGCTGAGCTTCCAAGATCTGTTCGAAATTATACGCAGTAAAATGCAATTTCATTGTGCATTGCTAAATGTGATTACGTTTTTTTTTTCTAAAAGTAAAGAGAGAGTACGCTTCATAAAGTGATTTAAACCATTTTAATTGCTCTGTTTGACCACCAAATGCATCAGTGGCCGCTGCAACATTGACTAAGCAAGGCTTATGCAAGAATACGGCCCCGTGAATTATAGCAATGCCAACCATTGATCCATGCAGGCTTCACCGACTCTTTCGTCAGGAGATCCCTGCATTGGAATGTTTGGTCAATACCATTTCGTGAGTACGTTCGGCATTTGCAAGGAATACCGGAGCGCCCAGAGGAAGAAAAAAAAACCCCACCACGCTAAACGAGAGGTGGGTGGGCCGGTGATGCCACTCGCTTCTGCCATCCTCTGGCCAACACCTGGTCACTCGATGTAAGTTGGGCAGCGCTGTGCGAGAGCGGGTGAGCCGGCGATTAAAAAAAAACGTCGGTGAGCCGTGGTAGCGCTGTCCGATGCGAGCCAGCGCTGCCTTCACACTGGGAGTCTCAGCCAACCCCGTGACAGTTCAGCGTGCGATTTCAAAGACTTAAAATGCGTGTGTGTGTGTATAGATTACTCCTGTGGGGAGCGGTAGTGTAGCGGTTAGCGCACTGCGCTACGAATCTGGCGGCCCGAGTTGGATTCTCGTTCATGGCTAACACCGGTAATGATTACCTGAGCTGGTCCTGGGCCTCCCCTAGGTCGACTCAGCCTCAAATGAGTACCTGGTGCTGTGTGTAAACATCGCCACTGGGGAGACAAAGGCGGTCGGGCATGGTGCTGGCCACCCACTCCATTGTTTGCTGTGCCGGCTCTCATAGGTTCTCGCTGACAGCACTTGCCCCTACAGTATGTCAAGGCTATACGGGGGTGGGGGGGGGGGTCTTTGTCTTTGTACATTACTACACGGCTGGGGAACCTTTTACTCACGGAGGGCCCAGGAGGGCTTCCAAATGCCTTCTGCGGGGAGCCACACATTCATGCACGCACCCCGGCGCTTTCCAACGAAAACGTGACGTCCCCCAGCGTCGCTCACGGTAACCGCGCTGCTCTTGATGTCGGATCGCGATTCTGAAGTAGGCACGCGGTGGAGATGCTCTGAGTGATGAATAGCCATCGTTTGCTGGCATTCTTTGTTGAAACGTTAAGGTTGTTGCTGGGCACATGCCCTCAGGCTCCACATATCAAGCAGCCAGAATCAGAATATGTATTTGTACTGGAGGAATCCGATGAGCTGTAAAGCTTTTTTTTCACAGTTGTTCAGTCGCGGCGGGTAAGAACGTTACAGTACAAAAACATGATAGAAGTGCAAAATACAAGGAAGGTAAACATATCACCCAAACACATACAAATCAAATTAAACCATCCCCATCCTACCAGACAAAGCCCACTGAAGGTATTAACTCAGTTTTCAAAAGCAACCTGGCCACAAATGACAGCTCAACAAAGTGGCTTATCATTTGGACATTTACAGCAGCAAAATAATCGTAATAGCCGGCGAAAATCAGCACTGTCAGAGAGAAGGGTACGAGAAAAGGGTTAATAATGTGTTGCTTGAATTGAACGAGGTTGTTAATAGAACTTGGGGGGGGGGGGGGGCGGGGGGGAAGGGGACGATGGGGAAGGAATTCCAAAGTTGTGCAGTGCGGGCAAAGACGCCGAAAGAGAAATGTAGTGACCCTCAACGTGGTGAGTGAATGAACCAAGTGCAGTGGATGAGGTGAAACAGTCAGTCTGGTAGAGCGAGTCCTCAACGCGGGCGGAGGAATCAATGGGCGAAGTTTGCGGGAAACATTAACCACGGAAGTTGTGATAGGACAGTGATGAGGGGATGACTGACCGCTGGTGAGATAGTGACTGGAAGTGAATCGGTGAGGGTGTGGATCGTCAGTCAACCCGACTGCCTTGCGTTGAATTGTATCAAGTACAGCTTTGGGAGTGAAAGCTGTTTATGTGACCACAGGACGTTTGACAATGAAGTAAACGAAACTGTATTTTTTTTTTTTACCAGGTAAGGCCCACTAAACTCTGTAGCTCTTTCTCAGAAGCGGCCTGGCCACAAAACGATAGCTCAACGAAGTGGCTTATTGTGTGGAAATTTGTAGCAGCCAAATACTCTAAACGCGTGTTGATTCCAAATGTGGAGGGAAACACTGGAGGATCCGGAGAAAAAATCCACGCAAACTCCAAATGTACAGGCTTCAGGGTTCGGATCGAACCCACGACCTCCTCCCTACTAGGCGAGGTAGTTAACATCTCCTAGCCACCGTGGCGCCCCAAGTTGTTTTACTTTTAATGAGACATCTGATGCTGACGTTGCTCTCACTCAGACTGCTTGCTGCTCAGGATACTTGCTTGATAATAATGTCATCCCAATGTCACTGGTGGTGAGAAGTGCAGAATTTAAATTGCATTTTTTTCCCCAAAAATATTCTCGTCTCTAAAGTGAGGCTTCTAAAAAGGCAATGTCAACGTAAATTTTAATACCAGATGCACTGGAAGTCACTTTCTGGAAGCAACATCCTAAATAATTGATCTACGTGTGTAACGATCTAAAGGTTCATAACACAAAATAATTATTACTGTCGTTGTAGAGAATTTAAATAATAAAATAAGAAAGCAAACAATATGCTTTCTTCACATGCACTGTATTTGTCTCTCCACTTAAAATATGAAATACAATTTTTACCCATCCCATCAGCCAAATGGCCATCTAGGAGTGCCTAATAACAGCAGCATTGGTTGAACGCAAACAAACTCTGGACCGGTTTCAACATTCAGTGTCTCGTCAGCAGAATCCTGAGAATGAAACGTATATGTACAGTGAGTGAAAAAAGTATTTGATCCCCTGCTGATTTTGTACGTTTGCCCACTGACAAAGAAATGATCAGTCTATAATTGTAATGGTATGAACAGTGCGGCCTGGAAGCGTATTATTAAATAATACATATTACAATTCCTTATAGGGGAAACACATACTAATTAATGGATTACTAACATAGCATATAATCACTAACACATTACAACTAATTACTAATCTACAACTCATTACTAATCATAACCATTGACTGATTACTAATCGATTATATAATTACAATACCCCCCCCCCCTCCGCCTCAAATCACTGCACCTGAATGAGTTAAATGATGACGTCACTCTGCTGCTCTATTTAAGACCGAGAGCAAGCGAGGGCTTTACCATTCTGGCGAATTGCCCGATGATGCTGGATGTAATTATCAGCGAAACGTCGTACTCAAACTGTAAATGTTGTGGATTCACTCTTCAACACACCGGTGGGCTAAAGTAGTGAATTATTTGTCTTTTGTCAACGTGACACTTTTTTGCTGATTGGCCGTGTCGGGTGGTGGAGTGTTACGACACATTTATAAATAACGCGATCTAACCCAAAAACCTTTATTATGAATAATATTGGTCGCGAAAACCTACGTGTTAAAGAGACAGAATAACAACAAAAAATCCGGAAAAACGTATGTTAAAATTGTTGTAAATTGATTTGCATTTTAATGGGGGAAATTAGTATTTGACCCCCTCTCAATCAGAAAGATTTCTGGCTCCCAAGTGTCTTTTATACAGGTAACGAGCTGAGATTAGGAGCACACTCTTAAAGGGAGTGCTCTAATCTCAGCTTGTTACCTCTATAAAAGACACCTGTCCACAGAAGCAATCAATCAATCAGATTCCAAACTCTCCACCATGGCCAAGACCAAAGAGCTCTCCAAGGATGTCAAAGACAAGATTGTAGACCTACACAAGACTTGAATGGGCTACAAGACCATTGCCAAGCAGCTTGGTGAGAAGATGACAACAGTTGGTGCGATTATTCGCAAATGGAAAAAACACAAAAGAACTGTCAATCTCCCTCGGCCTGGGGCTCCATGCAAGATCTCACCTCGTGAAGTTGCAATGATCATGAGAACGGTGAGGAATCAGCCCAGAACTACACGGGAGGATCTTGTCAATGATCTCAATGCATCTGGGACCATAGTCACCAAGAAAACAATTGGTAACACACTACGCCGTGAAGGACTGAAATCCTGCAGCGCCCTCAAGGTCCCCCTGCTCAAGAAAGCACATATATACATGCCCGTCTGAAGTTTACCAATGAACATCTGAATGATTCAGAGGATAACTGGGTGAAAGTGTTGTGGTCAGATGATACCATAATAGAGCTCTTTGGCATAAACTCAACTCGCCGTGTTTGGAGGAGGAGGGATGCTGCCTATGACCCCAAGAACACTCAAACATGGAGGTGGAAACATTATGCTTTCGGGGTGTTTTTCTGCTAAGGGGACATGACAACTTCACCGCATCAAAGGGACGATGGACAGGGCCATGTACCATCAAATCTTGGGTGAGAACCTCCTTCCCTCAGCCAGGGCATTGAAAATGGGTCGTGGATAGATATTCCATCATGACAATGACCCAAAACACACGGCCAAGGCAACAAATAAGTGGCTCAAAAAGAAGCACATTAAGTTCCTGGAGTGGCCTAGCCAGTCTCCAGACCTTAATCCCATAGAAAATCTGTGGAGGGAGTTGAAGGTTAGAGTTGCCAAACGTCAGCCTCGAAACCTTAATGACTTGGAGAAGATCTGCAAAGAGGAGTGGGACAAAATCCCTCCTGAGATGTGTGCAAACCTGGTGGCCAACTACAAGAAACGTCTGACCTCTGTGATTGCCAACAAGGGTTTTGCCACCAAGTACTAAGTCATGTTTTGCAGAGGGGTCAAATAATTATTTCCCTCATTAAAATGCAAATCAATTTATAACATTTTTGACATGCGTTTTTCTGGATTTTGTTGTTGTTATTCTGTCTCTCACTGTTAAAATAAACCTACCATTAAAATTATAGACTGATCATTTCTTTGTCAGTGGGCAAACGTACAAAATCAGTAGGGAACAAATACTTTTTTTCCCCCACTGTATACTTAGCGACGTTTCGGGCAATGGCCCTTTATAGCACATCAATGATGTCCTCTGAACAAGGGTCATTGTGTTAAAGGTCGCCTGTTACATACACGTCAGTGTTATTGACGAATGCGTCGACTATTATTATCGTTTATTGCTTGTTCACCACCGGCAACGGTGGCGTCGCCAAATAATGTGTTTACAGTTTGCGTTGATTTTTTCCATTGTATTTCACATGACGTTGTGTTAAACGGTTTTTCGCATGACCCCTGCAGACAACGAGAGGCCACCGCGTGCAACGTAAAATAAAATAATAGATTCTTGAATTTAAGTAACGGAGCTGAGTTGTGACAGTTCGTCGAAACGGAGATGCAATGTGTGTAAATACATCGCATCATCATTCAAGCAGAGCCCACGATGGTTCGTCCAGCAGTGGATTAGCAGAGAGCTGTACATCATGTGCACGCGCGGATGTCTCCGTGTGCTGTGGGTGGCCCCTGTGACCCATGTTAACCACAGCACCGCATGGCTCCTCAGCCGTGGCGTGTGAGAAACCAGATGTGACGGGTCGGCTCCCTTGTCATGGCCTTGATAACGACATGAGAGAGAGGGGGGGGAGGCCCTTAAAAGCCATCCAGAAATATCCTGAATACATCATCAGTCGTCAAACTTTCCATTCTTCTCACTTCTCTTCATTGCCATCGCTTTAAATCCTCCTCGCTCTGCTATGAATTTCACTGAGTTGTATAATTACGTGAAAGGTGCTGCTGTGCTCCTCTTGGCAGGGAGAATATCTTTTTTTAATGATCAAGCCTGCACTTCTTTTGAGCTGGTATGGAAAACCAAGGCCAACAATAAAGAGAAAGCACTCGTCTAGAATTTGCTGCAGTACAGTCCCATGAATCAATATTGAGAAATATATTTTTGTTCCGGATTTTTGTTTTGAATTTCATGAACAGTTTTGTTGACATAAATTCAGCTTCTGTCAGAAGATGTTTGTATGACTACGTTTATATGTACAGCTTTCCCCCGTTATTCACGAACTTGCTATTCGCGATTTTGTCTCTCCGCGAATCGCATCTGAAACGCTACACGACTGCATCGAGACATAAAGTGATGAGATAAGGTGATGAGATACAGTGATGAGATAAGGTGATGAGATAATGTGATGAGATACAGTGATGAGATAAAGTGATGAGATAAGGTGATGAGATACAGTGATGAGATAAAGTGATGAGATAAAGTGATGAGGTAATGTGATGAGATAATGTGATGAGGTAATGTGATGAGATAATGTGATGAGATAAAGCGATGAGATAGAGTGATGAGGTAAAGTGATGAGGTAATGTGATGAGGTAATGTGATGAGATAATGTGATGAGGTAATGTGATGAGATAATGTGATGAGATAATGTGATGAGATACAGTGATGAGATAAGATGATGAGATAAAGCGATGAGATAGAGTGATGAGGTAATGTGATGAGATAGAGTGATGAGATAATGTAATGAGATAAAGTGGTGAGGTAAAGTGATGAGATACAGTGATGAGATACAGTGATGAGATAAAGTGATGAGGTAATGTGATGAGATAATGTGATGAGGTAATGTGATGAGATAATGTGATGAGATAAGGTGATGAGATACAGTGATGAGATAAGATGATGAGATAAAGTGATGAGATAAGGTGATGAGATACAGTGATGAGATAAAGTGATGAGATAAGGTGATGAGATACAGTGATGAGGTAATGTGATGAGATAAAGTGATGAGATAAGGTGATGAGATACAGTGATGAGATAAGATGATGAGATAAAGCGATGAGATAGAGTGGTGAGGTAAAGTGATGAGATAAAGTGATGAGATAAGGTGATGAGATACAGTGATGAGATAAAGTGATGAGATAAGGTGATGAGATACAGTGATGAGATAAGATGATGAGATAAAGCGATGAGATAGAGTGATGAGGTAATGTGATGAGATAGAGTGATGAGATAATGTAATGAGATAAAGTGGTGAGGTAAAGTGATGAGATACAGCGATGAGATACAGTGATGAGATAAAGTGATGAGGTAATGTGATGAGATAATGTGATGAGGTAATGTGATGAGATAATGTGATGAGATAAAGTGATGAGATAAGGTGATGAGATACAGTGATGAGATAAAGTGATGAGATAAGATGATGAGATAAAGTGATGAGATAGAGTGATGAGGTAATGTGATGAGATAGAGTGATGAGATAATGTGATGAGATAAAGTGGTGAGGTAAAGTGATGAGATACAGCGATGAGATACAGTGATGAGATAAAATGATGAGGTAATGTGATGAGATACAGTGATGAGATAAAGTGATGAGAGAGAATGTGATGAGATAAAGTGATGAGATAAAGTGATGAGATAAAGTGATGAGATAAGGTGATGAGATACAGTGATGAGATAAAGTGATGAGATAAGATGATTAGATAAAGTGATGAGATAGAGTGATGAGGTAATGTGATGAGATAGAGTGATGAGATAATGTAATGAGATAAAGTGGTGAGGTAAAGTGATGAGATACAGCGATGAGATACAGTGATGAGATAAAGTGATGAGATAAGGTGATGAGATACAGTGATGAGATAAAGTGATGAGATAAGATGATGAGATAAAGCGATGAGATAGAGTGATGAGGTAATGTGATGAGATAGAGTGATGAGATAAAGTGGTGAGGTAAAGTGATGAGATACAGCGATGAGATACAGTGATGAGGTAATGTGATGAGATAATGTGATGAGGTAATGTGATGAGATAATGTGATGAGATAATGTGATGAGATAAAGTGATGAGAGAGAATGTGATGAGATAAAGTGATGAGATATAAAGTGATGAGATAATGTGATGAGGGAATGTGATGAGGTAAAGTGATGAAATAATGTGATGAGATAAAGCGATGAGAGAGAATGTGATGAGATAAAGAGATGAGAGAGATAGGGAGAGATAATTTCTCGAAGCTTTGGAAGCATTTGCAGACGTTGCATGTGTACGATATCACCTAGGCCAATATTATCCGCGAACTGTGCTATTCACGAGCATCTCCGGAACGTATCACTCGCAAATAACAAGGGAATACTGCGTGTATGTTGGACTTTTTTGGCACCATACGTAGCGAACCGTGCTAATTGTGTGGGTGCAGTGAGCGATTGCTGTTTCATTGGCAAAATGTATTAATAGTGGTTTTTTAAATTTTGATTTTAAGCTTTCGTTACTGCAGGGATTCATATTCTTGGCTCTTTCGGTAAAGTCACGTAGAAGGGAAAAAATAAAATAATAAAAATATAAAACAATAAAATTATCACGACGTTTCGACTGCAACACAAGCAATCATCAGGTGTGAAAACCACAGCAAGAAAATTTGAAGAAAGTGGCATTTTTTTCAAATGTTCTTGCTGTGATTTTCACACCTGATGATGATTGCTTGTGTTGCAGTCGAAACGTCGTGAGAATTTTATTGTTTTATCTTTTTATTGCTTCCCTTCTACGTGACTTTACCGAAAGAACCAAGAATAGTGGTTTCTTACTTCAGCTCAAACAAGCCTGAGGAATTGCTCATCTCCTGTTGACCGAGGCTGCGGTGGAAATTCCACATTCCTATGGTGTGGGTGTGACTATCCTTAGGATACGTGCTTTTGGCGAATAGTTTTGGAATATGTTATTTTTATATACATAAAAAAGATTTCTCTATTGCAGCTTTTCTATTTGGTGTCATGCCATGCCTAAGAAGAAATGTGAATTCGGAACTCTACTGCCTTTGGTGATTGCTTCTGAAGTCACTTCAAAAGTGCAGTAGACTCTTTACTCGCAACTCGGACCAGACATTCTAAATGCCCCGCAAAGATTCTTCACCACGTGTCACACACACCCACGTGTTTGAGTCTCAGTACTGAAATGAGTCAAATTAAGTGAAAACCAAATTAAATTTTCACGCGTTTTTGGACCGTTGGATCGAGGAAAGATTTCTCTTTCGTCGATCACAAGCATTATATCAGTCGGATTTCAGAGCTAAAACTTAATGAGTATACATTACCATTATCCCCCCTATCCCCCCCCCCTATTGGCTCAGTGAAAATGTATGCAGTCATCCAAGCTCTCATACACAGCAGGGCATTTGCTCAAACAAATTTTTGAAATGAAAAAAAAAAACATTGACAGGATTGGAATATCTATATGAAAGAAAAATATAAGTTACGTATCAGAAGGGGAGTCGTGCACAAAGACACGCGTATGACAAAAGGTATTCCCAGCAGCGTTCGAAGATGTTGAACAAACAATGAAAGGTATAAAAAAAATCAACATTTCAGATTTGCTCTTCACGACCAGCGAAAATGAATGGACCAAAAACGACCGAGAGGCTAAAAACTTGGACTCAAAGTAAATGCACGCAAACTAAACGTCGCGGGTGCCAATAACATATAACAAAAATACGAGGCCTACTCTATTTGCTTGGCAGACTTCGCTTATTCCCCAAAAATATATAGATATATACACGTGACACTTGGTCGGCACAAAGTCGACAGGTTCATATCGAAAGCAACACTCGTTGAGGCGAGACACCTCCACCTAAAATTGTGGTCGAGGTGGAATTTTTATTACCCTGGTAACATTCTTGGGCAACGGAAATGTTTTAAGTGCCCTGCGTGGATAAATCATCGCTTAATCAGTTAAACATCTGCACCCAGGGAGGGACAGCGACTGCGTCCCTGTGTGACTCGGGGCCAAAGGTGGCATTCTTTAACCGTTGCCTTCCCGCCGCATGCTCGAGTCCCGTGCGGTCATTTCATTCGAGCAAACCGCAACGCACGGAACGATGGATGGATGGATGAGGCTTAGCGGAGCCGAGAAAATGAGAAGAAAAAAAGCAAACCCCCTAAACGGTCACTAATGTATCGGCTGCGTTTAAAGGTGGGCGGCAAATGTACCCGAGGCTTGAACCTTTCGATTTATGGAAAGAAATTAAAAAAAAAACTCCATAGGTTAGCGTGCTCTCTATTGCGACAGTCACAGAATGCGAGCGTATCAAATCGGTGCGGGTGCCGGGTGGATTGTTGCATCGTGGGATCGCCAATCGAGATGGCGGCGGTGCTGGGAGGCCCCCTTTCATCCAGCAGTGGAATGAGCACGACCGACAATTATGATGACGATGTCATTGTTGGGAAAACAAACAAAAAACAGCGTTTTGATTTAAAGCTTTCGTGACTGCAGTAATTCATATTCTTAGCTCTTTCGGTAAAGTCACGTTGAAGGGAAACAATATAATAATAAAATATATATAAAACAAAAAAAATTCTCACGACGTTTCGACCATAACACAAACGGTCGAAACGTCGTGAGAATTTTTATTGTTTTATATATATTTTATTATTTTATTGTTTCCCTTCAACGTGACTTTACCGAAAGAGCTAAGAATATAAAATAATAATAAAAACAGCGTGTTATTGTGGAAATCCAAATGCATCTCAAATACCTTTTCAAGAAAAAGTGGGATGTGTTTACTATGGGGGGGGGGTATGTGTACAGTAGCCCTCTTAACGACGTCGATTGGTTTCACGGGACAGGTCGTTAAGTGAATTTGGTCGTTAAGTGAATTTGGTCGTTACGTGAATTTGGTCGTGAAGTGAATTTGGTCGTTAAGCAAGTACAGGAAATGCACGCTGAAGTGTTCATTCGTTCCGATAGCATCGAAAGTTACTCCTTTTCACGCCAAAAAAAGTACTTAAAAATATTTAAATATGGATATCAATTACATAAAGATACTAACAACATTATAAACACGTAATATTAAAATAAACGTGGTTAATCAATGCATTCATTAATATTTACTGTACCTACAACAGCCAGTCACTAACGGGGGGAATTGTTCGTAAGCGAACACATTGGGCTATAGAGGCACGACACTACTATACACTATACACTACACAATACACTACTATACACTACACTATACACTGCACTACTATACACTACACTATACACTACACTATACACGACACTACTATACACGACACTACTATACACTACACTATACACTACACTACTTTACACTACACTACACTACTATGCACTACATTATACACTACACTCCTATACACGACACTACTATATACCACTACTATACACTACACTACTATACACTACACTATATACTACACTAATATACACTACACTACTATACACTACACTATACACTACACTCCTATACACTACACGACACTACTATATACCACTACTATACACTACACTACTATACACTACACTATACACTACACTATACACTACTATACACTACACTACTTTACACTACACTACTATACACTACACTACTATACACTACTATACACTACACTATACACTACACATTGGGCTCTATAGAGGCCCGTTGTTAAGCGGTTAGTCGTTAACAGGGGTGATCGTTGACAGGGGTTCTTCTGTGTACACACTTCACGCGTAAATATATTGAGAATATTTTTTTGTTAAATGAAGGAGCCAGTCATAGTCTGAGGGAAGGAGTCAAGCTTGGACATGAACCGGGGTATGGAGGCGACAGCCTGCACGGCTGGGGTGAGGACATTCCAGACCATGGGAGCTGCAGCCGAGAGGCACATTGCTTGTCGGGTCTCACGACTGAATCGCAAAATATTAATTGTTATCACCGAGGGGCAAGTCCTTACATAATGGCTCCAGTAGAGCTCCCCCCGGTACAGGTTTCAGAGGAACTGGAAGGATTAACGGAATAGTGTTTTTTTTAAGCAACGCAAAACATGCGCGGAAAAAAAAAACAGTCTACGCATGGACGTTAACAAAAAAATGTTGACTTATTTTTCTCCGGATCTCAATGTCGAAGTAAAGTCATAATCATCGACATCATGAGCAGCCGTGATCAATCCGCTTCTGGATGAAGGCATTTCCAAACCACGGCCAAATCTCGGCGAACTTGCGACCTAACAACTCCGCGTGGCGCCTCGCACAATGTACCGGATTCCACCGTTCCGTCTCCGCCCCGGCACGTACTCTCGGAAGTTAATTCAATTAGCCAAACGCATTTGCGCAGCATCTCAATTCAACAGGTAAAACTACGGCGCTTTTCCGAATCCGTTATTTCTCCGAACGTTAGGCATACAGGAGGCCGTGGGTTCGATCCCGACCCTGACACCTGCTGCTGTATATTTGGAGTCTGCGTGTCTCTCTCTCGTCATCATCACGGTGGCTTGGAGATGTTAACTACCTCGCCCGGTATACAGGAGGTCGTGGTTTCGATCCCGACCCTGACACCTGCTGCTGTATATTTGGAGTCTGCGTGTCTCTCTCTCGTCATCATCACGGTGGCTTGGAGATGTTAACTGCCTCGCTCGGTATACAGGAAGTCGTGGTTTCGATCCCGACCCTGACACCTGCTGCTGTATATTTGGAGTCTGCGTGTCTCTCTCTCTCCCTCCTTGTGCTCGCGTGGATTTTTCCTCCGGGCCCTCCGGTTTTTCCCGTCCACATTTAGAACCAACGTCACGCGCTTGGAGTATTTGGCTGCTATAAATTTCCGCACGACGAAAAGCCACTTCGTTGAGAGCTATCATTTGTGATAGGCCAGGTTGCTTCTGAAAAAGAGCTCTTATAGCTTTCTAGTAAAATATTTTTTTGTTTAGTTTTATTTCAACTGGGCAAAGCCACTGTGGGGGCGGGGGGGGGGCGGGGGGGGTGGTGCGGGGGGGGCCGGAGGGTAGGGATCTCTGGAGGGGGGGTTTCCGGGTGGGGGTCTCCGGGGGGGGGGGGGTCTCCCAGTTGATGTTGATTTTGGGTCACGTGTTTTATCATCCCTCGCCGCAGCTAACCCCCCTTCCCCCCCCAAACAACCCACGGGTCCAGCCGAGATAACGGAGCTTTAAACCACGCCACGAATGTTCCTACTCGCCGTGGAACACAGACGGTGGTCACCGCATCGCGCGGCGCTTTCGAGACGCGCATCCGCGGCCGTCTGGAACGCTCTTGCTTCCGATATTAGGAATCCGCTGGGAGCTATGTGCTTTTAAATCATCATCTAGATTGGCAAACTAATTTCTTTAGAACTGCTTTTTGCATTTTTAGTTTGTCGTCATTCCCCCGGCACCTCCGATTAGTACGATTTGCTGCGTTACGGGCGCGAAAGAAGTTCAACATTACACACGGCGGGTGCACATTCAGCGGTTCCTCGGTAGCGTTCCAACGATGGGATGGGAACCCGGGGTGAGGGAGTTCAAGCGATTTAATTACGTCGTGCGCCGACGCGTTCGCGAGCGATGGAACGACGACGGCGTTTTGCGTCCAGCCTGCTGGAGGTGGTGGGGGACGGCGTTCACGTTTTTTGCCCCGGTTAATGCGAGCGGCGGTGCAATTTGTGACAAGAGGAGCGCGGTGGCCGCCGCTCTGGGTTCAAGCGCGGAGTTCGTTTCGGAGCGGGCGATTGTGCGTTCCGTTGCTCGCGCGTCGCCCGCGCGACTCACGGCGACCGCCGGCTTCGCAAAGTCGCGAGGAGGAAATTTGCGGGTTTGTAACGAGCCGTTGTAAATTTCGATCGGCGAAACCAACCGATAGTAAGTTTAACAGTGGGCAATGTGAAACACACACGCGCGCGCACGCGCACTATTTACGAGCCACTATATCTCTCTTCGATGCCATCTCGTACGTGAGTTATGTAACGCATAATCCGAGCGTAAATTTAGTTATGGCAAGCCATGCCTGCCGCCCACTGATAAGCACGCTTGACATTTAGATCTCAGGGCTTTGTACAGACATTAGGAAATAAAATGAAAATGTTCAAGCTGAAATGTTCTGTTTTTGTTTGCAACGAGTGTCCGAGGCTGAGTGAGCAGGTTATATGAGGTCCCCGTGCGGAGCTGTGGGGAGTTTATTTTTTATTTTTTTTTGACAGACGCAGTACATTCATCACTGAGATTAAGAGGCTCCAAGTGGAAAACGACGATTTTTGGTCTTCGCCTGTCATCTGCCGATTGGCAGCGTTTGAAAAAGAAATATAACTGACAAGTGTCAGTTATGCAATGAGCACATTCCCATGAAAGTCGACGCTCGCTCCAACTCCGATTGGCACGGTGGGCTACAGAACGGTGCGAAAGAAGCTCAGCATGCATACGTAGATTCTCACACAGAACTCGCGTCCCTTGATATAAGTGTAAATACGTTGCAGCATCAGGGCTTTTTTTTAAAGATAGCAAATCATATAATGATCTAGATTTTATAAAGCGCCTTTCATATCGAAATACGTAAAAGCTCCGTACATAAAACAACATTAAATAATAAAAAACTGCACTCACAAGTATAGATACAATCGAATATAAATACAGTAAAAGCCGATAAAAACAATGGGAACTATGATTGTAATATCGATAGAATGCATACAAACGACGACAAAAGCCAGTGGCAATAATTACACTCACAGTGCAGGTAAACATCGACCCGGACCACAGGAAAATAACATCGCGTGCCTCCAAGTAAGCGAATGTGTGCGATGTTTAAGCAATACATTTGCCGTGTGTGTGAAAAGACCACGCTTTATTTGTGTATCATGGGACCTCCTTTGCCAGTACCAAAATATGAGAAGAGGTTTTCCCCTTTTTTCTGCCATCAAAACAGCCGTGTTAAGATGTTAAAATACCAAACTGAAACCTTTTACAAGGAATCATGTCTGCATTAACCACAATACTTGTGGTCGGAATGCGGACGAAAACAAACTCTGATAATATGATGCATTGCCTTTGAAACTGTTTGGTCCACACCAGAGACAGCTTTCTTTCGACCCTAGTCTCAACCGGTGTTACGGAGACTATTTGTGTACTTCTGTAGAAAATGACATTTACGTTACGTGCAAACGATGCGCTGGGTGTGGACGGCTAATTGCAGAGGGCAGATCTGTGACGCCCGGATATGCAACGTCTTCCCGCGCTGTTTATTCGCTTGCATGAACTCACAGCCCGTGGTCTCACTCCACTGCCGGATGAAGGGAGCCTCTCGATGCCATGTCGGGCATTGGGGTTGTGAGCCCATACTTCACCAGGGTGGTCAGTGCGCGTCTGTGCATGAGCTGCCCAGGACCAATTGGAATATCGCTTGCCCGCTAACGTGGGTCATGGCCGGCAATCGGAAGTCAGATCAACAACGGGTTCAGAGCGCAGAGTGCTGCTAACCACTGTGTCCTGCAGTGTTCATTGCAAGGCCCGGTGGGCCACTAGCGGCCCCTGGTGGCCTTTAGTGCTGCCCATGACGCGCGGCCCTCGACAATTCACGCCGTGTGATACCCCCCCAACCAACCCCATCATCGTCATCGTGCTGCTGTCAAACCCCCGATGGTTTCAAATGTGTGGTGTGGCTCTTATTGTGGCAAGTGCGCCCCCCCCCCCCTCCTCTGAAAATGAGTGAAGAACCCTGGTGTACAGTGTTTGGTACTAATAGCAAGCAAGGATTCATCTCGTGTTCACTTGGAGCCATCCAATTCAGTAAACCCCCACCCCCCACCATGATTAGCTCAAGGCGTGACATTAAACACCGCCGACAGAGTTTTACAAGGCAGGAAATGCTGCCTTCAAAGGCCGTCAGGAGCCAACGTAGACTGGGATGAGCAACGCGTGGCTGATGGAACGTTCGTTTTCGGTCCGATCTCGTCTCTCGAACGCAGGGCGTGAGGCCGCGCGCGGATCGGCGTTGCTCCGGGGCGTCATCACCGCGTGCCGTCCGGCACGATGTCCGACGTTTCGCCCCGCGTGCCGGAGAGCGAAAACGTCGGAACGGCGCGCGTGTGAACCCGGGGTGCGCCTCGAGCCAGCTGTTGACATTCCTGTCGGCGCGCGGGACGCCAATGTGGCTTTTATTTAGATGTTTTAATTGCACGAGGCAGGGCCCGAATTATCGGCAAGCGTAGAGGGAGTAGCTGGGAGGAAGTGCGGAAGGAAGGGATGGGTTATTTCAAAAGAGGAATGTCATGGTCAGGGAGCGTTGATTTGGCACAGATGTGTAGAAGGTGGGGGGGGCTCTGATGACATGTCTTGAAATCGTAGCCGGGGTTTAACATGTGTGTTGCATGTTTGGGAACATAACCAAGGCGCCTAGCGCTGCCGTTTAACTCTCGTGTGCACGTGTTGCGAGTACATTTCATGAACGGCAAAAGGAAGAGTCCGTTTATTTTATTTTGGGGGGGGGGGGCGGGGGTTAGTTTAATGCGATTTTAAGAGTCAAGAAAATGTCTCAGATGTGTTGCAATGATGTCACGTGACTTTACAGCAGTCCGCCACAGTCGACATGATTCGTGAGACGATGCATGCTTTCTCAGATTTGTGTGAATTTTTGTCCGTTCGAGTTCCAGGAAATATCGTCGAGTGTGTCTTTGGTGAAGCTTCGTCTTGAGCGCCGTAATTACGTTTGGTCATCCGCGCAAACGCGCCTTAAAGAGATAATCTTTTAAAACATCTGCGTCTGATAACATGTTAAGCCAAGCTGAGCCGCAGACAACTCGCAAGCTGTCAAACGGCTTCACAATGACGGCCGTAAAGCTGTCCGGGCTTCGATAGGCTGGCTTTCTATTTTCAAGTGGCTAAAAAAATGAACGTGATTATTTTTTTTTTTTAAACTGATGCTGCACATTACGGCCACGAAGGACAATGCGCCTCAACTGATATCAAGTTCATCAGCTTACGCTATTGTGAATCCGATCGCACACGTGTGAATCAATGGGGTTTTAGATTTGTACGTCGCGTGTGGAAATCGGTTCAAATCGCCTCCACGCAGCCACTCGAGGCGCTAACATTCGTTCATCGCAGCGTAAAGCATTAAACCAGAATCGATTATGTTATCAAGGAATACATTTGAAAAAATGGATCACGGAAGGAAATTATCAATTGCATCCTTACTCTGCACTCATTTTGGCTGATATACATTTTTAGAGTATTTGGCTGCTTATTCTTGTTTCTTTCGGTGGTCACGTAGAAAGGAAACAATAAAATAATAATAAAAATAAAACAATAACATTCTCACGACGTTTCGATTGCAACACGAGCAATCATCATCAGGTGTGAAAAACTACAGCAAGAACAAAAATATTTGGCTGCCGTCATTTTCCACGCGATAATAAGCCACGAGCGTTGAGCTATCATTTGTGGCCAGGTCGCTTCTGGAAAAAAAAAGAGTTACGCAGCTCAGTGGACCTTGCGTGGTGAGATATAAAATAGCTTAGAGTTTAGTTTAGCCTTGACCATTGGCCATCAGCCCTTCGAGCGAAGTGCCCTGCCCAATCAACCTCACTGACTTTTTCCTACCAATCAACTTTTACGTCTCTAACCTGCGCACGTTCTCTAATCCACGCGTTCCTCTTTCTCCATCTCAGTATAAATCCCGAGCTGTAGTATATATATAGCTCAGTGGGGCCTTACGTGGTAAAAAATAAACAAAAAGAAAGCTAAGAGGATAACCTCAAGGAGAGATGGAGCGATGAAATTGACTCGCGTGCAGGTGCTACGCGGGTCTTTGCTTCGTTAGTAGGGAGTGGTGGTGCAGCGGTTAGCGCACTGGCGCTACAAACCCGGCGACCCGCGTTCGATTCCCGCTCAAGGCCAACACCAGTGACGATTATCTGAACCGGTCCTGGGCCTCGCCGAGGTCGACTCAGCCTCAAACGAGTACCTGGTAAACATTCACACTGGGGAGACAAAGGCGGCTGGGCGTGTTGTGTGCCTTAGGCTTCAGTCGGTGCTACTCGCGAAGAGCACTTGCCCCAACAATGTATTGAAGGCTATACGGGGGATCTTTGTTGTATCGCGGGATCGTGACATCGTCGTGACATCGTGAGAGATGACAGCGGCTTGCGGAGTCCTTAGTCCAGCAGGGGGGGGGGGGGGGGGGGTTGACCATGGCTCACGATGACGATGCTGAGTGTTATAAATGATTAACTACAATAAATGGTTAATCATTACATATTAGTATTATATATTAATTCATGATTATTATGAAAGTAATTCGTGGGAGCAATCAGGAGCTTCCTAGCCTGCCTCAAAAGCAACGGAGAACTTGTAACCGGAGCTGATATATATAAAAATATATAAGTTGCTCTTCAAACATAAACTTAGTGTTCAATATTTGCCATGTTTGAAGAAGATAGGCTGTGTGTGTGTATGTGTGTTTTAAACGATTGCATTTGATACGCCGGGCGTAAAAAAAAAGTTTCTCCAACTTTTAAAACGGATTAAAAGTCTCCGGGTGTTTATTGTAAACCGAAGCCTTTGACTTGATTAACATTATTTGATGTAGCGATACGTTACTCGAATTTGCTAAGGAGCTTCTCTTTCCCATCAGGATGAGTCGAGACAAGATCGACGAATCTCTCCGCGCCGGCGACGAAATGGAGCTCGCGTCGCAGTCGAGGTGCGGAAACGGCCATCGTTGAGGGCAAAACAAAGATCCCCCGTATAGCCTTAGCAGACTGTCGGGGCAAGTGCTGTTTGCGAGTTGCACCTATGTAGGCCCGCACGGCACACGAGCGGGTGGGTGGCCGGCACCACGCCCGGCCGCCTTTGTCCCCCCAGTGGCGATGTTTACACACCGCACCAGGTACTCATTTGAGGCTGAGTCTACCTGCGGGAAGCCCAGGACTGGTTCACATAGAGTAATCGTCACTGGTGTTGGCAGTGAGCAGGGTCATTATTCGTGGGTAGAGCGGTGGGGCGGTGGTTGGTTGACCACTCTACAATCCCGGCCCTCCGAGTTGGATACCCGGCTACGGCTTAAATCAGTGGCGAGTGATATCTGCTTCTGTCCTGGCACACTAACCCCCCCCCCCTTTCCACGCTTCACCAACGCCCGCACTGACCAGTGTGGTGAAGTATGGTCAAAAAACCCCTGTGACCTACGGAGCGTGGGGAGGCCTTCATCCCAGCAGCGGACTGACATGGGCTGTCATTATCATTATTGTCATTTGATTGTGCTCGACACAAGCAAACGAGGCTCGGGGAGCCCTGGGTTAATTAAAGTAAGTAAATAAATGTAGGGCAGCACCAATATATCAGCTCAAGCTCATATACGTATGACATTAAAAAGCTCATTGTACTTATAACAGTATTAGCATTTTAATTGTACTTAGTCTAATGAATTAATTTGTTTAGCACGACTGCGATATCATTAATTCATTAATGTGGCTTGCCCATCATAGAATGTTTGTAGTCATGTGACGCACCCAATTATAATTTTTGCTTAGGATCCCCCCCCCCCCCAAATAGATTGGCACCGGCACTGATGATCATTAAGCCTCCACGTACTGCGGCTGCATCGTAGCGTGAGTCGTAAAAATTCTTTACGGCGTGCGTGTGGTACGTGCCTGTGTTCTTAACAGAGCGAGGAGGCTGGCTGTGTCTTGGCCGCAGTCGATGGAAGATGAGCAATCGCTGGTAAGCTGCTCCTTTGTGCGGGGGTTTTCATTTTTTGCGTTTAGCAACAGCATTTGGCGCGCGGATTCTGCCGCGTTGTAACGGCTTTCGCACTCTGGCCCTGCCGTCCAGAGGTCACCGGTTCAGTTTGACCTCCCGGCGCAACGGTTGAAAACGGCGGTGGAAGTTTCTTCAGTCCACCCCAGTCGGCCGCCTCTGTCCACCTGCCAGTTAGCACGGCTGGCTACGTACGGTGCGAAAGAAGTTCAGCATGCGTACATGCAGTGTAAAAGGGTACCACCACAGTCGATCGGCAGGTCGCATGCGGATGGATAACGTGCGGGTGCTCCCACCTCTTTCTAGACATCTGACCAGTGCGGAAGAGTAGGCCAAGAGGGGGTCGTTCAGAGTTCCCTCTCGTGGAAGCCCTTCCGCCAACATCTGTACAAGCAAGCTAATTGCAGGATCTGCACCTTTACCTATAACTGTTGCAAGCGTACGTTTCGAAACAGTGTAACTTAAGAACGTAGTCCAAGCCATCCCCTATCGGTTCAAGCAGCAGATATTTTAATTGCCGGGTTTCTGTAAGCCATTTCCCCCCGTATCTCTAGTTTCTAGACAGTCGTATAACTGCCGCAGTTAACTCCGGGCATGCCAGGATTTTAGGCCCTGTGTGAGTCATCAAATTTATTGAGTCAAGGCCAACGCGCTGCGATGGCATTGACAAACACGTGGGCCCTCTCCCCGTGGTGTTTCAGAACTGATTGGAACCTAGATGCGCATGAGAATTTCAACCGGCCAGCGATTCACTGTCGGGCAAAACATTTTGCGCGACTACGGGTTGTTTGTCTGAATTCATGAAATGCCACTGAAGCGGCCAAAAGGAACAACAAGCAAGCTGCGCTGGCATTCGGCTCGGCAAATGTTTAGGAAGCGTTTTCTAATTCTTTAAGCTTCTTACGCTCCCTTTCAAAATGTAATTCACGTAATTTTGCAGCGCGCATTATCGGTTTAGCGAATGCTTAGTTACAGCCGTCAAAGTGGAACTTCATTCATTATTTCAGCAGGCGTAGCTTCCCGGTGCAAATTATAGACTAGGATTTTTTGTTGTTGTTGTTTTGTTATGAGGGTTAACTTTTTTTAAAAAATGTGAGCACTTAATGTCAGAAGCAGCCCACCCACAACCACAAAAGAGCAAATGAAATGTCTTCAGCATCAAACAAAAGCATTGTAAAAAAAAAAAACGTACGGCTAATTTGTCAATCCAATGCTGGATAAGCTCTTTCTCATTCCGTGCGGTCGGCGGTGGTCATGAGGCCATACTTCACCGCACTACTCAGTGCGGGTTGGCGAAGGGGGGGGTGGGGGTGGAAGGGTGCAGAGTAGGAACAGATTTTTCTGCACTGCCCTTGGCTGCTCTCGACGCCAACAGCACCTGGACATGAACCTGGAGGTCGCCCTTCCAAGCACAAAGCAGGCTCAAGTGATGTCGGTCATAAACATTGTGGGTTTAAGCCACTGTTGGCTTGAAACCACTGTTAAAATATATTGTCGTCAGTGGTTAGAATATATTTGAGATGCTGTACTTGTCACGTACAACGCGTGGTCAAAAAAGCATAAAAGATGCGTCCCTCGGAGGGATGATTAGAGTGGCGGTCAAGGGTGGGAATGAACCCGAAAGACGTCCACAACGGAGATGGAGCGCTGAGATGAGCCCGCGTGAAGGTTCCAGTGCTGATCGTTACATCGCAGGGCCGCAAGAGATGGCGATGGCTTGGGGGAGGGGGGGGCAGCCTTCATGAGAGTGTTACAATCGATTTCTAGGCAAACCTTCAGACTTTGGAACACGCACCTCCTACTATTATTACGGTTGGCTACGTACGGTGCGAAAGAAATTCAACATACATGCATATATATCAAGAAGTGGATTGATCAAGATATGGGTGAACCAAACTAAATTAACAACTAAACGATTTTATTATTTTACCAGGTAAGGCCCACTGAGCTGTATAGCTTTTTTTTTCAAAAGCGACCTGGCCACAAATGGTTGCTCAACGAAGTGACTCATCATGTGGAAATTCACAGCACCCAAATACTCTAAACGCATGTTTCTAAATGTGGAAGGTAAAACCAGGGGGACCCTGATAACAATCCACGCCACCACGGGGAGAACACGCAAACTCCAAATATACAGCAGGCGCCAAGTTTTGGATGAAACTCACGACCTCCTGCATAACAGGCGAGGTAGTTAACATCTCGTTACCGTGACATCCCAAAGTGATTTGAATTCCGATCACCTTAGTTACTTCACACAACTGTAAGTTTCCAGCGTATAACGTTTGTAGTCACGTGACACACCATAATTTCTGCTCAAGGGCCCCTAATGGGCTGGTGCGACCGTTGATTTTCTACTCCTCCGGAGGCTTCAGTGACGTTATGGCAATAGGCGTGTGTGTGTGTGCCTGTGTGTGGAGCGGTATTGCAACAGTTGGCGCGCTGCGCTACGAACCCGGTGACCCGAGTTCGATTCTTGCTCACGGCGAACACCGGTGATGATTATCTGAACCTGTCATGGGCCTCCTCTAGGTCGACTCGGCCGCAAATGAGTACCTGGTGCGGTGTGTAAACATCAACACTGGGAAGACAAAGGTGGCCGGGTGTGGTGTTGGCCACCCACCCCCCACGTGTGCCATGTGTCAGCCTTGATAGATGCTCGCTTAACAGTCACTTGGCCCAACAGTCTGTTAAGGCTATACGGGAGATCATTGTCTTTGTGGCTTGCGTGAGCACTGCACATTTGTACGTGCAGACCCCTGCATTAACGGGTCATGAGCGGAGCAAAGCCGGTGACGCTATGGGGAATAGAAAGTGTCAGGAAGCGAACTGATTCTGTATACACAAGGCATTCCTAGTTCGGGCGTTTTCTCTCGTTCGGGGAACATTTGCGACAGATAAACTCCAGGGCGTTGATTTTTTTTGTCTTCCCCCCCTTTCCTTCCGAGTGGCTCATCTTAAGCTGGAGATGCGGCGAGATGATAAGACGCCTGAAAGTTGTAAAATCCACGAAAGCACATTTTTAAGTGTATCCGTTTGTTCGTTTTTTTGGGGGTGGGTTGTGCGTAACGGAACTGCGAATGCACTCAAAGGTGCACGATTGCGATGTTTTTTGATCCTACCAACTCCGACAAACCTCGTCCCCCTCTATTTATTGCGAAGACCCGCTGTGGCCCTGGCTGCCCAGACAACCACAGGTGCATCAGTTCTGTGGTTTTTCCATTTTTTTTGGGACACATGTGCCACGCGGAAGCCGGAAAACGCTGAGCTATACATTTTTCAGAGCTTAAATGTTCGCGTGAATTGTGTGGCATGATTGTGTGTGTTTATTTTTCACTAGGATTGACACAATTTCACATTTCATGAGCTCACGCGATACTAACTTTCAAGATATGACGATTGTGGCGAGATCACTTTTCCTTTAACTTTATAATTAAATTTGGCAATGTCGTTCAATGATATTTGTGCCCTGCTGTACTTTTTTTACGAATGAAGATTACTTAAATGCTTACAACCCACATGCCATCAGTTAGACATCAAATTATAATACAATTAATTGAACTGAGATGTGGTGCTAGAGAAAGATGCTACCTATACCGTGGACAGCCAAAATATCAAACATGCCCGTCCTGAGAGAGAACGGTCCCCACTCTTCCATTCGAGGAGTTATTCGTGAAGCGGAAATGGACCAACTTTGGACACGATGTGAGGACCTCTGGACTCGAGGATTCGGCCTTGCTCGAGAAATAGAGGTCGACATCGGACGAGGTGGATGGACAACATCAAAAACACCGCTGGCCTGACACTGACCCAGCTACAAGAGGCAGCGAGAGAGACACGCGGTGGGGATGGCGGAGTCTGGTCGTGAATGTCACCAGAGGTCGTACTCGACCTGACGGCACAAGGTGACAGGGTGAATTGAACTGCGACAATGATGCCATCATATGACCACCATGCCATCAATTACTGCGGGAAACTTTTCGTGAAGGACTAATTTAATGGGTAACAACTATATATTTTAAACTTTACATTTTCGACTGAATTGTATTAAAGGGAAAAAAAATATTTAAAACTAAAATGTAATATTTCTGAAAGGCAAAATGCGCAAAAAGGTAATCATTCGATCTTGGTTTGCTGTGCCTTCTGATTTCGCACGATGCATCGTGGCATACGCGACGACGCAGCGAACCCTCGCGTAGCGCACAATTTGGCGACACTCACATGGGGGAAGTGCCCCAGTGTGACGGCGACGGCGAAGCTTCACAGCGCAGTGGACGCAGCAGCAGCGCGTCGAGGAGGCGTTTTGGGGGGCGAATGAGACGCGCGTACACAAGAGGGCAGTGCGAGTCTGGCCGTGGCCGCCGACGTCGACACGCGCGGCTGCAAAACGCGAGCGGTGTCGACGCCAACGAAGGGGCAGCGAACGGCTGTGGCGCTCGCGCCGCAGCGGAGTTTACGATGCAGCGCACGCCGCCGGTACGGAACATTAAGTTCGGACAAAGAGGACCGTTGCCGACCTTTCTTGTAAATGCTTAATAGTACTGATTTGATGATCTAGACAGAACTGGGTTTTTTTGTCTTCTTTTTAACCTCCCCCCCACCACCCCATCCTCTTTCCCTTTCCTGAATTTGGGTTAAATACAAAAAAACACCCTCCCGAAAGCGAAGAAAAACATCAATTTCCTTTATTCAGCAAAAAAATTAATGGAGCACAAATATTCTTACTGCTGCTCGTACTGCTCCGTTGGTTTTCGCCATTGAGCTGTTGGGGCTGTCTGAAGTGAGTTTTTTTTTGGGGGGGGGGGGTTGGAGAGTGTGGGGGGTTTGTGCCGCTTCGTGTCGCTCGGCACGATGTCCGCCGTTTCGCTCCAAGTGCCGAGGGCTTCTCCGGAGAACTGTACGGAGAGCGGCTCACGTTTTGGACCATCGAGCGATAGAGAGAGAGAGAGAGAACGTGAGCTGCCCACTTTCCTGAGTGAGCTCCCAGCACTTGGGAGGGGAAAAAAAACCGTCGGACATTATTTCCAACACGGCGCGGCGTAATCTGGAAACGTACCAGGGGAAAATATAATTTTCTACAACGTGAATGTTTGGGGGAGTTACATTCGCTATTTCCCGTTCGACGTGGTGAGAGATGAGAGGCGTACATTCCCAGTTGAAACAGCGGTGGCACGGTTAATCTGTCGAATGGTTTAAGTGGGTCGTATTTAGTCTTTAACCTATGCCGAAGCAAATTAATCTGTGAAATTGAGTCCAACGATAGAGGCTACAAGCGGCAAACGCCCTGCCGCTCTGCGATGCCAATCTGTTAGCAGCGTCTCACGTGGGCTGCTTGTGTTTTGCAGTTGACCCAGAGGCCCTTAAATTTGTCAACAACGCGAGTGATGTGAATCCCCGAGAGAGAGAGAGAGTAGTGTTCAATTATGGCATTACATGCGTGAGCCTCAAACAGCATTGGGGAGGATGGGCGATGGAATTTAAAATTTTCCGTGGCGCACTTTTTGACACGCAGCATCTAATGTAAGTCATGAAGCATCATTAACGATTGTAATTCTAGTGATTAGTTAAAGTCATTATTTAATTTGCAAAAGAGGTTGGCCAAGGTTTCGTGGATACCCATATTAAGTGTTACCAATCGAGTGAATTAGAAATTGATGGAACGTTGCTAATCGGTCAATTAACCTGCTCTGGCTTATTTTGGCGTTGAATGTGGATTAGGCGCAAGTGTTTGTAATGTACTTTAAAATTATTACCATCGCAGTGAAGATTATTTAAGCAAACTAATGTCCGTGTTGCTCGCGTGACAAAATAACGTTTCATCGTGTGGTCTTGCAGAGCGCAGGGCATAAATTGGCACTACATTCATGCGTTATTTTACGTCTAATGGGCAGTCCATATGCGTTGGCAATGAGACGCTAGAAAAAAACGAGTCTGCGTTACGTCAGGTTTGTATTAATGCCATGTACTTATTGTCAGACGTGAAATGAAGACAGGGTGTTGCTATGTTTAAATGTAAATTTCAGGAAGGTTATATATATATATTTTTAAAAATGTTTAATAGCCTCATATCAAAACATAACCACTTCTGAAACGTGCAACACATCGCGGAAAAAAGATGAAGGCTCAGCCCCGCAATTGCTCGCTCACGCGCCACTGCTGGGGGAAGGGAGGGCCTCCACGACAGGGAGCACTGCCAAGCACCTGGAGAGAATTTGTTGACGTCACTCTTTCACGCCGCTCGTGTCTTTGAAGGCGTGGGAGTGCCCACACTTTACCCCATCGTATGTCGTCACTTGCCCATCGGCTGACTCTGGCAGTGGTTTTTCTTAATCTCTGGGGTCCACGGATGCCCTTGGGGGGTGCGAGATTGCCTTTCTGGGCCCGCGAGACATGGCCAGATTTTGTTTTTAAAGGTAAAGAATCGAAAAACACAAATTAAGCACGGGCACGTGAGCACAACAACATTGTTTCATCAACCCCCCATGTATTTATTCACATTTTAAATTATTTTTTAACGATTGAGAAAAAAAGGGGAGCAGGCTGCAGTCAAAGTTATGAAACACTGAACTATGGTATTACCTACTTGTACTGCTGGATGGACAGAGGCTGCGGATTTTAGAAACATGCACCGTTGTTTCAACTGCCGCGCCCGGAGATCGAACCTGGCGACCTACAGATTGCAAGTCCAGCGTGCTATAACTGTTTCTGCACGGCAGCATCTATCGTGTTATAAATATAGACGTATTACGAGAGTGTTTAACATACGATCACTTATAATATGCATCCGTTTCAAATAAACTCTCAGCGCGCCTCCGATTAGCACGGTTGGCTATGTACGGTGCGAAAGAAGTTCAACATACATAGAGAATCAGAAGATGTATACTGGAGAAATCCGATGAGCTGTAAAGCTCTTTTTTTAAAAATAGATATCCAGTCGTTTCACAGATGTCCAGTAGTCACAGATGCCCGTTAGTTGTGCACACATGGCCGGGCTATGCAACTCTGTCCCGACAACTCACTCTGTATTAAGTTTCACACGACACACGCACACACACAGGCACGTCACAAAAGCACTCCGCCTTTGTGCGTCTATGAAGGAAAAAAACAAAATACTCATCGGTAGTTCCTGAAGAGCTGCCTCGTTTGTCCTCTGCATGGCTATTGTTTTCTTCACGATGTCTTTGCCCATGAAGGCAAAACCCCACCCCCCTCCCTTCCCTGGCCCCTCGTCGCTGACCACTCCACATTCGCCTGCCGCTCCCTTGCCCACACCTCCAGCAGCGGCTGAGCCAGAAGGTTGCGCTGGAGAGGAAGGAGCGTGACCTGAACGAGCGCAAGTTGCGCGAGGCCACGCGGGAGCTCATGGACTGTCGCCTGCAGGTGCTCACTCTCGGGAGGGAGTTCAGCAGGTCAGCGCGCGCGCGAGAGCCACGAACAGCACTCGCCCCATACGGTCTGCTAAGGCTATATGTAAAGAGAGGGGGGATCTTTATCTGTTGTGTGTAACGCCTCCGTGGAGCGGCCACCCGAGTTCCATTCTTACTCACGGCCAGCACCGGTGACGATAGCCTGAAGCGGTCCTGGGCCTCCCCTAAGTAGACTCAGACTCAAGTAAAGACCTGTTGCGGTGTGTAAACATCGCCGCACGGGAGATAAATGCGGCCGGGCGTGATCCTGGCCACGCCCAATCCCCTTGTGTGCTGCGCTGTTCACAGGCGCTCGCTCGGAGCACTTTCCCCAACAGTCTCTGAAAGATGTGCAAGGGATATATTTACATGGAGAAAGATGGGCAAATGGGGCGGTGGCGGGGGGTATGCGTGATATGCTGGCAACGTGCGTATGTTAAACTTTTCACACTTTAGACACAAAGTGCTTTGCAACAAATGAACCACAATACCTCGCTGATCTCGTCAAGGAGCAAAAACCACCGTCACGCAAACTCCGCTCATCCTCGCAGCAGCAGCAGCAGCGGCGGCTTTTGGCTGCTCACCATCGAACAAGGGCGGCGGTCACCGCATCGCGTGGCGCTTTCAGATGCGCTTCTGCGGCCGTCTGGAACGCTCTTCCTTCCGACATTAGGAAGCCACTGGAGCTATGCACTTTAAAATCTAGATTGAAAACTAATTTCTTTTGAACTGCTTTTTGTGTTTAGTTTGTTGTTCTCCCCCCACACCTCCGATTAGCAATGGTTCACTCCGTTACGGTGCACAAGAAGCTCAACATTGATAATGGGGTTTTCCCCTTTTTTCTGGCAACAAAACAGCTGTGATAAGATGTTAAAACACCAAACTGAATCCTTTTACGAGGAATCATGTCTACAATAACCACAATACTTGTTGTCAGAATGCAAACAAAAAAACATACTCTGATAATCTAACACCGTTTTGAGACGAGGCTCAAGAGAAAGCCGTCTCTGGTGTGGACCAATCAGTTTCAAGGACAATGCTTCATCATATTATCAGTCTGTTTTTTGTTTGCATTCTGACCACAAGCATTGTGGTTAATGCAGACACGATTCCTTGTAAAAGGTTTCAGTTTGGTGTTTTAACATCTTAACACCTGGTTTGTTGCCATAAAACGGGGAAAACCTATTATCATATTTTGCTACTGGCAAAGGAGGTCCCATGATGTAGAGCAGGCGTGGGGAACATTTTTTTTCTGCCAAAGGCCATTGGGATATTTAGAACATCATTCGCAGGCCATACAAAATCATCAACTTAAAAATTAGCCTGTTATATTTGGGCAAACATTTAATTAACTCATCCCTAATGTGATGGCTGGAACTGCTTTTCTTTGGTGAGGCGTGTGGTGATGTTAGCTGGTATTGATGATGTCGCTACTCGCAACTGCTTTTCCAGGTTTGCTCCTAGATTTGTTGAATTTCGAGTCCCGCCTGCGGTTGCCTTGGCAGGGCCAGAGATCAAATGATTTCGCGGGCCTTATACGGCCCGCGGGCCGAACGTTCCCCACCCCTGATGTAGATGCTCAACATTACACACTTACTTCTTTTGCACCGTGCTAATCGGAGGTGCGGGGCGGGGGGGGAGAATGACACAATAGGTATTGGGAGATGAGCCGTGGGGAGAGCCGGGGATAGGGCAGCACATTGTGGACAGAAAGCAAGAAAGGACAGGTCGAAATTAAGCCTGCCTTACCTCAATAATAGGACAGTCGGCGTATGACGTACGTCCATCGTCCGTTTGACCAAAACAATAATGATACGAGACGTAAATGTGGACGTTTAGCCGAGTGTTATTGAATGCGCATGTGCAAGGTGATGCTTTCAACCTCAAACAAAACACACAAAACATCTGCAAAAAAGCACACGGCCGTTTGTGGGTAAGCAGCAAGAAAAAAGACGTGAGCATACCCTGAAGAAGTGCATTGTGTTCCATTGTGGCCATGTTGCGTTGCTTTTTTTTCAATACGCTCAAAATGAAATTTTTCCGCATTATTTGCATCTCGTCTGAAACTCGTGGTTTTTTAGCCTGCGACGTTATTCTGTAATGATTTGTTCTGTATTTTTCGTTGGCATTTCCACAGATTACGTTTTGTTTACATTGCCTTTTCCCACATTATATTACGATCGGGTTTTTAGCTTCGCGTGATGAGACGGAGCATCCATTCTGAAATTTCACAGAGCAATAAACAACAGCCGGTGATAAGAGAATGGCCCGTGGAAGGCGATATCGCAGACCTACTTCTGAATTCCCTACAAGTGACTTCTTTTCCTAACGAGACGTTGTACTTTGTTACCCACCCTGCTTATAGTCGATGTTAATCGCATGGCAGTCGAACCAAAATGTTGAATTCTCATAGCTTGGATTTTGGGAAATTTATATACATATCTAATTTAACGTGATTTTTTTTTGCGAAGTCAATACTGTCTGCACTTGAGAACCCAGTTCAGAATCAGAATACAGGGACTCCTTTACTTACGAACGAGTTAGGCCCCACATATTTCAAACCTTTTGTACGGCATGTACACTAAACATGGGAAATGGCTTTAAAAGTTGTATAATCTCCTGCAAGATGTAGATGCCACTGGTTCTTCACGTTCTGCAGATGTAGATGCCACCACCGCCAGCTATTGCACGGCGGTTGAACTAACGACTCTCGGTCCGAACAGGCAACTGGACATACGGACAGGTTTGTTCGTATCTCTGAAAGTTCGTAAGTCGAATGTTCGTAAATGGAGGAGTGCCTGTATGCATTATACCGAAAGAATCCGATGAGCTACAAAGCTCTTTCATAGATGTCCAGTTGAGGCGGGTCAGCGAGGTTGGTTACGTATGGTGCGAAAGAAGTCCAAAATAAGTACATAGAATGTTACAATAACAAACAATACCACCATACAATAGGAGTGCAAAGTATAGAAATGGCAAATAAATCACTTTAAAAATATGTACAAATAAACTACATTCTTTTCTTTTACTAGGCAAAGCCCACTAAGATACTAGCTTATTTTTCAGAAGCGACCTGGCCATCACGACGAAGCGGCTTGTCATCATTACGTGGAAAAGTTTAACAGCGGCCAAATAATCTAAACGCACGTTTCCAAACCACTTGAGGTCGTTGAAACCTTCACCGCAATCCGCGATCTCATCGGGGCCCAGCTCAGTCCTCCGACTCCTGAGTCACTCAGCCATCGCTGCTCAGCAGTTGACGTGGAATTAAACCAGCACCTGGGTCTCATTGAATTGAAGGAAATCCTACAAATGAGATGGGCGAGGCAAGAGGTTACAATGGCAATGGGGCTTTATCTAATCCAGCGGTTGTTAACGTTTACTGCAGCCTGCACCCTTTGGGTCTCAATCGTCAATTTTATTTTCATAATGTTAATAAATACATAGGGGTTTGATGAAACAAAGTCGTAGTTGTACTTACGTGCCCGTGCTGAATTTGCCTTTTCGATTATTTACCTTCTAGAAAAAAAATCTGTCCGTGTCTCGCACCCCCAGAAAGGGTATCTCACACCCCCAGGGGGTGCGGCGTGCACCCCAGGTTAAGAAGAAGACGAACCACTGGCGCATGAGGGTGGCCACAGAACTCAAAATCACTCGGATCGTTGCGAATCACCCAGGGCTCTGCACGGCACACAGTCTATGAAACAAAAAAATATGCCTGGAATCAGAATCAGAGTTATTATTTAATCATACTTGCAGAATCCGATGAGCTATGAAGCACCTTTTCAAAGATGTTCAGTAGGGGCGGGTAAGAACGTTACAGCTACAAGCAATATAAAAGCATAATATCCGTTGTTACCTAAAGCCATGACTCACAATGCTCTGAAATTCACACAATTAACCTCGGTGGACTGGGCAATTAACCGCTACGAGACATTAATTACTGGAACCTAATCCGGAGTAGATACCCGCCTTATTAAGGAGGGGTTTGATTGTCTTGCGCGTCAAAGATAGGCATCCGTGATGGTTAAGGATGCTAATGGTTTGTTTTGTTGTACGTTAAATATCCTCGTAGTTTGAATGTGAATGCGTGGAATTTTGTTGTTGTTGTCCATTGCCTCCGGGTGTTCGCAGCACTCAGGAAACATCACTCATCACTGCCCCCCCCCTTCCTCCCCACACTAATAATGAGGCTTAATGTATGCGCGGTAAGCCGTGCACTTCACACAAGGATTCCATCACCTTACAGTACCGACGGCAGCTTTCAAGTGAATATTTGGCGGCCCTCTCGGGACCCCCCCCCTTCCCCAGAACCCTCTCCCCCCCCCTTCCCCGGGCCCCCTCTCCCCCCCCCCCTTTCCCCGGGACTCCTCTCTCCCCCCCTTCCCCGGGACCCCCTCCCCCAAAGCCCCCAAAACGCTAAGCGGCCAGCAACAATCAGCAGCAGCACTATCGGTGGTTGGCACAGATGAGAGCCGACACGTTTCTTGGATTGAGCGAGGTTACAACAACTTGGGGGGGGGGGGGGTGGGGTGGGGGGCGGTGAGAAGAGGAGGGGGGGGGGGTGACCTGTTTGATGACTTCCCTTTGGGTCGTGTACATCGGCTCACCTGCATCGCGGCTGATCGGCGGGCGGTTTCTCACCTGTGCTCGCGTGCCGCTGTGCACCTTGGGAATTTTGCCGCACCATTAAGCAAATGACCGTATCGCCGCGGCAGGGCCGCGTTTGTCAATTGAATCGTAGTCTTCTCGTCAATTAAGCGTACGCTTAATCACGGAAACGGGCCCCCGTTTGAAATGTCAGCTCCTTTTCGAGGCTGTAAATTGCGTTTTGATTTTTGTTGTTGTGGTTGTTGTTGTTCGCATGTTGTACCGAGTCGAAATCGACGGTGAGAATGGCAAATGGTGCAAAGTCAGCTGGTGCTAAAACACAAGTCAGTTCAGGCCTGACATTATCGATGATGACATTTGACGATGCAGTACACTCACAAACATCGTAACACAGCGTCGTAATCATCATCATTATTATTTCTTAGATTCTACCCCCGGCCCCCACCAGACACTGCATCTTGTGTCCGTGGTAGGGAGTGGAATATAAATTCCTTGTGTATAGGGTTAAGAGGTTGACGGTGAAGCCAGACTTTGAGCTGGGAGCCACATTGTGTACCGAGTGCCTGCGGTGATGCAAGGGAGTTAGGTCCTTGAGAAAAGTCACTGCCGGCCGCCTTATCCCTGAAGGCAGTGAGGCCGGTTCGCCGACATGGCGAGTCTCTGTTGTTTAACCGCGGGGCAAAGGTTTGTGGACAAAACTGGTGAAATTAATTTAGAATCGACATCAGTAAAAGCCTAAGCAATCGCTTGCTCGCGCCAATGCTGGCAGAAGCCCCCCCCCCCCCCCCAATTCCATGGAGCTTTAGACAGCCCCTCTGGAAGGTATTTTGACCAACTGTTCCCATGCGGGGCAGACGTCTCGGAAGAGGTGGGAGCACCAACGCTTTACGACGCTGCATGTGAGCCGCCCGATCTACGAACTGCTGTGCATCCATTTATTGAGGTTGGATGTAAAGGGCAGGAGGGGGTTTAGGAAACTCGCACCGTTTGGTGAAAATTGCCGTGCCAGGAGATCGAATTACGCCAGCGACCTCCCGATCGCAATTCCAGTGTGCTGACCAAACGCAAAGCTTGGCAAGCGTCTGAAGCGATAACGGTATGATGGATATTTTTTTAAATATAATTAACTTTTAGCACTATTCCAATTTGTACCGTGCATTCTGAAAGGGTTCGCCTCGCCTAGCCCAGACAACAAAATTAGCTCGGCAATATTACATACTTTTAGTGCCACTCACAGTTCGTTTCAGTTTAATATCCGAGTTTGCGTGATGCAACTTGTTTTGCCGTAGTTTGACTCAAATCACAGCGTGTATAAATATGCACGCTGCTTCAAAGTAAATTATTTGAATGCAGTTGTATTGCCGGGTTGTTTGTTGTGACACAAGAAGGGGCAAATTGGTGACAATATCATCAGCCTATCGAGGTAGCGTGTGCAGTGAAGGTATAGAAACTTAATTTGGGTATCACAAAGGCATCAGATAGATCTCCACTCTGCAAAAAAAGTAATCATTTTAGGGGTTTTGTAGCGTTTGTAAAAAAAACGTGTGAGTTGCCTATGGGCGAAAAGAACGGATGGACGGACGAATGTAAAGCTCAAAGTATATCGGCTCGCTTAAAAAGTAGATTTTGAAGACGTTTATTGAAATGCATTTGAAGTCACTGTGTAAGAGGCCACAACCTGTTCGAATTGTATCCAGTTTTCCCATTACTTGCATTTAATTGTAGTTGTGGGCTCATTGCAATGCGCCGCGTTATTTCAAATTAAAATATTTTCCATCGCGGCATGCTTTGGAGGTAAAAAATACTGATCTACGTTTGTCATATTAAGAACCATTTAGCGCTGCTTATTATTGGCAAATTGAGCATAATGGACTAATGGAATGGATACTAGGAGAGGCTTTAAAATTTGAGTAGAGCTTGATCCATTATCAGCCTCCAGGGAATCCCAATTAAACTAGTGTCCTATCAATCTGCTCCCCGCTGTCGTTTGCAGGTGGCCAGCCCTACCTAAATGAGCTCTCAATTATTTCCGAGCTTGCCATCCGTCAGCATGGCGGACAGAGCATCGATGGGAATGTCCAGAGGACATCGATGCAATCAGCCGTTATTTTCCTGCCTGGCCACTCAGATAGTAAATCCCCACTTTCTCTGCGAATTTGGCCGTGCCAACTGCACAGTAGCTTGCTAGTGAACGTGGAGTGTTTGGGCCAACGTTGCCCCAACGTTGCCTTAACGTTGCCCCAACGTTGCCCCAACGTTGCCCCAACGTTGCCACAACATTGCATGTACACTGGGTTTACACCTGATGACACAAGCTCGCGCTTTTTTTATTTCTTTCAGATGGGGCCCCAATGGGGGAAATTCGATGTACTTTGTGCTTCTTTCTTACCGTATGTAACCAACCGTGCTAATCGGAGGCACTGCCATGTCCTTCTGCGTAGGTGTTCACAGGTTGTGCTGTATAGCTCTCTACGATGTGTTTTTGGGTCATACCGAGTATCGTCCGGTTTGCTATCGGATATGTTTCACTCCTCCTGAAGACGCGTGGAGCGAAATGTCGGACATCGTGCCGAACAACGCACAATCCAACCCGAAAGCACATCGAAAACCACATGCCCGTCCAGTTAAATTGAGTTGTAATAGTTAATATACATCTAATTGAAGAACATTACAGTGACACTTATTCATTAAGTTGTAACAGCTATAATAATGATTTTAAACCCTTTGTCATAAATCCACTGCTGCCGAATAATGTCATCCTGTGGGTTCGTCGAACCATACTTCACCACACTGGTCAATGCAGGTTGGTGAAGTGGGGGGTGGTCCACCCTCGGCCCAGCACCGGTTCAGATATCACTGGTCACTCATACCCATAAGTGGGACTCATACTTAGGCTGCCAAGTACATCGTACATTGCACCCCCTCCCCCCCCCCCCCCAACGACATTTACAACAATAACATAATGAAACTTAACCGCTGCATCGAATGGCAATATAAGCTCTTTATTTATTTTTTGCTTGCCAAAGCAGTTGTTTTCTGTTTGTTCCTCGTACTATTTCATTCATTCATTTCATTTTTTTTAGTGAAAACTCGCCCCCTCCCCCACCGCACGAAAAAGGCCATCGAAATACTTTGCGGTATAAATTAAGCGAATCTAGTCCTACCCATAAAATAAAAGACACACGTAGAAAAATATCGAAACGAGAGAGGACATACTCAACGTAAATCTAAAAGGAAAAAAAATTGTCTTGCAGAGTTTCCTGAAATATTTGGTGCTTGGAGGCAATCTGAAGGCCCTATCATCACCCAGCGTAGAATCACAAATTCTAGTTTCAGCTAGCAGGGCCTGGTCTGAGGAGCGCGAGGTTTATCTACCAAACTCTCAGCAATACACATGGGTGCACAAGCACACAGAACAAACAAAAAAACTGAACACATTCGTCGACAGCGCCGTGGCTTTTAAAGAATGGAGTCTATTAATGGACGACGTTTCGAGCAACGGCCCTCGTTCACGGCACACACGGGCTCCAAAACGATTCACCAACGTGCCGTGAGCGATTCAATTTCGTGCGCTCAGACGAAGGGGCCGTTGCCAATAACGTCGCCCCCCCCCCCCCACTCGTCAACTTTTCCATTCAAGGTGCCAAACGCCTCGCCGAGCTTCTTCGTTTGTTACGCAACCCACTGGGCGGAGGCGACAAATAAATATCGCATTCCACCCGTGGCCCCTTTTTGAAGTCCCTAAAATGCGTATTGATCGAGCATCATTGACATTCATAGACTCTTTTGTGCGTAGAACTAGTTGCCGTAGGATCCCGTTAATGACTCTTTACAAATTTGATCGTGGGTAAATTGTCAAACTTCTGGATTTTTCAGTTTTGACACCGGCGCATGCAAAATTGCGCAGCCCTCGTGAAAGATGACATCGCCGGGTCGAGGCGGAGAGATTTCATTAATTCCTCTTTTCAGAAATTACCTGCCAGTTGCGGGGAATTGAACTGCCTACAACGTGAACCGGGCATACGTTGCTCTCAACACATTTTGACTGCTCTACCCGTATGGATATTTCCCTTAATAAGATGTAGTATGTGGTTGTTAAGTGTTGCCTTGGGCAGTATTGCACCACTGGGAACTCTCCCCAGTCCAATGTACATATATATGAAGAGCAAAGCAAGCTAAATGCCTCATTGCCTACCAAACCCTGGCCCATCCCATCGTTCTTCCTTCCTTCATATCGCAAGGTGAAATTTGCAACGTTATTCTGTTTGTGTTTAGTTTGTTGTTGGCTATGTACAGTGAGAAATAAGTTCAACACACATACTGTACATGCACATCATCATCACGATCCATGGACAGATAGCCTGTACTGTGGGTGTCCCATCTGCACATTTCGCCATTTGGTTTCCACTTTCATCTTTGTCTCGTGCCAATATGCTCAAGTCATGGCCACATCTTTGTGGCACCAATCGCTTGCGATGTCGTCGTGAAGCCGTTATCTGTTAGGTCTTCCTCGATTTCTGGTTATTTACATTTTATCCGAACAACAACAACAACACTTTTCATTTTCCTGTTGTCCATCCTACACATGTGTCAAAATTAGTGCCAGTTTCCTTCTCACCACTGCCTGCCTCATAAGGTCTTCTTCTATGTGCAACCTTTTTACACGCAAACATACATACACGTGTGTGTCTGTATGTGTATCAGGTGGCACATCAAGAAGTGCCTGGGTTTGATTCCCGGCTCGGGCGACTCAGGCACCTCCACGGAGCTTGTACATGTTCTCCCTTATTTTGCGTGGATTTACTCCGGGTTCTCTGCTTTAATCCCATAGTAAAAAAAAAACCACTCTAACTGCAATTGGCCAAACATCGCACTGCTGAAAATGTATTTATGATTTACTCGATTAAGATGACACTCATATAAACATCGCCCTCCTCCCACACCCCCCATTCCCCATCCACCGACCGTGAAAACTTGGCAGGACCCTCCTGAAAAAGAGTCTTGAGACTCGATGAGGCTCTCCTGGGTAAACAACAACAAGTGAAGGGAATATAAAAGCATCCGCGGAGGCTCGGTTGGATGTGAACCCCTTCGCACTTTGGGCATGAATAGCACCGCTGTATTTGGGCTCATTGCTGAGGCATACTTTTCATGCTGTAATTGTAATTTTAAGTTAAAGGCTAATTTTTTTCATCCAAGAGCCACATTTTTAAATGGCAGCTCAAGACGTGCATTTTTTTTTCTCTTTCTCCCCGGGTCTTAATTTAACGTAAATTAACGAACGTGAATGAAAAGGAGAACGCCGTGACTGGAGAGCTATTCCATCGGTCTAATTACACCAACGCCATACGCATTAGCGATAGATATATCCGGAAATGTCAGTGCTCGTCAGATTAAAGAAAATCGGTCGCACGACGCAATTTTCAATTTTCTTTGGGCGTAAAACTCTGCCTCAATGGAAGAGTGCCTCGGAAGTGACCAAGACAAACATGTCTTTCACATTTGTCGATTTAGAGTTTCAAACAAGGTGGCCTCGTTATTCGCGAAACGTTATCAACTCTCAGAGGTTCTGTGACCGAAATGAAATGCGTTTGACTTTAAAACGGCAGTCGAGTGTTGCAGGTCATTACATTAGAACGCGGTGCTCCTTGTTTCAAACGCATCCTTAACCCTCGCAGTGACTAACGTTGCCTCTCGATTGGCGCAGCGCACAAGGGGCGCACCCATCCTTGCCCGCCAAGGGGTCAATTTATTTACCTTGCCGCCCGTTTTTATTATTCCATTATTGCAGCGGTTATTTAACAATTTGATGAGATACTACGGCCCTGTGACTGGATGATTAATATTGCCTCTGTTGGGCCACCCCTTGCGAAAGAGATGTTGTATTTCATAGGCTCCTATCTTGTTACACAAAGGATGCTGTCAAATTTCTCAACAAAACATTAAGCAACGTGGTATCGTTAGCAAACTTTGCACGCTTCACCCGCCACGGATAATATATTGTATAAATTAACAGTAGTTGAGCATGTAAGAATATCAAAATTGAAAATTCCTTTCTATGATTATCCATTACTTGCTCTTGGCCAACTTCATCTCAATCATGTTCGGGTTGCTCTGCTACAATCGATGCTAAGGCGCTGGGTGTAGCAAGATTTTTTTCACATAATCCCATTCCAACCTGAAGTGGCTTTGGGAAACATCTGAGAGTGAAGCTCTCTTTCCGCCTCCGTCTACCGAAGCACGGATCGCCAATGAAGCTATTTTCACCCTTCCTTCGAGCAGACCCCACAACCAGTGTAACACGGCACCCCCCCCCCCTCAACATCACACAGACCCAATCCCAACTGGTCCCATACCGAACCGACGGACTGGAAATAATAATAATCACAATTTTCACTTATGAAGCGCATTTCACCCAGAGGTTGCAAGGCGCTGCACGGGGCTGAAACGAGCGCAATTATAAAACCGAATGTCAGCACGCAGGCTCGTGATTTTACCACTCGCGCTCCCAAAACACGTTACACGATTAGGGGGCGTCCATAAATGACGTCACGCACCTAGGGGGGGGGGGGTCAGACATTTGTAACGATGTGTGACGAGGGGGGGTTTGAGAAATGTGACGTCACATCAAAATGCACAACTTTAAATATATAGACATGTTCTACTTAATTAAATAGACTTTTTAATAAATGTTTTCTCCAACAAAATCAGAGTGCAGCGCCACGTTAAATATGCACTACAATGACAATAGTTTAAAGCG
Organism: Petromyzon marinus; assembly: GCF_048934315.1. NCBI lineage: Eukaryota > Metazoa > Chordata > Hyperoartia > Petromyzontiformes > Petromyzontidae > Petromyzon > Petromyzon marinus. The sequence continues at coordinate 4,411,427 of NC_133685.1, forward strand.
ATTTCAAACATGTTTTTTTTTGGGGGGGGGACAGAGCTTTGTGACGTCATATTTAAGGGGGGTCTGACTTTTTGTGACGCCGTGTGACGAAGGGAAGGGGAGAGGGTCAAAAATCGTCCCAAATCGTGTGACGTCATTAATGGACAGCCCCTTAACAAGGAAAATAATTAACAAGGCTCCACCACCTGTACAGTGAGGGGAAGAAGTATTTGATCCCCTGCTGATTTTGTACGTTTGCCCACTGACAAAGAAATGATCAGTCTATAATTTTAATGTTAGATTTATTCGAACAGTGAGAGACAGAATAACAAGAAAATCCAGAAAAACGTATGTCAAAAATGTTATAAAATGATTTGCATTTTAATGAGGGAAATAAGTATTTGACCCCATCTCAATCAGAAATATTTCTGGCTCCCAGGTGTCTTTTATACAGGTAACGAGCTGATATTAGGAGCACGCTCTCAAAGGGAGTGCTCCTAATCTCAGCTTGTTACCTGTATAAAAGACACCTGTCCACAGAAGCAATCAATCAAACAGATTCCAAACTTTCCACCATGGCCAAGATCAAAGAGCTCTCCAAGGATGTCAGGGACAAGATTGTAGACCTACACAAGGCTGTAATGGGCTACAAGACCATTGCCAAGCAGCTTGGTGAGAAGATGACAACAGTTTGTGCGATTATTCGCAAATGGAAGAAACACAAAAGAACTATCAATCTCCCTCGGCCTGGGGCTCCATGCAAGATCTCACCTCGTGGAGTTGAAATGATCATGAGAACTGTGAGGAATCAGCCCAGAACTACACGGAAGGATCTTGTCAGTGATCTCAAGGCAGCTGGGACCATAGGCACTAAGAAACAATTGGTAACACACTACGCCGTAAAGTACTGAAATCCTGCAGCGCCCGCAAGGTCCCCCTGCTCAAGAAAGCACATATACATGCCCGTCTGAAGTTTGCCAATGAACATCTGAATGATTCAGAGGACAACTGGGTGAAAGTGTTGTGGTCAGATGAGACCAAAACGGAGCTCTTTGGCATCAACTCAACTCGCCGTGTTTGGAGGAGGAGGAATGCTGCCTATGACCCCAAGAACACCATCCCCACCGTCAAACATGGAGGTGGAAATATTATGCTTTGGGGGTGTTTTTCTGCTAAGGAGACAGGACAACTTCACCGCATCAAAGGGATAATGGACGGGGCCATGTACCGTCAAATCTTGGGTAAGAACCTCCTTCCCTCAGCCAGGGCATTTAAAATGGGTCGTGGATGGGTATTCCAGCATGACAATAACCCAAAACACACGGCCAAGGCAACAAAGGAGTGGTTCAAGAAGAAGCAGTCAGTCTCCAGACCTTAATCCCATAGAAAATCTGTGTAGGGAGCTGAAGGTTCGAGTTGCCAAACGTCAGCCTCGAAACCTTAATGACTTGGAGAAGATCTGCAAAGAGGAGTGTGACAAAATCCCTCCTGAGATGTGTGCCAACCTGGTGGCCTACTACAAGAAACGTCTGACCTCTGTGATTGCCAACAAGGGTTTTGCCACCAAGTACTAAGTCATGTTTTGCAGAGGGGTCAAATAATTATTTCCCTCATTAAAATGCAAATCAATTTATAACATTTTTGACATGCGTTTTTCTGGATTTTGTTGTTGTTATTCTGTCTCTCACTGTTAAAATAAACCTACCATTAAAATTATCCACTGATCATTTCTTTGTCAGTGGGCAAACGTACAAAATCAGCAGGGGATCAAATACTTGTTTCCCTCACTGTACGTGTGCATGATATTGAACTTCGTGCCTCATTGGTTCGGAGGTGCGGTTACCGTTGCTGACTCGCCCCTGAACAAACAAAAAACGCAAATTAAACACTCAGCGCGTGCGTCAGAGGGCGAGCTTGTGAGGTGGTCAACGTGGCTTAACAGTTGAGAGCGAATCTAAGCTGCCACTGCTGAGATTCTGATTTCAAATCCATGCAGCCGCAACCTGATTGTACGTGCGTACGTGTACGTTGAACTTCTTTCGCACCGTACGTAAACAGCCATGCTAACTGGCGGGTGGACAGAGGCGGCCGGCTAGGGTGGACTGAATAAACTTCCACCGCTGTTTCAACCGTTGCGCCGGAAGGTCAAGTTGAACCGATGACCTCTGGACGGCAGGACCAGAGTGCGAAAGCCTTTACAAATACGGTTGGAAGGACAACAAACTACACGTGCACAGAAGCAGTTCTAAAGAAACTAGTTTTCTATCCTTAATTCTATTTTTTTCAAGTGGAATGAGTTGATGGTCTCAGCCCGGCCATCGATGGCTGCACAAAAAAATATTATTGAATTAAAAAAAAATCAAATTTGGCTTAATGTCAGCTCAGAATAGAAACAAAATCGATATGACTGTCCTGGAGGTGTGGGGAAGGGTAACAAGCTAAACACAAAAATCAGTTCGAAAGAAATGAGTCTTAGATCTAGATTTACAAGTGCATAGTTCCTGGTGGCTTCCTAATATCGAAAGGAAGAGAATTCCAGATCTAGCACTGGCCTTGGACAGGACACGTCGCCAGGAGGGCCAGTGGGCAAGGCTAATCACAGAGTGGCAGCCAAAGCAAGGAAGAAGCCCGGGTGTGTGTGTGTACACGTCCGTTGTGGAGATGGACTGATGAATGGAACTCTTCTGCAGGTGCTCAGATCGATTGTTACATCGCAACAGACTATGATGGATGGTCGATAGCTTGGGGAAGGCACCATCCAACGGTGGATAGATCATTACTGGTAATGATGGTTGCAGGTTACCTCCAATTTCTGGCAACTCAACATCACAGCGCTTAGATCAGTGATAGTGGGGAATCGTGTATTGAATGTGATTGCTTAGCGGAAGACTTAAATACAATTTGGAAATTCAGGAAAAATCTTGCTCTTATGGGTGAAACCAACGAACATCTTAGGCTGTCATTTTGGAGTTTTCAAAATAACAAAATAAAGTTTTGATTTGACTGTACGACAAATGTCAGCTTTTATGGCCACTGTGGCAGTGCGAGAAGAGACACAGGCCACTTAGCCGCGATTGCCCAGACGCGTAAACGATTTAACGAGCTACAAGAAACTATATAAATATACATTCCCCAACTAAGACGTTGAAATGTGTGCTCATGTTAGAGGCGAATTGTAGCCCAAAGAACAAGTGTGATAAAATGACGACTTAAATTGTTTAATTTAATTCATGTGCAGCCCCTCAAATGTTCGCTCGCGTCACTGCTGGCAGAAGTGCCCCCACTAGAAGTTAGTTCTAGAGAGCCCCTCTGGAAGAGGGTATTTTGGCCTACTCTTCCAGACTGTGGTATACCTGTACTTCTGGGTGGACAGAGGCATTAAAACAATCGATAGAATGCAGTAATGCTCAGTTATAAACACGCGGCCGTTATTTGATCAGATTTTCGTCCGTGCAACATTGCTAAATGTGCACAAAATTGCTGCTTCAATTATATTTGCTCAATAAAAAACATCAAATATGATGCATTACAACTGTAATTTGACGTTTTTTAAACTACATTTTGACTTTACTACATTTCTAATCGAATTATACGTTACATTATTATTCTAATTACACATTAAACTGTTGTGAGAAATATTGCAGTAAAATTGACGAGAAGTGGTAATAAAAAATGTTCGATAATGTAAATGAATTTTACCTGAGGCAGGATACAATCAATCAGGCTCATGAGTGTCAGGGTAATGATTAAGAGAGATTAAGAAACCAAAAACACATTCGTCAATAACAGTGGCATCAAAAGAGAAAAGGTGATGGTCCTTCTTCCACTGTGGTTAAGAAGGACCATTGCCAAAAACGTCGCCTTATTATACATTTTGTTTTATTGTAAGGTCGCGGTGTTGTTCAATGAACGTGTTGAGTTGTTGTTGTTGTTGTGCTTGTGCCCCACTGCCAGCGCAGCAGCAGCAGCAGCATCGTCAGCGGATTATTTGTCTAGCGGATTGACACGGAGGCTTTCGCGATCAATATTATTCACAATTAAGGGTTTCGTTGGGTCAGACCGCGAAAGTGTAGATGTGTCGTTAACCTGCCACCACCCTACACAGCCAATTAATTGGCACGGTTTGTTTACGTGATAAGCCTTACTAATTGGCACGGTGTGTTTACGTGACAAACCTTACTAATTAGCACGGTGTGTTTACGTGATAAACCTTACTAATTATCACGGTTTGTTTACGTGATAAACCTTACTAATTATCACGGTGTGTTTACGTGACAAACCTTACTATTTAGCACGGTTTGTTTACGTGACAAACCTTACTAATTGTCACGGTTTGTTTACGTGATAAACCTTACTAATTAGCACGGTTTGTTTATGTGACAAATCTTACTAATTATCACGGTTTGTTTACGTGATAAACCTTACTATTTAGCACGGGTTGTTTACATGATACACCTTACTAATTAGCACGGTTTGTTTATGTGACAAATCTTACTAATTATCACGGTTTGTTTACGTGATAAACCTTACTAATTATCACGGTTTGTTTACGTGATAAACCTTACTAATTAGCACGGGTTGTTTACATGATAAACCTTACTAATTATCACTGTTTGTTTACGTGATAAACCTTACTAATTAGCACGGTGTGTTTACATGATACACCTTACTAATTATCACGGTTTGTTTACGTGACAAACCTTACTAATTAGCATGGTTTGTTTACATGACAAACCTTACTAATTGTCACGGTTTGTTTACGTGATAAACCTTACTAATTGGCATGGTTTGTTTACGTGACAAACCTTACTAATTATCATGGTTTATTTACGTGATAAACCTTACTAATTGGCATGGTTTGTTTACGTGATAAACCTTACTAATTATCACGGTTTGTTTACGTGATAAACCTTACTAATTATCATGGTTTATTTACGTGATAAACCTTACTAATTGGCATGGTTTGTTTACGTGATAAACCTTACTAATTATCACGGTTTGTTTACGTGATAAACCTTACTAATTGGCACAGTTTGTTTACGTGATAAACCTTACTAATTATCACGGTTTGTTTACGTGACAAACCTTACTATTTGGCTGTGTCGGGTGGTGGCGGGTTAACGACACATGTATACCCAAAAAAAACCTTCATTATGTTTAGCGGATATTAAGGTGCCCTGTGCAAGTGTGCTGCCAAACATGTCTTTGTTAATTTAATTTTTATTTCAAGCGCTTCGTTATCACACACGATGGGTGACCTCTTAAGTGTCTCTTCCAGTCGACAAATTGCGGTGTTTTTTATTGTTTTCACTCTCAAAATGCCAGTGTAAACTCAAAGACTTGAGCAAATGTTGTGATCAAGTGCACTGTAGTTTGGGTGTGAGGCTGGTTTAAGCATCACGATTGAGAAGTCAGTGTTTAACAAGGAGTTATATATTTATTTTCACATTTTCTAGTTTTACATCACCATTAGCAGCACTAACCGTGCACAAAAAAAAGAACATGCATAAATAACCTGAAGTGAAATGGTATGGTGTGCAAGAGTTTGTCGGTTTAAACGTTTTAAAATATAGTTCTCACATTAAAATGTCGGCTCACCTTTACTACTGCACGATCTAACTCAATAGGCCGTCCAGGTATGTTACAGTGTGTATTTGCTTGGTGACGAGTAATGCTGTATTGCTTTATCTGTGATAAAATATTTGGACACATTTTAAGGCTTAAATCGTGAACATTTGAAAGTGATAAATATTTTGCCATATTACATTTCCCTCCAGAACGTCCTCCTCTTCATCAAAGAGAATATGTGATTCCTGGCATATCTGAATGTTTTGCTGTAGAGGCCTGCATACAATTCCTCCACTCAGATTCGACCAACTCTGTCCCTATCGGTGAGCATTTATTAATCCTTCCAAGACAACTGAAAGTTGTTTTTAAAGACATTGCTCTCGCGGCAGAGAACTGTAGCGACACGACCGCACTCTGTGATAGCTAGCGCCAAACTGCGCCACCACGCCCTCTCGCAGGGCCTTGTGGGAGCCTCGGTACGGATAAAGTTAATTTATTTTAGTTTTTCTTCCGGTTTCGTTAAAAGCAGAATTGGAAGAAAAACCGATGACATATCTGTACGTCATTGGAACGGAAAAGGGTTCATGGCTGAAGATGATCAGAGTACCCTCGTAGCTTTAATTGGATGCCATCAATATATGGATAGGTGTTGTGTTTGTGGAAGGAGCTAGAGGCGCCGTGATGTGTGTGTATACCCACGTGCCCAGGTTGAGTGGTTTCAGGTGTATTCCGCTATGGGAACAACTCAAACAAGGGAAGCTCCACGCTAAAGCACAACCACAGTGATTGATTATAACATTCACACAAAAACACGACAACTTTATTCGTGATAAAGTTATTTTTTTGTCGGGTGGTGGCGGGCTAACGACACATTTATACTTACGCGACCTAATCCCCCAAAAAAACTTTGTTATTACGAACAATGTTGGTCGCGAAAGCTCACGTGTCAAGCACCAACTTAGCTCCACCAAATATGACCTGCCCATCACGTAACTGCGGTGTGACCCACTTATACTGCTGGGTGGACAGAAGCAAGGGGGGCGGATTTGAGAAACGTGTACCGTTGTTCGGCTGTCGTGAAGGAAGTTGAAACAGGAAGCGGCGATCTGTGGATCGCGGGTCCAGCGTGTGCTCACCATTACGGCACAGAGGCGTCCCCAATTATGTGCGCGCGTGTGTGTGTGCGGTTTCCACGAATGGCCAAAAACCTTTCGTGTGAACTTTGTGCGAAGTGTGACCTTTGAGTGTGACCTTGTAACACGATCCACTCGTCATAAAATGCCTCCCACCCCCCCCCCCACAACAAGCAGGGCTAGCTGCATCTCATGGAGGCAGGGGGGCTGGGGGGGGGCGGTGCAGTAGATGCCTTTGTGGGGGGGGAGTGGGGGGCACCGTAACGATGATATACCGCGAAGGCAGAGAGTGAACTTGGGTGGGTTGAGGCCAAAGCGTCGGCCCTGCCAAAAACAAGTAAGCCCTGTGAGGGAAGAGGATGCAAAGATAATTTAGTAAGTGAGGCTGACGGGGCTGGATAATTTGTCGTGCACGGGGGGCGGGAATTTTTTAAAAAATATTTTTTTGCTTTGCTCGCACTCCGAGAGCGTTTTGTGCTCCTCCGGCAGGCCGAGCACTTACGGGCGTCGCGAGCCTAAGTGGCGAGACCACATCGTGAAATGAGAGCGGCCGTTCATTTGGTTGATTGCTTGCGGCGCACCCAGAGAAATTCCACGGAGTGAAAAAAACCCCACAACAACCCCCATTAAGAGTCAACGGGTGCGCTAGATTCATTAAATTAATGTTTGAATGTTTTTATATTTTTTTACACCGTTTTTTAAATTGGTGTTTTAATTAAGATCGTGTTTTCCACACACACCCTTGCTTTATATTTTATCGTATCATTATCTCGGTTAACGGAGTACCTTAAGTGAAATGTAACTCAGCCTTAGTGTTCTATTCTTTGTAATGACGTGCGATAAAGTAATAGCTACGTATTAACAAGAGGAGTGCACAAAGGAGAATGTTAGTGTAAGTAATGTGTTTTTATATATATACATGAGCAGAATCAAATTTTGATTTAAAGCTTTCGTGACTACAGGGATTCATATTCTTGGTTCTTTCGGTAAAGTCACGTAGAAGGGAAACAATAAAATAATAAAAATATAAAACAATAAAATTGTATATTTTATTATTTTGTTGTTTCCCTTCAACGTGACTTTACCGAAAAAACTAAGAATATGAATTACTGCAGTCACGAAAGCTTTAAATCAAAATTGTATTGGTTCTTTCGGTAAAGTCACGTAGAAGGGAGACAATAAAAATATAAAACAATAAGATTTGATTGTTTTATATTTTTATTATATAAAACAATAAGAATATGAGCAGAATCAGGCAAGCGGAATTGACGTTAATTAGGATTTATTTTAATCAGCTTAGAAATTTATTATATCAGAAATTTTATAAAAAAAAAAGATATGAAAATCTACGTCTTGTTGTCTGTTAATTGAATTACGATTATAATTATTTTTTTCTGGGGTACGTTAAAGGTACACTCTAGTTGTTAATTTTCATCCCGATGCTTTTGTTTATACTTAATTACATTTTAAGTTTGATCAAAAAAATTAAGCGTGCCAAATTCACGTTGCACATTTCCATTTGTTACATTTGAATTTCCGCACGGCAAAGGGTAGACTGGCACATCATCCAATTTGATTTCTCAAATTTGTATTTTCTTATTCGTGGTTGTACAATTGCATTAAAGAGCATGCCTTTTCAGAAGTGTAATTTTAAGAAGAAGAAGAATGCTTATGAAAGGCACATTAGTCAATACCAGCAAAGCCACATTTGATATTTTAATTTAACAAAAACATTTGCATGGAACGTGTCCCAGAGGATGTTCACCGTGGGAGATGGAACAACAAAATCAATTCGTCCTGCAGATGCTGGGCCGATCGTTACACCGCAGGATCGTGAGAGGTGGCTGCGGCGGCTTAGGGACGCCTTCATCCAGCAGTGGATTGAACATGGTTGGTGGCGATTGAAAGGAGTCCCCAAATGGTCGACACTTTAAAGCTGGGGATCGTCCTTTCTTTGTGGACGCATTTTCACAGCCCGGCGCCAATTCACTGCTGGACGATGGGCCTCCACCCTAAGTGGTGGTGAGGAGGCTTGTTTGACCATACTTCACCATGCTGGTCAGTGTGAGCTCGTCAAGGGTCTAAGGGGTTGTTCAGATATCACTCGCTACCGCTGGCTTTGAAGGGGAATCGAGCTCAGCTTTACGAGATTCCTAGCCTAGTGCATCGACCACTGCACTCTCCATGCATAGGTGTGGGGTTTTACTTCCCAAAGATGTCAGCATTAAACGATCAATTTATTTTATCGTTCAACTTTGCACGGTCCCTTTGAAAGTGCTACCGCAAGAGAGTGGGTGGAAATGCGTCCGCATTGAAGGTTAGTACCCCTGCAATGAGGAGCGAGCGCTACCTTGGGATGCTTCAAGGTTTGTGGGTCACGTTGCACCTCCGGTCTGCCAACGATAATGCACCGCACAGAAACACATCAAACGGATTCCAGTCATTTCAGGCGATGCTTTAAGCCGGCTGCTGTTTCATCTGCTCCTTGTTATTTTTGTTGTTGTTGTTCAAATCACGGTTGCTGAGCACAGGAGTAAAAGGCCCCAAATTCCGAGTGTCCAGCAACAAACAGCACTATTGAAGGCATAACAGAGTCAACGATGTCTCTTGAGTTGAGCGAGGTTGAAACAACTTTGGTACGGACACGATGAGAGGGGAGTTCTAAGGCAGAGCAGTGCGAGGGAAGAATCGTAGAGAGAAGTGTTGTAACCGGCAGCGTGGCGTGCAATTTGCGGGTGTTTGAGTAAGTTTTGGTGAGCAGGAGTGCAGCAGTTAGCACGCTGCGCAGGAAGCCCAGGAACCCAAGTTTGATTCCCGCTCACCCAAGTTTGATTCCCATAATTATGTGGAGCAGTTCTGTGTGTAAAAAAACATCGCCACTGGGGAGACAAAGGCGGCTAGGCGTGGTGCTGGCCACCCATCCCCTCGTGTGCCGTGCTGGCCTTCCTAGGTGCTCGCAAACAACACTTGCCCCAAAAAACATTTTACAGGCTATACGGGGGATTTTTTTGTCTTTGAGTGAGTGAGTGAGTGTATGGATGAGTGGGTGGGTGGGTGAGTAGGCGGATGGGATTGAGTGTGTTGTTGTGACCTTCAGTGTGTTGGCTGAGCACAAGGGTGGACGAGACGATGACGGGGTTGTTTGGTGGACCGAGTTCTCCACATGGGTGGAGGAATTGGGGAATGCGGTCCGTGGCAACCGTCGTTTTGCCCGTGAAAATAAAGCATTTCGGGCGTTGTTGTTCAGATTTTTCCCATGAAATTGCAAAAAACCGGGCTGGCCGCCTTGCAAATGAGCAGTGCGTAGGCCAAGAGGGTAACTTATCGGCAACAAATCAAAGTGGCGTATGTAGGGAAGTAATTACACGCTGAAAAATAAGTTGTCCCTCCCCACCTCGCTTTCTCGGGATATTAAAAGTAATTTTTTTTTATCAGTTGCGTAATAAGAACAACGCACCACTCAAGGGCAATGCATGCGTCCAGGTAGTTCTCCCCTCTTCTGTTAGTGTGCGATATAATGTTGGCCACGATACGACGCAGTTATTTTTTTTCCTCCCAATCTCAGAGGTGGCAACCCCTTAAGCCACATCGTTCTATATTCTTGGTTTTTTCGGTAAAGTCACGTAGAAGGGAAACAATAAAACAATACAAATATAAAACAATACAATTCTCACGACGTTTCGACTGCAACACAAGCAATCATCATCAGGTGTGAAAACCAGAGCAAGAAAACTGATGATGATTGCTTGTGTTGCAGTCGAAACGTCGTGAGAATTTTATTGTTTTATATTTTTATTATTTTATTGTTTCCCTTCTACGTGATTTTACCAAAATAATTAAAGCTTTCGTGACTACATAAATTACTCATTTTTTTCGGTAAAGTCACGTATGTAGAAATACCGTAAAATTATATTAAAATAAATCAATCACGACGTTTCGACCGCAACACAAGAAAATTTGAAAAAAGTGGCGTTTTTTAAAATTATTTTATTGTTTCCTTCTACGTGGTGACTTTACCGAAAGAACCAAGAATATGAATCCTTGCAGTCACGAAAGCTTTAACTCAAAAATTTAAATCGACATCGTACTTTGACTGATGTGAGGACAAGAAGGTCATGTGGACCACAGAAGAGAGAGAGCGAGAGGGAGAGGAAAAACAAAAACCCCACCACATCTTAAGCCATTAAAATTGCAACGAGCGATAGTTTGTTAACTGTCATTCGTCTGACGTTAATTACCTCTAACCATTATTAAGTATCCAATCATTTCTACAAAGGATTATCTTGACTTTCACTTTTTTTTTCAAAAAAGATCCAGAGTTTGCTCGGCACAATAATTAAGTTTTGTCTGTTTCCTAATTAACGCTAGGGGGTCGGTACCACGTGTGTGTCGGACTCACTCGCGCACAGGAAGCATTAACAATCCAGAATATAGAGGGTTTTTTTTGGGGGGGGGTTAGATCGCGTATATATAAATGTGTCGTTAATCCCACCACCACCACACCCGACACAGCCAATGAATAAGGTTTGTCACGTAAACAGAACGTGTCAATTCGTCACTAGTACAGCACACCGGTGTGTTGGAGAGCAAATCCACAGCGTTTCGCCAGTAATTACAAGTAGCATCATCAGGCGCACACAGCCAGATTTGTGGAGAAAGTCTCCTGTTTCGTTCATTAAATACAGGGATAGATGTGATGACGTCGCTTGTGAGCCCTTCACGTGCGAAATGGGGGGGGGGGTAATTAATGCATATAAATTACAATGGATATCCATTGTAATTGGATATCCATTGTAATTTAGGAAGCGTTAACATTTCATGTGAGCCCATTGTGTCACCGAACGGCTCAGGCCTGGGGTTACGCACGTCCAACGCGCTGCCGAACATTTTTCTGAAATGCAAATCGTGAAACGTGATAAAAAATGTAACAGCTCCAGCTTCGTCAGCCTCGTGCCCTCCAACAGTCAAAATAATGTTTAATTTGAGGAGTTAAAAAACAAACACACACACACACAGCCTCGTGCCAAGCTGTCAGAGTGGTCAAATATTACAGTGTGGAAATTAGAACCGTGGTGGTTTTATTTATATATTTTGGCTGTGTAATTCCACGTGAAACAATTTGTCCTGCCGCTCCCCCCCCCCGCCGCCCTACCCCCCATTTGAATGCAGAATGCAGGAGATGGCAAGAATCTTGTTGTTGAGCGGAAGCCGTCGCGAAGACGATGACCCATCAGAGCCCAGGACGCTTCGCAAGGTGAGCGAGGGGGGGGGGGGGGGCGGGGCGGTGAGCTCGTGTGTCTTGAGAGGTCGGAAAGAATAACCGCCCCGTCCGAGTTCACGATCGGGCAATCACCGTGTCGGAGGGTAAAGGTGCAGCCTTGAAACCGCTTGCTCACGACACTGCTTGGCACAAGGTGGTGGGGGGGAGGTGGCGGGGGGTAGTGGGCTCTAGAGAGATCCCCTCCAGACGGCACGCTTAGTCCCCACTCATCCACGCTGGTCAGACGTCTTGCGAAGAGGTTTGAGTACCCACGCTTCACCCCACCGCTCAGGCCCTGCCGATGTTTACCGCTTGGGGGTGGAGACAGAGGCGAATTTAAGCAACCCGAGGCGTCGTCCGAACTGCCGTGCCGTGCCGCGGTGGTCAAACCCGGCGGGGACCACTGCATCCAGTGGGATATCCACGACACCACGGCAGGCGTGACACCGCATTGCGCGGAGATGGGAGGGTGGCAATGTTTCCACCCTCCACGTCGTGCTTTTGGCTCAGCCACCTATGATGCAGGTGCTGCTGCTGCTGCTGATGGTGGTGGTGGCTGCCTTGTGTTGTAAATCTGTTATACGGGTGGCCCCTAATTTTTTGTTGTTGTTGTTGTTGTTCTGTTGCACACAACACCTTGTGTTGCCCAAGCAGATTTGATCCGTTTGTTGACTCGGGGTTCGGACCTCTCATGTCCCTAACTCGTTTTGCCCCCCCCGCCCCGCGGTTCCGTCTCCGCCGGCCCTGCCGGTACGAACAACTCGGGCCACTGACCCGCTCGGGCGAGCACGCGCTCGCCTGCCCTTAACCGGCGACCCCACGCTCACCTCGTCCTCCTCCGGAGAGTTGTACTGGCCCCACAACGAGCCCAGGGGGCCGCTCTCCGGCGGCTCGAGAGGAAGCGCCGGGGCAGAAACTCGGGGCGGCCCGAGGGACGTTTCGCCGCCACGTTTTGCGCATCGCTGGCGAGAGACGTCGCGGCGAGGGAATATTCTCGGGCGACAGATCCCGTGGGGGCCACTTAGCCTTGCCAGCGCCCGCTCGTTCCGCTCCCTGAGCCGGTGCGCCTGTTCGCTACTTAGCGCCGACGCACTGCAGTGTTCGGTTGCCAAACTTTTTTTCATGAAGAAGGGCCATTTCGCCGAAACGTCGCCTGGCATCGGTGTTATTGACACATGTTGTTGTTGTTGTTGGGAGTTTTGTAGTGTTATTGACACGTTGTTGTTGGGAGTTTTGTAGTGTTATTGACACGTGTTGTTGGGAGTTTTGTAGTGTTATTGACACGTTGTTGTTGTTGGGAGTTATGTAGTGTTATTGACACGTGTTGTTGTTGGGAGTTTTGTAGTGTTATTGACACGTTGTTGTTGTTGGGTGTTTTGTAGTGTTATTGACACGTGTTGTTGTTGGGAGTAAATAGTGTTATTGACACATGTTATTGTTGGGAGTTTTGTAGTGTTATTGACACATGTTGTTGTTGGGAGTTTTGTAGTGTTATTGACACGTGTTGTTCTTGGGAGTTTTGTTGTGTTATTGACACGTGTTGTTGTTGTTGGGAGTAAATTGTGTTATTGACACATGTTGTTGTTGGGAGTTTTGTAGTGTTTTTGACACGTTGTTGTTGTTGGGAGTTTTGTAGTGTTATTGACACGTGTTGTTGTTGTTGGGAGTTTTGTAGTGTTATTGACACATGTTGTTGTTGGGAGTTTTGTAGTGTTATTGACACATGTTGTTGTTGGGAGTTTTGTTATTTGTGCTTGTGCGCCACTGCCAACGGATCACCAAATAATATTTTTCGACTATTGCATGACATCATGTGATTCTTTTTTTGTTCATACTTGACAATTGCACTCATGATGCTCTGTAATAATAATAATACTCGTGCTACTATCGATGAATTGAAAGATGTTTGTTTGTTCATCATTCATCTATTCTATTCTTGCGTACGGCAATATGTTTGGGAGCTAATTGCCAATGTCGTGGTCTGCTAGCGACGACGAGCGGGCTTCAGAAGAGTGGAGTTTACGTAGTTTATCTATTTCTTCATTGAAGGAGCGCAGACTACTGTGGCTCTACTCTGTGGTCCATAGTTTGGTTTGCATGGCCACAGTCGCACTGTGGCTTGTCTTTACACATTGAGAGCCCGAAGTTGTACAACGACGACGATGATGATCAGCACTTACACCAAAAATCATGAACAACAACAACAATTCAGCCTTTCCAAAATGGCAGTTTGTTTTCTGAGAGGGAGCGAGTGACCTGTGCTGGAAATCAACCAAAACATTGAATGTAGATAATTAACAGCTCAGTGAGCACTGCCTCAGCTGCACGTCGCTAAGAGTGAGGCATTGCGCACATTCCAGCTGCACAGGGGCTGCCACGGTGGCTAGGAGATGTTAACTACCTCGCCTGGTATACAGGAGGTCGTGGGTTCTATCCCTCTCTCATCATCATCACGGTGGCTAGGATATGTTAACTACCTCGCCTGGTATACAGGAGGCGCGTGGGTTTCATCCTGACCATGACGCCTGATGTATATTTGGAGTTTGCGTGTGTCTCTCTCTCATCATCATCACGGTGGCTAGGAGATGTTAACTACCTCGCCTGGTATACAGGAGGTCGTGGGTTTGATCCCGACCATGACGCCTGATATATATTTGAAGCTTGCGAGTCTTTCTCTCTCTCTCATCATCATCACGGTGGCTAGGATATGTTAACTACCTCGCCTGGTATACAGGAGGCGTGTGGGTTTGATCCCGACCATGACGCCTGCTGTATATTTGGAGTTTGCGTGTCTCTCTCTCATCATCATCACGGTGGCTAGGAGATGTTAACAACCTCGCGTGGTATACAGGAGGTCGTGGGTTTGATCCCGACCATGACGCTTGATGTATATTTGTAGTTTGCGGTGTCTCTCTCCCAGTGGTCACGTGGCATTTCCTCCGGGTCCTCCGATTTTCCCCTCCACATTTTAGAATCAACATCACGCGTTTAGAGTCCTTGGCTGCTGCTGTGCATTTCCTCACGATAAACCACTTCGTTGGGGCTATCATTTTTGGCCGAGCTCGCTTTTGACAAAGAGCTATACAGCTCACTGGGCCATATCTGGTAAAATAAAATAAAAATTAGCTTACATGTTTGGACAAGGTGAAGGGAAAGAGTGGGGAGTGCCCTGCCATGCATATTCCATTACAGCGAAAAAATACAGACATGGGCTCGGTATCAAGAGGGCTCGGAAACTAATAGCACGAATAACCAATACCTAAAATTTTGATTTAAAGCTTTCGTGACTACAGGGATTCATATTCTTGGTTCTTTCGGTAAAGTCACGTAGAAGGAAACAATAACATAATTTAAAAAACGCCACTTTTTTCATTTTTTTTTGCTGTGGCTTTCACACCTGATGATGATTGCTTGTGTTGCAGTCGAAACGTCGTGAGAATTTTATTGTTTTATATTTTTATTATTTTATTGTTTCCTTCTACGTGACTTTACCGAAAGAACCAATAATATGAATCAATACCTCCTTTTGGCTTCTCGGTCAGCCAGGAGAGCAGTGTAATGTGCATTTGTACAAAATGTATGTGTGTGTTATTAAGTCTACACCTTGTTCTAGAGTCAATGACACTGCCCTGAAATAATAATAATAATAAAATATATTATAATAAAAGAGAATTTTAAAATATATATAAGCAAATATAGAATAGCCCGTGATCATGGACCCTCTTCATCGCGGAGATATACGGTACTTCCTCGTTTAATGCGGTAGATGCGTTTCTGAAACGCGCCGCGTTACGAAAAAAAAAACACGTTAAGCTAAAAGCTTTCCCCCATGAGGAATAATGTAAAAGTTGGGAGTTGCAAGATACGGTGTAACACGCGCACAGTAAGACGGTGGGACAAAGCACTCAGATGAAGGTACCCCATGTGCTGTATCATTCCACGCATACACCCAAAATTCCCATAACCGCTCAACCACGCAGCTAAAGAAATTCGTTTCATCACCCACCGCTCAGAAACGGCGTTGTAACGGTGCGCGTTCCACGTTGCAACGGTGCGAGTTCCGCGTTGTGCGAAAGGTATTCCCCAGTAGAAGACGCGCGCTATAGCGAAGACGCGTTTTGTTGAAAAACGCGTTAAGCGAGGCCTCACTGTAGAGAGGGCAAAGAGATAGGGCAGAGATGCAGAGTGGCTCATGGTTGGAGACTGCCCTGTACACCACGAGGCCTTGATGTTCATCTACTTTCGACATGAACTATACATTTGCTCATCAACATTGACTAAGCCCGAAGGCTGTTTGCCCCCCCCCCCCCCTCCTTGAAGTTAAACCGATTCCCTGTTGTATAGCTATCTTTGCCCTTCAACACAGCTTGATATAAGCAGTGATAATTCGAGACATTGCTGGTATTGGCGCTTTGCTGTTTCACTTATCTGTATAGACTTCAAAGGCCCTGTTAGTGCATAATTGGTGCATAATTTTTCGTAGGTAGCTAAATTATTGATATTTGAGTCACACATTTAGTTGGAATAACTAGTTACGTAAAACAAAGTAAGACGCGGAAAGGACGACGCAGCTATTATTGTAAACATATTCCGACTGTGTAGATTATCACAGTTGCATTTCCAAACTCTCCCGTGTGTTTTTTTCGTCTGTGCAGCAACTCACGCCGAACATGGCACAGCAAATACAGATCACTCATTGCCATAATTTAATTGTGTCATAGGTGGACTCACTCCCGCCAGAGGAATGTGGACTTTCCACCACTGGCTCAGGGCTTTAAAGAGGAGATGACCACTGCCTCAATGCTCGTTTGAGATAAAAATCGCCGTGCCTCTCTATACTTTTTTTTATTTGATACAAAATTAAGCACAATGATTCCAGTGCGATTATTCATGAAGCCGAACGAGTCAACGCGCTACAATATAAGGCGATCAGACATTACTCGTCGTGTTCTTCCAGCCTTCTATTGAAATCATGCTCTCTACTTGTCAACACATCATGCTCTCTACTTGTCAACAAATCATGCTCTCTACTTGTCAACAAATCATGCTCTCTACTTGTCAACAAATCATGCTCTCTACTTGTCAACAAATCATGCTCTCTACTTGTCAACAAATCATGCTCTCTACTTGTCAGCAAATCATGCTCTTTACTTGTCAACAAATCATGCTCTCTACTTGTCAACAAACCATAGGCTCGCTGGTGGCCAGTCACCACAATTATCGCTATGACCATGGTAACTGTTCCGATGAACGCCACTCGTTGATTCCTCCACGGTGGCGAGATGTTAACTGCCTGGTTTACAGGAGGTCGTGGTTTAAAGCTTTCGTGACTGCAAGGATCCATACTCTTTGGTTCTATTCGGTAAAGTCACGTAGGTAAAAAATAAAACAACAAAAATCACGACGTTTCGGCCACAACACAAGCGGCCTTCATCATGCTAAGTCGGCCAATCAAATGCTAATTGTTATGCTAATTCCTTTGTCAAGGCACCTTGTTTCCTCGCACACAGCTTTAAGGTCGCGGTCTGAGCGTGGCTGTGTTTCACTCCAGCGCTGTCCTCGAGACAGCCTGGTCCCTTCACCTGATGAAGGCCGCTTGTGTTGTGGCCGAAACGTCGTGATTTTTGATGTTTTATTTTTTACCTACGTGACTTTACCGAATAGAACCAAAGAGTAAGGAGGTCGTGGGTTCAATCCCGACCCTGCCGCCTGCTGTATATGTGGAGTTTGTTACATGTTCTCCCCGTGGTCGCGTAGATTTTTCTCCGGGTCCTACGGTTTTTCCGTCCACAGTTAGAATCAACGCCGCGCGTTCAGAGTATTTGGCTGCGATAGATTTCTACGTGATGAGCGACTTTGTTGAGCCATCATATGTGGCCAGGTCGCTTCTGAAAAAGAAAAATATAACTCAGTGGGGCTTACCTGAAACAATAAAATAAAAAAAAATTTGGTTGAGAACTAATGCTCTAACCATCATAGCGTGTTCAACCACCACAATCACCACAGGTTCCTGCTCTTCTCTCCCTGCTTACTCCCACACACTGTTACACTTTGGAATTCCTCCCATCATTATTTCCCCCCGCCCCCCCCCCTCAAATTCTAATAACCCTGCTAAAAAAAAAAAAACCGTATTAACCCTTGTCTATGACTAGAGCACTTCGCTGGTGCTGTTTGTTGCTGGCAGTTTGGCGTTTTGGGCCGTTGGGCACTGCACTCGGCAAACCGTAATAATTTATAAAAACCCTCCCCACTGGCTGTCAATTTAAGAGCAAAAGCACTGGCCCGGAGGGTGATTGAATCGTCGTTTTACGCGCCGCTTACCGCTCACACATCCGTTTGTGAGATAGCGCGGCCGTGATGTATTCGCGCAATTAGCGGAAGCACCGCGCCGTGAACAGGGCAACCCGAGCTTCATTCCCAATCGGGGCTAACGTCACTGGCAGTGTTGAAGCACTGGGTACTGAAGTAGTCGTCAATAAGCCTCGTGACCGAGACAGATTCGTTTGGGGCGGGGGGGGGGGGCGGTGGAGGAGAAGGAGGACTGCATATCGTTACGAATCGATCATTTGCGTTCTTCCGATGTCCTCTTACTGGGACTTTTTGTGAGTCTTTTCAAAAAACACATTTGCAACGCGAGGCCACCCTAGGCTCTTGATGAAGTGCCGCAGGTCTGCATTAAGGTTTTTTTTTGTATTCCTTTTCCCACTCATTTGTAAGGGTGATGTATTAGCGCAGTTAGCGGAACCTGAGAACTACATCATATCCTCCTCGCTTGGGGAGTCACGGTGGCACTGATGAAAAATTTCCCCCCCCCGCCCCCTAAATGTGACAAATAGCCGCATCATGAATCAGCAGTCAAGCCTTGTTTATTGAGGAGAGGGGGAGGGGGGAGTGCGAGGGAGCACACACCGAGCTGTTCAACCCATCCACTCCACAATCAATGATTCATAAACTCATTACCGTGCTATGCTCAGACACAAAATTGCTGCGCGAGGTTTTCTGGCAACCAGGAATGCGAGGGCTCGTTGTTGTTTTTTTCGTTCTCTCTCTCCCGTTATTTGTTGCCTAGCTCGCTCGCTCGCTCGCGTGCGTGTGCGCGTTGCGTTGCGTTGCGTTCACGCGTGTGCCCTGCGTGTTACGCGGCGCGCATCCCACGCGTGCGGACATCTCCGCAGCCCTCTCTCTGTTCGTAGGAGCCGCTGTGAAACGAGATGCTTAAAGTTTGCATACGCGTACGTGTGCAACTCTGTCTTCTTGGACAATGCGTGGCACTTAAACAATTTTCAGTAAGTCGGCGGGGGGGGGGATATCTTGTGGTGTACACATACACGGTCCATAATAGAGTTGTTTTGGGTTAGATCGCGTAAATATATAAATGTGTCGTTAAAACCGTGGCCAATTCGTCACTAGTACAGCACCACCGGTGTGTTGGAGAGCCAAGCCACAACATTTACAACCTGAGTAACGACGGTTTTGCTGTGCCAGTGACGACTTGACCACGTTCTGTTTACGTGACAACCCTTACTAGTTGGCTGTGTCGGGTGGTGGCGGGTTTTAACGACACATATATTTACGCGATCTAACCCCCCAAAAAAACCTCTATTATGGATGATATTGGTCGCGAAAGCCTGCCCACGTGTTAAACTGTACTGATTTAAGAGCCGAATGGCTCACAGAGCTATACCAAATAAATGAACTATGGAACTAACACGGTACGATTTGTCCATCCACTGTTGGGCTGCGAGCGACATTTGACCGTAGTGCAGCACGCCAGTCGCAGGCAATCGGTGAAGGGGCAGAGGGTGGGAGATTTGGGGTCACAGCGCTGACGATGGCTGTTGTTGCTGCTGCACCGTCCTCTACTGCTGTGTTGACGCAGAGTCGTCAACACAGCAAGGCGCTCATCCAGGCTCAAACTTTGCATAGCTTCTGAGGTTCGATAGCATCGGGCGCATGTGATGTGACTTTATTCAAGGGCTGTATTTTAGTCTTTCGAGTTCATTATTTTTTTTTCTTGAACGAAAAACATTGTATCGTACACCATTAAAGAATCAGAAGAAGAAAAACACACCTTCGTGACCATCATCCCTTGTTGTTTAGCAACATGTGGCAGCAACGGTTTCCCCATTGCCGTATTTCATCCAAGAAAGCTTCCCCGAATCTCGCGCACTTCTTCTGTGTGCGTGGAGGGCCCTGCGATTGGAATGTGCACGGGTCAAGTCACTTCGCTTCCAGCTGTCCTCGACGAAGAACTCGAAGTCCATCAGTCAGTCAGGACGCAGAGGAGGGGGGGGGGGGGGTGGTGGAGGATCGGTTTTTCATGAAGGACTTATCGGTGAAATCTTGACTTAAAGCTTTCGTGACTGCAGGAATTCATATTCTTTGGGTCTTTCCGTAAAGTCACGTAGATAGGTTCAAAGAAAATAACAAAAAATAACAAACAAAAACTACGACATATTCTTAGTTTTTTCGGTAAAGTCACGTTGAAGAGAAACAACAAAATAATAAAATATATATAAAACAATAAAAAATTCTCACGACGTTTCGACCATAACTCAAACGGTCATCTTCACCTGAAGATGACCGTTTGAGTGACCGTGAGAATTTTTTATTGTTTTATATATATTTTATTATTTTGTTGTTTCTCTTCAACGTGACTTTACCGAAAAAACTAAGAATATGAATTACTGCAGTCACGAAAGCTTTAAATCAAAATTTAAAAACTACGACGTTTCGATCGCAACACAAGCGTTCGTCATCAGGAACGCGTGTGTTGCGATCGACGAAACGTCGTAGTTTTTTGTTATTTTTTTGCCATATTTTTTTGGTTACTTTCTTTGAAACTATCTACGTGACTTTCCCGAAAGACCCAAAGAATATGACTTTAGGTGGCTGGCGAACCTCGGCGCTCCGACGAGGCTTTTCTCGTCCTCTAAAGACGAGTCCACCACCACCACCACCACGAACGCGACTTTTTGTTTTTTGCATGACAAGGCATTGCGTAAAATTAAACTCTGCCGATAATCGAACATGCGGCTGGGAGAAAGGCGGGCGGGAGGGGGGTGGTGTGCATTAGTTATTTCTTTCACAAGAAAGGAGGGCGGGTATTGTTGAAAGCCCCCTTAAGCCTCGCACGGATGCCCCGTGACACGCGGTCGCTGCGTTCCCGATGCAATTCTCCTCGCAAATTCTCCTCGCGAGAAAACAGCGCTTTCTAGTCGGCTTTGATGAAGTGTGCCGAGTCGGGTGGGGGCGATGCTTGGTTAGCGTTTGGCACGGTTTCAGAGTCGAGGCGCTGCATCAAAAATAATAATAATATTAATATCACGCAACACACAAAGGTCAATAGCGAGCTGATTGAATAAAATTAAGTTTGCTAATGAGTTCAGGAGTGTCAAAAGTCGACGACGTTTATGTCTTCTTTGGTTCTTTCGGTAAAGTCACGTAGAATGAGAATAAAATAATAAATTGATAAAATAAAATAACACAATCATATTCTCACGACGTTTCGGCCACAACACAAGCGGCCTTCATCAGGTGAAGGGACGAGACTGTCTGGTAGGACAGCGCTGGAGTGAAAAAAGCCACGTTCAGATCACGACCTTTAAGCTGTGTGAGAGGAAACAAAGCGCCTTGACAAAGGAATTAGCATATAATTTAGCATTGAAATGGCTGAGTGATTAGCTTGTGACTGGTCACAGAAATGGCTATGTTAAAAGTTAAAGCATACACATCCGCAGAGGCACCCCTTTACAAAGGAATTAGCATAGACGTTTCCGATATGAAGCCCTTCTCGAGGTCGCCGAGATGACCGTGAGATGACGATTCATTGTCGTTTTGAATTGTATTGCGCAATCCGTATCCGACGGAATTCACCACACAGTGTTACCGCGCGATTTCACAATGTGACCCGTCACTCGGGTGGCAGCAGTTGTGTCGCTGTTGTCAGCAGCAAAACCACCGCACTACGAACTCAGGCGACCTTGGGTCAACAATTCCCTGCCACGGCTGGCATGTGTGGCGAGTGATATTTGAGCCGGTGCTCAGAACCCCCTTCGCCTGCAGCAACCTGCATACAAGCTGTTTTGCATGTTGGCGAGGATGTTAACTACCTCGCCTGGTATGCAGGGCATGGGTTCGATCCCGACCCTGACTCGTGCATTTTGGGGTTTGCATGTTCTCCCCGTGGTCGCGTGGATTTTTTCTCCGGGTCCTCCGGGTTTACCCTCCACATTGAGACAGACAGTCTCGTCCCTTCACCTGATGAAGGCCGCTTGTGTTGTGGCTGAAACGTCGTGAGAATATTATTGTGTTATTTTATTTTATCAATTTATTATTTTATTCTCATTCTACGTGACTTTACCGAAAGAACCAAAGAAGGTGTCCAGAGTGTTTGGCTGCTATACAGTTCCACGCGATAAACCACATCGTTGTTATAGCCAGGTCGCTTCTGAAAAATAATTATATAGCTCAGTAAGCCTTACCTGAAGACAAAAAAAACACACACACACCTGGCTACCCGTAGCTATTAGCAAGAGTGCACGATTACACGCGTGATTAATCACAGGTGAGCTCACACTGGCTCCACTCGTCACCGGCGTTAGCCGCAGCCCAGGGATTCAATCTCACGTTGCTTTGGTTTCATCTCGCAGCGCGCTGACAGCCGCTCCACAGCTCCTCCTCCGTGTTGTGCGTATTGTTTGGCAATTATGTCACGCGGCACGACTCCCGAGTCAAGTTAGCCGTGGCTGCGGTCACCGAGACGGAGTGAGGCACCATCCCTCCCCGCCGGTACCAACCCCAAGGGCATTGTCCCCCTTCCCTGGCAAAGCTACCAAGCGAGAACCCCAACCCCACCCCCCCTGGCCCACGTCTTCCTTTGGTGCAGTGTACACTACAAGTGGCTAGTCTAATCCAATTTACATTGTGGTTGCTCGCATGTAATTTGCATTCATAGAATGGCCTTCACTCAAGGCATTTGACTTAGCTTGCGGGGAAAAAAAAAACAACAGACACGGTGACAGAATGTAATGATTTTGAGGAATGAGCGGATTGGGATATTAAGGGATCACTATAGGGCAAGGGGAGGGACGGGAAGGAGTGGATGGGAGGGAAGAGGGAGATGATGTGTGTGTATTTGTGTCCAGAGAACTCCCAGGCCACTCTGCCAATTTAATTTTATCAGATGTCATTTTAAAAGATTATGACGTGTAGTATCTTTTAGTAAACTATGTAAAAAAAAATACCTTTGACCCGATAATTATGGTTATCCCTGCCACGGATAGGATTGTGTCGTTTGGGATTCGGTGTGCGCTCGGTTGAGGGGAACCTCTTAACCTCACCAGGTGAGTGGTTAATATCTTACGAGCGTCAGTTGAGTGTCATTTGAGTGTTAACGTCAACCCGTTCACGTGATGGGCTGACCCACCCGTAGTGACACAACCGTAAGGACTGTATTTGTTCATTCACGAAAGCCTCCAGAATGAAAACGCCCTCGATTGGGGTGTTTGGACCAATTTACCTTCAGAGGAATATATTTTTGTGTGTGTGTACGGCCAAGTGGATGCGGCCTGGAGAGATGGGGGCGCCGAAATCAGATCGAGTGCAGGACCCCAATGGACTTACGCGATCACAAGACTGTCAGAGATTGCCATGGCTTGGCCCGAGACCTCCAATCAGCAGTGGGGTGGATTATGACTGATCATGATGATGACAATGATGAGTATGACCAATGAAACAGCCCTGCTGTGAGTAGGCACCATACCTCGTTCCTTGTGGAATATTCCCGAAGGACCTTGTTACTCGTTCCACGCAATGCAGACGTTTTCTGTCTCTCGTTGCTGTGCTCACGCAGCACGGGTCTGCCTTGTCAAGGGGCCTGGAAATTGTCTCAACGGGATCGTCCCGTGTCACAAATGAAATGCTGAACTTTAAAATCGCACGCCGATATTTGTGGGTAGCAGATGTGTAGTTTTAGTGCATTCGAGAGACGGCCCACTTCGTTTGGCTGGATTGGCAAACTTGGAGTTGGGAATGATAGAAAATAATTTCAACTTTGAAACAATGCTGTGGATATAGCACACAAAAACAAATACCCCCCCCCCCCCAGATAGCCTTAACAGACTGGAGGGGCAAGTGTTGTTAGCGAGCATCTATGAAGAGCGGCACGGTACACGAGGGGGTGGGTGGCCAGCACTACACCCGGCCGCCTTTATCTCCCCAGTGGCGATGTTTACACACCGCACCAGGTGCTAATTTGTGGCTGAGTCGACCTAGGCGAGGCCCAGAACCGCTTCAGATAATCGTCACTGACGTTGAGCGGGTCCCGCATAGCCTTAACAGACACCTATAAAGGCCGGCATGGCCCACGAGGGGCTAAGTGGTCAGCACACACACACACACAAACACATTCGCATGCAGGGGGTGTTGCTTGAGCTACATTTTTAATTGACGGTTCGGAGGCTATTTACGCAACGTCATTGTTTTGTTTGCCATGGGGGGTAAATTTTTTTTTCGTGTGTGCGGAAATTAGTGCGCACCCAATTGCAAGCGTCCCACGTCAATGCAACAAATATTCGTGATCATTGTTACGCATCACAGGGATGGACCTGGCTGTGTGAAGCTACATACGGGAGAAGATTAAACGGGAAGCGTTTGGAGATTCCGTACAGTTGACAATTTCCATCATTTATCTGTCTGCACTATGTAGAAGTAAATATTTATTTATTTATCTTTGATATATATATACAAACAAGAGAAACAACGTCTGCAAAATATATTATGCATTCGAATCAACGTTTTGCGACTGCCACCGATGCTTTCGGTTATTTGACGAGGAATTGCAAAAGTACCTGCAAGTTGGTCGATAGCATTTACGTGCAAGTTGGCCGACAGCATTAATGGTACACGTGCAACATCGTGCTTGGGTAACTTTAGGGCTCAAGCGTAAAAATATAAACGTGCTCGTCGTGATACGGTGCATATGCAGAGACTCGGCAGCGTTTCCTGACTGTCTTCACGTCTTTCGAAAGGTGGGAGTACCCACACGTGACCCACACAATAGAGGGTTTGTTTTGGGTTAGATCGCGTAAATATATAAAAGTGTCGTTAAAACCCGCCACCACCCGACACAGCCAACTAATTACTGGCGAAACGTCGTACTCAGATTGTAAATGTTGTGGCTTGGCTCTCCAACACAACCGGTGTGCTGTACTCGTGACGAATTGGCCACGTTCTGTTTACGTGACAACCCTTACGAGTTGGTTGTGTTGGGTGGTTGCGGGTTTAACGACACATTTATATATCTACGCGATCTAACCCAAACACACCTCTATTATGGATTATATTGGTCGCGAAAGCCTACGTGTTAAACTTACGTTACCCACACTCTACTACCCCTTTGCTACTTTGCCTGTGCATGAACTGCGGTGCATCAATTACAAACAAAAAAACTATATATTTACCCATTGTTTCAACTCCTGGGTCAGGAGGTTTAATCGGCGGACCTCTGGCTTTGCAAGTCCATTGTGCTCATACAAGTGTAGTGACATCGCGGGATGTCACTGTGCTGTGCCGGCCCGAGAGAGGGATGGCGTGCGGTGTAACGACATCGTTGACACCACGAGGATGTGGGTGCAGTACCGGCCCTAGAGGGGCCCGGTGAGCGCTGGTTGATAGCGCTGGATGGCACCACGCTCTGCGTGCAGTGCCAGCCCTACAGGACAGGGTGTGGCAGTGCCGGCCGTAGGAATGAGGTTACTAAAGGCCATGGCATTCTGGTTGACCCGAAAGGACACGTGACAAGACAAGTCAAGTCTACAACAGGGCCCCAAGTGGGGAGCTAGGGGTGGTCACGTGGTCCGGGTCCAGATCCTGCTCGAGGATTCTATGAAGGTGGGCGTGGCCAAGGGCGGAGGCAGCCACGCCACAGGGGATATAAGCCTGGTTCCCCAGAGGGACCGGCGTTGTTGTTCATCTTGAAGAAGCTTTGTTCTGCGTTCTACCGAGTCTCCAACACGTCGACCTAGACCCGAACTGTGGTCCGGTCTGTTGTAGCTAGTTACGGTGTAATTAGTGTAGCTAGCCTGGTGGTCACCACCATAGGTTGTTATTCTGTTAAGGGGAAGTTTCCCCATGTGTTGGTGTTAAATAAATGTGTTGTCTCCAAGAGTACGTCTGCGACTCAGTTGAACTCACTACACATGGCAGCGTCTCCTTTTACCTTGGTGTCGCCCAGTAACACAGCGAAGATCTCACTTCAGGCAAGATAGAAGAGTCGTACGCATGTGGTAGAGATTCAGCAGCGCCTTCACGAGTATTTCATTTGCGACTATGTTTCGTTTCAAGCCGCACCCACAGAGAGCTGACGTTGCGCGGTGTGTGAATTTTAATTTAGAGATGAACTTCATCTAAAAATTTAAACAAAAATCATCGTCGTCATTCTCTTTTTCACGGTACGCTTCCAACAACAAGGGTACTGCCCAACGTCACGGATCATAAGGGGGTCCTTAATTAGAGAGCCCGTTGTTGGAATTTCACGGGTTCGGTCAGGTTAAAATTTATTTTTAAAGTGTCTTAACATATGGAAAGAGCTGAGGGGGATCTCAGTGATTGGCATGGGGTGCCATGATGGGGAGATGTTAACTGCCTCGCCTGGCATGCATGAAGGTCATGGGTTCGATCCCGACCCTGACAATCTCTGTATATTTGTAGTTTGCGTGTCTCTCTATCATCATCACGGTGCCTAGGAGATGTTAACTACCTCGCCTGGCATGCTGGAAGGTCGTGGGTTCGATCCCGACCCTAACAATGTCTGTATATTAGGAGTTATGCATGTCTATATCCCTGTAATCGTGTAAGATTTTTGTTCCACATTTAGAAACATGCTTTTTTAGTATTCGGCTGCTATGTCCGTATGATAAGCCACGTCGTTGTGGCCAGGTCGCTTCTGAAAAGAGCTATACAGCTCAGTGGGCCTTACCTGCTAAAATAAAATGTTTACTACTCAAATCTTTGCATACGCAAATGTACCAATTGGAGAGTCAATGACACAGTGCTGAAAATTAACTCTTAGCACCTTAGCCAGACGGCGGTGGCTACAAACGTGGCCTCTAATCCAGCACCGTGAAGACAGTGAGGATTGGTGGATCAGCGCACAGATGTTACGAAACTCCCCGTCCCACGGCAACCGAGGAGGTGCCATACCCTTGCTCGCCGGGAGAAGGCAGTAGAGCAAATGTGGACTCCATCTTTTCCATCTGTATGGGATAGAGTGTTGTCCCCTCGCATGCATGGGTTTTCCCCGGCTGCTTTAGTGTCCTTTCACACGTGTAAACACTCATGAACTGGCCGATAACACCTTAACATATAGAGGGGCGGGGGGGGGGGCGAATTTAACACCCACTCCCCGGCTGCCGCCTTTCACACTCATCCGTGGTTCCTCGTCTTCGAGAGCGAGCGCACTCTGAGCGGCGGCGACGCGGTTTCACAAGTTGAAAGCAGCGTCTCCCGAAGCTCTCGACTGGACGTCGAAGCGTCACATCGACATGACATCACGTGCAAATGTACCGGCTGCTCGACAGCTCAGCTTTGCTAATCGGCTGGTGCGAATAACGTGGTGGATATTCGAGGAGGTGGGCGAGCCGTGTGGAAGCGTCCTCAAGAGATATTCTGTCACCTTGTTAGCTTTTTTGGAGGCTTTACAAACCCCTGACTCGGGCTGACGCATAATTTATGCATGACCGTGCCGAATCCGTGATTAGTTCTAATGAAAACGCGCAGGAAAATAGTTCACCTCAGCACAAAATGCAAATTTCCAATACACGGCACGTACGCATCTTTAACTTGCGCGGCTGCGCCATTAATATTTCACGTTTGGGGATTGAAATAGAGAGCGTGAGAGAGAAAATCCCAGAATTCGCTGTTGTGATGGTCGACGCTTAGAATTGAGGGAGAGGTGCCTTGGGAAAACTAAGTGCTTACGAAAAAGCAAACACGGAACGAGATGGCGAAGGAACGATGCCATAAATGTTTAATGAAGCAAGGCGATGAGTGTGGCTTGTCATCTGAGACAACTTGTCAGGGAAGGTGTTGCCGAGTGCGGTTGGTGTAGGTGTAAAGAGGGGTCATTGGGGCACATTTTTTTCGTGGATTTTGAAAATGCAAATGTACAAAAAAGAGCTTAGTAGCTCATCGGATTCCGCCAGTATGAATACAGTATTCTGATTCTCTCGCCTGCTCGCCCATTTAGAAATGCGGCACACTTTTTCTTTCGTAATTTCTCCTCCGTGATTAGGCGCGAGCCGAAACGTCGCGTCTTTTCCTTGGCTGCTATTCTCATGCCGCCGCTGCGCAAGGAGTCGTGAGCTTGATCCGATCTGCCCGGTGGCGGGCCGCTCAAACGATGGGATGTCTTAAAGCCCCCCGACCAGCCCTGCCTCTGCCCATCCAGCAGTGTGAGTGGGTTGGTCACGGTTATTCGATCGGTAGGGCACGCGTGGCGGGGTACAGCGTGAGCGTACGCCAACACGTCCGGCGAGCGTGGAAGAGTAGGCCAGAGCAATATCTCGAGAGGCTCTCTAGAGCTCCCTGCGATCGGCGTTGGCCCTTCTGCCAGCATTGGCACGAGCAGGCAAATGCAGGGCTGCGCCTTTCAATTTCTCGCAGTGTTTCAATAATGCACCTACCGTCATTTTACCGCACATTTATTGTCGAGTTTGCACTGTGCCACCTTGTGTGATACACAGGAGGTCGTGAGTTCGATCCAACCCTAACGCACGTTTGTGAATATGGAGTTTGCGTGTCTCTCTTCCCGTGATTATTTTTTCTCCGGGTCCTCCGGTTTTGCCCTCCACATTTAGAGTCAACGTGTGTTTAGAGTATTTGGCTGATGTTAATTTGCACACGATGATAAGCCACTTCGTTGAGCTACCATTCGTGGCCAAGTCGCTTCTGAAAAAGAGCGACATAGCTCAGTGGGTGTTACTTGGCACAATACAAATAATTAGTTGGTAAACCTCTCATGAGTGATGGCATTGGTACTGTGGTTAAATAATAAACAAAGAATCATTCTATAACGTGTAGTTTACTACACACGGAATGAACGAATATATTTGTACACTGTACGTGCAGTATTTAAAATGTTCGTGTTATATATTGCTTTTACACACCCCCGTCGATAAACCGGAATGCAAACATTCTCAGACGTAATTGCTCATCATTATTTTTTAAACCGTCGGCGGTTGAGCAGCGAGAGCGGTGGCCCAGAGGTTAGCTCACTTGCGCCGTGAAGCTGAACTCGTGAGTTTGATTCCCGGCAGCGGCTAAGATCGGTGGCGAGCGTTGTTCGAACTTCTCCCCGGCCGCTCTCTTTCCGCACAAATCCACACTGACCGGCGTGGTGAAGCATGGTCAAACGGCCCCAACCCCCTGATTGGCACGGTGTGGGGAAGACTTAATCCAGCAGTGGATTGGCAAAGGAGCATACACGTTTATTTAATATTTTTAAACAAATAAAAGTACAGTAGCTCAATATTCCATTCTTTAAAGGCACCTTTCTGAAAACCAATGCTCCTGTACGTAAAATTATTATTATCCCTCGTCATCATGCAATTAGTATAGTAATTAGTTTCAATCTACAACCATACCTTTTGTAGCATTCATTTAGTCGTCGGCTGTAAACGCCAGGCTAGACGGAATTGTTTTAAGATATCATTCAGAACATCGGATGTCAACCCTGCTTGGCTCGAGTTCGTCTGAGATCGGGTCTGGGCGCTTTCCGCGTAATTATTTTCGAGAGAAAAAAAACCTCCCACAATACTCCACGTATTCGTCATTTCAAAGAGAGTCGAACGCTCGTTTAAATCATTTGTCAAAATGCGTTGTGCTTCTGCAGGTATATGCTGGTAAGCCATGCCTTCCATCAACGAGCACGTTGCCCGGAGAAGATTTATACGAGATTTTAATTTTCGTATTATTTTTGTTGGTTGGCAGCAGTTAGGTATATTATTCGAGCTCGAGCAGATTTAATATCATCTCCTCACTTTTGCTCCTCTTCCCCTGCTGTCTCAAGAGGACATGTATTATGCATATGGTGCCTTTGCAATCGTATGTGGTCTCCACATTGAGATGGAAATTAAATACTTGCTTTATTTTCGTTACCAGTTTATTACGCCTAAGTTAACGGTTTTGTTTTGCATACAGTCTTAAAAAAAGCACAGTTTGTTCGTGACGCTTTATATTTAATTGTTGATCTTGGCACCGTTGAAATTTGGTAACAAGGCAAGGCGCCTGCTCATGCCACTATTGGCGAAATGGCTTCCATGAAATGGGAACCTCTGCCTCGAGACTGTGTATTTGGTCTACTCTTCCAAACTGGCTTCTCGTCTTTAAAAAGGTGGGAGTACCCACACTTTACCCCAAATATTGGTGATCATGCTGGGACCATCAACTTGTAACTCTTGAGAATCAAATTCATAGTCGAGTGACAGATACCTGGATTCATAACCCAGGATCTCCGTGGTTCCGGCTCCCGTGGATCTGGCCCCACCAGCCATCTGGCCACCTTCTTGAGCATTTCACTGTTGAGGTTCCGCAGACAACCAGCAGCACGCCAACCAGCATAAACACCGGTTGACCTTTTGCCCCTACGGGCAGACTAATCGCCACTTCCGGTCCTGGTCCTGCGGTCCGCCCTGCGCCACACAGGGACAGCTGCCACTGGGAGGGGGGAACAGCTGCCACTGGGGGGGGGGGACAGCTGCCACTGGGGGGGGGGACAGCTGCCACGGGGGGGGGGGGGCTTCCCAGCAGCAGGGCATTGCAATGTTTTCCATGTGGTTTAAGGAGCTTTGAGTGGGTGAGGCATTTAAGCGTCCTACAAATGCAAAAAGGGGCCATCCATTTAGTACGTACGCATGGAGGGGGGGGGGGGGTTAACCCAAATGCGTAGCTTGCATATGGGGAGTTTACTGACAATGTACGCATAGGAAACGGGGGGGGGGGGGTGACACCTCGATAATAATTTGTCTACATTGGCCTTCAAGTAAGTTAGATAGTCCGGCGGTGGACTATCTGTTTGCTTAAACACGTTCATATTATTAACCCTTGATCGTTTCTGCGTGGATTAAGGGGGGGGGGGGGGGGTGCGTCAGGCGTACGTACGCAGGTGGGTGGGGGGGGTGTAAAAAGTACGCGTGCGTACAGGGAGGGGGGGGAGGGGATCAAGTTTTGACAGATTTTTTTCGTACCTACTCCATGGATGGCCCCTTATTTATTCTCATCCTTGCCAGTGACGGTTTGATGCGTGGCTCGTCACCACAGTGTAAGAGCAGCTGCGCCGTGCGCATTTATTCTATCCTTCACATTTTCATTCGCATCGCTCTACCGATCTGCTGGGGCCGCAGGACGATGGCACGTGGCGCGGCACGCGTGGAGTGGTCGGGTCAGCGGCCTCGGCAGCCTCGGAGGTTCCGGACGACGGCCCCCTCCTCGACACGTCTCCCTCGGCTGTGCGCTCGCTCACGCAGAGGCTGCACTACCTGGAGGTGTGTGCGTGCAGATACGTGTGTGTGTGTGCGTGTGTTGGCACAGTAGGGGGGCACAGGTGTGGTGCGTTGGCCAGTCGTCTCGGGAAACCCATGGCGCCACCTGGGTCTGTCTCGTGACCTCCTGCCAGCGGGCGTTCGACACTTCACGTGGCTTTAACGTGCACGTAGCCTGGCACGAGCGCCGTGGCGACGTCACCGCCACTTAGTGGGGAACGGCGACTGTTGTGTGTGTCTAAGCATGTGTGCGGGGAGTGGTGGGGCAGCGGGTTAGCGCGCTGCGAATCCGGCGAACCTGAGTTCGATTCCAGCTCACGGCCACCAACACCAGTGACAATTATCTGAACCGGTTCTGGGGCCTTTCCTAGATCGACTCAGTCTCAAATGAGTACCTAGCTCATTGTGTATACATCGCCACTAGGGAGACAAAGCCGACCGGGCGTGGTGCTGGCCACCCACCTTCTCTTGTGCCGTGCCAGCCTTCAAAGGTGCTCGCTAACAGTAATTGCCCCGACAATCTGTTATGGCTATACAGGGGGTCTTTGTGTCTGTGTGTCCGCACATACTGTACGTAATGTAGTGGTTAGCATGCTGCACTACGAACTTAAACTTCATTTAAACTGAAATTTTTAATTGTATTTTACCAGTTAAGGCCCACTGAGCTATATAGGAGCAACCCGGGCACAAATTATAACCCAACGATGTGGCTTATAATGTGGAAATTTATAGCCGCCAAATACTCTTAAACGCATGTTTCTAAATGTGGAGGGGAAAAACCAGGAGGACCCGGAGAAAAAAAATCACGCGACCACGGGGAGAGAGAGAGACACGCAAACTCTAAATATGCAGGCGTCAGGATCGAACCCACGACCTCCTGTATACCGGGCGAGGTAGTCAACATCTCGTCACCGTGAACCCTAGAGGAGTGCTTGCCACTGACTTGCCCCACAGTGGTGGAGATAAATTGGCCACTTGCAGGGTTTTTCAGAATTTCTGCGAAAATTTATCTCACAGACGTTCTCGGACATTGTGTGTGTGTGGGGGGGGGGGGGGGGGAAATTCACGAGATTCCCGAATGGATTTAGTAGAATTTTTTTTAAGTCCTAAACGCTTTTTTTTAAAGCCAATGTATGTATTGCTGAAAGAAAAGAAAAAAAAAAACAGATGCTAATTTTCTTCATAAAAACTGGGAAGGTTGTGGGAACTGGAACTGTCAATCCCATGTGAATTAGCTCATTGGGCAAGCGTTCTTCTTTAACAAGGGAACGCCTGGGTCTCCCATTTAGAGTAATTATATTATCGGGCCATCACCATGGTAAATAAGGAAATGTAATCAGTTTAAAAGGTCAAGGTGGCTAAGGTAATGATGGGATATGTGCAGCCCTGCAATGTTTTGCCCATGCCACTGCTGGCGGAAGGGCCTCCACTCGAGGAAGCTCTAGAGAACCTATCAAGGTGGTACTGTGGCATGCTGTTGCACACTGGCCAAACGTCGTGGAAGAGGTGGGAGCACCCAACTTTACCACATTGCTGCTGCTTTGCATAGGTTGTACTACTGAGATGCTCCCCTCCACCAACTACTGGACAGAGCTTGATAGCTCATCGGATTCCTCCAGTATAAGTAAAGAATCTGAATGTGGAATTTACACACCGTGAACTCAGGGCTCTCGGTGGAATTGGACGCAGCTCCACAGTGTTCGAGTAGGGAGACACGTTTACTTTTTAGCTGACGATTGTAAAAAAAAAAACGAATTTAAATCTAGAAATGGCATGTTGCATGTGATGTTACATGATTGATGTTTAGCACTTGTACCCAATTTTCTGGTTTGGAACCCTGGGTCTCTCTTGTAAATGAGACTTGCAGCATCTTTGTCAGTCTCAATGGGCCCTCACCTGGTCATAAATGAACATTTTATACGTCCGCAATATCACTATTGTTTTAAGCTATGGCCCTCTAGAGCAGAGAGAGAGAGCAGGCGGCAGATTATAGCTGGAAATAACATTTTACAGCAAAGTGCTTGTACACCAGTGCCAGTACGGTCCTTAAAGTTTTATTTTAAAATATAGACACACAGATGGGTGGATGGATGGATGGATGCCACATGTATGGCTGGCAAAAATGTGTTTTTTTTATGGTGGGGCAGTTTTCTTATATTGTATTCCAATTGTGCATTCGGAATTCGGCCACGAGATGAAGCGTCCATTCCGAACTCTCGCACAGCCGTGTCAGAGAACGGGTGCCGTAGAAGCAGGTATCACAGAACTACTGCCGCGATCCATTCAAGTGACTTTTTTTCCCTTTAGCTTGCAATGGAGAAAAATGTTTATCACGTGAGAGTCGAAGATATGTTTTTTTGTGTTCAAAACTGGAATTAAGCCAAATTAAGTGTGAAAAAAAAATAAAACGAATGTAATTTAATGTTGGGTTTTTATGCAGGCATTCATGACGGGGCCGAGACCATTTTACTCATTCTGGATTGAAAACTCATTTCTTTAGAACTGCTCTTTGTGTGTTTAGTTTGTTATCCTTCCCACCGCACCTCCGATTAGCACGGCTGGCTACGTACGGTGCGAAAGAAGTTCACCACACACGTTCGTACGTACAATTAGGTTGCGGCTGCCTGGATTTGAAATCAGAATCTCAGCAGTGGCTGCTTCGAGCCGCTCTCAACTCTAAGCCACGTGACCACCTCAGAAGCTCGCCCTTTCGAGGCACGCGCTGTGTGTTTAGGTTGCGTTTTTCTTTGTTCAGGGGCGAATGAGCAAAGGTAACCGCACCTGGGCAGCAATTAGTTGCGTTGCAATATTGACGCGCACCATTGCTGTTTGTGTTCAAACGTCTTGCATTCCCCAACCCGCAATTAGCATGGGTAATAAATCTATAAGGATCGTGTATCCTCGCTACGCTCTGGTGCTCGTCGTAAGTGATGGATGTTTTTTTTTAATCTCCACTTAAAATGACTTCATGTCGCCGAATGTTATTGTTGTTATTCATCAGACCATTTTTTTTATATATATTGTTGAACCCAATGTGAGAACAAAAATTTACACGTAGGCTTTCGCGACGACATCACATTTATCCCTCTATTTAAGACCGAAATAGGAGGAGGGTATCTCCACAAATCTGGCTGTCGCCTGATGATTCTGGTTGTAATTACTGGCGAAACATTGTACTCGAACTGTAAATGTTGTGGGTTTACTCTCCAACACACCAGTGTGCTGTACTCGTAACGAATTGACATGTTTTGATTACGTGACAAACCTTAATAATTGGCTGTGTCGGGTAGCGGCGGGTTTAACGACGTATTTATATTTATGCGATCTAACCCAAAAACCTCTATTATGGATACAAAAAATGTTTCAAAGACAGATTCCCATTTCGGTAATTGCATATGTAAGTAAAACTCTGTTCTCTGTCTCCATATATAAATAAAACATATCTTGTAGTCCATCGGCCTATTCGTTTTCCTAACGAATATTATCCAGTGGCCTTTCTTTGGTAGGTTGTATTTGATTGAATACCGGTTTATTGGTGAGTAATACAACATACAAAAATGTGAATGCCATAGCAAGTTGTTATTTTGTATGCTGTTGTCTTCTCGGTGTGTTCACTTATGAGTAAATATCTGTAATTATTTAATTCATATTGACTTCATATCACAGGGATATCTAACAACGTATCACCAGTCAAAGTCTGCACCAGTAATGGGCACAGTGTCAATACTTGGTTTGATATTGCCTCTGACCAAATCACCCTAAACGTATGCGCGTCTGATCTATTAGAATCTCCAAAGCTAAGCAGGATTGAGCTTAGCTATTATTATTCTAGGATTATGCACTCGTAGAAAATTGCACTCCCAGAAGGCCATTGGGCCGATGGGTTATGCCGGAATTTCCTTTGTTTTTTTTACATGGAGAAACGGATATGTGAAGAGAGATATAATGTCTCCTTGATCTATTTTGTTCATGGGTACCACAGTGGTGACATGTTAACTACCTTGCCTGGTATACAGGATGTCATGGGTTCGATCCCGATCCTGATGCCTGTAAATTTGGAGTATGGGCTGTTCTGCCCGTGGTCCTGTGGATTTTTCCTTCGGGTCCTCCGATGTTTTCCTTCGCATTTAGAATGAACATGCGTTAAACGTATTTGGCTGCTATACATTTGCGCATGACCATGAACCACTTCGTTTCAGCTATCATTTGTGGGCTGCTATACATTTTCATAGTATTTGGCTGCTATCAATTCCACACGATAAGCCACTGCGTTGAGCTATCGTTTGTGGCCAGGTCACTTCTGAAAAAGTGGGAATTACCTGCTAAAATTAAAAATAGTTCATAGTCGAGTGACCGCCGGGGCTTGCCAGGTGCTGTAGTCCCCCGGGCTGTGTGGTGACCAGCAGATGGCAGTATTGTGTGGTGGGGTTTTCTCCGCGATCCTCTCAGATATGAAAGATTATTGAGATTCAGTGAGCATTTCACTGTGTTAACATATATTCCATTGATATTATTATTTTCATTTTTACAAGAGGACGCAGTCAATTCAACTGCACCACCCGCATGTGAACTTGAACGTTTCTCTTCCCAGAAATGCTCTCCGCTGTGGCCAAATTTAGCCACCCGCCGACTTTACTGTGCCCATTGCTTCAGGGGCAGGCACTCTTTGAATATCACACCGCGTCGGTCTGCATTCATAAAGCACAGGCTCGTAGTTGAATAGTGACACCCAGACTCTGCGCGATTTTAATCTTCCTGCCACTGCCCTGAAAACCCCCCTCGCTGGTCCGTGCTTGAAAGGGTACAACAATTATGAGGTGGGAGGGAACAAAATATATGATTACAAAAAAAGAGAAGCTTTTGAACAAAAGCTTCCATAAATAAGTAGGGAAAAAAAACAATCTAAAAAGATTAAGTAAGTCAGGAAAGCGTGCGATTATCTTTCCCATTACAAAACAGCAGCAGATGGCGATGCACAGAACATCGTATCCTTAATGTGCTGTGGAATGGCTGAGGGGAGGAGGAGTGTGGTGATCATTGTGCAAAGTCCCGCGCAGCGGCCTCAGCACTGAGATCCTTGTTCACAACCGTCGGGCTTGTAATCCATGGTCTTATCGGATCTTAAACGTAAACTCATTTGAACAAAAAAAAAATCTTCCATCTGCTCTGTCCTCACATGACGTCAATATAGGGCATCAATCGCCTGCATCTCAGAGATGTCATCACCCTCGCATGGTCTGCAGAAGGTCGTGGGTTTTATCCCGACACTCATGCCTGTATTTTTTGAGTTTGCGTGTTCTCTCCCCCTGTGGTGGTCGCATGGATTGTTCTCCACGTCCTCCGATTTTGCCCTCCACATTTAGTGAGCACGCGTTTTGATTATTCGGCTGCTTCTATAAATTCCCACTTGTGACGATGATATGAGCCACTTCATCAGAGATGACCTTGTCACCTCTGATGAAGGGCTTATTGCTCGGTGGGCTTTAGCTGGTTCATAAAATAGTTTAGTTTAGCTCAGGTTTAGTTT
The DNA here is from genome assembly GCF_048934315.1 of Petromyzon marinus. Classification (NCBI taxonomy): domain Eukaryota; kingdom Metazoa; phylum Chordata; class Hyperoartia; order Petromyzontiformes; family Petromyzontidae; genus Petromyzon; species Petromyzon marinus. Next base: position 4,448,435 of record NC_133685.1, read on the forward strand.
TTCTCACGATGCTGCCTGCCAGACGGTTTGATTCGCCGTTGAGTGGCGTGACCAAGCTGCGAGCCAAATCTTGAGCACATTTGTACGGTTTGGCAACGGTGTCAGCCGGGGCAGCCGCGAGTCTCGAACCGCAAAAACCTACCCCTTCGGGCCGTGTCACCGCCCCGTAAATGGGGTCTCGCCACGGTGAGCCGTTCCTCAGGGCCCGTGCAGGCGGGAGGGGTCGAGCCGTGGGTACTTTCACCCGTTCCAAGACCGTGTAAAGTCAGCGTGGCCGAGTAGGCCAAAACACCCTCTGGAGGGGCTTTAGCGGAGAGGCCCTTCCGTCGGTGTCGGCGGCGTGCGATCACACGGCCGGCGAGGGCCGAGACTTGGCCGCCCGCTCGGATAATTCAATTGCAATGCGCGGCGTCGAGCAGAGACGGAATGCCCGTACGGCTCACCCTCGTTAACCCCCTCAAAATGTCACGCCGCCTGTGATATTGTCTCTCTTAAAGCGGTGCTTATTGCTGAATAAATAATAAGTTAATGAAATTCCCTTGTTTTAAATAATAGAGCCAGCAGATAGTGGGCCCGATATTGGGACAATGAAGTAAAATCAAGGCTTCTTTATGTTCCGATCATTATCACTGAGGCCTAAGGCAATTAATTGTTGTTTCTCGTAGCTTTGGGCTTCGCTTGTAATGATAACCGGCACTAATCCACTTGCGATGATTTATTAAATCCATGTATTTAGGGAATTGCGGGTGAGAGGGTTAAGGGCCCTGTTATTACCTCCTCAGCAGAGAACATTTACAAAGACGGGGTAATTACATTATACTGTATAATTCTGCAGTTAACCAACCACTGTGACTAATGCATATCAGTTAGACACACCGGATCATCTGAAATCAAACTGTAGTTTTAATCACCTTGTTTCTGAGGCAAAAAAACACCGCAATACAGTTGCAAAATAATTCCTGATAATTACAAGTATGTCGTAAAAAAAACATAGATTGTGCAACAGGCCCGCCAAAACCCTTTTCGTGATTTGGACATGCGTTAAACTCGAGCTTATTGGGTGTCGCGGCAGCGCCTGCTAAACTTGTGTCGTGTAATTTCACCGGTACACGACGATAGAACCTAAGGCAGATCTTTTTTTTTTAGCCGGGCGGAGGTGGCTATGCACGTGGCCTGTAATCCAGGCCACGTGCCCTGCGTTGCCAGGAGAAGGGGGCACAGCGAATGTGGACACAAACTATTCCATCTCGATGGGATAGAGTGTTGCCCCCTCGCATCTGTGAGTTTTCTCCGAATACTCCAATTCACTCCATCGTGTACAGGAAACACTCATCAATTGGCTGAGAAAATATGTTTGTACATTAGAGCCCCTTCTTAACGATGACCCCTGTTAACGACTAATCCCTTAACGACGGGCCTCAATAGAGCCCAATGTGTAGTGTATAGTGTAGTGTATAGTAGTGTAGAGTAGAACCCCTCTTAATGATCACCCCTATTAACGACTAATCCCTTAAAGACGGGCCTCTATAGAGCCCAATGTGTAGTGTATAGTAGTGTAGTGTATAATAGTGGTGTATAGTAGTGTAGTGTATAGTAGTGTATAGTGTAGTGTATAGTGTAGTGTATAGTGTAGTGTATAGTAGTGTAGTGTATCGTGTAGTGCCTCTATAGAGCCCAATGTGTTCGCTTACCGACCATTCCTCTGCTAACGACGGGCTTAGGATGAGCACGCGACCGCCAATTTCGGCCAATCGGCAAGCTCCAAAGTGGTCTGACCAGGCCACGGCCAATAAGCGATGTCCATTCATGAGCGTTTGGGAATTGTTTACATTCAGTGTCTGTTGCCCTTTGAAGTGGAAACATCTCTTTTGAATTCTTGGTGTATTTTGACTTACAACTACAATTAAATCAATAATTACGGCTTGCGAATATAAAACACGAATGGGAGGAAGACAATTAGTGCTTTGCCGAAGAAATAAATGATTACTCATTGTTTTTTTCGGTAAAGTCACGTATGTAGAAATACCATAAAATTATATTAAAATAAATCAATCACGACGTTTCGACTGCAACACAAGCGATCTTCATCAGGTGTAAAAAAAAACAAATAGCGAGGGAGCACATAGGGTGACATCAACGCAACACATAGAGAGCGCCAAACTGCACGGAGGTAAATACAACAAGGAGATGAGAGACGAGAATTCAACAAACCTAAGAAAAAAATTACGTGATGCAAAACGAGTCAGGCCAACAACACAGACACTTGCCTGGCGGACCACGAATTTCAGAAGAGTGTTAAATTTCGTGTTCATCCTCTGGGTTGAACATACCAGCATAGACAGAGTGAACAAATACGAGGTACAAGGCAGCAGGAATACATAGACAGGGACACCAAGAGGCAAGAGGAGGAAAGACGGACAGAGAAGCAAGAAAAAGGGCCGGAGGGATGAACAGACAGAGGCTTAAATAAGCAGCAGAGGCGGGGGGATGGGCCGAAGAAATCAAGGGGCGCAAGAGCGTGGGCGGAAACAGACGGAAGTATAGAGACAAACACAAAACCACGGTAAACAAAAAAACAAAAAATGAAACACATTAAACAAAAAAACAAAAGACGAAGCACATTGAGGCGCTTCGAAGAACAGACAACACAGGGCAATAAGTTTAGGACATTGTTAAACATTAAGAAGGTGTCAAAATAGGTGCGTTGAGTCGTGATTATGGCCTGTCCTCGCTTAACGACCAAATCACTTAACGATCAGTTTCGTGGAACCAATTACCGTCGTTAAGAGGGCTTCTACTGTATAGAAGGGACCACAGAGCTTGGGGAATTGTTGGCACCAACTCATCGCGTGGCTGCCTTCCGCGGTCGCCTGTCATTCCCTTCGGCCTCTGAGTTGTTCTCTCCGTACGCGAGAGGGAAGCGTTATGGGTTGAGATCATCACTGCCCACGTTGGGCATCTTCTGCCCGTTCAAATGTTTCCACCAACTCGCAAATGCGGACAAACGCCGCAAGACACCACGGCGCTACCATTCGTTTGTTATTGTAATGACCGCGCAGTAACTTTCTCAGTAGCATTTTGGCGTCGCGTGCCGCATTATTAGTATGCACGTTGCAAATTCTCGCCGCCCGTGTCTAGACCCACGGTTGCGCAGTTAAAGCTAACGCAAGCTGCAACAACAACACAATTAAGGCATTAAAGTGTTTTCTGTGTGTGCATTACAGTGAGAAGATAGGGAGAGAAAACTATATAAAATTATTTCAGAAATTTCAGTCGGGCCGCACAGAACAAATAGAGATATTTAGCGCAGTACATGGCTTATCGCTAAGAAACCTTATTAGCATGAGTTATAGAATGTCTGAAAGCAGCTGGGGAAAGAGCAATTACATTTTCATGGGGACGAGTCTGTTTATAATCAACTTCAGTGCTGCCCCAGTAGCCCTGTGAATAAAAATGGAATTTTGATTCACTTGCTTTGTATAAAATCGCCTACGCACGTGATAATTGGCTCCGCAAGATTTGCAGCAACGAGGGGGCGCCGCGCGGTTCTGTGCGGGATATTTGCTATTCAAAAAAACATTTCCAGTCTTGACTGCCGATCATGGGTTATTTAATAGGCCAGAAGCCCCTTTCTCCACACGTCTCCCGCTTGGATTCAGGTTATATTAATCGCTTTCCCCAGTTTGTTCGTTGGCACATTTCGTATTCAAATTTCAGAATCGGAATATTCGTCCACATCTGTGGAGAAGAGCTGTGTGCTTGCTCGTGTGTTTGTCCGACCTTTGTTACACAAGCATAAAGTTTTGCGTCATGGGAAACAATCGTGTAGTGCTCTTTGGTTCTTTCGGTAAAGTCACGTAGAAAGAAATTCAATTAAATAATAATAGAATACGGTAATAATAGAATACGACCTTTCGATTGCAGCACAAGCAACCATCATCAGGTACAAATAAATGAGAAAACAAACCTAGTAAACTTGGAAATATAATGCAATACAACACAGAGAGTCGGCCAACACAACAGTCAACACCCCACCTGGTTGATTACGTTCTTCCAAAGATTGCTAAATTTGAGAGAGAGACAAAACACAAGCAGTGTAGTGGTGAAGTGCACCGCCCTACGAAACTGGCGACCCGAGTTCAATTCCCATTCGCAGCCAACAACGGCGATCAATATCTGAACCGCCCCTGGGGGCTCCCCTCGGTCCACTCAGCCTCCGCTGAGTTACTTGTATTGGTGCGTAAGCATCAGGCATTGGGGAGACAAAGGACAACCAGGCGTGGCGCTGGCTCTCCAACCCCATCGTGTTTTTGTGCAGGTCTCCTCAATAGGTGCCCGCCGACAACACTTGCCCCAATGGCCTGGCCGAGGCTAAATTCAGGGGACCTTTGTCTTTGTGTTCGTTCCACGTGCAAGCGCGCACACACGCAACGACTGTGCGCGCGCCCGAACATTTACGTGTGAATCAGGACGATGGGGATGTCGGGATTGGAATTTCGCTGTGGGGGGGGGGGGGGGGGGGCGGGGGTGTGTGTTGCTGAAGAGAATAGCTATAGGGACAGAGCAGCGGATTCGCATCGCTTCCTGCGGTTGTCACTGTCGCTCCAGCTGCTTTCTCACTCTGCTACTCACGCGGAGAGAGAGACAGAGAGAGACAGAGAGAGAGAGAGATCGCAGTGGCTGCACAGACAAAGCCACCGGCACTTGCTGTCGATGTCAGCTGGGTGGGGGGGTCCAGGGAGAGAAACCATCTGCAATGATTAGGCAGATGGGCGCTCGGTGAAGTGTGCCTGCGCCTCTGCGGCTGGATAACAAACGCCGCTTTAAAATGATAATGAATTACTCCGCTGTGAAGAGAGGAGGAGGAAGGGAGAGGGATGGGTAAAAAAAAAAACCGCTAATAAAATCCATCCATCACTGACAAAATATTTCCAGGCTTGGTGTACCACCGGGTGTGTTTACATAACCATCACTCTGTTTGCTTAAGCGGGCGCTGTGTGAGGGTGGCCTCAGTAACAAACGCTTGGCTGCGGGTTTGCCGGGATCTATTGAAAGGGTTGGCAAAAATGCAAGTGGCAGTCCCTTGTCAGATTAATTGACATCTCCGACTCTGTCTCAACCGCGTGTCAGGCGCGCCGCGGAAGAGCGCCCCGTGCCGAAAAGAAGAGGTTAATGAACTGTGGCGTGAGCAGGTGCAGTAAGGTGGAGTTCCATCGCTTATTTAGTTTAAAAACAGTGTCGCCCCAACAATGTTGAGGCAAGGTGAACATTAAAAAAAAACAGAAAATAGAGAATGCATTTTAGTTTTTTTTTGTTCCTATTTCGGCGCTTTTTTGTGACGCGCGTGAGATCGAATTTTTGGCATCCTCGCCTGGATCGTTGCGTTTTTCATTTAATTATGCGGCCATGCAAAATGTGCATCGGTGTGGTTTATGGCCTAGAAGTTTTTTTTTTATGAACAGTTTACGACGACAAAAAACTTTGTCAGTTATTGCCACCCAATCACGGGGGTTCCCGTTATGTTTAACGTTGCCCCTGCCGCTGCAACGAAGTGCAGCTCGCTCGCGCGACGTTGTACATTTGCTGCAACATTTATTTTTAAGAGGAAGTGTGTCAGGTTTCTTTTTTGTGTGCGTGTATGTGTATTGTTGCGTACTTTATTCAGAATTTAGACAAACGCTTAGGATATCCGATTACATTTTTTTTTGGGTAACAGGCTGCGTAAATTCCCGAGAATGTTTCGGTAAAAAAATTATAATCATCCATTCAAGTACGCTATTTAAATCCACGTGAGGTCCCATTCAGATGTGCCATTTCTTAGAACACAAAAACAGTCGGATGGATGTATGCACACGCTTAATATGACCGCAGCCTAAAAACGGTGAGCACATCCATTCTACGGAGAGATGCGGTCCCTCATCGGCCGAGGAAAAGAGGAAGTTTCTTGAGCCGGGGCCGCAACAGGCCCAGGGAGTTGGCAGCACGAGTGGCTAGAGAAAGGGAGTTTTATACTATAGGGGCAGCAAAATAGTGTGAGTAACCCCCCCCCCGCACCCACTCCACTACGGTTGGAGGTTGACCAGAGGCCCTGACGGTTAGGAAGCCGCGGTGGCGAGATGTTAACCACCTCGCCTGGCATACAGGAAGTTGTGGATTCGATCCCGACCCTGATGCCTGCTGTATAATTGGAGTTTTCGTGTTCTCCACGTGGTTGCGCGGGGTTTTCCTCGGCGTCCTCCAGGGTTTTCCCTCCAGATTTTGAAAACACGCGTTTTGAGTATTTGGCTGCAAAGCATTTCCGCACAATGATAAGCCACTTCGCAAAGCTATCATTTATGATAGACAGGTCGCTTCTAAAAAAGAGCTATACAGCTGAGTGGGCTTTACCTCGTAAAATTATTTTTTGTTAAGTTAATGCAATGTGAGAATAGGTTTTCCCCTTTTTTCTGGCAACAAAACAGGTGTTAAGATGTTAAAACACAGTAAACTGAAACCATTTACAAGGAATCATGTCTGCATTAACCACAATGCTTGTGGTCAGAATGCAAACAAAAAACCTACTCTGATAATATATGCATTGTCTTTGAAACTGATTGGTCCACACCAGAGACACCGTTTTGAGACTAGGCTCTAAACAAAGCTGTATTGTGGTTAATGCAGACACGATTCCTTGTTAAAGGTTTAAGTTTACTGTGTTTTAACATCTTAACACCTATATTCTTAGTTTTTTCGGTAAAGTCACGTTGAAGAGAAACAACAAAATAACAAAATATATATAAAACAATAAAAAATTCTCACGACGTTTCGACCATAACTCAAACGGTCATCATCAGGTGTGAGAATTTTTTATTGTTTTATATATATTTTGTTATTTTGTTGTTTCTCTTCAACGTGACTTTACCGAAAAAACTAAGAATATGAATTACTGCAGTCACGAAAGCTTTAAATCAAAATCTTAACACCTGTTTGTTGCCAGAAAAAAGGGGGAAAACTTATTATCATATTTTGGTACTGGCAAAGGAAGTCCCATGATGTTAATGAAATAGTTAAGTTTAGTTATCCCGAGTTGCGCGAGACTACAAATGAGGCACACAATAACAAGTGAGTTAGGCCACGTGATGATCTCACCACGTGTGGGTAGTTAAGACCCTCCACCACTCATCTCATACATGTATATCTCGCCTTAACCAAGGTGCTGCACAGTGAACAAGCTATCGCACAAGATGCTTGGCGAGTTGAAACGAGACGAGTGGATGGGATATGTGTGTAAAATGAGGTGGTGGCGACGATGCGTGGAGTAAACGAAGATGGAAATGAGACGAGTGGATTGATTATGGGTGGCGATGGGGAGTTGGGGACAGGAAAGGCTTTAGTGCGAGTGTGGAGGACTACAAGGGGACATTAAGTTGCAGCGTTATGCAAGATCGTTTAACGCACGAGCAATTAATGTTGCGGTTCGTGCCAGTGAGGTGAAGAACGATTCTCACGAGGAACTTTAATCGCGACTGGATTACAAGACCTTTTCACTTAAAACCGTTGTTAAGCGTCGACAGAAAGAAGGGGAAAAAAAGCAATACGTCACCTGGTCCGGAATCAGAAAGAAATCTCGGAAAGCGAGAATAACTATGTCACCTGACCCGGTGAATGGTAGCGCCTCTAGTGGCTGCAGGCGTGGTGTTAACTCATTATATATTATATACAGCGCACATGCATCAAAAGACGTAGATTCACACACGCGTGGTCCAATGCCGCGTATCGTGAACTTAATATTTGACGAACTGAGGCATCGGTCCAACACCAAAAACGTCACAGAGTAAACCCTTAACGAACACAAGGACATTTGGCATTAATAGAAGTTAAGCATTCGCTCTTATCAAATGTAACACAGGGCCGTATTCATCTCTCTTTTTGGATTAGCTGGGCATCGAGGAATAGCTGTGGGCCATCGTGGCAGCAAAGTAATGGGAAAAGTGCAGCTTTTCTTGCTATCCAAGTCCAGCTTTCACAATGCGCTCATGTCTGCGCGTTGGGTAGAGCTGGGGGGGTGAGAGGTGCATTGCCAAGCTCCGGCATTTAGAGTCCACATGGATTAAAGTAGCTCAGGCTTTACAAGCGGACTTAAGTCGGCTTTGCAAATCTGGCTCTCTCGAGGTGAGCTAGGTAACTCACTGATAGCGGCCAGGACAACATTGTGCATCACTGCTGTAGGGAATCTTTTTTTTTTGCACTATTCAATTCTTTAAAAAAAATATATGATTTAAGAGGCACAAAGAAACCAAAGGAAAGAGATCCACAATCACGCGGCGGCCCACGGTTAAATGCACGGGGAATTCAGTTTCCGCAGAGCATCTGCTTGATAATGGAATAAGAATGATGCTAATTTAGACAAGCCTGGGCAGGCTGCGGTTATTCGCAACAGATACTTTCATATTGTGGGAAGTTTATTTTTTTTTCTCCTAGTATTCAGCCTTTCAAATTATATGTGGTGGATGATAACAAAAAAAATCCCAAGTGTATAGGTTAGTCCACGAGCCCAGACCGGAGAGTTTACTTGTCGAGACGACCCCGTGGCTGCTCCATCACTTGAAATGATCACGCATTTCTCAATTCGGTCAGTGCTCGTGAAATTATGCGATCACCCATTCGAAGTGAGTGGCATCGTCAAATAAGTCACTCGTATGAAAACAATAATAGGTTTTACCCCTTTGGCAATAAAACAGCAGTTGTGTTAAGATGGTTAAACACCAAATATATACCTTTTGTAAGGAATCAAGTCTGTGTTAACCACACACGTACTTGTGGCAGAACATGCAAACAAACGTGCTCTGTATAACACATGCCATTGTCTTTGAAACTGATTGGCCTACACCAGAGACGGCCTTCTTCATGGCCAATTCACTCGTACTAGCCGCCGTATGGGTCTGTACTCCTTGAAGAAGAGCAGAGATTCGGCGGCATGAATCGTTTCGGGGAAGGAAGCTACAGACGATGGTTGGGGAGGGGGAAGAAACCCCCCCCTCCCCCCCAAATGATTGAAGGTTGACTAGAGGCCCCGACAGTTATCCAGAGTTGGCTACGCACGGCGCAAAGGAAGTTCAACATGCATGCGTACGTACGAATAAGCTGGGCCACGTAACGGTGCGACCGAATTCGCGTCGTGCTGCAGGCCTGTGCCACAAACGTCTTCGGCTCACCACAGGCGCTGCCAGGGTGTGCTCTGGGCCCGTGCACTCGGCGACTCGAGGATTAAAGCGGCCGATTCAAGCCACGGTGCCCAGCGCAAATTGCAAAACATCGGGTTGAAATCGGGGCTGTGTTTAAACCCAAATTTCAAGTGTAGCCGGTCATGGCCATTACACAGTATCAGCCTGATCGCTTTAATGACTGCACAAATATAACAAATGTTGGGTGTGAACTAAATTTGACATATTCCAGCTCTGACTAAAGTGAAAAATATGTACACATTTACCATTAGCATTGCCTGATAACAGAATATGATGATTTTTTTTTTAAATAAGGCATTGTAAATGAAGAATGTGGTCAGTTTTTCGTTTGTTATTTGGCCCTATACACCACTGTCAAACACAGTCCCATTATTTCACGTATGCATCAAACATGATTGGCATGTGACGAAAATAGTTTTTGTAGCACGGAGCGCCATCTAGTTCTATGGTCTGGTTCAAGGTGTCATCTAATCAGCGCACTTCTGACAAGATTGAGGCTCACTTTTGCCACCGAACAAAGTGCCATGCATGGTTGTGCCCAATCTCGTCAGATCTTGGAAGCTAAAGCAGGGTTGTGTCTGGTTAGTATTTAGATGGAAGCCTGCCTGGTAATATCAAATACCAGATGTTTAAAGATTTGGACCGCAAGGTGGACATGGAATGGAAGTACGGCCAATGGATTCTTGAATCAGAACACAGTGCTGGAGGAATCCGATAAGCTAAAAAGCTATTTTTCACAGATGTCCAGTAGGGGCGGGTTAGAACGTTACAACAACAAACAATATGACAGCCCAATAGGAGTGCAAAGTATAGGAGAGTTAAGCAAATTACAAAAAAAATCTGTTTATTTTACAATGAGCTATTAGATTATTTTTCAGACGCAAACTGGCCACAAATGATGGATTAACGAAGTGGCTCATCATCTGGAAATTTATAGCAGCTTTGGATGTTACCCATTTATCGATATTCTGTCAGTGTCCTCCCACATGAATACTCCTTCATGGAATTAACCAAAAATCCACATGTTGCAAGACCCTCCTGAAAATTAAACTATTAAACGACTAAACCATTTTTATTTTACCAGGTAAGGCCCACTGAGCTATATAGATCTTTTTTAGACGTGAACCTGGCCACATTTGATAGCTCAACGAAGTGGCTTATCACGTGGGCATTTGTAGCAGTAAAATACTCCGCGAATTTCTACATAATCCTGAGACTCAGTAAGAAGACTTCCCTGGGTAAATACAGGGCATTGGCATTATTAATAATTATTAGTTTGTCAATTGGCTGTCCGTATTGTGATGGTGTAAAGAGTAGGGTAAAGTGTGCGTACTCTGATCTCATCCGAGGCGTTTGGCCAGCGTCTGGCCACCTTGGAAGTGTGGGCCAAAGGTACTCTCCAGAGAGGCCTCTCTATAGCTCCCCCGAGTGGAGTCCCGTTCTGCCGACAGTGGCGTGAGGGAGCGATTGCAGGGCTGCACCTTTACCTGGGTGTGTTCATGCGAATGGACAAGAATGGCCAAGGGTGGCCACCTCACATTATGGAGGACGGGAAAAGGACTTGAAGTACAATGGCCACCGTGCCATGTGAATGTCTGTTAGGGTGTGACATTTGATGCTGCAATCTGCCACTTTCCTAAGACACACTCTCACGCCCTCTCAAATATAAGATCAGCACTAATAAGCTAATAGCAATTATATATACTGTATACTTAAATTATCCTGGGTGGTGATGTAGATGAAACTCATTATCCCACTCCGCTGCAGGGTATCTCTTTGTCTTAACATCTGCCGTGTTCATAACCTGTTGTGTTTTCTTTCTCTCTTTTCTTTTCAGGCAGAGAACTGTGCCCTAGCGCTTGAAAATGCAGCCCAGCGTGAGCACTACAGCTGCTGTCTTGATGAGGTATATCACCCCTTAGCGCGCGTGAAACGCCATCGCACGTTTTTAGAGGCTGCTGCGAACATCACCATTTTTTCGATGCCCCTCCCAAGTTGTTTGGTGACTGGCAGACGAATAATGCCCACTTCCAGTATGGTGCTGCCGCTGCACCGCGTGCTGCACAGGGACAGCTGCCCACTGTCGGGGGGGGGGGTCCCATTGGCAACGGTTGCAGGGGGGGGGTCCCCATGGCAAAGGCCGCAGCAGCCACGTCGAATTGGTGGAGATGACAAGTTGAGTCAATCGATCCTTTCCCATTCTGATGACGTACACGTGGGTCCATCGGTTTTTCTTCCGATTCGTCGTGTACGTCGTCGGAAGGAAAGCTGAAGTAAAAAAAAAACTTTATCGGTGCGGGTCGGAAGACGTGCCGAGGCACCCACAAGGCCGTGCGAGAGGGCGTGTGGCACTGTTTGACGCCAGCTATCGCTACAGTCCTCTGCGGTGAGTACAATGTTTTTTTTTAAACAACGGTGAATGCCCCTCTGAATAAAATTAACGCTAATAACCGCTTGCGCGTTACGAGATTCAGCGGTGAACGGGACAGCCGCCCTGAAACTTTCAGACGTCTTGGAACGGGTTAAGCAAGCGACCTATGAATTCTAGATTTGAAGTTTTCGTGACTGCAAGGATCCATACTCTTTGGTTCTTTCGGTAAAGTCACGTAGGTAAAAAATTAAATAAAATAAAAAAATAATTCAAATCACGACGTTTCGGGCACACCACAAGTGCCCGTCATCAGGTGGAAACAACCCCAGCAATAAACAAATTGCTGAAATGGGCAAAAGGAGGCTGCCTGTGACACGAGGCTATATATACGTAAGAGGGGGGGAGGAGCCAGGGAGGAGAGATAGAGGGGGTACGGGTGTGGGGTAGGGGGCTGGCAGAATGCAAAATATCTGAAGGCAGATTAAAAAAAAGTTATCTACCATAGCTGCAGTGCTAAGTGGCTCACAAATTATATTGGCGGTGCGAATTTGATTCCCGGCCGCGGCCAACATCGGCGGAGAGTGATACCTGAGCCGGTCCTGGGCCTCCCCATTCTTCACGAAGTATGGTCACATGGCCGCCACGACTGCCACGGTGTGCGAAAGGCCTTTATCCAACAATGGATTGCCAAAATGGGCTGTCATAAGAAATGTATATTAAATCTTGCATAGGCGTTTCAGGTTGCACTTGAACGGATCTCTGAGGTGTCCCGCCGTGTGTCCTTTGGCACGACGAGTGAAGTCGCACTTCATGCGCTGGGTGCATCGACCAGGAACTCAAATTCTTCCCAAAAAATATATATCCTAGTTACGTGAAGCGAAACGTCGGACACCGCTCCAAACAATACGTGGCAAGAGCAGAAAACACGGCAGAGAATCGGATTCAGTGTTAAAGGGGCATCAAAATAAGGGTAACATTTGGTTGGCAAAAAAAAATACATTATTTCTGAAAACCTTTCAGCTGTCAGCGCGGCACATTGGAAACCTGAAAGTAGTGAACAATACTTATTGCCGTGAACTTACTGCTGACTCTCTTCAATTTTTCCCTAGGTGAAATCCACTTGTTAACAATTAAAGGAATATCTGGCTCCATTTTCATTCAATTTCAGGAGCTTTCAACAGGTGTCTTTCGGGTATTGTAGTTTTTTTCAGGGGACGTTTTCCTCTCTACTCTCCGTGAAATAAATTTATAATATAGAGCAGTCAAATTCCATACTGCACTACAAATTGTATGAGTGTGAATATTTGGTAACTGATAGGTCTATGAATATATAGTTGTATATTCACAAATAAGCCGATGCCTATTAGGTTTAGCCTGAACCAGCTGAGAGCCTGAACCAGATGAGGGCCTGGAACAAGTGAGGTCCTGAACAGGTGAGAGCTTGGACAGATGAGAACCTGAACAAGGTGAGAGCTTCAAAGAGATGAGAGCCTGAACAAGGTGAGAGCTTGAACAAGATAGAGCCTGAACAGGTGAGAGCTTGAACCAGATGAGAGCCTGAACAGGTGAGGGCCTGAACCGGGTGAGAGCCTGAACCACGTTATAGCCTGAACAGGTGAGAGCTTGAACCAGACGAGAGCCTGAACAGATGAGAGCTTGAACCAGATAGAGCCTGAACAGGTGAGAGCTTGAACCAGATGAGAGCCTGAACAGGTGAGGGCCTGAACCAGGTGAGAGCCTGAACCAGGTGAGAGCCTTGAGGTGGCGCTTGAAGGTGGATGGCGCTCGGATGCTGCGTATCATTGCGGGTGATTTGCCCGTAGGCTTAGTGTAGCTATTTATATGTAAAACAAGATGAGAGGCATAAAAACCGCACCGCATTCGCCATAAGCCGAGTCATAACGGCTCGGTAAAAAGGCGTGCGCGAGAGAGCCGCGTATTCGCAAGAAAGCTCTTCAGGGATTTCACCATTGACAGGGAACGAGGGGGGGTAGCATTACGGAGGCTTTAGGGGAAGCGGCAGCGCTAGCAGCAGCAGCAGAAGAAACAGAAGCGTGACACTGAACGCGTTCAATGTTTTCCTTTTGAACCACGGGGCCCGAGAAAGCGCCGCCACCGTCGGCGTGACACGTCTGACATTTGTCGGGCGCGATCATGGCCATTGTTAACGGCACGCGGTGGATTTTTCCGTTTCCTATCAAGGAACATGAGGCGGTGGACCAACAAGACATCGCGATATCTAAAGCGCTCTCCAATATTAAGTCATTTGCACGTAGGTTTTAATCCTTTTTCAAATCGGAATCCGAATATTTATTTGTACTGGAGGAATCCGATAAGCTAAAAAGCTCTTTTTCACAGAAATCTAATCGGGGCAGGTTTAGAACGTTACAGCAACACACGATACAAAAACACGATACCCTTTTTATGAAGAATAGGTTTTTACCCTTTCTGGCAATAAAACAGTTGTTTTAAGATGTTAAAACACCAAGCTGAAACCTTTTGCAGGGAATCATGTCTGCATTAACCACTTATACATGCTCTGACAGTATATGCATTGTCTTTGAAACTGATTGGTCCACACCAGAAGCATTGTCTTTGTGCTGTTCGTATTTTGGCGTCCTCTGATCTAACACAGTTTGAGACCAGGCTCTAAAGAAAGCTGTCTCTGGTGGGGACCAGTCAGTTTCAAAGACGATGCATTTCTTGTCAGAGCATGTTTTTTTTGTATTTTCACCAAAAGAATATGCGGTTAATGCAGACATTATTCCTTGCAAAAAGTTTCAGAATGGTGTTTTAACATCTTAACACAACTGTTTTATTGCCAGAAAGGGTAAAAACCTATTCTTATATTTTGATACTGGCAAGGGAGGTGCCACGACCCTTTTCATTTTTAAAACAATTCTCTACGTACCGCGGAAGGATATTTTATCAAATTTTCAACCAAGACACCCTTGCTAATCTCGTGCGTGTGTATGTCTAAAAAAAAAATCTATTAAAGCACATCGAGTTCGACACACACCCGGTGTACATCACGGCGCTACTATAATCAAAATCACGCGGGCTATTGTGCACGGTTGAAACATTTTTCAACTCGCATCACATCAGTGCCCTGCCACCACCTGCTCGATGCTTGTAATCCCCATATCACACGGGGCAGAGTTGAAGAGAGGGATGGGTGAATTTGGCAGCGAGGCTCTTGGGGATTCTGGGGTGGGGGTTTAGTTGTGAGAAGAGAAAGAGGGAGGGTTGATCAGATTTCTTGACATTGCTAAATGGTGCAAAGTTGAGAGTGAAATTGATTTTTTTGTCCGTTTTTTTTTCCTTCTCCTCTCCCCTTTTGGTATTCGCCGGATCTCCGGCGAGTAAGATTTTAATAGAAAACCTGTCGTCGCTCTTCATAGCCCAGCTCAGCCGCTTGCGCAGCGTCTCCCTGGAGATTCTGCGAGGGAGTTGAAAGGTTACCGTAACGACATTTTAATGGTCTCATTGGGCCTGGCCGATTGTTACACTCCTGGGGATTAATGTAAAATGAATGTTGTCTTAACGCATTTTTTTTGTTAAATGCTTGAGTAACTTTTAATGAATTTTACATGCTCTCTCTTTTTCCTCTCCCTCCCCAGTTATGCTCTCTTACCATTCGCATTTCTTTAATTCGCTACACATTTTATCCCTCAATTTGCAAATCTCTCTCTATCTCTCTCTCCAGCTCTACTTTTTTATCGCTGTCCTTCCCCCCCCCCCCAGCTCGCTAACCTGGCTGTCTGGCTGTCACCCACCGATTTACCCTGTCTCTCTCCCCCCAAACCCCTCCAACTCGCGGACTCCCATCACGCTCCACCACGCAGGTGTCCAAGCAGGTCATGCAGGCTGTGTTGACGCAGCAGGTGAGCAATCGAACACCTACGATTGTGACACGCGGCACATGGAGGGTTGGAAGGCAATAGCGAGGAAGGTCGAGGAAGGTGCAATGGTTGTAATTTGCCAAATCTTAAAAGAAAGAAAATGCAATAGCGTCGCACAGTTAGAAACGATAATGCGTCTGTTTTGCTCGAGCACAATCCGAATGGAAACGTTAATTTTATTTTCGCGTTTTATTTGAATCGTGCATCAGATATTGCAGAAAACGTGGTGAATTTTTACGTGGCAGAAATAAGTTCGCACATGTTTTTATCGCAAACCGTCTCCATAGCTACATTATTTAAAATCAATGTTTTTTTGTCTAATTGTTTATATATGTTACAGAGATAAATCACCCCTGATTTAAACACAGAGCACAGGAGAAGGTGTAATGGTTGTAATTTGCCATATTCTTAATATACTAAAAGCATCTTCTTTGGTTCTTTTGGTAAAGTCACGTAGAATGAGAATTTCATTGTTTTATTTTATTCTTTTATTCTCATTCTACGTGACTTTACTGAAAGAACCAAAGAAGATGAATCCTTGCAGTCACGAAAGCTTTAAATCGAAATTTATACTAAAAGCAATAACGCTATAAAATAACAAAAGCGTAGTTTTTTTTTCCAAGCACACTTTACATACTAAATAAATAAAATACCGTAGGATGTTATTTGAATCATGCATGCATGAAACCTAAGAAAACTGTAGTGGTTTGTTTTCTGTATGGCAGAAATAGGTTTCAAAGATGTTTTCTGGTAGCTGTCTACATGGCGACATTGTTGAACAAAAAAAAAGGGTTGCGTCATCTACTTTTGGTTAAATATCTCAGAGCGCAAAAATTCCTCCATATTCTCTCGGGTCTATTATTGTTTAAAGTGGTCCATTGGAGCTTCTTTTTGGCCTTCGTTCAGTTGTGCCTCAGGCAAGGTATGAATGGAGTGCATCTGTGGCCTTGTGCATAATAAACATCCCTCAACACCGCAAACAACAACAGCAGCAGCAGCAGCAAGGTCCTCTGTGCATCGGCACCGCCAAGAAATTAAACATCCTCAATTAAAAAAAAATCCAGCATTCATCTCCTTCGCTTTGAAGGTTTAGCCCCCAACGTCACGGCTAAACCGAGATCCCCTGCATCGCTGCGCGGGAAGCAATAACTCGTGAAGCATTGTTACCTTTGACACGCCGCTAAGTGTGCGCTCAATAATGCCGCACGTAAATAACCGCCGCCGTGCGGGGCCACCGCCGTGCACAGCCTTTGGCGCATTTCCCATCGGTTCACGGGCGACTTCATGACCGCGGCTTCATTCCGGTCGTGACGCCGGTAGCTGCAGGGAAGCCGCATGCACAATCGCGCCCCAGTGACGCTTAGAACACGAATCGGAAAATCAAGGCCGCGGACACCTCGAATCGCACGTTGACAATCAGCCTTCGCAGTTGACACCCCAGCCCGTGGTTCTCCGTTCTGCATCTCAACACCAAAATAAATAAAACCGGAAACCATCGGTGGACGAGCTTTCCCACGCGCAGCTCCTACCGCCTGGAGTAGCCCTCCCGCTCCA
Source organism: Petromyzon marinus (assembly GCF_048934315.1). Lineage (NCBI taxonomy): Eukaryota > Metazoa > Chordata > Hyperoartia > Petromyzontiformes > Petromyzontidae > Petromyzon > Petromyzon marinus. The sequence goes on from NC_133685.1 coordinate 4,465,486, forward strand.
CGTCCGACTATTCAGCTCCGTCACATTGTTCACATCTGAACTGAAAGGCGTTTTTATTCGTCCAGGCATACGCTAAAAATAGGTAATCACTTTTTTGTATATTGGATCGATTAATATAAATGAGTCGTAACTTGTTGGCACTCCACTTCACCTCCTGTGAAGGTTTCCTGGTTTGGTTGGGAAGTTGACATTGTGGTCTGGAATGTTACCTAATGGACTCGTTTCTTTGTTGTGCTCACTTTTTAGTTTGTTTTGCTTTTGGGTTTGGTTCGATTTCTTCATTTGCTTATTAATTTTTCTATTTTTCTTAGGAGCAGGGTTTTCATTTGCTTGGTAGTGGCCTGATGTGGGATGTTGTTCTTATAATATAATAATATAAGGACCAAAAATATAATGAATGTAAAGCGTTATAATATGCCATTAGCACGAATGGCGCTGTATAAAATGAAAGTATCGTAAAAGCGCGTGGACGCTGGTGGTAGTTTTATTTTGGTTTATCGAGCATTCCAGCCACGCCACATCTTCATAGCATTCTCAAGGCCCTGGCGAGAGCAGCAGACATATGTGTATAGATTAGATAGGGGGCACACTGACACAGAGTAATGAACATGTCCACCCTATTTTTTTCAAGGAATTGCACAATGTACGGGGAATATGGGAAATCACTCCAGAGAAAATGGATTTTTTTTCTTTTCCATATGTATTTACAGGAAAATGCGACGTTCAGCGCACTTTGCTGCGAAATTATAGGAGAGCGGAGAACATTTACAGGAAAGCCTTGTCTGCGGTCTTGAAAGGCCGAACAATAGCATTAAATTGAAATTCGTTTGGATGGACCTGCTGCTGCTGCTGCTCGAGTTGACTCTTTTATGTGAGCGGCACGCTTGTGGCGGGCGGTGTGTGCGCGTCTGCCACCTAGGCTATGAGGGAGCAATGTACGGCGCTGAAGGCGCGGCTCATGAATGTGGAGCGGCAGAACCGAACCCTGGCCACAATCCTGCTCGAGACCCTTGGCATCCCCGCCTGCCCTGGGGGGCTGCAGGTAACCCACTTCTGCCTTTGTGGACGGCGGCCCGTCCGTGTCTTGCTATTGTGACGGGTGGCCCTGCAGGAGGGCACGAGGCACCTTGTACGCGTCCATGGTGGCATCACAGAAAAAAAAAACTGCGTGTGCGTGCGTGTGTGTGTATGTTGAACTTCTATTGCACCGAACGCAGCCAATCGGAGTGCCCGCACTGCACTACGAACCCGGCTACCTGAGTTTGATTCCTGCTCATGGCCACCAACACCAGTGACGATTATCTGAACCGGTCCTGCGCCTCCGATCCTGTCCGTATGCAATTTTAAATCTCATACTTTCTCTTTTACTTTTTTGAGTAATTTGCTTACCTCTCCTATACTTTGCACTCTGATCGTTTTTTTTTATATTGTTTGTTGTTGTAACTTTTTGACCCGCCCTTACTGAACGTTTGGGTGAAAAAGAGCTTCATAGCTCATCGGATTTCTCCAGGATAAATCATGATTAATATTATATTTATACACACACTTTACACGACTCGGCCTATCTTGCCTTTCTCGCTATGTATGGTGGATTCGGAGAGTCTGGCTTGGCCTAGGATTTGCTGAGGCAGGTAGCTTGAGGGAAATATTCAGGCCCCCCCGTGTCTAAAAAAAGTTACTTCCTTAAGCCACTGTGTCTCAGAATCTTGAGCTCTTTTGTCCCCGACGATGCAGTGTTAGGAGAGGTCCTAACCTTCAGGGGTTATCTTCTTGGTTCTTTCGGTAAAGTCACGTAGAAGGGAAATAATAGAATGATAAAAATGAAACATAATGAAATAAAATTATCACGACGTTTTGGCCACAACACAAGTAGCCTTCCTCAGGTGAAGAAACAGAACTGTCGGAAAGACAGCACTCCAATGAACACTGCTAAGCTTGGCAGCTTATTTTAAGCTGGGTGGGAGGAGCAGAGCGCCTTGACAAAGAAGTTTACATATAACACAATAATTTAGCATTGAAGTAGCTGTGTTAATGTGAGAGATTAGCAGGATGTTAGAGTCAGAAATTAGCATGTAACTGGGAGATTACCAATGATGTTAGTGTGAGGAATTTAGCATGTAACTGGTCACGGAAGTAGCTATGTTAAAGTCAGAGTTTACATATCAACAGAGGCATTTAGTATATTGACGCTAAAGAACTGCATCTACCAAACTATCATACAATAAACCGATGTGAAATAACTAAATATAAACTACAATATATTTTGATTTAAAGCTTTCGTGACTGCAGGGATTCATATGCTTGGTTCTTTCGGTAAAGTCACGTAGAAGGGAAACAATAAAATAATACAAATGTAAAACAATAAAATTCTCACGACGATTTAACTGCAACACAAGCAATCATCATCAGGTGTGAAAACCACAGCAAGAAAATTTGAAAAAAGTGGCGGTTTTTTTAACGTTAGCACCACGGAGAGCGATTTGGCAGTTATTCAGATGGACGAGTCCATCTATGTTCGGAAAAGAGGAGGGGGGAGACGAAAATAATGAATGCGGTCTGAAAGCCACCGTAAGCGTGAACAACCAATTAAGACCCGAAATGGTTTATCAAATCCTTCCAATGATTGCTAAGCCAGAATCCATCTTCTCGGTTTAAATTGTCTCTGTGTTTGTATATGTGGATAGCCTCATGAACGAATCTCTCATGGTAGCTAGATGACTTGCAAAGAACCTCTGTCTTGGAGAAGTCAATGTCATGTGAACCTACTGAATTATAACAGTGATCTGCCACGGCTGAGGTGTTCGTCCTACCATGTTTCAAGTCTGCTTTATGTTCACGGATGCGGTCCGAGATATGTCGTTTGGTTTCTCCAATGTAACTGCTACCACAGAGCCAACTTAGTCTGTAGACGCCCGGGTACTATATGTCTGGAACCACATCTTTTACAGACGGGACCAGATCACGGAGTTTATGTACTGCGTTGAATCGGACCTGGATATTGTGTTTATTCAGAATTTTCGAGATCTTTTTTGTGACCCCCGCAATGTACGGTAAGGTGATGGTTTTGAATGGCTTCTCAAGAGGATCCTTCTTCATGGTTGGAGTGATGGATTTGCGGATTGTGTAGTCGGAGTAACCATTAGCCTTGAGAGCTTGGTGTACATGCTTGAGTTCACTGGCAATGTGTTCCTGGTTGGAGATGCATTGGGCTCTATGGTATAGTCTTGATGAGGGAATTCTTCTGGGATGGATGGTGGTGGGAATCCGGCTTTAAGTAAACATCCGTATGGGTAGCTTTCTTGTAGACAGAGTGGCTCATTGAACCATCAGGTCTCTTTTTAATTAAAACATCCAAAAAGGGCAGCTTGCCATCTTTTTCGACTTCCATGGTAAATCTGATGGCTGGGTGTATGGAATTGATGTGATCGAGGAATTGGTCTAGAGCAGGCCGGCCATGTGGCCAGATGACACAAGTGTCATCCACGTACCTCTTCCATAAGGTCGGGTGTAGAGTGGCAGTCTGGATGGTGTCAGTCTCATATTTCTCCATGAAAAAGTTGGCTACAACCGGAGATAGGGGGGAGCCCATTGGGGTATCTTCAGTTTGTTTGTAGAAAGTTCCATTCCAGCTTAAGTATGTGTTGGTTAAGCAGTGTCTCACCAGGGGGGGGTACATCATTATGCAGTCATTGATGAACCAAGTCTTCAATGATTGCGATGGTGTCAGGTACAGGAACTTTGGTGAATAAGGAAACCACATCAAAACTGACAAGCAGGTCGTCTGGGGACAGGGACATACCCTTGATTGTCGATACCAGGTTTTAGAGTTTAGTACCACAGAGGTGGTTTTTCCAGTAAAAGGCCGGAGGATTTCAGACAAAAAACGAGCCAGTTTGTAGGTGGGGGAGTTGATAGTAGAGACAATTGGACGATGGGGTGTATCTTCTTTATGTATCTTTGGAAGGCCATATAATCTTGGTGTAGTTTATATTTAGTTCTTTCACATCGGTTTATTTATGATAATTGGGTAGTTGCAGTTCTTTAGCGTCAATATACTAAATGCCTCTGTTGATATGTAAACTCTGACTTTGACATAGCTACTTCTGTGACCAGTTACATGCTAAATTCCTCACACTAACATCATGCTAATCTCCCAGTTACATGCTAATTTCTGACTTTAACATCCTGCTAATCTCTCACATTAACACAGCTACTTCAAAGCTAAATTCTTCTGTTGATCTGTAAACTCCTTTGTCAAGGCGCTCTGCTCCTCCCACCCAGCTTAAAAGACGCTGCCAAACTTAGCAGTGTTCAATGGAGCGCTGTCTTTCTGACAGTTCTGTTTCTTCACCTGAGGAAGGCTACTTGTGTTGTGGCCGAAACGTCGTGAGAATCTTAGTTTATTATGTTTCATTTTAATTATTTCCCTTCTACGTGACTTTACCGAAAGAACCAAGAAGATGAATTCCTGCAGTCACGAAAGCTTTAAATCGAAACTTCAGGGGTTAGTTTAGCGTTCGTGAGCCTACCCCCTTCTCGCGTATGTAGACGTCCCTGTATGAAGTTGTTAAAGCAGTGGCGCGGTGGTGAGCAGCTGCGCTGAGTTCAATTCCCGTCCACAGCAAACGTCAGTGGCGAGTGACATCTGAACGAATCGTGACCCCGCAATCCATTTCAACCAACTTCACATTGGCCAGCATGGTCAAGTGTGGTCACGAAACCCCCAATGACCGATGTGGAATGGGGAGACCTTCATCCGGCAATTGCTTGACAAAGGACTGTTAATTGTTATTATGTTATACAAATGAGAAGGTAATTTAAGTAAAATAGGGCCCAGGTATGACTGATAATATAGTTATACGTACATACCTACCCTCTTCACAAAAGCCAGTGTGAGCCGATTGAGAGACAAATCTTAACTGCAGGGATACCTATGGGGATTACAGGCATGAATGGCTTAGGCACAACCAGTACAAAAAACGTGATGCTGCTACAAACGCAACAAACGTCATCCAATAAATATCGCCGGTGAAAATTGTACGCGGTGCAAGGTGACAAATGAGAGCTCTGCATTGTGGACACTGTTGTTATGGTCATGTCAGTTGATCCCAAGAGAAAACTCAACAAACTACGTGATGCGTTATTATTTACCCGTGTGGTTTTTATTCCCATGATTAATTTTGTAAATAAGCGCAGTGCAAGTGTGCAAAGGCTATACAATTAATTGAATGGATAAGCAAGACAGGCTGTTGTTCGAATAGCAGGGATGGCTACGTATGGCGAAAAAGGAGTTCAACACACATACGTACAAATGTGAAATGGTTGATATCTTTATATTTTCTGCCGTCTTATTTTCAGAGTAGGCGCCCCTAATCTCACTGTATGTAGCTTCGGCTCAAGCATGTCTCCTTGTGTGACTCCCCTTCTACTATGCGTCAGACATTGACGAAATAAAATAGAACTTGAGCTGAAAAGTGCGCAAAGAAGCATGGAAAAGGGGGATGCTCAAAAATTAATGAGAGACAGAAAGAAGAACGCAAGGATGAGAGAGTTGAGTGGGCTTGGGCAGGACACTCTGCTGGAATTGGTGAAGTCCAGCGGTCAAGGCTAACAATGGAATAGCAGCCAAAGGAGGCAGCTGGCCTGAAAGGTGGGCATAAACCGTGGATGTCGAGCAATGGGAATTCGGTGGATGCGGTTTGGCGAGGCCTGCGTCCATCTAGCAGTGGATAGGTCATGGCTGACGATGATGACGCCAAACAGGGGGCATCGACGCGGTGTGGCACTGCATTGATTTGGTGTCTAAAAAAAAAATCCTCTTTGTTCTTAGGATTCACGATGTGCCACATCAGTTCTACATGCCTGACATTTTCCAACCTAGAATTTACAATGCCAGGGGACTGAGCCCTTAAGAGCAGGCTTATTGTGTTGAGCTATTGACCCCCGAAAGCGTTTTACTGTGTACTAAATATAATCCTCCCTGAAATACTCCCCAAATCGGTGCGAGTGATTTAGGCATGGCAACAACCAATTCCACGAATTGATTCTGAGCATCACAACCTATTAATCTGCCTTTTTTTCACATTTGTTTACCTTTGCTAGGCCGCATCCAACAACGGCCACATTGTAATTTAATCACTCATTTGTGAGCACGCGCGGCGCATAAATTACGTAAAGTGCGTAACCGTTAAAAAATATATCTATAGGTTTTGTCACTTTCAATTATCTCATAAGTGATGTCTTATTGGCATCTAATTCCACGGTGGGTCTATAAGTTGTCTAATGAAGCGAAGAATGATGAAATTTATACGACAGGTTCTTCTACGTGCGTGGGAGTTTAACGTGTGCTGGAAGGCAATCTTTTTTCCCCGGTGAAAATCGCGCGTCTGTGTTTCTGCACGGAAATGCTCGCAAAGTGGGGATGGCGGAAGCACATCTCATTGATACGGTTTTTCTCCCCGGCTCTGTCGTGTTCATCCCAGATCACCTTTTGCCGAAAATGCAAATGAAGTGTAAAACAAAAAATCCTACGAACACATGCAAGTGCAAAAAAACCGAAGCATATATATATATACGTTTGTTTAGGAGAGAGAGAAAAAAGAAAGGGAGAGTTTTGTTTTTCATTTTTACACACTGATGGAATATTTTTTTTGCTGCAGAAGAACAAAAGGCACAATACGGTACTTACGGCGGAGAAAGAAATGGGTTATCTCAACGTCAAAATAACAAAGGGTATTTGAAGGAAAAGCACGTCGTGCTATTGTATGCAATGGTTCATTGAAATTATAGAGTCTGGGACCGGAATTCAAAGGAGGCGTTTAAGAAATCTCGCCGAGTCGGTATTTAGAAAAATTAACCTCAAAGGTTAATCCTCCTCTGTTCCTGCATTCGCAGCATCAAGAATTGCCGATGGGGGTTTTTTTTCTTCCAGAAGCACACTGGCCTAACAAGGACGAGTAAGTGCTTGCCAGGCCACCAAATTTAGTTGCATCCTTTGACTTTGTACACTTTACACACAATTATATTGTCAAGCTGTCGAGCCGATGACTAAATCACACCGAGCGCGCCCCAATCTTGCCGGATCACGGATGATAAGGAGGGTCTCGCCTCGTTACCGCCTGGATATGAGGTGACCGCCAGTGGAACACCAGGTGTGTCGTAGGCATGCGAGGTGGCGGCAAACGGCAGGCGGCATGCCAGCAATGAGGTGTGGTATACGGACAAATTAACTCGCTAGTCCTGAGACTGTTCGTGAGTTGAATCTACCTGCGCGGTAGCTCAGGGCGTTAAGCACCCTGGTACGTGCGGGCGTTTCATCGGGGGTCTTCCTTTTTTCCTCCCACAATTACGCTACGAGACGCTCAATCGTGGGTTTGGGCCAAGTTTTGTGCCGTTGTGCGGAGGGAGACCCTCCCGAAAATGTTTGTTTTAATCTTACGACTCGGCGAAGCTTTCCAGGGCAATGAATTGACGTGACTAAAAGGGGTAAAAGTTACAGCCCCTTGGGAGTTTGCTCGCTCGCGCCCACTGTTTGGAGAAAGTGTCTCCCACTGTTTGTTGTGCTCGAGATCCCCACCCAGAGAGTATTTGGCCTACTCTTGCAACCCCTGGCCAGACGTCTTGGACGATGTTGAAGTGCCCACACTTCACCCCACCACACGTGAACCTGCCGTTCGGCTGACTGGTGTACCCCATTTATACTGCTGCGATCGACGGAGATGGGGGCGGGCGGGGAGGGCGGGGGGGGCATTTAAGCAACTCGCCAATTGTTTCAACTGCGGTGGCTGGGTAATTAATTGCCGCTAACTAGTTGGCGTTAATTGGCATGCACCAGCACGGCTCATTGGTTTGGAGGCGCGACCGCGGTCACGGCCCTGATAACCTGCCGCAACGTTTGAGAAACATTGCCGCGTCGCTGTTTCTTCACAAAATTGAGAGTATCCATTATAGCCACATGGGTGGCGCGGGGGTGGGGGGGGGGGGGAAGCTCCAGGGATGGGGTGAAGAGTGGTTCCAATTATTTTCCTAATCGTTTGAAAGATTTTCTTCGCAGAACTCTTGCAATGAGGCCCAGAGCTAATATGTGTGCAATTAATCAACGTATTTCATCATCTGTGAGAGCACCTTTTGAAAGTGTATGGGGCCAGCCCTGTTGTCCCACTGCCGACGGCACCTGGCTTCCTTGTCCCAAGATCTGCTCTTGCAACCCCAGATAAGGCGCTGGTGTTACGTTCCCAACGGTGTCGCCACTTGACCTCTGAGTTGACCTTCGAGCCCCTCACGTGCGATCCTTGGCCGGGCATGTATAAAGGAAGCGTGTGTCACGCGCTTTCCGTAATTCGGGGACGCAATTTTGATTAACGAATCACTCCTCTCTCTCTCTCTCTCTCGTTTGTCACGCTTTGCAAGCAAGCTTGAAAGCGTTTGCATTTGCTGCGTCGTCAGTCTGTCCGTCACATGGAGGGGGACGGGGGGCTGGGGGTGGCGGGGTTTGCACTGTGACTTTCGTGAAGGTGATCTGATGTGGACACAACTTAAATGTAAAGTTGCGTTTTGTTCCGGGCTCACCCGATAGAAAACCGACCACAACGACGATCCGAGGGTTACCACGCGTGTCCCCCCCCCCCCCCCTCGGCCGGTACTGCTCTCTCAGCGCCGGAGTCTCGTCGTGGCTGACGAGCATGTTGCACACCTGTTGCGAGCACTGCCGTTATTATGGTGAGCTGAAGAATCGCTCACTCGACGTATCTTTGCGCCCCTACTGCCTGCCTGTGTACGCATTTAGCGCGGAGGTAAACATACGTAGTGCACACCGCGCTACGGACCCGACCACCCGAGTTCCATTTCAGCTCGCCGTCAAAATTTGCGACGAATTTATGAACCGGGCCTGGCCCTCTCCCTGGTCGACTCAGCCTCAAATGGGTACCTGGTTGCGGTGTGTAAACAACAGCACTGGGAATAAAGAGGCGGCCGGGCGTGGTGTTGGCCACCCACCGTCTCGTGTGCTGTGCCGGCCTTCATAGGCGCTCGCTAACAGCACTTGCCCCAACATTCTGTGCCCACCGCACGCAACCTGCCGATCGTCTAACCTTGGTGTGCTATGTGGACAGAGGAAGGGGGATTTAATGAACTTGCTGTCAAATCATTATCAGTCAGGCACATGTGTCCTTACGTCCACGATGAAGCTTAAACACGAGGATGTCTTATACAGCATTTAGTCCATTGGGTGCTGAAGAGCCTTCAATTATGTGCCAAATATATAATAATCAACATTTTTCCGGAGAGCCTGGCTGTCATTTGAATAAGAAAATCCGTGAATGGGTTTCAGGCAGGGCCTTTAAACCACTACTGTATTACTTTTCTTTGTACGGATTTCATTTAGAAGCGATTTTTGTTTTGTTTTTGTTACAGCAAGGGTACATGGGCTGTCACAGTCCACGATTGCTTGCTGTAAGTACATTTTATGGTAATGTCATTTTGGGAGCTGGATGTACGGAGAGATGCGTAAGAGACCTCTATAATTGTTGACGGAAGATGAATTGACCCAATTGACAGCCAGCTGTTACTTGCTTTGCACTGGGACCGATATAAGTCTGCAGATATGCTCATGTCATTTTACAAATACTAGGGGTTTGTTTTGGTTTAAAGAAACATTCAGAAAAGTTACCACAGCTTTTTTCACGGTTACACAAAACGAAATAACCACAGTGGCCTCTACGTCAATGGAAATTAATTTCGGTTTCTTTTGCTTCCTTAAAACTACTTTTTTTTATATAACGCTGCTGTGGAGTATTTTACTGAAACCGTTTACTGCTGCCCTTTGTCAACTCTGGCCGGAGGCCGTGGGTTCGATCCCGACCCTGACGCCTGTACAGCTGAACCCCTCTTATCGACGGTGATTGGTTCCACGAAACCGGTGATTTGGTCGTTAAGCGAGTATAGGAAATACATGTTAAAGGCTTAATTCGTTCCGATGGCATCGAAAGTTACATTTTTTTATCCAAAAAGGTACTTTATATATTTAAACAATGGATATCAATACATAAAGAAACTAACACCATTATAAACACGTAATATTAAAAGAAGCATGGTTAGTTAATGCATTGATTAATATTTACTGTACCTACAACAGCCCGTCGTTGCACTACACTACACTATACACTACTATACACTACACTATAAACTACTATACACTACACCATACACTACTATACACTACACTACTGTATACTATACTACACACTACACATTGGGCTTTATAGAGGCCCTTCGTTAAGCGATTAGTCGTTAACAGCGGTGGTCGTTAAGAGGGGTTCTTCTGTATTTTTTGAGTTTGCATGTTCTCCCCGTGGTCGTGTGGATTTTTCCTCTGGCTCCACATTTCGCATTAACGCACGTTTCGAGTATTTGGCTGCTAAATATGCCCACGTGATAGGCCACTTCGTTGAGCGACCATTTTTGGCCAGGTCGTTTCCGGGAAAGAGCTACATCGCTCAGTGGGCCTTACCTAGTAAAATAAAACATTCGTTTTAATGTATGTATGTTGAACTTCTTTCCCACCGTACGTAGTCAACCAGGCTAATCGGAGGTGCGGGGGAAGGACAACAAACTATGGGGTGGGTGGAGCTGGGGGGGGAGTTCTGTTTCCCAGTTGAGATATTCGAACCCTGGCCATCGGCTTTATAGTGCATTGCCCTAACCACACATTCGTCGTTCCATCCCCATGTAGCATAATGAATAACAAAATACTAAACGTACTTCCATGAATCTTTGTATCTTCATTGTGCAGAAGTAATCCGTATAAAGTCCATTGGCTGTTTGGCCTTCAGGGGTTATTATCCATACGTAATATGTTTTGTTCTGCTGATTTCATATTTCTGCTGATTTCATTTTTTTTAAGTACATTATTACTTTGGGTATTCGCACCATTCTTAACAACGCAAGGTTATCTCCAAGTTTCAGGATTCCTTCAACCGGGTGGTGAGAACTCAAAAAACCAGGATGAGTCTCATTTTGTAAGTGACCTCGGGCATTCGTCTGTCAGTATGCTGGCAATCATTTATATGAAGTCACGATTTTAGTAATTTTGCGGTTTAATTTTCGAATTTTGCCAAGGTGGTATGTTTCACAGATAAGTAAAGTCTGCCAGTGCCGGGGACAATACTGTTATTTGGCATGCCCATTTAAGTAATTTTTTTCTCATTTGGCAAATTTGGACATCTCGTCTGATCACTAATTGGTCGACGTTTTTGCATGAACATCTTTGTCTGGAATAAGCAGCCGCTATCGTAACGGATCCCTCGGAGCGTTTTTACGTTTCGTTTTATTTCTTCACCACCATTTTTTTTATGAAACTATAACCATGTTTCTCTTTTCAGTGCCTTCAAAGAAAGGTTGTTTTTTAAACCTTTTTTTTTTCCTAGAGCAACCCATAAACTGCACTATGCAGCCAGCATTATTATTTTGAACTGAAATTGCTTCTTTCAAACGCAACTGGTAGATGTAATTGAGCTGTAGCTGTTTTACAACGTGTTCACGGTAAATTATATCCACTGGGTGTAGGGAATTGTTATTTATAAGTGATAATGTTGTACTAACAACAGGCATTCACACACTGATGCTTTCACTATACAGTTCATTGGTAGAATTTGTCTTTTCCATGACTTTAAATGACTTTTTAGCTCCGACCTTTAAAAAAAAACAAATCCATATATATAAATAAAAATCGTGCCTAGATTAGGTCAGCAGTCGAGTGTCACGTACAATCGTTATTTATTTCTAACCCACGGTGGCATAACACACTTTAGCAGCGCGCCACTGCACGTGCACGAGACATCAAAAATGGATTAAGGTTACTCGGGGCCCAAGGCTCGCTGCAGATGGTGACAGTTTGTAGGGAAGATGAGCCTGCCTTTTCAGCCGGGGCGAGGAGGTTAAGGGGAGTGGCGTGGGAGGAAGCTTTATCTCTCCGATGACTTTAGACGGGAATGCCAGAGTGGGCGGGTGACGGCAGGAGGAGGCGGTGCCCTTCCCATCGATACGCGGCCCCCTCTTCCCCAGCCAGGTCTCTGTGGCTTTGGGCTTAACATAGTTGGGCAGGGCGGGGGGGGGGGGGGGGTTAAGGTGCAGCACTGCAATTGCCTGTTCACCGCCACCGCTGGCAGAAGGACTTCCGCACAAATACTTGACATCTGTGAATATTGGACATCTGTAAATAAGAGCTTCCTAGCTCATCGGATTTGTCCAGGATGAATCAAGATTCTGATTCTGACTGACTAGAGGGAGCTCTGGAGAGCTTGTCTAGAGTGCAATGTTTGTTTTTCCTTCTCTTCTACGCTCGCTAGACATTTTGGAAGAGGTGGGAGTGCCCATTAATTTGGCCGATTCTTCCTCGCTGGCCTGACGAAGTGAACAGAAGAGGTGTTCATTGTTTCAACTGTCACACCAGGGGATCGAATCGAACCGGCGACCTCTGCATCACAGTGTGCTAGCCGCTATGCCATGGCAGCATCCAGCATTGGTCTCTTGGCGAGTACACTTTAATCCAGCCTTGAGTGACACCCATAGCATTTTGTTACCCCCGTGGTGATGAGTGAGAGGAAGGGCCTCCCATCTCCCCTTCCACTGCATGCCCGTGGCTCATGATCGGAGCCGTGTTATGGGATATTTCGCCGCTGTCTGGAGAGGCCGCTCGATAAAACTGATTTATTTATTCATTAAAGCGACCCAACCTGCCACAGTGTCCTGTGTGCAGCCTGTCACGGGCAGCTTGGTTCCTCCCCCATCACGCGGATGCTGCATAATGGCCTTATCCCGAACGTTATTGCATTTTGTGTACAGCTGTTATCGCTGAAGTGGGGTTCAATATTTATGCTTTATGTGGCATGTCTGGCATATCTGCACCGCTTCTGAACTTTTTGAGAATGACGCAAGCGTTCGGCATATTTAGCTTGTGAAAGTCTGCGAAATGTGTTTCAAAAACATATATATATAATCTCGAGAGTTATTTGTACCGATTTGTTGTTGTGATAAGTGTCATCACAGTAGTTTATCATCAAGATGCTCATTCCTGTAACGCTATCTTTTAAGTGATGTTGATCGACATCAACGTTTTTCTCATAATAACATCACCACAAAATTCCCTCGATTGTTTTGGATCTCAGAAGCTAAGCAAAGTTGAGGCTGGAAAGTACACGGATGGGTGACCACCAGCCTGGTGTTGTAGGCTTCGAGCTGCAAGGTTGCCAAGGAGATGGCAGTGCTAAGTGGGGTGCCGCGGTGGAGAGATGTTAACTGTCTTTCCTGGTATACAGGTAGGTCATGGGTTCAATCCCGACCCTGACGCCTGTATATGTCTATCTCCCCGTGGTTGCATGGATTTTTTTCTCCGGATCCTTCAGTTGTTACCCCCACATTTATAAACATACGTTTATAATATTTGGCTGTTGTGAATTTCCACACAATAAGTCACTTTGTTGAGCTGTCATTTGTGATGGCCAATGCCACTTCTGAAAAAGAGCTATGTTGGTCAGTGGGGCTTACCTGGTAAAATAAAAAAAATAGTTTAGCTTAATAGTTTTACCTCCTCGTATACAGGAAGCCAAAGACTCATTCATGGAATTGACCAAATATCTCAATGTTGCAAGGCCCTGCTGCAAAAAGAGTATGGAGACTGGGAGGCTTAAATAGATTTGTTTTATCTTAATGAGCATCAGTTATTCTACAGCCACATTATCTGCAACAATGATAGTAAAAACGGCATACATATAAAGTAGACAATAGCAATAACTGCAACAACAACAATGACATTAGAAACATTCCAATTATCTGCAGAGGGCAGTGGCAATTACAGTAAAGTGTGGGTGTAACCCACACTTTACTCATGCACACGCGACAATGCCGATCGGCCAATTGTGGTTGTGCCCATTGAATGTATAACTGCTGGGTGGATAGACGCGGCTGGGGGGGATTTTAACCCTTTCCTCGTTCCGAGATATCTGCAAGTTGCAAGGGGTGAGTGTCCCGTTCACGGCTGAATCTCGGGCCGCGCAAGCGGTCTGATGTTAATTTTACTTAGAGAGGCGTAGCAGCGCCGTTGTGTTTAGAGACATTGTCACTCTCCGCAGAGAACCATACCAGCGCGACCGCCGCACTCTATGGTATCTGGCGCCAAACTGTGCCACCACGCTCTCTGGCGTGGCCTTGCGGGACCCTCGTTACACCTTCCGGCCTGAAGACGTAACGATAAAGTTATATGATTTCATTTCGGTTTTCAGAAGAGAAACCCGATGACGTACTGGTACGCACTTTTACGTCATCGGAATAGGAGAGGGTGGAGAAACATTCACTTAAATTTCGATTTAAAGCTTTCGTGACTGCAAGGATTCATCTTCTTTGGTTCTTTCGGTAAAGTCACGTAGAATAAGAATAAAATAATAAATTGATAAAATAAAATAACACAATAAAATTAATTCACTGTTTCAACTGTCGCACTGGAAGACCGAACCGGTGACTTCTCTACGGCAAGTCCAAATGCGCGAACCTTCACACCACGGTTAGCATGAAATCGCTCGATTCCTTTCATGTGGTGGTTGGCTCATATGCGAACAAGGCCGACAGCAGCAGCAGCAGTCCCTTCAGCGCAGCCCTTGGCTTGCCAGCGGAATTCATATTAAAGCTATGGAGGCAGAATGAGAATTGCTTACGATAACATGAAAATAAGGATGCCGTTTTTTGCACGATAATATGTAATGCTCAGCGATTCGAGTAGTGTATATTTGTACGGTATGTATATATACGACTGTGTGGAGCCATGCTGTGAAACCCGGCTACCACGTCTAATAGGGCCAGGACAATCTATCAATCGGTCGATGGAAATTGATTCCTGACTCAAAAAAATAGACGCATTGAATGTGCTCTTCCCAATAATCAATTGTTATTGATTCTGAAATCTATACTCTGTGCAAAATTGGTGAGCTCACATTCGAACTCTTGTGTTATTGAGTGGACAGACAAGGCACACGGAGGTGGGGAAAACACTGTGTAAATGTAATGAGATGGGCAAACCAGAACAGAAAATTGAGAATGGAAATGAGAAAAGGAAAAATATGCACCACAGACAGGGCGGGTGAAGACAGGCGCGGCACAAACATCTGGATAGTGAATACAATTGTACAACAACGAAGACAAAACACGGTGCAGACAAAAGAAAGAGGTGAGGCAGTGCAAAAAGACAATACAAAGCAGGATGCAGAACGAGGCACACAATCCAACTGTCGTGTCACTGGACAGAGTAGAAATGAGACGAGGAGAAAGGTCGGTGCAGATGAGACAAAGAAAAATAATACACCGTGAGCACAGGAGTTGCAAATGCGACGTTACAGAAGTAGTTGCATGCACCGAGGCTGCGTTGGCGTTTACGTCGAGACGAGCCGATGGGAAGGAGATGGGAGAGAATACTGCCGGTTGAAACGATGGCAGTGATGGTCAATTAAAATATTTTCTTGCAACCAAGTTTAAGGGGCGGTGACTTTCATTTTAAATGTTTCATTGCCATGATTATGAGTACGGGCAAGTCGTCGGGTTATGAACAGAATTCGTTCCTGAGCCCCATTCGTAAGTCGAAATGGTTTGTAAGTCGGAACACAACAATGCACCGTAATTAATTCCCCATAAATTCAGTATTATTAAATGTGTTACGGTTCAACAAAAAAGGAAAGCATTGTTACACTCATAATTAAGAAGAATAAATATTGTGCATCGGCATGTAACACTGTAAAAAATACGATATAGTAAATAAAACATAAATTCAAGTAACATAAATAGAAAAATAAAACTTTTATTTGAACTTACCTTGAGTCGTTTACTGTAGTCGGAAGAGGGGGAGGCAATGAGTCACCACAATTGCTCAGTTTGCAATTGCGAGTTCGCGTTTTAAGTCAATGTTATTTTTTAAAAATATGTCATGGAAGCTGGTTCGTAAGTGCGGGTGTTTGTAAGTCGAGGACTGCCAGTATCACACAAAAAAAATATTTTTTTAAATTCACTGCCATTCACTAGAACGGTCGTAGGGGGGATGGATTGGGCTTGAGAATCGTGTCGAATGATACCTCCTTGCCCAAGGCCACACCGACCCACGTGGTGAAATGTGTGGGCAAACAACACGCCCCACGAACATCACAGTGTGGGAAAGCCTTCATCCACCAGTGGATTGGCAACAAGCTGTAAATCACGACATTATTTATACAGCAGATAGTGCCAGGCTGAATTCACTTCTTTGTTGAAATTATTTTTCTCAAACCGTCGATGATTTTGTGCGAGTGTGGCTCTTGTGGCAGATTCAAGTTATTTTTTTTTATGTCAGGCTAATCGAGTTATTTTGGCGACATTGCACCATTGGCAGTGGTACACAAGCACAAACAACAACAACAACTCCAACACATTGGTCAAAAACACCATCACCTTATTAGGAAAAAATAGATAAAAGGCAACGTTTTGGGCAATGGTCCTGCTTCATTCAAAAGCTGGGGAAACCAAAACATTGTGGTGTGTCAGCACTAACAATAACGGCAATAACACTGCCTTGTAGAGTTTTCCTTTCAAGGCAGTTATTGACGAATGTGCTGAGTTGTAATTATATGTTAGGGTTAATAATTATATTTTGTATCTTTAATATAAAACAAAAAAAATCCCCAACATATCACGATCCTACACTCTTACTATACATTTCTCTGGCCTCGGGGCTGACTTAGGAACACCTGTGTGATTAAATTACAATCGTTAATTTAACGTGTCTTGTATTTGCATAACTTTTCAGCCTAACTGGGTGAGTGTGTGTGTACTTTTGAGTGCGAGCATGAATTTTTTGCGGGGTAGAGCGGTGACGCATTGGTTAGCGCACTGCCCAACACACCTGATAACCAGAGTTTGGTAGCCAACCAGTGACGTGCGGTGAGGTCAATGGCTGGGGAGGCACTGGCTCGTGTCAGAGCCAGAGGGGGGCGTGGCATCACGGAGGAGGGCGTGGCCTCACTGAGGGGGACGTGTCTAACACGCCCCCCTCAGTGAGGCAGATGTGATAGCTGCCTCCCCTGGTGCTTTTTCATTGCAGTTTCATGACGAGACCGCCGAGCCTAAATATCCTTATGCACATACGTGAAATAAGTTACCTGGAGTATGGAAGGCGAGGACATGAAATGAAGGGGTCTACAAACATTACATTGGTGACATACTGAGATAGTAACAGGCACGCGCTTATTGCCCGCGCTCCATCAAGTTACTGAGGGGTTGCGCAATCAGAGGGGAGGCTGAGCTCGTCGCTGCCTCACCTCTCGTCTCTTCCTGTATTTGCAGCGGAGCTCCGCAAATTTGGCGATTTTGACTATAAAAAAAATTGTAATCGTACAGAAATGATATTTATAACACAGTTCAGTGGAAAAATCTTAATATTTATTTGATTGTTATTTTTTATATTTTTAGTGACAGCCATTTTCATTTTAGTATGACAGGTGAGGCTCTGCCTCTCCTGCCTCCCCTAACCGCACGTCCCTGCTCACATCAGTGGCCAGCAATAATCTGTACCAGTCCTGAACCTCCCCATAGATTAAACCATAGGTCACTGAGGCTGGGAAGACAAAGGCGTTCGCGAGTGGTGCTGGCCACCCACCCTCTCGTGTACCGCATCGACTTTCAGAGCTGCTCGCTAACAGCCCTTGCCCCAAAAGTCTGGTAAGGCTATACGGGGGATCTTTGTTTTTTTGGGGAGCACTAGTGCAGAGGTTAGTGCACTTCATCGATTCGGCGAACACCAGTGACGATTATCTGAACCTGTCTCGGGCCTCCCCTAGGTTGACTCAGCCTCAAATGAGTACAGTACTTGGTGAAGAGTGTAATCGTCGCGACTAGGGAAACAGAGATGGCCGGACGTGGTGCTGACCACCCACCCCCTTGTCTGCCGCGCCGGCGCTTAAAAAATGCTCGCTAACAGCACTTGCCCCAACATTCTGTCAAGGCTATCCGGGGGGATCTTTGTCTGCGTATGTGTGTGCAAGTTCATATAGGAGAGTCTGAAGGGTAATGATAAAAGTTCTCGTAGACATCTTTCACACGGTCTTCTTCGGAATGTGTCGCGGGTACAATTGGGAAAGTTCTGTTAACGAGCTCTTGATTGAGGTCAGTCTGGGCACACGGTTGAAGGTGACCCTGCTTGTAATGAGTATCTGCCCTGGCATTTGCTGGGGACGTGTTGGTGGTGTATCATTGCAATCAACACCCCCCCCCCCCTCCCGCCCTCCTTCGTACAGCGTGTGCATTAAAAATAACATACAAAAATGAATAATTCTCAAATTAATGACTTTGACCTCTGAGTTGCTAGACGCAGTGTCAAGCAGTGGTAAGTTTACGATGAGCTCCGTGAGTTTGAGGTTAAGATTTCAATTTTGCTGGGATTTCAGCATGAAACAGGCACTTTCAATAATTGGTTACCATCTGGCCAGCTATCTGGCCCCTTGCATTTCAAACGTGGAACACGCTTCTGGGACGCTGCTGTGACTCTGCCACCTGCTCAGCCCACGAAGTCCGCGTCGGCTGCAATGCATTCGTGGATCTGAAACGCCGTGTCCAGTCATTACAACGTAGTGCTGCTAAAGCGGCGGACGACGCCGCTCGCAATGCGAATCTGCGCAAAGCCCTCTCATTACATTTCCAATGCTTTCTGGGGCATCCTGACTCAAGGCGTTGGTCTGAGAATAAACGATCTTCTATAGCCCTAATTGTCTAAAGGAAGAGGGACCAGCTGCCACTTTTTGTAAAAAAAAAGATATATATTCCGCTTCATAATTTTACCAAGGAATTGAACAGGAGAGCTTTACGCGTGAGAAATTTCAAACAACCGCGAGTTTAACATATTAAAGAGCTCGCTGGTGCGTTGTGGGGTTCGGTGGATAGGGTGTGGGGGGGGGTGCGTACAGCGGTGTGGCTAATACTGCATAATGTTGCTGCAATCATTCAAGTGACAGGTTGGGTCCCTGGCCATGTGCTGTCTGGGGTGGCGAGTTGCCTCCCCCCCCCCCCGGTCAACTTCCACCGAAAGCGAAGCTCCTGGTGTTGAGAGCGCCAGTACCGAAGGGTAGCTTGCACCTCTTCTTCCAGCGTCTCTCTTGACCGTTCACTCTGTGATCCCGTCCTCTGCGTGGGCCATTCAACTCTTTCAATCGGAAGCGTCAGCCTCCACGCCTTCAGTTTAACACGTGGTAGGCTTTCGCGACCAATATCATCCATAATAGAGGGTTTTTGGGGGGTTAGATTGCGTACATATATAAACGTGTCGTTAAACCCGCCGCCACCCGCCACAACCAACTAGTAAGGGTTGTCACGTAAACAGAACGTGGCCAATTCGTTACTAGTACAGCACACCGGTGTGTTGGGGAGCAAAGCCACAACATTTCACAATCTGAATATGACGTTTCGCCGGTAATTACAAAAATCTGTCTGTCGTCTGATGAAGTTGCTGGTGGTTAATGACCAAACCTGGATGAACACATATGAACATTGCGGATATATGTTCAATGTTTTCTTGCTTAACTTTTCAGCGTAACTGGGTGAGTGTGTGTGTGTGTGTGCTTTTGAGTGCGAGTGTGCATTTCGTGGGTGGATCGGTGGCACGTTGGTTAGTGGACTGCCCAACAAACCCGGTAACCCGAGTTTGGTACCCAACCACGGCTGCTAACATTCGTGGCCAGCAACATCCGTACCATACCCGAGCCTCCTCATAGATTAACCCATCGGTCTCTGCGGCTGGGAAGACAAAGGCGTCCGAGCGTGGTGCTGGCCACCCACCCCCTCGTGTTCCACATCGGCTTTCATAGGTGTTCGCCCAGGAGCCACTGAACTCGCACCTGTGTCAAATTCCGCACCGGATAATCCCTTCTCCCACGCTGAGCACACGTGCATCTGGGTCTGCCTGTAGGCTCCAAGCGCAAACCAATATGGGGTACTGCTGTGAAGATTGTTTTTCTTTTTATTTTGCGATTGGCCTGTATAGCTCGCCACTATGTTTCGGGGCTGTGCGTCACGAGTTTTGCGAAGAATGCCCCAGCACGCGGAGCGGAACATTGGTCGACGACGACAAAAACGACGCGTGGCGCAGCCCCGTAAAACGCTTCGGAGAGAGCCGCGTCAACCTTACGTGATGTCCTTTGCTCAGCGTAAAGTGAATTTTATTTCTCCGGCTAAACGCGAAACACTTGATCAGCTGAGGCTCTTGAAAAAAAAATAAGCCACCGATCAGCACAAAAGCCACCTCTGCTTAGCCCCGCAGGGCCCAACTCTGCTCATCCCAGCCACGATGACCGTGCGTAATTAAGCAGCCACGGTCATTGAATCCGAATCTCGCGACAAGCCCCCCGAAGGCGACTGTTGCACGGCCACGGCATTCGACTGCCACATAAAGCATTAAATAAACAATAAACGGAGTGCATTAAATTAAAGAAGAGCATCAGTGTCCCCCGACACGTGAAGTAGAAGAAGAATCAATTACAGATGGATGGCACCCGTTGCAGTTATTGATAAAATTGCAGGTGCGCCTAATGGGGCGTGCGGCGCGCGTTGCAGGAACACGGGTACACCGGGAAGTGTTTGGCGTGGCGTTCCATTTTGTCATAGGCGCGTGTGCTTGCGATGATAATGACTTGGACAAAAAAAAGCCACCCACGAACCCCCCCCCCCCCGCGGCGACGTCAAGTGGGACTGCTAGTTACGTTTCGCTCGCAATCTCGAGTCTCCGTCCAAACTGAGCTGCTGGCCGCAGTGGGGTGAACTCTGCGAATGTTTATTTTCGTTGTCGTAACGGCGTCGTTCAGCTCGCTATCACTCGGAGCGCAATGAAAAAAAATGTGACCTGCGACAACGGACAACAATAATAATAATAATATCATCATGCTCCAGGGTGTGGGCACATTTGCTCTCTCGCTTCCGCACGAGTCATTCCTCGACGCACTCGAGGTGATGTTCGAGCTTCCCCGGTGGCTGCAAAGCAAATTCGTCGCTGCATATGAAAACCGGATTATGCAACAAAAGAAACAATGGATATTCCAGTGCAGCATTAACAAGGACCGATATACTAATACAGAATTCTTGCATGCAATGTAAATAGCCAAAAACGGTCGTGAACAATGTTTTACCCGTTTCTTTTTTTTAGCAATCTGACATTTGCGTAGCATCTGTTTGCATCCAATTACTTCACCTACTGCCACGAGCTTTTTTGTTGTTGTTGTTGTTGTTGTTTCGGATTAACAAGGCCAACGCGTGCGGTCAGTGGAACGATCGCCACGCCACGAGCGATGCGACGCACGGGCCACGAGTTGAAAAATTAAAATTCGTCTGCCCTGCCCCGCGCGCGCATTTGCTGGGGGCGGAGGGGGTGGGGGTTGGCTCTCTCTCTCTCTCTCGCCTTTGATCAAAGGGGAAACAATCGCTGTGAAGCGCGCGGGGGGAGGAGGAGGGGTGGGGGTGTGCAAGGCATTACGATCCGCGCGCGCTCGCTCGCTCGCTCACTCGCTCGCTCCCCGACTCTCACCAAAGTATTCCGCAGCGAGGTCGGGCGCTTCTCGCGGCGTCGCTCGCAGCCAGACACCTTGAACGCCGAAGCTCGCTCGCCTACGGTCGCTCACGAGTAAACATGAAAGCGGCCATCTACCCACCCCCCGCCCGCCCGCCCGGCAGCGCTATATTTGCCGCAGCAACAACAACAAAAAAACGGTACATCGTTTAATAAGAGTAACCGATGATATCACTATGTAACACGATTTTTGTCCCTGGATAGTGAGTGTTATGTGTTTTTGTTGTTGTTGCTTATGCCTCAAAAGTATAGAAAATTGATATTGTTCCCCACAAACGTTGCTTTTGTGACCAGGACTTTACGTGAAGGAATGGCCCAAATGCACACCACGTTTTCTCATTGAAAATAGGTAAATAAAAAAAAATATCAATGTCCTCGTCACAAAAGCAAAGTTTCTGGGGAATAATCGTCATTTTCTGTACTTTTGAGGCATAAGAAATTAGGAAATATCACTTACTACCCAGGATCAGAAAGTGATTCGTTTCAGTGTATCTTATAGGTGGTATTTAAAAAAAAATACAAACCCATGCACGCGTGAGTGCGTGCTTGCATGCGTGGATGCGTGCGTGTGCTTTACCCCATCACTCAGCAACAGGCATTACAAAATTTGTGAGTCAATAATGGATTGTCTGTCGGTTGAAAAAAAAAATCGGTCTGAGTCACTGAATTAAACAAGAAAGGCTTTTGCAGGAAGCTTTAAAAAAAAAAGCAATCAAAAACACTCTGTTCTCCACGTATCCATCTCTTGCCTTTTCTCATCTTAAACACTGTGTGGGGAAAAGCACAATCCAACAGATTCCGTTGAGTGATGCCTATTTTCTGGGGCCCTATTGTATTTTTCTTTGTTTCATAGTTGTGCATGCCGTAAGAACCTCACCGTCAATAATGTGCACTTGCGTTTGCGTTTTTATTTGACTTGCGCTGCTTTAATTTCTTGAGACTCGTTTTTTTTTGCTGGTACAGGGACACTTAAAGCCCCCTTTTCCGCTGGCTATTGATTTGTTTCTCTGCTCGGGTGAAATCTGCTCCTCGATAATGCCGCACGATTATTATTTGGTTGTCGCAAGGGAGGAATTCAGCAAAGGTCGAGAGCGCAAAGCGCACCACACACACTTTGCAAAAAATGAAGATGCTTTTGAAACTGTGCTTTAATCAACGGAGCTGATGGGGCGACGAATTTGTCGGGGCTGAATGATATCATTGCATTGCACATTCGTCAACAGCAGCAGCAACTGTGGTCTATCCACTGCTGAATGAAAACCGTCCATTCTGCAGTGCTGCCACTCCTCGAAGTCCGCGACAGGCGCAGTCAATCTATTTTCCTGCTTATCATCTGATGCCGTAGCTCCATCTCATCAGCGGTGGTACCTCCTCTTCGGCGCCTTTCATTCCTTTGGCTTCCATTCTGTCATCAGTCTCGACCACCGGTCTAAACCATGCCGTATCGGTCATGGGAGGTTGCTGTGACCATACTTCATCGTGGGGAGCGGGAGCGTAGCGGTTAGCACGCTGCGCTACAAACCCGGCGACCCTAATTCGATTCCCGTTCACGGCCAACACCAGTGATTTCTGAACCGGTCCTGGGCCTCGCCTAGGTCGACTCAGCCACAAATGAGTACCTGGTGCGGTGTGTAAACATTGCTACTGGGGAGACAAAGGCGGCCGGGCGAGGTGCTGGCCACCCACCCCCTCGTGTGCCGTTCCGGCCTTCATCTATGCTCGCTAACAGCACTTGCCCCAACAGTCTGTTAAGACTATACGGTGGATCTTTGTGTTTGTCATCATACAGATCTGTACAGATTTTGTGAAGGTGTGCTCAAGGTCACTTCAAGATATCACTTGACACTGATGCTATCTCTGTCTTGGAGTCAGTTATTTGAGATTTTTACCGTTTATTTCATGGTTTACTATGTGCGGTGTGATGGGGGTCTCCATTGAAAGCAAACTTTTGGTCTCAGTGGTAGAAGGATCAACAAGAACAACAACAAACACCGTGAACTTCAGCAACACTGCTATTGCAGATATTCTCGTAACATTTTTTACGTAAAAAAATAAAAATAAACCCATCATGGAAGTGTTGCTGAGTATAATAATTGTTTAATTCTGCTGTCACGACTGTGGTCCTGCTAAACACTGGTCGCGTAAGCTCTCCGCAGCCTCCAAGCAATTAAATGCCTTTCCGATGTCGGCCAGCTCGACGTTGTAAAAACAGTCACACTACGAATTTGTAAAAGCGTACGAGAAAAAAGGAAACCGAAATGGAAAGTAGCCACAGATGCTGACTGCGTCGGAACTCCTGTTATAGCCCTGTTTATCTGAGAAGCTCACCCCTACTAACTGGACCACTGTGAAGACAATTGGAAGATTGTGGTGCGTGGATAAAACGAACGGGGCGTGGATCATGTATACGCGCGCGGCTGGGTTGGTGAAGGCGAGGCGCATACAGTGAGGGAAAAAAGTATTTGATCCCCTGCTGATTTTGTACGTTTGCCCACTGATAAAGAAATGATCAGTCTATAATTTTAATGGTATGTTTATTTGAACAGTGAGAGACAGAAGAACAATAACAAAATCCAGAAAGACGCATGTGAAAAATGTTATAAATTGATTTGCATTTTAATGAGGGAAATAAGTATTTGACCCCCTCTCAATCAGAAAGATGTATGGCTCCCAGGTGTCTTTTATACAGGTAACGAGTTGAGATAAGGAGCACACTCTTAAAGGGAGTGCTCCTAATCTCAGCTTGTTACCTGTATAAAAGACACCTGTCCACAGAAGCAATCAATCAATCAGATTCCAAACTCTCCACCATGGCCAAGACCAAAGAGCTCTCCAAGGATGACAGGGACAAGATTGTAGACCTACACAAGGCTGGAATGGGCGACAAGACCATTGCCAAGCAGCTTGGTGAGAAGGTGACAACAGTTGGTGCGATTATTCGCAAATGGAAGAAATACTAAAGAACTGTCAATCTCCCTCGGCCTGGGGCTCCATGCAAGATCTCACCTCGTGGAGTTGCAATGATCATGAGAACGGTGAGGAATCAGCCCAGACCTACACGGGAGGATCTTGTCAATGATCTCAAGGCAGCTAGGACCATACTCACCAAGAAAACAATTGGTAACACACTACGCCATGAAGGACTGAAATCCTGCAGCGCCCGCAAGGTCTCCCTGCTCAAGAAAGCACATATACATGCCCGTCTGAAGTATGCCAATTAACATTTGAATGATTCAGAGGACAACTGGATGAAAGTGTTGTGGTCAGATGAGATCAACATGGAGCTCTTTGGCATCAACTCAACTCGCCGTGTTTGGAGGAGGAGGAATGCTGCCTATGACCCCAAGAACACCATCCCCACCGTCAAACATGGAGGTGGAAACATTATGCTTTGGGGATGTTTTTCTGCTAAGGGGACAGAACAACTTCACTGCATCAAAGGGACGATGGACGGCGCCATGTACCGTCAAATCTTGGGTGAGAACCTCCTTCCCTCAGCCAGGGCATTGAAATGGGTCGTGTATGGGTATTCCCGCATGACAATGACCCAAAACACACGGCCAAGGCAACAAAGGAGTGGCTCAAGAACAAGCACATTAAGGTCCTGGAGTGGCCTAGCCAGTCTCCAGACCTTAATCTGTGGAGGGAGCTGAAGGTTCAAATTGCCAAACGTCAGCCTCGAAACCTTAATGACTTGCAGAAGATCTGCAAAGAGGAGTGGCACAAAATTCCTCCTGAGATGTGTGCAAACCTGGTGGACAACTACAAGAAACGTCTGACCTCTGTGATTGCCAACATGGGTTTTGCCACCAAGTACTAAGTTATGTTTTGCAGAGGGGTCAAATACTTATTTCCCTTATTGAAATGCAAATCAATTTATAACATTTTTGACATGCGTTTTTCTGGATTTTGTTGTTGTTATTCTGTCTCTCACTGTTCAAATAAACCTACCATTAAAACTATAGACTGATAATTTCTTTGTCAGTGGGCAAACGTACAAAATCAGCAGGGGATTAAATACTTTTTTTCCCTCACTGTAAATGCGGGAGTGCAGAAGTGCAGCGCAACAGTGGATTTTGTCGCACGGCCTAGCTACTGCCCCACCGTGTTAACGCCGTGAGCATGTTGATCCAGGCTCAAACCTGCTTAGCTTCTGAGATCTGGTGAGATCGATCACATTACTTGGTGATTTGGTCATCGGCTAGATCAGTGGTTCTTAACATTTACTGCAGCCTAGCACAGCTTGGTTCTCAGTCGTATTTTTCTTTACATTATGAGACCTCCTTTGCCAGTAGCAAGATATAGTAATTGGTTTTTACCTTTTTATCTGGCACCGAAACTGACACCTTTATACCAGGGATCATGTTTGCAATATCCACAACACAAGCAGTCACAATGCAAACAAAAAGAGACAACTCTGATAATGATATGCTCTGCCCTTGAAATTGATTGGTCCACACCCGAGACGGCTTTTCTTAGAGCCTAGTCTCCACTGGTGATCCCTTGTATAAAGGTGTCAGTTTTGGTGCCAGATAAAAGGGTAAAAACCTATTACTAAACAAATAGGGGTTTGATGATACAAAGTAGTTGTACTTACGTGCTTAATTTCTGTTTAGATGATTTATCTTCTAAAAAACAAAATCTGGCCATGTCTCTCATCCCCAGAAAGGGCATCTCACACCCCCAGAGAGTGCACGCACCCCAGGTTAAGAACCACTGGGCTAGATCGAATGATATACTTCAACGGGTTATTGGTTGATTGGCATTTATCTTCACCATAATATAAAGTAATGTTTCTAGATTTGAAGCTTTCGTAACTGCAAGGATTCATACTCTTGTTTTTTTTTGGTAAAGCCACGTAGGTAAAATGAAATACATGAAAACAACTAAATAAAATCACGACGTTTCGGAGGCAACACACAGCTTCCGTCTTCAGGTGGAAACCGTCACAGCAAAATTGCTGTATCAAGTGAAGAGAGCTCTTAGATACCCTATTTTACCTACGTGACTTTATCGAAAAAAACAAGAGTAGCAAGTAATGTACTTCATAAAAAAACGCACTCTCGTCATGTTGAATGCGATGCTTATATACTGAGCATTGCCACCTTCACTTCTCACACTGGGCTCTGCTGAAACCCAAAGAGACCTGAATATGTCATTTGATGCCCTCTCCACGACCGCCAGGCATCTAATTTTGCACTTACATGGGGAGGCCTCAAAAAAGTTTTGATGAGATTTTCAAAGAAGTTGCTCCCAGCATAACATCACGCTTTCATTGAAAAAGCCGTTCCTTTCACGTGCTCTCACATCTTCCGTCGTGATTTCCGTACGGATTGCTGTTCTGAACAAGAGGCATAATGTTTGAATTTGTGCACGCGCTTTCAATATTTTATAATCATTTATGTGCATATTATACGTGCAGCGTGTATACAGCATCGCATGAGCAATATATATTCATGGTATATCTTAAGCAAAAAAAAAGTCCGCAAACAAGCATGGCGAGAGAGGCATGCTCGGAAAATTTAATTGAGAGGCAGAAAGAGAAGTACATGGAATTTAAAAATGTAAGGGGAATTACATCATTAGTAAATCTGTTAAGAAAAGTGGGGCTGTGGCAGGACACATCATGACGAGAAGGAATGACGGCCGATGGTCAAGAATAGTGATGTAGTAGCCCACGGAATGCAACGTGCCCAATCGGACACCTACTATGACGTCTGCTGATGTGCAGGTCTTCGGTGGGTTAATACATTGTAGGATGATGGAAGATGAATTACAACTAAAACTAAACTATGTTTTTTTTATTATATCAAGTAAGGCCCACTGAACTGTTTTAGCTCTTTTTCCGAAGCGACCTGGCCACAAGTGATTGCTCAACAAAGTGGCTTTTCGGTGGAAATTGATAGCAGCACAATACTCTTAAACGCATGTTTATAAATATGGGGGGGGGGGGGGGTGGGGGGAAGCTGAAGTTATCCGGAGAAAAATCAACACGAGCACGGGGAGAAGAACATGCACACTCCAAATATACAGCAGGGTCGGGATCGAGCCCTATATACCAGGCGAGGTAGTTACAGTGAGGGAAAAAAAGTATTTGGTCCCCTGCTGATTTTGTACGTTTGCCCACTGACAAAGAAATGATCAGTCTATAATTTTAATGGTAGGTTTTTTTGAACAGTGAGAGACAGAATAACAACAAGAAAATCCAGAAAAACGCATGTCAAAAATGTTATAAATTGATTTGCATTTTAATGAGGGAAATAAGTATTTGACCCCTCTGCAAAACTTGACTTAGTACTTGGTGGCAAAACCCTTGTTGGCAATCACAGAGGTCAGACGTTTCTTGTAGTTGGCCACCAGGTTTGCACACATCTCAGGAGGGATTTTGTGCCACTCCTCTTTGCAGATCTTCTCCAAGTCATTAAGGTTTCGAGGCTGACGTTTGGCAACTCGAATCATTCAGCTCCCTCCTCAGATTTTCTATGGGATTAAAGTCTGGAGAATGGCTAGGCCACTCCAGGACCTTTATGTGCTTCTTCTTGAGCCACTCCTTTGTTGCCTTGGCCGTGTGTTTTGGGTCATTGTCATGCTGGAATACCCATCCACGACCCATTTTCAATGCCCTGGCTAAGGAAAGGAGGTTCTCACCCAAGATTTGACGGTACATGGCCCCGTCCATCGTCCCTTTGATACGGTGACGTTGTCCTGTCCCCTTAGCAGAAAAACACCCCCAAAGCATAATGTTTCCACCTCCATGTTTGACGGTGGGGATGGTGTTCTTGGGGTCATAGGCAGCATTCCTCCTCCTCCAAACACGGCGAGTTGAGTTGATGCCAAAGAGCTCCATTTTGGTCTCATCTGACCACAACACTTTCACCCAGTTGTCCTCTGAATCATTCAGATGTTCATTGGCAAACTTCAGACGGGCATGTATATGTGCTTTCTTGAGCAGGGGGACCTTGCAGGTGCTGCAGGATTTCAGTCCTTCACGGCGTAGTGTGTTACCAATTGTTTTCTTGGTGACTATGGTCCCAGCTGCCTTGAGATCACTGACAAGATCCTTCCGTGTAGTTCTAGGCTGATTCCTCACAGTTTTCATGATCATTGCAACTCCACGAGGTGAGATCTTGCATGGAGCCCCAGGCCGAGGGAGATTGACAGTTATTTTGTGTTTCTTCCATTTGCGAATAACTGCACCAACTGTTGTCACCTTCTCACCAAGCTGCTTGGCAATGGTCTTGTAGCCCATTCCAGCCTTATGTAGGTCTACAATCTTGTCCCTGACATCCTTGGAGAGCTCTTTGGTCTTGGCCATGGTGGAGAGTTTGGAATCTGTTTGATTGATTGCTTCTGTGGACAGGTGTCTTTTATACAGGTAACAAGCTGAGATTAGGAGCACTCCCTTTAAGAGTGTGCTCCTAATATCAGCTCGTTACCTGTATAAAAGACACCTGGGAGCCAGAAATCTTTCTGATTGAGAGGGGGTCAAATACTTATTTCCCTCATTAAAATGCAAATCAATTTATAACATTTTTGGCATACGTTTTTCTGGATTTTCTTGTTGTTATTCTCTCTCACTGTTCAAATAAACCTACCATTAAAACTATAGACTGATCATTTCTTTGTCAGTGGGCAAACGTACAAAATCAGCAGGGGATCAAATATTTTTTTCCCTCACTGTAACATCTTGCCACCAAAGCGTCCCAATGGCTTGGAGATGGCAATGGCTTGGAGGGGGGTGGCGGTCTTCACACAGCGGTGGATTAAGAATTGCTGTACACGATTATTAGCATCAGTGCCATCACCAACCGCAACGTTGATTTAATTAATGGAAGAGTCAGTCTAAGGGGAAGGCGCAGAAAAGGTTTCGGCTCTCCGTGGTCGGTACTGAAACCAAAATCGCTGGGCTCGAGTACTGATCTGCTGCGCTAGCCACCACTGCGCCAAGGAGACATCCTTACAAAGCGAGAGGTCGAAGATTCCCCGCGCGTAGACTGTTGGCAGCCTCGAGTGCTATTTAGCGAGCACCTGCAGTGTTAAGGCCGGAATGACACACGAGTGAGTGGGTGGTGGTGGTGGTGCGCTGCACCGTGCTCCGCCACCTTTGGTTACCGAGTGCCGATGTGTAGACACCATACCAAGGGTGATCGATCGTACGGGAGTCCCAGGACCGGTTCAGACATTAACCATTGACCACTCACGATGGCCGCGAGCAGGAGGAATGAAACTCGGGTCTCACCGGGGTCATAGCGCAGTGCACACTAACTACAAACGCTGCTACTGCTGCTGCTGCTCCACGCACTCACACCACTGAGAAATTACACGGAGGCAACGCGGCGTAACACAATTCACACCGCTCTGTGATAGCGCAGCAGCTCACGATTTCCTGTTGGAAATGTAAAAGGAAATCCACAAAGAGAGAGAGAGAGAAGAAAATGGTATAATTAAGTCACGAAACGCAGCCTTAGTCTGCTCTCCGTCATTGCCATAGAGCCTTGGCTAAGCGTCTCCGTATTTTATGGAGTTGGCAGTAATTAGGTTGTTTTTCGGGGCCCGCAAAAATTAACGCTGCGATTATTTATTTTATTTAAAACCCCCCACATCCAATGCTGACTTTATTAATCTATGTATATAAACCAGTTTCCTATTTAGAAAATTTGCTCGGGAAGTCTTCTCTCTCATTCGCCCCGAGGGACCGGGCGGGGTGAGGGTGGGGGTCAGCGTGCCCACGCTTGCTCTCTGTGTACCGACGGGATGGGGAGCACGCAATTATAAATAACAATTGGTGGGTACCCGCTACCGCACAAGAAAGTCGACACGGCCGCACGAAACTTCAAACGTCAACTCGCATTCGTGAAGATGCTTTGTAGATTATCTTCCCCCCTCTCCCCATCAATTCCCCCCCCACCATCCTCCCCCCCACTCACTCGCTCACCCTCCATCTCCCACCACTCACCATCTCTCCCCCTTCCCACCCACAATCCCCCCCCACCATCCCCCCCAACCACAATCCCTCCATCCACACACCCCCCACCCCCCCTTCAACTCCACACTTGCACGTCTCTCTCTCTCGCTGCTTAACACGTGTGTTATTATAGCTCCATGTGTTCCCGCATATCACTTACTGCGGTTTTAATATAGGGCTCTGTTTTGTATTATAAATCCTGAGTTCCCACTTACATCGATATGTTGTCTCTGCTTGGGCACGCTGGGACCTTGTTTTGATTGCCAGCACTGTTATTGTGTGCATTTTTATTGCATTCTTTCCCCCGCCAGCCGCTCTGCGTGGTGTCTAAGGCTGTGCTTTATAGCCCAGCTTCTGTGCGCTACGGACCCTATGCTAAAGGGTTGTTTTTCACTCCGTCCTGACTGCTTTATGAATGCGTCCTATTGTTGTCGTTGTTGTTGCCGTGTCGCGAGCGCACGTGTTTACGCTCGTGCGTTTTTCCTTGGCACGTCTGCATCTCGCTGCTGAAATCCAACAGGTGGGGCTCTTGCCTCTGATAATATAATGATGATTCACCTGATCCAAACAAAGCACGTGTATGCGCGTTGGTGTTGATGTGCGGGTGATGCCTGTGAGACGAGGGGTAATTATTGGATCATAGAGTTGACATGTTTGGTTGTTTTACACGCTTTTATTTAACTCACTGTCTGTTGTTGTCGTCGTTGTATCCTCAAATCTTGTAACTCAATTTTAACTCATTTCCCAATGTGGTATCGACTGCAAACTTGGTAAACGTATGTCATACTGATGACAATACGATATTCTATCATTAAAAAAATCTATATTTTTAAACAATCTTTTCTATATGTTATGTTTCGGCTTGGGTCTAATTGTCCACGCACAACTCACGTTGGCTGTAAATCACCACGGGTCCTTTACGTTGTGGCAAGCTTCGGGGCCACTTCCTGGAGTCGTGGAGTTCTGCCATTACTAGTACATTTCATTAAAGCGTGTTTTTTAATTTTACTTATTTTTCTGCTAAGAATATAGGTAAAAGTGCAGCCTTGCATTTCCTTGCTCACGCCACTGCTGTAGGAAGGCCCTCCACTAGAGGTAGTTCTAGAGAGCCCCTCTATAATGTATTTTGGCCTATTCTTCCACACTTGCCCG
Organism: Petromyzon marinus; assembly: GCF_048934315.1. Lineage (NCBI taxonomy): Eukaryota > Metazoa > Chordata > Hyperoartia > Petromyzontiformes > Petromyzontidae > Petromyzon > Petromyzon marinus. Next base: position 4,497,219 of record NC_133685.1, read on the forward strand.
ATGTCTTAGACGAGGTGGGTGTATCCACACTTTACCCCACCACACGTGACTAACTACGGTGCACTCATTGATACTGCAAGGTGGACAGCGGCGACTCGAGGTCGAAACGACGACCTCTGGGATTGCAAGTCCAGTATGCTCACCGTTACACTGTGCGCGTTATGCCAGGAAGATAACCTAATTCATATCCCCAGTGAAGCAAACACTGTGAATTGTTATCAATTACAAGGCTTCTTCCCAGGTTACTGGATCCGAAAATTGCAATTCTTTTGAACGCTTGGTGTGTGTTCGCCTTCATGGTGTAAACACCGCAGGTAACAGCTGCTGTACAACCGGTGATTGAATCCCTTTAATTTATTTAAAAACACGTTTTAATTGGAATCGAATTACCTTCCGTGCCACTTGAGCATTTGACAATCTCGGCTTTTACAAACCAAGGTGGGACGTTTTTTTGTATTGTGATGAAACCTATCAATCAGGTGGCCAATTCGCACCTCCGATATGCGCAGTTGGCTACGTGCGGTGCGAAAGAAGTTCACCATGCGGTACATACAATACCTTGCTGATCTATAATTTTATTAAATAATTATTTTATTGTTTCCCTTCTACGTGGTGACTTTACCGAAAGAACCAAGAATATCAATCCCTGCAGTCACGAAAGCTTTAAATCAAAACCTTGCTGATCTAGTCAAGGATCATAAAGCATCACGTGACCTCCAGTCATCCTCGCAGCGGCTTTTACCTAGTCATCGAGCAAATACGGTTCCTGCATCGCACGCTCTCAGATGTGCTTCTTTTCCCGTCTGGAACGCTCTTCGGATGTTAGGAAGCCACTGGAGCTATCCACTTTTAAATCTCGATTGCAAACTAATTTCTTTAAAACTGCTTTTTGTTGTTGTTGAGTTTGTTGTCCTTCCCCAGCACCTCCGATTAGCACGGTTGGCTACGTACGGTGCGAAAGAAGTTAAACGTGAGGCACGTACATTGAGGATGACATTTTATTTGCCTTTTCCATTTCATTGCTCTTCAAGGGGTTTGCTACAGTCGTACACCTGCACAGTTAACTAAATAGCTTGTTCCATGAGCATAGGTCAGTGGACCTCACCTAGTAAAATTCAACATTTTATAGTTTAAACCCTAGCACCGTTATACATGGTTCTGATAATATAAAGGCAATAGTGCAGGGCTGCCATGTTTAACTCTGGCCAGTGCTGGTGGGAGGGCCTCCACTTTTATAGAGCTCTAGAGAGCTCCTCCAGAGGGTATTTGGCCTACATTTTCACGCTGGCCAGACATTACAGAAACAAAGATTATAATAGTAATGTAACAATTTAGAATAATCGACAGCTCTTTCTAAATCCGCTGCTGGAGGGAGGTCTCCCCAAGCCGTTTTTGGTCATTCAAGTTGTCTGACCGTACAGTACAGTGCATACTTCACCGGACAGGTGAGGGTTGGTGAGGATGGGTTGGTGAGGGGGGGGGGGGTTGGGAGCCGAAGACCAGTTTCAAAATGACACGCCGCTGATTTTAAAATCGACCTACGCTTTTATAGATTTGATAACACAGTGAGCTCACCACTGCTGCTGCCCGTCATCAGTAGCAGTCTGTAAAATCATCCTCCAAGTGTGATGCTCCTCGCAAATGGAACCACTCTCAAGTCTGCACATTGAACAAAATGTGTATCTAAATGGCACGATGTTATTGAATTGATGGCGGCGATGATGATTGAGTGGTGGTGGTGACAATAATGAGGATTATATAATATGGTCCCAGACAGGAAGAATTGCACTCTGCAACAACTTCTTTCGTGGGATGGCGTGCTGAGTAAAGACCTGCGTTGATGCCGAGGGTAGTGGCACAGCAATTGAGCGCTCTGGGAGGCTGCGACGTTGTGAATGTCTTGAGATGCTGCCACTACGGGCACTCATTGACGTACGCGATAGATGCGTTCCTGGAAAAGCCGGCGTATCTCAAAATAGCGTTACGTCAAAAGCTATTTTCCCATAAGAAATTATGGTAAAGGGGGGGGGGGGGGTGGGCTTAGGGGATTTCACTCGCACTCGCATACATAATCGCCTTCATCATCCTAGCATTGATCGATACAATGCATGTGCACACAATATAATACGAGAGACGCGAGACAAAACTGAGAACGCGGGCATACACGCGGCGAGATGCTGTCGGGTATAGCACACTCCGCTATTGTACCGCACTGGCTGCTGGCAATGGCCAATGGGTCGCGGTGCCAGGCTAGGTTGGCGTATGTCGCGTTGCGGACGACGTTCTTCCGAAATTTTGCCCCGGGCACGTCAATTAAAGGTCGAAGTGCAGAGCGCGCCGGGTCATTCCAAAACTGCCTACCGCAAACGCGCGTAAACCGAGGATTGCCCGTGCCACTAAATACACAGCAAACGGTCTAATGGAAACTGCAACACGGCAACGACCTGATCGCACAAACTGGCAGGGGGGGGGGAATTTCCTAGGCCGACACGGCGGCTACGGAACCGCACGGCCTGCAGTGCAAATGAAGCCGACTTTTTGCACCGCCACAATGACTCAGCTGCTCTAGGCATTTCTTCCACGGAGGAAGCGACATAATCGACAACGGTTGCTCCCCTCTGGACGCGTTCCCCGATTCGTCTTCCGCCTGCCCAGCTCCGTTGTTTGCGTGCCCGGCTGTCAATTTGTCCGACGTCCCGAAGTAGGGGATCTCTTGTTCTGTCGCCCAGACATCTGCAACCAAAGTGTTTTTCGCGTTTTGCTTTTAACTTGCCCGCCCCGCCCGCGAGTTTCGTTATTAGTCAAATGCCTGTCCAGCTCCACCAACTTGTCTCTTTGGGTTGTCCTAAGTGTTCGGCACGATTATCCAACGTTTTTTTTGCTCTATGTGCTCTGAGCTTCCTCGATGAAATTAATTCAGTTTTGAATTTAGGCTGAGTTGACATGTCGGGGTGGGCGTTGAAATTCAGGAATGGAATTCAAGTCCTGAGAAAGCTTCCCAGCACCTGGAGCGAAACGACGGACATCACACATATATATTTAAAAAAAAAACGTGGTACAGTTCCGAAAGGACATTGGAAAGCTCTGCAGAAACACCGCGAAAACCTTCGCATCTGTACGTGTCCATCGTATCAGCAGGAAGCTTCAGCGTGCGTGTTGCACTCTGCTCGTGGGTTTGTCTATATACTCATGGGTGCACGGTGATCCTAGCCGCATTGGTTAAGCGCACCGTGCTACAATCCTGGAGATGCAGATTCCATTGCTAGCCGTGTTGTACTGCAGTGCAAATTGTAATCAGAAACCTGTCCGAGCACACATCTAGGTCAACTCAGCCTCACAGCAATATCTTGTACATTGGTGTGTCAACCACACCATCACTTTTGCACGATGTTGTTCTGTCTTATATTATACAGTTATGATATATATAGTTATTCTAACTGTGACTAAAATTAACTGATATAATACAATTACAACGCAATTTAGATGTATACTGCGTCTAGGGGCAACGCCATCTCAAGATGGACACATATGTATGTTGCAGAACTTCGTTATATGTGTGTGTGTGTGCGTATGAGCTGTGTTGTGATTTATTAATGTAGGTCTTTATTAATTTATCGTGAAAATGTATGGCCCCAGGGGCTCTATTTGGGCGTTTTTAAATTTAAACTTTAATGTATCCACCTCGTGTACTAAATGTGTAATGGTTTATTCATGTGGCTCGCGAGGAAAGAAAAATCCGTGCAATGGTAAACAAGTGAAAAAAAAGGTAACAACATTAAATACAATTAAATGGGAAAGCATCTGGAGGCTGGGCGCTTACCAAACTGGTCATTAATATCCCGTCCCATTTATTTGAGCCTAATCCAGGAAGATTTATGTTCTGTGCGACAGCGTGTGTGTGTGTGTATGCTGTTCGTAAACACACAACAATGTGTAAACGATCGCATAGAGAGAAAAAAAAAACCCTACATGGCTGTGTATAAATATTAATTATCATTGCATGCATTACGTTACCGTATAAGTAATAGATTCTAAAAGGTTTGCATATACGGTTTGTCAATATGTTCACTCGGGAAACAAAGGCGGCCGGGCGTGGTGCTGGCCACCCAACCCCTTGTATGTCATGCCGGCCTTCACAGGTGCTCGCTGACAGCACTTGCCCCAACAGTCTGTTAAGGCTACACGGGGGGGGGGGGGTCTTTGTCTTTGTATGTTAGTGCATGTGTATTCTGTATGTGCTGTAGATGTGTAACTGCTTGTGTATGCGTGTCATTGCATGTTTAGTGACGAACATCTGAATCAGGTCTTGGGCCTCCCCTTGGTTGACTCAGCCTTAAATGAGTACTGGGTGGGCTGTGTAAACACCACCACTGGGGAGACAAAGGCGGCCGAGCGTGGTGCTGGCCACTCAGTGCCTCATGTGCCGTGTAAGCCTTCATAGATGCTCGCGAACAGCAATAGCCCCAACAGTCTGTCAAAGGCTATACGGAGGGGGGGAGGCTTTATCTTTGTACCACGTGATACCCTTGCAAACGAGGTGTTTCATCGGAAGAAATTATCCAGATACAAATATATACATTCGTAAATAAATAAACGCGCATGTTCAAAATCCAAACATATCATTTGTGCAGCGAGTTGTTAAGATTTCAAGAATGTGCAAACACCCATTCAAAACAATACTCCTATAAAAACACTCATGGTCACGTGTGCGTATATTTACGGTATGAAAATACACGTGCAATGTTGACAATCTAAACCTATGTCGAATTGCGATTCATTGTTAAGATTGGGTGGGAAATGTTTTCAGTTATTCAGTGATTCATACGGAATGTGTATACGTAACGCTGCGATGAAATATGATTACTTTCTATTGGAAGGCATAAATATCGATTTAGTACACACGTGTATCCGCACGGCCCAGATTTAACATTGCTTCAAGGTGTGCTGATTATAGAACTAATCTATAAGACTATAAACTCTTTTTATTTTACCAGGTAAGGCCCACTGAGCTATATAGCTTTTTTTCAGAATCGACCTGGCCACGAATGATAGCTCAACGAAGTGGCTTATCACGTGGACATTTATATCAGCCAAATACTCGAAGTGCATGTTTCTAAATGTGGAGGAAAAAAACAGGCGGACCCGAATAAAAATGCACGCCACCACGGGGAGAGGGACGTGCAAACTCCAAATATACAGGCGTATAAATGGTGGAGGTAAAAACCGGAGGATCCGGACAAAAATCCATGCATATGTTGAGGAGTAGAGGGGTGACGGAATGTCACACTCGCCTCGGGAGGAGTGACGTCATGTCCCCTCGGGGTATTTGAGGGAGGACCCGTGACGTGTTCGGGGTCTTCGCGAGGAACCGGGGTCGTGAGCGGTAGGGAAGTGGGAACCGAGGGTAGGGGGGCTACTTGACCCGGCTGGCCGAGTTGGTCAGCGCTGTGGGGAGAGCCCGTTAGCATGGGGGGGGGGGGCGTAGGGGTTCCCAGTACCTCTCCCCTGGGGAGATTTAGCTTAACCACCAAGTCCTGTGTTAGCCCTTCCCTAAAAGCTAGGCGACAGCCCTTAATAAACTGTTGGGGTCAGCCCCGACAACGTCTGCCCTCCATGTCGTCATTTACACCGTGACACATATATAGTGAAAATCCACACTCTACTCCATTATTACTACAACGACAGGAGTCTGCTTCACGGCGGACAAAAGTACCGCTGGCGTCAATCGCAAAAATAGGCCATTGTGTGCCGGCATCAGGGCCCAAATTTGCCAAATTCGAAAATGGTTGCATTTTGGGAATTATACAGTACCCAACGGCAATCATTAGCGCACTGAGAACGATCGTTTAAGGGTGCTTTATCAATTTGAAGTATTATTATTATTGCCCCCATACTGACAGACTAATGACCCAGGTCACCCTTGCAAAATGGAACTTTTGTAGCCTCTTGAGTTTTCGCCTGGTTCAGCAAAATAACTTGAACAATCTACTCCATACTCTTTGGTTCTTTCGGTAAAGTCACGTAGGTATAAAATAAAATAAATCACGACTCCAGCGTCGCTTAATACCATAGGGCAATCGGTGATTGTTAGGACGCAAATATACGCCAAAAAAAGGCACGGGCAAAATTCAACTCCGGTTTGAAGGCTGCTTTGGGTGCAAGTAGCTTTGCGGCCAAAGTGCCCTTACGTATTTTTAAAACAACATGACTTCTGAAAGCCTATGCTTCGCTTTAAAAGACTGTCCGATTCATAAATAATGATGTTCCCACAGTTTAAATTATTCAATTTCATCACTTCATAACTTGAAGAAAAGTAATAGCGGATGTTCTAGGTCTCGCCAGATCCGAATGAAATGAAACACTGCAGTCATTTGCATTCGATAAGTATGCACGTGTTTTTGCGCTTGGTTTCGTAAGTATGTGTGTTGAACTTCTTTCGCGCCGTACGTAGCCAACCGTGCTAATCGGAGGTTTCGAATGCCGAACGCATCAATAATGCAAAAGAATGGGACCATAAAGGCGCACTTCGCAGTCCTGAGAGCCTAACCACGATGCAAAAATGTGCCAAAGTTGCCACGGAGCGGCGTTCTTCATTGCAAGGCTCGCGGGCCACTAGTGTCCCCTCGTGACCTGTAGTGCAGCACCTGACGTGCGGCCCCCCAACAATACACAGCACGTGACCACCCCCCCCCCCCCATCATCATCGTGCTGCCAAACCCCCAATGGTTTCAAATGGGTGACGGCCCTCACACTGATGATGTCTTATCGGCGAAAGTGCCCCCACCCCCTCTGAAAATTAGTGAAGAACGGTGCCGTGGATGAAAAAGATTAAGGTGCAGCCCTGTGATTGCTCGCTCACTCCTGCTGCATGCGGAGCGGCCTCTGCTAGAGGGAAGCTCTCAAGAGGGTAATTAGGCCCGAACTCATCCACACCGGCCAAAAAACGTCTTTGAAGAGGTGATCGTACCGAAACTTTATCCCCACCACACGACTGAATGTGGTGTACCCATTTGTATTGCTGGGTGGACAGCGGTTGGGAGATTTAAGAAACCCGCACCGTTGTTTGAACAGAGATTGAACCGTTAACTGTTGCACCACGGCAGCATCCACCCATGTTGGTATTTTACATTCTTAAAAAAAACAGTGGCGATAACATCTGGCTGATTATGCGAGTGCAGTTTTATTTTTTCAATGAGCAAATTATTTGCAGTGCTCTTCATTTTTAATGTACTTAGCTTTCAAAGTAACTTCCCTTTAAAATGAGGCCCAGTAAATTGAGCTTCGTCTAAACGATGTGAAGATAAATGTCGAAGAAATGTATTGTAACAATGAGATACGTTTTTGATTGCAAAGTAGTCATGATACCAAGTGGTCCAAATGTCATGTGACCCCTCCCCCCCCCCCCCCATTGAACTCTCTAACACTGAATATTTTTCAAGTAGGGTTTATTTCAAACAGAAGTGAATGTGCAAAGGAAAAAAAAGACGAGTGGTCAATTAATTGGGGGTCACTCGACGTCTGAACCACCCTGTACAGTACTGTATGAGTTCGATCCCGACCCGGACGCCTGTAAATTTGGAGTTTCCATGTCCCTCTCCCCGTGGCGGCATGCATTTTTATCCGAGTATTTGGCTGATATAAATGTCCACGTGATGAGCCACTTCGTTGAGCGATCATTTGTGGCCAGGTCGCTTGTGCAAAAAAAAAATCCACGTAGCTCAGTGAGCTTTACCTGGTGAAATACAAATAAAATGTTTAAATAGTTACAATTTTAATGCTGAAGTTATTTACAGAGCTTTAAATAATTTCACTGTTTTATTAAGGCCTCCTCACACTTTATTATTCATCGAGGTTGTTCGACCATACTTCACCGCACCTTTAGTCAATGCAGGTGGTTGACAGGGGGCACACAATAGCCCTGGTTGGATATCAAACTTGGGTCGAAAGGTTCGTTGTGTAACGTGCTAACCACTGCGCCAACCCGCTCCCGCCCAGAAATAATAATTTGGGAATGTACCAAATTATGTAGAAAAAAATATAGACGACTTAATCTTGCAACGTTGCAGAAGTTTGGCCCAGATACAACAATAAAGGTTGCATCATCTCTTGCAATTCTTCCCTTTGCAATGTAGGAATTAACAAAGTGGAGATTATTGTGCTTATTTATCCTTGGCATTGGTACACAGTGACCTGTACTTGACTACACAGATGTGACTTTTAATTGATAATTCTTCCCTTCGATTAGCCCAGTGGGCTTTCGTGCGATGTGAAAGAAGTTCAACATGCATACATGCAACATCGTTGCAAGAATGTAAGTTGAGCCTACACGAACGCAGATTTTTTAAAATATATTTTGAGGATGTGCTATTTTCGGAAGAATCGTGAATGTCACTTAACAGCATCGTACACATTTGTGTCTTTATTGCACAAATTAGTGCGACACAGAACAATACACTTCTGTGTTACAAATTTCCAGAGCGTGACCCGTGGCCATCTCACAGAAGTCACTGTTTAAATTTTGATTTAAAGCTTTCGTGACTGCAGTAATTCATATTCTTATCTCTTTCGGTAAAGTCACGTTGAAGGGAAACAATAAAATAATAATATATATATAAAACAATAAAAATTCTCACGACGTTTCGACCATAACACAAACGGTCATCATCAGGTGTGAAAACCAACGGCAAGAAACGTTTAAATAACCGCCACTTCTTTCAAATGTTTCTTGCCGTTGGTTTTCAACCTGATGATGACCGTTTGTGTTATGGTCGAAACGTCGTGAGAATTTTTATTGTTTTATATATATTTTATTATTTTTATTGTTTCCCTTCAACGTGACTTTACCAAAAGAGCTAAGAATAAGTCACTGTTTTATTCAATAAGTGAAGGAAATTTGCGTGTGTTTTTATTTATTTTAACAAATACACACGTGAAATTAATTACACGGCCTGGTCTACTAATGCATTGGAATAAGCTGCGAATGTGATTATTTTAGTACTGTCATTTGTTTGGCCTCGATAATTAGTTACGTGTTTGCTTGTATCTTCGTGCTAATTTGTTTTCCGTTTGTATGCGAGACAGCAAATACTCTCTGGCTGTCACCTGATGATGCCGGTTGTAATTACCGGAAAAAAAAAACGTCACGGCGCTCGAATTGTAAACGTTGCGGGTTTACTCTCTAACACGCCGGTGTGGCTGAAATAGTAACGACTTGGCACGGTTTGTTTACGTGAAAAACCTCACTAATTGGTTGTGTCGGGTGGTGGCGGGTTTAACGATGCATTAATATTTACGCGATCTAACCCAAAAAACCTCCATTATACATAATATTGGTCGCGGAAGCCTACGTGTTAAGCTGAGCAGTTTATTAACTGATCTTTCACCAGAAATGTTTAACACATTCCTGCGGAGGGAGCTGGTAGGAACGTTGGGTTGTTCGGTCAATGGCCAGGGTCAACGGCACCACGTGGTGTATTCCGCAAATATGCCCGACTGTGAGGGCGGGCACAAGCCGGCGTGAGTAGGTTAAACGTTGAGTTTTATAAGGGCACCACGGGGTGACCAGCCCCTCCCCACCCAGCCCCCCCCACCCAGCCCCTCCCCACCTAGCCCCTCCCCACCCTCCCCACCCAGCCCCTCCCCACCCTCCCCTCCCCACCCAGCCCCTCCCTCCCCACCCAGCCCCTCCCCACCCTCCCCTCCCCACCCAGCCCCTCCCTCCCCACCCAGCCCCTCCCCACCCTCCCCTCTCCACCCAGCCCCACCCCTCCCATTTTTGGATGCACGACGGACGGACGGACACAATAATCCCCTGTGGGCTGGTGGTGTAACCAGGAGGTTCCTACCAGTATGATATGTTGTATTGATATATATACCGTGACTGAAACGGAAATGTAGAATAAAACCGATTTATTACTGCAGCCTATAACAACTGTCGTTTCCCTTCTGGAAACTTCGTAGTTATAGGGATAGGAAATATTCTTCAGAGTGCTGGTATACACGTGTGGTGCTCTGCGAAGTGCCGGTTTATGGGGTACTGACATATACTAGCACATTGTGACTACTATATATGTGTGTGTGCATATATATGTGTGGATGTATGAGTAAATAAAAACGAGTGAATATGTAGGAGCCTAATGGTGACCAGTGGCGCTCATGAAAGCCGTAGAGAAGCAGCAGACAGTTAATGAAAAACTCTGACATATCACAGGTCAAGCACTCATGTTGGGCAAGGCCCTACTCGTATTACTTAGGCTGGGTACTACAGGGAGAGGAGAAATATATAAAAAAATGAAATAAAATAAATAGATCCCCATGGAGCCATCCATCTCAGCAGTGATGGATCACGGCGTGTGAAGAGGGGGGGGAGGGGGGGAGTGCCCCATCCCATCCCTGTGTTTTACTTTGCCAAGATTAATCGCCCCGGAGAGATAAGGGACAAATGTGATTTCAGGAGGTGCGTGGGGTTATTACCACATGGAAGATGAACTGAAACCGCAGCTAGCGCCAGAGCCTAATCCAATAGCGCGGTGCACAGCGTGGCCTTTGGAGACACTCTGAGTTAATTGCGCTGACCTTACGGTGCATTATTAGGAGCTGTGTAACTTTAATTTGATTGCGAGGATTCGCGCGGACGATTAACGTTGCCTCTTAAATGCGACGATGTCTCTCCGTTTCGTTGCGCGCGACGCGGGTAACGCCGTGGTCGTCGGCTGCCTGCGCGTGAGCGCGTGGGTGCGAGCGAGCGCGTGGGTGCGAGCGAGCGCGTGGGTGCGCGAGCGAGCGCGTGGGTGCGAGCGAGCGCGTGGGTGCGAGCGAGCGCGTGGGTGCGAGCGAGCGCGTGGGTGCGAGCGAGCGCGTGTGTGCGCATGCGAGCGCGTGGGTGCGAGCGAGCGCGTGGGTGCGAGCGAGCGCGTGGGTGCGAGCGAGCGCGTGGGTGCGAGCGAGCGCGTGTGTGCGCATGCGCGCGCGTGTGCTTACCTGCGAGGACTCGGTGCGATGAAAGCCGTTGAAATGCCCCGGCCTGAGCAGCGATGCACGCGCGTAATCTTCGCTCGCGCGCGCAATTCAATGCCGCTTTGTGAATTGCACTTTTTTTGTGTGCCTTGATTTATTCTTGTGCAGGGTTTCGGGTTTTTTTTTTTGGAATACAGCTTTGCGCGGAAAAAAAAAACAACGCGCCGTTCGTTGTTTATCTGAGCTTTAAATAAACTGCCTGATTGGGTTGTCGTATTTCATACGCGAGCACTCAGGCGCAATTTTAACTTGTTCGCTAATCTCAATCGGCTGGGTATGTGCGCGTGTGTGCATGCATGTGCTCCTGTTCGCTTGAATTGAAATTACGTTGACTGTTTTCTATTCTCCGACTAAATCAGTGCGAACAATAATCCCTTGTTTAGCAGACGAAGTCACGGACAGATTTTCCATGCCTAAATGTTATTTTCAAAAAGAGCACGCATATGCATGGATTCTGTGACGCCTTCATAAATATTTAGCGATAATATTTTCTAAGCCATAAAAAGCGATGAGGTCAAACTAACACATGATGTGTACATTTTGATTTAAAGCTTTCGTGACTGCAGTAATTCATATTCTTAGCTTTTTCGGTAAAGTCACGTTGAAGAGAAACAACAAAATAATAAAATATATATAAAACAATAAAAAAATTCTCACGACGTTTCGACCATAACTCAAACGGTCGTCTTCAGGTGTGTTGGTTCGCATAAATTTTATTTTTAAACGGCGCATTTATTTATTTATAAAAAACGTTAGCGCCACGCGCAACGATTTGGCAGTTTACCCAGGACTAGTCCATCTATATTCTGAAAAGAGGAGGGGGGAGACGAACACAAAGCAGACCTTAAACACGGTAGGACCAACACCTCGGCCGGGGCAGATCATTGTTCTAATTCAGTAGGCTCACATGCCATTGACTTTTCCAAGACAGAGGTTCTTTGTAAGCCATCTGGCTTCTATGAGAGATTCGTTCATGAGGCTATCCACATATACAAGCACAGAGACAATTTCAACCGAGAAGATGGATTCTATCTTAGCAATCATTGGAAAGATTTGATAAACCATTTCAGGTCTTAATTGATTGTTCACGCTTACAGTGGCTTTCAGACAGCATACATTATAAAAAATGTATGCGAACCAACACACCTGAAGACGACCGTTTGAGTTATGGTCGAAACGTCGTGATATTTTTTTTATTGTTTTATATATATTTTATTATTTTGTTGTTTCTCTTCAACGTGACTTTACCGAAAAAGCTAAGAATATGATGTGTACATGTTTGCGGATGTAGTGTGTGTGTGCGCGTATGCACAGCGCTGTGTTTCAGCGCTACAAAGCTGCCCAACAGGTACAAATTCCCAGCCACGGCTAACATCAGTGGCGAGTAATATCTGAGCCGATCGTGGGCCTTCTCCCCGAGTTCAATTCAGCCTGGAATACAAAGGCAGCCAGGCATAGTGCCGGTAACACAACCCCCTTATCCGCTATGTTGGCCTTAATAGGCCAACATTAACAGCACTTACCCACACAGTCTGCAAGCGTACGTGGGGGCTATATTTGTTTTTGTGTCTATGTATAGAATGTGTGCGTGTATGTATCTTCCTTGACATTAAAACATTCTCTATCCTTGTACTTCAAAGTGTGACGGGTATCGGCGCTCGCTAACAACGCTTGCCCCAACAATAGTCAATAAGGCAATGCGGGTGCATCTTTGCCTTTGTGTACAGGTTGAACACGTGCGTCTGTGTGTGTGCGTGAGAGAGAGAGAGAGAGAAACTGCATCTTCTCTTTTAAAAAATAATAATAATAAACCTTTCCTCTATCCTCGGTGCTTTTTGCGCTTTGTAGTGCCACAGACAGCCGCGGCTGGCATTCGATAAAAGCGGAGCTCTCTTCCCCGGCCGCAAGAGAGGGCGGCACTTTCATTCAGCCGGCTCTCGTCACGGCGAGGGCCACAGCCCAGCGTCGCCCCGGCCCAGCGTCGACTCGTCGTCCAGTCTCCCGGCGACGGCCCCCGTGAGATGACCTTCAGCGCTTTCCCTCGCTCGCATCCGCACCGAGGTCCCCCCCCACCCCGAGCTGCAATGCCACTGGAGAAAAAAAAAACGGACTGCTGCACACGTGCACACGCGCGCTCCCGTTACGAAGTTTTGGGATGCGGCGTTTTTTGTTGTTGTTCGTTTTTTTTTGTCTTCAACTTTAACGTCACGGCGGATGCAGCGCCGTGGCCACCGCAGTAGACGTCGTAACGTGAAAGCGCCCGTGCGTGTATGGGGAGCGGTAGTGTAGCGGTTAGCGTTCCGCGCTACGTACCCCGGTTCGATTCCCCAGTTCCATTCCCGCTCATAGCCAACACCGGTAACGATTATCTGAACCAGTCCTAGGTCGACTCAGCATCATATCAGGTCGACTCAGCATCAGATGAGTACCTGGTGGGGCGTGTGAACATCGCCACGCGGGAGACAAAGGCGGCCGAGCGTGGTGCTGGCCACCCACTCCCTCGTGTGCATTGCTGGCCTTCATAGGTCCTCACTAACAGCACTGTTCAGGCTATACGGGAGATCTTTGTCTCTGTACGTATGTTGTAAGGCACTCTTCTCTAGGTTATATTAAAACAAAAAAAAAAAAACATCATCACGTTATTTACAAAGGTGACGTATAATAAGTTCATCTTTTGGACTTACATTGTTGACACCTCGATCGTTTTTGAATTTGCTTATTGAACAAAATTCCAGTCGGCCCGTGGCTTTGCGACGGTCATTCGCTCGTTAAATATTTCCCGCGCGTCACACTGAAGTTCGGCAATTCACCAAGGTTGTACTTCTCTTGCAGAGTTCACTGACAGTCACTAGCGGGGAAGATTCCATCACAGGTCAGCACGAGTCCCCTGCTCACGGAAGGCAGAGCGTCGGCGGCAGCACCTCATCATCCGACACTGACGCGTCAGTCAGCGACGGCGAAGACACCTTCCGAGACGTGGGCAATTTCCACGGCGACGAGTTTTCACGCCGCGGAGACGCCTTGCACGGCGAGGGCATTCAGCTAACGTGGGCAGAGCAGCGCAGCAGGCTGCGCGACGGCTGCAACCGATGGCCGGCGAGCAGCAATCTTCAGCTCGGCAGTCGGGAGCGTGCACAGTTTCTGTTGGAGAAATGGTCATGGACCGGAGGATTACGTTTCACGAAGACGGAGTGCTCTCCAAGGTACCCAGCAGCTCTACCGCCAACCAATAAACCATGCACTGCTGTGAGCAGGCACGGTGACAATAAAGGGCCGTCTGATGTGGCATATTCCGTTAGTTGTGCATCGTCGGAATTCCGTGAATGCCCGGGCGATGCGCCTGCTGATGAGATGCAAGTTGTCGTGGAAGAGGAGGAGGTTGTAAGAAGTAGCTCTGCTGCAAGGCCAATTAATATATATTCCCGGTTCCTAAAATCTCACAAAAAGAGCAGTAAGTTAGACGGGGCAGTGCACAACATTGCTTTTTGTGAACCCCAGCGTTTCAGGATAAACGCGCGTGAATCTCTCCAGGCCGTTTCGGGCAGAATCTCGGCGAGCGACATGGAATGCGTGAACGAATCCAGTGAATTGCACTGTGGTCTGCCGGTGTCCAGTCGGAGTGTGACATCGAGCGCCTACGGTCCGCGAGATTTTTCGCTGCGTCCCGCGCGCCCTCAAGCGGGACGGAGGAAGACGGCGGCCGCGGCGCACGCAACGCCGAGGTCCGTCGATGCGATTTCCATAGCGGGGAAAGTCAGCGCCCCGCGGCTGGGTGCGGACGATGCGCCGTGCGCGCCGCGGGCCTCGACCGAGATCCATTCCGTGCCCTTGGCCGAGGCGAGCGACGGCGACAGCGCGCATCGCGGAGGGCGGCACGCGGATCGCGGCCGCGGTTTGTCCAGGGCGGACAAGCCACAGCTCAGGCCGGCCCTTGGGACACAGATCGCGATGGCGAGGAGCCAGAGTTTTAGCAAGCAGCCGACCGAATCTTCGTCCCTCGGCCCCAGAATCAGGACTCGCATCATCACCGGCACGGCAAGGCGGGCGGAGCTTTACGTCGGCGGCGGCGGCGCTTCGCTCGCCGACGCATCGCGCTTTGCGGCGGCCGGCGCGCGGGGGGAGAACTTTCACTCGATGTCCAAGGTGGACGTGATTTCCAATCGAATGACGTTAGAGCACAGGCCTCAGTCAGAGCCTTGTCTGCTCAGGGAGAGTGTGAAGTGTTTTCAGCGGCCTTCGCCACACAACGTTGGCACTCCACAAGCGCTGGCGCCTTCCCGCGATGCCAACGTGGCCGTGAAGGAATGCGAAAGTGTCAATGACATGGTCTCTGCGCGAGGGGGTGAGTCCAAGTTGACCGTGGAAAAAGGTCAGAGAGAAGAAAGTGACGGAACTGCAAGCATCAAACACAAATTAGCTAGATTGTCTTATATATTTTCAAGAAAAAGCTCAGAGGCCAATTCCGACATAAGATTCCAATCGAATGGTGGGACATGTAGACCAAAAACAGAATCAATGTCACCAAAAAGCACGATTGAGCCACAACATCGGATAACGAATGTCCCCAGGAGCAGCGACGTTCTCGTGCCCAATTCACCCGAATGTGCGCCGAGCCCAGCAGACGGGAAGTACAA
The DNA here is from genome assembly GCF_048934315.1 of Petromyzon marinus. Classification (NCBI taxonomy): domain Eukaryota; kingdom Metazoa; phylum Chordata; class Hyperoartia; order Petromyzontiformes; family Petromyzontidae; genus Petromyzon; species Petromyzon marinus. The sequence goes on from NC_133685.1 coordinate 4,512,869, forward strand.
GGGTGGCGGCAGCCTTGAAAAGGTCAGAGGTCATCCCGGATGCATCATTAGCTCCACTTTGACGGAGTTGGTGCCCTCATTCGTGCCTCTGCCATCCATCGAGGAAAAAGTCATGCAGGAGATCCAGGCGAACGTGCTGAGGCAGTCCAAGAAGCAAATGCTGACCTCCGTCGGAAGCAAGACGTCTCTGGTGAAGCCCTTCTTCATCGCGAGCCTCCTGGGCCTTCGCAGGAGCAGGCCTTCGTGCGGCAGGGCGGCGGCACCCCCCGCGGGTAAAGCCACGGCGCCCAAGAGGGCGGGGCGAGACCCGGCGATGCCGCCGTTGCCACCTCAAGACAATGAGGAGCGCGCTGTGGATCGAGCGAAGCCGGGCAAGTGGGTTGAGATGAGAGGAAGGCCAGCAGCGGCGACGGGGACGGGCGTTGCGCCGGACGCTGGACAGCGGCCGGGCGCAAATGGAAGTTGGGGAACGAGTGGAGATCCGGGCGACGCTTCAGACGTGCAAGGAGTTGGGACGAATACTCCGACAAGGTAAAGTTTACGGACCGACGACGTTGTTCTCGGCGGCTGTGGGAATGACATTCACGCTGTGAGCGTATGCTTGTGACCACGCATCGATTCGTCGATTGCGATTGATTTCTTAAGCTCATGAAATGTGCATCTAATCCCGTGGGATAAGGATCGATGTTATTCTATTTATGTTGTGTTTTCAAATGCAACGTACAAATACAAATAACACATGCGCCTCTGTATGCCCAGAATTATAAACGGGTACACCGTATTTCAGTTGATTGGAAGGTTGCGTGTGGTGCGGTAAACTGTGAGCATTCTCACCTCTTCCAAGAGGTCTGGCCAACATGGGAGAGTGAGCCACAGTACCCTTGAGAGGGGCTTTTCAGAGCTCCCTCTAATGGAAGTTTTATATTTTGATTTAAAGCTTTCGTGACTGCAGGGATTCATATTCTTGGTTCTTTCGGTAAAGTCACGTAGAAGGGAAACAATAGAATAATGAAAATATAAAACAATAAAATTCTCACGACGTTTCGACTGCAACACAATCAATCATCATCAGGGTTTAATTATTAAAAGCGGTGGTGTAGCTATGGTGAGACTAAGTAGGACAGGTGGGATTGCTTGTGTTGCAGTCGAAACGTCGTGAGAATTTTTTGTTTTATATTTTTCTTATTTTATTGTTTCCCTTCTACGTGACTTTACCGAAAGAACCAAGACTAGGAAGCTTTATAATCAAAAGTGAAATGAGCAAGCAATTGCAGGGCTGCACCTTACTCTTAGAGGTTTGCAATGAGATCACGTGACCACCCCAGCGAATGAAGACCGCTATTTTCACCACAATGTAAATAAATAAAACATTTCTTGTACACTATAGATTTTCATTTTGAATCGCAACGCCGAATTATAAGATGCATATTGGAACGTGAGTGGGGGAGAATCATTATGCCCCTAATGCTCATGGGATACAATGTGAAATGACTCTGCATGCAGAAATATTAATTTAAACTCGGGAGTGGAGAACACACTTGCCGCAATGTGATTTAGTGAAGTTCATTATGTGTTAAAATGTAATTAGTTAATAGCAAACATTAATCACATTGTAGCAAATGTGATTTTTTTGTATCCTGTGTTAATACATCACCTTCCAATTTTTTTTAATAGAATCAAAGGCCTGTTACATAAATTGGCTCGTATTAGTGGTGATTTTCTAATTGGTTTTGATCGCTACAAGAGTTCGCACTGTCGCAATAGTAGCAGTGCCCGGATCGTGCTGCCTCTGTAACGGTAACCTAAAACGAGCCATCATCATTATAAGCATTGCTAATAGCCACTCAAGGTGGTTTTGGGGCAGTGGAAAAAAAAAAACTTTTTGAAAATTTAGCTTTTCAAAATACTTTTTTTAGTGCAAGTTCAGTCTTCTTTTTTTCGTCGATTCATCTCACAGGCCTCCCTTTACTCTCGAAACGAGCCTTTGCCGGAAACATTGGCCGACGACATTATAAATATAGATTTTTTTTTCCCTGTATAATAAATGTAGTGACTTTCTTTACATATTCGTGACTCTTCGTGAATGATGGCAGGTTCATTCAGTTTAAGTGTGAGAGTAATGCATTGTTACGTTTGGAGTGGGGCTGTGGGTACAGAGTGGATAGCGCCACTGCACGATGAACCTGGGGACCTAGGTTTGATTGCCAGCCTAAATTTGACCAAATTTTGTATTTTACCAGGTAAGGCCCACCGAGCTGTATAGCTATTTTTTTTTTCAAAACCGACCTGGCTATCACAAATGATAGCTTAACGAGGTTGCTTATCACGTGGCAATGTATAGCAGCCAAATGCTATAAAAGTGTGATGTTGATTCTAAATGTGGAGGGAAAAAAACAGAGGACCTGGAGACAAATCCACGCGACCACGGGCAAAACACGCAAACTCCAAATATCCAACAGGCGTCAGGGTCGGGATCTAATCCACAACCTCCTGTATACCAGGCGAGGTAGTTAACATCTCACCACCGTGGTATTCTCTGCCTGACCCCTCAGCTACGACCAGGTCTACGCCAACCTCTGTCTCCATCCCTATCACTACCCCTATCACTACCCCTACCCTTGTCACTACCCCTACCGCAACCCATCCTTATCCACTCCCACCTATCCTCCTTAGTGTCACCATAGCTACACCACCACTTTTAATAACTAAACCCCACTCTTTATTTTAACCACTATCATCGGATGTTTAATTTTGTAATTATTGCCGAGCGCCTAGGACTGAGGAGCGATATGAATCTACGTAAGATGGGATTCATCTCGCTCCTTGCGCACGACCCAACCTCGTTGCTCCGTCTCAACGGTGGACGCTCATCCTCTCCCTCTCTCTCAGGGTGCGTTCCCACCCCCCGGATGCCATTGCATCGTCAGTCTCGGCCACCAGCCATCGTCCCTCCTTCTCCCGAATGGGCCCTATTCAATCCCACTTTTCCCCGAAGGTCATGTATGTTGACGGGGGGTGCACGGGTCACAAGTCCCCTTGCTGCCACGGCCCTGGTCAGTTTACAAGGGTGGGCAGAGGAGGAAGGCGATCAGAGCTCCGTTTGTTTGCAGCCTGCTAAAACCTTACCCAAGTAATTACATTCTTAAACTCAGCTTCATCAACGCCTCTCTGGAGAGAAGAATGATGACAGATGGCAGTGGCTGTGGGGAGGACTCCTTCCAGCAGTGGATATATCATGGCGAAAATTATGATGATTGGGAAGTAAATTAAGGCAACCAGTGGCCTGATGAAAAGCTAAGAAATGTTCAAGCAGTGCACAGGTTTAACCGTATGCCCTGTCTTTGCTCCTATCTGACCGAGCAACCTTCCAAGGCTGTGGTTGACTTCGCTTGTCACGGTGAGATAGCATCGTCAGGGAGCAATGAGCATGTGTGTTAACATTTAATTTGAGGTCCATCATTGATCTGTATGCAGGAGCGCCTTCGGTGCCTGAAACCAGCGGGTTGATTAATCGCGTGACTGATAGTTTGCGTGATAAAGACTGCACTTGCCTCATTTGCTGTATTGATCGCGCTAATGATTTCCCCCGCATCGCAAAGGCATGCATACGTACATACACCCTCTCATATTAATCAGGGTGTTTTTGAAGGGAAATGGAAATTAATACTCCGGATGAACCACCACGCGTTGCAATTAATGCACATCAGCCACTCCGAGTCTTAAGGAGGCCACGGTTACTCGCTGATTGGCACTGATTGAAGAAGTAGCGGAGGAGAATTAAAGATTCGTATGTAAAGTGCAGTAGATTGAAATAAAAAAAAAACTATTTTCAACTTACCAAACGTTCAGCAATTTTTTTTTACGTGCAGTATATCATTTCTAGGAGTCCTCGAAGCAGCAGCAGCAATGTTCAGTATACTTCATCTTGGGTACAGCTGAGAGCAAAGCCATGGACCTGGAGGAAGTCATCTATATAAATACTCCATCTACTAGCGATCCAGACATTTTTGTTACAATGCACACTATATTTAAATACTATAAAGGAGTAACATTTACAAGGGATGCTCTCCACGAACAGTATATTTTAGTATGTCTCGTTCAATATGACCACTTTTGGCGCAATGCTTCATTCTCTCGGCGCGCAGTAAGTTCGTATCAGGACATTTGGCCATGTGTGATCCACGTTCTAATTACAGAATGTTTCATTGAAAGTAACCCCCGCCCATGCGCCATCACCTTCTAACACCGACGAGCGTGTCACTGCAGATGCTCGCAAGACAAATGCTTGGCTAACCGCCAGATATCCGGACCCTTTAAAAGCAGCTAAGCAGAACACAGAGTTACACAGTAGAGAGATTTTTCTCCCTCTGGGCAATTAATGATTTCAGTTACTGCCAGCAAAGCGAATGAAATTTTAAGCCAGAGTTGAAGCAGAGGTCTGACCACAAGATGATTACATTTCTATCAGACTGTTTGCCCTACCCAAAGGCCCCAGTGAGTGGGGGGGGGGGGGGCATTGTGCCAATGCTGTCTGCTTATCTTGTCTGAAGCCTATTGAGATGGATCTCTGGATGGGGGCTATTTGGAGCCAGCAAGGAATGCACTTTGTACTTTGAAAGTTTTTTTTTTTGCAGCAACTGCAGAAAGAAGAGATATTTTATATATGTGCGTGTGTGTGTGGGTTCTCCAAAAGTTTGTTTTTTTCTATTTGTGCGCACGTGTGTCTACAATTGTGAGGAGAGCGGTGGTGCAGCAGTGGTTAGCGCGTTTCCCTGTGAACCCGGCGGACCGAGTTCAATTCCCGCTCACGTCCAACACCAGTGGCGAGTATCAGGAACGGTCCTTGGCCTCCCCTCGGTTGACTCAGCCTCAAACGAGTACCTGGTGCAGTGTAAAAATATCACCACTAGGGAGACAATGTTGGCCGGGCGTGGTGCCGACCACCCACCCCCTTGTGTGGTGTGCCGGCCTTCATAGGTGCTGCTTGCTGACAGCACTTGCCCCAACAGTCTGCTCAGACTATACGGGGATCTTTGCCTTTGTTTACAATTCGTGGAAAATGGTAGTATCGTGGTTAGCACAGACGGGGCGTCCCTGAGTTCCATTCCTAAACATGACAAACATCCGTGGTAATTATCCGAATCGGTCCTGGCCATGGGCCTCCGTTAGCATTGCCTCAACCTTGAATGAGTAACCTGAATGAGTACCTGGTGCGATGTGTAAAACATCAGCGCTGGAGAGTCAAAGATGGTCCGGCGAAGTGCTAGCCACACACTCGCTCGTGCGCAAGTGCTCGCCTTCATCGATGCTTGCTGACAGCACTTGCCCCAACGGTCTGTCCAGGCTATGCGGAGGATCTTTGACTGCAGGGATAGAGGCAGGTGGATATCGTACCAGCTGTGCCATTGCCATCGTGTGTTGTGTCAGTATTGGTTAGTGCCCTACTATAAGAGCAGTTGCTTGTCAGATCTTAGCAGCTAAAAGTAAGGTTGAGCCTGAATCGTGTTGGCCTGGACAACTTGCGTGCAACAAAACATGACATTATAAGCTTCTGCATTGCCTTCGCCGGCCCACACTGACCAGCAGTCAACTAACCCCAAGGCCCCACACGGCACTCAGGGGCCGTTATTCACAAGTAGATTAACAAACAAGAGTTTAACACCGTAGGCTTTGTTATGAATAACAAACAAGAGTTGTACATGATTGCAATGGCAATACGTTTTATACAAATGAAAGCCATTTTTACTGGGAGAATACGCAGCATATTTAGTTTTTTTATTTCTTCGTAACCGATATGTGTTGTGTTTTTTTTTGTGCACGTGTGTGACAGGGATGTGAGGGCAGCGTGTCTTCTCAGTGACAGCGCAGAGGACGCCGGCAATGGCCATGCCCGCTCTCGCTTGCCTTCCCATAATGCCTTGCTCCTCAAGAATACCCGCATTCCCAGCGCCGATCGACTGGTGAGCTTATGGCATGACGTGCGCTGCCATCCCACTGGCACGTCCACTCTGGGCGTAAAAAACACGCTCAAGCCAGATAAACACTTTTGATAATGATGATGATAATAATAATAGTCCGTGTGCACATTGATACACCAAGCAGATCCGCCTTTTCTTCCTCCTCAATCCTACATATTTTCCACACGTGCACAGCCGCGTGTGTTCATGTGGAGAGCCGTCTGAAGTACTCGGGGGAGACGGAACATTGCATTTTAGTTTTTGTTTCCACCCATTACTTCATCTGTCAGCATTTCAAGTAAACATTTGAAGATTGAATCTTTAACAAAGTAGATGTAAAAAAAAATTATCTTCGCAGTTGTGGCCGAAACGTCGTGAATTTTGTTGTTTTATTTTTTACCTACGTGACTTTACCGAATAGAACCAAAGAATATGGATCCTTGCAGTCACGAAAGCTTCAAATCTAGAAATAATAATAATTTACGGTGCTTTGTCAATCCACTGCTGGATGAAGATTTATCCACGTTATGTCGGTCATGGGAGGGTGGGGGGGGGGGATGTTTGACCGTACTCTCATCACTCTGGTCGGTGCGTGTTGGTGAAGTTGGCCAAGTTGGTGGTGACGTTAGGACCGGTTCAGACATCGCTCGCCAATGACGTTAGCCAAGGCTGAGCACGTGGCGACGTCGGGCTGATGGCGCAGGATGCGAAACCGCCGCACCGACGACGCTCCTCCGGAGAATTGTGTGGATCTATCATCCCCACTCGCATGCGGAGCAATGAATATGGTTAAGCCTCCGGGAGTACATTGCTAAACGTAAATGAAATGCAAAGTGGAAGATGAAAGGAGAGACGGTAGTCATTTTTTGAACACTGATGTATAAAAAAAAACGGCGTAGGATTTGTCAACATGCCTTTTCTTGGCAATGTGATTTTTTTTCCGTTTGTACAGCAAAAAAAAACCAGTGTCCATATGTGCAGACTAAATTGTGATCTCGAATCAGCCCTGGAAGCAAAGCAGGCTCGAGCCAAGTACTTAGATGGGTTCAATTGCATTTCCGTGCATGATGGCAGCAATATGTTCAGGAGCTAAATGCCTATGTGGAGGTCTGCCAACATCCAGGAAATGGAAGAGGAAGGGCACACACATTTTCATTTGCCACCCTGAGAACCACTCAACGTGTATGGAAGTGACACGGGCACCCCAGTGGCGAGAAGTTATCTGCCTCGCCTGGTTTACAGGAGGTGTACATTCGTTAGTCGGTTCGACCTTGACTCTGACGCCTGCTGTATATTTGGAGTTTGCATGCTCTCCCCGTGGTCGAGTGGCATTTTTTCCGGGTCCTCCGGTTTTTCCCCTCCACATTTAGAATCAAAGTCGCGCAACTTAGATGATTTGGCTGCTCTAAATTTCCGCGCAATAAGCCACTTCGTTGAGCTGTCATTTGCGATAGCCAGGTCGCTTCTGAAAAAGAGCTACATGGCTCAGTGTGGCATTACCTGGGCAAAATAAAAACGGTGAGGTTTAGTTTACGAGCTGGAGTGTGCTTGAGAGTGCGCACGCGCGTGATCGCTGAGTCCAAATCTGCAGATGTCTTTCTTTTTTTTTTTAAGGAGCGACCTTCATTCGGCGGTGGGAAACTGGCACTGCCGCTCTTCCAGGTGGCGTGCGGCTGGCGTTCGACTCGCACGCGGCTCATTTTAAACGCATTAGTCCCCCCCCCATGTGAACGATCGCGTGCCACTCGCGAAGGAGGCTGCGGCTCGCCCGGCGTTTCAGATCGTGGCGCGGCTGCAGCTGCAGGCAGCCGCGCTGCTGTTGTTGCTGCCGCGTTGCATTTCAACGAGGGTCACGTGTTTGTGTGGTGTGCTTGCTTTCATTTTATTTTATTTAGTCGGTCTCAGAGCACCTTCGTCGCGGCGGGAGGTTGCACCCCCCCCCCCCCCCCCCCAGTAGTCCTGGCTTTGGATTCCGCCAACTTAACGCACGCCGGTCCGCGTAGTTATATTCGTAATTACCATCTTTGTCATGCACATCCAAAAATAATTGCTTCTTTCATCCCGCTCATGGAAATTTATAATAATTGCATTGTCAGCTGCATAGCTTTACAACCGCATAGACCCCAGGGACCACAGGACTGAGCTCTCCATACCCCCCCCCCCCCCACCACCACCACCATGTAAATTGGGCTGCCAATTCGCATGCAAATTGTGTCTCAATCATATGAATAATAATAATACTACATACATCTGTGAATTGGATAGCTGGGCCGTGGTAGTTTAAAAAAGTAGGTACTCGTCATGTGCTCCAGCTACCTGTGTGCCTAATTGGCACGGTGGCTCCACATCACAGGCTTTCAAGCGAAAATATTGATAGATTTGCTCCTTAGGTTGGTGCAAAGGGTTCATAATGTTAATATTTTCTTGTTTGTGGAAATAGCGTATATTTGTGTATGTATGTGTGCCTATGATCCATCCTGGGTTTAACCAGGCTGGATTGTGTGAGGAGCTCACAAATCCTTGAAAGATCTGGACAAAGTCCCATCGGTGAGCTCCTCTGGCAGGCAAGGCTGCGCTGGCTGGGTCATGTAGCCCGCATGCCCAGCCACCGCATGCCTAAACAGCTTTTGTTCGGCCGGATCGAGGGGGCTTAATGGGCGCGGCCCATTAAGTGGTACAGGAGGACGTGGAGCTGAGTGGACTTGCCGATGACTGGTACCAGCGGTGTCAAGATCGACCTCTGTGAAGGAGGCTCGTGAAGGACGCTACTGGGCAGTTGGAGGCAATCGCCCTCCAACAACAACGGAGGGCGGAGGAGCGACGCTCACAACAAAGAGTGGAGCGCCGGGTGGCTAAGGCACAGCACGTTGGCACAGTAGGGGGCACAGGTGGTGCATCAGCCAGTCGTCTCAGTCAGTCGACCTGTGTTATCTGGGTCTGCCCCGTGACCTCCTGCAAGCAAGCGTTCGACACTTCACGTGGCCTCAAGGTGCACATAGCCTGGCCCAAGCGTCGTGGTGACGTCACCGCCACTTAGTGGCGAATGGCGGTTGTTGTTGTTGTAGGGAGCAGTAGTGTAGTGGTTGGCACGCTGCGCGAAAAACCCAGAGACCCGAGTTCGATTCCTGCTCACGGCCAACACCAGTGAGGATTATCTGAATTGGTTCCTGGGCCTCCCCTAGATCGACTCAGCCTCAAATGAGCACCTGGTGTGGTGTGTAAACATTGCTACTGGGGAGATAGAGGCGGCCAGGTATGGTCTTGGCCACCACCTCCTTGTGAGTGGTGCGGGCCTTCGTAGGTCTTCGCGAACAGTGCTTGCCCTCAGAGTCTGTTAAAGGCTAGGCAGGTGATTTTTGCCCTTTGTTGTCTTTGTATGAGGAGTTGCGCTACAGTAGCAATCGAATTCCTGGCGACAGACATCAGTGGCACGTGGCGGTCTTGGTAGGTACAGCCTTAAATAAGTAGTGCAGCGTGTACACATCGGCCCTGGTTGAGACAAAGGTGGCCAGGCACGGTACTGGCCAAACCAACCTCTCTGTCACCACGCCAATCTTAACAGGTGCTCAAAAACAGGACGTCTATCCGCGTCATCAAATGTTTCAGCTGTGCCCATCAGCAATCTGACGAAAGTATGGCCAAATCACCCCTGAACTGTGACCAATTCAAGCTGAATGCACGCGATTTTTTGGCAGATCTTGGGAGCTTGGCAGAATGGAGCCTGGTTTGGTGTCTGAATGGGAGAATGCCTTTGAAAAAGCAGGTGTAGCAGCGAGGTGTGATGAGCTTCAAGTACCTTTGTCTCGGACTACCTCCAGTTTTCTCCCACATGGCCAGGTGCGCTGGCGGAGCCAGTGGGGGGGGGGGGGGGGGGGGGGGGGGGTGGCACGTGCCCCCTCCAATGATCCGATCGAAATCCATAATTTATATGGGATCATTGGGGTTATTAGTAATAAATCGGCATTTTGCGACCCCCACTGCCACTGTATACCATATGATTACGTGCCAGGGACTCTTTGAGATGATAGGACAATAGTCTGAGTCCATAATTGGCAATAAGTAACGGTAAAGCAGTTATAAGTGACTCACAGAATTGTGCGCAGTTGCGTATAGAGTCCACGACTTCACTGAAGGCATCAACACCTTCAGCGAGCGCGATGCCGATCACACCACGTGGTTCAAATTTGACCCCTCAATCGATGGTTGCGCCATCGCCGCACAAGCGGCGAGTAAAAAGCAAGGGACAAGTCCTTACTTACTAACAACTCCTTACTTACTAACAACTCCTTACTTACTAACAACTCCTTACTTACTAACAACTCCTTACTTACTAACAACTCCTTACTTACTGACAACTCCTTACTTACTAACAACTCCTTACTTACTAACAACTCCTTACTTACTGACAACTCCTTACTTACTAACAACTCCTTACTTACTGACAACTCCTTACTTACTAACAACTCCTTACTTACTAACAACTCCTTACTTACTGACAACTCCTATCATTTTTCATTGCTGGAGGGGTTGCCCGCCTACCTGAAAATCCTGGCTCCGCCATTGGCCAGGTGGCTTCTGAGAAAGAAGCTAATAGCTCAGTGATCTTTACCTGGTTAAATAAAAAAATGCTCAGTGAGCTTTACCTGGTTAAATATAAAAAAAAAATGCACAGTGAGCTTTACCTGGTTGTTTTGTCTTGTTTGTTGTTGTAACTTTCTGATCTGCCCCGACTAGACATCCGTGGAAAAGCGCTTCAAATCTCATCAGATTCCTCCAGTATAATCAAAGTTTCTGAGTCTGTGTAGCTTTCCTTGGTAAACACAGGGCATGCTAATTATTATTACTTTTACACTATTACAAGCCAGCGAAGTTAACTTCGTCGTTGTGTACATCGTTGGCGCGACGATGTGTGTGCGCTCAACTCACCGATGTCATTACTCAAACGTATGGCCCCCCAGCATCATCCCCTGTAGGACACTGCATTTGGTGGCAATTATCTCCAGAACACATGGTTGCCAGCGAGAGCGCGCAATCTTGTGCACGATGTTAAACTCTATATACAAAAAAAACCACAACGCAGTGCGCACGTACTACACTGTTGGATGAGATCTGCATAGCTGGGGGCTTATGATGACCATAGTTCCATAGTTCATATTTGGTATAGCCCTGTGAGCCATTCGGCTCTTGAATCGGGTGCAACCGCAACAAACAAAAACATGAACAAGAATAAACATCTTAAAGTGATTAAGATGACCAACAACGCTTCACCACGCTGGTCGGTGTGTAAACATCGACACTGGGGGAGACAAAGGCGGCCGGGCGTGGTGCTGGCGAAGGGAAGAGGAAAGCCACAGGCCTCGCCGCTCATGTTAGCCGTGGACCAGGAACCGAACTCAGGCCGCCAAGGTCCACAGTATTGAGCGCTAAAAGCCACACAACCGCTCCACCATTATCATTATTTGTATCGCTTCACTTTCACGGGATTACATTCGTGTGTATTTGCCTGTATGTGTGTGTGTTACTTGCTCGTGTGTGTGTGTGTACGTGCGTGGTGCTGGCCACCCACCCCCTCGTGTGCCGTGCCGGACTTAATAGGTGCTCGCTAACAACACTTGCCGCAAAAGTCTGCTGAAGGCTATACGGGGGATCCTTCCCTTTGTTGTGTTAATGCCTTCACCACACGCTCGCGCGGTTACTTGCAGAAGTACATCTGAATGTGTGCTTGCATGTGGTTGTGGGGAGTGGTAGTGTAAGCGTTAGCGCGCTGTGCTACGAACTCGGCGACCCGAGGTCATGGTCAACACCAGTGACGATTATGTGAACTGGTCCTGGGTCTCCCCTAGGTCGACTCAGCCGCAAATGAATACCTGATGTGGTGTGTAAACATTGCCACTAGGGAGACAAAAGCGGCCGGGCGTGGTGCTCGCCACCCACCCCCTCGTGTGCCGTGCCGGTCTTCATAGGTGCTCGCTAACAACACTTGCCGCAAAAGTCTGCTGAAGGCTATACGGGGGATCCTTCCCTTTGTTGTGTTAATGCCTTCACCACACGCTCGCGCGGTTACTTGCAGAAGTACATCTGAATGTGTGCTTGCATGTGGTTGTGGGGAGTGGTAGTGTAAGCGTTAGCGCGCTGTGCTACGAACTCGGCGACCCGAGGTCATGGTCAACACCAGTGACGATTATGTGAACTGGTCCTGGGTCTCCCCTAGGTCGACTCAGCCGCAAATGAATACCTGATGTGGTGTGTAAACATTGCCACTAGGGAGACAAAAGCGGCCGGGCGTGGTGCTCGCCACCCACCCCCTCGTGTGCCGTGCCGGTCTTCATAGGTGCTCGCTAACAGCACTTGCCCCGACAGTCTGAAGGCTATGAAGGGGATCTTTGTATTTTGCCGCATGTGGGTGTGCATTACAATATGCACAACGTTGCTGCTTTGCGGTTCGTGCGACAAAGGTTTTTATTCCCTGCACTTTAAAAGAAAAGTCTCAATTGGATCCTAATTGGCTCCCGTACTGAGAGAGGGCATGCTACAGGTCATCCGAACCTTAAAATAAATCGTCGATATTAAAATGTAACACGCTGTCCCGTGCTGCATTCATCGCAAACGACGTCACACGCCCAGCGTCTATGCTCGGGCTTAATAACAGTAACAGCCGCAGCAACGATGGCATTAACAATTATAACATTGGCAGAAGTAATGTCTCAAAACACAATACTCATTGTAACGATGACCGAGAGAGCGTGTGGGACAATTACAGCACTAAAATTCCCCGAATGAACGATTGCGTTGTAAAGTAAGCCAAGGGTGAAAATAGACAGACATAAAAATAATAATATTGTTTTATTACATCGGTCCCTGGATATGATTATTACGTGATGCATTCTCAATCTGGTGCTACAAGGACAAGAATTATTACATTAATTTGCCTAAGTAAGACGGCTATTATGCAGTGTGCGCCTACGATTTAAAATGTTCACATTCCACAATTTGCATGAACGTCCTGAACGGTATTCTCCTTAATTGCTCCATTTAAATATTTAAATGGCAATGAGTAGGAAGACGTGTAATTTACAAGTGAATTATAGAAACTTGGCGCCACGGAGTTCGTCGTCATTAAGGCTGGTCGGTGGTCACCCAGTTTCTTCAGTGTACGCGCGGACCCTTCCAATAACGATGGTAAACAAATAGCGCTCTGACCCTCTAGTTTCGGTTCCTGAAGAAGCTCCCGGCGCACGGGTTGAGCTAAACACCGCGCATCGTGCCGAGCAGCACGCGGTACCAGCCCCCAGGCACATCGGAGGGCTATCCAGGCGCAACTGTGAACAGCCTACGCACGTGTTAAGCACTGACAATTCACTGTGCGCTTGCGTCGTAAGTGTTACCAATTTCATCGGGTGGCACCGCTCACGTAAATCCTGGCTTTACCGTATTCTGCGGATTATAAGACGTTCGGGAGAGCAAGACGCATCCCGGACTTTGTGCTCGGTATCAATGCAGCTATACAAATCTGGGCACACACACACACACGCCTACCGGATTACAAGACACACCCGCAAATTTTGCTTTAAAATGCAGGAAAGCAAGTGTGTCTTTTACACTGGAGAATACGGTACGTGGCATCTGATTTATATACACACACGGGCAACTCAACGTACACCAGTTAGCACGTGATAAAGACGACGCCTTCCACTGAACTAGCGCCAATAAGACGTCGCTGATATTGCCCGTCCAAACCATCGCCAAGCATCCCAGCAATATAGTGACAGCAGTGTTTTCCACGGCCGTACTGAAGAATGACAAGGGGGGAAAGCCGATTACACAGGCCAGCATTCAATCAAACACTTTAAAAGCCTAATCCCAGACATTGCTGCTGGTAGACATGCACTGCTGTGCTGGTACGAGTGGATCAGGCCTGCCGCTATGCTCGTCGCATTAGGGAAGGGCTGCTTCTCATGGCTAGGGCCACGTATTGCCTGGAATAGCCGCTGCAAGGCCTGGAATAAGGTCATATTTGGGCTCTAAACCAGAACCGCATACCGTGATCCCTCTTACACCCAGGGGGGGTCTTCTGTCACTCACACGCCTTTTTAACCCCATGTGCCACCATAGGCCAAAGCGTGCTGTGGATTCTGAGCAACCAGGCCCATGAAGGACGAGACTCGCCGGTGTTTTTTTGATCTGGCCCTGGGATTATCGCGATCATCGTAAATCGTCGTCGTCGTGAGAAGTGGGGCAGCTTTTGAAGCCATGCTGCTGTGTGGGCCCCCGAGGCACGGGCGCAGAGTGGCGCAGACGCTGCCGTGACGTAACAGTCGGCACGCTGGGGGCTTTGCGTCCCGGCACGGCAGCCGCAAACAAACAAAATTCCCCACTGCTCCCTCTGTCCGCACGGCGGTATGAATGGGTACAACACCGTCGGTCGGCTGGTCCGCGTGCGGTAGGGTAAAGTGTGGGTACTCCCCACCCCTGTAGGTACGCGGCAATGTCCCAGGGGTTATGTGAGGTTATTTCTCAATGCGTTTTTGAGAGTCATTGGTGAATAATCAACTATGATAACATTTACATCCATGTGGTAACATAGAACAATATAAAATACCTTTCTAAACTCATTGATCGTAAACAATGTGGTTTCCAAGAGTAACCAGTGAGCTAGAATAAATTGTGTCCCGCGTGCGGGACGCCCGTCGAAGTTTTATTTATTTATTCACTTGCAGTTACTTTACTAGTTCGGATTCCTCACAAAATGGACAATTGATTAAGGTATGAATCCATAATATAGGTTTTTGTTGGGTTAGATCGCGTAAATATAAATGTGTGGTTAAACCCGCCACCACCCAACACAGCCAATTAGTAAAGTTTGTCACGTAAACAGAACGTGGCCAATTCGTTACAAGTACAACACACCGGTTGTGTGTTGGAGAGCAAATCTACAACATTTACAGTCTGAGTACGACGTTTCGCCAGTAATTACAACGAGCATCATCAGGCGGACAGCCAGATTGGCTTACTAATTGGCTGTGTCGGGTGATGGCGGGTTTAACGACACATTCATATTCAGGCGAACTAACCCACATTATGGATGATATTGGTCGCAAAAGCCTACGTGTTAAAATATTGATGTTCATCATTCATACATTTACATCTCAGAACCATGTTGTATCAGGTCAGGCAAGGTGGGGGGTTGGGGGGTTCATCACTCGGTTGAAACAAAATTCAACAAGGTGGGTACACAGTAGCCAAACAAGTTTGAGAACCACTGCTCTGTCGAGGGGACTCCCTCGAGTGGAGGCCCTTCGGCCGCTCGTGGCTTGAGCAAGCAATTGCAAAGCCGCTCGTTTTACCATTTGGACACGGCGAGAGCTGTCGAGTTTGGGGTGACGTTTGCTGTTTGACGGCGGCTTCTTTAAATTCTGCGCCCGGGCGATGCCATCGATTGGAGGGAGAGGCTGGATGGGTCTCGGGAACAACCTCGCCATCGTGGCTGAAACCCACGGGCCAATCTCTCTCTCTCTCTCTGTTGGTTGGTTGGTTGGAGCGATTTTTCCTTGGTTTTTTTTTCCTGTTCGTTTGTTAAAGAATGGTACAGGGAAGGCGGATGATCTCGAAAACTAAACAGTCGATTTAAAGCTGCTAAGCGCCGCGTGGAAAATATACTGAGAAGCTGGGGCAGTTTATTTCCTTCTGAAACAAAAGGAGCTAGTGGGAGATCTTGTTTCCAAAAATTAGAGATCACTGCTCAGTAGTCTCCGATATTGAAAGCGCAGTCATATCTCTGCCATTTTTTTAAACGTGCGCTATTTATTGACCGCTGTATTGATAATGTCCACTGAGCCATGTATAACCAGGATTAGCTCTTCTACTGCTTATTCGAAGGACCACAACACTATTGACACGTCATGGCTTAACCAAATACATGCCATTACGTTTTGCTTAAACTATTTTTCTATTTCCACGGGGGGTTGGAGCTGATGTGTGCTGGTTCGCTCACTGCGCTGGGAGCACGGTGACGTTCTGAGTTCGGTTCTCAGCCACGGCTTACATCAGTGACGAGTGATATATGAACAGGTCCTCGGCACGTATGTGTGTATGTGTGTTGAACTTCTTTCGCACCGTATGTAGCCAACCGTGCTAAACGCCAAATACAGTTGTAAAGAAATTAGTTTTCAGTCTAGATTTAAAAGTACATAGCTCCAGTGGCTTCCTAAAATTGGGAGGAAAAGCGTTCCAGACGGCCACAGAAGCACATCTGAAAGCACATGATGTAGTGACCGTCTTTGTCCGATGGTTAGCCAAAAGCCGCTGCTGCTGCGAGGATGAGCGGAGTTCGCGTGATGATGGTGTATGCTCCTTGACGAGATCAGCGAGGTATTGTGGTTCATTTGTGGCGAGCGCTTTGCGTGTGATGAGTGCGATCGTCCCTCCACCTGCCTTCCACGATGGTAAAGTCGGATCATCAAGGCATGGTGAAGCCTTCATCCAGCGGTGAATTGCCAAAAGGGCCGTCAATCATTGGTATTGTTTTGATGGCTATTGCCGTTGTCTGCTATATATACAAAAGGGAAATTTGTGAATATGTGTGTCTGTTCAAAATGTTTAGCGTACTTCCCGACATGCAACAAACTTGAAATTTGCCATGTGGGTACTTTCCAGACTGTACACCATGCAACGATTATAAAAAATACACTTTTGTATTTTGGGGGATGGGAGGCGCAATAATGCATATATTTTGCACGGCAAGTGAGCTGTGACGTCACATCTGTCATGTGACCCGCATGCGGAAGCGTCACGCAGTGTGCCTGCTCATGTCACGCACCCCCCCCCCAACCCTCTGCGAGTAGAGTGCCATACAAATGTGTTGCAGGTCTAAGGCGTTATTCGCGCAGCATTGCTTTATTATTTGAGTCGTTTACTGCCGTACGCACCCTGAAAGTTGTGTGTGTCTGCAACAAGCGCGTGTACGTGTACCTATGGACGCGCACGCGTGTGTGTTGTGGGGAGCGGTAGTGTAGTGGTTAGCGCGCTGCGCTACAAACCCGGTGACCCGAGTTTGATTCCTGCTCAAGGCCACCACCGGTGACGACTATTTGAACTGGTCCTGGGCCTCCCCTAGGTCGACTCAGCCTCAAACGAGTAACTGGTGTGCTGTGTGAACATCGCCACTGGGGAGACAAAGGCGGCCAAGCGTGGTGAATCCAAGTCCCGGGTGAAGCCGGGTAGTAAAGCTAGTATATCATAAATTTCATGCTATAATACTGAAGAGGCTTCACACTTGCCAGTGTTTAAACACTCAAGGACTGTTTTTTTTACTTTTCTTTCAGCGTGATGGATTTTTTGGTTCTTGTGGTTGCTTGGTTTACGTTTGTGTTCAAGCATCCAGGAACGTTGTGGTATTTATTTAGCAGCAGCACCTCTGACCACGAAAAATTCCACAGAGGTGCCACGGCTGTCCAAATCACTATATTCACTCGTAAACAAGGCTTCAGTGTGTCATTTGAAACCTCATGCCCATCCTCATTCATACCCACCCGTTGCCATACCCAAATAGTTTTCTTGAGAGTAGTCGGCCCTGGGCTCAGCGATAACATTAAACTGAAACGTCCTACTGCGTCATCAACACGCGTTAGAGAATCCCCAGTTGGGGACATTTGAGGTACTAATGAGCCAAGTCAGTTGCTCGGGGTACCACCTGAGTCATAAATGCAACGCGTGCCCACCCTGTACTTGAACTGAGTCCTTCCCATGTTGTGTATAGAGTGGTCTTGCCGATAACATCCGGTCATTCGGGAGCATGTGTTTCACAAGCCTGCCTGCTGATGACACTTAAAAGTTCAAAACCGCTCCAGAGTTTGCTTGCTTACACAAATTCTGCTCGATAATATTCGTCTGGAAAGCCAACAGGCCGATGGACTGAAACATATTTTTTGTTACTTATAAGTAGAGGCACGGAATTAAGTTCTGCTTGTATTTGTTTTTTAGTATACACCATGGGCAAATATCCAGCATGGGCAGAAAGCCTCGTGCGCACACTATTTTTAATACACACATTCATTTAAATATTCCGTCATCGTCATCACCATCAACGGGCATAAACCCGCCGGGATGTAGCGGTTCCCCACCAGGTGATCCTAACCCTGCACTCGCCACCACGCTAAGTGGTGCAGGGCCACGGTGGTGGTGGTGTCGGTTGTGGTTGTGGTAGTTGTGGGTGGTGAAGAAGAAGAATAACCAAAATCTTCTGGCTCTGACCATGTCGGACACCCATGGGCAACCCTGTGAGAAAGGTGGCGGACCTCAGCGTTGGCGCCGTGCTCACTGAAGTGATTTAATTTTTTTGTCGTAGACGCTTCACGTCACACTCGTGTTATGGGTACCCTTCTTTGGTGACACTTTTGCGCGTTTTAAAAAAAAACTACCACAGAGACCTTGCTGTCAAACATATTTGTGATCTACGTATTTGTCCCCCTCGGATGGCACTCATGAAGCCCTTTTTGGGCCACTGGCTCAAGGGCCAAGGTGACCTTGTTGAGGAAAATATCTTCGTCAGAATTTCCGCCTGTACCGCTTTGCACACAGCCCAGAATTTTCCTCCATCAAGATCAAATCACCGTCAGTCTATGATGACGTGGGAGGTGAACTATTTTTTGGGGCGCGGTGGTGTAGCAGCGATTAACGCGCTGTGCTACGAGCCCGGTCAGAGTCCCGAATTCGATTCCCGCTCGTGACCAACACCAGTGAAGATTATCTGAACCGGTCCTGGGCCCTCCCCGAAGTCGACTCACGTGAGTACCTGGTGCGCTGTGTAAACATTGCCACTAGGGAGACAAAGGCCCATCTCGCATAGCAGTGGATTGACGTAGCAAAAAAAATGCTGCAAAAACTATTATTGTTAGTCGTTGTGAGATAAATGAAGTAATGTTTTCTACGAATGTCATCATCATCATCATCCATTGTCTCTATCCACTCCTGCATGAATGTCTCTCCATGCTGTTACCATCCCTCGCGGACCTGCGGTGCCACAACACGCCGCACTCCCCCGTCTCCGCGGGGGTCGTCCTCTCGGGCACGTTCACTCCTTTGGCTGTCATTCCATCACCGGTGTCATCCCATCGGGCCGAAATATCTCTCGACCCACGTATCCTTCCAAGCCCACGCACTTTTATGAATGGTCAATATTGCTGTCTCTCGTTTATGTTTGTTTCCCGGGTCACGTGTTCATCTTCCTGCCTCTCGGTTTAATTCCAAGCACGCAATCTCCCCATGCGTTTTTGCACGTCGGGGTATTTTGAAGATTGATGATCGACTGCCTACATAATCTGTAATGTCAGCGTCTTCTGTTGTGCCCATGTGTGAATGATTGGCATGTGATTTTTGTGTGTGTGCACACGTGTGTATGTGTGTATGTAAAACACAGGAGTTGGGATACTGCCACGGTGTGGTTAGCTCATTGTGGTCGCCAGCTCGAACTCCTGAAAACACATTGCAGGTTTTCTTAAATTCCCCAAACCTCTATCCACCCAGCAGTATAAATGGGTACACGACATTTGGTTCATCGGAAATTCACAAATGTTGGGGTAGAGTGTGGATATTCCCACCTCTTTCAAGACGTCTGGCTAGCATGGGAGAGTAAGCCAAAGGACCCTCTAGGGGTGATCTCTGTAGCTCCCTCCAGTGGATTTCCTTCCGCCAGCGGTAGCATCAGCAAAGAATTGCAGGACCGCACCTTTACCTTTGATATGTGAGTATTTGTGGCATTGTGGTTAACTCACAGTCCTGCGATCCCAGTCATGCTTCTTCTGTTCCAGGACATGCCCACCTTAGGCATTTGGAATCTGAGCCAGGCCTGGGTCTCCCCTAAATCAACTAATCAACAAAAAATATTAAGCTCAACTAGTATGACAATTATTTACCCAGACAAGCCCCGTGTGGTCTCAAATACTCGTATTTTAGAAGGGTATACTGCTTTGGATGTTTTTCGCTAGTTGTATTTTTTTTTTCAGTTTATTTATTTTGATATAGCCCTGTGAGCCATTCGGCTCTTGAATCGGGTGCAACCACAACAAACAAACAAACAAAAAAACAAAAACACGAACAAGAAAACATCTTAAAGTGATTATGTGACTGTGCAAACAGAAAATCCATGAAAAAAAACAGCAAAATATTCCTGGAAAAAAGCACCGTACACCAACGCTGTGTGCAAAAAATCCCAGTGGGATGCAAGTCAAACAACAACAACCACAAGAAAACTTAGATTAAGGCCGTCAGTCTAACTCCATACTACAACAAAACAAACATGGCCAAACCAAAAAACTTTTTGAAATCACCAAAATATAAAGCCATAATTGCAACGTAACAGTGATCATAGGGACTGTTACCGAATTTTTACAATTAACTACATATATAACATGTAACACCAAATCCTAGAGCCATAGCTGGCTGCATGAGTTACTCCACAATAACAGGAGCATCAGTCGGAGTATCACATTTTTCAATGCACCTTTAAGATCAGCACGCTAAATCAAAATACAGATAATACTTTGCAGCGTCATCCGGAGCGAAACATTTTATTTAATTTTACGCCAATGAATAGCAGTGGCAGCTAGGGGTGTACAACTCCTCTAGAGCAGTTTTGAGAGAAGATCTCATTGGTAGCGATTCAAGTTGCAGTATATTGGCAATAGCATTACAGACCCTGGGGGCATCAATAGCAAAGGCCCTTCCTCCAGTTTTTGTACGGCAATAGGAAATGTGAAGCTGGTAAATGAGCGAAGACCTGAGGTCAAATTTGTTCTTTGAAACAGTGAGGAGATCTAGCAGGTAGTCTGCGGATTTTTTCGTAAGTACATTGTGAATAAATAAGATCTGGTGCACAAGCCGTCGAACATTAAGAGATGTTAAGTTTGACCCAATGTAGAGATCACAGTGGTGAGTCCTATATGGGCAGTTCAATGCAAATCTTAAGGCCGAGTGATAGATGGAATCAAGCTTCTTCATTACAGTACTTGGGGCTGATTCATACACGATGTCACAGTAGTCAAGTAGAGGCAGTATGGTAGCTTTTATCAATTCCAAACGGAACATTGGGGGGAAGCAGTGCTTGTGTCGATACAGAAAACCAATTTTTATTTTTGTCTTTTTACCAATATAATCAATGTGATCTTCAATGAGTGCTTGTAATGTGATGGGAAACCCTGAGTACCACCCAGAGAATCCCATGAATGTGTGGGGGTGACAATCACCAATGACATCTCCTGGCCCAACAACCCGCAGCCCCACACCTCTACTGCAACTGGATCAGCCTGGCAAAGTCACACATCCAAATATTAACCAGGCTGGAATGTGCTGAGCTTCCAAATATCCGATTCTTGTGTGCACTTGGCGTGGTACCGACTGAACGACTGTCTTTGAATGTTAACCAACGGTACTCGGCAAACCGGTGTTCATGGCTAGATGATTGATTTCTGTTTCATAGATGTATCCGTGTGTGTCAGTGTCAGTGTGTGTGTGCATATCTAGAAAGAGACAAACTTTTCTGTATCAAATCAGTTTTCTGGGCATGCATGTCAAGATCATAAAGCGCACTGATGCTATTTATCATCTTGACCAAGATCAAACTTTAAGGTCACAATGCCTATAGTCATATGCACATGATGAATCATACACAGCCTCCCATAAACCAACGTTCAAGGGATTTTTATGTTTTCTGCAATGACAAATGCGTTTGGCCTAATTTGATCTGTTTTCACATTTGATAATCATTTTTGTTATTTCTACGTGATTTTTATTATTTGCTTGATTAAAACATAAAACATCGCAACGCGACTAAATATTCGATTCTTTGGCAGTGCGCGACGTTAATGCAATACAAAAAAAAGATTAGCATTCTTTTTTGTTAGTTATTAAAATGTTTCACCTGAAAATTCCCTTCAGATGGATGGGACATCCTGTACGCAAGGTTGTCCAGGATGTCACTTGAAACACAAAGACAAAAATAAAGATCCCCCGTGTAGCCTTGACATACCATTGAGGCAAGTGCCTGTTGGCGAGCACCTAATGAAGGCTGGTACAGCACACATTGGGTAGGTGGCCAACACCATGCCCGGCCGCCTTTGTCTCCCCAATAGCGACCTTTACACGCCAGGTACTCATTTGAGGCTGAGTCGACCTAGGGGAGGCCCAGAACAGATAATTGTCACTAATGTTGGTCATTGCAATTAAACTCGGGATGCCGGGTTCAGGGTGCAAGTGTGCTAACGACGACACAACCGCTCCCCACAAAAACCACACACACGGCAAATGTGTAAAGACGCGCATACACATTACATTTATAACTTGCGCGGTTTGCATTTGAGCGATCGATTTTAACGCACTCGCTGTTGTTGTTGTTGTTGTCGGTGATTTAAAAGCGGTTGTGAATATTGCCACGCTTTTGCAAGCGATGGAGTTCAGCAAACGCAGAGCGGGCTTGAAGTAAACAGAGTTCAGATACATCTGTTGCAGGGCTGCTGCTGTCGCAATGTCATTGTTAGCACACTGGAAATGCGAGCCGGTTCGATCATCCGGCGGGGTGCAGTTGGAAAAAAATCGACAAGTGTCTTAATTCCTACCCCCCCCCCCCCTTTCACCGATCGGTAGATCACGTGTGGATTTTGTAAAGTGTGAGAACTCTTACCTCTTCCGCGACGTCCGGCACGTGTGGAAGTGTAGGCCAAAATGCCCTCGGGGGGGGGGGGGTGCTCCCCATCTAGAGCTGCCTTTTAGTGGAGGCTCTTCCACCAGCATTGGCAC
Organism: Petromyzon marinus; assembly: GCF_048934315.1. NCBI lineage: Eukaryota > Metazoa > Chordata > Hyperoartia > Petromyzontiformes > Petromyzontidae > Petromyzon > Petromyzon marinus. Next base: position 4,535,614 of record NC_133685.1, read on the forward strand.
GAGCGAGAAATTGCAGGGCTGTGCCTTTACAATAAACGTTTTTGCGCTCGTGGTAACAATTGTGATTCGCGTAACATTCGTTTGGTCTGAGAGCCACAGATTGCCTCCAAGGGACGACATTTCGTGCATCTTGCATCCCGACCTGTATGTCACAATTACAATCAGCGAGCAGTTTAATGTCATGCAAAGTGATGCACTGTGCCTCTGTTGGTGGATTATCATCATTTTGCATTAAGGTCAGCCGGTAGATACAATGTGCATGCGTACATGCATCCTGACATCGGCCTCCGAGTACAAATCGCCAAGTTTACAGATTTAGCTCGCCGGAAGCGCTATCCTACGGTCGTAATGGCTTCGCCTTTGATTACATGTGCAACTGTATTAAGCTTATCAGCTTTAATTAAATTTTGCATCTTAGGCATAAGCTGCGGGCTTCCAAATTACCTTCACTGCGGTCGAGTAATCACGAACAAATTCGCCTGATTTAATTCAAGTCAGCAGCAATTCACGTTTGGAAAGAGGGCCGCGTGTTTATTTTCAAACCTTCCGCATCTCATCTGGCTGTCTGGAGGTCGGGTCAAGTTTTCATCGCCGGAGCATACGACACGTGTCTCGACTCGCCAACTGTTTGTATCTGGCCTGATCCTGCACCACACACCACAAACACTTGTCTGTGTACCGGCTAAGCTAATTAGCTTTTGATTTCCGTTACGCTCGGATGCGATCTCCGTGTTGCTGGAGTTCTTCCAGCGTGCAAAGTGTCGCGTGCGAGGTCGATAAAATATAACCCCAGAGCGGTAATTGTGGGTCTGCTTGTGCGTCTAGACCAAGGCCGTACATTGAATTTAAATAGGTGCGCTCGCACACAGAGTGCGTACACCTTCAAAACGAAACCCTCGCAAACGCTGTACATTGTGTACGTTTCTCTCCTACAACGTGTAAAACCGAGAATTTGGCTGACAGTTTTTAATAACACATAGCCTGGCGTTGTAATGGAAAACTATACATGGAGATGTTTTTTTTATTTTTTTTGTCGCATCCCCCCACTTCTCCCACAAACCATTATACATCCTATTTATGTGTTGCTTATTTATCTGCTTGTTTATTTTCCTTCATATAAAACATTTGTTTTGTTGGGTGGGGGGGGAATAATAAAATAAAGTGTGAGCAAAATTGGATTGCCCGAGGGCACAGTGGATTAGGTTTTTTTCTTTCTTCTGCGCTCATAACACAAACTAAAACAGATGATGGCAGAGGGTTTGTGTGGACGCACCGGAGGTGCCTGGAAAACAAAACCAACATATTTTTGCTATTAAACGCGACACCTATACCCTACAGCAGACATTATTTACGCCAGAACCCCCGGTGATTTTTTTTTTATATTTAAATACATTTCTCCCGCTATTTTATCCCAATTGTGCTATCGGCATCACAAAATAGTATCATTCGCAGAACAGTGCTACCCTTGTTGTTGGAGAATGGCTCACTGAAGTAGATGTTGCAGAGCTATCTCTGAGAGGCAGTGCTATTCCCACCACCGCTCGACAGTCAAACCGATGTTTGAAGTATTAGAGCTGGAAATTTGTCAATTAAGACCAAACCCCGAGTTACCAGTCCGCAATGTGAGGCACCCCCCCCCCCCCCAAGGTTATCATGTTTATTCTCAAATTGTCTGCTTTCCACACTTGTATTGCAATCGTGCAATCAGCATCGTGTTCCGAGACGAAGCGTACGTTTTGCGACTCTCGCAGTATTTGAAACGAGTTTCAGATGGGCCTGCGGAAACATATGTCACAGAACTACTTCCAACAACCCCTTCAGTGTGGGCCTTTGCACACCGTGCACTAGGGGCGCGCTTTCCTCACGCGCGCCATGCTACAGAGAAATGAATCCATTGGCGGTGACCCGGGTCACCATCGTGACCCGGGGGTGCCAAAACTTCCATAGCTCCGAAACCAGAAGGCCTATGAAGACGGGAAATGTCACTGAGCCCGATCGGCACGCCAAATGTGGAAATAAAAAAACACACGCAAAACACCCATAAAAAAGGGGGGCTGCTGGGGATTTGTGCGTGGCAACGGCTGTTTATCGCTTGTTTTGAAAGTATATCAGGATGCTGGTCTGGCCATTCCCCAGCACGTTCTGCTCCTTACGGGGCGGCCACCCTCCTTGTCTTTGGGAGCGAGACCACTTGGAGGCAATGGCGCACCAGGCGCTCTCTCGGTACGGCCGGCGGTCACGGTCGTGCTGGCAGGATCGACATCGTCGTCATCATCGCTCCCAGCGTCGCCCTCCGGCAGGACAGGGTGGTAGTACCAGCGATGCTCCCAGACAAAAAAAAAACCTTAAACTATCCCCGGCCCACCAATATTTTGCGGTGACCCGGGCTACCGCCAATCGATTCAAAAATCCGTTGCAGAACAGCCGAAGACGATATATTTGGGAATTACCCAAGCTGGAATGTATTTAAAATTAACTGAAAAACAAAATATGATGCGATGGATTTAATTTCTGCAGTGCTTGGGTGTATGGGTGATGACCATCAACTCACTGCATTTGAGAACCCGGGTAAATCCCAAGTGGCTGAAACCTGGATTTGAACCCAATGGGGCCCAGTGATGCCTGCTCAGACTCCTGAGTCACCCCGGACGCATGTAGCGCAGTTGCTGAGCATTCTGTTTATTTATTATCATTATTATTAAAGAGTATCACGTGGTGAATTTTGACAGAAATATTTGCGGGGTTTTCTTTTTTGCATGAATGAATTTTGAGGGACGAATTCTTCCCCGGACTCCACAGGCACTTCACAGCGAGGCAACTTGACAGCGAATGCATATTATAGCATGTCAGGGGGTTGGTCAGTTCACCTTGCACTGCCTCTTAAAGGGCGAGCGAGGCTCCGCTGATGCCGATGATCTTAAGAGGGTTAAAGGAAGGTCAATGATTCGCCGATGAGGCACACAACGAGTTGTCAAGCCCATTTATGGCTGCTCGAAATGTCTTTATTTCTTATAATTGGAAATCCACATTAATTTTAATTTGACGTTTCACATTGCCAGAATAGCAGGGATATTTGACGTTTGTATATGTGTTTCTGCTTGTGTGTGTTTGGTGGTGCATTGGATAGCGCACACACCACTACGAACCCGGCGACTTAAGGTCATGATTATCCAAACCGGCCCTGGCCTCTCCTAGGTCAACTCAGCCTTAAATGAGTACCCGATGTTCTCATCAAGGAGCATGAACAATCACTCGAACTCCAGTGATCCTCATAGCGGCTTTTGGTTGGCCATAGAACAAAAGACGGTCACCGCATCGCGCGCTTTCAAATCATCTAGGTTGAAAACTCATTTCTTTAGAACAGCTTTTTTGTGTTTAATTTGTTGTCCTTCCCCGCACCTTCGATGAGCACGGTTGGCTACGTACGGTGCGAAAAAAGTTCAACACCACCACTCGGGAGACAAAGACGGCCGGGAATGGTGCTGGCCACATCAACCCCTCTTCTGCCACGCCGGCCTTAATAGGTGCTCGTGAGCAGTATTTGCCCTAACAGTTTGTATGGCTATAGAGAGATCTTCGTCTTTATTTGTGCTTATAGTTGTCTGTTTATGTATTGCTCAGTCTCTGTCTGCACCATACATATAATTATCTCTTGGGGGGGGGGGGCGGAAGGGGGGGAGGTAAACACATCATAGTTACGCTGAATAGTTTATGCTTTTGTAAGATTCTATAAAGATCTAAATAAAATGATAGGGACACTGTTTGCCGCAATGGGTAAATGCGGCGGCTGAACATAGCGTATCACCGTTGTAATTAAGACTGCTTTGTAAGTGAAGATGAATATCGATCGAGCTGCGAAGAGCGGCCATTCACTGCAACAAGCAGTTCATTGTGTATAATGAAATGGCAAAGTAATTTCGCCGTCGAGTGCTTTTGGAATACGGAACTTAACAATGAGAATGCGGAACTTAACAATGAAAACTTAACAGTCAAAAGCAACACGCCAATGTAACCAAACAAACAACAAAATATTATTTGGTTCTTTCGGTAAAGTCACGTAGATAAAAAAAATACAAATTAAATAAAATCCACTAATGTAGACTGTAGCCTGGTTCTTAATTGGAGTGAGTGTACTGGCAGTCTATAATGTAGACTGTAGCCTGGTTATTAAGCTGGGGGAGTGTACTGGCAATCTATAATGTGGACTGTAGCCTGGTTATTAAGTTTAGTGAGTCTACTGACAGTCTATAATGTAAACTGTAGCAATGGTTATGATACTGAGTGAGCGCACTGGGAGTCTATAATGTGGACTTATTCTGGTTCTTTTAGTAATACAAATAAAATAAAGAATAAAAATAAAAACCGCGACGTTTCGATCGCAACACAAGCGGTCGTCATCAGGAAAAGGGGAGTTAGCCTCTAAAAAACTGTTGATAAAGCTTTAGAGATGGGCGTAGCCTAAGTGTGTCAAGTTTAATAACCGTTGCTACAGTCTACATTATAGACTGCCAGGCTACAGAATACTAGCAGGCTACAGAATACTACTACTAATTACTACTAACTCAGTAAAATACTACTACTACTGACTACTAACTCAGTAGAATACTACTACTAACTACTACTAACTCAGTAGAATACTACTAACTACAACTAACTCAGTTACTACTACTATCTACTACTAACTCAGTAGAATACTACTACTAACTACTACTAACTCAGTAGAATACTACTACTAACTACTACTAACTCAGTATAATACTACTAACTACTACTAACTCAGTAGAATACTACTACTAACTACTACTAACTCAGTAGAATACTACTACTAACTACTACTAACTCACTAGAATACTACTACTAACTACTACTAACTCAGTATAATACTACTAACTACTACTAACTCAGTAGAATACTACTACTAACTACTACTAACTCAGTAGAATACTACTACTAACTGCGAAAATAATGGATGCGGTCTGAAAGCCACCGTAAGTGTGAACAATCAATTAAGACCCGAAATGGTTTATCAAATACTTCCAATGATTGCACAGCCAGAATCCATCTTCCCCCCTCCTCTTTTCCGAACACAGATGGACTCGTCCATCTGAATAACTTCCAAATCGCTCTCCGTGGTGCTAACGTTAAAAAAAAACGCCACTTTTTTCCAATTTTTCTTGCTGTGGTTTTCACACCTGATGATGATTGCTTGTGTTGCAGTCGAAACGTCGTGATAATTTTATTGTCTTATATTTTATTATTTTATTGTTTCCCTTCTACGTGACTTTACCGAAAGAACCAAGAATATGAATCCCTGAAGTCACGAAAGCTTTTAATCAAAATATAATTTAATACTTCAATATATGTTTCACTGACTTTATTCATTATTATACCCAATCATAATGTTTTTGTTTCGTGATCATTTTCATGCATGTAATAGCTTATGTATTTATTTCAGGAAAATCACTAAAAAGGCCATTATCATTATCCCTTAAATTTGCTATTCACGAGCATCTCCGGAACGTATTGTTCTCTACTAACGAGGGAATGCTGTACGTGTGTATGTATGCTCAACTTCTTTCGCACCGTACGTAGCAAATACACTGCTGGATTCGCGTGTGCTTCCTTTACGACCATTAAATACCTCGTTCGTTAAATGCGCAACATTCCTTAAGGACCCCTCCTGTACTCGTTCTCTGTAATGTCGACTTTTTCTATCTTTTATTGCTGTTGTTGCTGCGCTCACACAACATGGATCAACCTCCCTTGTAAAATAGCCAGGCAAATTGGCTAAACGTGATCACCATCCGTGCAACACATCAAACAAACTAAGCAGTTAACGTTTACATTTTGGCAGGTAAGGCCCATTGAGTTATATAGCTATTTTTCTTATAAGTGGCTCTAAACGTGCGATGTTGATTCTAAATGTGGAGGGGAAAGAAAAACGGAGAAAAAATCCACGCGACTCCGGTGAGAGCGACACGCAAACTTCAAAAATAGACAGCAGGCGTCCGTCAGGGTCGGCATCGAACCTACGACCTCATGCATACCAGGCGAGGGAGTTAACATCTCCTAGCCACCGTGATGAAGAGAGAGAGAGAGACACGCAATCTCCAAATATGCAGCAGGCGTCCGTCCGAGTCGGGATAGAGCCCACGACATCCTGCATACCAGGCGAGGTAGTTAACATCTCATAGCCACCGTGATGAAGAGAGAGAGACACGCAAACTCCAAATATACAATAGGCGTTGTCAGGGTCGGGATCGAACCCACGACCTACTGCATACCGGGCGAGGCAGATAACATCTCGCCACTACGGCACCCAAGCAAATAAACTCAAACTCAACAGATGCAGACCCAAGCCTTCTCAATCCCTCACAGTCCTGCGATACAACAATACACCTGCGCAGGCGTCGATCTCACCGCTCCCATCTCCGCATAGTGGACGTCTCCTCTCGCAGCCACTCACTCGGTTGCTGTTCTCGCCCAGCAGTCAACAACTCTTCTTGCCATACTTAAATGAGACAGAGATATTGTGATAAGAATTAACTCAAATGAAAAATGTACGAGTATAGAATGCATCTGAGGACCCTTGTGTATTATCATTATTAGTATTACTACGCCTGCTGTTTACGCAGAAAACCCCCCACTAAATTTCAACTATTTTTCATACCAAGTTTTCGCTGTGGCAGGCGATATTGTAGATGTGTGCAATCGCAATTGGGTGATTTACGGGTAATTTTTCAGCATTGGGATGTTTGCCTATGGTTTTCATTAGCCATGGGGGGAGCGGATAACCCGGAGGAAACCACACGGGAAGGTGCCAGAGTTGGGAATGGAACCCAGGCCTTTCTCATCGTGCCGCGTGGCACGCGTGTTCACCGCTGCTCCACCCTGCCACCCAGGGGTCGCTATCGGGGACCACCTTTTTCGCGTGCGCCGTTCTCACCGAACGCGTTAAGCGTCCCTCAGCGAGTCGCGTTAATCAGATTGGAATTGCACACGTTGGAAGCGACGTGAGATCGCATTCCATCAGGGCCAGGTACTACTGTGCTCATTACAACAACAACAAAACTGAAATTGAAACCTGAACCTCAGGAGAGCAACCACCTGAAAGATCGCCGGGTGGTTCAGAGGTCAGAGCACTGAGCTGACACCGCTGAGATGCTGGCTTCGAATTCACCTGTGATTAAAGAGGGGTTTCTCAAGGGGAGTGACATTGATGGCCTGAGACCGGTCACCAATGACTGGGCAAAAATGCAGTGCATGTAAACTTGGTTGGGTCTTCAGTTTTGGCTAAATTCCAGCTTTCGTGCTTAAAATAGTGGAACGACTGTTACGTGATGAAAATTATGTTCATATGCAGAGTAGGTGTGAAAGGACTGCACTCTACAGATCCCAAAAGGTAGCTCTTTGATATCCGCTCCCGTGGGCCATTCTAGAACACAAAGGTTTGCAATGCTCTGGAAGAGATTCGACTGGATATTTTGTCTCACGGCACGATGCTGATCGTACAATCGGGATATGTACGCGGTATGTATGTTGAACTTTTTTCGCACCGTACGTAGCTAAGCATGCTAATTGGAGGTGGTCACATTACCTAGCAGTAGCTCATTCACCCGCTTGTCACAGAGGTTCGTGGTTCGTTTCCTGCAGGCTTTTCTAGTTAATACGTCCACTGGATTTACCATGAAATATCCATCATCTGTTTCACAGTGGATGCTAAAGATGTTGTGATGTCATTTGATGAAGAGTGGGCCATTGTGTGCTGGCATCATTGTCCACATTTACCACGTTTTAAAAATAATTTAAAAGTTACTTATCATTACTCTTTGGTTCTTTCGGTAAAGTCACGTAGGTATAAAAATAAAACAAAAAATAATATATCACGACGTTAACCACGGAAAAAAATAATACGGCAGTTCCACTGCTGGATTATTTTTTTTCCGCCTGAGGACGACCGCTTGTGTTGCGATCGAAACCTCATGATGATTTTTTTATTTTTGGTTTTATTTTTATACCTCCGTGACTTTACCGAAAGAACCAAAGAGTATGGATTCCTGTAGTCACGAAAGCTTCAAGTCAAGATTACTTACAGAATCATTGTCCAACTCCTGCAAAAACGTATCAGGACCATCTTTAAAAAAGAGATTACACTCAGTGAGGTTTTCTTGGCGAAACAAGTGTAATACTAAAAAGAAAATACATTTTGTGGCATAAATGTCACCATTTTAAGTAAAAAGAGAGACCACCTGCATGCTATTATTGTACGTTTACATATTAGAACAAAAGTTACCCTCTATCTGTTTAATGTTTTTGTAACTTAATTTTACTTTGATCAGTCTCAAAAATAATCTGCCGGAGCCTGCTTACGCTACAGGGCACCCATTATTGAACACTGATTTATGTTTGTGCAATATTTTAATTTATTTCTCACGTGACGACACGGTTGTTTTTGCCCTGATTTATATTGGCTTCATTGCTGTACTGTACTTTATTTGTTTTTTTTTACTTTTGTCATTTAGATGACCCAGGTTACTCATGCAAATGAAACTATATCCTGGTCTCTTGAGTTACTTTATTTATGTATCCCACACTGAGTCATAGGACTCTTTTTCAGGCAAGGGCCCTGCGCTGGGCTTTTATTTTTAAGATGTTTTCAGCCAATTAATGACGAGTGTTAATAATCCAAGTGGGAGGAAACCGGAGCACCCAGAGAAAAGCCCCAGCTTGCACGAGCACAACACTCCATCCCTGTACAGATCAGAAACAGGTGGCGATTAGTCCTTTTGCTGCGCTGCCTTCTCCTGGCGAGCCAGGGTATGGTGCCTCGACAGCCCACGGGAAGGGAATTTCACAACGTCTGTGCGCGATCCACCAATCCTCGCTGCTTGCCCCCCACAGTGCCGGATGACAGGCCACGTGCGGAGCTCCTACTGCCCGGTTCTCCCCGCCCGGTTAAACAAAATGATCAGCGTGAAACTTGAAACCGCGTAACCTTTCACCTTCACCATCCACTCCTGTGCCTCAGCGCACCGCCGATGAGGAGGATGCGATTGGGGATGGCGTGGCACCTGCATCGCGCGGAGACGCGCCATCACCGCGGGGAGATGGGCAGCGCTTCACAGGTGAGCTAAAAACGAGACGCAAGCACAGATAACAACAACAACAACAAAAAACGCCATCACGGAATCGTAATGCGTTGCGTGGTAGCAAGCGTGGCCGATAAGATATTTCACATTTATTTTGTAATGAAAAGGGTCGTGTGCCTATTAAATCGCCTGATGTGGTTGGGTTTTGTGTGTGTTTGTGTTATTTCGTTTTATTTGTTTATCGTTATTAACATTTGCCTCGCGTCCAGCGAGAGTGGTCTTGCTGCTCGCCTAGATGCACACACATGCACACGCACTTTTCCTCCGAATGTGTACTGAAAAATCACATCAAAACAATACTGCGCGGGCTTTGAAAGGAGGCAGCGGTGACTCAGACTCTGATGTGAACAGGTTACAGGGACGATATGGAGAAATGTAACATTTTACGCCTCACGTTGCGTGATGAGAAAGAAAGGAAATGTCAAGAGAAGTGTATTAGGGTTAGGAAAGGGTCACGCAGATGAATGGTGCAGAATGTGAGCAAGCACAAAGAGAGAGAGCGAAGAAAAAAACTAAAAACTAAAATATGAGTAAAAATAATAATAATGCAGTGATGAATAAGTTCCTCCGGCCGAAACGTGGAAAATGCCACGATGCAGTTGTACGCACTGCGGGCATTTTTGCCGGCAATGCCCAACATTGAAAATCCATCACGCTTTCAGCCGAGCCAACTGCCATAAAGATTTTAATCTCAGATATCTTGGCCTCCCTTGGCCTTTTAGCCTGTAATGTTGCCAGGCATCCACTACCCCAGGCACTGATTGCTGCTGATGTTGCCTCTGCCTCGAAGGGAAGGGGGTTGTGGGGGAGGGTGGGGGGCGAGGCGGGGGGGGGGGCAGGAAGGGACAGCTGGACTCTATGCCTCTGAGTAATGAGACCCGTGAGTGATATTTTGGGCATAAAAACCTGTCATAATTAGGGCTGGAAAATGGGAAATTTATTTAAATTAAATTACATCATTTGAACTCTTTAACGATGATGATAATGTTATAGTGGGGGATCTGCGGGCCATAAAATAGCCGTTAAAGCAGCTTGGGATTTGGGTATTGAAGACAAATGTAATGACGGACACTCACAGGCGTACATACACACAACTCAGCCCTCAGGTATCTACAGCTGAGGATCAAATGAGAGGTGGCAGTTCAGCAGCCCTACATAGCATAGCACGACCCCCCCCCCCCCCACCGCGTTTCCCCTACCCCCCATTGCATTTAATTGCAGGTTTGTGACCAATTCAATAACGGCTGCTGTTGAGAACGCAGGTTGAGCAGCAGTGTTGAATGGCCAAGTGCTGTTTTTAGGAGCGAAGGTGCGGTCTTCCAATTACGCGCCACTGCTGAAGGCACGGGCCTCCACTAGATGGAGCTTTGCAGAGCCCATCTGGATGGGGGGAAGGGCGGGGGGTTGTCTACTCTATCACTGGTGGCCAGGCGTTTTGAAAGAGGAGGAGTAGCCCACACTTGAACCGGCAACCTCTGGGATTGTAAGTCCAGAGGACTTAACCGTTACACCGTGGCAGCATTCCATCATGTGTAGGGAAGAATTGCAAATCCCATACAATTCTAAGTCTCTTGTTTGGGTTGACCACCGACTGTACCAGTCACAGAAAAGTGCAAAAACAAAATATGTTAAAATATATTTTTAGATTTTCCGTGAAGCGGTATTTATTCATGAATGTATTCATGAATAACCCAGAATATCCAAGAGTGACAGGGTAATTGAAAGTTCTCATTTTCTAAGGTAGCCCAATGTAACAGCAGCAGTAGCAGCAGCGGTGGCAGCAGCAGCAGCACCACCACCATTTACACCCAAGTCACATCTAGAAACGATGACAGTGTGTGTAGCATTCCCACCGAAGTCGTGAGAAATATCAAAGCGTGGGGGAGAGAAGCCCCCACCACCGTCCCACATCGAGAAAAATATTGGAAATCTCTCACGTAATTTTGTGTTTTTTTGCATATAGCTCGCCAGCCAGGGTAGCCACATGGGCTGGTGGCAGGGCCCAGCGGTAGCGCCTTCACCGCTTGTTGCGGAGTTTCACGGTTCGAACCCAGCGGCCGCCCTGGTAATTACTGCCACTGTACTCACCGTAAAGATCCCCTTGACGTGATTTTTAAGAGTAGGCCGCTGCGTGTGTGCCCAGCGTCACGGTGCAAATTGGCCAAATTTTAAAGATTACAGATGACTTGGTTGAAATTATACGTAGCAACAATTGCTCCCTGCTGCGAACACATGGCAGGACCCTCATAAGACTCAGTCAGGCTTTCTTGGGTAAACAAGAAAAATAACTATACTAATATCTGATACAAAAAAATCAATACATTTGATGGGAAGAAGCATATTTCACAATACCAAAGGACAGAACTGCATGTAAATGCATTGCCTTGAGTGGTTTGTTGTTATTATTACTACTATAGTTACACAACTGACAAAAGCCAGGAATATTAATGTACCGGCAAGACTGGTAGATTTCCCAGGACTCCATCTATCTAAAAATCAAAATACAGGACAGGTGGCAGCACTGGATTTCAGATTTTGATGCAGGACAGTACTGCACCACTGTTAGAAGTAAAACAATAATCAAAGTAAATAAATAATTGCACCCCTTTGTCCATCCACCGGTCAATAAAGACCCCCGTCATATGAATGTCGTGGGGCTGATTTGACCATTCACACTACACTATGCGCTATAAAAAAGAATAGTGTATAGTGGTAGTGTGTATGGTCAAACCGTACTTTATCATGCTGATCAGTGCAGGTTAGTGAAGGCAGGTACCCAAGACCGGCTCATTTATCACTCGCCACTGATGTTAGCCGTGGCTGACAATCAAATCTCATCGCCTAGAATCTAAACGACTTGATGAAAAAAAAACTTGCTCCTACGGAAGAACATAGGATTTCTTGTTTTCACAGTGATACGTGGAAAAATAAAATGGAAATTTACTGTTTAATTTCCTAAAGGCCTTAACTCCCATTCAATAAATGTGCTCAAGGGTGTGCCAGATCACTGAAGGGATAACAGATATTGCTTTAAACAATATGCTCACTTTGGGCCATGCAAGTATTTATTTAAGTACGATAAAAAAATAAAGTTGTATGTGTTTTGATTCACAACTTGTTTCTTTTAAGGTGAGATAGTATAGGTATAAAAAGCAAAGAAAAGCAAAGCTCAACTCTTCGTGAGAGCTGAGCTTTTGTTTATACCTGATGATGCTGGATGTAAGCTCCAGCGAATTGTCAACACTTTTGCTTGCTGTTCAACATTCTGGCCTGCTGAAAAACCCAAACCAATTGGCATATTCGTCCACGTTGACAACTTGTTTTTGATTGGCTCTATCAGGTGATGGAGTGTTTACAGTGAAAAAAATCGCATTATACCTACATGCTGATCTAACCTACAATAAACTAATTATGAATGATAATATCAATATAAACGTTTGTTAACAACCTCGCCTGGTATACGTGAGCTCGTGAGTTCGATCCCAACTCTGACGCCTGTATATTTAGAGTTTGCATGTTCTCCCCGTGGTCGCGTGGATTTTTCTCCGGGTCCTACGCTTTTTCCCTCAAAATTTAGAAACGTAGGTTTAGAGTATCCGGCTGCTATACATTTCTATGTGATAAGCCACTTCGTTGAGCTACCATTTGTGGCCAGGTCTCTTCTGAAAAAGAGCTCAGCAGGCCTTACCCGGTAAAATAAATATAGTTTAGCTTGTGTTTTCTTTTCTTTTGCGTTCCCCCCCCCCCACCACCACGTTGTTCCCTCGAGCAGATTTTGCATGTGAGACGCATACTCTGGACAGCGGCATCGGAACATTCCCCCCTGTGGACCCGGCCACGCGCAGCGGTGGCAGAACGTCCCTGTGGCGCGTGCTCAGCCTCACCTCCCAGAATGGCCCGAAAAAATCCCAGAAGCCCTCTGACTCTCCCCACAATTGCCCGCAGCAGAAGTCGAAAATTCCGCCCGGCGCTCCACGCGGCGCCCTGGTGCGCAAGCTACCGCGCGCGGAGCCGCACGGTGCTTCGCACGGCGAGCCAGGCCCAGGCCGTCCCTGGCTCGCGAAACCACGGTGGGCACCGCGAGGCCACACCGGCGCCGCTCTGCGAGGGAGCGAGGCGGAGGCGGGCGACGGTGCCCCGCGCCGCGCCGCCCGCAAATCTGACGCGTGGGAAAACGAGAAACGGCCGCCACTGCGTGAAGCAGGAGGGGCCTTGCCGGAGGGAAGTCACGGCGCAGCAGCTCCTGCGCCCAGGCTCGCCATCTCAGGTGAGTGAGAAGTCGGCGGCGTTCAGGTGGCGTTCAGGTGGCATCACAAAAAACTGGACACACGCCGGGGGCATGCTCTTGACAGAGTGCAAAATAAGATGCGTATGGCTGTGTCAGGAGCAAGAGCATGAGAGTGGCTGTAACCAGATATTACTGGAAGATAGCGTAAATGATAAAATTATAAAATAGTTAAAATCCAGCAATGGATGGAGGCCCCGCCACGTCATTTCGTTCGTGTTATTTTTTGCATACTTCACCACGCTGGTCCATGTGGGTTTGTGAAGGGAGGGAAGGCAGGACCGGTTCTGATATCGCTCGCCATTGATGGTAGCAGTGGCCCAGGAATGAAACTTAGTTTTCCGGGATCATCGTGCAGTATGTTGAATTTCTTTTGCACCGTACGTAGCCAACCATGCTCATGGGAGGTGCGGGGGAAGGACAAACTAAACACAAAAATCAGTTCTGAAGAATTTTTTTTCAATCTAGATTTTAAAGTGCATAGCTCCAGTGGCTTCCGAATATCGGAAGGAAGAGACTTTCAGACAGCCGCAGAAGCGCATCTGTAAGCGCGCGATGCAAGTGATCGTCTTTGTTTGATGGCGAGCCAAAAGCCGCCGTGAAGATGACCGGAGTTTGCGTGATGGTTCATGCTCCTTGACAAAATCAGAAAGATATTGTGGTTCATTTCTTGCAAAAACTGCATGCGTCATGAGTACGAGCTCATAATGTATCCATTCAGCAACCGGAAACCAATGGAGGTCAGCGAGCACCGGACAAACATGGTCGGATCTTGCAGTACCCATCACAACACATGCCAACGAATGTTGTACACTCAACCGCCACTCTACCCCATTAGCAGTGTCGAATAGCGTGTGTGAAAAATATATGATTTTTAGATTCGTATGCGTCGCATGTAATGGGTTCATGTCACCCATTGCAGCCACTTCGAGGCACTACAATTCAAGGCGATGTTAGAAAATTTAAATCTTGAAATCCACACACATCTTGAAAATGCACGTGACCGTGAATCTGGCAATGAATTCAATTACTTGGAGACGCACGTAGATGAATTATTACACGCACGACTTAATTTCAGCCGAAGCTGACCGCTGCTGATCTCGAGAACATAATTTCCTTTCCACCCCTTTCTGCTGTCAGAAAGTGGGGGGGGGGGGCCCAGTAAATATTCCATGAGAAATAAAGCCCAAGTTAGAGGCGAACTTGCAATGAGTGGAAGCTACACGTATGGATTATTGAGGAATTATAGAATAAGAGTGATTGTTACCAGATATGTAAAAGGATTATCTGGATTTACCTAAAGGCATTACATGTGTACATTCTTATATTCTTAAAAATGCATGTGGCAAGCACCAGTGCACAGTTATCAGTGCCCGGGACACCACCAAAAAAAAATGATGCCACTCGATCTCATCAGCAATTCATTGAAAATTGCATTTTAGTGCTGCTTACACAAAAAAAGGGGAAGAAAAAAAAACCTCATAAATATCTGCAGTGTCTCGCAGGAGAAACGCGAACTGTGTTGTCATAATGTTTTATTTTTATGTCACGTAAACTGCCACAGAAGAACACATTTGCATAGTGGGCTTCGAAGACTTTGCCAGCCCACCATAATGGGTGAGGCGAGAGAGGGTAAATTAGCGAAAGAAGTGTCAAGTGGAGACGGTGAGGCATAATTAGGACAATTAGGCACAAATGTATTGCCAAACAGCCTTCCCAGAACAATCACATCAGACCATGGCTGGCACGGGAATTCTGATTCCTTCTACCCTCATTGCCAATTCACAGTGTCCCTCACCAATCTATCACCACCGAACTCACTTCTCATCGCCGTGCTCTTCAGAGCTAATTATCTAAAGATAATCGCCTTTCATTCTCTACCTTGTTCTTATCGATGGGAGTTTTTTGGTTTCCCCCGCATTCTGGTTCGACGGGTGCCCATCGAGTTACTCTTCTGGAGGTTCTAGTCTGAAGGGTAACGCACATGTGACTTCATTCGGGTTCGGCATTCGATTTCCCGGCGCGGCAGTTCCTAAGTCCCCCTCCCTCCTCAACTAGCCCCCTCCCCCCCCCCCCCTCCAGCAGTAGAAATGGGTACACCGCAAGTTGGTCGATCAGAAGGCCGCGTGTGATGGGGTAAAGTGTGGGAACTCCCCACCACCTTCTCCCCAGATGTCTTCGCCAGCATGGAAGTGTCGAGTTTGTGCGGGGCCATTAGTATTGTATGTATGTTGATCTTCTTTCACTCTGTGCCTAGCCAACCGTGCTCATCAGAGGTTCGATTAGGACTGAGTGTAGGTCGGGGGGGGGGAGTTACAAAATGGACAAGGGGAGAATGCCAATCGAAACAATGACAGAAGGGTACTGGCAAGGAAGGTGGGATATAGGGGATTAGGGGAAACCCCAGAAAGATGCATTTTGGCAAGGATAGAGGAGAGGGTAGATAAGGGGATGGGCCTATTATCATCACGATTCGTGTGGGCATATATCCCCGTAGGTGTCCACTGCACATTTGTCATTTGTTTTCACATTCGTCATTTGTTTCCACTTTCCTTTGTCTGGTGCCAATATAATCAAGTAGTGTGCAAATATTTCTGGCACCAATCTCTTATGTCGTCGTCAAAGCCATTCTCTGTTCGGGAAGGGACTTAAGGGGAAGAAGAGGCTGGTCGTCAACAACGGTTGTCGTGCCCAACAAGTGTTTGTGTTGGTGTTGTTGGAACAACAACGCTCCCTTAGCAGGACGACTCGTGTAGCCTCCCATTCAGAAGATTAGAGACCAGAAGGGTGGAGGGCAGAACAGTGGAGGAGCCCAGAAGGGTGGGGGAGCCCATTAGGGTGGAGGAGCCCATTAGGGTGGAGGAGCCCATTAGGGTGGAGGAGCCCAGAAGGGTGGAGGAGCCCAGAAGGGTGGTGGAGCCCATTAGGGTGGAGGAGCCCATTAGGGTGGAGGAGCCCAGAAGGATGGAGGAGCCCATTAGGGTGGAGGAGCCCATTAGGGTGGAGGAGCCCAGAAGGGTGGAGGAGCCCAGAAGGGTGGAGGAGACCAGAAGAGTGGAGGAGCCCATTAGGGTGGAGGAGCCCAGAAGGGTGGAGGAGCCCAGAAGGGTGGAGGAGCCCAGAAGGGTGGAGGAGCCCATTAGGGTGGAGGAGCCCAGAAGGGTGGAGGAGCCCAGAAGGGTGGAGGAGCCCATTAGGGTGGAGGAGCCCATTAGGGTGGAGGAGCCCAGAAGGGTGGAGGAGCCCATTAGGGTGGAGGAGCCCAGAAGGATGGAGGAGCCCATTAGGGTGGAGGAGCCCATTAGGGTGGAGGAGCCCAGAAGGGTGGAGGAGACCAGAAGAGTGGAGGAGCCCATTAGGGTAGAGGAGCCCAGAAGGGTGGAGGAGCCAAGAAGGGTGGAGGAGCCCAGAAGGGTGGAGGAGCCCATTAGGGTGGAGGAGCCCAGAAGGGTGGAGGAGCCCAGAAGGGTGGAGGAGCCCAGAAGGGTGGAGGAGCCCAGAAGGGTGGTGGAGCCCATTAGGGTGGAGGAGCCCATTAGGGTGGAGGAGCCCATTAGGGTGGAGGAGCCCAGAAGGGTGGAGGAGCCCAGAAGGGTGGAGGAGACCAGAAGAGTGGAAGAGCCCATTAGGGTGGAGGAGCCCAGAATGGTGGAGGAGCCCAGAAGGGTGGAGGAGCCCAGAAGGGTGGAGGAGCCCATTAGGGTGGAGGAGCCCAGAAGGGTGGAGGAGCCCAGAAGGGTGGAGGAGCCCATTAGGGTGGAGGAGCCCATTAGGGTGGAGGAGCCCAGAAGGGTGGAGGAGCCCAGAAGGGTGGAGGAGACCAGAAGGGTGGAGGAGCCCAGAAGGATGGAGGAGCCCATTAGGGTGGAGGAGCCCATTAGGGTGGAGGAGCCCAGAAGGGTGGAGGAGACCAGAAGAGTGGAGGAGCCCATTAGGGTGGAGGAGCCCAGAAGGGTGGAGGAGCCAAGAAGGGTGGAGGTGCCCAGAAGGGTGGAGGAGCCCATTAGGGTGGAGGAGCCCAGAAGGGTGGAGGAGCCCATTAGGGTGGAGGAGCCCAGAAGGGTGGAGGAGCCCAGAAGGGTGGAGGAGCCCAGAAGGGTGGAGGAGCCCAGAAGGATGGAGGAGCCCATTAGGGTGGAGGAGCCCAGAAGGGTGGAGGAGCCCATTAGGGTGGAGGAGCCCAGAAGGGTGGAGGAGCCCATTAGGGTGGAGGAGCCCAGAAGGGTGGAGGAGCCCAGAAGGGTGGAGGAGCCCAGAAGGGTGGAGGAGCCCAGAAGGATGGAGGAGCCCATTAGGGTGGAGGAGCCCAGAAGGGTGGAGGAGCCCATTAGGTTGGAGGAGACCAGAAGGGTGGTGGAGGCCAGAAGGGTGGAGGAGCCCATTAGGGTGGAGGAGCCCATTAGGGTGGAGGTGCCCAGAAGGGTGGAGGAGGCCAGAAGAGTGGAGGAGGCCAGAAGGGTGGAGGAGCCCATTAGGGTGGAGGAGCCCATTAAGGTGGAGGAGCCCAGAAGGGTGGAGGAGCCCATTAGGGTGGAGGAGCCCAGAAGGGTGGAGGAGCCCAGAAGGGCCTCTAGAGATGCTCTCTTCAGCCCTTCTGCCAGATATTCATGGGTTGCACCTTTAGCTTTTTGAATACAAAAAAGGTTATTTTAAAACCCCAGAGTCTAAATGTTTAGTGGAAACTTTATATTGAGTTTAAGTGTTTCTTTTTTCTTCTTCAAATCAATCAAATTTCCTCTTATAAACAACGTCTGTTCTTTGACCTACTGGAATGAAAAAAATTAACACATTGTCATGTTATGTTTGGATTGCAAAAGCAACTGGAAATGTCCCCATAGAGTAAAAGCAACCGAGACTTGTGTGATAACGAATAAATTAACACGTTGCTTAAAGAGCAGTGTGATAAACACGCCCGCGTATAAAATGGAATCTAACAGGATTTCCTGGAATTAAACGAACGATTAAGTGGCCCAAACAAGGCATGATTTTGATAGGAGGATTTTCAGATGCCCCATTGAGATGCATGGAGTTTGAGCACAAGTATGCACAGTTACCTAATTTGCTCGTGAATTCTAAGCTTCGTAGAGCCGTGGCAGAGATTTCATTCAAGACGTCACAACCGATTAGTTGGAAATTAATATACGTGTTTGAATGTATCAGTGAATTGTTCATTTGCATGACAAACACGGCCGAGAGCTTGGTTGTAATAATAAATGACAGCTCTTTGTTGGATGAAAGCCCTCCTCAACCCCATGTCGGTTATGTGGGTTGATTGGGCACAGTTCACCACGCTGGACAATGTGGGTTGATGAAAGGGACCCATCAGGACCATTTCAGATATCACTCGCCACTCATGTTAGCCTTGGCCGGCAGCTGAAAAGGTATCCCACGATGTAGCTGCTCAACCCGAGCTACAAATGCTCTGATACGTGCATTGTTTTTGCACTGTTAGCCTTTTGGCGTTGTTCTCTGGTCCTACACAGATGGTGAGACGAGGTCATGAAGGAGGCTGCTTGTCTCTGGTGTAGGCCAATCAGTTTCAAAGACAATGCCCATATATTATCGGAGCATGTTTGTTTGCATGTTTGCCACAAGTACGTGTGCTTAATGCTCACTTCATTGCTTGCGAAAGGTATCTATTTGGTGTTTGAACAACACCTCCTGTTAAATTTCCATATTTTGATCCTGGCAACAACAACAAAAATGTCCCATGATGTACTCTAGCTGAACTCGGCTTGCCGGGTTCACAACACAGTGCAATAACCACTCCACCGCTACCACTCCCGGAACCGGGCCTGGTGCCCCCTCTTCAACCCGCACGAAAGAAGGGGTTCATTTCCGGATCAGTGACCGGGAAAATCATCAGAATATGTATTTATTTATACTGGAGGAATCCGATGAGCTATAAAACTATTTTTCGCAGATGTCCAGTCGGGGGTGGGTAGGAATGTGTCAACAACAAAAAAACAAGTTACAAAAAAAGGAAAAAATAAACCACCAAAACACATACAAATTAAACTAAACCATCCCCATTCTACCAGGCAAAGGCCACTGAGGTGTTTACTTATTTTTCAGAAGCGACCTGGCCACGTGATAGCTCAACAAAGTGGCCCCATCATTTGAACATTTAATATTCACAAGCCCGGCACACCTCATCCAGTATTACCTCTCACTATGGCCACGACTCCGAGTCACATGCCTGCCCCAGTTTAACGGCATCCTGGAAAATATTGCATGGGAAATTACGCCCTGTGGTGAATTATGGTCGAGGCATGTGGAAGGATTCATCCAGCAGTGGATTGACAAAGAGCTGCAAATGCACTGTAAGTGGACCATACACATGTGCGTGCGTATACGACTACAGATTGAGCTGTAACCAACCCCACCTTGGGACAAAACTACTGCGACCAAATATTTGGCATAAAGATGGTGTCACAGACACGCACGTGCACACCCATCGACCGTACTATCGCTTCATTGAAAATTGAGTTTAGCTCAGCGCTGCCCGGTGGAGGTTTTTTTTGCAATCTCTGGTGCGGAAAGTAAGAGGGCCCGGGCCATGACCGCAGAGTACTCGAAGCGAACGGGTCAATAAGCCCCCGCGTGCTTTAATGTGCCTTCTCCTTAGCCTCATCGATTTCGGCCGTAAAATATGAGCTCTTACCACACCCGCCACCTCTTGGGGCAGCACTTGTCCCGTAAGAAGGGAAAGCGCGCTCCTCACACGGCCGGTTCCCCTTCCTCCTCCTCCTGCTGCTGCCTGTGCTTTATCGCCGCGCTGAGTTATGTTGACGCGGCGGTGAGTTACGGCGCGTTAAAAATGTAAAAATTGCGGAGCGGAGGGGGGGGTGGGGGACAAAAAAAATGTTCGCCATCAACATTCATCCTTGGCTAAAAGCTGTAATGATAGAGAGAACGGAGTGCTCGAGTACGCGGGTGCACGCGCCTGCGTTGGAGGCCGGGAGGCAACACACCGGCAAAGATTATCGCGCCTTTTTTTTTTAAATTGCTTTGCTTTGTATTCTTTTAATTTTTCCTCCTCCTCGAATGCAGAGATTTGTTGTGCTTCGTCGCCTGGAAGTGCGTAAATTGCGTTTCTGTCGGCGTGGGGGAGCGCTCGTGCAGCGGGGTGGGCGCGCTGCACTATGAACCTGCCGACCATGGTTCGATTCCCGCTCAGGGCCAACGTCAGTGACCAACGTCAGTGACGATTATCTGAACCAATCCTACGCCTCTACTCGGTCGACTCAGCCTCAAATGAGTAGCTGGCGTGGTGTGGAATCATGCCCACTGGGGAGACAAAGGCGGCCGGGCGTTGTGCTGGCCACCCCCCCCCCCCTCTTGTGCGCTCTGACGGCCTTCATAGGTGCTCGCAAACAACACTTGCCCCAAAAGTTAAGGTTATGCGGGGGATCATTGTCTTTATGGGTGCGTTTGTGGGTAAGGATGATAAAATGGGGAGAGTGGTGGTCGAGTGTTCACACGCTGCAGTCTTGATCCTGGTTCACGTCAATTGCTGGCTGTTGCAGATGGGAGCTGGTAGGGCCCTGGGTCTTACGAGAGTCAACCCCATGCTAAATTTAATGTGTTCTGAAAAGTCAACATCTGCACTGCAACAACAAAAAACGGTGGCTCGATGTGCGGTGTCATGATTTTGGGCCCACCACCTCCTATTTGTGTGCTTTGCTGACCATGAACCCCAGCGACCGAATCGCCCAGAACGCGACCGATCTCGGCAGATCTCGGAAGCTGAGCAGCGTTGAGCCTGGTCAATGCTTGAATTGGACACTATCTGCCCTATGAGGTGGCCAGCAGTTGGCAGTTACAGCAATGCATTCTTGGCCCTGTCTTTGCAGAGGTTTGAGTGTTATCCCCTCGTACGTGTGGCTTTTCTCAGGGTTCTCAGGTTTTTTTTTCTCCCAGATGAAGCCAACACTCATGAATCGGATTGGCCAAACGTCCCAATTCAGGGCCATCCGAATAAGAGAGTCTTGAGAAGCAGTGAGCCTTTCCTCGGGAAAG
Organism: Petromyzon marinus; assembly: GCF_048934315.1. Classification (NCBI taxonomy): domain Eukaryota; kingdom Metazoa; phylum Chordata; class Hyperoartia; order Petromyzontiformes; family Petromyzontidae; genus Petromyzon; species Petromyzon marinus. The sequence goes on from NC_133685.1 coordinate 4,557,070, forward strand.
AAATGGCACTTAACCCTTTCCCACTCCGGAATCGGGGTAAAAACTAAAATAAATAACTCTATTGGTACCGAGGCTCTCACGAGACCATGCGAGGGGGCGCGTAGCACAATTTTGCGCCAGCTATCATAGAGTGTGGTCGTGTCGCTACGGCTCTCTGCGGGTGAGTAACAATGTTTTTAAATAGAGGGGTTTTTTGGGGTTATGGATGATATTGGTCGCGAAAGCCTACGTGTTAAAATATCTCTAAACATAACGGCGTTACGCCTCTAAATAAAATTAACGCTCACCACTGGCGCGTTACGATATTCAGAGGTGATCGGGGACAACCCAGCATTGTAACTTGCAGACGTCGCGGAATGGGGAAGTTTTCACGACATGTGCAGGTCTTTTTTTTATCTTGCATGTCTGTGTCCGAGATTTTCAAAACAATACATTTGCTCAAGTTGTTTCCGTCTGCTCCTAACATTTACAGGCCTACCACTTGGAAATGAAACGTGTAAAAAAGGTTACGTGCCATTTGATGCCGTGCCTCTGGTGAAAAGTTCCCCGTAATGTTATTTTATTGATAAAACCACGCTGAGTTCAATTGCAAATTTATGTTGCTCCGCTCCATTGCTCGAAATGCGATTCTCACTCCCGTGCCGGTGTCCGAGCCGCAGGCGTACGCCCTGTGAAGGCTTCCGAAAAACAGCACCGACGATGGAAACGCACCGCGCCACGGGGTAAACTAACCGACTCCACGGAGGGGAGGTGAGAGGGTTAGAGGGCACGTGGCAGGCAGGCCTCAGCTGCGTAGGGCAGCCGTAACCAGACACACGGAACGCGAGGTGGATTGGTTTGTACATCTGCTCTATGGCTTCGAATTCCCAATTTTTATTTTTTGTAATTTTTTACACATCCTGTCAATGTATGCAGAAACTTTATTTTCCCATTCAACTAAATCAATTGGCTGTGGACAGAATTTGCTTCTGCTCACAGGGATTTTACCGGGGGGACTAAAGACAATCGTTTGCTCTCCACCACGTTCACCAAGTTTTATAGCCCCGTGTTGCCCGTGTGAACGCCACCTAGAACAACAACAACAATAATAATACAGCAGATCAGTGGTTCTTCTTCTTAACCTGGAGCGCACGCATTCCCTGGGGGTACGAGATGCCCTTTCTTGGGGCGTGCGAGACACGGACTGATTTGTTTTTTAGAAGGTAAATCATCAAAAATACAAATTGAGCACGGGCACGTAAGTAACAACTTACTTTGATTCATCAACCCCTATGTGTTTGTTAACAGCAAAGGCTGCAGTAAAGATTAAAAACCACTGCAGTCGATCATCGATTATCCGGCAGCTTTGGGGGGCGGGCGGGGGGGGGGTGCCTACGAATTTTCACAAACGCCGGATAATCACTCAATCATTATTATTTAAAATACCTTATTTTTGCACAGTCTTGTATGACGTTATGTGTTTAGGTGTGGTGTTGTATGGGTTTTTTGTAGTGATTTAAAATTTGTGAAATTGTCGTAAATAAACATACAAAGAGACACAAATAAATATCCTGCTTTAAAAAGTTCCTGTGTTTTACTTTACCAAACTCACCACTCTAATCTCGAAGGCTCTGCATAGGGTGATGTACGTATACGTGCAGTGTTTTCACTGTTTAAGTTGTATGTCGCGTATAATACGCTGTATGTAATATTTATTTGTCACGCACGTGGTTGCTGATCCCCGGACTGGTTACAGCCTTTGGAGCGGTTTTTTGCCGGATTTGCCCGGGACCACCGGGATAATGTTCGAAGCCGGATAATTGATGATCAACTGCAATTCAATATACCGGCGGTCCCCGGTTTGCGACGACGAGCCACATTCACGACGTTTATACGACGCCACAGTGGATCGATTTACGAGATGCGTCTTCCGACACAACCCCCGAACGCGTTCGTGCCGGGTCGGTACGGTTTCCGACGTGACTTTGGCGCGGAGATTTTTTGTTGTTCTCAAGTGTCCTTACGTTTGCGCGGACGTTTACCTATTTAAACCCCGTTAAATACGGCCGACAAAAGGAGAAACACTGCGGCAAGTGACCTTTCTTCCACTGTTGTCGGCTGACTGTGGGAAAATAGTAGTCCGATTTAGGACAATTCCGATTTGCGGGGGACGTAAAAGCGGAGGACCGCCCGGATTTTGTGCTCGTGCCATCCTCGTGGCGCGAGGGTGTTTCACAGACGGGTAAAGTCTTAGCGCGTCGTGGGCAATGTCGCTGTGTGGTTTTACCCAATTAGGTCCATTGTTTTTGGCAAATTTGGCAAATGTTGAGCGTGAAGCCGGCGCACGTGGCCTGCAGTATTTTCGAAAAATAACGCGATAATTTCTTTAGCGTACGAATCACGCACACACACACACGCGCGAAGGGCATCTCTTGTCCCCGGCACTTGACACGATGTGGCAGTTGCCTAACAACAACTACGTCACACCAACGGATTTCCTTATCTCACAAAAGAAAATCCTAAATGTGGCAAACAACCTTTTTTTTAAAAAAAAATTATAATCACTTGCAAAAGTTGCCGTATAATTGTGCTGTACGGTGGCACTGGGAAAAGAAAGTTGCGTGATTTTACAATTGCTGCCCTTTTTGCGGTAGTGCTTGTGATTGAGGGTGCGATAACCATATATATAAATGACGAGCAAAACCCCCAATGATAACAGAATTATTGTACTGTCCAGAAAACCACGAGTTTCAAACAACGCGCAGGATTTACCACAGAACACAGGCTCTCTGCATTATGCGACAGCAAAACAACCATGAGCGTTTCCCGAATAAGTGCTCAGCATCAACATGAATGTGAACAATTATAACCGACTGACAGCAGCATCATCAGCACAGTAGAGTCGCCAATACTCACGACTGCATAGTCCGCCTCTGGCAACCACATGCGGAATGTCGATGTCCCCACGTCCACACTGTGCGGGGCCAGTTCGCTTTGGCAAAGTGCAATTGACGCAAATGCGACAAACTGAGAGCTGTCGGTCACAAAAACTTTTTTGCTCAAACTTATTCTGAATGCTGTCAGTTGGTGACATTTGAACCTTATGGCTGGGACCCCGGGGTCCCGAATAAGCGGAAGTCAAAATCCTAATTAATTTACTTATTTTTGGCGACTCTGTCCCACCGTGCAGACAAACGCCGCGACTCACCTGGCGCGGATCGTTCTGTTGTCGCGTCCAAGCGCAGCGGCGAGGACGAATGCGCAGAAGAAACAAAACTTTTAAACTTCGATTAGCGCATCGTGTAGAGCTCGTCGAGAGGAATAGATCGCCGTATCGTTCGCCTTCAGCAGGCATAAAATGACGTCGCAACGCAGTTAATGCGAGAGCCGGGGGCTCTCGCATTAACTGCAAATGAACCGCCGTAAGGTTCATTTGCTCACCCATATTGCGATGGTGATCATCACCCTGGAGAGGAGGACCACTACGCACTTTTTCGGGAAATTATAAACAGTCGTTGCATATTGCACGGAGGCTGTGCTCCCCCCCCCCCACCACGTTTACACCCACACGTTTGCGAGTTCTCTCTCAAAAATCGGACGGAAAGCCATTCCGAGTTCTCTCGGCGTGCTTCTCCTTGGCTGCGACCTGGGGGGGGGGTGGGGGCGGAGGCTGGGCGTCCTTGTGGGGCATTGATTCTGAGAGATCCTTACCGGGCTGCATGGCCCCCCATCTCGCTATCCGTCGAACGCCGCCCTCGATCGGCTTGTTTTCGGTGGCGGATGGAGACTCTGCCTGGGCGATTATCGGCGCGCCCCAACCAACTTGGCAATAATCACAATGAAGTATGCAGCAGCGGGAGACCCCTGGTGCCAGGATCGTTGACAAAAGGCCAGCGGTCCCTTTTTTTTTGCGTTTTGAAAAAGGCGGCAATTATTGCCCGCAGGTTTTGCGGCAACCTCGGCTTGGTGCACACACTCCAAAGGGCACCCCTCTCGCTTGTGACGGCAAAGATCCCAGCGCGCGGGTATGCCATGGAACAACGATATCCATTTGACCGTCCTTTGTTCTCAAATCAGCGTCTTGTTTCAACCAGCCCCTCATGATGAACTGCACACGCAGAGTCCAAGTCAAAGACTCGTTCATCTCTTTTTTTTATATATCTCTGCTCTTCATGGTCACGTAACTACCATCGGATACTAACTTTCGCTGTTATTTTTTTCTCTTTTCCGGCTATTCCAATCCGATTTTGATGAAAGTACAATTTTCCGCATGAGCCATCATCTAACCACTGCTGGATGAAGCTCTCCCCAAGCCTTCGCCTTTACGATCTGGATGTTCTCCAGTTCGTCCCGCTCCTGCACATGAACCTACTGTATCTCATTGTTCCATCACCGCAGTGGCTGGCATTCTCATTCGTCTGCAGAATCAGAATAAATATGTTTTTTTATTTATCCGAGGGAATTACCCATTGAGCTATGTGGCTCTTTTTCAAGAGTGACTCAGCCAGCAGACAGACACGGCAGCAAGAGTTAATAAACACGATGTAAAATGTTTAAAAGCAAAGCAATTAAAACCAAGTGATCTTACAAATACAATGACGCGCACTCGTATTCGCATTGCTTCGACATCAATGACGTCTGTTTAAAAGAATTACAGAGATGGGGGAGTGGATCACCAGTTGATTCCCAAGCTCAGGAGCAGCTCCGTAAAAACGCTTTAAAACCAAGTTACCCATGAAATTCCAACACCATCCTCAGCCGTCATCCCCTCCTCGTAGTGTCCCGTCTCAAGCCCACTGGCCTTTCTCAATTGTCGACATGATGTCTTCGATAATGGAGGTTTTTGGGTTAGGGGCCGTCCATAAATGACGTCACGCACCCTTAGGGGGGGTTGGTGTCAGAAATTTGTGACGATGTGTGACGAGGGGGGGTTTGAGGAATGTGACGTCACATTAAAATGCGCAACTTTAAATAAATATAGACAACACGTTCTACTTAATTAAATATACTTTTTTTGATAAATGTTTTCTTCTACAACATCAGAGTGCAGCAGCACATTAAATACGCACTACAATGACAATAGTTTAAAGCGATTTGAAGCATGTATTTTTTTATGGGGGGGGGGGGGGGACAGAGCTTTGTGACGTCATATTTGAGGGGGGGGTCTGACTTTTTGTGACGCCGTGTGATGAGGGGGAGGGGGTCAAACATCGTCCAAAATCGCGTGACGTCATTTATGGACGGCCCCTTAGATCGCGTCAATATTAATGTGTCGTTAAACCCGCCACCACCCGCTGCAGCCAATTAGTAAGGTTTGTCACGTAAACACAACGAGCCAATTCGTTACTAGTACAGCACACCAGTGTTGTGGAGAGTAAACCCACAACATTTGCAATTCGAGAACAATTCGAGTACAATTCGAATACTCGAATTGTAAATGTTGTGGGTTTGCTCTCCAACACACCGCTGTGCTGAACTGGTAATGAATTGGCACGTTTTGTTTACGTGACAAACCTTACTAATTAGCTGTGTCGGGTGGTGACGGGTTTAACTACGCATTTATATGCACGAGATCTAACCCAAAAACATATCATGGATAACAATGATGGTCGCGAAAGCCTACGCGTTAAAACAATGTCTCCGATTTGCATTTCATCCACGGTTAAATGTATCCCTATTTCTCTCCCAATGTAATTCCGGTCGTGCATCTCTCCCGCGCTCTTCAACTTTTTCGCTTCCTCGATCTTTTGTCACAGCGGGTAACGTCCGCCAATCGGAAACTTTCTTCGTGAAATGCACTGGCTTGTTGTTTCGCACTACAGAAGTCAGTTTCCCAAAAGCATTCCACCCCGCTGTCGTTCGCCCCTTCATTTAATCATCTTCGTCCACATTTGTCGTCGCTAATGTCCCTATATATACATACACATTCCGTTGTGTTTTCCAGCTGTCTTCATTCATTAAATGTGAGTTGTGTTCCCATATTCATTATCATGTGCAGCTAAACATATTGTCCTCAAACACAATGGGTTTTTTCTTTCTCAGATATGGGGAGCGATCGTGGAGCGCTTATCGCTCTGCACTACGAACCCGGTGACCCGAGTTGGATTTCCGCTCACGGCCATACACTAGTGACGATTATTTGAACCAGTCCTGGGCCTCCCCTAGGTCGACTCAGCCTTAATTGAGTACCTGGTGTGGTGTGTAATCATTACCACTCGGGAGACAAAGGCGGCCGAGCGTGGTGCTGGCCACCCACCAGCTTCTTGTGCCGTGCCAACCTTCATAGGTGCTGCTTGCTGACAGCACTTGCCCCAACAGTCTGTTAAGACTATACAGAAGATCTTTGTCGTTCTTTCTCTGCTCCGTTTCACGTTTGTCTAAGCATAGCACTGCTGTCATTATGCACCATCCATAAGCACAGTTGGTTACGTACTGTGCGAAAGAAGTTCAACATATATATACATACGTCGTCTGTTTAGTTCCACTCCAGTACATGTTCATCATATATTAGTCTGGTTTTATTAAACGCTGCTATTTATATCGCAGGATGCTTCTGTGGTGGCAGCAAACTGTAGGAATTTTTAAACAAAGCTGCAGGTTTGTTTCATCTCTCCACCTCTTAAATTTTGATTTAAAGCTTTCGTGACTGCAGGGATTCATATGCTTGGTTCTTTCGGTAAAGTCACGTAGAAGGGAAACAATAAAATAATAAAAATATAAAACAATAAAATTCTCACGACGTTTCGACTGTAACACAAGCAATCATCATCAGGTGTGAAAACCACACCTCTGTTAACCCAGCAGTATACATTGGTAGAGCACAGTCGACCGGCAGGTCAAATGTGGTAGGGTATGTGTTTGTGTGTGGAACTTCTTTTGCACAGTATGTGGTCAACCGTGCTAATCGGAGGTGCGGGGGAAGGACTACAAACTAAACACAAAAATGAGTTCTGAATAAATGAGTTTTCAATCTAGATGATTTAAAAGTGCATAACACCAGTGACTTATTAATATCGGAAGAGCATCCCAGGCAGCTGCAGAAGCACATCATGAAAGTGCGCGATGCAGTCAGCGTCTTTGTTCGATGGCAAGCCAAAAGCCGCAACTGCGAGGATGACCGGAGTTCAGGTGATGGTTTATGCACCTTGAGATCAGCAAGGGAGCAGATCAGCAAGGGGTAATGACATCTAGAATTCAGCGCAGAAGACTAGGCCAAAATTCCTTATTAAGGGGCTCGAGACCCTTCAGCCAGCAGTGGCGTTAGCAGGCAATTGCAGGGCTGCATCTCTACCCTATCCTTTATAAAAATGCAGCTCGCGTGCCACATCCTTTTTTTTTTAGTAATCACAGTGAAGCAATGGTAAGAGGGGACAAAAAAACCTCAGTCTATGATGTGTACTATAAAATCTAGGTTGAGGCGGTATTCATTTCGCCTTCGTAGTTGGTGGTCAGTCAGGACATATATATATATTTCAGACAAACATACCTTCAAACAATGTTATATCTGTAACCTGTCTAATCAAGTTTTCAGTATTAGCTTTCTTTGCGCTGTTCAGTCTGATATATGCCCCTGGCTGAGAAATAATGTCTTCTCATCTTCAAAAATAGAGATACGGAACCTCATAATTTTTTTTACTGCACATTTCAAATGCTAAGAAACCAGGCCACTATTTCAGCCCAAGGCGCAGTGGCATTTTGTTAAATATCACACGCGGTTATAACGAAGGAAAACATGGGATTTGGCCCATGCGCGCGAGGCCACAGATAGGCAGTGTGGCGCGTCCTGCTCACAATCCAGCAAAACATTTTTTTTGGCTTTATTTAATTTGCCATCTATTTCAGAAACAGAAAGAATGAATAACAAAAAATATTAATCACAGTGCACGTGCTGATCCAAGAAAGTTGATAAATGCCCGTGGAAATAAAAATGTAAAATTAAACTTTTTTTTCTTCTTCTTCCCAGCCCCCTCCCCGTTCCAGGCCGTAGAAAATTGCATTTGTAATAGCTTCTGTCGAGTTATCTCAAAATTGCATTCTGAAAATGCCACACTTTGCTGTTGGCGACGAGTCTAGCTGCTTAGCTGTTCTGTTTTCTGCGCAGGGGAGATTGACTGCCAGACTTCATAGCACACACTGTGGGCTTTATCGGAATAGGGGAAGCGTCTGGATGCCCGGGGTTAGTTTACTGAGCTGGAAAATGGGCAGTTTTTTTTCATATTTTCAGCTACATCTATTGCCTCATTTTTGTTGGCTCTGTTGGTTTTCTCATCTCCCGATAGATTGGGGATTATTTTACTGGAGCTGTGTTGGCCGGGCTAATGCTGAGCCAACTCCCAACATGTCCTACTCTCATTAGAGCCAAGGATTCTGTACACTAGTCCACCGCCGGGGACTACACGAGACAACGTTAAATTGTGATATTTTTGGTTTCAGCGGACTGATAAAAAAATGTCAATTGCACTATCAAAAAATAAGAAAAAGTACATTTTTATTTTAATCAAATTATTTCAAAGATAAGTTGAAACTTATTCACGTAAAATAAACAGAAATCACGAACGTGATCAAAATATAACCTTTGGCCAAGTTAGACGATTAAGTTAAGTAACAATGATATATATTTTTAAAAACTTTTTTTAAAACACGCTTTTATTAAATGTACTAGTAATGGAAGAACTCCCCGACTCCAGGAAGTGACCCCGAAGCTTGCCATAACATCAGGGACCGTGGGCAATTACAGCCAACGTCAGTTGACCGTGGACAATTAGACCCAAGCCGAAACATAACATATAAAAAAATAATGTTTAAAAATATATATTTATGATAGAATAAAGTATTGCCATCAGTATGACATAAGTATACCAAGTTTGCAGTCGATACCACATTGGGAAGTGGGTTAAAATTTAGTTACAAGGTTTGAGGATACAACAACAACGACAACAACAACAGACAGAGTGAGTTAAATAAAAGTGTATAATAAAAAGGATGTCGTTTTAAAAAAAATAGTATCTTACCTGGAGATCAGAGTGCTGAGCTGGCACTACTGACATCCGGGGTATGGGTCTAGATTTCAGCTGCCTGTGCTTAAACTGGGTCCTCAAGCGTAGAGTTGATGGCTTCAGCCTGATCACCGATTTTACTGCGCGCACACAAAAATCCAGCATTATAATTCGGGGTTTCATCTCATTTAGCCGTATGCCAGCTGTAATGATGACGATATTCGTTTGAATGTCAATGCGACAAAAAAAAAAACGAATCTCAAAGTGTCGTGAGTGGGAAAATTCTCCAATAATTTGTTTTCAAAAGGGGTTCCTTAAGGATTTGTTCGAGGTTCCGTGAAACTGTCTTGCATGGCTGTCCTCGGCCACACGAGGCCACGCCGCTTGGCGAGATTCCCGAATGGATTCTTTGTTTTGAGATACGACGGTACACTGGGAATATGGTGCATTGGGAATATGGTGCACTGGGAATACGGTGCACTGGAATATGGTGTACTGGGAATACGGTGCACTGGGAATACGGTGCAAAATACGGTGCACTGCGAATATGGTGCACTGGGAATACGGTGCACTGGGAATACGGTGCAAAATACAGTGTACTGGGAAGACGGTACACTGGTAATAGTGCAAAATACAGTGCACTGGGAATACAGTGCAAAATACAGTGCACTTGGAATACAAAAAATATATATTGTTGAAAAGACGAAAGTGTGCATTAAACAAAACACTAAAAAAATTTTTAATTAAAAACACAGCAAAACGGTTAGCAATTCAAAGAATGAGCTGAAGACCGAGCATGTAAAGAAGGATAAGTAGATGGGTCAACAGAGGGAATGCAATGTGCACAAATTCACAGGAGCAGAATAACAGAAGCGTTACATATGAAGTCAGGCAGACAAACCAAAGTACGAGGCAAAAAATTAAAATAAGTAAAAAGGTTAGCGAAAAACTGTTGTGACAATAACAACAACGCTCGTGTTAATTTCAATTCTCACAATTTTATTTCCTTTATAATTACCTCTATAATGGAGGTACCATCGACTTGCTATATCATGGTGCTTCTTGCACAATATTTGATATTTACAAACCCACTGCCGACGACTCCCCCCCCCCGGATAACTGATCATCTCACGTTGATGCTCGGTTATGTTGGTGGCAAGGGTTTGACCGTTAAGATGCATTCATCGCAACACGTCTTCAATATCATATTTGCAAGTCATTCGGGGAGAGACGCGACTGCGAACTTTGTTACCTGGCCAGCAAACAAAGCAATCAACCAACCCACCAAGCTCCCTCGCTCGCCCTCTTAACCCCCCTCCGCTGTCTTTTTCTCTCTCTCTCTCTTGCGATCACAACCCCTGGCCAGGAGCGCTCTTGCATTATTTATCTGTGCCTCAAAAGTGGCTGTGTCCATGGGTTTGTGTCGCTCCAAGTGCCCCTCAAGCAGGGCTCGGCAGCAGCGCCAGCAGTACAGACAAATAGGCTCCTGGCATTTAAGAATTGTGCGGCGAAAAAAAAAGGCAGTTTTTTTCTTCTATTTCATTTTGCCTCTTTCCCCAAACGATCGCAAACCATATTATTGGTTCTTTTGGGTAAAGTCACGTAGAAGGGAAACAATAAAATAATAAAAGTAGAAACGTCGTGAGAATTGTATTGTTTTTTTATTTTTTATTATTTTCATTGTTTCCCTTCTACGTGACTTTACCGAAAGAACCAAGAATATGAATCCCTGCAGTCACGAAAGCTTTAAATCAAAATTTGATCGCAAACCAGTTTTGTGGGAAAGCTGCCCACATCGCAGGTTTCGTCACGGTAAGGGTTGGCAGTTTTCGACTGGATGTGGCTCGGACTCAAGCAGGGCCAAGGAGCAGGGGGCTAATGACTCGTTCATTGCAGTCGTCAGGGTCGGGATCGAACCCACGACCTCCTTGCGTGCCAAGCTCGAGGTAGTTAACGTCTCGCCACCGTGGAGTGAGATGTCAGTGGGGACACGCGACTCGAGATTGAAAACCCATTTTTTTAGAACTGTTTTTTGTGTTTAGTTTGTTGTCTTAACCCTCCCCCCCCCTCCCCGCCGCCGACCCGCACCACCGATTAGCACGGTTGGCTATGTACGGTGCAAAAGAAATTCAACATACTGCACGATGAACCCGGCAAACTAAGTTTAATTCCTGGGCCACTGCTACCACCGACATACATACTGACTCGACTCGTTCATCGCGTGTGAGGGCAAGCGGCACGGCTCGGCTTCGGCAGTGGAAAAACAAAAATAACAACGCCGAGCCTCCCTCAGCCGCGCCGGGCTGACTCGGCGTGGCTCCCAGCACGGCACGGTCGTGCGGTGGAAATGAGGTGATGAGAGGGAGCGTTGACCCGGCCACCTCAGGAATCTAGAACCAAAGGGGGGGGGGGGTGTATTTATTCCCCCCGCGGTGATTTTGACGACAACAACAAAAACCGCGATGTTGCGTAACTGCTCGCTGCCGCCGTGTCAATGCACCGTTGTACACTGCGGGCGTTAATGGTCGCGCCCTGTCAAATATCTCAGTCTTGATTTGAAGCTTTCGTGACTGCAGGGATCCATACATACTCTTTGGTTCTTTCGGGAAAGTTACGTAGTCAGAAATAAAATAAAATAAAACAAATCACGGAGTTTCGATCGCAACACGAGCGGTCGTCATCAGCTCGACCGCTCGTGTTGCGATCGAGACGCCGTGATTTGTTTTATTTTATTTTATTTCTGACTACGTGACCTTACCGAAAGAACCAAAGAGTAAATATATCTGTCTCGCTGCGTTCCCGACAGCTGTGCAGTAGAAGTTCAGCGGCCACGCTGTCCCTATACATGGGCGGGGGAGAAACGCACGTCAGGTGTTCTCGTGTGTATATATATATATTTCACGATCTTGATTTGAAGCTTTCGTGACTGCAGGAATCCATACTCTTTGGTTCTTTCGGTAGAGTCAAGTAGGTATATGAGGGAGGCTCGGCGTTGTTATTTTTGTTTCCCCCCCACTGCAGAAGCCGAGCCGTGCCGCTTGCCCTCACAAGCGATGAACGCGTCGAGTGCATGACGAACTTTATTCTTTTGCGTCGTACATGGCCAACCGTGCTAAAAAATTTTTTTATTTTAAACCTACGTGTATATATCACAAATGAGGTCATTCATCCAGCGTGACTTAATTTTTCCTCATTCTAAATGATATTTTTTTGCGCGTGTAGATTTTCCTTCCAAAATGCCTAATGGTAACATACCAAACAAAAACCCAACCCTCTCGCAATGGTCGTGTTTACAGCTGCATTTCATTTGCACCCTCCCTCCACAGCTGTCCTGCTTAATAATTCCATTGCTAATCTACTTAAATAATGTATTGATATGTGCCTCCAAAGCCTTGTACACTCCGCCACATATGACTGCAGCCAGGCTTTCTCTGGTGCAAGCGGCGATAAGAGTGGGGCAGTCTGTGGTATACGGCATGCTTCCCGCTACAGATGGCATTACATTTTCCGGGTCAAATAATGTATATGTTATACTTCTGAAAAAAACACTTTACTTCCACTGCATTAGTTTTGCCATTAGTTTAGCGGTGAGGTGAGCCCATCGTTCCATGTATATTTCTTCATTGCACTAGAATACCATTACATCCCATCAACACCAGCATTCGTCAATCTACAGCTGGACGAAAGACCTCTTCGGGCCGCCCGCTCGACATCTCTCGATCCTGCGGTGTGACAATCCGCCGTGCACCCGCACGACGAGCTGATTTCACCGCTCCATCTCCTCGGTGTCGGGGAGGCGGGCGTGGGGGGGGCACGTCTCGTCGTCTGGGACGTGTTGCCCTCCTCGGCTGCCCGCTCACATCCTCCAATACCCGTTGCGCGGCTTCGCGTGTGACGGGTGCGTTGAAGTGCGACGGAAGTCCCCTCTCCGCTGTATTCGCAGCGGCCTCCTTCGCCCAGAAGCCGATTGCGCTACGCACTCGGCCGCCCGCTCGAATACAGCGGCGGCGTGATATATATATGCAAATTTCACCTTGTGTTTCTTTCACCTTTCATTGCCCACTGCGCGCCCGGCCACGCTTCTGCCCCTTCGAGGAGGACGCGGAGCGAGCATGCCTCTGGGTGCGTGCCGTGCATGCTGTGTGGTTTGATATTAAAGCATGGGATGAAAGCTGCGTTTGCTGCCGCGTGATCGTGCACTCAGCTGTGGCATAATCTGCGAACGACGCCCGCGTCCGTGGGCTTCTGCCGAATCACTGCTGCTGCTGCTGCTGCTGCGCGGTTGCATGAAATGTTAAGCCGCACCGTATCTCGACACGCGAGTTGGTAAAATGCGACGTGGATTAACCGAAATCGTCCGTGCAGCAGGAGAGGCTGCGATCGCATTCCCATTGCCTCTGTTGCGAGGACAGCTCTGAGCAGTGTGCACGATAGAAACAGCCCAAAACACGTTTGGCTGAGAAAGGGCACATAGATCGTCCCATCGGCGTATTTTAGGAAATCCCTGTTGTCCGGTATCGGCAATACATTTAAACTTATTGCGAATATAAATCAAGAGCATGTGCAGGGCACAGGTGACTTACAAAGTGGCCCATTACTTCAAACCACCGTGTGCCCAACGCGTGCGGTCGATGCACCTATTTAAAGAGTGGTTTGTTACCCACATGTAGTACTCGCAATGGGGGCTCCATTTCTTACGGGCCCCCCATCCCACCCCCCTCAAATCCCACCATCAACAGCAGTTAGGGGCAAGAACATTTTACAGACGGGCGTGCAAATTTCCATCTTTCTAACCATTCTAGAGCATAACTGACGTTTGGATCAGAATTAAAATTCGCTACTATATACTGTGACGATCGGCTCCCAGCATATAGCTCCATCCCTCTGAGGGATGTAATCGGATTTGTTTAAACAAAGTTTGATGTACGACTTGATCAATGCTACCCTGCGCTAAGATGTATTTGTAAATTTAGCCGTGGTTTTTTTGTTGTTTGCCGTTCAAAGAAAACTCTGTCCCCGATGAGAGACGTTACCGATGGCGTGATATCTTCCACGTCGACCCTGTGACAGTCTCGCTTTGTCCAGTAACGCTGCTGAAGCACTAATAATAATTACTACATTAATAACGCGCCAATTATTTTTTGCAGACAACTGAACAAACTCAGAGGCGCGGGGTGAGGCTAGCTCAGGGCTTGCTTTTCGAAAGCCCTGACCCAACGCAGACAGAGAGGCCTTTAGATGTTTCTTGCATTTGATGTTGCGGATGTGCAAAGTGGTTTAGAGAGTTCCACACCGAGGGGGCGAGAGCAGAGAACCGACTTGAGGCTGTGACAGTTTCAAGACCTTTGGTGTTCGAAGCGGATATTGAGTGAAGGTTGCGTAGGGGCTCTACCTCGAGTTTCAGTGCAGCCTACAATGAAACGATCATGGGAATACAGCATGGAGTCAACGGCAAACTCTTTGAACTTCCCCCCCCCTGCCCCATACAAACTGGGTCTGTCCCTCCAACTAGGTGATGGTGGAGTCAGTGAGACCGGTGAATGTGCAGTTTACGGGGTCTGCCGTTGCAATCACAACATCGGTAGAAGTGGCGACGGCTTGGAGGAATCATTCATCCAGCAGTGGATTGATCGTGGAGGACGATGATAATGATGCCTCTCCTATTTCCTTTGACACGTACAGTACAGCTATCCGGAGCGATCCCCACGTTCGGCTGAAGTTTTTTCTCCCCTCCTCCCTTCGTCTAATGCATCGGTGTGGACGATCTAAGGGGAATACATTTGTAGTGCGATGTTAGCTACGATGAGATGATTGCACGAAACACCCCCCCCCCCCCAAGGAACAGTCATGGGTCCTGCCTGTGAATTGTAACAGCTTTACTGTGTAACCCCTCTCTTGCACGGTGCAGCAACAACAACAACAGAAATGTGCACGGAACGATGTGGCCGCAATTCAAATTTTTTGCGGTTACATTAGGATTATTATTTTTTCTCTCCCTCCCTCTCCCCTAAAACCGCACACTGACAGATGTGAGGCAGAGTAATTACTTCCACGCGAAATCCAGCCTCGTTATCACGCTTTGGCTATTAACCAGGTGCAAGGGGAGACGTGATCACGGTGGTTCCAACGACCTGCACCGAAGCCTGGTTAATGTACTGTTTCTCCGAAAGTCTCAAAATAAGTCGTTGTGCTTGGCTGTGAGACGCATTACGTTTTGGCTGTGTGCAGCAATGCTGGGAGACCCGTAGTGTGTGGTGGCTAGTTGAGAGCGGTTATCTCGCTGCGTTGCAATCCCGGGCAACGCGAGTTCGATTCCCGTGCACGGTCAACACAGGTGGCAGATTTGTGATCCAGTGGTCGGCCTTCGCTGATTCAAGTGCGGTGTGTGAGCATCACCGCTGGGGAGACAAAGGCTGCCGGGCGTGGTGCTGGCCACCCACCCCATCAGGGGTGTGCAGTGCTAGCCTTAATAGATGCTCGCTAACAGCATTCACCCCCCGACAGTGCGTGAAGGGCTATACGGGGGATCTTTGTCTTTATAGTAATTCTTTACATTTTGGAATAATGAATCTCACCCGTGGATTATTTTTTTTTACACCATAGCAAAAGGGCAAAAAATAAACTCTGTAAAAGTCATCGCTTCACGCAAACTTGTCATCAGGCCATTTGAGAATTCAGATTTATGTATGCTTGTGTCTGCCTAGATTCCAATTGTTGGCCTTTTTATACTTTAGGGATTCAATCTAATCACTCTCCTGTCATCTCTTGTGACCCACAATAAATAATGTTCCCTCCATTGAAAGTGACTTTCTCAATACTGGGTTTCATTGAATCTCGTGAGGAGTGTTTCTCAAAGCGTGTCGCTCATAACAGTCGTCACGTGTCGAGAAACATTTGCGCGTGCGAAAAAATATCGCACGTTTGCTCACGACATCTTTTCACATTCGCTCATGGAAAATTTTGCAGAGAGAGAATGAATACGTGGGGGGTTTTTTAAGTTTTTTTTTTAGTCACGCCAATTTGCGGCCGCAGCATTCTCACTGTCGGTAGCTGCCCTGCATTTTTTTTACTTTTATCCAAAAAACAACAACCTTCCACCCCCCACCCCCACCGTTTTCTATGTGCAGCGAGATAACTCATCAGTTGGCCCTGTCATAATCTTCAGAATGGCGATGTCTTTCTGCCACGAGCTTTTTATTTTATTCAGAAGTTGCGCAGGCACCAAAAAGCGGCCGTGGTGTAGCCACCGAAGCGTGTAGGCGGTGCAACTGCACCAGCCCCCCCCCCCTCTCCCCTCCTTCTGGCCAGAGGGGGCTCAAGCGCCAGGTGCTACAGAGAGGGAGTGCGAATTGAACAAGGGATTGGGGAGGGGGCCCATTTAATCCTGTACACCAAGGGCCCATGCCAGCAACATTGTATGCCAGTGCCAAATAGGCTGTGTATTTTTTTATTTCCGTCCGTACGATTAAATTGTTGTCGGGCCTGCGCTGTTGTCCGCACGGGCATTGCCCGTGTGTGAACGCGCGTGAGGGCACGCGGCAGCGAATATTTTAATGTGCGCGCGCAAACTCGAAGGAAGAACAAGCGGAACGTTTTGCCTCGTTAAAGCAACAGCGACGACCACGACGAAATGTCGTACATCTCGGACCTTGGGTAGGAAACAATTTCGTTGTGGAACAAAAAATGCACTTTCATTAAGAAGAAGAAGAAGAAGTTGCCGTCTTTATGACCTTTCTATTAATTCTCCACATTTACCTTCACCGTGATATAAAACGACGCAGCATTTTCACATTCTGTTCCTTCGTCACGGCCACGTGATGCTCGCCATAATTTGTGCACACGCGCGTGTGCGCACTCAAATGTACGTTCTCGCAGAACTATCTCTTTGAATCTGAATAGGCTGTTGCAGAATATGTTCAGTCAGTCAGCGAGGAATCCATTGAGACTCCAAGGGCTCGGTTTATGTAGAGTGTGCGTTCTCACGATTTTTGCCAATCAGGCTTTTTCTTCGCACCTCCGATTAGCACGGTTGGCTACGTATGGTGTAAAATAAGTTCAACATACACACACACACGCAACACCCATACTTTTACATCGAGGCGGCTGTGCCAGGTAATTGCGTCAGGAGCAGCAGAGTGTATCCAATCAGTAGCCGAGAGAGACAAACATTACATCTGAAATTTGTTTGGACTGGAAATGCATGTATAATTTAAACCAATGCGATAAAAACATAGGTGTTTCCAACGTTGTGTCTTACTTGAAACGTAAAGCTTCTATTCTGTATCTCAGTGCACTTTCAAACACTCAACTATCCACGCATCCTCGTATAATTTTCAGATTTAGTTCCATTTCCTTTGTCGGTGACCGCGAGTTTTTTCCTATCCGTGTCATCGCCCACGATATGCAGTAATCAGAAACTTCTTCTTCAGGCAAATTGTTTTATTGCTTTCATTATCATTTTCCAACAGCACTGCGACATTCTCTCAATCATCTCTTTATGTCCTCAACATGTAAATATTCTGCTTGTAACTTTCTACATGCTAAAAACGAAACTAAACAATTTTTTTTTACTGGCTAAGGCCCACTGAGCTCTACACAGCTGTTTTTCCCGAAGCAACCTGGCCACAAATGATAGCTTAGCAAAGTGGCTAATCACGTGGAAATTTATAGCAGCCAAACACTCTAAACGTGCGCTTCTAAATGTGGAGGGAACAACCGGAGGATTCGGAGAAGAATCCATGCCACCACATGCAAATTCCAAATGTACAGGCGTGAGGGTCGGGATCGAACCCACGACCTCCTGTATAACAGAAGAGGTGGTTAACAACTCCCTAGCCACCGTGGCGTTTCTCAGTGCAGCTGCCGCATCTTTATGAAGATGAACAAAAACACAAGTTACAAGCCACGTATCGACCGTTTAGAAGACTGGGCTGGGACAAGACTCGTCACTGGAATGGATTTTGGCCGATGGACAAGACTCGTGACGGGATACGGCAGCCCAAGGAGCGAACACGCCTGATAGGATAGGCAGTGTGGAGGTGGAGCGATGAGATCACCTCGTGGATTATGGCATCGGAAAGATTGTCACAACTGATGTGCTTGCGTCCGGGGATGGAATTCCATTCCAGCTCAGACCCCGCCTGGCCTTGCCTTCGCCATGTATATAACCGCTTGTTGTTGTAACAGCTCTCTCGCTGGTTCAGCAGTTCCACTGTGTGGATTATTTTTTCCGCCTGAGGACGACCGCTTGTGTTGCGATCGAAACGTCGTGATTTATTTTATTTTACACCTACGTAACTTTACCGAAAGAACCAAAGAGTAAGGTGATGTTGTTTGGATGTCTTCTCTCGTCCAGCAGTTTGTTGGTCATGGTCATTGATGATGATGATTTCGAAGCCTTATGTTTTTTTTTTATTGTAAACTGTCTTACTTTATATTTCCATATGTTTTTTTGTTTAATGTTCTGACCTCTTATGCAGTAGTTTAGATTTTTTTACGTGAATATTATATTCTCTGGATATCAGGTCTCCCGTGCAAAAAATAGACGTTTCGACTCAACTAATGCTCACCAGCTAAATAAAGTTGATGAATGATTAATTGCAAAGACAAAGATCCCCCGTATAGCCTTAAAAAGACTTGGGGTGAGCGCTGTCAGCGGGCATCTATGAAGGCCGACACGGTACACAAGCGGGTGGGTGGCAGGCACCACGCCCGACCACCTTTTCCAGGTACTAATTTGAGTCTGAGTCGACCTATGAGAGGCCCAGGACCGGTTCAGATAAACGTCACTTGTGTTTGTCATGAGCAGGATTCAAACTCCGGTCGCCGGGCTCACAGCGCAGGGCGCGAACAGCTACACTACCGCTCCACACGTATATATATAAAAAAACACACACACACACAAAACGACAAACTAAAACTGATGAAAATGTCGGACTCAAAAACGTACTGCGTTTTCCGGTAGAAACGTAAGCATCGCACTCGCCCGTGCCCTTTGAAGCGAGCGAGCTCACAGGACACCCCATCACTCCGCCGAGTTAATTGGGTACATTGCTATCTGGACGCAGGTCGCTGAAGACGGTGAGGGATGGTCACGAACGCCGCCGCGTCCACCCAAACCCCGGCCACGGGACCGTGCCCTGATGATGACGGCGCATGCGGCCGGGCGCAGCCAAGGCCCCGTTGGGGAAAAAAAGGTACGGGGGCGATGTGAAGCTCTCAGCAGAATGCCAGCGGGTGTCTCTGTGTGTGTGGTGTGTGTTTTTAAATCACGATGCAAGGGCGTGGAAACCGAGAAGCGAAGTGAGGGGCCAGTGCAGATTTATTGCACGAGTGCTTGAAAAAGCTTGTCGGTGGAGGTGGGGGGGGAGGGGGGCGAGCGAGCACCCTTCGCGAAGCGCCCAAGGAGAACCTCGAGCGACCAGAGTTAACAATCGCACCGCCGCCGCGCGCAATACGACTCGGTGAATTCAGCCCGGGTCTCGTTCGAGTCGCGGGCTACAAATGAATATTGGCTGAGCGGAATTGGACCGCTTACGGGCGGGGACTTTGCGAATTTAACCTGCAAACCTCGGCCGTCGCGAAAAGAACAAAGAGCCGCAAGTTGATGGCGCAGCCGATGTGGCACGGCTTCGTCCCCACCGCCACCATGCAATAAAATGGAGAAAAAAAAAACCCTCGCACTGACTGCAAGTCCCTTGCTACTTGTGGATGGATGTTTTGTCCCCACGATTCACACGTGCGGGGTTTATGAAAAGGTTCGCCGCTGAAGAAGTGCCTTGGATGAAAAATGAACCCACCCCCTCCCTCCCCACTGCCTCCCCCCCCACCGCCACCAGCTCTAGCTTTTGTGAATTCCTCAGCCGCGGGAATTTCTACCACCACTCCCACCTGCCCCCCACCCCACCCACCCCGGAACTGCTTCCCCCCCCCCCCCCCCATCGGCTTAAGACGGATTGTTACGAGGAGTTGTGGTCAGTCGATGTGTGATGAATCGCGGGCTGTTATTGCCGATGTGCCTTGGCCTTGGACACGTTGAATAAACAGCACTCCCATCCTATGAGAAAGTCACTCGGGGGAGCATTGGAAAAAAAACAATATCTGCCATGGACTCTTGTGAGAATATGCACTGCTGATCTTTGGATGCCTTACTCATCAATGCAAAAAAAAAATCACCAATACCCGCACACTGCAATAAGCACATACACGACTTGAGCCTAATGTGTATCCTGTATAGAGCAATAAATTATGTTACAAAGTTATGAATCAGACTGATGATCAGGTTTTAATTTCAACCGGAGCTGTCTCGGGCAGAGTTCTGGAAAATATCTCTCCACCCCACCGCCCATTGCAGTTGCAGGAGGAGGGGGGCTCAAAAATATTGAATGAGAAATTACAAATTAGCCGGAGAAATGATGCTTTGCTGTTAATGTATATGTCCAATGCAATAGAAACATATAAACTTGATTTAACCGGTTCATGTATTTATTACACGCGTGTTACATGTGTGTGTGTGCGCGCTAATGTGAAAGGTTAATAAAAACGTGTTCCGCATTGCATAGGTTTCCGTTTAATGGTTTATTATGCCAGCTGTCCAAATTGGCCATGACATAGCACTCCACTGTGCGGAAATGAATAATAAGCAAATCTATTAGCCATGGAGAGCGAGCATGAGAGCCATTACCACAGCATATTGTGGCAATCCGCCATGTGTGACGGCTGGTGGCAGATTGGAAATTTCGAACCGCGACATTGATATAAAGTGTCATTTACAATTCCAATTTTTACATATTATAATTGTCACATGCCCAAGCTTAAGTCCTCATGATTTCATTTAGCCTAGGTGCCAGCAATAAAAGTGTCATTAGGAATGGGTTTTAAATCAGCGATCCCCGCCTCCTTTAGGGACACACTTCTGCCACTGCGAGAGATGGATTCAGTGACGCTACTTTATTGTGCATCGGAGCGACGTGCCTTGTCCCTATCCCTTTGCCACGTCGGCGATGCATTCTAAATGTGCGGTGATCTCAACAGGTGCGGAAACGTCAGTGAAGTGCATGGATGCCCGTTCACCGTGGAATGTGAAAAATAAAAGATAACGGAAAGACTGCCGGCAGTGGTTATTTTTTTTTTGTAATTTCTTTCAAAAGAAATGTCAGCGCAGGGAGAGTTTGGATTCCAGGCGTGTAAGGCGGCTTTGCGGCTCAAAAAGTCAGGAGTGCCGAGTCGACGCTGCGAAGACCTTGGCTTTCATTATGGGTTTTTGCCCGTCCCGTGATGAAAACAAAGCTGATGATCTCAGCGCGGGCCACGAATAGCCGTGCAATAATCAATTTGAAATGAGCTTTGAATAATTATTCTAGCGCTGGAGAATTGAAATATCCGTTCGACTACAATGCAACACGCGCGGCATGGTATGCGAGCAATTGCACCTCCTACTGCGTAAGGATTAAAAAGGGCGCTCGGAAGGTTTTCCGGAGGAAGTTTTGTGAGTGTCTTTTATGGGGCCGTTCCGAGACGCACGCGGGTCGCACCGCTCTGCGAGATTCTCAAATGGGATACTTTGGGTCTCGAGTCACACGGCGCCAATCGTGCACCTGAGAATACGATCCTGACCCAAAAAAAAAATCCAGGCATGTTTCATAGTTAATTTCTTTTGGGTGAGATTGTGTAGGTGTACCGTCAGTATTTTATTTTAACCCTCCACCACTTGACGGAGCCGATCAATTCACGTTGTCACGTGGCCAAATCTACCAATTGATTTGGCTTATCAACAAAATCAGAATGTTGAAAAGCAAGAAAATGTTAACTTTTTGTACGACGTTTCGCAGGAGATTACACCCGGCAGCACCACCAGGTGTTTATCAAAGTCTCAACTCTTGCGTGAAAGACCTTCCAGATCCGAGTCCTTATGTAGGTGCCATGACATCATCAGGACAGCCATGCAGATGAACCAGTTTAATCATTCGAGTTAATTGGTGGATCATTAGTTGTAATTGGCAGGTTACATTTGTACTGCTTTTGTACGACTTTTGATGTGCATATTTATCTCTTTTGGTCACCCAGTTTTCCATTGTTCACACATCGGATGAATGACCCAAAGGCAGTTTCATCCCTGAGCAGTTATACTGGAGCAGTTATACTGCCTTATAAATTACTTGAAAACAAACAACAATTATTTTCCCAGGAAAGCCTCACCAAGTCTCAAGACTCTTTATTTCACACAGGAGGGTACCGCACTTGCCGATTCACATTTATTCATCTTTGGTTTCATGTCGGGGTAAACCGGAGAAGCGGAAGAAAACCCAGCATGCATCCGAGGAGGTGACACTCAACGCGAGCTCAAGACAAGCACACCCTGCGGCAGTCTCGACGCCCAGTGGCTCATAAGCAGAACTGTCACATGTTAAAGGCGCAGCACTGCAATGTATTGTTAATTCCACTGCTGGCAGAAGGGGCACCAGCGGTAGAAGGAGCTCTGGAGAGCCTCTCTGGAGGGTATTTTTTCGCTCGATCTTGCAACGTGCCAGACGTCTTGGTAGACCCACTAACTGCAGCCCATCTATTTATACTGCTGGGTGGACAGAAATGGGGGTATTTCTATTTTTTTTTTATAAACCTGGCCACTGTTTCAACTGCCGTGCACCAGGAGATCAAACCAGCGACCTCTAGATTGTTTTATACCGTTAACGTTCTTGCCCTGCCCCTACTGGACATCTGTGAAAACTAGCTTCATAGCTCATCGGATTCCTCCAGTATAAACAAATGTTCTGTTTCTGGAATTCAGTGTGAAAGCCATTTCCCCCCACGACTGCATCATTATATTTTGATGTCGTCTTTTCTCCAGCCACACAAAAGTGCAGAATGCTTTCACTGAAATGCGATGTGACTTCAGTTTTTCTTTCACTTTGCCCTTGCGGTTTTAACTTGATGCGTCATGCAGCAAATTTTTCACTTTACAATGCCTCCATTTCAATTGCAGGGGGGAACGCAATTGTGCATGGGCTTAGACAGCCATTTTTGTTCGCTCTGCAAGTCCTGAGGTCAAATGGAACGGCTACTTAAATGTGACAATAAACGGGACCGTGTACATTTATAGCTTCTAGTTTTTCATATATCTTAAGCGGTACTTGTGCTGCTCATAGCAAAACCAGCCGTGTACGCTTACAGACTCATTTCGAGCAGTAGTTATCACTTTCTCGCCATTACATCCATTC
Source organism: Petromyzon marinus (assembly GCF_048934315.1). Taxonomy (NCBI): domain Eukaryota; kingdom Metazoa; phylum Chordata; class Hyperoartia; order Petromyzontiformes; family Petromyzontidae; genus Petromyzon; species Petromyzon marinus. The sequence goes on from NC_133685.1 coordinate 4,580,261, forward strand.
TTCTGTTGGCATTAATGGCCTCATTAGGAAAAAAATAAACACTTGAAATACTGCAATGGAACTTTACACCCACAGTACTCAAGAGCCTTCTGTTCCAAAAGAGGTGGATTTAAAAAGTGAGCCACCTTCTGCCAGATTCAATGGAAAGGCAGACAATTTTGAAAGTTTTCCAAGCGGCTTGAAGCAAGTAACTGCAATTATAATCATAATGCAGTTCAGTCTGTATAACTAAACAACCGTCGAACAGAAACATGGGTCCCACACAAATGAGAGACCAAAAGAATTGCGCGGATTTTTTTTCTTCCATAAATTATACCAAAACATTATTTGTCGTACCCTGTAATACAGAAAATTACCGGCAATCACTCACAATGTGAAAGTTTGAGCGCACTAAACCCCAGTTTATGATTATTCTGCAAATTAGCGGCAAAATGGGTCCCAACTTTGTCAAAAACATGAGCCACCTTGGCCATTGTTGATTGCATTAATCTTTGATATTTCTTTGCAACTTTCAAAAAAATCCCACTTTGGTTTGAAGGCCCACAAGGTTGATCTCCCCTTTTTTGGCTTTCTTGAACTGGAGTGTCTTGGCTTCCTTCCATCTGTCTGATTCGTCTGCCACCCTTGTTGTTTTTACTGATTTCCTCTGATCCTGGTTGGCAGCCGCCTTGATAAATAACCTGGCAACCGCACAGCTCGTGGGCTTACACGTCCAGGGGGGAAGGTTGCAGCCATTGAACAACTCTCAGAGCTCCTTTAACGCGCAGTACCAACCCCCTTTTGTCGGTCCACTGCGCCCACACTCGCCGTGGAGGATTATTTATACGTACTTCATCGCACTGGTCAGTGCGAGTTGGTGAAGACGAGCAGAACACGCGTGGGAGTAATATAATTGCCTTTTTGCTTCACTGCCTTCTGCTACCACACATGTATTGACTTCTGCTATATCGAGGTACGATCTTAACTACCTGATAAACAACACTGCACTTCATTGACCTTAATCTACTTTCTTTTCCCAAAATAAATCATCCAGCTGAACCATTTAGATAAAAAAAATGTTTTTTTACTAAATTCGTTATATATTTACTGTAATGATTCTTTGATGATTTCCACAGCTTCTTTTCCCCCCGTGGTCCAGGAACGTTGTGAAGCGCTTCACAAAGAAGGCCTCAAAAGTTAGATTCAAGATACTATTTAAACGCTTAGACTCAACTTGTTTTTTCTATTTTACCGGGTAAGGCCCACTGAGATGTGTAGCTCTTTTTCATAAGTGGCGTTGAAATTTATAGCAGCCAAACACTCCGGAGGCGTTTTTATAAATGCGGAGGGAAGAACTGGAGGAACCGTAGAGAAATATCAACGCGGTCATGAACAGAGAGAACACGTAAACTCCCAAGTATACAGGAGGCGTTAGGGTCGGGATCGAACCCACGACCTCCCGCGTAGCAGGCAAGGGAGGTTAACATCGCCGCCGCGAGGCGGCACGGTGGCGAGACGAGTCTTTAGGGAAAAAGAAAACTGCCAGAGCGACACAACTCGCAAAGAAGGCACCATGCGTTTCACTGAAGATTGGGGGACACGAATATAACGACAGAGCCACCACTATGGAGGTGGAGCGATGAGACCAGCTCACGCGCAGGATTCAGATTCATTGTGGCATCGCATGACCATGGGAGATGGCGGCACCTCTCTGCGTATTCACACGTGCCAAATCGCGATTTTTGTCATCGTACGCACAGGATAGCACGATGACAAAAAAAATCAGAAGCACACTGAGCTCTTTATACCGAGGGGGAAGAATTCCGATTCCATGGCGAACATCACCAGCGAGTGACATCTCAACCCGGGTCCTGATACGCACTCTCCAGCAACTCGCCCCACCCCCCCGCACCTCTGATTCGCAGGGTTGGCAATGTACGGTGCGAAAGAAGTTCAACATACATACCTTCATGCAAAACGGATCTGACCAGCGTGGCAGTGTTGTCAAACCATCTCCGTGACCGACACGCTGTTGGGAGTGCAGCGAATAACGGCCATACATTTTTATTATACTTTACTCTGAATGCCGGAGATAGTGTGTTTTGACAAGGAATTACTTTTTATTTAGAAATATGTACACTGTTCGACGTACAGTTGTCTCCAGCAAAGGTGTTGCATAATTCGGTGTGGAGCTTTCACAATGCTCAGTTCTGAATTTAGGCGCGAAAATATAATTTGCCGTCTGGTAATAAACTGTGGAAAGTAGCATGTAAAATGTGTTACACATGGCTTGATTAAATAGTTGCACGGAGTTGTAAAGTTGTCTGCGAAGGAGAGTGTGTGAGCGATTTTTTTTCGTAATTACCATTACTTTGAAAATGCCATATCTATCTTGTGTCACGAAATAAAATGCTCAATTACTCAACAAATTCAGATGAACTGTGCGGGCCTTTGTGTTGCCAAGCATTAAGAAATAGGCACAAAATATGACCTCATGACCAACTGGCACTGATCAGCGTGGTCCAACAACCTCCACGACCGACGTGGCCTGTGAAGCCTTTCAACCAGGAGAGGATGTTTAACACGTAGTGGGCTTTCGCGAAAAAATATTATCCATCGTAGAGGTTTTTTTGGGTTAGATCGCTTAGATATGCATGTGTCGTTAAACCCGCCTCCACCCGTCAGAGCCAATTAGCGAGGTTGGTCACGTTAACAAAACGTGGCCAATTCCTTACTCGTACAGCGCACCGGTGTGTTGGAGAGTAAACCCACAGCGTTTACAATTCGAGTGAGACGTTTCGCCAGTAATTGCAACCAGCCTCATCAGGCGACAGCCAGAGGTGTGGAGAAATCCTCCTCCTGTTTTGGTCTTAAATAGACGGAGGGGGTGAATGTGACGTCGTCACTTGTGAGCCAATCAGGTGCGAAGGCCAGAGGTGGTGGTGCAGGCGGGCTGCACGTTATCATTAGTACGATTGCATGCACTTTTTTGCACGGGTTGTGCTTCATAACGCTGTGATGCAGGGTCGTGCAGCATTGTTGCGAGACAACGTCCGACATTTCGCTTCGCATCTGCAGAAGCTCTCGGCACGTGGAGCAAAAAAACGTCGTGCGTCGTTCAGAAAGAATGCGCGGTTACAACCCGAAAACACATGGTAGAATTGCCATTCATGTTTTTATTTTTTGCGTTGTATCAACATGCGGGAAAAACAAGTTTGTGAACACTGTCTGCCAGCGAGCCGCGATGAATAAACACCAGTAACCCCCCGCCCCATCCCTTCACACAACCTCCTCACACAACAGAATCGTAATGTAGACATTACGGCTTCGGATGCGGGACAAGTCTGGAAGAACATAAAAATACATGAGCGGTTGATAATCAGAAGTGTCGATGAGAGACCACAACTGCACGTTAACTGTATCGAGAAGTGTTGGGGAGATTGTTGTCCCTGTGTTGTTTTGTGGAAAATGTATTTTTTTTTAAAACGCTTCTCAACAAAACACGACGTATATTCAAGGCGGGTAAAAACAATATAAGTTCTTGTTCATTTCCGTGGGCTTTTGTCGTGCAATGTATTTCCATTGTGCCCTCGGCATCGTGAAACGAGGCAAGGAAGCCACGAGGAAAATTTGGCAGAGCAGTGAATCACCCCATGTGTCAGAGAAGACCTGCCAAGGAGATCCTTCGCAAGAGTTGTCGCTAAAATTCCATAAAACTCTCCCATTTTCAAATCCTTTATGCAGCGAGGATTATACTCGTCCATAACACTCCTTCTACGAGATTGTTGCATGCCAGCAAAAGCAATATGTTTAATTATCATAGCTGGCTTTAAGCCAAACTTTAATTGCAAAACTAAAGTTAATCTAAATATTGACTTGAAGCTTTCGTGACTGCAGGAATTAATATTATTTGGGTCTTTCAGTAAAGTCACGTGGATAGGTTCAAAGAAAATAACCAAAAAACTACGATGTTTTGATCGCTTGTGTTGTAAAAAAAACGTTGTAGTTTTTTGTTATTTTCTTTGAACGTATCTACGTGACTTTACTGAAAGACCCAAAGAATATAAAGTTAATAGAGTGAATGGGTACCACTCGTGAGTGACTAGGTCGAGACCGTTAAATGCTCCGCTCGAGAATCCAAATTCGTCACGGGTGGCCTCAATAGGGATTCAAAACCGAGGATCTCAGTCATGTAAGTTCAGTGCCCCTGGTCTCTGAGTCACCTCAAGCAGCGCTCCAAAAGACGACAAAAAATGTTCCACGTTGAAACGGGTGGCCATTTTAGTACAGCTGTTATTCTTTCAAAGTACGTTCAAAAGTACATTTGAGGCATCTAATATTTATTTTGAAGTAGTTTCAAATTGTGTCATTAAATATTCAAAGGTTTAATCTGTGCATGGTTTTTTTTTTACCATGCATGGTTTCTTTAAGGCAAGATAGGTGTTCATTACCAGAATGTGTCACAGCATACAGTGAGGGAAAAAAGTATTTGATCCCCTGCTGATTTTGTACGTTTGCCCACTGACAAAGAAATGATCAGTCTATAATTTTAATTGTAGGTTTATTTGAACAGTGAGAGACAGAATAACAACAAAAAACTCCAGAAAAACGCATGTCAAAAATGTTATGAACTGATTAGCATTTTAGTGAGGGAAATAAGTATTTGACCCTTCTGCAAAACATGACTTAGTACTTGGTGGCAAAACCCTTGTTGGCAATCACAGAGGTCAGACGTTTCTTGTAGTTGGCCACCAGGTTTGCACACATCTCAGGAGGGATTTTGTCCCACTCCTCTTTGCAGATCTTCTCCAAGTCATTAAGGTTTCGAGGCTGACGTTTGGCAACTCGAACCTTCAGCTCCCTCCGCAGATTTTCTATGGAATTAAGGTCTGGAGACTGGCTAGGCCACTCCAGGACCTTAATGTGCTTCTTCTTGAGCCACTCCTTTGTTGCCTTGGCCGTGTGTTTTGGGTCATTGTCATGCTGGAATACCCATCCACGACCCATTTTCAATGCCCTGGCTGAGGGAAGGAGGTTGTCACCCAAGATTTGACGGTACATGGCCCCGTCCATCATCCCTTTGATGCGGTGAAGTTGTCCTGTCCCCTTAGCAGAAAAACACCCCCAAAGCATAATGTTTCCACCTCCATGTTTGACGGTGAGGATGGTGTTCTTGGGGTCATAGGCAGCATTCCTCCTCCTCCTCCAAACACGGCGAGTTAAGTTGATGCCAAAGAGCTCCATTTTGATCTCATCTGACCACAACACTTTCACCCAGTTGTCCTCTGAATCATTCAGATGTTCATTGGCAAACTTCAGACGGGCATGTATATGTGCTTTCTTGAGCAGGGGGACCTTGCGGGCGCTGCAGGATTTCAGTCCTTCACGGCGTAGTGTGTTACCAATTGTTTTCTTGGTGACTATGGTCCCAGCTGCCTTGAGATCATTGACAAGATCCCCCCGTGTAGTTCTGGGCTGATTCCTCACCGTTCTCATGATCATTGCAACTCCACGAGGTGAGATCTTGCATGGAGCCCCAGGCCGAGGGAGATTGACAATTCTTTTGTGTTTCTTCCATTTGCGAATAATAGCACCAACTGTTGTCACCTTCTCACCAACTGCTTGGCAATGGTCTTGTAGCCCATTCCAGCCTTGTGTAGGTCTACAATCTTGACCCTGACATCCTTGGAGAGCTCTTTGGTCTTGGCCATGGTGGAGAGTTTGGAATCTGATTGATTGCTTCTGTGGAAAGGTGCCTTTTATACAGGTAACAAGCTGAGATTAGGAGCACTCCCTTTAAGAGTCTGCTCCTAATCTCAGCTCGTTACCTGTATAAAAGACACCTGGGAGCCAAACATCTTTCTGATTGAAAGGGCGTCAAATACTTATTTCCCTTATTAAAATGCCAATCAATTTATAACATTTTTGACATGCGTTTTTCTAGATTTTTGTTGTTGTTATTCTGTCTCTCACTGTTCAAATACTACCATTCAAATTATAGACTGATCATTTCTTTGCCAGTGGGAAAACGTACAAAATCAGCAGGGAATCAAATACTTTTTTCCCTCACTGTATGTATAGAATATGACAAAGCAAATACACTTTGTTTTCGTTGGAAGAGGGCAATTAGAATTCTGAAAGTGTGAATTTTAAAGATATAGCTTGGGTAAACACATTTAAATAAAAAATGTATCCACAAAAATTATTAACTCCGATAACAAAACTATTTCCAATACCTAGTCTATCAGTTAGTCAAATAATGTTATGGTGTTGCATGTGACTTATTTACACTTTTACAGATGTGGAACATGTAACCAAGTGGCTTTATTTAATAAAAAAACAGTCATTGCAAGCCAATAAAGTTTCTTAAGCATTTAAAAACAGATGATGGACAAATGAGCTGTTGTGCAGGTGCTTGTTGAACTATTACATTTTAAGAGATAGTGGCGGTTTGAGGAGGCCTTCATTCATCATGGATGATGATGATGATGGACATTTTACCACCTTATTAGGGATGAGTTCAGGATTTTCAGGTTAATCAGACTGGGCTGAAATACAAAATTTTGATCTCGGATTAATGTTGAGCAAAATTATCTCACACATTGAAATATTTGTTGTGCTTTTCCCACCAAAGGTCTATCCGCGAAAAGTCTTACCATATGGCGTTAGTTGACGGTACTTTTATTTGCACAAAGACGACTTAATGAAAAATTACCCTCTCAAACTTGAGCAAAATTAACAATATTGGCGACATTTTGGCAAAGGCCCTTTTTCATGCCATAAGTGTGGAAGGGACATTGCCCATTCAAAATTTGGAGGGCAAAACCAGAGGACCCAGTTAAACATTACAACCACCACCGGGAGAAAATGAAAACCTCAAACATACAGACGTCAGCGGTTAGGATCTGCCAGTTGTCGCCTGATGAAGTTAGTTGTAATTACTGGCGAAACGTCGTACTCAGATTGTAAGCTGAACTAGTGACGAATTGGCCACGTTCTGTTTTACGTGACAACCCTTACTAATTGGCTGTGTCGGGTGGTGGCGGGTTTAACGGCACATTTATATATTTACACGATCTAACCCAAACAAAAACATCCACAAGCCCATTGTGTTGCCCCTTTTTTTGAGCGAGGCCCAGGGAAAACCTCCCCTTTGGCCCACTCCCTCTCCTTGCTCCAGGAAGCCGCCCCTGCCTAGCGCACTGCACTTGGTGGCGAGGATTGGATTTTGGAAACGGCGAACCTCTTGGGCCCACTTTTTTTTTTGAGTCCACAATGTTGTCGCCCGAGCCGATCGACGCGCAGCCCTCACGATGTCTGGCAGAAATAGCTGGGTCAGTTTTAGAAAAAAGTGAGAGAGAGAAAAAAAAACCCGCAAATTTGTGACCTTTGTTCAGGTCAGAAAATTGTGCGCTTGTGACTATTTTCCATGTTGTGTGGAGCTGTAGTGATGCAGTGTAAGAGACGGGCCAAGTGGAAGAGTGAGAAAATACTCAGTCGAACACATATCTTGTTTTTATGTTCTCGTTTTTGTTTTTGGCTTGATACGAAGCAACACGATTGCATAAGTGAATCAGTTTGGCGCTCGCAATTTCCTACATGGCTGCTTGCTTTATGAATACGTTCACTTAAGTATTTGGACTCATTGTTATTGCTGGTAGTACTTTCATAACTGTGCGAGCTGCTAAATAATGCAATGTCTGCCAACCAGTTTTGTGCGTATTTAGTTAATTCCCATACCCTATGGAAACTTCTGCAGGAGACGATTTATCTCACACCTCATCTGTAAATTGAGTGACAGTTTTTTTCGAAAATGGATGTTACAGATCCAGCAGTATTATTTGTATGACAAAGGACTGTTTTCCCAATGCACATAATATGCACGTGGTTAAGTAAATCGCTCTCATTATACATGGCATCGTATGATGGGTGTTAAAAAGGATGTTCAAGCACGATTAATTATACCAGTTAAACACATTTCCACATTTACATTTTGGTAAACATTATTTATACGGCAATTAATTAAAAAGTATTTACATCAAAGGAACTAGTTTAAATGTCACTGCGTGCGCTGAATTAAATGCACGCTTCTGCAATTGTTCCATTTCTTATTTGAAGATATCATCCAGAGGAAAACACTAAGCAACGTGCCTTTTGAAAAAAGCCTGCCTAGCGCGTGTGTGTTTAAGTGTGTATGTATGGGGAGCGGTTGGGTAGCGGTAGGGTAGCGGTTAGCACGCTGCGCTACGAACCTGACGAACCGGGTTCGATTCCCGCTCACGGCCAACACCAGTGACGATTATCTGAACCGGTCCTGGGCCTCCCCTAGGTCGACTCAGCCTCAAATGATTACCTGGTGCAATGTGTAAACATTGTCACTAGGTAGACAAAGGCGGCCGGGCGTGGTGTTGGCCACCCACCCCCTCGTGTGCCGTGCCGGCCTTCATAGGTGCTCGCTAACAGCATTTGCCCCAACAGTCTGTTATCGACTATACGGGGGATCTTTATCTCTGTACGTATAGAGCAGCGGTGCAACGCTACGAACCCGGCGACCCAAGTTCAATTCCCGCTCACGGCCAGCACTGGTGACGATTATCCGGCCGGTCCTGGGGCCTCCCGAGATCCACTCATCCTCAATGTATGTTGAACTTCTTTCGCACTGCACATAGCCAACCGGGCTAATCGCACCAGGTACCAAATGAGTCACCCTGTGCGGTGTGTAAATATCTCCACTTAGGAGACAAAGGTGGTCGGGCTTGGCGCTAGACAACCACCCCCTCCGCAACATCTTAAATGTGGTCGTCCAACTCTGAGACTGAAGATATTTATGAACATGCTATGCAGGGAATTAAAGAATGTGTGCATCGTGTAACTGACTCCAGGAGTTGTTCTGTGAACGTCACATCCCGGTGCCACTCTCAGACACAGTGCTAGCTGCAGAGTTCCGAATGGGAAACATCTCTGTCTCGTGACATGACATTGATGTTAAAATTGCAACAACAACGAAAAACTAGAAACAAATTACAAACATGAATACATTTCGATTCGCTCTTCTACTCAGGATGAAAGCAGTTGAACATTATGAACAAAGTCATTTGCATTAATTGTACTCAGGAATGGATTAAGGTCATGTATATTAATATTCACGAGCCCCCAGGATACGAAGCAGAATGCCCCCTGGTAGGACAGGCCAGAGCATATTTAGCAGACAGTACAGTCGGTTTATATCGGCATTATTGGCACACAAAGGCCATTTCAAATTTTCACGAAACAAAGATCCCCCGTATAGCCTTAACAGACTGTTGGGGCAAGTGCTGTTAGTGGCCGCAGCACCACGCCCGGCCACCTTTGTCTCCCCAGTGGAAATGTTTTTACCGCACCAGGTACTCATTTGAGTCTGAGTCGACCTCGGAGATGCCCAGGACCGGTTCAGATAATTGTCACTGGTGTTGGCCACGAGCGGGAATCGAACTCGGGTGGCCGAGTTGGTTGTGCAGCGTAGCGCTAACCGCTGCGCCACCGCTCCCTTTAACCATACCACACACGTGCGCGCGCGAATTGTCCATGGTTCTTAATGCCAGTGTGAGTCCTGATGCGATTTACAAACTGGGCCACACACTCGGGCTATACATCAAAGTGAAATCCACTTACGCGATGTCATCTGCTGGGACCCATTCACCAATTAAAGCTGTGCTGTCTGGGGGGGGGGGGGCATTGAGGGAGGGTTGGGAGGGGTGGGAGGTTGTGGGTCTGCTGGCTACATATTAAGGCGTGTAGCGGTGCATCAATTCGTGGATTCACGTGGGATTATTTAAGCTCCGCGTTACGTGCATCGATCCGCGTGCGTAAGCATCAGTGTTTTTGTTTATTTGTTTGTAAATGTTGTATGCGATGCATGCACAAGACGATGGTGCCCGTGTCTCTAAGACTGCTTTTTTTTGCATTTAGCGAAAGAAGTTCAACATACACACACACAGTGATGGCCGTTGGAACTGCTGGAGCCTGCTAAATTCACAACGGTACAAAACATCTAATTGTAGGTTACTGGTTGGCTCATAAAGGCATGAGAACCGAGCTGGAACTCGTGAGATCTTGCGTGGGAATTATATTTTAGTGACCAGTGATTCAACTGAGGCTTCCACTGTCGTGAGTTGACGATCTCAGCCTGATTATGACTCTGTCGTGTTTTTGTTCATTGGTTCTACCAGTTAATTTTGCTGGTCCAACTCTTAGAATTACGAACGGTTACTTGACATCGGTTTGACTGTCATGCGAATCTCATAGAAAAGTGCGTGGGGAGAGTGTGCCCCCTACTGTGTAAAGGATAGAAAGGGTTTCTTGAATGAGTTCTTGGGAGAAGTCCTCTGGAAAATGTTTTCTACTGCCATTTCCCAATGGACGCTTCATCTCGTGACACGGACAAAACTCCATCTCGTGACACGTGCAAAACTCCATCTCGTGACACGTACAAAACTCCATCTCGTGACACGTGCAAAACTCCATCTCGTGACACGTACAAAACTCCATCTCGTGACATGTGCAACTGTACGAGGAAATGTATCGCTCCATTTTAACGGATTCATGAAGATTTTATGGCTCATTGAAGTGCCGAAGTTGCCCATATACATTTTAGATTAAATCCCAAACAATGAAAATTCTTAATGTTGTTATTTTTAACCAGGTAACGCCATATACTCTAAAAGCATGAATCTAAATATGGAGGGAGAAACCGGAGCACCCGCAGAATAATCCACGCGACCACGGGGAGAGAGACACAGACTCCAAATATAGAACAGGCGTCAAGGTCGGGACCGAACCCACGACCTCCTGCATACCAGGCAAGGGAGAAAACATCTCGCCACTTTTTCTCGCGAGACTCTTGCATTGGGATGCGTGGCGAATCCCATTAATGGGTGATGGGTGGTATGTGTAATCCAGAGAACTTGGAGAAACCCCAACCCTGCCATCGTCCGGTACCACCTCACGACCCCACTCCTACAACATGGCCATGGCTTTGACATCAGTGGCGAGTGATGTCTGAACTGGGCCTAGGCACCCCTCCTTCACCCAATCTGCACTTATCAACTTGGCGAAGTATGGTCAAATAACTCACATGACCGACACGGAGAATCTACCCCATTTGGCAGCGGCCTGACAGAGAGCTGATGACTAATTTTCACATTTCGCAAGTGATTTAATTAACGTGCTTTAAAATAAAAGCAATATGTGCCTGTGCATGAGCAATGTTATACCAAAATCCTCCTCTGCGTTATAAGACGCGCATTTCGATCCTTGTATTTTAATAGAAAACTTCACGAGCGTGTCTAATAATGCGCTAAGCGTGTAGGTGTGAAGCCTTCTCGTCTTGGCCAGCATCCCTCAACATTGGCATTAAGCTCGCGCAAGAGTAGAATAGATTATCTCTCCCCCCCACCCACCCACCCGCCCGCCTTCACAAACTTAAGTTGCCTCCTGCTATGAAACTGCGTCTTCCACACAGGGTAAGGCAAAACAAAAAAAAACAACCACATCACAACGATGACAAAGATTAATGAAATTTCCCAAGATGAGCAATGCTGATGTAATGTGACACGGCGCTGTTTATGTGAATCGCTTCTCACGTTTCTGCTGCACTACCGGGAACGTCTCGTGCAGTTGCTTGCACCTTGTTCTAACTGCAATTCTCTCAAATTGTTATATTTGTAGTACTGCACAGGGGTGGTCCAGACGTCTCGTGACCCGCCCCCATTTAATCATCTGAAACGTAATATTTGTGTATTCCAGTGAGTGTGAAATCAGAAATGAATACGTTCATGTTAGGGTTCAATTAATTTTGGGGTTACAAGACATTACGAACGGTACTGCACTATTGTTCTAGAGTAGTACTGCACTATTGTTCTAGTGCAGTACTGCACTATTGTTCTAGTGCAGTACTGCACTATTGTTCTAGTGCAGTACTGCACTATTGTTCTAGTGTAGTACTGCACTATTGTTCTAGTGCAGTACTGCACTATTGTTCTAGTGCAGTACTGCACTATTGTTCTAGTGCAGTACTGCACTATTGTTCTAGTGCAGTACTGCACTATTGTTCTAGAGTAGTACTGCACTATTGTTCTAGTGCAGTACTGCACATCTATTGTAGTGCAGTACTGCACTATTGTTCTCGGATATTACTGCACTATTGTTCTAGTGCAGTACTGCACTATTGTTCTAGAGTAGTACTGCACTATTGTTCTAGTGCAGTACTGCACTATTGTTCTAGTGCAGTACTGCACTATTGTTCTAGTGCAGTACTGCACTATTATTCTAGTGTAGTACTGCACTATTGTTCTAGAGTAGTACTGCACTTCTGTTCTCGTGCAGTACTGCACTATTGTTCTAGTGTAATACTGCACTATTGTTCTAGTGCAGTACTGCACTCTTGTTCTAATGCAGTACTGCACTATTGTTCTAGTGCAGTACTGCACTATTATTCTAGTGTAGTACTGCACTATTGTTCTAGAGTAGTACTGCACTTCTGTTCTCGTGCAGTACTGCACTATTGTTCTAGTGTAATACTGCACTATTGTTCTAGAGTAGTACTGCACTATTGTTCTAGTGCAGTACTGCACTAGAACAATAGTGCAGCACTGCAACACTGTGCCCGTAGAGACGCGCCCGCCAGACCCGGGAATCTCATCATCGGGCGCGAGCCCTTTGAGGGCCGCTTGGGTTGGGTGACCACTGCCGAGCGGACGAGACGCGTGCTGTGGGCAATGGAGCGCGCAGTGCAGCAAACAAAAGACATTCCCCTACACACACCCCGCACCCGCCCCAGCGTGGTGAAGTATGGTCACGGCATGCCAAGGCGTTGGCGGCGGGGGCGGGAGGGGAGAGGCGTGAGTCAAACGCTCGACGCATTTACTGCACCCTGGCACCGCAGACTGTGGCCAGTGCCCAGTCGCCCTCTCACGACGATGCAGTCTATGCAGTGTGCAATGGATGAAGCGCGCGGTGCGGTTGCCGCTGCACGTAGAGCGCTCGCCTCTCATCCCACACGATGCTCTTAACAGTGGCGGTGATGTGTTCTTTGGAGCGCGAGAAAGATGCCTTTTCTCACCCTCCCCCCCCTCTCTCCTCTCGGTCCCTGCGTCTCCCCCATCATCATCATCATCCTCCTCCCCAACCTCCACCACCCCTCCTCCTCCTCCTTCCCCTCCTCCTCCGCGGTGTCTTCTTCGCAACGATTTCTCCCAACTTCGCTTATTATTCCATGCGCAAAGAGGGCTCGGTAGCGGTCAAGCCTCGACGTGTCTGCATCATCACACACTCCCGTGTAGTAGCAGCAGCTCCATGCTGACCCAGTAGCAGCAGCAGCAGCAGGCAGCGGTAAGTAGCAAGCAACAACAGCAGCAGCAGCAGCACGCAGCAGTGAGTAACAAGCAACAACAACAGCAGCAGCAGCAGCAGAAGTCGGCGATTCCCGCGATGTTGCCGGCGTGGAAGCGAATGCGCAACCGATGAGTGCGCTGCACCGTGACTGGCGATGCTCGTTGTTCGCCGAGGCTCCCTGTGCCGCTGAGAGTTCTTCCAGCGACAGCGTGACGGCTCTTCTACTCCACCCGGGCTCTCTCTCTCTCTCTCTGTGTCGTCTCTCGTGTGGGTCGCTCTTCACTGGGTGGGATGCGATGTAGCGCTGTAGCAGGCGGCTGTGGCGGCTTCAGCTCTCTGTGAACGGTGACGCCACGTGCAAGAAGAGGAAGACGGCGGTCCACGGCTCATCGGACGCCTTGCTAGAACAAACCAAACAACTCCGGCTGGAGTTTGCGTGAAGGTAGATGACATCCAAGAGCGACAATCTCACGCGCAGCGCTTAAACTCACACCGCACACGTGGGTAGATACACGCGTGTCGCGACGCAGACACACACCGACACACAAGTTCACTCACACACACACACATCTCTCAACTCACATCACATACAGATAGACAAAGACATGCACAGACACACCGGCATAAGTTAACTCACACACGCAGCTCTTAACTTGCATCACACGCACAGATATATAGACAAAGACGTACAAACAGACACACGCCGACACACAAGTTCACTCACGCACCCACACACACATCTCAACTTGCATCACACGCACCGATAGACATAGACACACACACAGACAGATACGCAGACACACAACAGCACAAGTTCACACACACACACGGCTGTTAACTAGCGTCCCACAGAAACACACAGACGCAACGTCACGTGCACAGCTTCTCAATTCAAACCACGCATATGCACACGCGACCTCGCGCACACAACGTATAAGCTCACGCGCAAAGACAAATTCAAATACAACGCACACCACAAAGCACATTGTCGCAGACGCATCCTTGCGAACATTGGCCCAGCTCGCAACCTCACACGGGCAGAGACAAGTGGCATCGAATCAGGGCGCACGCAACTCCACACAACCGCTCGCACAGAAAGCCGAGTGCTTGCGACATCTTGACCCACGTATCGACTCAACTGACTGCACTCACCTTTTCCCACTCGTCTACCCATCCACTCGCCCACCCACCCACTCACCTGTACCTACCCATCCACTCACCTACCCATCCACTCACCCACTTACTCACCAATACCTACCCACCCACTCACCCACTTACCAATACCTACCCACCCACTTACTCACCTATAACTACCCATCCACTCACCCACTTACTCACCAATACCTACCCACCCACTCACCCACTTACTCACCAATACCTACCCATCCACTCACCCACTTACTCACCAATACCTACCCATCCACTCACCCACGTACTCACCAATACCTACCCATCCACTCACCCACTTACTCACCAATACCTACCCATCCACTCACCCACTTACTCACCAATACCTACCCATCCACTCACCTGCTTACCAATTCACAACACCTACCTACTCGTTCCGCTCACTAACCCATCCAACCTATTCACCGACCTAACCATCCACTCACCCGCGCACATACCCATCCACTTATCCACCCACTCACCGACTTTGCCCATCCATTCACCCCACTCGCCTGCCACTCACCCCACCAACCAACAAACACCGCCTCACCCATTCGCTCTCCGGCTTCGTCCACCCTTCCATAATCACCA
This sequence comes from Petromyzon marinus, assembly GCF_048934315.1. NCBI lineage: Eukaryota > Metazoa > Chordata > Hyperoartia > Petromyzontiformes > Petromyzontidae > Petromyzon > Petromyzon marinus. The sequence goes on from NC_133685.1 coordinate 4,595,369, forward strand.
TAGCGAGGCTACCCCCATGAATGCAAGCAATAGTCGGGCAACGAACGCACTGCGATCGACAGTCACCGTTGTTCACGCGGCTCGCGATCGTTGCGCGCTGGACCTTCGGCCGCGCCGAGGACATTACCGCAGGGATCATCTCGACGACAAATCCACCCTGAGGAGAGCGACAGCGAATATGCACCGCGCCCTGTGCCTGCTACTTTGGGGCCATCTGTTCGCCACAGGTGAGTTCGTACGGGAGCCGCGCGTTATTCCCTTGCACGTGGGATTGTGTCGGGAAGGAGCGGTGGCGCTTGTGGTTTGGTTCACTGCGCCATGAACCTCGGGAAGAGACACCCCCCCCGTCCCCCCTCTCCCCCCTCCTCTCCCTTCGCCCCGAGTTCGACATCGGTGACGAGAATCCGAACCGGTCTTTGGACCTCCCTTAGGTTGACTCGGCCTTAAAACATCAGCGCCGGGGAGACAAAGGTGGATGGGCGTGACGCGCCGTGCCGGCCTTCGTAGGTGCTCGCTAACAGCACTTGCCCGCAGCAGTCTGTTAAAAAGCTACACGGGGGAGGGGAGATTTTTGTCTTTTTGTTTTGGCTGCGATTGTACGCCTCGGCTAATTGTGGGTAACGTAACAAGAGTTCGCGTGGCTCTCCCAGGTGTCGCAGCACCGCGCCTTGTTCTGCACGATGCCCGACGTTTCGCTGCACGTGCCGAACAACGCGCGGAGTGAACCCGACGGAACACCGGAGCGTTATACATCACAACCGCGATGTCACAGGCGTTCGTGTTGTGCGCATACTGTGACAATATGGCAATGATAAATGTTCAATCCATAGCATTTCCATATCAGCACATTTCTACCGACGTTTTGTGGAAAGTTGTGGCATCTTATCATCTTCGCATTGCACCGCGCATGGGTCATAGATCAAGCGCCTGTAGATTACGTATAATTAAATCATCCAGCAGTGGAGTGATGCTGGCTGATGATTGTGATCATTCCTCGTCGCGAAGCGCTATCGTCTACATAAACTAACTACGGGAACATTCACTTGTATGTATGAGGAAACTTCAACACTGCCGTCATGTATATAACATAACCTTCTATCTAACCCCAACAACAACAACCTATATGATAGACCCTTTTATAGCTGTGCGGGATATAAACCGGGGCGTTCGGGGTTAATTCGCTGCCTACGACAAACGACAACAACAACAACAACAACTCAAGTGTTACGAGACACACTGATTGCTTACTCTTAGCTTCACACGAAAAGGCCAATAACTGTGATAAGGATGTGCATCGTTTACAAATAAATACAACATTCCGTTCGAGCACTCCAAATAGTGCCCTAGGGTATCTATCAGTCAGTGCTCGATAAGGGTCACTTGGAATTCGCGCAGCAGCGGCTGCAGTTGTGGATCGCACTGTCAACCTGGTTGGCCTCACGTGAGTTCGAGTCCTTGCCCTCGTGGCACAGGGACACGTGATGAACCCAGCTTTGGCCAGCATTCGTCTTGAACAGCCTGCACGCACCTGCAGCGGTGGCGAAGTATGGTTGGCCGTGCCGTGCAACTCCCACGACCAACACGGCGCGGCGAGAGCATTGTTCAGCAGTGGAGTGACCGCAGGCCGTAAGTTTATTATTTCGCTTTCAGTCGACGGGCTTGGCAACAGTTTTAAACTGCTGCGTGATTGAATGTTGGGGTTATGGTCTCGGTGAGCCAGGCGGCTGTGGTCATACACGCCTTGTATTGCAGCACTTGAGGCAGCGAGAGTTGGTGGATTATCGCTGGATGTAAGACTCAATTCCCCCGGTGCATCGTGGCAGAGTCATTCTCCTGCCTCCCGAGGAGAAGCCAACACAGCAACAATGTGGAACTCGGCATGTCCCGTATGCGTGGTATTGAGTGCCGCGGTCTCCTACCACATTGTAAGCACTCGTTAATTTTTTTTCTGAAAACATCTTAAATGTATAGAGGACAGCAGAGCTTGGGCAATGGTTGACGCCAATTCACTGCCTGGCTGTCTTCCTGCTTGTGGTTCCTCGCACCTCCAAGTCGTTCTACTTTCGAGAGTGAGTGAAATACTTGTGAGCCTTACAAGCTGAAATAATTATTGCGATAACGTTCATGGGAGGAAGGAAAAAAAACCCTGCCTAACCTGAATGCTCTTTAACAGGTCATGTGAAACATCAGGGGCCGCCCATAAATTACGTCACGCGATTTTTGACGATTTTTGACCCCCACCCCCTCGTCACACGGCGTCATAAAAAGTCAGACCCCCCCCCCTCAAATATGATGTCACAAAGCTCTGCCCCCCCCAAAAAAAAACCACATGCTTCAAATCGCTTTAAACTATTGTCATTGTAGTGCGTATTTAATGTGCCGCTGCACTCTGATGTTGTAGGAGAAAACATTGATTAAAAAGTCTATTTAATGAAGTAGAACGTGTTGTCTAGATTTATTTAAAGTTGCGCATTTTGATTGTGACGTCACATTTTTCACCCCCCCCCCCCACCCTCGTCACACATCGTCACAAATGTCTGACCCCCCCCCCCCTAGGTGCGTGACGTCATTTATGGACGGCCCCTCACACGCCGAGATTTATGGCAAACAAATCCTCCTGGGTAGAGTCCTATGATCTCAATACGATGCGTGTTGCCAAACAGTGGCCATTTGGAACATTTGAGGAATGAAATTCACGTGATTAAATATTCACGTGATTAAGTGTGCGCGCGCGTGTCAATGTTATTTATTCAGGGATTAATTTCAGCCAGAGCTGTCTGGATATTATGCAATGGTTTTGTTGTTGTTGTTCTGCGACCAAGCACAAGCTGCTGCCAAATTATAAGCATTCAATAATGGATGATTATATATATATGGGCACCCTGAGAATATGAGTGGCCACTTTAAAAGCAGCAACAAGAACAACGACGATGACGACGACGACACATCAGTGTTTGGATCGAGCGCCTGATCACTGTGGGAATTCATGTGTTAATCAGCATCGATTGCCGTCGACGACTTCAAGGCACACCCACGCATCTGGCATGGTAATGAAACTAAATGCGAACTACTGGGCGCGTGGGTGATTGCTTCCTATGGGTCTTTTTTTTTTGGGTGGGGAGAGAATGCGGAACAGATGGAGTCATTGTTGTCGTCGCCCACGTGCACTGCGATTGCATAGTGCGTGGCCCTGCGTGCGAAATTTATGTTTGTGCTACGTGCGTGCCCGTGTCAAATGCGCCAACGCTGCCCAAAGCTTCGCCGGCACGCGCTCTCGTGTCCCAAACGTTGCATTGCCAGCCCGCAGGTCGCTTGCAACAGATTGCCCTTGATAGAAGGAGCGGTGGCGCAGCGGAGAGCGCGCTGAGGCTCTACACCCAACGAGATGAGTTGTCGAATCTCACGTCGGGTTGATGCGTGGCAAATTCACGAAATATTTTCGCCACCTCATCCTTCACGAACTGGAACTGACCGGCGTCGTGCAGCATGGTGAAACAACAACGATAACCATAATATAAGGGGTTTTTTTTTGGGGGGGGGGGGGGTGAGATCGCGTGAAATATAAGTGTGTCGTTAAGCCCGCCATCACCCGACACAGCCAATTCGTAAGGTTTGTCACGTAAACAAAACATGGCAATTAACAACGATAATCAACACCGGAGTGTGGCCTTCATCCAAATGTGAAATTTTTAAATCAGAATCTCTATTTAGATTGCAGGAATCCGATGGGCTATAAAGCTAATTTTCACAGATGTCAATTTGCAAAGGGACTGTCCATTATGATCATTATTATTATATATTAAAAAAACAGTTTTACATACATCCTCTTGGTCTCTGTGAATGTCGGTGGGAATGGCAGGGGAGGGTCTCACTGGCCAAACTGCAGCTGGGATACACTCCACTCGCTCAACGTATCATCGCGTTACATATCGACCTAGTGTCGTTTTTCTATTCAACGGACTCGGAGTCTGCGAGGCAACGTGGCGAGAACAGCTTTGTGGATGTATTTCTGAACTTTTACATCGTTTGTGAGCTATTCAGAAGCGCCGGCACCGTGAGCTTGTTTTAATAAAGTCCATGAATGCTGAGCGCGTGCACACGTGAACTCTGAAAACACGTTGCCTATAAACTATAAATTGCCGCTGTTAAAGTGCTCTTCCATAATTCCGCGTGGCTGAAGGGACCTTTTTAGTCCGTGGGAAAGAGGCAAATATATGGTGAGGGAGGCATTATCGATTTATTTTTTACCCACATTCTCCACAAAGGACGCTTAGAGATTGTTTTTTGTGTGCACCCTCAGAAGATGGGTTCAACAACGTTTTAACGGTGGAACGAACTGCCGACAAGGGGGAGGGGGTAAGGGATGCCGCCCAGAAATGTCTCGCTCCCGTCACTGCTGGAGGGGGCTATAGAGAGCCCTTGTGAAGAGGGTGTTTGACCTCCTCTTCCACCCCACCACACACGCCATGCTGATCGAGCAACTGTGGTGTTACGCGTCATCCAAAACTTTGTCTATTCATTAAAATCGTGAACACGCCACCACCACTACTTTTTTTTTGCAATGTCTGATTTATGTTTTTTTACTGCATCAGTGTGACGTACCATGGGTGGATAGTGGCCCCTTGTGAATGGGATGAGGGCCCCTTTTTAAGTGGTCAGCCCCCCTCCCCACCCATCCCTCTCGTCATAGACCGGCGCCTCGAGACCATGGGCGCTAGGCGCAGTTGCACCACCTGCACACTCGATATCGTCCCCACTGATTCTTAAAACTGCTCGCTTGCGCGCATATAATTGGCACGAACGCAACACAGCGTTGCACCCGTGCATTGCAATGCAGCTCCGCACAGCACAGGGGTAAGTGATTGATGGCTTCTTTCTCCACTCTCCCTCCCACCCAATAAACTTGATAAACATATTTGCTCCTTGGCACGTAATTGCTTCCAATTGCTCCAGCCGCACTGCTCTTAATGAGGCATTGAAGTTGTTTGCTAGTCGCAGCAGGGGGGCTTGTATTACTAAGCATGAGGTTTCAACCCACCTCGATTCAGGTGATGCGCCCAATGGTGATGTTCGGTGGATTTTGAGAGACGGCAGCGGCTTGAGGAAGCCTTCATCCAGCAGTTGACTGATGAAGGCTGCTGCTGATGATGATGCAGCCATAATTGGATGTAGTCATCAATAGATCCCGTACTGAGCTATGCGATATAATGGGAACGAGGGGTAAGGGGGAAGACAGGAAACCAGATGCATGTAGGTAGCCAAACGTGCTAATCGGCTGGCTACGTACATGCATCTGCAGACGCATGTGTGATCGAGAGGAATAGGGATTGACACTGAACGATGCAGTAGTAGTGGCTAAAGACAAGAGACCGCGGTCAAAATGTGTTCGACCCCATAGTCACCTCCGATAAGCACGGTTTGGTACGTATGGTGTTAAAGAAGGTCAACATACATATACGTCACTCATGAAACAATAGGAGGTGGCTGGCTGGTAGCCGCACTGGACGAGAAGACTGTAATTTGAACGTGCTCTGAAGTTCCCCCAGGTTAATCCAGAATAACGAGTGCCTGTTTGTGAGCACAGCCGAGGCAGGGATTGGCGTCACCGCCATCTCGTGTGCCAGAACGGCCTGAACAAAACAGCTTGGAACACACTTGTCAACCTGCCTAAATAGGTGCCCGCTAAGAGACCTTGCCCTCACTGTCAGGGCAGCCTACATCGCACATGTTTTTTTTTCCCAAACGTTTTTTTGTGGGTCATTGTTTGACATGTTCAATTCAGGATTGTGTGCAGTGAATCCTGCAATTGCTTTTCATTAGCCCACCGCTAATGTAAGACACTTGTCAGCAGATAATGAGTGCTTTCTCTGCAGCGCTTGCATTCCTGCGATTGCTGTGACCCCAACACATGGCTGGTACAAGTTTAAAGGACCACACAGTGTGAGGAGACCGTGTTTGTGGCTGAGGGCTCAGACCGCTGAGCTGGCGTCAGCCGAGATTCTGGGTTCAATTTTCAGCGGACACGAATGGTTACCCGGGTTCTCAAGCTTAGCTCATGGATTGGTCTCAGCCTGGTCGCCAGTGACTGCACACAGAAAAACATCCCATTGAATTGTGGGGGAGTTTTCCTCCACTTGAATTGGCTACATTCAACAACACGTCATGAACAGTCTTTGCGAGGCATATTCAGGATATGCCCCAAGTGTGATCACAGCGGCCGATTAAAGTAAATTTAGAATTCAAGTAGTTCTGCGCGAGGTCCATTGTTTCCAATGGAAATTTCTTCCAACTCGCGATACAGCGCCGATGGGACCAATTAGAATCGAGCAAAAATGAATGGAAACCAGATTATGTGTGAAATTCGTTGTTGCAGCAGATTGCTATGAATGTATGAGCTAGGCTCATTGTTAGCCTTGCTGTTTCTCAAGTTCGAGTCTATATCGTACTACTATGAACAATATTATATGCCTCGAGTTTCCTGGCTGGCTGCTGGGCACACCCCAACAATACGTTTATTTAAGGGGCGTCACGGTGGTGTGATGTCATCTTCCTCGCCTGATATGCAGCAGGTCAGGGGTTCGATCCCGACCCTAACGCCTGTATATTTGGAGTTTGCATGTTCTCTCCGTGGTCGTGTGGATTTTTTTTTCTCCGGGTCCTTCGGTTTTCCCTCCATATTTAGAAGCAAGCGTTTAGACTATTTCGATGAATTTGCTGCTATAAATGTCCAAATGTTAAGCCACTTTGTTGAGCTGTCATTTGTGGCCAGGTAGCATTTAAAAAATAAGTTAATACCTTCAGAGGGCTTTGTCTGGTAGGATGGGGATGGTTTAGTGTTGTGTTCATTTGTGTTTGGGTGATATGTTTACCTTTCTTGTTTGTTGTTGTAACGTTCTTACCCGCTCCGACTGGACATCTGTGAAAGGGAGCTTTTATAGCTCATCGGATTCCTCCAGTATAAATAAATATTCCGATCTTCCGATGCAAACTCTGCTGTGAGTGGCTACACTTCGAGCCGTTGCCACCAAAAAAACTAGCGGGGTAACTGGCTAAACGGGATTTCAGTGTCACAAAATAAACGTTGAATTGAGTTGAAGTGGCAGAAGAATTTCGGTAGACGCTTCCCAGCAACAATAACGATGGTAGATAGCGACATCAAAGAGGCGAGAGTGACGAATACAGATGACTGACCACTGTGCATTTAAACATTTCTCAAACTTCTTCAATTTGTGCTCCTATTTTAACGTCAACCATTTTTTGGCCAGAATATTATCTTTCAATGCTTGGGAATATTAAACAAAACGATAAACCTCACAATGCATATTGTGTAAAAACAAAAAAAAAACTTTTCGTGTTCCTCGTACAAGACCGCGAGAAGAGTGTGAACATGGCAGCTGTTTATTATTTTGTGTTGCAGGGCAACGGGTTCTCTCCTAGTTTACAGTGAAGAAAAAAAGTATTTGATCCCCTGCAGATTTTGTACGTTTGCCCACTGACAAATAAAATGATCAGTCTATAATTTTAATGGTAGGTTTATTTGAACAGTGAGAGACAGAACAACAACAAGAAAATCCAGAAAAACGCATGTCAAAAATGTTATAAATTGATTGGCATTTTAATAAGGGAAATAAGTATTTTACCCCCTCTCAATCAGAAAGATTTCTGGCTCCCAGGTGTCTTTTATACAGGTAACGAGCTGAGATTTGGAGCACACTCTTGAAGGAGTGCTCTTAATCTCAGCTTGTTACCTATGTAAAGGACACCTGTCCACAGAAGCAATCAATCAATCAGATTCCAAACTCTCCCCAATGGCCAAGACCAAAGAGCTCTCCAAGGATGTCAGGGACAAGATTGTAGACCTACACAAAGCTGGAATGGGCTACAAGACCATTGCCAAGCAGCTTGGTGAGAAGGTGACAACAGTTGGTGCGATTATTCGCAAATGGAAGAAACACAAAAGAACTGTCAATCTCCCTCGGCCTGGGGCTCCATTGAAGATCTCACCTCGTGGAGTTGCAATGATCATGAGAACGGTGAGGAATCAGCCCAGAACTACACGGGAGGATCTTATCAATGATCTCAAGGCAGCTGGGACCATAGTCACCAAGAAAACAATTGGTAACACACTACGCCGTGAAGGACTGAAATCCTGCAGCGCCTGCAAGGTTCCCCTGCTCAAGAAAGCACATATAAATGCCCGTCTGAAGTTTTCCAATGAATATCCGAATGATTCAGAGGACAACTGGGTGAAAGTGTTGTGGTCTGATGAGACCAAAATGGAGCTCTTTGGCATCAACTCAACTCGCCGTGTTTGGAGGAGGAGGTATGCTGCCTATGACCCCAAGAACACCGTCCCCACCGTCAAAATGGAGGTGGAAACATTATGCTTTGGGGGTGTTTTTCTGCTAAGGGGACAGGACAACTTCACCGCATCAAAGGGACGATGGGCGGGGCCATGTACCGTCAAATCTTGTGTGAAAACCTCCTTCCCTCAGCCAGGGCATTGGAAATGGGTTGTGGATGGGTATTCCAGCATGACAATGACCCAAAACACACGGCCAAGGCAACAAAGGAGTGGCTCAAGAAGAAGCACATTAAGGTCCTGGAGTGGCCTAGCCAGTCTCCAGACCTTGATCCCATAGAAAATCTGTGGAGGGAGCTGAAGGTTCGAGTTTCCAAACGTCAGCCTCGAAACCTTAATGACTTGGAGAAGATCTGCAAAGAGGAGTGGGACAAAATCCCTCCTGAGATGTGGGCAAACCTGGTGGCCAACTACAAGAAACGTCTGACCTCTGTGATTGCCAACAAGGGTTTTGCCACCAAGTACTTAGTCATGTTTTTGCAGGGGGGTCAAATACTTATTTCCCTCACTAAAATGCAATTAAATCATAACATTTTTGAACATGCGTTTTTCTGTAGTTTTTTGTTGTTATTCTGTCTCTCACTGTTCAAATAAACCTACCATTAAAATGATAGACTGATCATTTCTTTGTCAGTGGGCAAATGTACAAAATCAGCAGGGGATCAAATACTTTTTTCCCTCACTGTGTATATACACATAAATAATACATTTTAAAACCTTATTCGAACACCTATGGATTTCTCGCATTAGCTCAAATTGTGACAAGGACCGCTCATTCACAACAATGCTGGGCAGAATGGCCTTCACTCGAGGCAGCTCTGGAGATCCCCTCCGGAGGGCGCTTGTTCGGCCTCCTCTACCACGAAGAGGAGGCAGCACCATACTCTTTGGTTCTATTCGGTAAAGTCACGTAGGTAAAAAAAATTAAACAACAAAAATCACGACGTTTCGGCCACAACACAAGCGGCCTTCATCAGGTGAAGGGACCAGACTGTCTCGAGGACAGCGCTGGAGTGAAACAGAGCCACGCTCAGACCGCGACCTTTAAGCTCTCGAGGACAGCGCTGGAGTGAAACACAGCCACGCTCAGACCGCGACCTTTAAACTCTGAGCGTGGCTGTGTTTCACTCCAGCGCTGTCCTCGAGACAGTCTGGTCCCTTCACCTGATGAAGGCCGCTTGTGTTGTGGCCGAAACGTCGTGATTTTTGTTGTTTTATTTTTTTTACCTACGTGACTTTACCGAATAGAACCAAAGAGTATGGATCCTTGCAGTCACGAAAGCTTCAAATCTAGAAAGGAGGCAGCACCCCCATACTTTACCCTACCACACAGACCCCAAAATGCGGTGGTTACCTGTTCACTCTGCCGGGTGAAAGGGGGGCGGGGGGTGGTGGGGGAAGTTATTTAAGAAACTCGACCCATTTGTTTTACCAGCCACGCCGGGAGATCGAACAGGCGGATCCTCTGGATTGCAAGTGCAAGTGTGCAAACTAATAACACGACTACAGCAGTTTAACACGTAGGCTTTCGCGACCAATATTATTCATAGTAAAGGTTTTTGGGTTAGATCGCGTTTATTTATAAATGTGTCGTAACCCTCCACCACCCGACACGGCCAATCAGCAAAAAAAAGTGTCACGTTGACAAAAGACAAATAATTCACTACTTCAGCCCACCGGTGTGTTGAAGAGTTAATCCACATTTACAGTTTGAGTACGACGTTTCGCTGGTAAATACTTCCAGCATCATCGGGCAATTCGCCAGAATGGTAAAGCCCTCACTTTACCATTCTGGCGAATTGCCCGATGATGCTGGAAGTATTTACCAGCGAAACGTCGTACTCAAACTGTAAATGTGGATTAACTCTTCAACACACCGGTGGGCTGAAGTAGTGAATTATTTGTCTTTTGTCAACGTGACACTTTTTTTGCTGATTGGCCGTGTCGGGTGGTGGAGGGTTACGACACATTTATAAATAAACGCGATCTAACCCAAAAACCTTTACTATGGACGACTACAGCAGCACGCATCTCTGCCCCCTAACATCATTCCCGAACGCCGGTCCATTGCGTACACGCACACGGAAATACACCAAAATAAAAAAACACCCCCCACATTGATTGCGCGTCTTTTGTTTTGCCGTATTGGGTGCGCACCAATGTTTAAACTTTAGTTACGTCCGTAATGATGCGGGCTCCGAGCCACGCTCGGAATAAAAAACCCAACACCCCCCCCAGGCCCCCTTTCCCCCCTCCCAGGCCACCACCCCCACCCCCCCCAGGCCACCAGCCCCCGCCCCCAGGCCACCAGCACCCCCCCCAGCCCCCCCCCCCCCCAAGGCCACCAACCCCTCCCAGGCCACCATCCCCCCCCCAGGCCACTAGCCCCTCCCCAGGCCACTACCCCCCCCCAAGGCCACCAACCCCTCCCAGGCCACCAGCCCCACCCCCAGGCCACTAGCCCCTCTCCAAGCCACCAGCCCCCCCCCCCACCACCCAGCAGGAATTAACCTCGCAGTAGTTACATCCACCAAAAGCGCGTGCTCTTGCCAGCTCTGTCAGCAGTGGCAGCGGACAGTGAATAATAATAATCATCATCATTATTGTTGTAATGGCAGCGATGCGATTCAATGGGAATATTTGCTGCCTAATGATCACACGGCCTCCTGTGGGGATGTCCCAGAGAGATCCACGCTGGCTTTGTTCGTGCGGCGATAACCATTTGTGCCGCGAAGGGCGAATCCTTTCAGAGTGATTGACAATATGTACGTTTGATGGACGTGCGTTGGTTTTCAACGAACGTCATTCGTATTCAAAGTAAGAAACAAAAAATACAATTAGACTGCAGAAAGCTCCGGGTTTAAGGGGTTGGTTGAATTGAATGACGCGAACGCTGTGCATAAATTACGCGTAAGGGATTTTTTTATTATTATCTCTCTCTTTCTCACTCCAACTTGCTCTATTTTATATCATCGACCGTTTAGAGTCGAACGCGCCTGTACGTCTTTGTTCACTTTTACTCGCGCCATGACGATCATACTCTTTGCTAGCCTATCATCACTCACTTTGTTTCAGCCTTGCATTTTGGACTGAAAACAAAACAGCGCATCGGCCGTGTTTGTGTGTGGGGAACGGTGGCGCTGCGGTTAGCGCGCTGCACGGCGACCCCGGTGACCCGAGTTGGATACCCGCTCACGGCCGACACCAGGGGCCGTGCGTAAATGACGTCACGCGATTTTGGACGATTTTTGACCCCCTCCTTGTCACACGGCGTCACACAAAGGCAGACCCCCCCACACTCAAATATGACGTCACAAAGCTCTGCCCCTCCCCCCCCCCAAAAAAAAAATATATGCTTCAAATCGCTTTTAACTATTGTCATTGTAGTGCGAATTTAATGTGGCGCTGCCCTCTGATGTTGTAGGAGAAAAGAGTTATTAAAAAGTATATTTAATTAAGTAGAACGTATTCTTGGTTCTTTCGGTAAAGTCACGTAGAAGGGAAACAATAAAATAGTAAAAATATAAAACAATAAAATTATCACGACGTTTCGACTGCAACACAAGCAATCATCATCAGGTGTGAAAGCCACAGCAAGAAAATCTGAAAAAAGTGGCGTTTTTTTTGCTGTGGTTTTCACACCTGATGATTGCTTGTGTTGCAGTCGAAACGTCGTGAGAATTGTATTGTTTTATATTTTCATTATTTTATTGTTTCCCTTCTACATGACTTTACCGAAAGAACCAAGATTATGAATCCCTGCAGTCACGAAAGGTTTAAATCAAAATTTAAGTAGAACGTGTTGTCTGTATTGATTTAAAGCTGCGCATTTTGATGTGACGTCACAATTCTCAAACCCCCCCCTTGTCACACATCGTCACAAATGTCTGACCCCCCCTCCCAGGTGCGTGACGTCATTTATGGACGGCCCCCCAGTCACGATTATTTGAACCGGTCATGGGCCTCCCCTAGGTCGACTCAGCCTCGCAATGAGAAATTGGTGTTCGGTGTGTCAAAGATCATCACGAGGGAGACAAAGGCGGCCGGGCGTAGTGCTGGCCGCACACCTCCGCATGTGTGTGTCGTGTCGGCCTTCATAGATGCTCACTAACAGCACTTGCCTGTTTAGGCTCCACGGCAGGGAGGGGGGGGGCAGTTGGGTATTATTTTGCCAAACGTGATTGTGATGCAATCACCGTGAAGTAGTTCTGGAAGTGTTCCTCCCCAGTTTCCCAGCGTGAACTAATTTTTTTAAAATCTCCCACGCACCTTCGCCCAGCCCGCCGACTCCATATTCCACAATTAGCAGTGGGGGTATGTGGGCGGTTTGCTTAAGCTTTAGACTTAATTAAGACGGCATAGCGTGCTGCTGCAGAGTCCTCGCCCATGTAATGAATATGTAATGAAATATCGGTAAAAAATATATATCAAATATTTATATGCGGCCCAGCATGGCCTGTTGTGGCTCAGGGTACCTTTTTTTCTCAGCCAAATATTTCATGCAGTAATGGTTCAATACCAGTTTATAATCGGTGTAGGCAGTGTGCCATAGAGTGGGATAAGTAGGAGCAGTAAGGCCATTTATTTACCAATAAATAGCCTCGCCGAGTACAATGTAGTATTCTGTTTCAAGGTGGTCCTGCATTAAGAATGTTTGGTATGTGGCAGTAAACTGGAATACAAGGAGAAAACTTATGCCTATGCGTTGTATACAGTCAGAGATATATTCGAGAATCAATTCTCTGGATGGCCTTCTGGCCACCTTGCAGCGAAAAACCTACAATATTACGAACTATTTTTTTTATTTTACTAGACAAGGCTGACTGAGCTACGTAGCTCTTTTTCAGGAGTGACATGGCCACAAACGATAGCACAACGAAGTGGCATGTCACGTGGGAATCTATCGCAGCCGATTGGTCTAAACGCATGCTAATTCCAAATGTGGAGTGGAAAACTGAATGACCCGGAGAAAAATCCACGCGACCACGATGAGAACACGCAAACTCCAAATATACAGTAGGTGTCATGGTCGGGATCGAACCCACGGCCTCCTGCATACCAGACGAGGTAGTTAGAATCTCGCCACCGTGGCACTCCTCTGTACATTGTTTTTCCAAGGCTTTTTTTTGCCCACCCACATGCTAACCTGGCCTCAACCTTGGTTATCTTCCAACATCTGACAATATCAGGGAGTGGTGGTGGGGGGGGGAGAATTGAGGGGTAAATTCGTCATAGGCAAATGTCAGGACCGAGTGACATAATTCCACGTGACATTGAAGCAGCATGCGAGATGGCGATGGCTCGGCGTGGTCTCCCTTCATCCAGGAGTGGATTGATCATAGCTTATGACGCAACGATGATGATGGTCATGGTATTCATCCCAAAAGTATGCCTACTGATGCAATAGCCCGAATCATAATGTTCTAAGTGACTGTCAAAATACATTGCCGGCTACACGGGGCTCATGCGCAGAAATAAATTAGAATAAATTAAAATTAACTGCATATTGGTTTAATAACATGAGGAGCGCCTCACTGAGTAAAGTATTATCTATGTGTGTCATCCTAGACGCTAATAGGACTGGTCCAGCAGTAAAGCCGTAAGTCGAAATGGCAAATGCACTCCCTCCACGCCTGTGGGACCATGATGCAATGGGGTAATGAAAACAACTATTACTTAATTCTGTTTTATTAAACTGTCTACATTGTACCGGCTGTAAAAAATAGTATATTTGTTTCTTGAAAACTCGAATGCCCCCCCCCCCCCAGCGCCGTCACCCCTCCTCCTCCCCAAAAAAAAATAAATTGTAAATTTTTATGCCTATTCCGTTGGCTGGGTGCCCCATGTACAGTGATGCAAAAAGTATTTGATCCCCTGCTGATTTTGTACGTTTGCCCACTGACAAAGAAATTATCAGTCTATAATTTTAATGGTAGGTTTATTTGAACAGTAAGAGACAGAATAACAACAACAAAATCCAGAAAAACGCATGTCAAAAATGTTATAAATTGATTTGCATTTTAATGAGGAAAATAAGTATTTGACCCCTCTGCAAAACATGACTTAGTACTTGGTGGCAAAACCCTTGTTGGCAATCACAGAGGTCAGACGTTTCTTGTAGTTGGCCACCAGGTTTGCACACATCTCAGGAGGGATTTTGTCCCACTCCTCTTTGCAGATCTTCTCCAATTCATTAAGGTTTCGAGGCTGACGTTTGGCAACTCGAACCTTCAGCTCCCTCCACAGATTTTTTTTATGGGATTAAGGTCTGGAGACCGGCTAGGCGACTCCAGGACCATAATGTTGCTTCTTCTTGAGCCACTCCTTTGTTGCCTTGGCCGTGTGTTTTGGGTCATTGTCATGCTGGAATACCCATCCACGACCCATTTTCAATGCCCTGGCTAAGGGAAGGAGGTTCTCACCCAAGATTTGACGGTAAATGGCCCAGTTCATCGTCCCTTTGATGCGGTGAAGTTGTCCTGTCCCCTTAGCAGAAAAACACCCCCAAGGCATGTTTCCACCTCCATATTTGACGGTGGGGATGGTGATCTTGGGGTCATAGGCAGCATTATTCCTCCTCCAAACACGGCGAGTTGAGTTGATGCCAAAGAGCTCCATTTTGGTCTCATCTGACCACAACACTTTCACCCAGTTGTCCTCTGACTCATTTAGATGTTCATTGACAAACTTCAGACAGGCATGTATATGTGCTTTCTTGAGCAAGGGGACCTTGCGGGCGCTGCAGGATTTCTGTCCTTTACGGAGTAGTGTGTTACCAATTGTTTTCTTGGTGACTATGGTCCCAGCTGCCTTGAGATCATTGACAAGATCCTCCCGTGTAGTTCTGGGCTGATTCCTCACCGTTCTCATGATCATTGCAACTCCACGAGGTGAGATCTTGCATGGAGCCCCAGGCCGAGGGAGATTGACAGTTCATTTGTGTTTCTTCCATTTGCGATTAATCGCACCAACTGTTGTCACCTTCTCACCAAGCTGCTTGGCAATGGTCTTGTAGCCCATTCCAGCCTTGTGTAGGTCTACAATCTTGTCCCTGACATCCTTGGAGAACTCTGTGGTCTTGGCCATGGTGGAGAGTTTGGAATCTGATTGATTGATTGCTTCTGTGGACAGGTGTCTTTTATAGAGGTAACAAGCTGAGATTAGGAGCACTCCATTTAAGAGTGTGCTCCTAATCTCAGCTCGTTACCTGTTTAAAAGACACCTGGGAGCCAGAAATATTTCTGATTGAGAGGGAGTCAAATACTTATTTCCCTCATTAAAATGCAAATCAATTTATAACATTTTTGACATGCGTTTTTCTGGATTTTTTTGTTGTTATTCTGTCTCTCACTGTTCAAATAAACCAACCATTAAAATTGTAGACTGATAATTTTTTTGTCAGTGGGCAAACGTACAAAATCAGCAGGAGATCAAATACTTTTTTCCCTCACTGTACGTTTGAAGCTTCGTCTCAAAGAAGAGTGAACTGAAGCTCGGACGCTCACAATCGACCCTTTGTCTCTGGCTCGTATTGTTGTTTAATTATTTTCGTTCCTTTTCATCATTCAAAGAGCTCAGAGTCCATTCCATCTCAATTTGGCATGGAGCAACACGAGTCTATAGGTTTACGGCTCTGAACCAGTGGTGGAAATTCCACATTCCTCTCTAGATTTAAAAGTGAATAGCTCCCAGTGGCTTCCAATATCGGAAGGAAAATCGTCCCGGATGGCCGCAGCAGCGCATCTTAAAGCGCGCGATGCGGTAACCGTCTTTATTCGATGGCAAGACAAAATCCGTCACTGCGAGGATTGATGATTTACGCTCCTTGACGAGATCAGGAGCATAACAAAATCACTGCGAACTCCGGTCCTCTGGAATCGAGGCACTACCGCCAACATGACCACGGCATCTTTGCCTCTCACCCCCTCCTCTTTTCTCCCACCGCCGTGCGCTGCGCTGTACAGGACACTCCCTGCAGATCCAGTGCTACCAGTGCGAGGAGCTGAGACTCAACGACGACTGCTCCGCGCCGGAGAATGTGGCCAACTGCACCGTGAACGTGCAGGACGCGTGTCAGAAGGAGGTGCTGGTGAGAGAGCAGGGTGAGGCGGGCAATCGAGGATGCACGCGCACACCAACATTCGCCTTTACTTGAGCCCTGCACCGGTTCGTGGAAATTCCACTTGGCTCCACTGTGGCCTTGTGGATCCGGCTCTTTGGAAGGCGAGGGGTTGGTGGATCGCACAAAGGTTGCAAAATTTCCTTCCCGTGGGCGTCGAGGAGGTGTCAAGCCTGGCTTTTATGCACTTTTAAAATCATCTAGATTGAGAGCTAATTTCTTGAGAAGTGCTTTTTGTGTTTTAGTTTATTGTCCTTCCCCTGCACCACCGATTAGCGCGGCTGGCTACGTACAGCGCGAAAGACGTTAAACGTACGTACGTTGCCGGGAAGGAGGCAGTCAAGCAAAAATGTGGTCTTTGACCTCTTCCCTCTGTATGGGATAGAGTGTTTCCCCCTCACACGTGTTGGTTTTCTCCGGGTGCTTCGGTTTTTCTCCCACGTGTATTCACTCATGAATTGGCCGATAACACCTTAACACGCATTCGTCCTTCCGGTTCGGTATAACCAGTGGAAAAACCACCCCGAAACCGTGATGGCCCCGCGCCAGTGGAAATGGGGTATCAATGTCACCATTGTGCTTGCGCCAGGCTAGGTGCACTTTTAGACCACGTGAAGTGTCTAAAGTGTGCTGGCAGGCGGTCACGGAACAGACTCGGGTGTTAAGGGTTAACCGACTGAGATGACTGGCAGATGTACCGATTGTGCTCTCCCCACCCACCATGTTACCATGCTTTGGTTTTAACCGACTGGTTGCCCTACTCGTGCGTGTGAGCATCCCTCAGCCGTATTCTGCTATTGCTGGAGAGCAGCTGCTACCAACTGCCAAACGGTGTGTTTCATGATTCCCCTCATGAAAGACGTTACTGGGAAGGTTTTTTTGACAGGTTCAGCTCAGTCTTCCTGTACCAGATCTCTATTCTCGAGCCCGCGCTGTGTCAGTTTATCCCCCCCCCCCCCCTTCTCTATCAGACCAAACAGAATCTGCTTGGACGTGCAATTGCACGACATGCGGGCTAGACAATTCAGCCCGGCGGTGAAGTAACCACAGCACTTGTGCCAGGCCCCGTGTACTTTGTCGCCATGTAAAGTGTTGAAGGCAGGGAGATAACGGGAGGGACCCACGTGCTATGGGTTGACTGGAAGTTAGTTTAACACGTAGTAGGCTTTCGCGACCAATATGATCCATAATAGAGGCGTCTGGGTTAGATCGCGTAAATATAAATGCGTCGTCAAAGGTGCCACCACCCGACACAGTAAATTAGTAAGGGTTGTCATGTAAACAGAACATGGCAATTCGTTTACGAGTATAGCACACCGGTGTGTTGGAGAGGTAATCTACAACATTTACAATTCGAGTACGACGTTTCGCCAGTAATTACAATGATGAATGCATTCATATGCATTGGCTCACAAGTAACGACATCACATTTTTCCATCTATTTAAGAACGCAACGGGAAGATTTCTCCACAAATCTGGCTGTCGTCTGATGATGCCAATGGGTCAGGGCGGACCTGTGCCGGTCGGATATTGATGTGACCTTGGGCAGCGCTCTCCATGAGGTTTTCAAGGGATTCACCCCTCCAGTGGTTTGTTGAATCATCACGATCTGTGGCTGTGCTTTCACGTAAGTGTCGATTCTATTCTCACGTAACTTTTCACCATCTCGTTGGAAATGTCTTATTTTTTTTTCTGTTTCGTTCATACGACTACGTTCATACCATTAGCAAAATTGCATCATTAGTTGCGTGTCTGAAATAGCTCTGTCTAGATCGTATCGTCTATCCTCATAACCGACGGTTGATGTCTATGACAGATGCTGTCCACCTTTCGTGATCTTCAGTAACTCCCGTGCGTATAATTTGCACACGCTGTAAGTACAATAACGAATTTCTCATACGCCCATTTCGATGCACTTATGGCGAGGGTAAGAGTTGATTTCACTCGATGATTCAATGCAACGTTCCGTGCACGCTCCCTCTGATGCACACGCACGTAACCTGCAACCAAGTATAGGTGTCGGTGACAATTGGGAATCAACAGCCACATTCGAACGATAGCAGGCTACAACAGCCTGCTAGCCTGCTCTGGAGGGGACCCTCACAGCAGATTAGCCGTTCTGAATATTTTGCAACATCACGGCCACCAATATTGTTCACATATCTAGTATTGGAAAGGTGGGCTTTCAAGATCTGGGGGCCCTCATGAATCGAAGGATCCAGCCGTCATTAGACCCTCACCCCCACCAAAGACACGAGTGCTATAGCAAGCAGATTGCAAGGGCTGTGGTTTGTTTTACGGAATTAATTTTTTGAAGGGCGGCTTTTAAGTTTTGGTGCAGAGCATCGACGGAACGCAAGCCAGCGGTGGCCCCGTGCCGTGCTGGCCTTGCGTGCGCACTATCAGCGGCGGGTTTGGAGGTGGGTGGTGGGAGATTGGTCCAATCATTTGACGGCGGTGTCTCCCGATTTGGATGCCAGCTCTCGTCCAGGGCGATCGCCCACAAGGCCAACCGGCTCCCTTCCAGCCAATCCCAAAGAGATGAACGCGGAGGTTTTATTTTGGTTTTTATTGGAAGCACTCCTTTACGTGTACCCTTGCTCCAGGGCAGGGCACACAGTTCGTGGGCGCCAGCGTATGGGGAATGGAAAGAGTCACTTTTGGGCTGTGACGATTGCTTCGTGCGATAATTTATTTTATTGTTTTCATGTGTTTGCTATCCATAATGCAGGGGGTTTTTTGGGGTTAGATGGTGTAAATATATAAATGTGTCGTTAAACCCGCCACCACCCGACACACACCAGTGTGCGGAAGATGTTGTGGTTTTGCTCTCCAACGCACCGGTGTGCTGTACTCGTAACAGATTAGCACGTTCTGTTTACGTGACCAACCTTACTAATTGTCTGTGTCGGGTGGCGGCGGGTTTAACGACACATTTATATATTTCCTCGATCTAACCCCCAAAAAATCTGTATTATGGATATTGGTCGCGAAAGCCTACTACATGTTAAACCGTGTTTGCTATATTCCAATAAGAGCCAGGTACAGAGCACAAACCGCGACGCAGGGAGGGGGGTAGAGAAATAGTTCTCAAACTCTGTGCTCCTGGGTTTAGAGGGAGGGCTTCGTCTCCCTGCCACACCCGTGTGGGGACCACGAGCAGGAGGAAGAACTTAAGTAACATAGAGAGAGCGGGAACTTTGATGAGAACCGGTACAAATTTGCTGCGAGGTGGCCAGGAGATGGCAGCCGTGGTGTCGAGATGTTAACTATCTCGCCTTGTATACAGGAGGACGTAGGTTCGATCCCGACCCTGACGCCTGCATATTTGGAGTTTGCGTGTTCTCACCGTGATCGCGTGGTTTTGTTTCCGGTTGCTCCGGCTTTTCCCTCCACATTAAGAATCAACGCGCGTTTACAGTATTTGTCTGCCATAAATTTCCACACGATGATAAGCCACTTCGTTGAGCTATCATTTGTGGCCAGGTCGCTTCTGAAAAAGAGCTACATAGCTCAGTGTGCTTTATCTGGTAAAATTTAAAGATCTGTTTAGTTTTAGTAAAATAAAAAAAAGTTTTGTTTAGATTATTGAATCTGTCTATGTGGAGCTCAGAGTGTAACCCTCTCGTGTGTGTGAATTTTCCCTGGGATTCTCGCTGTCCGACATGTCAAACACTCCTTCATGTAATTAGCCAAACATACCCAAATATAAGACCCTCCTGAAAAAGAGTCTTGAGGTTCAGTCAAGCTTTCATGTGTAAATAAATGGCATTGTCATAATTATTATTAAAAAAATGAATTTGCTCACCATCTGTAGGATCATCCTGGAAAGAGTATTGAGTCTCAGAGGCCTTCCTGGGTAAATAAAGCACGTTATTATTATTCCAATAAGAAATAAACAATATAACCACATGCTTGGTATTTTATTTCAGTTTTTTTTTTTAATCTTGCTAGATGCAGGAGTGTGCTTGCATTGTGAAGCTGTCGCGAGGCAGGAACTGAACGACGGGCACAATGCACGGGCTGGAGTGAACAACTGACGCTCACTCGGGAAAGATGGGTCGGGAGATATACAAATCCGAAATCGCTTTCGGCGCACGGAGCCAGTGCTTTTCCCACATTTTGTCGGACAAACATTTTCCTAAATATTCTTGGAGACCAATGGAATTATTATTCCGCAGGATTGCGATAGACGGTGGTGGTGGTGACAGCACAGTGGAATGGGATTGAACATGGCTGGTGACAATGATGTCCATGATATATCAAATGTTGGCAGGGATGAAGTGACTTCATCTGGTTTTGACACGAACGCAGAGCTCAAAGTGTGCCACCGTGATTCACTATTATGTTAATGGCTCGTCCGTCCCGCAGGGACTTGACCTTTGCGTGGACGTTTGTGTTGACAGACAAGCTGTGGTGAGTGCTACGGCGGCGTATTTGCGGTGGCCCTGGTGGCTTCACCTGTGTTATGTGTGGACGTACTCACGCATCCCTGATTGGATTGTTCTCAAACTCGCCAACCCATCGTCACCCGACGCTCTCTTTATTTTTGACTCTCTGTTGATGACTCCGTGTGTTGCACAGACATGCAGGGGGAGCGGTGGCGCAGTGGTTAGCGCGCTGCGCTACGAAGCCGGCGACCCGCGTTCGATTCACGCTCGGCGGCCAACACCAGAACTGATCCTGGGACTCCCCTAGCTCGACTCAGCCTCAAATGAGTATCTGGTGGAATAGTGTAAACATCGACACTAGGGAGAGAAAGGCAGCCAGGCGTGTGGTGTTGGCCACCTACCCCCTCGTGTGTGCTGTGCCAGCTTTCATAGGTGCTCGCTAACAGCACTTGCCCCAACAATCTGTTAAGGCTTTACGGGAGTCTTTGTCTTGCAGACATAAGACTCCTTATCGAATCTTAAAATCAGACAAGCAAAGTAGGTACCCAACTGAAAATGGGCCCATAACACCTCCGTAGGCAATATGAATATCTGCTTATTGTGTGAAGGGCCTAGAGCAGTGTGTTAATGAATCGTTGCGTGACCAGTGGTGTCAGTATTCCGCACAATAACCAACGCGGTGGCTGGTGAGTCAAATATTTTGTTGGGTGGTGCTGGGCGTGGGAGGTGGGGGGGTAGTCAGAGGGGAGCCGAGGTGGGTCGGAGGGATGGACGAGGTCACGTGAATCGGGTTGTCCCGATTCACGTGAATTGGAATGGCGGCTTCTTGTTGGCCAGGTGGTGGCATTGGCGGTGCCCCTTCGCAACACACCTCGTGGGCTTGGATTTGAATTGGCCATTGCTAAAATATCCATCTCGTGGCGGGCAGTGAGATCCAGCGGGCCCACGATTGGAATAAATGACATTAGATTTGATTCGAGACGAAAAGGATGGATTTTTTTTTACAGGCGTGTCTCGTTTAACGAGCACGAAAACATTGTTCGGTAAATGAAAACCCATTAAACGATCGAACGTCGTTTTGCCATTGACTCACTCCCCCCCCATGTTAAAAGCTGAGCTACGTTTCAGTCCCCAAAATGTTCAACTCTTGAACAACTTTTTTTTACGTGATGAAATATAATAAAGTAATAAAACATCAAATGTAACGCTGCACATGAGGATCCACAGTGCAAATTCCCCCGTATAGCCTTAATAGACTGTTGGTGCAAGTGCTGTTAGCGAGCACCTATGAAGGCCGGCACGGCACACGAAGGAGTGGGTGGCCAGTACCACGCCGGTCCGCCTTTGCCTCCCCAGTGGAGATGTTTACACACCGCACCAGACACTCATTTGAAACTGAGTCGACCTAGAGGAGGCCCAGGAACGAGTCAGATAAAATCGTCACCGGTGTTGGCCGTGAGCCGGAATCAAACTCGGGTGACCGGGTTTGTAGCGCATTGCGCTAACTGAAGCACTACCGCTTCCTAAACGCAATCCCCACTACAGCCCACTCCACTCTTTATCATCCGCCCCATCCATCCCTTCTGTTTCAATTACAGTGTAAAAAACCGAGGTAATTCTTCCTGCACCAGCGAAGCAAAGGTGTCGCATTCCCTGACATTATTAACAAACATTCGGCTCCCTGTTATATGCGGGCTTCATGCACATGTAAGCGTGAAAAATTACAATACCCGCTTAAGCAAGTCTTACACATACTAAAAAAAAGCAATCCAATGCGGCACACTTGTACGCACGAGTCCCCAAACGCCGATGTTTTGTTTACACTCGGCTGGAGCGAGGTCTCTTCCGTCAGATGCATGAGAATACCAAACTCTCATTGGCAAGACTACCATTGGTGCAGGGGTGCTTACTTGCGCGTGTCTCTTCAATAATGAGAACGCACACGCGTGGACGCCCCGTTGATACTGCGTTGCAGGTTGGCAAAGAGTCTCTGTCTGTTCGCGATTAAACTTCCCTGGCAGCAACGTTTCGCATGCCACAGAGACACATAGCAATTTGGGGGGGGGGGGGGGTTCTTCTTCCTCTCAGAGACAAGAAAACATTTACAAAGCTACGGGAGAAAATGTCCATTCAAATCTAGAATGTCCATTGAAATCACGTCTCTATGTACAAATGTAAAAAAAAAAACGTTTTTCGTTTTGGAAGGTTTCCAACAGATGATCCTCGTGTACCCTGGCTCCCATTATGCTGACTGCCACTGCTGAAGAACATAACAATACTACTTTAAATTTTGATTTAAAGCTTTCGTGACTGCAGGTATTCATATTCTTGGTTCTTCCGGTAAATTCACGTAGAAGGGAAACAATAAACTAATAAATATATAAAACAATAAAATTCTCACGACGTTTCGACTGCAACACAAGCAATCAGCATCAGGTGTGAAAACCACAGCAATAATTTTTGAAAAAAGTGGCGGTTTTTTAACGTTAAAAAAACCGCCACTTTTTTCAAATTTTATTTTTTCAACGTTAAAAAAACCGCCACTTTTTTCAAATTTTATTTTTTCAACGTTAAAAATAACCGCCACTTTTTTCAAATTTTCTTGCTGTGGTTTTCACACCTGATGATGATTGCTTGTGTTGCAGTCGAAACGTCGTGAGAATTGTATTGTTTTATATTTTTACTATTTTATTGTTTCCCTTCTACGTGACTTTACCGAAAGAACCAAGAATATAAATGCTACTTTAGTTGATTAAACGCTCGTAAACATAGGCGAGCGGTTGCAGTTCGCCAGGATCCGTATCTTTCCAAGACGCTCTAATAAACTACTTCTGTCGGAGCCGTCCCTCGGGGTACGTGGGGCGACCGCCTCGGGCCCTGCGCTTTGGTGGAGGTGGGGGATGGAGCACCCTTCGACATCACTGCAGTACTTCCCATATTGTTTTGAAGGCGTCGGGGCCCCCCCACGCGATGTGATTTATCCCGGGCCCTGCAACCAACCACAACCCCCTTCTCTCCCTGCGGACGGCCCTGACAACCGCACTGCCTCGGTGCTGCGTTCATCTCCGACAAGTCCTTGAGTTTGCACCACGTGGCGTCGTGGTCGTCGTCGTTGCTGCTGCTGTCCGGCACAATGCCCGACGTTTCGCTCCGCAAGCCCGGGAGCTTGCGGAGCGAAACGGTTCAGTTGCTGAATAAGCTCCCGGCACGTGGAGCTGAT
This sequence comes from Petromyzon marinus, assembly GCF_048934315.1. NCBI lineage: Eukaryota > Metazoa > Chordata > Hyperoartia > Petromyzontiformes > Petromyzontidae > Petromyzon > Petromyzon marinus. Next base: position 4,619,461 of record NC_133685.1, read on the forward strand.
CTAAGGAGCTGTTCGCTGTTACTTCCACGGCGTGCACGAGAGAAGCTCCGAATTGCTTATGTCTCAAAAGTATAGACAATGGCTATTATTCCCCACACACTCTGCTTTTGTGACCAGGACTTTATGTGAAGGAATGACAAAAATGCGCACGTTTTCTCATTGAAAGTAGGTACATTTCAAAATATCAATGTCCTAGTCACAAAAGCATAGTTTATGGGGAATAATAGCCATTTTCTGTACTTTCGAGGCATTAGCAATTAGGAAATAACACTTACTACCCAGGAACAAAAAGTAAATATGTTTTTTGTTAAACAGTTAATTTATTAGCAGCGGAGCAAATACCACGACCCCGCGTCTGAGGCGTGGCGGCATGAACCCCACAAGCCGTCTCACAGTGCGCGTTAACGTTTCACATTTCCAACGCGGTCTCAAATCGACCGCGCAGTATGCGTATCAGCAGTGCCGGTTCATTCATCGTCGAGGTCCAAATGTTTCCTGTAAATCATCGTGTGCCTTTGTTGTTGCGTGAAGCATTTACCAACGTTGCTTCAACGAAAAGAGACGCAAAAGAGCATCATTCCCTTCTGCGTTGCGCGGCGATCAGGATGGCTATATATTTAGGGTGCCGAGTCTGCCCTCGCAATGCTTGCGCGTGACCGTTTCTTGACCCTTCTAATTCGCTGAAGACGAGAAAAATCGGGAGGTAAAAAAAAGGGGCCGCATTTGCATACATTAGTCTCGGGCCCTCTCGAGACCCACTGAAGGGGCGCGTGCCACACGCGCAGATGTAGCGGTTCTTTTTTTTGTTCAAACAAAAAACTCAAGAGTAACGACTTTGCGTGCATTAAGCATTGGTTAGCTGCTGTTAGCGAAAGCAATCAAGCGACCGAACGGCTTGCATTTAACGGCACAAGCGCGACCGAGCATTGGACGGATAGAAATATGCAGGCTGTCTATAACGGAACGTCTTCATTCAAAGGCTCACTCTTTGCTTGTCTGTTGCATTATATCATGGCCGAGAGCTGGCGACAGTTGATTATATAATAGCCGAGGGCTGGCGACAGTTTCGGGCCACATCCGTGAAACATTATTCTGAGATATGATCTCGGGGCCATTTGATTGCTGAGCGAAGTGAGTTTAGACATTCGTCACGCGCCCATCGTGCAATCCAATGCGAACATTGTTGAGATGCCTGTGATATGCAGAGCGGTTGGGAGAGTGCCACCCTCGGCAACTGTGGATTCGAGGTCCCTTGATGAAGAGTTTCTCAGAATATAGCTCTGCGGTTATCCGCTCCCGAGGGCTTTTCTCGAACGCCCAATGTGGGTTGCGTCGCTCCGCGAGAGATCCGGGTGGATGACGACACGACGGGGACAGCATAAGGTTCGGCGGATGAATGCGATTGTCCGTTTTAGCAGATGAGCTCTTGCTGTCAATTGCGTCAACAACAACATGAAACAAAACGTCGCTATTTGCGATTGAATTCAATGTCACAAACTGGACCTTTTTTCAGGAATATTACGTCCGATAGAAGCGCATTTTACAACACTGTTCCTCGTTCTGAAATGGATAGATATTTTTTTAATGTCCCGTTCCCTATACAACGTTAAGATGATTATATTATCTTAACGTCATCCGCAGGTTCCTCCCTCCCCCTCCATGTGAGACTATTTACTCCAGCAAAGTGCAACATTTTGCTGTGAAGTCGTCATACCTAAATGGGATTATACCTGAAAAAAAAACCCCCTGTGTCTTGCCTTAAAGCTTTCGTGAATGCAGGAATTCATATTCCTGGGTCTTTCGGTAAAGTCACGTAGATAGGTTCAAAAAAAATAACAAATAAATAACAAAAAACTACGACGTTTCGAACGCAACACAAGCGGTCGTCTGCTTTGAACCTTTCTACGTGACTTAACCGAAAGACCCAAGAATATAAACCCATATGAAGTATGTACCTAGCTAGGAAACAAACATAAAGATCTCCCGGATAGCCTTATAACACTGCGGGGACAAGTACTGTGAAGGTCGGCAGGGGACACGAGAGGGTGGAATGGCCATCACCACGCCCGGCCGCCTTTGTCTCCCCAGTGAGTCGACGTAGGGGGGAGGCCTAGAACCGGTACAGATATTCTCCACTGTTGGCGATGAAGCGGGATTCGAAACTCAAGTTCGTGATTTCGTAGCGCAATGAGCTCACCACTGCACCACCGCTCCCCACTTATGTACACAAAGACAAAGATGCCCCACGTTAGAATGTAACAGACTGTAGGGACAAGTGCTGTTCGCGAGTGCCTACGAGGGCCGACACGGGCGCACGAGGGGGTGGGCGACCGACACCACGCCCGGCCGCCTTTGTCTTCCGCAAGCGCTGACAATTCCAAATTTCCACCAGGTACTCATTTAAGCCCGAGCCGTCCGATGGGGAGGGCCAGAACCGGTTTCAGATATTCACCACTGTGGGCCACGATCGAGGGATCGAACTCAAGTCAACTGCGTGCTAACCACCCCCCCCCCCCCCCCCACACGACGTACCACACGCGCACACATCGCAATACATGGCAGAGCACGCCACGTTGTTGGTGGGGGGGGGGGGGGGCTGGGGGCCAGTAGTGGTGAGCAGTCAAGTGCAACATTTTGCTATGAAGTCGTCACATTTTGGGCTGACATTCGGAACGTGCGTTGCGTTGCAGGCACCTTCTACCGCAAGTCGTGCGCATCATCGGCCGCGTGTCACATCGCCTCGGCCGGCTACCAATCGTTCTGCATGCCGGGCCGAGTGCGCTCCGTGTGCATCAGCTGCTGCGACACGCCCCTCTGCAACGGTCCCAGGTCGTCGAAGCATCGAATCGTCGACAATTCTGCGGGCGCGAGGCAAGCTCGCCCGGCACTGCTGGCCTGCGCCTACCTGTTCCTAAGCGCGCTCCGCTCTGCGCTCCTTTGGACCGACGTTCCGTCTCGGCCTGCCTACGCGTGGCGAACGCCGTAGCGGACGGGCGACGGTGCTTTAACGGTGAAGATTTGAAGGCGTCGTCTGGCGAACGCCGCACGAGGCTGGGGGTGGGAAAGAGTTAAACTGTGGTTGTTCAAAAGGTGGGGGAGGGGGCGGTGGGGTGGAAGGTTCTGATGTTCGTGATGTGGAAATTACGCCACTGCTTAACGACCGCGAATGAGGAGGCGCGTGCCAGCAGCAGGAGGAGCCTGGCTTATCGTTGACTTGTAATGGCCTATCTATCCACGTGACTGGATGGCTTAGCTGTAAGGATTGCCCCTTTGAGGTATGTCCGCCGAATGAGATGGCACCTCCCTTTAATCCAGCAACATGGGACGCCTGCAGACGCATCCTACCAAGATTGTGTGTTCCGTCTAGATGGTTCTATCCGGGAACGTGATGCGGATGACACTCACCTGCTCCGTAACGTGGTGAACAATGTAGCAGAGATTTTTTCTCCAGGCACTCAAGTTTCCTCTTACAAGAAGAACAACACCAACAAAAATGCTCCAAAAAGGATTTGTCCAAAAATCCCAAAGCAGAACCTTGAAGATTCCACCAACGCTTTTCCTGGTGATGTTTTAACACGAAATAAATATATATATATGAAAGACTTAGCTTTGCGCGGCTTGCTTTGGTGTCATGCAGGGAGTACATTTGCACTGACGTGTAACACACCAGGGCAGTGGCTATGAACCTTGAACGGAATTGGAAGTCACTGTCGTTGTGCCATGCTTATAGGTGTGGTTTAGGTGATCATACACCAACCATTAACTTCGTCGCTGTGCATAAAACAAGCCAACGGCATGCCACCGCAACGGTCCACAGTGCAATAATAATAATAATGTATATTAAGACAATTAACATTTAAAACGATGGTTCCTTTTGACTCCACCACGCCTGGGAAATGATATTTTAATTCGTCCTTTGTTGTACACACTCGCACGCGGGCAGCTCTCATTACAAAATTTGCAGTAAACGACTCGAGGACGAGAGAGAGAGTGGCACTCAGTCTCTCGTTTACATGCCCCCCCCCCCCCTCTCTCCGCCACCGCGATTGTGACTGCGTCTGAAGACTCCGATAAACTTTTGGCTCCCTCGTGGGGTAGCTGCGCAAGGATGACGACTCGGCTCCGTGTCCTGGTGTACGGAGGTTTAAGGGAGTTCTAACGCGGGCAACTAATCCACTCTTGCGAAGTATTTCGATTTTTTTCTTACATTTTATATTTTCTATGACATTACAGACAGCGACGCATCCTTGTGAAAGGCCGATGCACACGCATTGTAATCAAGGTATTCTCCGGTTGTGAGCCAGTGGATGGGAAAATACGGGAATAAATAAATAAAAGAAGGAGAAGTTCTTGTAAAATATAGGATCATTACAGGAGGGGGGAGGGAGAGGATGGTGGGATGAATTATCATCACGGAGTGAAAGTCAAGACGAAAAAGGAATCAACCATTGTGGATCGAAGCTTTCTAGATTACTGTAAAATATTGGGGGGGGGGCAAATTTGGACAAAACTCTGCTCCCTTCAAAGTCTCGAGAGACGAATTGGTCAACACGTACTGTGTTTGAGATTCCGTGCACAGAGGAATAGTGCATCAAACATACACGACTAACACCGGTGCAAGTATTGTTGAGAATAACGAGCGATATGAATTTGATTTCCACATTGCAACACACATTTTTTTCTTCCCCACAAACCGTACACAGTGAATTGAGCTGCTTGCTTTAATTAGTACACGTGTACTTATATTTCCGTTGTATAGCGATGGAAATCAAATGCACCACCAAGGTTTTTGCTTCAACAATCACACCGCCGATCATGAGTAATTTCCACTTGGGATTCTGACGACAAGTGTGACTTGTGCGGGCTGACAGCTTCAGGGTAACGGTACTTATATATTCCGTGGATGTTTGCATTTGTGCTTGTAGGGGGTTTTGTTGTTGCCTTTAATCACGTCAGTTGCTCAATAAATATTTGCAGTGGCAGCTCACCAATGAATGGTAAGTGTAACCTGGAAATAGATAATTTACTCGGTGTCAATGGGGAAAAAAATAAAATTGCACAGCATTGAAGGATGTTTGTCATTGCCTATGATGGTAATACGAATGCACTGAACATCTGATCTTTTGAGTAAACAACAACTGAGAACAAGATATTGAATTAAAGTTTGCATCAAACGACTGCAGTGTGTGCAACCCTTTTTGAAAGCCACTACTGGATGGACTGCCACCCTCCAATGCCTGATCAGTCATGGGGTATTTCTATGTGACGATGCTGTTCTTCAGTGGCGATTAATGAAGGAATGGGGGGGGGGGGGGGGACAGGACTGGTTCAGATGTCACTCACTGCTGATGTTAGTCATGACCAGGAATCCAACTCGGGTAACCAATGATTTAACGTTTTCCGCCAATCACTCCGTCAATGCTCTCCCCCCTTCATCAGTACAATAGAATGCATGCATTGATGCCCTGTGAAGTTGTATTCGTATCATAGAATGCGCGCAGTTGTGTTAAGTTGTGCTAACTGGTATTGAAACAATAAAGCAATAGGAACAAGTCGGAGGATATAATGTTTAGCGTTTTGAGTCGCACAATTTTACCAAAACTTGGCATTCTGACATCAGTGATGCTGCCAATGTGTTATATATATACAACTGTATTATCCGGATTATAAGACGCACTCCCCCCCCCCCCCCCCCCCTGTATAGAGTAGATGAGTTCTCAACGTTTAGAAGAGCCACACGAAATCTTAAATCTGTATTAAAAACCAATCTCGATTCAAGGGGGAATTTGCTCGCCAAACAATGCGGGTTGAATTGTCGTGAAAACAGCGGCGTACAGGGTCAAAATATTAACCGAAAGAAATGCACAACATTATTATAATTATAAGAAACGTTTTGCAAAAAAAAGATAGAAATCAGTGCAGTACAAACATTAAAATAAAGTTTTGACTTAAAACTTTCGTGACTGCAGGAATTCATATTCTTTGGTTCTTTCGGTAAAGTCACGTAGATAGAAAATAAAAATAAAATTTAAATAAAAGTTTTTTTTGCTTTTATTTTTATATTTTTTATTTTCTATGTGAGTTTACCGAAAGAACCAAGAATTTTAAAAATGAAGCTTACGCTTTCAGTAAAACACGAATGTAGACTACAATACGGCATTGTATAGCGTGTCAATTGCCTGGTTTAACGACAAATTCGAATTGATTGCAGCACTTATGCGAGCAAGTTGTGAAGATTGTTTTGAAGCAAATAATTCGCGTATTCCTCCCCAAGCGCTTCACCATACGTGACTGCATGTCGCCATCTGGTGGCCTTGCTGATCACACTGCACTTAGAAAGTGAAATGTACCGCATTCATCGGATTACGCGACGCGCATTCACCCCCTCCCTCCCTTCTACTATTCCAATTTAAAGCAGGTGTAGAGGGTGCGTCTTATAAAGATCCAGTGAGGTGAGTGCGAGCGAAACCCAGATTTGTACTACAGCATCGACACGGGGAACAGGCTTCGGGGCGCGTCTTGCTTTTCCGGAGTGTCTTATCTTGAGAATAGGGTAATAGCGAATAAGAGCACTCCACCTTCACCCTCCGAGTTTTATAGTTCATGGGCTACATTTCCTTCTCTGACCAATGTAGCATGTTGCGGTACCCGAGTCGGCGGCTGTATAGCCACTAAGCAGTGACGTGATGGTTCGATGCCTGCAGCCGGTCCCATTAATTTTTAGCGAAGAATACCAAAGTATGCCGTCTCGTGTAGGGCGGACGTTAAAAGACCTTGTGGTATCATTGAACACGCGGGTGTATACATACGGTTGTGCGCGGTTGTCTTAACGCCCAAATAATAACGGCATAGAAAATCCCTTTAAGATAAACGTTAATAACGCGACGCGTTAGTTAACTCGTGCAAAAAAAAAACCGGCAAAGAGAATTCCACAAGTTATACTTTGGTGCATAGCATATACAATCCTGCCAGCGAACAAGCAATCATTGTTTTGTCATCAGCCACGGTAATTCCACGGCTGGATGAAGGCCTCCTCCAGAGCTACCACCTGCGATGTAATAACAGTAACCCGCCCAAAGCCCTCTCTATAGACAAGCAGAATTTCATCGGTCCATCTCTTTTGGTGGGCCGAATATCCCCTGGACGTTCCATTCCTGGGCTGCCACTCACTCCGTTATTTATTCTCTGACCATGTTGTGTGTAAAATATTAATCTCAAGGTCGTAGATCCAACAAATTGGGCGAAAATGTTCTGCAATAACGAGGTCAATTAGTAAAAAAAAAACGTATTGATGCCTATTCTTTGAGTCTTTCGGTAAAGCCACGTAGATAGAAAAAATAATTTAAAAAATATCACGTTTTTTTCACCTGATGACGATCGAAACGTCGTGATATTTGTATTATTATTATTTTTTATCTACGTGGCTTTACCGAAAGACCCAAAGAATATGAATTCCTGCAGTCACGAAAACTTGAAGTCAAGTATTGATGCCTGTTATATTTTAATGAAAGTACAGAAATATAAATTTCCGCGTAGATATATGGTAGCTTTATAGAGATGGTATCGATGCGTTTAAGATATAAATTGCCAAACGTCGAACCTTGTCCCATCGTGGTTAATAAATTCCATGTTTCCATTCTCCGATAATAGTGTAAATGATTAAAAAAAATTACGATCGCTTTTTTAAAATTCATGTTCATCAAGCAAGCTCTTGAAAGAAATTAAGAGCAAAAGAGAACATATCGTACTCATTCATTTTATTTATTAAAGGCCATTAGCTAGTCCGTTAGCATCACGACCGTTTGATTATTAAAGTGTTAATTTTGGCGTTGTACTGTTTGGTTGATCACATCTCCACAATCCCAGGTCTGCATACTGTAATGGTCACAATGATAAGCAAACCAGTTTGGTGGAGAAATGTAAGATAGTGTCGTGGAAACACTGGATTGTCTTGGAGTGACCTTGGGATATTCCAAAAAGGATAGCGGCATTGCTTATTTCAGGTGGCACGATGGCTGTAATGAGCAGACACCGATGACACGTGAGTATGATGATGATTATAGTTGCACTTTCAATGTGAATATAAAATGGGTAATACAGAAGAAATGTAAACTGTAAACGTGAGATTTTTCTTTGACTCAAAAGCGTCTGGTCACAAAAAAAAACGAGTGTCTCCATGGTAGAACGAACAGTTTGTGCTAAATGTATAAACGACTGCTTGTTTTGTGAATAATGAATGGTGGTTGATTGCAAAATACAATAGATAAATCTGGAGAAAAAACAATATATTTAAATAAAACCTTAATACATTATGCAGTGTGTGATATTTTGCTCTGCAGCTTTCAATTACACAGTGATTAATAGCGGCTGTCACATTTAAGTCGTTTACATTTTCAAGCACATTACGGTCGTGGAATGATGGTCGATTATTTCAAATGTGAATAATTGCGGGCATATGACAGAGGTTTGCATTTATTACTCACTGGATTTCTCACACAGCGATGCGTGCGATGTACACCGCACGTGGGAGATTTGAAGGGTACGGTTAGTTGGAGAGCACCTTGCGTGCTTCACATATATCCTGCCATTGTCTTTTGGAACATTGCAGCACTGCCTTTGCGTTCATTTGAACACACGACACCGCTGGATGCTGCCCGTTAACTTGGCATTTCAGCAGACGGCATACCACAGCGCTGTATGTTGTGGGCGTGAGTTTCGAATGAAATTTTATGAGATGTCAAATTTGCGGACATGCATTGTTTTCATAATAGCATAAAGAAACAATGGAAATTCCTGAATTTGCTTTCATTACAATTGCAAGTACAGTCATAAGTGATTTCTTATTCAAATGAGCATTGAGGTAGTGCTTTTCTTATTTACAGTGCAATCCTAAGAGATTATATACATAGGAAAACCACTGCTGACCTACCCACAAAGTGGTGCTTATTTGTTCAACCCAGAGGAATGATGGGCCCAGTCAGCTCCTAACCAGGATTTGAACAAGTAACTGTCAGATTGCAAGCTGCTCACTCGATCCGACTGGGCACGACTCAGTCAAGTCGCGTGTCTGTGGACGTTGAAGATTTGTGCAGCCCGATTTTCGAGTCACTGAAATTAAGCATTAACCGTTAATGTACAAAACTGATTAAAGCAATGTCTCAATGCATTCAATGAGTTATGCGTGGGATTTCTTCAGGTGCTCTTGGTTTCCTTCCACATGCCACTCATAAACGGAGATAACCAAGCATCATCCCAATGCAATACTTTCTAGAAAAAAAAGTGCTCACGGCATGAAATAAGAATGCACATTGCAAATCTCGACAAGCGAACTGGGTAGGACACCTCGGGAAGTTTATCCTGCTACTCTCAAAAACTTTGATAAGTGATCAATATTTGGCTGTTGCAGTCATTCGCATTTACACTGAATATTAAAGAATGCTAAACGTGCAGTTATTGCTTAAGACAACCTGCAGTGATTCACAGTTCCTGAATAAATTACGTAAGTGTCAAGGTACATTTATTATATTTCGTAAACTAATGATCACTGTTGTGTTTACGACGTCGACTCAGTTCATGCACGCACTGGCCTTTTTCTTGACACATTTCATGAGGATCACTTCCCACGCACCACCAGCATGTGGCGCTGTCCAATGGCCTAACGTGCATTTCACTTTTTATTTTATTACATTTATGCATGCCACAAGTAGCATGCAACAGCTTCCATTTTAAACAAACCTAACACTTGTCAAATATGTGTGGACGAATATCGGAATGCATATACACTTCGGCACTTAACGCCTCCTGCAAATCAAACTGACGCTACAATGGCTTGCATCACGCCACTGCTGGCATAAGGCCCTGCAACGGAGGGAGCTCTCGGCAGCCCTTGGAGAAGCAATTTGACCGACTCTACCACGTTGACCAGACATCTCGAGAGAGGTGGGAATACCCAGAACGTTAACCATTACATCACGGCAGCATTACACGCTCCCTGCTGAATAAACCAAAAAGGAAGGGTATTTTTGAGTAGTTATTACCATCAACAAGCACACGAATACTATGGGAATGTGTTATTAACTATAAACATCTTTTTAAATGGCATTGTTCGGTCACAGTAATGATTACACATTAAGGCATCCGTATACATATCATAAACATACAAAATGACTGTTAAATGACAATTTAATATTTTTATTTCAATCCATCATAATTCAGAACATAGCAATTTTACTCAATTATTCTCCATAAAGGCATCACCATTACAAAAAAAACCCCTTAAACATGCACCATAGCAAATGTTGAACAATCACGATTCAAAAGAAAGTCAAAATAACAGCAACAGGCTGCTAATATGATAAGTGTATATATATTTTTTAATGTGGTTAAACCACTATTCTTTCATTTAAACCCAATAACAAAATTCCACTTTAAATGCATTACATTTTTAACACCATGAGTGTGTGAAATAATATTACTTTGTATGTTAAGCTGCTGTCGCGATACTGATCACAAGCAATGGATGGATAAATGCAAAGCAGAGTTTGCATCGGGTATGACAAAGCATAAGATCACTATTCGCACCATCCCTAGGTAGTGGTAAATTTATATTTTCTCCCGTCTACCGCGGCGTTGTTGCAAAGAAAGCCCATCGATTTCCCTCCCTGCACCCATTAAGCAAGCAAAACATGGAGAAATTACATCTAGACTGTTGTATAATGTCGCAAATTTGGTGCAACATGCCCTTCCAAGTCACAATCTTAAAGAGAAAAGTCACCAATTTTCTAAAAAGTGTTGCTGTTCCATGTTTATAAACTCTTCATTAAAATACAGAACAAGCCAATGTACGTAAACTGCAAAGTCGACAAATCTCGTTGCTTGAGCATTCACTGCACCCTCCCTCCTCCAAGCAACCTTTTATCTCCGTACAGCGGCCTACATAGTGAGGGAAAAAAGTATTTGATCCCCTGCTGATTTTGTACGTTTGCCCACTGACAAAGAAATGATCAGTCTATAATTTTAATGGAAGGTTTATTTGAACAGTGAGAGAGAGAAAATAACAAAAATCCAGAAAAACGCATGCCAAAAATGTTATAAATTGATTTGCATTTTAAAGGGGGAAATAAGTATTTGACCCCCTCTCGATCAGAAAGATTTCTGGCTCCCAGGTGTCTTTTATACAGGTAACGAGCTGAGATTAGGAGTACACTCTTAAAGGGAGTGCTCCTAATCTCAGCTTATTACCTGTATAAGACACCTTTCCACAGAAGCAATCAATCAATCAATCAGATTCCAAACTCTCCACCATGGCCAAGACCAAAGAGCTCTCCAAGGATGTCAGGGACAAGATTGTAGACCTACACAAGGCTGGAATGGGCTACAAGACCATTGCCAAGCAGCTTGGTCAGAAGGTGGTGCGATTATTCGCAAATGGAAGAAACACAAAAGAACTGTCAATCTCCCTCGGCCTGGGGCTCCATGCAAGATCTCACCTCGTGGAGTTGCAATGATCATGAGAACGGTGAGGAATCAGCCCAATGATCTCAAGGCAGCTTGGGACCATAGTCACAAAGAAAACAATTGGTAACACTACGCCTTGAAGGACTGAAATCCTGCAGCGCCCGCAAGGTTCCCCTGCTCAAGAAAGCACGTAAACATGCCCATCTGAAGTTTGCCAATGAACATCTGAATGATTCAAAGGACAACTGGGTGAAAGTGTTGTGGTCAGATGAGACCAAAATGGAGCTCTTTGGCATCAACTTAACTCGCCGTGTTTGGAGGAGGAATGCTGCCTATGACCCCAAGAACACCATCCCCACCGTCAAACATGGAGGTGGAAACATTATGCTTTGGGGGTGTTTTTCTGCTAAGGGGACAGGACAACTTCACCGCATCAAAGGGACGATGGACGGGGCCATGTACCGTCAAATCTTGGGTGAATACCTCTTTCCCTCGGCCAGGGCATTGAAAATGGGTCGTGGATGGGTATTCCAGCATGACAATGACCCAAAACACACGGCCAAGGCAACAAAGGAGTGGCTCAAGAAGAAGCACATTAAGGTCCTGGAGTGGCCTAGCCAGGCTCCAGACCTTAATCCCATAGAAAATCTGTGGAGGGAGCTGAAGGTTCGAGTTGCCAAACGTCAGCCTCGAAACCTTAATGACTTGGAGAAGATCTGCAAAGAAGAGTGGGACAAAATCCCTCCTGAGATGTGTGCAAACCTGGTGGCCAACTACAAGAAACGTCTGACCTCTGTGATTGCAACAAGGGTTTTGTCACCAAGTACCAAGTCATGTTTTGCAGAGAGGTCAAATACTTATTTCCCTCATTAAAATGCAAATCAATTTATAACATTTTTGACATGCGTTTTTCTGGATTTTTGTTATTGTCTCTCACTGTTCAAATAAACCTACCATTAAAATTATAGACTGATCATTTCTTTGTCAGTGGGCAAACGTACAAAATCAGCAGGGGATCAAATACTATTTTTCCCTCGCTGTATATATAGGCGGGAAGCTTCTGCTTCAACGAATAATCAGTGCGCAATCAGCATTTCCTTTCGAGCCGCCACTTACACTCGCCTGCAGCAGCTGCTTGCCAGCACTCAACATTCGTGTGACGTGTGAGCTTACACTCATTTACACCCTCTCGTGCCCGTTTTCGTGCGACGAATTTTGCACACCTACCACTTCTGGCCAAATCGCTTCTTGCACAGTGCACCTATCTATATACCTTACAAGGTAAGAGGCAATTACTCTGTATATGTATAATTATATACAGCGTATATACGCAAATATGGCTATTCAGTTGCAGGAGAGATGGCACTGGCCAAAAGATAGGTGTTTAAATTTGTGAATCGACAAAAAAAGGTAAGGTGACCTTTGCTGCATGCCATTTCCAGTATTCAAAATAATATCCAGGTTCACTTGCCCAGCTGCAAGCACAGACCACCATAGTTTTAAAGCTGCACCAAAAGGAGATTTAAAGTGTACACAGCAAGTACGTTGCATATCCCACCGTCACGCATTCCACTTTTCCCAATGAACTCCCCACACCCAGTGATACCATTTGCGCGTGGTGTAATTGTATTTTTTTCCATAGATGTTCCAAATTCTGAGTTTCACACTCAGTAATGTTCTCATTCTCACATACATTCGCTTACTTCTAAAGAAGTAGTCAAGCATTTTCATTTTGTTTTACAGCAGTTTGCACTTCATGTTTATCCAGTAACCTGTTTGTGTACGGCACAACTAATTTTCCATATGTTCCCATATCTGCCTATACCTTAGTCCCCAGGGAGTTGGAAATACACGTCGTTCACCGAGTAAATTGTTAACGCCAGACCTGTTCAATCTGCAATTCCTAGCATGGACAAGCAAGGTGGGTGAACCAGGAAATTAACTTGAATTTTTAACAATTCAATTGACTGCAGTGAAAATGGGGAGAAAAAAAAAACATTTACAAAAGACTGAGACAATCAAGGCAAATACCATAGGAACTTTAGGGTACGTGGCCAGAACTTCTGTGTAGCTCTCGGACGTGTTTTAGTGTGCACCGTGCCTGTTGTTCGACATAATGGGTTGCACCACATATTTCCATGCCAAACAACACACAGATAAAAACCCAAAAACACATCGGTGAGCGACACAGCACGACCGCGAAAACCTTATGCAGTAGTGCTACAGCGTTGGCCGGGGAATGTGTACGTGTGCACTATTTCTTCTTAGTTGGGGATGTGGGGGCGATGGGAGAGGTGGGGGTGGCAGGTGGCGAGGCAAGGGGGTGGCTGGGTTGCGACGGGGGTTGTGGCGGTGGTGGTAGGTGTGCACATTTGCGACCCTGCAGATATGCTCGCAGGGCTTCCCCGTCACGGTTAAGCCACGCCGCATTAAGGAGGATATTTTCGCACGACTGCTGGACCGTGCGCTCGGCCGATGGGGTTGGGTTTTTTTCAAAAAACTCCTGCGCAAAGGGAAAAACGTCGGTCAATAAAGAGTGCCGAAGGCGATGTTGGTTTTTTGACCGAGTCACAAATTATGCCCAGTGCTTAGGCATGCAACGACCATGGCTAGTCAGTGCAGGTTGGTGAAGGGGAGAGCCCCAAGATTGGTTCGGATGTCACTCACCGCTGATGTTAGCCGTGGCCGGGCATAAAACTACTGGGTTTGTGGCACAGTGCACTCACCACTTGCTTATTGGTTTAGCAAAACAGCATGGTGAATTATGGTCAAACAAGACCCACTGTTGATGTGACGTGGTAACACCTTCATCCAGCAGTGGACTGTATTAAATGTATTGAACGTACCGTGCGGTTTGAACGTTCTCACATGCCAATCGGTGTGATCGTTACTGAAACTGAACTGGGTTCAATTATTGATTCCATAACCTATGGAACGGATTATCAATTTCTGAAGCGATTATCAAAAAAATGGCAATTGATTGAGAACCTTTGTAAAATATTATTTGCTTTCATTTGCATAATGTGCCATCTAGATTTTATACATGTGGCGATTTTCCACAGAAGTCTGCTAAAATCAATAAGGTAATTACCGTTTAAACATGTACACATTATGCATAAGGATTGACTCACCTTGACTTGGTTGGCCTTCTTTTCACTTGCAAAGTTGTCGGTGGTCATCTGCCATGAGAACATTTAACATGCAATCAAGTCCAGGTAAGGAACCAGTAAAATTGAGAATACTGAAATATATACGTGATTATTTGCTATTTTGTGAATAACAGAGTTTTGTATTGTTGCAATATATTCAAAATGATACAACAAAATTATACTGGAGTTAATATATTATGCCATATTCCCATTCAATATTCATGTTGCTAATGAACATGACATACATATATTCCCTGAATACAAATGAAGGTACAATTTTGATATTAATTTTGGAATGTATTGCTTAATGTCAGCTAAAACACATGTCATATTATTATGTTATGTTTAGTTTGTTTTCCTTCTGGTTAGTATGGTTGGTCACGTTTGGTGCGAAAGAAGTTCAACATACATTGACAATCTCACAAAACACACTCCCGCTTGGAAAGCGCTACGCTAAGTATATGCTCCAGTGCTTTACTGCATGGGCCAACAAGGTGAAGAGCCCCACAATTCCTTAATGAGCTTGAACATCGGGTGGCCTGGGCCCTGGGGGACACAGCGATGCCTTAATGGTGTGGGTCTGCGAACTTGCCAAGGATACCCAACCGCTGTGAAAACATAACGAGATGACACAGCTGGAAGCCAGGGGGCGTACGATACCTTGATGAGTCGAGGCAGCAGGAAGCCGCCCTGATAGCGGCTGCTTAACTCGGCCCACTTCTCCTGAACAAAGCGCCAGGCCATGCTCATGCCCAGCTTGCTGCTGCCTGCCACGCCCCCAATCACAAACACCGTGTCCTGCGAGCGTACTTCATCCTGCAAGGTCAGAGCGCGCGTGGGTTGGGAGGAAAGAAATGTATTCAATTAGATTACACGCGTTGTATTCAGTGCCGTTTGCAATGGCGTCTGACATTTCGCTCCACACGCTGGGAGCTTGTTCAGAAATTGAGCTCAATTCAGAAACTTGACTTGGACTCCTTTTCACTTGAAAAGTTGTTGGTGATTAATGAATATTTTGTTCAGTTGCTAAAGAGACTCCCAGCGGGCAAAGCGAAATGCCAGAACACCATCCCGAGCGACACTTGTTCCAACCTAAAAAAAACACATCGCAGGGCTGTACAGTACAACCAAATAGATCTACGGAGTAGTACGGATTGCAAGCTCTGGGACCTACTTAATGTCACCTACTAAAGCAGTCAAAGACTCAGGCTTGGGAGCTACCCTCGGGAACTATGGGCTTTTCTTGGGGTGACCCGCATCAGAAAACTTAAAACCCACACGACGTCAGGAATCCAGCCAGGTGGCTCAGCGGTAGAGCGAGTGGCTTGCAATTGGAAGCTTGCAAGTTCAACTCCTGGATGGGGGTTGAGACTCAGCCCATCATCTCTGCAGGGTCCACACAATATCAGTATCACTTTATTGAGAAATCAACAGTGTTTGTCTTTTGGAGAGACTTACTTCTACAATATGTGTGTACTTTCCACCACTGGCTCAGGCCTGTAAAGAGCAGATGAGCACTGCATACACATGCTCATTTGAGCTGTAAATCACTTTCGCTTGAAGTAAAAAGCTTTTTTCATTTACCATCTTTCTTCTCACTTTCAATTATATTTGACAACGTGTGAAAAACATGATGACAATTTGTGCCCAGCATCAGTTCTAATGCCATGATTTGGTTGTAAAAACATACAGTAAAACCTTGGATTGCGAGCATAACTCGTTCCGGAAACGTGTTTGTAATCCAAAGCACTCGTATATCAAAGCACTCGTATGCGTACTTACTCGTATTGCAAGACCTCGCTCGTTTTAACAAATTTATACTTATTGAAAATTTTTGCTCGTCTTGCAAAACACTCGCAGACCAAGTTACTCGCAATCCAAGGGTTTACTGTATATAAATGTGCAGCCCTGCAATTGCTTTCTCACGCCACTGCAGGTAGAAAGGCCTCCACTAGAGGGAGCTCTAGGGAAGCTATTTTGGCGTATTCTTCCACACTAGACAGACGTCTTGGAAGCGGTTACACTACTCACACTTTACCCCACCACACGTGACCTGCCGATCCACTTCGGCGTGTCATTTATTTTGCTTGGCGGACAGAGGCAGTATATGTACGCATCTCCCTTTGGCTGTATAAGAATTAGAATTCATCCCAGAAAGATGCGTAATAGTTCAAATAACGCCTATCTGAATGTCAACGTCAACTCTTCCGATGGAACACACCAAGTGGGCTGGAAGCCACCCCCCTTACCGAAATGGAGAAATTGAGGACCTTTTGGAGCAACTCAGCAGTGGGGGAGGCACCAACAATCCGTTCAATCCTCACCCTCTCCTCCAGCTGATCTGTGTGCTTGTGCATCTGTGGGAACAAGCAAGCAAGGCTCATATGAACCACAATACCTTGTTAATTTCGTCAAGGGGCATAAACCATCATGCAAACTGCATTCATCCTCACAGCAGCGGCCTTTTGGCTAACCATTGAACAAAGACGGTCACTGCATCACGCGCTGTCATATGCGCTTCTTCGGCCATCTGGAACGTTCTTCCTTCTGATATTAGGAAGCCACTGGAGCTATGCACTTCTAAATCCAAATGGAAAACTAATTTCTTTAGAACTGCCTTAGTTTGTTGTTATCCTTCCCCCGCTCCTCTGATTAGCATGCTTGGCTATGTTTCGGTGCAAAAGAAGTTCAACATAGTTACATGCCCATGATCATAGCCAAGTGTCTCATAGGCCAATGGCTACAGACGTTAAACATTGGCAAATCGTATGTCGATAATGCAACACGCATCTAACAAAAATGTTCCCAAACCCCGCGCGGGTGCTGCATGCACACGCAAAAGCACGTCCAGGGTTTCTGTACGGACGTGAGCATGGCTGCACACAGTGACTTGATTTATTCAAGAAACCTGATAATTTGGCTGCAAAACAGTCTTTTCCCCAAAGGACTGCCTGTTCAGCCTGGAGTAATGAGGCCACTGTTAATTGGTGTCCCCATTTAAAAAAAAAATGGGGTGGCTATTAAGAGGGAGTGTGGCACTATCGCCTCTCTTGATGTTTGCACCACCAGCAGTGAGCCCTACTTGACGGTGAGCTGCCACACCTGCCAGCGCAGAACTTGAGTGGTATTCAAAAGGTATGCACGTTATCTGGACGCACCGCCACTATGTGCCAATCGTATGGCAAAGGGATGTCAAATGGGCATGCCCATTATACACCCTCCCAACCACGCACCAACCCAGTGTGATTCGCTCAGTTGTAAAAATTCGTGGCCGCTTATTTAAATAAATTATTTTTGTACTGCACTGTCCGTCTCGTATGCCTCAGTATTAATTATTCCGTCTCGTTCTCTCCGTTAAATCGAAATTTCATCATCGACCATGATCTACCCATGGCTGGACACAAGGCCTTGCGCAAAGCCATCACACCAACCCTCTAAACCTCCAAGACACTGGCTGAGAGACACGGACCTTCAGCAATGTGTCCAGCACTGCCGCGTCGCCGTGCTTCAACACCGTGACGTAAACCTGGGGGGAGACAAAATTAAAGACCCCTTTTGTGTTAAAAAGAAATTGTATATATTAAATGTATTTTTTTTAGATCATTTGTATTTAGTGTTAATTTCATGTATTTTGTGACATCATTTAAGTTTTTCTCATAATGTCTAAGGTTGTAATTACCAATAAATGTAATTAATATGAAATTGCCCCAGTAACAGGAATGGCTCCACCAAAATCAGCCCAGTCGAGAGATTTTAATCGTGCAATTAAAGAGCGGATTGGTCCATATATTTTTGCCCAACAATAAAAACATGAACAAACGCTACAACGGTAATTTGATTTAATGTTATATGGGACGTAAAAAAAATGGCAACATTCTTACTTGCCGACTTGCTTCTAAAATGTGTTGACCTCTAAGGGCCTATTCAATTCAATTTAAAGTTTATTTGTTAAATACACGGAAAAAAACCCATTTAGCCAGTTACCCAGCTAGTTTGCACGGGAGATCCGTGTTGCGTCAGCACAGAACAAGAATAGGATCAAAGTAACACGTCTGGAGGAAAAGGCAACAACGGAACTGAACGCATAGGAGGCACAGGCAAAAATACGCAAAGAACAAAACGCAACAATATTAATAATATTAAATAAGATTAGGCTTCACCCTTCCTGGCAATGACACAAGAGGTGTTATAAGACGTTCAAACACCAAATAGATAGCCATTGCATTAACCACACATACTTGTAGCAAAACATACAAAGAAACATTCCCTGATAATATATGCAGTCTCTGAAACTGATTGGCCTACACCGGAGACAGCCTTCTTTATGTTAACTGCTCAACCCAGCTATTTATACTTTTATATTTGCATTGCCATTGTAGTGTTTGCCTTTGGCGTTCTCTGGTCTAACACTGTTGAAACAAGGCCATAAAGAAAGCTGTCCCTGGTGTAAGCCAATCAGTTTCAAAGACAATGCCATATATTATCAGAGCAAGTTTGTTTGCATGTTTAGCCACAATTATGTGTGGTTAATGCAGACTTGATGCCTTGCAACCGGTGTCCATTTGGTGTTCGAACATTTTAAATATCTGTGTCATTGCCAGAAAGGATTAAGCATATTCTCCTTATTTTATCATCTTGATACTGGGAAAAAGGTCCCATATATTTTAACAATATAAACTGACATACTGCACCAAAAAAACTATCAAGTACTGCAGCCATGCCATCTGCCCCATAGAACAACCCACTCGCTCGAGACTGCTCTGAGGCATGTCTACGCACGTACCATTTGGCGCAGATCAGGGTGAAGGACCTTCTTGCCCTCTGTGTGCTCATGGAAGCGCCGGCGAGCCTCCTCCAGTGTCGGAGGGTGGCCTGCCCGGCCCAGGCGCCCCAAAGCAATGCTGCGGAGCAGGGCATCCAAGTGTCCTGCGTAGAGGTTAAACAGGAGAGGACATACACACACCACCCCCCTCCTGTTAAACAAACTGTAAAATATAAAGCATTTGTTGTGGTATGTATACCGCACCCAGAATCACGTCTCTATAGAAGTGTGTGACAAAAACAAGTTGCATGTTATTGCAGATGTTTATTAACCATAAGACTCCATTGTGGCATTGCAGTCAGACCCCCCTCTAAACAACCACCCCTGTTAACGACTAAATCGCTCAACGACAAGCCTCCACAGAGCCCAATGTGTAGTGTATATTAGTGTAGTGTATAGTGTACTGTATTTTAGTGTAGTGAATAGTGTACTGTATATTAGTGTAGTGTATAGTGTCGTGTATAGTAGTGTAGTGTATAGTAGTGTAGTGTATAGTGTAGTGTATAGTGTAGTGTATAGTAGTGTAGTGTATAGTAGTGTGGTGTATAGTAGTGTAGTGTATATTAGTGTAGTGTATAGTGTAGTGTATAGTAGTGGTGTATATTAGTGTAGTGTATAGTAGTGTAGTGTATAGTAGTGTAGTGTATAGTAGTGTAGTGCATAGTGTAGTATATAGTAGTGTAGTGCCTCCATAGAGCCCAATGTGTTCACTTACTGACCATTCCCCCTATTAACCACGGGCTGTTGTAGGTACAGAAAATATAAATTAATTGATTAACCATGTTTATTTTAATATTGCGTTTATAATGTTGTTAGTATCCTTATATATTAATATCCATTGTTTAAATATTATAAAGTACGTTTAATGGGTGAAACGGGGTGACTTTCAATGCTATCGGAACGAATTAAGCCTTTAACGTGTATTTCCTGTACTCGCTTAACGACCAAATCACTTCATGACATGAAGAGGGGTTCTACTGTGTATATATATAAAGATGCACCATTTATAGCAATAGCATAGTTTGTTGTTTCACAACCTACAAATACAATACCATTGTATTAGTTCCTTCAATTGCTGTCCACTGTAGAGAATGTACTTTTCAGATGTAATTGCATACACATTAAACACTGCTAGTGACATGAAATCAAAATCTCTATCCAAAAATGCAAACTGAGCTTCATCTATCATCATTCTCATTACCAATGATTTATCAACTGCTTCCTTAAGTCATCGCACTCTCACCGTCTGGCGATGTAGCAACCTACCTAGCACATGCACTATAGCTAATTTAAATGCTCCATCTCCTTGTTAGAGGTTCATCCTCTCGAGCACATTTGCTACCTTGGCTATCATTGTTCTCTTATTCTCTTCTAATGATGTGTCCCTGCCTAAGTCAATCGTAAAAAAAACCCCATAAAAAAACTATACCTTGAATTAACACTAAAATATCGGGTGGCGCAAGCTACAGCTACATATTGTACGATAATCTATTTGACACTAAACACAGCCAAAGCCACTAATGCGATCGCAACCTCATTGCCAATGCCTTCTACCATCTGCCGCAACTAATGCAGAGTGGACACGCGATCTAAATGATGTGCCCGAACATTATCCCCAACCATCTGCTCTTAGGTCTTCCCCATAATCGCCCAACTGATGGAGATCACTTCCACGCTTGTCCCATTACCTGAACATCCTGCGTCCTGCCCACATGGCCTATAACTGCGTTACCATTTTTTTCCCCCCTCAAGTTTATACCTTCCTGTCACGTTTCACGGGACTGAAAATGACAAGCTCACGAGTCACCCAATGGGGGTGTTCTACCTTCGCCAGGCTTGGGATCCCAGCCGAGCCGTGCCCCGATGGGTGCGAACAGGTCAATGACATAGTCTTGGAAGTTGGAGTAGAAATCGGTGTTGATGAGAAGAACGGCAATGGATGAGAGGTTGCCGGACAGGTCCAGCCACACCGTGTAGTTGGTCTCATTCTTGAAGGCCTCCAGGACTTTGAGAACCTCCACTGCACTCACAACGCCTGCGCGAGCCTATTCATGCGCGCACACATGCAAACATGGGTATAAGCATACCGCATGCATGCGCATGGTAATTAGGAGTAACGATGCATCAATTCTCCAATTAAAGTATGATGTTTAGCCTAATTATATACATGCGTGAAATGCATGTAAGGATTCCTCATGTATCTCTTTGTATAATAATTGCAGCGCTTTGTCAATCGACTGCAGAATTAAGGCCTCTCCACTGTTGGGGGTTGTTGGAACCAAAATTCACAATGCTGCTGGGCAGTGCAGGTTAGGACAAGGGAGGCGCCCAGGACTCTGGTCAATGGGTGCATAGCATAGTATAAGTGTACTTTTCCAGCAATTGTGTCCATTCACTGGTGGATGAAGGCATTCCACAGCCAAGCAATTGATGGAGAGTTATTAACCGTACTTCACCATGCCAGTCAGTGTGGGTTGATAAAGGCAGGCAGCATTTATGTGAAAGCATATAAGTACAGTGCAACAATGAATATTTCTACAATGCCCATCATGCAGCCCCGAAAGTTCCATGACCACTTGTTTCAAAATTGGCACGCCACAATGAGCATTCCAGAGTTTGTTTGACGTAAACATACATAGACAATGTGCGGGGAAAAGAGGAAATCAGTGCATATATATATAATATCCCTAACTGACTGCGTACAAGATTTCTATACAGGATAAACTCAAAAACAAGAATCACCAGAGCCATGAGGTCATTCTGAAGGTCCATGCGGTCGCGTGCTGGAAGAGAGAGGTCTCTGATGGCTGGGATCAGACTGTAGAGCATGTCGCTGGTGTAGCTGACGCGGCAGAACCCCACCGTGCCCGGATTAAGCTGGGGAACGAGGCGAGAATTGATGAGTGACAAAACCCATTGGGGTAAGCAGGCACAAACAGGGGATCAATTCATGTGTTGGTGAAAGCAGTATACACCAAAATGCAAAATGTTGTGCCTAAGCCATCTCATCAGATCGTTACGATATGTGGAAGGGCCATTGGTCAAAAAACCCATAAATTATTTGCCATTAAAGGCAATGTTATTGACATTAGAGCAGACTATTATACATGTACGGATGCATCGAGTATTCAATTCATATCAATTGTTATCCTCACGATACATACGTCTAATCTTGCACGTGTAAATATATTATTTTCGATCGTATAGCTTGTACGTAATGGGCCATGTGACCCCTGCTGCCACTAGAATTGAAACAAAATGACCATAGAATTGAATCGTGACCCCGACTTGCGACAATTCATAGAACAACAATGGGGCGAATCGTTACATGGGGATGGAACACACAGGTGAGTTTAGCGGATGAGGTCGCACCTTGATCCAGTGCTTTGGATCGATGTTTTTGATGGTGACGGTCATCTCAGGCTTGTCCAACAAAACCGTGGTGTGAATGGCATTGGGATCCTCGCTTGTCGAGACGCTGATTGGCACCATCCATTGCGGGCATATCTCACCTGTCGAATATATCGTGGTAAATTTTACCTCCAAAAAAATCCTCACAATTCCATGAAATATAAAAAAAAATCCTGAAAACAAGTTGGGTGTTCTATATTACATAGACAAGGTTTTTTTATGCTCAAGTGAGTGGCTTAAATAATTAGTAACTCAGCAAAAAATCAATACCAATTTATTAATACATCGTATCTATTCATTGAATTCAAAGGCAGTAGTATCCAGCTATGCCAAGTTCCACGAAGCAGAGTTACGAAGGTATTCTTAAATTCCTGCATTAAACACATACATCCACTAATAATCACAATAATCATTTATGGCCCTTTGTCAATCCAATGCTGGATGAAGGCCTCCTCACAAAGTATCATTAATGGGTGTTATTTGACAATACTGTATTTACTATGCTGGTAAATCTTCAGTCTGGATGCACTGAGCTATTTAAGCGATGTTTGTGCCTTCTTCAGACTCAACAGAAGAGAACGCTTGTAATCACTGAATATGTTTGGAAAGTTGATTTGGAGTTCATTTTATCGACTGCCAAAACAGTCATGACATTTAAGCAGTTTGTAGGTGATCAGTCGTTCCAGGGCGTCCCGCAAGCAGTAATTACATTGGCTGGTAAACTGCTTTTCACAAGAAATATGACTACTGGCTTTGATGGTATAAATGATGCCCAATAGTCCTCTGTTTAAATATGTGGGGTTTATGTTTACAGAAGTGCCATGCAATTCCATTTCATTACTCAGTCATTACTTGATTACTCAACAACTAACAATTGTAAAATTGTACCAAGCAGAATGTTGTGCTAATTCTGTTAGAATTTTAGTCTGTAGAAAAAAAACATACTTTTTAGATGCAAACATGATCTACAGATGCCAAGGTTTAAATAACGAAATATATACATTATCAAAACCATTTATGAATATGAAACAGCTATAAGATTACATAAAATAATTAAATCCGATTTGTAATGGGAGTCAGCCAAGGCAAACCAGTCTCACCGAAGTTACTCACAGTAACACTAAAAGATATTCACTGAAAAATTATTGTCGTTGGAATAATGGAATAAGGACCATCCTTGGTGAAAGTATTAAACATCTCAGCTTCACTGACAATGTATCCTTCCCAAAAATGGCAATGAAATACAGGAAATGACTGAAGAAATAAACAAATAAACATTTAAAGTGGCACGAAAGGCAAATGAGCAAAACAAAAGTCACGGACAAATTTGATAAACCTGAGCGAGAACGAGAATTGTCGGAGTGGTGCGACGGAAAACAAAAAATACAAGAGTGTGTGTAGAGTCAACTGCGATTGTTGAAGGCAGGATTAAATGAGGGATAACGGGAGCGCTTTTGAAAAGCAACGTACTAATTAACTTAAAGAATAACGTTTTAAATCCTTGCATATTACATAGCATGACATATGGATCGTTCCATGGAATCTGACAAACAACGTGGAACAAAAAAAACTGAAAAGTACTCAAAGAAGTGAGGAGTGCTGCTTGCTAGGAATTACAATGAAAGCCAAAACGAGGAACATGTGGATAAGATCCATCCTACCTGCCTATGTCAGCTGTTATTTCCGACTATCTGTGTCTCTCTCTCTCTATGCCTCTCTCTTAGATCTCTCATGCTCACATGTCCTTTGCATTGCACTCTCATGCCTTTGGATTGCACTCTCACATGTCCTTTGGATTGCACTCTCATGCTCACATGTCCTTTGGATTGCACTCTCATGCTCACATGTCCTTTGGATTGCGCTCCCATGCCTTTGGATTGCACCACTCTTCATTCTTACATTAACATCATGCTAATCTCTCACATTAACATAGCCACTTCCGTGCCCTCGTCGAGGAGGCCGCTCTCTTATCTTACAGTTACATGCTAATTTTTGCACATTAACATCACTAGCCCCGCCCACTTCTTTATGACTCTTGGGGTACACCTTTTTCAAACCTTTTAAAACAGTGCCTCAGCAGCAGATCATGCTTTCCCACCTGATGACGGATGCTTGCGTTGCGCCCGAAACGTCGTGATTTATTTTATTTTAGGCCTACGTGACCTACCGAAACAACCCAAGAGTATGTGGATAAGAGTACAAATGGAATTGAGAGCCATTACACCGACTTAAGAAAAGTGGACTTTGGCAGGTTATGGACATCATAACACCATGAGGGAAGGTGATGACAGGTGATTTAAATATATAATTCACGTGATTTAGTTGATCAATTATGAATACACATCAAATGAGGGTGAATGCACGGATAAATGGATCTTGTAATCATACCAGAAAAGACACCTCCGGCGCAAAACTTCTTCTGTGAAATTTTCAAAATCCTGTCGTTGCCTTGCTGTCGTATAACAAAATATCAACATATTAACGTTCAGCCTTTACAGTCACCGCTAATTTTTTACCGAGGAAAAACATTTGATAATTGTGCTTTTTGAATAAATTAAATGTACTAAACTGGAAAGATGAAATCAGCTCATGCAGTGGTATTATGTAGATTTTTGGCTCGCAGAACATTGATGGCTGCGGATTGTATGTATGTATGTATTTTGAACGGCTTTCACACTGTACAGAGCCAACCATGCAAATCTAAGGTGCAGTGGGGGGGAAGAACTAAACACAAAAAGCACAACTTGCTTCTGTCCACATCCACTGCACACTTCCACTCTGACGTGTCCTTCCTACTTGCCACAAGAAGGACACGAATTCTGGACGACCTCATCCAGAAGTGGAGTTTATGTCATGGCTAACGAGGACGAATGAGCATGGCTCCGATGTGGAAGTTGCGCGAATCCCAGAACGAACGGGCGAGGTTGGAGGCGAGGGAGGTAACGGGCCCACCTGCTCGGCTGTCACGTGCAACACGGGGAAGCCCATCTGGGTGGTCCAGGTGCACATCACGGCGCTCACGGGCTTGCCGCTCGCCTCCTCCAGGCAGTCCCACAGGTCCTCTGCAACGCAGCCGTGTTACATTAAGCGCCCACGCAGTACGACACATTTTACAGGTACCCTGGTGATTTACAATGATCCGGTGACTTTCTTCTCAACAGGAGGTTAACTAGATATTGTGAGAGCGATAGCTCCATATCTTACAGAGGAGTGTTAAAATATTTAATAGGTGTACAGTGCAGTCTCCAAATATGATTCACTATCTGGCCTCACTATTTGTGATGAAGGGCCATTGCCCAAAAAATACCTATTATACAAATAAAGTGTATTGAGATTGGTTGGAGACTTGTGGAGACTTGAAATAATTCTGACCCACACTACTGGATATCTGTGAAAAAGAGATTCATAGCTCATCAAATTTCTCCCGGATAAATAAAGATTCTGATTGATTCTGAAATAAAATTGTTATCTTAATTTCTTGCCCTTAATTTAGTGGGGTATCTATAATTGGTCACCCTATATGATGTAACTTATAGCCCTTTTGTTCATCCACTGCTGGATGAAGGAATTCTCCCACTCAACGTCAGTCATGGGGGTTGTGTGACTATACTTCAGCACGCTGGTCAGCGCAGGTTGGTGAAGGGGAGGGTGAAGACCAGCACAGGTGAAAATGTCACTCGCCATTAATATCAGCCGTGGCCGGGAATCGAACTCGTGTCGCTGGGTTCATAGCAGAGTGTGCTAACCACTGATGTCGCCCACTCTACCAAAATGCAATACAATTTGGGTTTATAATATCTAAATGCGACTGTATCTCATGCGAAGATGGCGAGGGGGGCAAACTGCAAATAAAGAAGCCAATATGGTAAACATGCACAAATGTAATTCGGTAAAAAACGGAGTATAACTTTAATTCAAATCTGTAAATGATGAGACAATCCATCACAACAGAAAGAATGCCAATTTTGTACCCACAGTGCAAGTTTTTGTTTGAAGTAAAAAAAAACGATTCAATAAACCAACTGAATAGACGAAGAATTCCAGCTCGACAGCATGATACAAGTTAAAATAAAGTTAAACCTGCTGCGGAAGAACTTACGCGTGGCTGCATTTTTGTACTGAAACTTTGTCAGGTACAGATGCATTCCTTTTCGGAAGTCCTATAAAGAAAAACACATAAGAGCATGATGGTTTTATCCTATCAGCAGCGTTTACTGTAATAAATTAAAACAAACCTAATACAAAGCTGATTTTCCAAGAGAAAATCACTGAATGAATGAGCACCTACCTCCGGAACAAAGAAAAACTATTAATAACAATGTCTTTAATAATCTTAAATAGGTGTGACGTTTTATTCCATGGCTCATCACAGCAAATACATTGAGAACTGACTCATTCATATGTTTTTGTGTTGGTGTTTAAGACAGTTACTTTTTCTGCATTGGAGGTTGATGATTTTATATTTGTAGAGCGCCTTCACACAAGCCGCTTGATGTAGTAAAAATAAAAACGGTGACACACTACGACAATTTAGATGGCAGGGGCGTGCAAGGGTTGAGAAATGAGTGATCGTGAAAGAGGGTACTTAAGGGATCACAAAAGGGTAGGGGAGGGATGAGTAAGAGTGAAGGGGCAAGGGAAGGGAAGAGAATGGGCAAGAGAGAAGAGATAGAGAGTCTGGTAAGGCTGCTTTGGCGATCTGCACTGGGCTCACTTGAACCAGTTTCCAAACTGGGCCAGGATGTATGTATGGATGTTTAAATGATTTTGTGCTACACGTAGCCAACCGTGCGACTAGGTCTGCATTTAAGTGGTTGTGGGAATGTTAAAATAGTTTTCATGAAATAGTTTTAAAATTGTACATCATGGGATCTCCCCTTTGCCAGTACCAAAATATGATAATAGATTTTCCAACTTTTTAAAATATTATTTTATTGTTTCCCTTCTACGTGACTTTACCGAAATAACCAAGAACATGAATCCCTGCAGTCACGAAAGCTTTAAATAATAAAAAAACAGGTGTTAAGATGTTAAAACACCAAACTGAAACCTTTAACAAGGAATCATGTCTGCACATTAACCACAATGCTTGTGGTCAGAATTAAATTAAAAAAAACTCTGATAATATATGCATTGTCCTTGAAACTGATTGGTCCACACCAGACAGCTTTCTTTTGAGCCTCGTCTCAAACGGTGTTAGACCAGAGGACGCCTTTTTAACACCGTTTGAGACGAGGCTCAAAAGAAAGCTGTCTCTGGTGTGGACCAATCAGTTTCAAGGACAATGCATATATTATCAGAGTATGTTTCCTTGGAAAAGGTTTCAGTTTGGTGTTAACATCTTAACACCTGCTTTGTTGCCAGAAAAAAGGGGAAAAACCTATCATAGTTTTAAAATTACCAACTAGTATCCAAAACTCTGCCTTATACCCGACAAAAAATAAATATTCCTTCAAGACTATTTTTAAATAACTCCACAAGTGATGGAATGTGGAGCGTTCACACGTTGAGTGCGGCTCACTCAGTGTTTTCTTTACTAATGACAGCAGGTGTGGCCAACGAGAAGTCATTAAATGTGTTTTGTTTAAAACACTCTTAAAGTAACATCATTAGCAAATGTTTGGTCGTGAACCTTCAAATAAATATTCGGCGAATTCTTTGGCAGCGGTTTAGAAACACAAAATTAATCATGGTAAAGTATTTCCAGCCTTGGCATAAGCAAACCCGTACTAAATATCTAAACGGAACTTATGCATTGCTACTAGATTTTGGAGGGTTTTTTTTACATTATTTTATTTTTCCCATTTTATTAAAATTGTGAGATCGGAATCACGTCACACCAGATAAAAATTAATCCAATTAGAGAATGGCCCTTGGAGAGAGACATCAGAACAACCTCTGCATTCCCTTCAATGGACCCTATTTTTCTACACAATTGGGAATAGATGTTCCCTAATACCCTGTTAAAGATACATTTACGACATGGTCATCAGATTTATGGATTTTTTTTTATTCTCAAAGTGGACTTAAGTTATATAAATTAAAATTACATTAATGTGTTTTTTTGTTGTTGTAATCATTGGCAACTGGCCCCAAAGCATTAATGAACTCACTACACTTGATAACCCAGTTTAATTATAGGTGGCTGTGGTTGGATTCAAACCCAGACTCTTGAGCAGTGTCAGCTCAGTGCTGTGACCCGAGATAACTGTTCACCTCCAGAGACATATGACAATGAAGTGTACGGGGGTTTCGGGGAAAAAAATGGAAGCTTCTGACCTCATCCCCAATGTAGTTGTGGAGCATGCGGATGACTGACGCGCCCTTGCTGTAGGAGATGGTATCAAAAATTTCATCCACCTCCGATGGGTGACCAACGGGTACCTGAAATGATCACAACACAAGACAATAAAATATCAATGTTTGTGCTGTATGTATGTGTTGAATAGCCTATGGGTGCACAACATGTAAACACAAAAAATAAGTTAAGAAAATTGGCAAAATATGCAGTGCTCACATGTACATTCTGTTTTTCTTTTCACGTCAATTTTCAAGTAGAATAAAATAAACATCAGAAAAACTGCTGCTGGTGATTCGTGGAATTTTTTTGTGAGTTGTTGTAAAGTAGGCCTTGTAACGTTTCTCCTCCTTACAATTCGCTGCATTGTTAAAACTAAGTAGCTGCTGAGGCCACATGATCTGATTACACACAACATACAAAAAATTTAAATTGACACACACACACCTATGATTCTATGCAAATACACCATTAGCATACTAATACATGTTCATCAATTGGTACACCTCTATTGTTAAGCAAAATGACGGCATCTACATTTGCGACACATCAAAAAGGTACCTCGATGGGGTGGCTGTTGTCAAGGGCATCCAGCTCTAGGGCGGGAGCGTAGTCCGTGGAAACAAACTGTGTCCAGATGTCAAACTCGGGAAAGCAGTGGTCCACACACAGGTATTCGATCCAGGAGGCAAAGCCCTCATTCAGCCACAGGTGCGTCCACCATTCCTGAGAAGCGGCATTACAACATTGGTGGCACGCATTTTTCAGGGAGGCGCTGTCAAGTTACAACGGGGAATTGTCCGTGTTGTCGCGTACCATCGTCACGAGGTTTCCAAACCACTGGTGGGCCAGCTCGTGCCCCACAACGAGGGCCACCTTCTGCTTGGCCTCGGCTGATGAGTTCTTTGGATCAACGAGCAGCGCCAGCTCCCTGTCACGTAACACGAACACCGTAAGTAGCTGTGTCAATCAGACATCAAACAGCACCCTCTGTGAAACAAAACAAGGCAACCAAACTGTAGGGCTTAAGACGTTTCTGACGCCCTCTTGATCCACGAGAACATCCGAGCCGAGCCAATGTGAGTGCCTCACAGTGCAGGCGGTGCTTGGCTATTTGCTGGAATGAGTCTAAATGAAACCGTGATAACCCAAGCCTCACAAGACATTTGGATCCGGGATGACGGAGAGCAGGAGAAAGTTTCTCACGCATTTATGGACACACACGATCCCCAACAGAATATGTGCATTGCCCTACGGGAAACCAATGACAAGAAGAGGCTCATGAAAGTAGCACTGTATTCAGCTGAGCAGCAGCAGCAGCGTCAATGACTGGAACTGAGCACATAGGTGCTTGTTGGAAAAGCCTTTTGAAAAAAAGTTTCTAAATCCCTGGGAAAAAAAAAACTGAAGAATGACATCAGTAACTGTGGACATCATTGGAATTACATTCATAAAAAAAACATTGTACCTATAGGTGACCAGTCCCCAGTTTTCCATGGCACCTGAGAGACAAACAAAATCACACACATCCCACATTAAAATGTCATTGCCTCATACTAATCGGCCAAAACAGCCTGTTTTAAAATATAAATGTATTTTTGATTTAAAGCTTTCGTGACTGCAGGGATTCATATTCTTGGTTCTTTCGGTAATTTCACGTAGAAGGGAAACAATAAAATAATAAAAATATAAAATTATCACGACGTTACGACTGCAACACAAGCAATCATCATCAGGTGTGAAAACCACAGCACCTGATGATGATTGCTTGTGTTGCAGTTGAAACGTCGTGAGAATTTTACTGTTTTATATTTTTATTATTTTATTGTTTCCCTTCTACGTGGTGACTTTACCGAAAGAACAAAGAATATAAATGTATTTATTTAAAAGCAGCAATATGCACATAATTAGCGACCATTACCACCAACCTGTTGCAAAGTCTGCCACTGCAATCAAGTCAATCTTGGGAAGTGGGTAGGGAACATCGAAGTAGTCCTTGTAGAAAGGTAGTGTCTTGGTGGCAACCTGTGAGAAAAGAGAGGAATACAACAACGTACGGCAAATCCACCTGTTGGCAAGCGTATCTCCCACATTACACAGAAGGTGTTTTGATTTAAAGCTTTCGTGACTGCAGGGACTCATATTCTTGGTTCTTCCGGTAAAGTCACGTAGAAGGGAAACAATAAAATAATATTTTTTTATTTTATTGTTTCCCTTCTATGTGACTTTACCGAAAGAACCAAGAATATTGAAGGTGTTTATCAATGCCTTTTAACTATGACTTATGGTTCCAAAACATGGTCATTAATAAAGATGGAACAAAAATAAAAAGTAAAAAAACATCGAGGAAGAGACAAAGTATAATACGTGACTTTACCGAATAGAACCAAAGAGTATGGATCCTTGCAGTCACGAAAGCTTCAAATCTAGAATGTAAGTGAACTTCGCAGGACACATCGCTAGAAGAGATGATGGCCAGTGATAGACAATAACAGTGGAGTGGCAGCCAACGGAGGGGAGGCACTCAAGAGTACATCTGCCTCAGAGATGTGACGATGAAATCAGCCCGTGTGCAGGTGCTAGGTGGATTCAACAAATCCAAAAAAACAGCTCAAAACAACTCTGCTCGTATCATATTCAACCTTCCCTACAATTCCCATACCTCGACCCTTCTCGCGCAACTGCATTGGCTCTGTGTGCTACAGTTGTCTGTTCAAATTCCTCACCCTGGTCGACAAAATCCCTTCATGGTCTTGGCCCACCATATCTTGCCAAACTTGCATCTATGTACCTTCTCACCCTCTACGTTCAGAATGTTTGCTGCCTCTCTCTGTCCTCTTTCTCCTTGCGCCGAATCCACGCTTTTGCTCTTTTTCACTTCTTGCCCCCCTTCACTGGAAAAAAAAGTTCCCCTCCACATTAAACAGTCACCTTGCCTCACTATTTTCCAGTCCTCACTCAAATTCACTTATTTTCCCAAGCTCACCCTCACGACTCCTTAATTTCCCCATTCATTCAATCAATTCATCATCATATACTGTCTTCAATTTCGCTTTTGCCGAATTCACGCATCACAGGTTCGCCCCAATTGCTTCATTTATTTCATTCCGCTCACCTCCACACTTACATTCATACAGTGAGGGAAAAAAGCATTTGATCCCCTGCTAATTTTGTACGTTTGCCCACTGACAAAGAAATGATCAGTCTATAATTTTAATGGTAGGTTTTTATTTGAACAGTGAGAGAGAGAATAACAAAGAAATCCAGAAAACCGCATGTCACAAATCTTATAAATTAATTTGCATTTTAATAAGGGAAATAAGTATTTGACCCCCTCTCAATCAGAAAGATTTCTGGCTCCCAGGTGTCTTTTATACAGGTATCGAGCTGAGATTAGGAGCACACTCTTAAAGGGAGTGCTCCTAATCTCAGCTTGTTACCTGTATAAAAGACACCTGTCCACAGAAGCAATCAATCAGATTCTAAACTCTCCACCATGGCCAAAACCAAAGAGCTCTCCAAGGATGTCAGGGACAAGATTGTAGACCTACACAAGGCTAGAATGGGCTACAAGACCCATTGCCAAGCAGCTTGGTGAGAAGATGACAACAGTTGGTGCGATTGTTCACAAATGGAAGAAACACAAAAGAACTGCCAATCTCCCTCGGCCTTGGGCTCCATGCAAGATCTCACCTCGTGGAGTTGCAATGATCATGAGAACGGTGAGGAATTAGCCCAATGATCTCAAGGCAGCTGGGACCATAGTCACCAAGAAAACAATTGGTAACACACTACGCCGTGAAGGACTGAAATCCTGTAGCGCCCGCAAGGTCCCTCTGCTTAAGAAAGCAGATATACATGCCCGTCTGAAGTTTGCCAATGAACATCTGAATGATTCAGAGAACAATTAGGTGAAAGTGTTGTGGTCAGATGAGACCAAAATAGAGCTCTTTGGCATCAACTCAACTCGCCGTGTTTGGAGGAGGAGGAATGCTGCCTATGACCCCAAGAATACCATCCCCACCGTCAAACATGGAGGTGGAAACATTATGCTTTGGGGGTGTTTTTCTGCATTTAAGGGGACAGGACAACTTCACCGCATCAAAGGGACGATGGATGGAGCCATGTACCATCAAACCTTGGGTGAGAACCTCCTTCCCTCAGCCAGGGCATTGAAAATGGGTCGTGGATGGGTATTCCAGCATGACACATTAAGGTCCTGCAGAGTCTCCAGACCTTAATCCCACAGAAAATCTGTGGAGGGAGCTGAAGGTTCGAGTTGCCAAACGTCAGCCTCGAAACCTTAATGACTTGGAGAAGATCTGCAAAGAGTAGTGGGACAAAATCCCTCCTGAGATGTGTGCAAACCTGGTGGCCAACTACAAGAAACGTCTGACCTCTGTGATTGCCAACAAGGGTTTTGCCACCAAGTACTAAGTCATGTTTTGCAGAGGGGTCAAATACGTATTTCCTTCATTAAAATGCAAATCAATTCATAAAATTTTTGTCATGCGTTTTTCTGGATTTTGTTGTTATTTTGTCTCTCACTGTTCAAATAAACCTACCATTACAATTATAGACTAATCATTTATTTGCCAGTGGGCAAACGTACAAAATCAGCAGGGGATCAAATCCGTTTTTCCCCTCACTGTATGTACCATTCTTGATTCTCTGTAACGTGCCTTGGTAAAGGTGCTATATAAATTAAGATAAAGTAATCGGATCGTAGGATCGTAACAGCTTAGAGAAGCCTTCATCCAGCAGTGGACTCATAATATCTGACAACTGTAATGATGATGAACGCAGCAGTCCTCACTTTTGATTTACAGACAGTTCCCAATGTACACACCTGCAGCGCGAAGCGGCCGTGCTCGGCCTTGCCCAGGGGCGCGTAGACGCGCACCAGCACCCCATCGGACGACTGCGCCTCGACAAAGTCAAACTCGCCCACCACGAATGCCACCAGGTAGGTGGACATAATGGGCGAGCGGGCAAACGTCACACGCACCAGGCCCTCGCCGGAACTGCCCTGCTCATCATCTTGAGGCACGCGCTTGATCTCTTGCTGTGAACGGCAGAGAGAGAAGCAAGGGCAGCACATGTGTTTGTGTGACCCACGATCTAAGCGGTTTTCGTCAATAAACATGATCCCTGCAATAGAACTACAGTAAAACCTTGAATTGCGAGTAACTTGGTCTGCGAATGTTTTGCAAGACGAGCAAAAATTTTAAATAAATATGAATTTGATAAACGAGCGAGGTCTTGCGATACGAGTAGTACGTATACGCTTTGTCTGCCGAGCGTCACGTGATCACAACTGATATACGACTGCTTTGACATACGAGTGCTTTGGATTACAAACACGTTTCCGGAACGAATTATGCTCGTAATCCAAGGTTTTACTGTAGTTACTTCCTAATGCACTGGTTCCCTGTGCTGTAGAGCTCTCAAATGCGTTTTCGGATTGTACCGTGTTGTTTGGCATGATTCTTGTTCGACATTTCACTCCACGTGCTGGGAGCTTTTAAGATTAAATTCCCAAAAAAACTCCCAACACATGGAGCCAAACGTGAGACATCATGCCAAACAATGCGAAGTGCAACCTGAAAACGCAATGCCGAACTGGTTAACTCCTGCCATCAATACAGAAAAATACACACTGGTCTAAGTTTGTCTTTATAGTGTTTACAAATAAATTACAGGAAATCTTTAAAAGCTCTTCATCTGGAGCCCTTCGTCAATCCACTGCTGGAAGAAGTGAAGGTTATTGAAGGCGAGAAACAGATGCATAAGAGCAGCACAACAATGTGTTTTGCTGGACTGCCCTCTGCTCCCCTCATCTATTCAAGCACTATCCAGGTTCACCCATGCTTAGCTTCCAAGATCTGATGAGATCAGGCACATTCCGGAAGATTTGGCCACAGGCATTGGAATTACTAGAAAATCCAGAATGCTTTACGAGTCATACTTGAATTTAAAACAAACCTTAGTTCATATTTTATTTCGATTTTAAATTGGAATTTTTTACATTGCTACACTGTCTCAATGGATTATGTTTTTTTTTTAAATAAAGGTCTATCTAATAAGCCAGTGCCATTAAGCCACTGTAAGATCTGTCATGTGCAATATCGTGTTAGGCTTCTTGCTGGCAAGTTGCACAAGGCTTAATGCATGTTGATTGACATTCACACAGTAATAATCAAAGTTAAAGACCAGTGCATTTGTTCTTAAACAGCCCGCATTCATTTAATTCTAGTAAAACATGTTGAAAATTTACTGAGGCATCTTAAAATAAGCAGTGTATACGTCATCATTACTTCACAGAACTTGGTCAATCCACTGCTGGATTAAAGCCTCGCCATGCCGTGTTGGTCATGAGGTTTTTGTTTTTTACCATATTTGACCATGCTGATCTGTGTGAATTGGTGAAAGGCAAACCAGGACCGTTTCAGATATCACTTGCCACAGATGTTAGCCTTGGCCAGGAATCTAACTTAAGTGGCCAAGTTCACAGCGACCCTACCATCATACTGCACTCAAATATGAAACACACAGCATTCGACCATTTACCTCATTCCATTTCATAATCCACACTCACTTTGAAAATTCCTGGTGACAGAACCATGTTTTGAGGCCTGCCATAAAACCATTTATTTTATGCTATGTCATATTATAATTTTTTTTACATAAAATGGTTCATGGAAAAAATATGCCTGCTGAGATGTCAGGCCAGTGGGGGTAAGGGTAATGGAAAGCAAAGCTTGCTGACCACAGCCTACATTAAATGGGGTGTGTGGCATTGCAGCTGTTTTCACTAAGCAGCGAGCCACGATTCCATTGGCTGCTAGGTACTTGCTTAGGACGCGCCACCATCCTCCCTGACCCAAGCTGCACTCTCGCCCCCTGCTCACGAGGCCCCTTTGGGCACCTTGCCTTAGTTAACACTGACCATGGCCATTGCAATAATACCCATTTTACATCTGCTCTTTCAAGTCTACCGCAGGGGGTGAGGATGTTGAAAAAAGGCGAGCAATGCATCCCAGATGGCCATGTATATATAGCAGCAAAGCGTGTCATCGCAGCGAAAATAAATGCTGTCGTGAAGGGCGTCGATGTAAGCAGTGCCCATGCAGAAAGATGGATGGACGGACAAGATGGATGGTTGAGTGATTACCCTCTCCTACCATATTGGACAATGCTACGCGGTCACGGGGCACGATGAGGGACAGGTCAAAGGTCGCCTTGATGGCTGGCTCATCCCAGCAGGGAAATGCTCTCCGTGCATCCGTTGGCTGCGCAAC
This sequence comes from Petromyzon marinus, assembly GCF_048934315.1. Classification (NCBI taxonomy): domain Eukaryota; kingdom Metazoa; phylum Chordata; class Hyperoartia; order Petromyzontiformes; family Petromyzontidae; genus Petromyzon; species Petromyzon marinus. The sequence goes on from NC_133685.1 coordinate 4,655,899, forward strand.
ACACATACACACACAGACCGAGTCAGAAAACGAAAAAAAAAGCAGCTTATCTACATAGAGATGAAAACAGATTTTAATAATCATGTATTATTTATACCGTGCCTCCTGTGCAGTACAAATCGAAGTGCTAATACCGCATAAGAACCATGCTCGGTGCAATTAAGTGTTCACTTACATTTATTTACAGCCCTTTTTCAATCCACTTCTGGATGAAGGCGCCCAATGCTGTCTTGGTTGTGAGAGTTGAATGACCATACTTCATATTCTTGGTTCTTTCGGTACAGTCACGTAGAATTTTATTGTTTCCCTTCTACGTAACTTTACCGAAAGAACCAAGAATATGAATCCCTGCAGTCACGAAAGCTTTAAATCAAAATTTGACCATACTTCATCAAACTGGTAAATGCAGCTGATGAATTATAGCAGTGGGGAGGGCAGGAATGGTTCAGATATCACTCGCCACTGTTGTTAGCTTTGGCTGGGAATGGTCACTTGATTCATAGTGCATTGTTGAACCACTGTTTCACAAATATAATTTGAGCTTGCAACCTTACTTAAAAACTCAAAGAGTTGTTATGGCTTTCTATGCCACCTTTGATAGTCTACTCACCTCCAAGACAACAGGACTAAATATTTAACATTTGCAGACAGTAAGAATATGAATATGTATGCAGTGTTGGAATAAAAATAATAATAAATGCAGGAATTCAAGTGTCTAAATATATCTGTAGATATGCTATGTTGCAATACCATCACCCTGCTATATACAGTGTGGCCTCAAAATACCAGGCCAATTCAGAGGTTGAGTGCCACAGTACATACATTTTCTTAACAAAACCCCAATATTTCCATGAAGATAAAATCTTAGCCCATCTACGTTAAGCTTGCAATGCTGTATTGAACATTTTAACATGTCAATCTGAAAATGAAGAAGAAAAAATAGTGCTGAAACCACCGAAAATCACCAGCCAATTGTGGAACGTATATTTGCCAATGCTGCAGTAGTTACAGCACAGTAAGGTACATTGGGACTGCACGTTGCGTGAATTTTCAACGTAGCATGCAAAGCTAATGACAAATCAGCATTGCTTTGCAGGCTGTGCAATATCTGAGCTTCGGAAGTGTGACTGTATTTTTTTACATTTTCGTTTATATTTCTAGCGGTCCCCCAAAAAACTCCATCAAATGCAGGACATGGTATATCCACTTAGATTGCTGGGAGCTCACCTCAAACTGGGTGACGGCAGCAAAGCGTATTTCTCCTGAGCGGGCCACATATTTGCTCCGGTAAAAGCCTCTGAGTTTGTCGTTCAACTCCCCAACAAACTCCAGCTTCAGCTTCCCGGGTCCTGCTCGTGGAGATGGTCCAAAGGGTATAAAACAAATGTGTGAGAGCAGCAGAAAAACTATGTACAGATAGTATTAGGCACATAACGATTCATCGATTAAAAACGATTCTTTGCATTCGATTTGTAGTGCTAGAGGCGCTATATACACCACGTTGTTAAAATTGTAACTCGTTTTGTGATACTGCCTTGGCAGTGGTGCGTGACTATAAATAACAAAAAATCTCTCTGTGAGGATAAAGACCTGTTGCGCAACACAAATTACATATGACATATATTATTTTCCTTTTAATGCAGTGTTATGACATTTGTTGGGCCGATATTCAAAATAAATCTATTATTCATCAAATAGATGCATATGCATGTCTTGCAAAAATGTTTAACATTTTAAGTGCCATGAGCTGTCAGAACATTTCCAAGCATGGCATTTTGTAGAAGGCATTGCTAAGCATGGCATTACGTGAAAGGGACTTTACATATGCCAACTCAGCATTAACAAATTTACCGAGGCGTGCTTTTGTAGAGCATGCCACCATAGCCAAAACTGTGTCACCACCAACCTAAAAAGATATTTAACAAATTAATATAATGTAAAAGCATGCATGTAACTATTCTCTCCTCCCTGGAATTTGATGACTTAAGATTCACGAATTGTCAAGATTTGGGGTGAAAATTCTATTGAAGAATCAAATACAACTCAATCGAAAGGTACCGTACAGAAACACTTTGACATGCACCGAGGTGGTTTAATGAAGCTAACCTGTACTGCTCACCGAATGTTGGGTGATGAAGGCATGCGTTACAATGAGTAAAGACACGTTTTATTTTTTACCTGGCTCCAGGGCAGAGGGAAAGGACAAAGTCACTCGCTCATCTTGATTCTCGTAGTTAAACCCAGACGCGTTGATTTCTGTGCAAATTACAACAAAAAAAGGCACAGCCAAGAATGGCGAGGATGAGTGTTTTTTTTAAACGAGGAAATGAATCAAGTGTCAACAGCGATTGCAAAGGAGGTGCTTTCACTTAAAAGTGCACAAGAAAACTGGTTTATTTACAGTGCTGCACTGTACACTGTACTGCATGCCAGAAATGTGGTTATTTTGTCCCACTAGGAAGCAATGCTCAGGGCCCAGAGCAAATTACCTACTCAGAACAGGAGATGAGAACAACACATTATTTTAATTGAACAAAATCCCTCTTCTTAAAAGCCTGGATGGGGAGGCTATGGGATGCATTTATTTTATTTAAGCTACAAAACATGCAGGCAAGGGAAGGAACATGGCTCAAGATTTAATCAAATGTGTGGCTAACCATTGTTGAACTGCATGATTCCATAACAAGTTGCAGCAAACAAATTAGATTAGCTTGGCTGCGAGGGAAAAGCCAATAAACAAACACACCATCCAAAACCACATCAATTGGCAGTAAATCAAACAATAAGGCACTCTCCAATGGGGACAAGGTTTTTCACTAAAAACATTAATGTCTTTGACCAGCAATTTGTTCAGCAACCAAAGTATGACAAGGTGCTACTGCATAAACAATTTAAATAAGAAAAATGCTGAAATATACAGAATATATATTGTCACGGTTACCAGACCTTTGCAAAGTCAGGGCTGGAAATGGGAAGCCTGTACACAAAACAAAACACAATTGCCAATACATATTCAATGATTTCTAATGCTGTGAATGAATCACTAAAGATCTCCCAGGCAGGCAGGGATTGGCACAGTGCAAAACCCAGGCAGACCTTCGCATTAGCCGAAACCCAACTCTGTGTTGCTCAACGGTTTTCTTTAATGGGGCACATCATGTTCAAAGCCTCGCGCATGCATGCTGAACATGCTTTTCCGCAATTTGCTAAATGCAAATATGCGTGGCTAAGTGATTGTCGTAAATGAGGTGCATTAGTACTCCATTTGTTTTCTAAAGAGCTATAAGGCAGAGGTCTTGGACATATCGGAAACAGATTTCCAAAAAAAAAAGGACGTATCTTACAATCGATGATTCGCATTTTCCTGTGCTTGAATAGCAGGCGAATTGTTGTGCACTGTATTACGACTATAATAAGCCAAGAATGTGTGTGTCCCGCGCGTGACGTCTCTCCACATGAGGCCCACCCCCCTCATTAATATTCATGAGTAGGTAGATTTTTACACTAACGCATAAGGTCGAGCTGAATTAAATAATTTATTACGCAAAGTCACTTCAAATGACGTTTCTTTACAGAAAGTGACGGTAAAAAATAAATATACGCAGCACAGTGCTACATCCGTACGTGACGTCACTACAAAAGAGCCCCCCCCCCCCCCTGCATTAATATACATGCCCGCGTGGAAATTTACACAAACGCACAAGGTCGCGCACTCCACATGCCGCACCCCTCCACAATCACCATTAACGGGAGACGTCACTCCACATGGGGCAACCCCGCCCCACTCATTAATAATCATGAGCGGGTGACGTCACTCCACATGCCGCAACCCTCCCCAATAACCATTAGCGGGTGACGTCACTCCACATGGGGCACCCCCCCCCCCCTCATTAATAATCATGAGCAGAACACATTTTTCTATTGAACATTTCAGATTATCTGCAATATACACCCATCCTTGGACGGGCAAACAAGCTAGTTTAAAAATATTCACACATACAGTACTTTATTTTACTAAAAGACATAACACGCAATCTAGAGTGATCAATTTACAAAAAACAAAATCTGTTAATGGGCCAACGGAACATGAAATATAATAAGCAATATTTAATATGGTATCTACTCTGTCCAGTATATGCTTACACATGCTGTATGTGAGATGCAATTTATAAATTTAAGCGTGCTCTGCTTAATGGGGCACTTTGGCACGCAATGTCTACTTTGCAATCAGTCTGGCATGATCTAGTGTTTGAACCTATTGCGTATGCTCTGGAAATAAATATCGCACTGTATAATGAAAACGCATCAGCAATTGCGGCACTGGCCATTATTCAACTTGTGGAGCCACAACAAACGATTTTCATCGACTTTGCGATTCTCATGATCAGCAATAACTGGTCATAACACTTTTTTTTAAGTAAAATTGTTTACGAACATTTATTTTTTCCCCCCACCGAAATATTTCGGTAGGTAAAGCTGCAGCCTTGCAACTGTTCGCCCAAGCCACTGCTGGACAGGCCTCCACTAAAGGGAGCTCTAAAGAGCCCCTTGAGAGGGTATTTGGCCGACTCTTTCACGTTGGCCAGACTTCATCGAAGGAGTGAAATTCTGGCGGGGAGTCATTCTAAGTTCTCGACAGTTCCTCTGTGAGGAGTAAAATTTGAGTAGTCTCGCTATTTTTCTTTTTGTAAGTTCAAGTATCCTCTAAACTTTCATATGCCTTAATTCTCACAGGACTGAGGTTCACATTTTCAACTATTTGTGAAGGATAGAATGGCACTGGTCACCAGCCACCTGTGCGTTGTTCTAAACAAGTGCTCAAATGGTAGCGTTAAGCCAATTAATTGTTTCATTGAGCTATGCATATGGTGTATCCATTGCCTCTAGTCGAACACCCACAATTGCCAAGTGCTAAAGAATTACCCCAATAAAACAAATAATATACATGAAATACAATACAATTTTGATTTAGGTAATGTCTAAAAGCACTGATATCTGAAAATACACGTATAGTTGTGTATGTAGAACTTCTTTCGCACCGTATGTAGCCAACCGTGCTCATTCAGGGTCAACTATACAGTGGATGTGGGGCTCATTTATCGATCCATTGCTGGATGAGGGCTCCTCCTGCCGTGTAGGCAGCAGTGAGCATTATTTCATTACAATTGGTCACACCGATTATATTGAGGGTTGGTGCAGGTAGGGTGGTGGGCGGGGTGTACAGAACAATGGCTTTTTTGTGCACTGCCATCTACCGTCCACAATGCCTACTAAACCTGTTTTATTCATGGTCACCCATCCAAGCACTATCCAGGCTCAACTCTACTAATCTTCCGAGCTCTGATGGGATCAGTCGCATTCCGGGTGACTTGGTTATTGGTACAGTTAGAGTAATTGTTATGCATGAGTTTTAGATTGAAAAATGTTGGAATTTTAAGGAAAATTTCCGAAATTTGTGATTTTCAGATATGTAATATATTTCACATCTTTAGCCGCATGTGACATCACCCGATGACACTACTTTTTGTGGGAAAACAAAAGTGAAATGTGACTGATCATTACAATACATGACAACTTTGCAGTGTTTGTTATATAAAAGGCGTTAACATGTGCACAAATGGAAGTGCAAAGTGCTAGAGTTGGGAGCCACATCTACAAGAGCTCAGGCTTTGCAAAAAAAGGCATAGCAGTAATGTAATGAGGGCAGTGTTCTCCACTGGATAGTGTGTACCTAAACTTATCCTCAAGAGGCCTTTCATGATTGCACTTTCGATTAAAGTCAAATAGATTTTAAAAATGTTGGCCTCAAGTTATAAATTGCAGGAATGTATTAGGACAGGCAGCAGAGCCCACGATGCACTTGAAAGAAGTTGCATTATAAAAAAATATCTGGAAAGAATTATTTTTGTTTGTAAAGGGAGTGAAAGCGAATCTACAGGCTTCATTCCAAATTTGGCATGAGAAACAGACTGTATAAAAGCAGAAAACTGTTGGAACATTTTCAACAGCTTGGCATTCAGTAAAAGAAAAACAATAATTGGAGTTACACGTAACACAATTTAACAATTATAAAATGGCTACACTTGAGGCTAAAGTATGTCTCTGGTATTTATCCAAAGTTTGTGAACAGGAATATATAGTTGTTAAGGCACATAAAAAGCAGTGCTTTATCAGATGTGGTAATGGGAAAATGTATAGTATTTGTGTTTTCTTATGATGTTTAATATCCAGGAAAGCCTCATCGAGTACTATGACTTTTTCAGTAGGGTGCTACCGAGTTTTCACAAGAGGGGGCACTGGCTGCTTTCCATAATTCCAATTGAGTAATTTGCTGGTAATTTTCAAAATTTGGGCCATGATGCCGGCACACAGTGGCCAAAGCTTCCGGATGACGTCACAGGATATTTTCATGTCCACGATGAAGCGGGTGGCCCTTACATTTACAGTTAATAACACCTGCAATATTAATCAAAACCGCCACTAGCTTGAACCCGGTGGACCTTTGCAACAACTGGTGAATGAGATAATGCTAGGCCGTGTTCTCTTGTTCTCAACTTTATGTAAATGACTTGGGCACTGACCTGGATCATTCCAGGGTAAATCTTTTTGCAGATGACACGATACTGATTACTGCTGGCCACTCTCCGGATGACGTGATTGCTAAGCTCCAGGGTGATTTCAACAAACTACAACATCAGCTAGTTTCTCTTAAACTAGTCCTGAATACCTCCAAAACCAAGGTGCTATGCTTCTCACCAGGACTAAAGCAGGAAGTTATTTTTCCACAATTACATTCCTTGAATAATTATCAAATAGAGCAAGTCAAGATCTATAAGTATATTGGGGTCATCCTGGATTCAAAACTTAGTTTTGAAGATCACATATATTTGGTAAAAAGACAAAAAAATTTGGTTTTCTGTATCGACACAAGCACTGCTTCCCCCCAATGCTCCGTTTGGAATTGATATAAGCTACCATACTGCCTCTACTTGACTACTGTGACATCGTGTATAAATCAGCCCCAAGTACTGTACTGAAGAAGCTTGATTCCATGTATCACTCGGCCTTAAGATTTGCATTGAACTGCCCATATAGGACTCACCACTGTGATCTCTACATTGGGTCAAACTTAACATCTCTTAATGTTCGACGGCTTGTACACCAGATCTTATTTATTCACGATGTACTTACAAAAAATTCCGCAGACTACCTACTGGATCTCCTCTCTGTTTCAAAGAACAAATTTGACCTCAGGTCTTCGCTCATTTACCAGCTTCACATTCCCTATTGCCGTACAAAAACTGGAGGAAGGGCCTTTGCTATTGATGCCTGCAGGGTCTGGAATGCTATTGCCAATAAACTGCAACTTGAATCACTACCTATGAGATCTTCACTCAAAACTACTCTAGAGGAGTTGTACACCCCTAGCTGCCACTTCTATTCAGTGGCCTAAAATATGGCTCTAGATTTTGGTGTTATAATTTATGTAGTATTGCTAAAAATTCGGTCACAGTCCCTATGATCACTGTTACATTGCATTTATGGCTTTTATTTTGGTGATTTCGAAACGTTTTTTGGGGTTTTTGGCCATGTTTTTGTTTATTGTAGTACGGAGTTAGACTGATGGCCTTAATCTTAGTTGTCTTGTGGTTGTTGTTGTTATTTGACTTGCATCCCAATGGGATTTTTGCACACAGCGTTGGTGTACGGTGCTATTTCAGGAATATTTTGATGTTTTTTTTCCTGGATTTTCTGTTTGCACGGTCACATAATCACTTTAAGATGTTTTCTTGTTCATGTTTTTGTTTGTTGCGGTTGCACCTGATTCAAGAGCCGAATGGCTCACAGGGCTATACCAATTAAATATTGCAAGATATTGTGGACTTATCTGGCTTAGTAATTTAATAAATTTTTCAATCTCTCAGGACAGTCAACATGACCGAACATTTCTTTCATTAATATAGACTAGCCTTTTGCCCATCCAAGGACGGGTGTATTCCAGTAAATCTGAAACTTGCAAGCGAAAAGCAGACCGCGACGTGATATTCATTGCATCCATTCGTGTGCAATTTGTAAGGCCGCGGTGACACAGACTTATTTCATTAAAAGGTTATAATCCCTTGTTCATCATGACTGTCCTTTTTACTTCTATGTCTCAAGAACATTACGGAGATCACGTGACGCAAGGGTTCTGCCTTTGCAGTGAGGGTTGTAAGTTGACGCCGAGGAGGGGGGAGGAGGCGCCCCCCCTACCCCCATGTCGAATGACGTCACCCACTCATGATTATTAACGGAAGGGGGGGGCAATTGGAGGACGTCACCTGGTCATGATTATTAGATAGGGGGGCTGTTCGATGTGCCGTGCCGTCACCTGTGCATGATTATTAATGGGGGGGGGGTGATCCATGTGGAGTGACGTCACCAGCTTAAGATTATTATTAATGTGGGGGGGGTCCATGTGGAGGACCCCACCTGTTCATGATTATTAATTAGGGGAGCTGTTCAATGTGCAGTGATGTCACCTGCTCATGATTATTGAGGGACGGGTCCATGTGGAGGACGTAACCTGTTCATGATTATTCTTTGGGTTTTTCGGTAGTCACGTAGACAGGTCAAAGAAATAACAAAAATAACAAACAAACTACGACGTTTCGATCGCAACACAAGCGGTCGTCATCAGGAAAAGGGGGGGGTAGCTTCTAAAGACAACTGTTTATAAAGGATTGAAATGGGCGTAGCCCAAATGTCAGCAGCCAATATTAATGTAAGTGGTGGTCAGCGACTGCGGCGGTGGTGGGTTTTCCACCACTAACATATGTTAACATAGCCACCTTGGCGCGCGCTCGCGGTGGAGGATGCTTGGCGATCTTACATTAACATGCTAATTTTTACTCTTTGTTTTTTTCGGTAAAGTCACGTATGAATAAAAAAATAATAATAAAATAACAATAGCGTACGACGTTTTGGTTGCAACACAAGCAGCCATCATCAGGTACAGAAGAGCTAAATTTACGAGAGAGAGGAAACACATAACCCCAGATGTATATACAGACACCCAAGTCGGGGGGAACTAACACAGATACAACAGGGTACAACAGAGAGAGAAGCATACCAAACAAACAGGGTTTAGCAAAATTTGGAAATCATATAAAGCAACACAGACGGTCGGTCAAAACACAATTAACGCATAGTCTGGTTGATTACGCTATTTCAAAGATTGTTAAGTTGCAAGTTAAGTATGAAATTTAAAATACAGACCGCGCACACACACGTAGACATCCAAGTAGAGTGAACCAGCACAGACACGCACACAGTGAAGTCGCCTTAAATAGGCAGAGAAGGTGAGGCTGAGAGACAATGGGACAAATTAGCATGAGGTATGCATGGAGCAAAGGGGGCGCGGCAGCACACACTCGGAAACACCAAGGCCCACACACAGGCAGAGACAGCACAGAGACACAAATCCAAGCCAAGACACAATGGCAGATGCACAAGCAGAGACAACACAAAGACACAGACCTCATACCTCCCCGTAGAGGTGGTTCAGACTTGATTCGAAGCTTTCGTGACTGCAAGAATTACTCTTTGTTTTTTTCGGTAAAGTCACGTATAAATAATACGTGACGTAATTCTTGCAGTCACGAAAGCTTCGAATCATGCAAATTTTTACCTGACAGCCCTTTGATTGGTGGAAAACCCAACACCGCTGCAGTCAATAAGGGGAGATGAAGAGGGTAGGTCGTAATGCAGTGGTTAATAAACCATGGCGCTATGAACCCTATGCACTGAGCAACTAGAGTTTGATTCATTCCCGGTGTGTCTACAAATATCAGCTCAGAGATATTTGTTGCCCCAAGAACACATGTAATATGTGGTGAATATTTGTATCCTGAGGGTAATGGATAATAGTTCTCATCATATGTCATATTCATTGTGGTCCATTATAAAAATACATGCAGGTGGAGCTCCTGTTTCACAAATAACTTAGAAGAGCGGTCTAAAATGTTGGTTTTAGTTTAAAATGCAAGAACATAGAGTTACATGCAAAGAAAGAGGATTGTTATATAAACTGGGCTATACATACTCAGAAGGGGAACCAATATTTTCTGAGGGAACAAATATTCAAAGGGGAAACATCTGACACCGACCATGACTAACATCAGTGGCGAGTGATATTTAAGCCAGCCTTGGGCCGGCACTTCACCAACACACACTAACCAGCATTGAAGTATGGTCAGACCACCCCAATGACCGACACGGTGTGGCGAGACTTTCATAAATGAGTGAATTAACAAAGGGCCATGCATGTATTAAGTACAATTATATACAATGCAGATAAGCATTATCTGATGAGATCAAATACGCAGTTTTAACCTTATCAAAGATTAATATAGCATGAGCAAAGCAGAACAATAGATTTTTAGTTTCAAGCATAATTTAAGTTGGCAGAAGTGCTAACATTTTTAAACCAGCGATAATTTTAGGAAGCAATTTTTTCATAATAACATGAAACACATGACTGCACCGAGTGATATATTGCAATTGCCAACATGAAGGAAAAACAGGAAGCCTAAAGTTCAGTATATATTACTACCATTAGAGTCCAATACACTTTGAAAGAGCAATACGGAAAATTACTGAACATATTACAGCATAGTGTACCTAACAAACGACTTAGTAGCCGGAATACGAATTTAGGAAGATTTGCTTTTGTCAAACCCGAGCATAAACACAGTGCCCCACAGTTCAGCCGTCTGTTAGTGTATGGCTTTGGGAAAGTGTATAGAAATGCAATTCTTAAGTTTTCGTGGCTGTTTTCAGGTTGCACCACGTATTGTTCAGCACGATGTTGGACATTTCAGTTCTGAGTACACTATTCAGTATTTCTTCCGGAGCCAGCACTTGATGCCCGAGAACAATAATGTCCCAAAAACACAGCTGAGAGCTACGTTTAGAAAATTACTGGTTTTCAATTGGCATTTTAATACGTGTAAGTGCTATTCACTGCAAACTATTTTTGGGGGGGAAATCAACAGGACAGATTTGAATCGTAATAGTAATTTGAAGTAAGTTAGTCACATCATCCGATGGCAATAGCAGCCATTACATATAAAACAAATGGAAAATGGTAAATTGCTCAATAACACATTCGGTCGCATTTAATAGTCGTGTCCCTCCAGGTATTTTTTTTTGTTTTAGCAAACAATCACTACATAATATCTGCTGTGCACAGAAACGTGCACACCCACAATGAAAATGGAACAGAAGCTGAAAAGTGTGATACGAAGCATGACCAGAGAAGCATGCTGGGGAATTATACTGAGCAAGGGAAAGAGGGTCACATGGGTCAGAGACCAAACAAAAGTCTGAGCCATTATCTGCATAACATTGACCAAAAGGCTTCAGTGTCGATGGACAAGACTGGCAATGGAGTAGCAGGCAGGGGAGGGATTGCACCCATTGCGACAACCACCACAGAGCATGGAGTCAAGAGAGTAACTCATGTGGCGGGACAAAAAATGGATTGTGGCATCGCAGGATCGTGGATAGTGTCAATTTTGGAAGCCCTTTATCTAGCAGTGGATAAAACACAGCTGATGAAAGTTTATACACGTATACGAATAATACGTTTTCATTCGAAAAAGTCATTTATCACGCTTCCTGGAATCCAAGTGGATGGAGTATGTGGCTCTGGCTTTTAACCTATGGTGATGAAAGTGCCACGGATCTTTGCTCAGTTGGATACTTGGTGTTTATTTGGTTTCGCGTTGCCAAGTAAAACAGGCACTACACGTGCAAACACAAAAACACACAGCCTACACACCCTCTCAACATCCCCAGGTGCTATCACTCTTTAATAAAAAATAAAAAAAGTGGAATTTTGCAAATACCTTTTCCACCTTGATGGCAGAAGCTTGCACTGATAATGTCAATATCAGCACAGTTCATTACAATCTGTCCAGTCGACTGCTTCACCTTCGGAATGCGGGGGAGGGGAGGGGTGCAGTAAATGAGGGTGGATGGGGAGAGAAAAAACAAGAGAGTTTATAGCGCGCCTTGCAAAATGTCTGGCTTTTTTATATTCCAAACAGTGGCATAAGCTATCCCTTGTTGCAGACAGTCTGTGCGCTTCGAGTGCGTTGGGAACCGCAGCTCGATAGGGGCCCACCAAAGTATTGCTGGCCACGATAATGGGGGGTTGTAAGCAGTTGATATGGGGCTCCCCCCCCCCATTTACTTCCTTGTATGATAGGGCCCATAGCCAACCATGCTATGTCACTGTGTGAAACCATGTACAGTGTCGAGACACGAGTTATAACGTAGTGTACATTATGATTGTCCTTAAAATCTTAAAGTTTGCAGTTTAAAAAAAGGAAATAAATGCTCACGGTGCAATTCCAAGTGGAGACATGAAGATATTTTAACACAATGGTACAGTAGGCAAATAGTATTGAATGTGGGGGAATGGTGGTTGTGTGTGCAGTGATGGATAACACGTTGTCGTTAATTATCTTTTATCACCATGGATTTTGATAAAGTTGTACCATGAACATTCATTGTACACTTTGGTTTTAACAAATATGCTTTTCTCCTAAATCTATATGGATAGTATCAGCTTTACTGTATTGTGATGGCGAACGCTTTCAATTCCTGTTATTTGAAAGGGAGGAAAAAAAAGGGTCAAATACTTAAAATGAAAACATGACCGCACTTTGTGATAGTTTGTACAACTTTCAAATGCTCGGGCAAGGCAAGCAGACTTGCTTAAGACACTTTAATGTTTCTAAAGGTTCGAGTTATTGGAAACTTGACTCAAATCGTTCCATTCGGCGATACATGTGGCAAACTTGTTAAGTGTTTACTGATTGCAGCAATTGTATTCACGTGCAAACGCCAATTAACTACGTCTCTATTTAAAGTCCAACAAAAGTATTGACTATTATCCATAACCAATAATAGCAACACATTAAAACACATGTACAGTACTACTTTGAACTCAGAAAATAATGAAATAAAAACCAGGAAGTCATGTATAACATTCTACACTTGTTGCATACATTTTAAAAGGTATCACTAATGACTCGTCAGACGACTAATGAACCATAAAGTCAGAAACCACGAAAATTATAAACTGGTGTTTACTAACACATCAAATACGTGTTATGACATTGTAAGGGCACTAGTCATGTATCCACGTTGGGACATGCTTTTGGTGTCTGTTTCTTTAATAACTAGAGATGCCAAGCAAAAATAAGAAACGTAATTTTGTTAAACTGGGTCCATTCCCATACAAGTCTGTGAGATTGTGTATTATTATTAAGTATTACATTGTAAGTGGCTGTAATTGTAAGTAATGCATTGTGCTTGAGACGGCAAATATGAAACCATGTAGAATGAGACGCCTCATACACAGAACTGGAACTGGAATCATACATATAAAAGCAATCTCAATCCAATAACACATTTAATTACCGTATCATTTTAGTCACACTAACGCATGAAAGCTACCTCAATACAACTAATAACGCAATGACTACACGTTAAGTCGCACTAACGTGTACTTTATAAACAGCACTGTATAACCACAACTTAAACACACATGGAAGATATAAAAACGCACACGTAGTGAATAAAACGCATACAATACATTTAATGCATTGCTACTGTATTTCACATTAAGTATTGTTGTGAACAATGCAACACACACTAATACAATATAAGTGAATAATAATACAACACACAAGTTTAATAGTAATACACACGATAGCTGGAGTACAACAAACACACGCGTTAACAATACCACAACACGCGTTAACAATACCACAACACGCGTTAAACAATACCACAACACGCGTTAACAATACCACAACACGCGTTAAACAATACCACAACACGCGTTAACAATACCACAACACGCGTTAACAATACCACAACACACGTTAACAATACCACAACACGCGTTAACAATACCACAACACGCGTTAACAATACCACAACACACGTTAACAATACCACAACACACGTTAACAATACCACAACACGCGTTAACAATACCACAACACACGTTAACAATACCACAACACACGTTAACAATACCACAACACGCGTTAACAATACCACAACACGCGTTAACAATACCACGACACGCGTTAACAATACCACGACACGCGTTAACAATACCACGACACACGTTAACAATACCACAACACGCGTTAACAATACCACAACACACGTTAACAATATAACACAACACGCGTTAACAATACCACAACACACGTTAACAATACCACAACACACACTAACAATACCACAACACACGCTAACAATACCACAACACACGTTAACAATACCACAACACACACTAACAATACCACAACACACGTTAACAATACCACAACACACGCTAACAATACCACAACACGCGTTAACAATACCACAACACGCGTTAACAATACAATACACACGTTAACAATACACACGTTAACAATAACACGTTAACAAAATTACAACGCGTTTACACGTTAGGGCGTTGAGCGCCTCGAAAGCCACCACACATTTATACGTATTTATAAGACTATATTTAAACATACACACACACAACTGTACTATATACACACACACAACTATACATATACACACAGTACAGTGGACACTGTACGCCGAGATAAAAGATTATAAGAATTCGGTGTGGAGAGGGGCGAGGATGGTGGTGGTGGTGGCGGCGAGGCAGCAGCGACGGCAACACGAAGCTTGCTGCTGTTGTTGTTGGTGATTGTTGTTGTTGTTGGTGATTGTTGTTGTTGGTGGTGCTAATCTTTACCTCGACATCGATCGCCTCCTTGCCTTCGAACGTGAACTCGGCCAGGTCGGGCTTGAGCACGAGCTCGTAGTTCTTGGGCACCACGTCCGTCGGCAACCTCTCGAATTGCCTCTTCTCCGGCATTTTGCACCCAAATTGATGACTACAAATATTTATATTTTGGCTTTAAACCGTGATATACTCGCGCTCGTGTGTGTGTGTGTGGTTGTTGTTGTGTGGTTGCGTTAATGTACGCCGACTGTTATGACGTTACGTTGCGTTGCTCGGAATGGGTTCGCTCAATAATTGAAGGCCTCCCTCCCTAAACTCCTTTTGTTTTTGCGAGTTTTCTCCGTCCTCTTCAACCCACGCGCGGCTTCTCACCCCCAAGGCACTGACTTGCTGTGTGTGCCGCTTCCTTACCCCCCACTTCAATCTGTTGAGTAGTCACAGTGTGTGTGTGCGTGTGTGTGTGTCGTCCCGTGCGTGGAGGTGGGCACCAACGCCCCTCCAGCCCCGTATCAACAGAGACGAGGAGGCCACGGGAAGAGATTTGGAGGGGCAGTGGCGCCTCCACGTGGTGGACGTCAATGATGGGTTCGGGTTGGGGTGGTCTGGCCCGGTCACTCTTTGGGAAAGATCGAAGAGGGAGAGAGTGAGAGTGGGTGACGTTATTACTTACACAATGTTAATCCCTTATCAGTGCCTACCCTATTACGGACAAATTCAGAACTTGTTGGTCACCCCGTGCCCTTGTACATTTCAACGTTCATCCTATATACTACACTATACACTACACGATACACTACCACTAGGTACCAAGTCAATCCCTCATCAGTGCCTACCTTATTACAGACCAATTCAGACCTTGCTGGTCACCCCTTGCCCTTGTAAATTTCAAGGTTCATCCTATATACTAAACTATACACTACAACTAGGTACCAAGTCAATCCCTTATCAGTGCCTACCTTATTACAGACCAATTCAGACCTTGCTGGTCACCCCTTGCCCTTGTAAATTTCAACGTTCATCCTACAATGTCCCATCACAAGGGAGAAAGAAAGACAACTTTTTTTGCCCGTACTCAAACGACTGTACGCCGTATGGACATAAACAAACTCAATTTCCTCGGACAAGAATACGGGTAAAACCGTACGTGTCGACAAGTATACGTTAAAAGTGTGGGCATATTTTTCCTGCTACGTTTGATTTATTTATACTGTATACACGTACGTTCAAAAGTCCACAAAGTGTTTAATTAAACGTAATTAATGTATCCTCAATTTTTCCATAATATGCACATATGTAAATCATGGTGACCTTTTTCCCCAGAAACAATGTATAAAAAATAAGAATAGGTTTTACCCTTTCTGGCAATAAAACAGGTGTTAAGAAGGTAAACAATAAAGTAATTGTTTCCCTTCTACGTGACTTTGCCGAAAGAACCAAGAATATGAATCCCTGCAGTCACGAAAGCTTTTAATCAGGTGTTAAGATGTTCAAACAACAAAAAATAGAAACCTTTTTGCAAAGAATCAAGTCTGCATTAACAAGAACGAACATTCAAACAAACTCTGATATTTGCATTGTCTTTTGAAACCGATTGGCCTACATCAGACAGCCTTCTTTAGGGCCTTGTATCACCAGTGTCAGACCAGAGAAAAGTACAAAGACAATACACGTATCAAGAGCATGTATAACTCGGGGCCGAGCAGATATATGGGACCAAGTTCAACATACATGCATGTTCAACATACATGCATGTATGTATACATGCATGTATGTTGAACTTCTTTCGTAGTGTACGTAGCCAACTGTGCTAATCGTAACCTAATGTCCTTAATTATGGACCCGTTCAATCATTTTCAATTTTTTTACATATTACGTTGGTTTGCACATTTTTACATTTAATCAAGCTATTTAACGTTGTCGATCATTGAGGATTATAATAAGCAAGTTTAATTAACGTCGATTTTTTTTTTACGGATATATTTAACAAATCAAACCTAGCAACGAATATCATGACACATTTTTAGTTTACAATTTAGAATTTTTTGTGAACAGTTTGAACACTCAGAGACCCAAGATAGATGTGTCCTTTGCATGAGAGTGACCTGAATCCTGCAAAATTACAAAGGAATACAACAAAATAAAACAATAAAATACAGAAATAAAATGTCCTGTAAGATGGCTCGGTCAAATTATTTTTAAAACATTAATCGTAAAATAAAGTGAAAGCATTAGATAGACTAAATAGAGGTTATCATTGCAGACACATTGGCAAGTGATTATTGGTTAACTTACTTTCAGATGCAGTGACTTGATTTGCTAATGCTATCATTGAACACTGTTACAAAACTATATATAGCACTGACAAATCATAATTAACATGTTTGACTTTGACCTGCACTGCAATATTTATTGGGCGTCTCTTATCTATATTCAATACTTTAAAAAAAGTTGGGGGTGCCTGGACACATACGACACCCACAATCACTGCGCCCCTGTCTTAACACACAATTCACCCTAGTCATGTGGTGCACTTGTGTGTGCTGCATGGACTCATTATCATCTTGATATATCCACTGTTGGATGGAGGCCTCTTCCAAGCCGTTGCAATCTCTCACGGCCACACAATGCAAACATCCATCTAGCACCTGCACCCGAGCTGATTTTATCACTCCATCACCTGCAGCGGTCATTCTCTTCGATGCGGTCTCTTAATTGGCTGTCATTCCATCTCCAACGTCGTGCATGGGCCGTATGTTCCTTATTCTCTTAGTGTAATTACAAGCGTGCAATGTGACTACTTGGTATGCGTGTGTGTATATATTTATATAACAGCCTGCCAGATAAATGTTAGTTTTAACTAAAGGCCACTATTTTTTACGTGACAATGAACTGGGAAATTAATCACAACGCCACCACAGAGTTTTAGTCCTATACTTTTAAGTACGGCGCATACACAGTTGGATTTATGACACACTATGATGCAATTTACAGACTTACTGGGTTTCCAATCCAATTTTTTTACGAATAAGTTACCATTGAACTGAACGTTTTCTGCAAAATTTATAGGACAGATAAAACCTACACATCCTTCCAAATAAACATTCTACTTATGTTTTGATTTAAAGCTTTCGTGGCTGCAGGGATTAATATTCTTGGTTCTTTCGGTAAAGTCACGTAGAAGGGAAACAAAACAAAATATAAAACAATAAAATTCTCACGACGTTTCGACTGCAACACAAGCAATCATCATCAGGTATGAAAACCACAGCAAGAAAATTCTGAAAAAAGTGGCGGGTTTTTTTTACGTTAGCACCACGGAGAGCGATTTGGAAGAAAGAGACCTGATGGTTCAATGAGCCACTCTGTCTACAGGAAATCTACCCATACGGATGCTTACCTGAAACCAGATTCCCACCACCATCCATCCCAGAAGAATTCCCTCATCAAGACTCTGCACCATAGAGCCCAATGCATCTCTGACCAGGAACACATTGCCAGTGATCTCAAGGACGTACACCAAGCTCTTAAGGCTAATGGTTACTCCAACTACACAATCCGCAAAGCTATCACTCCAACCATTAAGAAGGACCCTCTTGAAGAGTCATTCAAAACCATCACTTTACCCTATATTGCGGGGATCACAAAAAAGATCTCCAAAATCTTGAATAAACACAAGATCCAGGTCCGATTCAACACATTACAGAAAATCCGTGATCTGGTTCCGTCTTTAAAAGATGTGATTCCGGATATACAGTACCTTGGCATCTACAAACTAAGTTGCCTCTGTGGTAGTAGTTACATTGAAGAAACCAAACGCCATGTCTCGGACCGCATCTGTGAACACAAAGCAGACCTAAAACACGGTAGGACCAACACCTCGGCCGTGGCAGATCACTGTTATAATTCAGTAGGCTCACATGACATTGACTTCTCCAAGACAGAGGTTCTCTGCAAGCCATCTGGCTACCATGAGAGATTCGTTCATGAGGCTCTCCACATATACAAACAGACAATTTCAACCGAGAAGATGGATTCTGACTTAGCAATCATTGTAAGGATTTGATAAACCATTTCGGGTCTTAATTGATTTTTCACGCTTACGGTGGCTTTCAGACCGCATCCATTATTTTCGTCTCCCCCCTCCTCTTTTCCGAACATAGATGGACTCGTCCATCTGAATAACTGCCAAATCGTTCTCCGTGGTGCTAACGTTAAAAAAACCGCCACTTTTTTCAAAAATTGCTTGCTGTGGTTTTCACACCTGATGATGATTGCTTGTGTTGCAGTCGAAACGTCGTGAGAATTTTATATATATCTTTTTTATTGTTTTATTGTTTCCCTTCTACGTGACTTTACCGAAAGAACCAATAATATATATTCTTATGATCTATATTTGAAGTTTTCGTGACTACAGGGATCCATACTCTTTGGGAAAGAACCAAAGAGTATTCTACTTATGGTCTGGATAAAATGAATACGTCCAGGTCTTACCAGGACGAGCATGGGGGGGGGCTTAAGCTAGACTCAGGGACCCTTCCCCACATTTTTCTCTCTGGACCTTGATACGTCCATTGTGTTTTTCCAAAAAAAATGTTGGGACCTACATGTAATGAATATATTTTAGCTCAAAATAAGCTACACGTGACGAATTACTATCAATTTACATACAGTTACGATCAATCAATTATAGTTATAAAAATGCATTACTCACCATCAACCACAGAGTGCCAGTTGTGGGTGGTGAAAGAGACACAATACTAGATTCGAAGCTTTCGTGACTGCAGGAAAGAGTGAGACAATACTGTTTTGGCAACTGATCAAGTTCTATGAACACACTTTCAATTGAATGAACCGAGTTATTGCTTTTAATTATAGTTTGAAACCCAGTATACAATGCTATTTTCTTTTTAATATACTATTAACAAACAACTCCATTATAAGCACATACATAGGTATAGAACACAATACGTGATTACAATTTGCACATGTTTTGGTCATACCAACATACGTATCACCTGGCATTATCCAGACTTCATTACATTGTTGAAAATAGTGCTGTAAAACATACTTAATATGAATACACCAAAACTAAAACTTCGAGGCATATTTTGAATGCAGAATACTTCGGATCCTCTTGTTCTGTTTTATTTTGTCTTCATTATTTTCTTACACATTATGGTTAACATTTGATGCAATCTCTGGATTTCCTGACTAGATCATTCGTTTATCCTTCCCTACCCACTAGCAGCACCACGAGGGATGGCAATGGCATGGAGGTACCTTCATCCAGCAGTGGTATAGACACAGACTGATGATCAACGTGATTGCCAGACGAAGCAACACGTGTGCAATTATCTCTTTTTTCTGCCTGAAGAAACAAAGTCTCTGATGGTAACTCCGTAGCATTTTACATCACACTTATCAGACTTTTTTTTCTCACAAGGTGGTGTTAAGGCAGGTGGATCTCTGAATGTTACTGTCTTTGATGAATGACCAGATGGAGGGGAAACTCTAGCCATTGGCTCTGATGAAGACACATCCTCTGCATGTATTTGAATATTATCTTTTATGCTAACTAGGGAGATGTCCTCTATTTCCTTCTTCCCAAAATGCGTGTCCACATGTTGCCGCAGTGAAATCTCCGAACCAGTTTGTTGTGATGGGTCATTTCCAAATGCAGATTGGTTTGCCATCATTGTCTCACTCATTGATACGCCTGCATTTTCTGTCAGTGTAAGGTCAACTCCAGATGGGTAGACATCAGTGTTGTTCACTAGCTCATGTTTTCCATCAGACCCTACGGGCCATCCCAAGGGCCTCTGCTTTGATATACAGTCCGCTGTTACATCAAAACATTCCATTTTGCAGGCATGTGATAGCTTGTTTGTTAATTCTTGATCACTGTCCATTTCCCAGGCACATCTTTCATTCAGATTAGCCTCCTCCACATGGTCATGGCTACAGGGGACTTTGTTTTTTGTATCTCCTGTTTCTAATTTAATGCCAACTTTAGTTTCAGTGTGCTTCCAGTCAGGTGACTCATTTTTGTTTATTTCTGCTTGTACATTCTCTAAATTCCATGGAAATATTTCAACCATTTCCTCCAAATGTGGCTCTTGTAAATAAAATACCGTGTTTGGTAATTTCCAACTTGAACCAGCGTTTGTCGCAGTCTCTGCGCTTCTTTTTGATGCAGATGTACAATATTTTTTTAATTCCGTGTCCCGTGTTTGCAACGTGTCCAATTTTAACAGGTTATTTGTTTCTGCATCTTGAATAGGGTGTTCAGCCCCATCATGTGTATAAAATCGAGAAGCCTCCGTGGGGCCACTTGCAGGGGTTGTTTCTTCCATCTGTGCAGTAATCTCACCCCCAAATGGCTTCAAATCTCTTCTCCCAGCTGGAGATGACGAGCCACTCTGCGGCTCTGATGTGGGCCAGCTCTTACTTCCTCCAGCCTCACCAGGAGAGTTAGGTTGACCTTCAGCATTCTTTGGCCTCATGGCTTTGAATAACTTCCCTGCAAACTGGAATCCATCCAAGCTGCTCAGCTTTGTGGAACCTATGGATAGGTTAATCTTCACAGGAGTCTTTTTGCTCATTGCACTTTTAGAAGAAGGTAACTCTTGAAATTCCCAGGGACAGATCTCTTCACGGTTGCAAACTGCACGACACGAGTTCTGCTTCATTTCATAAGAGGTCACAGGTTCACAAGCGGTGCTATTTTCAAACGAATATTTGTGCTCTTTTTTCCAGCAGCGTTTGTTCAGCTTTGGCAGGCTAGATGTCTTCCACTGGTTCGAAGTGGTGCCTCTCTGTGGTCCCTCAAAGTAATTTGGTCCTACACCTCTACTCCCAATATCCATGCTTGCCTTTTTATGATCTGTCGATGCCTTTTCCTGGGCACAGTCCATTAAACTAAGGGACTTCTGCTTTATAATTGGCTTAAAATAATGACACAAAGAGGGCTCTTGTGATAAGCTGTGACTTGTAGCAGTGCGACAGACAGGAGGACTTCCCTGCAATGCACGCGATGGCACATCCTTGGGTACCGGAATAAACCAACCTGTGTTACAAATTTTGTTTTCCGATCCGGAAAACAACTTTTCCCCGTTCAGCTCTGGCAGCTCATGATTTGTGCTGACACGTGACCCTAGAAAGGAGAACCTCTTGCAAGGTTCAATCTTTTTTTTTGGAGTTTCCATGACAGGATTCTTATTTGACGTGAGTAAGGGGGCCGTGTGAATGTGAGAAGTCGCCGATGAACATCGCTCACGACCAGCGCTCTCCCGGGTGAACGAACGCGGTGTCCCATCAGCGCATCTTGTGAGACGCCGGAAAATTGTGCGGCCTCTTCGAAGGTGGCGGTTCTTGGGCGTGCTCAGTACACTCCCATTTGCCAGCGCCCTCGGTGGCTTGAGGTACTCTAGATGGGCCTGAGAATGTCACATTCGTCACAATTCCACGCACGGTGAAATGCTTTCGAATTTATCGCACATGACATATCTGTGTTGTTTGTAGCGGGTTTAACTAAATTTATCACCATTTATTGCACTACTTACACATTTGCTGAAGCATCACTTTAATTGGGAGCATGGCTTCTTGCATGGAAAATCCGAACTATGATTTTTATGTTGACTCCTTTTGCATATTTCCAGTTACCCACTTCCCATGATATGCATGTGCGGATTTAAGTATTAGAGCTTTAATGGTTAATATTGATTCTTAACCGAAGACATTAAATCAAATGTGTCAGTGATTGTGTTTTTTTTATTTTCATAATGGGTTCAAGTGATCCCTATAGCCATTCGTGTGCAGTGGGGGTAAACTCATATATCTTCCAAATTGTTCGGCCAGAGTGGAAGAGTAGGCCAATAATTAGTGGGGAGAGGTATTGTCAATGTCACATATCTGACTCAATGGGGACTGAGGTATCGGCTGATATGTGAACATCTAGAAAAAATGACCGTTACACCATCATACACAATTAGATTACTGGACAAATTTAAAGTGCAAGCTGCTTTAAGTATTAAACACCCTTTACTGTGCTCTCGAAGTAAACGAATGTACGTGAAATTGGTCTGATTTGCGAAGATCTGTAAAAAATGACGGTTATACCACACGCACAAAGCTGCACTGGTTATATGGGCAGTTAATTCCATCAAGGTGAATGTGACACTGCACTGCCGTGCACAATCGTGCATGACAAATCCAGCACAAGAGCTCACCCTCTGGACGTAGTTGACGTGAGCAGCTTTAGTTTCTACCCTTGCGATGACTGCAGAAGGTCCGACATCATTATTTCTCTCCAACTGACATGCCACTGCAGTGTCTGGTAGCAGGAGCTCCACACCAACAAACTGGCAGGTTTGAATTTCCGGGGGAGAAGGTGTTTGGGTGGGGGGGAGAATATTAGGACACAGATTCATGCAATCTTCAACAAAAATCCATTGTTATACCCGGAATAAATAATAAAAATGAGTACTTTATTGTTTAACTATAATTATGAGCATTTGTATTGTAATGTATTTTATTGCATGGCTAGCATTAGCGGCAAGTGATATCTGAACCGATCCTGCACCCTCCACCGCCCCGCATTGATCACATCACCCTGCACTTTCAAAAATGGTGAAGTATGGTCAAACAAACCCCATGGCCTTCATCCAGCAGAGGATAAGGCTGTAAATATATCATGACATTTCATTATAGACTGTCGTAGAAATATACACAGAAAATGCATAAATTTCGATTTAAAGCTTTCGTGACTGCAGGTAAATGGTTTATCAAATCCTTCCAATGATTGCTAAGCCAGAATCCATCTTCTCGGTTGAAATTGTCTCTGTGTTTGTATATGTGGATAGCCTCATGAACGAATCTCTTATGGTAGCCAGATGGCTTGCAAAGAATCTCTGTCTTGGAAAAGTCAATGTCATGCGAGCCCACTGAATTATAACAGTGGTCTGCCACGGCTGAGGTGTTGGTCGTACCGTGTTTTAGGTCTGCTTTGTTTTCACGGATGCGGTCCAAGACATGTCGTTTGGTTTCTCCAATGTAACTGCTACCACAGAGGCAACTTAGTTTGTAGACGCCAGGGTACTGTATGTCTGGAAACCCATCTTTGACAGACAGGACCAGATCACGGATTTTACGACTGTGTTGAATCGGACCTGGATCTTGTGTTTATTCAAGATTTTGGAGATCTTTTTTGTGACCCCCGCAATGTAGGGTAAGGTGATGGTTTTGAATGGCTCCTCAAGAGGGTTTTTCTTCATGGTTGGAGTGATGGCTTTGCGGATTGTATAGTCGGAGTAACCATTAGCCTTGAGAGCTTGGTGTACGTGCTTGAGTTCACTGGCAATGTGTTCCTGGTCGGAGATGCATTGGGCTCTATGGTGTAGAGTCTTGATGAGGGAATTCTTCTGGGATGGATGGTGGTGGGAATACGGTTTTAGGTAAGCATCCGTATTGGTAGCTTTCCTGTAGACAGAGTGGCTCATTGAACCATCATGTCTCTTTTTTATTTGGACGGTGGAGGGTGCAGGATCGGTTCTGATATCACTTGCCGCTAATGCTAGCCATGCAATAAAATAAATTATAATACAAATACTGAAGAATAGAAAATGCATACTACGTATTCACATCTGAATGTGTGTCAATTACTTCTTACATGTCATTGTACTTAAAAAAAATGTTTTAAAGAGCACACAAAAGCCCAACACAGCGCATTGTACACATGCATTCACTGCCAGTTTGCCTGGCAAGGTTGTTTTGCCTTTCTACATAAATATTTTAGTTTTTTATTTATATTCTCCACAACGAGTATTATTTTGAGTTACGTATCATCTAATTTTGCACAGAACTAGGACCCATATCCTAAAGAGAGGGAGGGTCCTTGCCTGTAAGATCTGTAGTTCGCATCATCGATTCAAGCAAGCCGGACTTTGCTGATAAGACACACTGCATGTCAAAATTGGTCCAGAGTTTGTTTGTCTTTATTCAATGCTTAATAAATTATGCACTACCAGAAGGCCGTGCGGCAGATTGTTTGCTTATTAAAAACGTTCATTATTAATGTGGCGAGACAGATATGTGAAGGAGACATTACGTCTTGCGGTAATTTGAGTTTCTACTCATTTGTCCAACCTTAGGGATCAGCAGGAGCCCCAAGTTGATCGTGACTGTGACGTGCTCGTAAAAGAAGGCAATTAAAATCATCCAATCTGGGTGAAGGGCGGGAGCCAACAAACGCCTGGAACAAGAAGCATATGAATGAACATTATCAGCATCACTAAGACTCTAACAAAGACCCACTTGCCTGGCTTCGACTTCCATCCCGCAGTGCACGTGGGAAGGGAGCTGAGGCATTTTTTCACACAAAATGGTTTCGTATCGTCAGATTAGTCGAGTAATATAACGGATAATCGGTAGAGTGATTGATCACTTACATTATCGCATAGCTAAGCTCTAGACTTTGTTCCTCTTGTTGCTTAATGTTACAGACCACATCAGCGAGGATGCCAGCTGAGACGGAAGTGATGTAATCAGTTCATGTGCAGGTGCTAGGTGGATTGTTACATCGCAGAATCGTGATAGGTAGTGACTTGGGGAGCCCTTCATCCAGCAGTGGATTGACCATGACCGATGGTCAATCCACTGTAGGTACATTTCTATCCTTACTTTTACAAAACTACCTGCATACCAAGTGCTCTTCAATTGCACTATAAACGCCTGGAGTAGAGCAGCTGCTCATTGTAGAGGGCAACACACATTGCATTGATTGGTTGCACAGGAACAGACGTGACAATCAAAGAGCGGCACTTGAGACTCGTGGTTTGCACTCACCAGAACATATGGAATAGGAACGAGCACGCCGCTTCATTGACAAGGGCAGCCGTGATGTTCCAGGCTTGGCATGGGGGCGACGTGGCCTTGCAGACGGTGTGGCACACACGCAAGCCCCACACCAGACAGGCGAGCTCCACTGCAGACACAGCGGGGGCATTTGCGTCATCTTATTCAGTAGATTAACCGAGGGATCTAAACGATGTAATCTTGTTGTGGTGCAGTCTTGTGGGTTATGTTAAAAATGTTGTTGTTTATTTTTGCCGCGCAAGTCGCCGTCAACAATTGCATTTGTGTGCCAGGGCGAATGGATTAGGATATCTAAAAGTTTGCACTGTAATTCATGACATTTTATATAGAGGTGTGGAAATACACGGTGGTTACAAAACATCACTATACTATGATTACACTGCATCATGATCTAATTTGTGTACCCATCTGTCAGTCCACCAGTCTAACCGTATGCTCATTGAACGCCCGTACAATTTTAAAACGTTCCTATTACATGCCAATTATTCGCTCTTGGATAATATAACAAACGAAAATAATAACGCGCAAACCATCATCAATCCACTGCTGGATGAAGGCCTCCCCACCACGCCTTGTCATTCATGGAGATTGTTTGACCATACTTTGCTCCAGTCAGTGCAGGTTGGGGGGCAGGGGTGAGATGGGGGTATCACTCACCACTGACGTCAAACCATTGCTGGGAACCGAACTCAGATCGCTGGGTTCATAGTGCAGTGCCCTAAATACCACGCCAATAATGATATCCTCACTCTTTGGTTCTTTCGGTAAAGTCACGTAGGTAAAAATAGAAAATAAAGTTAATCAAATCACGACGTTTCGGAGGCAACACAAGCTTCCGTCATCAGGTGTAACTAGCACAGCAAAATTACAGCAAAATTACTGTAATTTAGCTGTAATTTTGCTGTGTTGCCTCCGAAACGTCGTGATTTTGCTGTAACTTTGCTGTGTTGCCTCCGAAACGTCGTGATTTCATTAACTTAATTTTTTACCTACGTGACTTTACCGAAAGAACCAAAGAGCGTGGATCATTGCAGTCACGAAAACTTCAAATCTAGAATGATATCCTCGTCAACATTTATTTTCTACCTTCTTTTTTAAAATTGTAATCCTACAGACACGTGCTCAAATTAAGTTAATCACACCTGTAAACAAAGCACTTCAGATGTGAGAGTTGACGGATCACACAAATTTGTGAAACTTTCAATCTCGCTGGGTTTTGAGATGGCCATAAGGCGGCAGTAGGGCAAGTGCATTTTTATCCATCTGTGCAGAGGTTTGCGTGTTATTCTTTCGTAAGCAAGGCTTTTCTGTGGGTACTTCAATTTCCTCCCGTATGCCAAATACTTATTGATAGAACTGGCCAAGCAACCCAATTCAAGGACCACTTCTCAAAACAAGTCTCCCCGAGGCTTTCCTGGGTAAATCATTGGTGCTATTATTACTCTAAAGATTTACCTTTGTTCATAACCCTTTTCGCAAGTTTACTTAATCCCCCGCCTCTCTTCATCACTCGTCAGACAGGTTGTATGCAGTTGTGGTAAATTGCAGGCATCTTCCAAATGTCTATTCAGCATAGAAAAGTAGGCCAAACACCCTTTAAAAGTGCTCTCTCAAACTCCCTCTCGTGGAGGCCCATCTGACAGCAGTGGCATAAGTGAGCAAATGCAAGGCTGCACCTTGATCTTTTACCATATCCCCTTGACATTACTCAATAGTTTTCCCATTACCATACTATAATGTAAAATCCACCACTACTCACCACCGGATATAATGTGATTGACGAAGCCTGGCGGGCATTGCACGTTGAAGATTTGCCTGACCTCAATCGACGGGCTTTCTTTCCGTACTGATGCTGACAGCCAGAACAGTAGACTAAGCGAGGCAAGGGTTCCAAGTTCATAGCAGCCTGGCGCAGGAGTACACCATTTTTCCGTGGAATCTGCTACCACCAGCCTGTGAACACAATCAACTATGGTCAGGGTTGACAAAGAGCAACACAATCACGTGCCCCATATAACGTATGACATTGCCTTAATAGCGTTGATAGGGGAAATTAATGATGCAGATAACTTTGCTTTTATAATAACAGTTTACAATATGCTCAATGTTATTTCAAAGACAATAGCATCCTTTAATCTAATTCATTATGCACAAACGCTTTCTGGATGATGAACATAATATGTTGCACCACGTGCTGTGAATTATGCATTATGAATAAAGCATGTTTCACAATTTCATAACGTGAAAATAATGCCGAAGAGGTTTTTAAGAATTATCGTGCACAAAGTGATGGTAAATTACCTCCCTCAATTTGCTAAACTAGATTTTGGAAATAAAACTCGTACTGCTATGTCTTAGAAATGGTGACAATTTCTGAAGGGCTTCAGCCAGCAGTAGATGGACCACGGCTAATTATGATGGTGATGTCCCATCAGTAGAGGTGTTCAATCCATTTCAAAATGCACGACTTTGTTGAGAAAGACATTATTAGCATAGAGGGCCTAAGTTAAAGTTTTCAGAATCTAGCAGTGTCTGTGATGCTCAACCAAGATGACATTATTTATTGTGAAGTAACATTATTTTAAAACCAGGGCAGGACTCTGTGATATTCCAATATTAAAACAGTTATCTTTAGGTAAACAATAAAATACGTGTGTATTTTATTTACAAGCATCGCGCATTTTATGTGCTGTGAATAAAGGGCTATTACATGAAGGATTCCCTATGACATATTTTATTTTCTTTTAAGGCAGTGTTAACGATCAAGGTGTCGAGTTTTTTTATTGTTTAGTGTGCTTGTGCACCACTCCTAAATAATTTGTTTCATTTCGATATAACATTAACGAACATGAGTTGTAACGAATAAGCAATGACGCAAATGCTCTGGACCGCCACGCATGTTGCAGACAACTGTACTGTGAATGCCGAGTAGCCTAGCAGGTACTCATTTGAATCTGGGTCGATCTATACTCTCGCTGTGGTACCCGTTTATGGATGAGTAGACCTAAGTGAGACCTAAGTGAGACCCAGGGTTAGGTGTCGTCATCACTTTCCCCTCATGTTATTTCCCCATGGTCCGGAGTCGAACC
Source organism: Petromyzon marinus (assembly GCF_048934315.1). NCBI lineage: Eukaryota > Metazoa > Chordata > Hyperoartia > Petromyzontiformes > Petromyzontidae > Petromyzon > Petromyzon marinus. The sequence continues at coordinate 4,684,672 of NC_133685.1, forward strand.
CAGATTGACACGAACACTTAGGCATAACAACACAACTATCGTGCATAGTATTTGCAATACAGTACTTTGTTAATACTTGTCCTTCCACCTTCGATTAGCACGGTTGGCTACGTATGGTGCGAAAGAAGTTGAACAACCCACGCACGCATCTACACACCTGCACAGGTGGAGCACGGCAGGCCCATACAGAGCGAGGAACCCAAAAAAACGCACCCAGTGGATCAGTGCCGACCCGCACCAAGCGTTTGGCACCAGGTGCATGTATAGGACCTGCGTTTCAGCAGATGTTAACAATGAGTATTGGTTAGGCTGGTTACCGTATATCTTCGTGGGAGGTATATCAATTGTGTCTTAAAATATGCTGCTTTTGTGCAGTTATGATAGGATAGAAGGGACAAAGTGTTTGATCAAGAGTTATTTAAACACAAGCCGGTTCGAGCCTGTCCTATGGTCTAAGTTGATTCCCCCCTTCACTACAATATTTAACAAAACTGCATATAGCATGAGTGACCTGAAGCCTCGTTAGGCTTTGGCCTCCACCACCCAATCACTTTTAAAAAATAAAGTTTTGGTGTTATGCCTACCAATCTGCGCCTTAACTCATCGCGATGAGTTTTTTTTTATTTGGATAAAAGTTCATAGGTTTTATATATATATCTCATCATGGGTACCACATGGCCTTTGTGCCTTCTGGTCTAAATGGGCCCCTGACTGTGATAAAAAAAAAAACACTCAGGTGCTGTGACTCACTAACTAATGGACAAATTACATTGATTACACAATTATGGTGATATTAATTGGGTTGTCCATTATATGACATGTACAACACCTTATTATTTGGGTCTTTCGGTAAAGTCACGTAGATAGGTTCAAAGAAAATAACAAAAAACTACTACGTTTCGATCACAACACAAGCCATCGTCATCAGGACGTCGTTTTGTTATTTTTTTGTTATTTTCTTTGAACCTATTTACGTGACTTTACCGAAAGACCCAAAGAATATGAATTCCTGCAGTCACGAAAGCTTTGAGTCAAGATACAACACCTTCCTTTCTCTGTTGTATAATTCATTTTTAGACTTCAATATAAACATAGCAAGTAGACTAAAAAAAAATACTTTCGATTTTCTTGGTGTGATGTTATACAATTATATTATTTTACTGTAATAACCTAATTTCCGACGATGCACTTACCGAGAAATAAATAAAAATGGATCCCAGTAGCATTGTTTCCAGATTCATCCAACCAACGGAATTAATCATCTGAAAGTAGTAAAGTAAAGCAGCATTCATAAAATAATTATTTATGTGAATGTACAAATTGGTTACATATAAGATATAAAGCAGAAATCAAACTATAGCAATTTCATTTTCTATATATCTTTTATGATGTAAAATCAAACATTTTGAAGGGTTGCTAACAGATTAATATGAACAATCCACCACCTACATCAAAATATTTGTTTTCAACTTGCGAGTTGTTATGTTGACAACAACGCAATGTACAGGCTGTTCCAGATGTCTTGTGTATCCCAATTAATTGACCCCTAACATATTTTTTTGTATTCTTTGCATACTCATTTCTGTTTTAGATAAACTTCACTTGAAGAAAAAAATAAGTTTTAGAGGATTAAATGGGCGGTCACAAGATATCTGGATCACCCTGTGTAGCAGCTACTTTTCCTACACTGCCATTTTTTCAGCGCACTCTGCAACTCAGCTAAAAGGCTGACTCGACACCTTTTTTCCATATCGACATGCAACCATTTCGGGCGCGCGCACAACCCGAACGTTAAACGCGTTACCGCGTTGTTTCGGACACGGTAGAGAAGTCCCAGGGACACCGCGCAGAGCAGCAGGCTGGCAAACTGGAAAGCGAGCAGTGCCCTTTGCAGCACAGATGGCTGAGTAGTGTTGCATGCCTCCTCCTCCTCCTCCTCCCCTTGGGATCTTTTCCATGGGCTCTCCCGTCCTGGCGAGACAGACCTCAGCGTGAGCACAATATCATAATACCTGGCGGGTCAAGGGTGCAACCCTGCAAGTGTTTTGCCTTTTGCCACTGCTGGCAGAAGGACCCCTTCTGGAAGAAGCTCCAGAGAGCACATCCAGAACGGTAGTTTGGCGAACTCTTCCGCGCTGAGCAGACGTTTTTGTAAGAGACTGGAGTACCCGCACTTTACCCCACTGCACGCACCTGCCAGTCGACCAACTTTGGTGTTCCTATTTATACTATTCGGGTTCACTCAGGCGGGGGCATTTCAGAAACTTGCACCACGTTTCAACTGCTGCGCCAGGACATCAAATCAAACTGCGCGACCTCTGCTTTGCAAGTCCAGTGGGCGAACAATTACACCATGGCCCCATGCTTTATAACACATGGTAGTGATCACGATTAACAAGCATTTATCTCATTAAGTGTGTGTGGCGGGTTATAGTGGCTGTGATGGCCGGGGTGCCACGTGTAACATTGCTGCTCAATCTGTCAGCAGCGTGGCTATCGAGTGTACAGGCGGTGAAGCTGCACTGGGCCCATGGGCCAGATGTGCCCATACACTGCACTATGAAGAGGTGGGGGGGGGGGGGGATTGGATAGGGAGCCCCATTTCATAACCTTGCACTGAGGCCCATGCCAACCACACTACGCCACTGCAACATTCCCCAAACATTGTTTCGTTTAGCCATCTTTTTCCTTGTTTTTTTTTTGCATTTATTTTATCTTTGGATTTTGAGTATGTTTTGTGCATGTGTGGGTTGCTCTGTACAGTACCTTAAGATGCTTCTATATTTAAATGCAATATAAATGTTAATTATCATATAGATTCTGAATGAATATTTAACTTTAAAGAAAACTCACAACATTTGTCTTTAACATTGTCTTACAAAAGAAGCATGCATGTATCGTATCCTGATGTTTTCAACAATGGCCCTTCTTTAGGACAGAGAAGAGAGATCTATTCATAATAAAGGTTTTTGGGTTAGATCGCGTTTATTTATAAATATGTCGCAACCCTCCACCCGACACGGCCAATCAGCAAAAAAAGTGTCACGTTGACAAAAGACAAATAATTCACTACTTCAGCCCACCGGTGTGTTGAAGAGTTCATCCACATTTACAGTTTGAGTACGACGTTTCGCTGGTAAATACATCCAGCATCATCAAGCAATTCACCAGAATGGTAAAGCCCTCGCTTGCTCCCGGTTTTTATATAGAGCAGCAGGGTGACGTCATCACTTAACTCATATCAGGTGCATTGATTAGAGGCGGAGGGGGGGGTATTGTAATTATATAATCGATTAGTAATCAGTCATTGGTTATGATTAGTAATGAGTTGTAGATTAGTGATTCTTTAAATGTAATGTGTATTATTTAATAGTACGCTTCCAGGCCGCACTAAGCCAGTAGCTGTCAGAGCAATTAAAGTTATTCTTGTTCCTCTCAATTTCAATGGATTCTCTAATTAGTCTTTGCCAGTAATAATTCGTTTTACACACCACTGCAACATTGTCAAAATCAATTGAGTGTCCTTGTTGACAAGCATGTTCTGCCACTGCCGACAGTTGTGTTTGAGATAATTTAATATTTCTCTGATGTTCTTTTAGTCTTACGCTGATGTTACGTCCCGTCTCCCGAGTTAAGTGATGACGTCACCCTGCTGCTCTATATAAAAACCGGGAGCAAGCGAGGGCTTTACCATTCTGGCGAATTGCTTGATGATGCTGGATGTATTTACCAGCGAAACGTCGTACTCAAACTGTAAATGTGGATTAACTCTTCAACACACCGGTGGGCTGAAGTAGTGAATTATTTGTCTTTTGTCAACGTGACACTTTTTTTTGCTGATTGGCCGTGTCGGGTGGAGGGTTACGACATATTTATAAATAAACGCGATCTAACCCAAAAACCTTTATTATGAACAATATTGGTCGCGAAAGCCTACGTGTTAAACTGAAGAGAGATCTATACTACATTTAGAATTTGAGCTTGAAATGTGTGCGTGTATGTTGAACTTATTTCGCACCGTACGTAGCGAACAGTGTTAATCGAAGGTGCGGGGGAAGGACAATAAACTAAACGCAAAAACAGTTGTAAAGAAATTAGTTTTCAATCTTGGCCCGGGGGAAACTGGGAAAAAAATAGTTTTCAATATAGGCCCTGGAGAAACTGGGAACTGTTGAGTTAATTCATGTTTGATTCATTATTATTTTTACGACATCCTCAGCAGCTCTCAAGGCCAAGTAAAACATTAGTTGTATTTCACATTGCGCATGCCTCGTCAATTATCTTGTCAATTACCTTGTTGTAGAGGTTTGAAGTTGTCTCCAAGCAGATGATATGTTAAGATCGCAGGTATAAGAATACATATAATTTAATTCCAACACTGGCAGTTCTGTGGCAGGTACTTTTCTGAGACATTCAAATAATAAGGCATGACATGGATTAGAAGTAGGAACGTATTGATGAATGGATTAAAATAGATTCCTAGTCTTGAGATATGTGCACAGAATGTATGTGACTCGACATTCAGCACAATAAAAAATAAAGAACAGATGATTGCATTGGATGGCGAAGCAAAATATTTTAAAAAAATTGAAGCCCTTCTCAGTGTTGCCAACTTTGCAATTTTGTTACTGTATCCAGCGATGTTTTGGGGGGGGGTTCCAAGCATCGAAAATGTTATCAAAGCGATGAGGGACAGATTATGGATATTTAAGAGCAATTCCAGGTGTGTAATACTTGGTAAATTGTCTTGTGAGAGATGTGACTTTTTTGAGGTTCGTTTGGTAACTTTCCACTTTCGTCACTTGGCAACACTGCCTAACTTTAATCGTACAAATACCCTGCAGCGCAGAGTTTGTCGATGCAAGGCCCGCGGTCCACGAGCGCCTCCTGGTGGCCTTTAGTGCGGCCCCTGACGTGTGGCACAACATGTGAAAACACCCCCCCCCCCAACATCATCATCGTGCTGTCAAACCCCCAATGGTTTCAAATGTGTGGAGGCTCTCACACTGATGATGTCCTATCGGCAAAAATACCCCCCTCTCTGAAAATTAGTGTAGAAACACCGCTGTAGAGTAGAACCCATCTTAACGATTAATCGCTTATCAACGGGCCTTCACTGAGCCAAATGTGTAGTGTATAGTGTAGTGTATAGTAGTGTAGTGTATAGTAGTGTAGTGTATAGCAGTGTAGTGTATAGTGTAGTGTATAGCAGTGTAGTGTATAGTAGTGGTATATAGTAGTGTAGTGTATAGTAGTGGTATATAATAGTGTAGTATATAGTAGTGTAGTGTATAGTAGTGTAGTGTATAGTAGTGTATAGTGTAGTGTATATTGTAGTGTATAGTAGAACCCCTCTTAACGACCACCCCTGTGAACAACTAATCGCCTTACGACGTACCTCCACAGGGCCCAATGTGTTCGCTTACCGTGTAGATACAGTCACTATCAATTAATGCATTCAATAACCATGTTTCTTTTAATATCATGCATGTATGTCGCTAGTACATTGACGTACTAATATCCATTGTTTAAACATTATAAAGCACGTGTGTTTTGGCTGACGAGGTGGGTAACTTTCGATGGCTCCCGGTTTCGAGTGTAGGACCCCTTCGGCCGTGCCATTTCGAGCGGTCCTCCCGCGGGAAGCAATGGAACGTCGTGGATCGCTGGGCACGTGGAGGCAGAAGAAGTATGAACCCATTACCGCAGGCTCCGTCGGAGGGGAATGCAGCGCAACCCTCCTCCATGCGTGGGCTTCTTGCGAGCTCACGGCAGCCGTGGACAAGTCGCGTGTGGGGGGTGGAGGTGCAACGAGGACAGCTGGGGGTGGCGGGGGGGGGGTCCCGTGTTGGAGAAGGGAGAGAGAGAGACTGAGGTCAATGGGTCGAACATCCTGTAATGATACAAGTCTTCAAAAGGTTCGCGACAGCGGTGTGCGTTTATCGGCTTGTGGCATCGATCGTGAGCCGCTCTCTCTCTCTCTCTATTCCTTTGTCGTTGATTTGCAATGCAATACATTATTATTATTATTTTCTTGTCTCATCGTTTATTGTGAAAATTCGGTCACAGTTCCTATGATCACTGTTACATTGCTTTTATGGCTTTATTTTGGTGATTTCGAAAACGTTTTTTTTGGTTTGGCCATGTTTGTTTGTTGTAGTACGGAGTTAGACTGATGGCCTTAATCTAAGTTGTCTTGTGGTGGTTGTTGTTGTTTGACTTGCATCCCACTGGGATTTTTGCACTGAGCGTTGGTGTACGGTGCTTTTTCTGGAATATTTTGCTGTTTTTTTCCTGGATTTTCTGTTTGCACAGTCACAGTCACACAGTCACTTTAAAATGTTTTGTTGTTCATGTTTTAGTTTTTTTTTGTTGCGGTTGCACCCGATTCAAGAGCCGAATGGCTCACGGGGCTATACCAAAATAAATAAAACTGAAACTCCTCTCGGATGTGCTTCCCTCTGCCCAATGCATGTTTTGTTGAAATTAGTTGTTTGCTTATAAACTGTACGATCTAAATCTTATATATATGTTAACGTATAGCCAGACGTTGTGTCAATCCACTGGTGGGTGAATGCCTCACCACACACCATGTCAGTCACGGGTGGGGGGTGGGGCTGTGTCTGAACATCATTCACGACGACACAGATCCAGTGTGCGCTGTGAGGCAATACGGACCAGGGGCCGTCCGTAAATGACGTCACGCGATTTTGGACGATTTTTGACCACCACCCCTTTCGTCACACGGCGTCACAAAAAGATAAAATAACAAAAATCACGACGTTTCGGCCACAACACAAGCGGCCTTCATCAGGTGAAGGGACGAGACTGTCTGGAGGACAGCGCTGGAGTGAAAAAAGCCACGCTCAGATCACGACCTTTAAGCTGTGTGAGAAGAAACAAAGCGCCTTGACAAAGGAATTAGCATATAATTTAGCATTGAAATGGCTCATTGAAATAGCTAAGTTAAAGTATACACATCCGCAGAGGCACCCCTTGACAAAGGAATTAGCATAGAATTTAGCATTGAAATAGCTGAGTGATTAGCTTGTAACTGGTCACAGAAATAGCTATGTTAAAGTCAGAGCATATACATTCACCGAGGCACCTAGTACAAATCAAACAGGAGAATTTAGCGAAACACAACCACGCTCAGACCGCGGACCTTTAAACTGTGTGCGAACAAACAAGGTGTCCTGACAAAGAAATTAGCATAAAAATCGGCCAATCAAATGCTATTTTTTATGCTAATTTCTTCGTCAGGACACCTTGTTTGCTCGCACACAGTTTAAAGGTCCACGGTCTGAGCGTGGTTGTGTTTCGCTAAATTCTCCTGTTTGATTTGTACTAGGTGCCTCGGTGAATGTATATGCTCTGACTTTAACATAGCTATTTTTGTGACCAGTTACAAGCTAATCACTCAGCTATTTCAATGCTAAATTCTATGCTAATTCCTTTGTCAAGGGGTGCCTCTGCGGATGTGTATACTTTAACTTAGCTATTTCAATGAGCCATTTCAATGCTAAATTATATGCTAATTCCTTTGTCAAGGCGCTTTGTTTCTTCTCACACAGCTTAAAGGTCGTAATCTGAGCGTGGCTTTTTTCACTCCAGCGCTATCCTCCAGACAGTCTCGTCCCTTCACCTGATGAAGGCCGCTTGTGTTGTGGCCGAAACGTCGTGATTTTTGTTATTTTATTTTTTACCTACGTGACTTTACCCAATAGAACCAAAGAGTATGGATCCTAGCAGTCACGAAAGCTTTAAATCTAGAATAGTCACAAAAAGAGTCAGAACCCTCCCCCTCAAATATGACGTCACAAAGCTCTGCCCCCCCCCCCCCCAAAAATATATATTTATAAAACATGCCTCAAATCGCTTTAAACTATTGTCATTGTAGTGCGTATTTAATGTGGGGCTGCACTCTGATGTTGTAGGAGAAAACATTTATATAAAAAAAAGTCTATTTCATTAAGTAGAACGTGTTGTCTATATTTATTTAAAGGTGCGCATTTTGATGTGACGTCACATTTCTCAAACCCCGTCCCCCCTCGTCACAAATGTCTGACACCCCCCCCCCCTAGGTGCGTGACGTCATTTATGGACGGCCCCATAGTTTAGATAACAAGCGCCACTTTGAGCGTTAGCCATGACCGCGAATCCATTTCACGGGCTTTCTGGCTTGCCACCTTTTCCCACCCTTAGCAATCATTTTTTTTGTAAAGTTACCGCATTTTGATTTGTGCCTGGGAACACGTCCTGCGAATTGCGTCGCTGAATAGGCTGCGCCTAAGGACAAGGGGGGAAACTCTGTCAGCGTGAATGTTGCACAAGAGGAATGTGGTGCCTCTTTCTCTCGAGCTCTTAACAGAGCCACAAGCCCCCTTTGTATCTCGCGATCTTTACTTCTGCTCCATTTATGCTGTCTGTGCGATCTCTAATGCTGCGCATGTAAACACACACACACACAGGCGGTGCCCGTAAAAGGCCGCATAGCGATCGAAATTTAATATACGGCAAATTGTATCATACTCTCTAGACAAGAGTAACTCTATATACAACTGCCTGCAGTTTGCGGTGCTTCTGCCAAAAATGGCATGCAGTAAGAAATCTCTGGGCTGCATCTTTGCTGTATAAATTGTGTGCAGATATTTGGGGATCAGTACTCAGGAGTGTTTTTGCGACAGGTAAATTGAAAAACAGCAAATACATAAACGTTATATATACACACACACACCACCTCCTATGACCAGATCACCCGCAATGCACCTTAATATTGTCAGATCTCAAGCTAAGCAATCTGAACAGATACAGTCTGAACGGGTGACTACCATACATGCATAAGAGGTGTTTTTATAGGGTGCTGTGAGTAGCAGAGGGCAGTGCAAGAAAAAAATTGTACTGTTCGCCTATGCTCCCCGCCTTCACCAAACCCACACTGAACCCAGCTTGGTGGAGCGTGGTTCTAAAACCTCATCTAGAAGTGGATCGACAAACACCCAGTCTGGACCTAGTTCTCCCATTATGTCTCAACTCTGTCGCACAGCCCTGCTTTGCTTCATTTTAATAAGGGCTTTTGGCTGTCATCGCCAATTGTTAATGTTAAGCAATGAAATTAATTGCGTGCTGTTCTAGTAACGAATTGGCATGTTCCGTTCACGTGACAAACCTTACTAATTGGCTGGGTCGGGTGGTGGCCGGTTTAATGACACATTTCTATTTACGCGATCTAACCCAACAAACATATTATGGACAGAAATTAATGCTTATTTTTATTTCATTTACAACAATACCAACATTTTCCAATGGTATTTGAAGTTCCCTTATAATATTGTATATATTTATAATGAACAAAAAAATAGACCATTTCATTGCCAACAAATGCAGAAAATGTACAATAAAATACTAAAGCGCAGCGCCTCTTTTTTAACCTTCTTGTAATAAATCGGCTGAATTAGCGTCAGAATGAATGCACGATTCCAAGTCCACTTTAAATACACACATGTTTTCTGAAAAAGTAACGATTTATCAGAGGCTAGAATAAGATAGCCGGTCTACCCTACGGCCTATCTTCTATTGTACACTAATAACTGCTATCATCTTTACCTACCTGTGTTGAATTTAAGCGTCACACTCTTTAAAATATATATTTGCTAAATTATCCGGAATTTTTTATATTTGAAATGTTAACATTCAAAACATTCAGAAACAAACGTTCATAGGCCTAGGCTTCAAACTCAAACCAGTTAATATCCCCTAATTTTAGTGGGGGCCCATAATGTGAAGAGTATATATTTTTTTTAGGTTTGAAAATACTGATTTTCTATTTCGCATCTTTAAACACTTCCAGATTATGTATTTTTGTTCTGCCTAATTGACAAAATATCAACGTCACCACGGCTTGTCTATATATTAGACATGAAATACTGTGACAAGAGAATCAGACCATCACTCAGGCTACTTAATATCTAAACGTACTATCGCACGGCTTTAAACAAAATAATTCATGATTATTCTTATTTTGATTATTGCTATACCTGTAAGCAGTCCACGGAGTAATGCGGTGTGCCGATCTGAGCCCTCTGCTTCCACCTCCACCCACTTCTTCTACGAACAACTGCAAACCGCTGCGAATGAATATTCCGCCCAAACCATCTGAGTGCAGTATAGCATTCTTAGTTTTAAACTTCAATACCGACGAATATATTCATCACCTTCGCGTGAACAGTTTGCGTACTGCGCTCACCGCCAGACCGAGTACAAAGGCACAGAGGGAACGGGAGGTCACTGAAGACTTTAGACCTGCAATCCGATTACAGTTGATAAACCAAATAAACCTTTAATTAGTTGCCTGATTAATGAGCGTTTCCTAAATCTCCACTCCACATGCAGTGAGCCACAACAGATGTGCTATATAAATAAGTTTCACTGGAGTGAATTGGGTGCTATAAATCGTACGCATTAACACTGCAGCCTCATGTCAATCCACTGCAGCATCAACGCCTACCCACACCCATGTGTCGGTTATGGCGGTTGTTTGACCATACTTCACCATGCTGGTCGGTATGTGTTGCTGAAGGATGGTGTGGCAGGACCGGGTCAGACAGATCAACCACTCCGCTACTGATGTTAGCCGTAGAGGGGAATCAATCTCAGGTCGTCAGTTCCATAGTGCAAGTTTGGTTACCATTTTACGGCCACTTCTCCCTAGGTGACATCGACAGTAATATGGTTGACGTCTGTTATGGGTTGATATACTTGTCAACCCATACGGTTTAGCCGTATTCTTGTGCAGGGAAATTGAGTTTTTAGGTCCATGCAGCGTACAGCCGTTTCAATCCGGGCAAAAAAAATGTTTTTGTCTATTTTTCTTTGTGTTTCTACCTTGCGATGGGACTTTGCAGGATGAACGTTGAGATTTATAAGGGACACGGGGTGACCAATAAGATCTAAATTGGTCTGCAATAAGGTAGGCACTGATAAGGGGTTGACAAATGTGTTGATATCTGCTTGATTGCTATCTGGTGCTGAACACGGATCTGAAAATGATTGTGAATGCTAAGCGTTGTGGGTCACCACAGTGTAAAATACAGTCTCCTACAAACTAAAAACCGCCTGGCTCTTTAGCTCTTAATTTTTGCCCTTGTCAAGTAGTGGAGCAGTTAATGCAACTCGTGTTGTAGTGTATATTCTCTCCCAACATGTGTCCTTGTTTATTCATTTAATTATATTTATCTGTTACTGACTGTCTCCAACCAAGGTTGAACTCATGTACGCATTAGATGAGTCTATCACGGGGTGGGGAAACGACAAGTAACTCCTATAGTCTTCTGCATATTTTTATCGTAAATATGACCCGACCTATACTCCGATAGAGTAGGAACAAAATATACACTCTAGCAGACAGTCGTCTCTCCGTATACAGATAAAGGCGTTGTTTTTACACATCTGCCGGTGAACTGCAAGCCATAAGTTTAAGCCAATGAAAACACCGAGTGTTGAAACCAGCCTGCCAATCTTTTATTGCTTCTGTTAAACGAAAGCTGCTGAAAAATGCATCCCAAAAAGGCTGTGTTGGTTGATAGGATGTTCATGTGCTTCTCATTTTTTGACGTGGCAAATACGGGGAACGGTGTATGACCATCGTCTGCGTATTTGTTGTTATAGTACAATACTGTACTCATAGTCTCCACAACGACGTGAATGATCATTATTACAGCAGTTGGATATGTTGCTCTTAGCAGCTGGCCCCCTCGAATAAAAACTGGCCAGATTCATCAAAGGATTTCGCAACACGTGAAGACAACAAATCAGAGCAAAAAAAAAATCGACAATGCTCCTCGCAATTGTGCGCCGACAGTTTCAACCCCCCCCCCCCGTCGGTATCGGTACTACGGAATGGGGTTAGTCCTTGACCAAAGCCTTTCCACTACTGTGCCCAGAGACGGAAGCTGTCGTTTACCCATGGCCTGGCCACCACAATGAGGACACCGTGCCGCCAGGACTTGGCAGGGCCTGCCACTGTTTCATCGTGGCGCGAGACTCTTTTTGGGACTGCCTTGCAAATACGTTTCAGTGCGGTGCCACAAGTTGTGTGGTTGGTTGATGGCGGGGTGGTGGTGTTGGGATTGCTGGCCTGGGCCGGCAATTCCTTTGTTCCGTCCAGTTTTCTGTCCTTCCCCGAGACTCAGCTGGTGCTGTGCCCAATGGCATGTGTGAGTCTATGCTGTGCCTGTATTGATTAGTTGTTTCTCTGCCATTAATATTTCATGTATTTGCATGCTATCTTTTTTATTTCTCTATTATTGTCCCAGATGTGTTTCGCATTCGCTGTATATTTTAAGTCACTTTGAGATGGCATGGAATTCAAGCGGTGAACAATTGCAAATGCCTATTCCCCCTTTTATGTCTCTCTTTGACGTGAAATAAGGACAGCTTCTCTTAAATTTCTAAAATATTCAAGAGCTAGCTTTTCCATTACAGATGCCCCCATACCCCCTCCCTCGGTGCGCCTCTGCAAACATGCCCCAGTTTTGGAGACCGTCATTTTCAAACGTTACAGGGCAGTGGTTGTTGACTTTAACAAATGGACAGTTGTGGACGCTGAAATATGAAAATATAGGTACATTGGAACTGCTCACACACTGATGCGTGTATATCACCCACTGTGCAGTTCATTACTCTGTGTAAGAAGTTGCCTTATATAAATATGTGTACAAAATCATGCTTTTGAGTCTAGTGGCCGCCTTGGTTTAGGGTGCCACGTTAGCGAGATGTTTTTGAATCAATTCACTCGGACGACAACCGTCTTCTTCCATCGTCGCTTTTATTCCATCGTTCCGTACACACAGTAGTTCTCCTCTTCGCGCTCCGCCAACTCCGACACTCCGATTCACCTCAGCACCGTCCGCGCATCCTCTTCCACACAGTGGTTCTTCCTCTCTCTCCTCACACACAAGTGTCTCCGCTATCTCTTCACACGCAGTGATCTGTCTGTCTATTCACACACAGTGAGTGACTCTATCTATCTCCGCACACACAGTGACTTGTCAGGAAGTTGTGGTGTTCGATCCCGACCCTGACGACTGTATATTTGGAGTTTGCATGTTCTCCCCGTGGTCGCGTGGATTTTTCTCTGGGTCCTCCGGTTTTTCGCCTCCACATTTAGAATCGTGCGTTTAGGGTATTTTGCTGATATACATTTCCATGTGATAAGCCACTTTGATCATTTGTGACCAGGTTGCTTGTGAAAAAGAGCTATACAGCTCAGTGGGGGGTTGCCTAGTAAATATTTTTTTTTGTATTTTAGTTTAATACTGAGGATGTATTAACCACAAAATATATGCCGCCTGCTTTAGAGTGGGCATTAAATGTCTTGTGGTAAAGAGTAAGTAGGTCATGTGTGCCGGCATCACGGTCCAAATTGGAAAATAAATATCCGCCAATTACTTAATAGCAACATCATCCCCCCAACTGGCAGACTACTCATCGGTGAAACACTGCCTTTGTGATAGCCTTGAACTATAACAATGGCACGAATACCAATTTGTGCCCCATAGTTATTATAGAGGTACAGGGTCCGGTTAATGTGTTGGCAAATATAACTTTTCGTCCGATTTTGATTACGTTTCAATAATGCCTCTGTCATTATGAGAACGGCGCTGTGACATAGGGGACCTGTGGTGCGCAATTTGTGTTGTTTTTAAAACATCATTTTGTCTTTTGGTGCTTTTGCTGTTGTTTACGTGGTTTCGGTGCACAGCGTTTCGAGATGTACTTGTTTTGAGATACTGTATACAACAGGAGGCCAAATTGCCAAAGGCAATGTGCTTTGGTTGAAATGTGAATCTGGCCATAACTATTTTGAGCAGTTCAGGAACACTCAGTTTTACTGTGTAACAGAGCGAGCAAACAATTACCATTGATACCATAACACACACACATACACCCTCACAGGCACTCAGAATAAAAACAATACGCAAATGTATGTATCGTATGCTTTATTTTGAATCAAACCACTACATACTAACGCTCAAGGGGGTTCCATAAAATGAAAACAAGCAAAAAGTTATTTCAGTATTGCACTTTTCGGTGAATTGTTATCATTTAGTTACATCTTAATTTTCATAATTTGGATGTATTAAATTGAAAATGTGTAATTTTATGCTCAGACGCTTCAAAAACTTGTGCGCTGGTGATCGTTTACATTGAATCAATTGCAGGTTATTAAATTGTAACTAAATAGTGCCACACGGAAAAGTGCAAACACGCACACAAATCACTATAGAGAGTCTACGAATTAAAACGGGGCTCGCAAGGGATGGAGGAGGGGAGAGAGGGGGGGGGTTCCGGGGATAGTGGAGGGGGGGGGGTAATGGGAGAAGGAAAAATAATAGCACACGCTAAACCCCCTTGAGGTTGCACAAGTTCAACATGGCGAGATCTGAGCAAGCTGGTTGAGGGTTTGCCAGGCGATGTTCTACGGACCAACGAGCTCAGTAGTTGCCATGGGAGAAAAAGTGCCAAGTTGTTTTTGTTCCGTGTTCGTGCAAAGTGCCGGCCGCTTGCACTTTGCACAGCCCGGGAAGGCTTTTAGCAATTCGACTTCAAAAAAGGTTTCGTTGCCACGTCCGGTACAGCAGGTAGCTGACGAAGACAGGGCCTATTTGAGGGTATAAATAAACCCCATCTTTCAGCTTCCTCTGTTCTAATATAGTTCCTCCTTGGCTCTCTACAACAGGCCATCACATCACTCCATGTGGTGAGTTCGGCTGTTTTGAGAGAAGCCAGTGGGTTAAAGGTTAAATACACAATAAATATCATCAACAGGGAAATATTCGACCTGTTGAGGCAAGTCTTTGACATCAACCTTGAGTTGAGGTGCAAACTTAAATCATAATCAAGCAGGGTAGTCGCTCTGTTTAGAACTTTCTCCTACTGATAAGGCATTTGCTTTTTAGCTTATGGTCACAAGTTTAGGTACGTAGTCTTAAACCCTTTCGAGGGCTCTTTTTTACAGTATTTACAAGATAGTTACTGAATAAAATAAATGTCTTGTTACAAATGCAATGGCCATGCATCATTCTGAACAGGTGTCTTGAAAAAAACACATTTCAGCGTTGATTCGGGTGGCAATTCAGTGGTCAAGTTTACAAACAACGATCATACATATTTACATAAAGTATGGCAACTCGTACGAGTCGACGATTGGTACTGTGCAAAAATAAAGATGCCGAGGATGGTGAATCGCAGCAAGCAATTGATTGTCATTCTGGTAGTTTCAAGTCCTTTTTTGTTTGTTTGTTTCCGTTCTTCCTTATTATTTCTCGTTTACACTCGCACAACTTTGACGTTGACGTCCTGGCTGGTGGAGCCCAGGTGGTTTTGCAGCTTGAGGCTGTACCTCCCAGCGTCTTTGGCCTGAACGTTGGTGATGATGAGGTTGGTGAAGTCGCTGGCCGTCTCCACGTGGAAGCGATCGCCGCTCTCCAGGGGCATCCCACCACGGGACCACGTGACACGTGGCTCGGGGGAGCCGTTGAAGGCGCACGTCACCGTGATGACTTTGCCCTCCTGGATGCTCACCTCTGCCGGGAGGGCCTCGATGACCGGGGCAGATTCGTCTTCGGCTGGGGTTTGTCGAAAGAATAAGTGAGGAGGA
This sequence comes from Petromyzon marinus, assembly GCF_048934315.1. Taxonomy (NCBI): domain Eukaryota; kingdom Metazoa; phylum Chordata; class Hyperoartia; order Petromyzontiformes; family Petromyzontidae; genus Petromyzon; species Petromyzon marinus. Next base: position 4,700,333 of record NC_133685.1, read on the forward strand.
GGGGGGGGGGAAAGTGTTAATTGTTTTGCAGACGTGCAAAGTCATCCTTTGTCACAGTGAGACGTGGAGCCGGTGGCGACAAACTACAAAGAATAATTGCATTAAGGGGGAAAAAAATGCAATTAAACCTTTGCAGAACAAAAAAATAACGGTCAGAAATTACAAAAAATATAGAAAAAGGATTGTGATTGAAAACCATCACGCAAAAAAAGATAAAGAAACCAAAATAATGTGGAATCTCTTTTTACCTGAAAAGCCAACAGAGCGAGTGGACATATCAGAAAATCCACTCTTCTGCATGAAACTGCTGGAGCTTGCCATCATGCTGCTCAGAGAGGATGACTGGTGTGCTGCGGACATGCTACTTGCAGACAGGCTAGTCGCTGACATGCTAGTCGCTGACATACTAGTTGCTGACATGCTAGTCGCAGACGCAGACATGCCCGACATGCTAGACATTGACATCTGGGCGATGCCAGACGCGCTGAACTCTTGTTTAGCCGAGGAACTCATTTGCGACATCTTCGATGAGGTGAGATTCCCTTGCATGCCCTGCATGCTCGAGACATCACTAGACATGACACGCTGTCTTAGTGGCTCCTCTACAAGGGCTGTGGGAGACAGAGCAAGAAGGGAAGTTGAGTCATGCAGTTGTTATTCTTCTAAGGAGAAAAAGGTTGTTGGTGCAGGTTACATGCTTATGCATTTCTTGTCAGCAGGGTTTATGTTCCAATGGTTAGAAGAGGTGTAAACATTCCATTGATAATTATGCAATGCAATTTTAGAACATTGTAATGTGAATGAGAAATTGTGATTTTTTTAAATAGTATTAGTTATTGGAGCACGTTCCAATCTCCCGGTTTGTGGAACGCTCGCCTCTTCACGTACCGCAGCGAAACATACAGCTGTAAAAAAAAAGTATCGACAAACAGGTTTGCATACTCACCAAGCACAGTGAGAGAGGCGGTGGCTGCACATTGGCCATTGGTGTTTTTGGCTGTTACAGTGTACTTCCCACTGTCGGAAATTTTGGCATTGATAATCTCCAGGGTGTACATGCTTCTGGAGCGTGTCACCTTGATGTGTGTCGAAACATCGACCTGTTGACAGCAGGCACACCACGCAGCACACAATTCCACGCCCGTCAATTGCTGTAAACATTTCGCCATTGAGAAAAAAAATATATAGAATTAAACAGTATAAATAATAATATCCGGTCCTTTGTTAATCCACTGCTGGATGAGGTGCCTCCTCCTCATGCCTTGTCAGTCACGGTGGACTGTCTTGACAATACTTGACGACGCTCGTCAGTGCAGGTTGGTCACGGGGGGAAGAAGCTCGGGCCAGTTGAGATGTCACTAGCCACCGGTGTTAGCGATGGCCGGAAATCAGACTCGGCTGGCCATATTCATAGCGCAGTTTGCGAAATAGACCACTGCGGCGAACAAAACGACGTATTAAGAAGTAATACTCACAGGCACGTAGTCCTTCATCCAATAAACTTCTGGCGTTGGCTCACCCGCAATCTCACAGGTGAGGATCACATTATCCCCTTCGTTCACGTTCTGAGACTTTGGCTGGAACACGAAGGTAGGGGTGTTCTTTTTCGACTGAATGAGGGTGATGTCAAACAGGCACTTTGCAAGGCCGAAATCGGTTCTTGCATCGCAAGTGGCGATGCCCTCCTCCTTGACAGACACCCTCTTGATAGTGAGCGTGTGGTCATTGCCGGACATTCCGAACTTGTACGCGTCGCAGTTCACAACTTCAAGACCGTTGATGGTCCACCTGATGTTAGATGCATTTGGGATGGTGGCCCTAAGGGTGACCGCCTGGCCCTCGGTAACAGACATTTCGGTCCTGCTTGTTGCCACTTCCGAATAGGCAGATGCCGACTCCTCCTTCACAACTTCTTTCTTTGTAACTTTTTCCTCTACAATCTCGGACGCTAGGGACGCCTTCGTTGACGTTTTAAGGACCGCGGTTGTTGCTTTTGTTTCTGTAAAAAAAAAAGGCAAGGTTCCAAAAGAGTACGTTTTAACAAAGGGAATAAACTGTACATCTGTATTAAATAATAATACAAATAATAAGGATATTCTCTATTTCGTTGATGTTGATGTACAGCAACAAATCTAATTTCACACTCAAACTAATAATATATAGCTCTTTGTCAAGCCACTTCTAGATGAAGGCCTCCCCCATGCCATACTCGTCATGGGGGTAGTTTGACCATAGTAAACCTCATTGGTCAGTGACACTTGGTGAAAGGTGCGCCCAGGACCGGTTCAGTAGCACTCGCCACCGATGTTAGCCGTGGGTAGGGTATCAAACTCAGGTCACCGGGTTCATAAAGCGCAGTGCGATAACTTCAGGGCCACCCGCTATACCGCCAACACCCGTGCTGTTCATAATGACGCATCATCCCGCTGGGTGGCGCAGTGATTGAGCGTACGGCTCGCAATTGTAAGTGCTGCGAGTGTTTAGAAAAATCCCAGTTCTCGAGGGCTAACTTGGATCGTCGTATCTCTCGGGTTGATAAAATAGCAACCACTGTGTGGGGATGTCAACAGTGGTTGTCCTCTGCAAAGACACAGCCACCGTTATGGCGAATGTGGAATTTTCACCAATGCTTCCCGTGCCGTATATGAGACAGGAGCTCCATTGAGTGGATTCACTTTTGACTTTGTCCATTTTGAATTACACATTTATTTAAAACAGATAACATGGATTGTTTGAACAAACGTGAACAAGTTAATAATTCGGTTTAGAATGTAAATATTGAAAAAAAATACGTCAAAAATGTGAAAGTGTTTATCTTGTTCTGCATTTTCGTGTACTACAGCAGTGTTTGGTTACTACTGTGTAGAATGTGCAGTATCTGAGACCTACCTTTAATAGTCAGCCTACAACTCGTTGTAACTGACCCAGCAGAGTTGGTGATTATACAGGCATACGTGCCGCTGTCAGATACTTCCGTATCATAGATTTCCAGATGTTTCCCTCCATTCTCTTGAAATAGTTCGTATTTTCCTCCCTGAGTAATGGTCTGTATAACAAGACAGAAAAAAAAAAAACACATGTGAAGCAATGAATGTCATACCAAAATAACTTTATATTTGTCAAATGACCACATTGTATGACATATTTTGAGCTGTAGTGCCAGGGCACCACATAACACATACCTTGCCATTCTTGGTCCATGAGACGCTTGGTCTTGGTTCTCCAGTCACGTGAACAGAGAGCTTAGCAATGCTCTCCGCCTCGATCACAGTGTCCTTGAGCCCCACGGTGAAGGACGGTTTGACTTCCTTCTTCTCCGGAGGGGGAGACTTCATCCGTATCGGCGACATGATTGGCTCGGGAGACTTGACTTTGCGTGGTGAAGTCACCGGCTCGGGAGACTTTATCCTCCTGGGGGACGCCACGGTCTCGGGAGATTTCACCCTCGCCTCGGGCGACTTGACCCGTGAAGCCGGCGCTTTGGGTTCGGGCGATTTGACTCGAGGCACGGGCGACTTCACACTGGGCGTTGACGCAACGACGGCCTCCTTGACCGCCTTCTTCTTGATGGTGATTGTGAACGCTGCCTCGTCGCGGCCTTCCGAGTTTTCGGCCACCACGGAGTAGGAACCTTCGTCGGAGCTCTGCACCGAGGATATTTCGAAGGTGGAGCTGTACTGCGTCGTCTTGACGGTGTGGCGCCCTCCCGTGGAGATGGTCTTGCGCTCATGAGACCACGAGAATGTCGGAACGGGCTCTCCGTCCGCGTTGCAGACGAAGCGAACCGTCTCTCCTTCGTTGACCGTGACAGACTGAGGCTTGGTCGTTATCTTGGCACCGTGGGTTGCTTTCACCGGCTTCGCGGGCTTCGTTTCGGCCGTCTTGACTGCCTTCACGTGGCTGTGTTCAGCACGGTACCCCTCAGAAACCATCTTTGTCTCCCTGCTTTCCGAAACGCTCGACGATGACTCGTGGTACTCTCTGTGCTCCGCACTCTCCGCAGAGCGCTTGAACGTCTTCCTGTGGTACACCTCGGACTTGGTCTGGTCTGGGACGAATTTCTTGGGAGCTTCTTCGTCCTTCCGGCGGGAAGAGAAGGCCGTGTATTCTCCGGATGTCACGTCCAAGGTCGCGAAGTCAGATGCCTCGCCCTTGTAGTTGGAGCACATGACCCGGTACGTCCCGCTGTCCTCAGCCTGGCAGTCGAGCACTTCCAGTGTCAGCACACCGCCCAGGTTGGTAACACGATACTTGTGGCTGTCTTCCTGCAGGAGCACCCCATTGTGCATCCACTGGATGTCAGACGCTGGCTTAGCCTGCACGTTCAGCGTGAACCTCGTGTTGTGGCCCTGGGGCACGCGGTGAGAGCGCATCCTCAGCGTGATGCGTGGACCGTGGTCTAGGCTGAATGGCTGCTGTGAGACCACTTCATATTTCTTCTCCGTCGTCCGCTGAGCCTTCAGCGAGGATTTCTTCGACTCGTACCGGGAAAATATGTCATATCTCGCCGTCCTCTCGAACCGCGACAGAGAGCTCTCCCTGGAGTCGCGAGGCACGGGGCTTGGAGATCGTGGGCGGGTGCGCTCGGGTGTCGGAGACCTCCTCTCGATCACCTCAATCACCACTGGGCTCAAACTGCGTTGGTGGCTCCTGATGAGCTCTGAGGAGGGCCGCATGAGTTCTACGTAGTCAGGGGAGAGAGATCTTCTGCGTCGAAGGAATCGCGAGATGTCGTGGGACACCGCGATGTCGTGGGATCTTGAGACATCGTGGGATCTTGAGACAGCGTGAGAGCTTGAGACTGCGTGAGAGCTCGAGACTGCGTGAGAGCTCGAGACTGCGTGGGATGCGGATGTTGTTGACAGCATGGCGCTTGCCGAGATGTCTTCCGCTTCAATTCGCCTCGTCACCTCGTGCCTTAGGGAGGTGGACCTGGACTTCTCTTCCTTCTCCATTCTCTCCACTTCGCTTTTGTACGAGGACAGCATCTTCGTGGTCTGGTACGGACGAAGGAGTTCTTCATCCTCTTTCTCATCCAGAACTCTCTGCTTTTGCTTCGAAGGCTTATAGACTGCCTTCTCGTGGCGTTCCCGGAGGTCAGCGTAGCTTGCGGTGTACTCTTCCCGCTTTGGAATACGGTAGGCTGAATAACGTAACTGAATATCCTCTTCCTCCTCGTCTTCCTCTGCCGTGTACGTTCTCGTAATGCGGCGGCGCGGCGGCGGCGCCTCGTACGACGGCATCCGCACCGGGGAGTAGCTCGGGGGCGACGCCGAGAAGCCGAGCTCCAGCTCGTCCTCCAGACGCATCCGCTCCTCCTGCACCCTGCGCAGCTCCAGGTAGTTCTCAACAGGCAGCAGGAGCTCTTCGTCGTAAAGGTCTCCCAGGGATCTCCTCCTCCTGGGTCTGTACTCCTCTTCGAAGTACGGCGACGGGGAGCGGCGGGCTGGTCTCACCGTCTCCAGGTCGTCTTGCGCCAGCGTCGGCAGGCGCCACCTTGGCCTGTACTGGTCGGTGAAGCGAGGCAGCGGCATGACGTAGAACTGCTCCCACCTGGAGAGGCGGATGCGCTTTTGCCTCTTGAGGGTGTGCCTCTCCATCGGCTCGGGAATTTCATAGGTGTCGCGGACCTTCCTGTACCACTTCATGTCCGACAGCGGGACGAAATGCTTGATGAGGTTGTCTTCCTCCAACGTGGCGGCATCATGGACCCGCGCCTGCGGGATTTCGTAAGGCATTCGGATTTCCTTCTTTACTTTCTTCTCCTCCTTCTTGATGGTGTATTCGCCCTTCACGTTCTTCGTGCTGATGGCCGGCTTGTAGAGAATTGACGCCTCGCGGAGAGCGTCCTTCGCCACGGACGTGAGAGTTACGTTTTCGACGCCCGACAGAATTTCTGCCATTCTCAGCGTCTTGTCCACGTGCTTCTGCACCTGCACTTCCCTTTCGGTGTCGCTTCTGTACTGGCGTCTGACGTACGTCATCCTCTCCACCTTCAGGTAGGACTGGCAGCTGGCAGACCCCGCGCTGTTTGTCGCGGTGACTCTGTAGACACCAGAGTCCTCTGGGAAGGTTTCTCTGATGATAAGAGTGTAGTAGTCGAGGCCTTCGTGCACAACCTCAATGTGGTGGCTCGTAGACAAAGGCTGACCGTCCTTCTCCCAGTGCAGCTCTGGCCTGGGCACTCCACTAACCCTGCAGTCGAAGCGAACGGTTTCGCCTTCCATGCATTCGGCATTGGCCAGCAGGCGTTTGAACATCGGTCTGAGTGTGTTGTCCTCTGTCACCGGACGAGGTGTGACAGTCAGTTTCGCCTTGCAGGAATCCTCACCGAACTTATTACGAGCACCGACGCCGTATTCGCCGGCATCGTCCATGGTGACGTTGTGGACAATGAGCTGGTACAGGCCCTTGTCTGTCTCCAGGGTGTACTTCTTGTCGTCAATATCTGGCTTAATCTTCTGACCAGCACGGTACCAAGTGACACGCGGCTCCGGGTGGACTGTGATGGTGACTCCAAACCTGACAGTGTCGCCAATGTAGGCGTTGCGGTTGTACAATGGCAGGGTAAACTCGGGAGGCCTCTCCAGCAGCCTGGTGGTGTCCACTCTGCGCTTGATCTTCTTGGTACGACTCAGGTAGTGCTGCTTGTAATCTCTAGCTCCCTTAACAAACAGGTCCGCGTAGGAGCTGTCCTCGCCATAGTCGTTGACGACCTTGCATCTGTACGTGCCGTCATCTGCCTTGTAGAGGTCCTTGATGCGCAAAACGGCAACGCCTTCCTCGTAAGTGATTTCGTACTTCTCGTTGCTCTCGAGCTGCCTCACGCCATGATACCACGTGACCTGCGTGGAATGGTCATAATTCTCGATCTTGCAGGTGAAGCTGGCGCGGTTGCCCTCCTCGGCGCAGTCGTTCCAGATGGACCCAGCGATCGGCCCGATGTCAATGTTGGCGATCTTTGCCTTTGTGGTAGAAACACCCTTCTGAGACCTCATAGCTCCTCCCATTGCGATCCTGGCTGCGGAGACGGTGACGTTCCAGTCCTTCTTCACCAGGACTTGGTAGTATCTTCTGTGCTTCACCGTCTTGATGACCTTGGTGCTCATCTTCTCGGTCTTCTGCTTCAGCCACGGGTGCTGGAGGGCTTCGGTAGCGGTCATACGGCGCCTGCGCTCCTTGACGAGGAGGCGCTCGATGAAGTCCATGGACTCGACCGACACCTCCTTGAAGGCTTCGTGCTCAAAGTTGTACTCGGCGTTCTCGATGCTCTCAATTGTCTGCTGGTTCGTTTCTGCCAGGAACGGATTCACGCCGCTCAGCAGGACGTAGGCCAAGGTTCCCACTGCCCACATGTCGGTTGCTGAACTGACGAGGTCATGCTGATGAATTTCAGGAGCGAGGTACTCTGGTGCACTGAACTGGGCTTTGATGTTGTCACCAGGCTTCAGTATTCTTGCCTGTCCGAATTCGACAAGCTTCACGCGCGACGACTTCTTGCTCACGTAAATGATGTTCTCAGGTCTGATGTCGAAGTGGCCAATGTTCTGACTGTGCAGGAATTCAAGGGCTTCGCACACCTGTTTGATGTACAGGATGACGTCCTTCTCCGTTAGGTCTACCGTGAGCATGCGCTCGAAAATATCCTGGCCCGAGATGAACTCGTAGATCATCACCACCTCTTCGAGGCTCTCGAACGTCTCGTGGAGGTTCAAGATGTTTTGATGACGGGCGACGTTGTGAATTGCAATTTCTTTCTTGGTGGACCCTTGGTCGGCACCCTTCACCTTCGCAAATTTGGCCATATACGTCTTCTTGCTGCTGATCTCGACGCAGCGGTGAACAATGCCGAACTGACCCCGGCCGAGCTCTTCCGCAATTTGGTATTTCTCGTGCAAAACTTTGGTGCTCGAATTGGCGGCCTTCGATGTCTGGAAGGAGGCGCTCTCGTCGACCTCGAGGTCGTAGTTCAGCATCCTGGCCCGGTCTTCCTTGGTCGTGACGGGGTCGGTGGGCTCGCAGGGCTTGCTTTGGCCGAACTTGTTCTCGCCGATGATGCGGAACTGGTAGCTCGTCTTTCCAAAGAGGTTTATCACAGTGTAGCGGCACTCCCTGGTGGCGACCACACGAAGCCAGCGATCCGCGGTGGTGGCGCACTTCTCCACAATGTAGTTCGTGATTCTGCTGCCGCCGTCGTTGGCGGGCGGTGCCCATTCCAGGCTGACGGAATCTCTGGTGACTTCCGACACCTTGAGGCCACGGGGAGGATCGGGGACATCGGCGACATCCAGCTCGACGGTCTGCTGGTCAATGCCGAAGCGGTTCTTGGCGCAAACGACGTAGAATCCAGCGTCGGATCTTTCGACTCCGTTTGTGAACACGAGGGACGTGAATGACCTCGTCACGATGACTTGGTATTTGCCGTTGTTGTCGAGCAGGTCTTGCCCCTTCTGCCAGGTGATGACGGGGTCTGGTTTGCCGCTGAACGGTATCTTGATGCTGATCACCTCTCCACGGAGAGCGTGCACAGCCCCCATGCCCTCCAGGTGCTTTGGCAGATTAATCTTAGCTGGTACTGTAATAGAAATATAGACACATCGAAAATATTACATTTTAAAGGTGCATTACATAAAAAGGTAAAAAATAGGTAAAGGTGCAGCCCTGCAACTGCTCCCTTACGCCAATGCTGGTGGAAGAGCCTCTACTAGACAGAGCCCTCAAGAGGTTGGCCTACTCTTCCACGCTGCCTAAATATCTTGTAAGAGTTGGGAATTCCCACACTTTACCCCACCACACACAACCTGTGGTGGGGTAAAGTCGGATTGGGGGGGGGTGGATGATTTTTAAAAAAAAAATCTCCATTGTTCCAACTTCCGTGCTTGAACCAGTGACACCCCGGATTTCAAATCCAGTGTGCTTAAGCATTACACCACAGCAGCATCCCACACAACATGTTTCAAGTAAGAGTCTATAAAACCAATATATAGATCTATTGCCTTCAAATATAGCACTGACACCTTGACCTACACGTGCAAAGGTAAAACGTGCAATCCTGAAATTTCTTCCCGACGCCACGGCTGGCAGAAGAAGGGCTTTCACAAGAAGGAGTCTCTGCTACTCTTCCACGCTGGCCATGATCGTCTGACCCCTAGAGAGATTTGCATGTGGTGGCCGTGTGGTAAATGATACACACCTTCAACGTCGAGGGAAGCCGTAGCAGAGATAGATCCTCCCTGGTTGGTGGCGCGGACTTGGTACACGGTGGAGTCGTCTTCAGTGACTTCGGCAATGACAAGCTGGTGGTAGCCACCCTTGAACTCCTGGATCTTTACCTTTTCTCCGGTGGGATCCAGCTCCTTGCCCTGCTTGTACCATTTAACAATGGGCTTGGGGTTGCCGGTAACCTTGCATACGAAAGTGGCATTGCTCTTGTACTTGATATTGAGGTTGCGCAGCTCTTCCTTGAACATCGGTGCCTGGATAGGCTTGTCGGACTTGGGGACGGCCGGATCAGAAACCTCGCTCCAATCGCTCTCTCCGCCAAGGTTCTCACACTTGACGCGGAATTCGTACTCCAGGCCCTCGATGAGGTTGGTGACGCTGTAGACGGTCTCGCGAATCTCGTCGGTGCTGACCGAGATCCACTTGGTCTGCTTCTTCTCGCGCTTCTCCAGGAAGTAGCTGCGGATCTTGGAGCCACCGTCACTTGCGGGCGGCTTCCAGGATACGACGACAGAGTCCTGGGCGATTCCGGAGATGAGTGGCTTGCCTGGCGTGCCGGGTTTACCTGCGTGGGGCAAAGTAACACCCAGGCGACGCGGTGAAAACGAATCCACGCAGGGAATCCATCGGGAACTAACATGCAGAAATATTAAGAAATCAAGGTGTATAACGATGCATTTGTTCATTGGATAACATTGATCATTAAGCTCACTATACATGCACTGAATAATGTGTGGAATAACGTTCAATGTTTCCTCATCCGTGTACATTGTATGGAATGGATTCACCCCTGCAACCACTAGAGGCTGCTACATTCACCACAGCGTACAAAAAAAATGGTTCCTTGAATCACATTCCTGCTTTGAATTGTGTCAATTCATAATGCCATCGGTGCGGGAGGAGACTAATCATTACAGCCTTAAATTAACGTTTAATAATATACAGCCCTATTACGATCTACTGCTGGATGAAGGGTTCCCCCTCATGGTGTGGGTAATTAAGGTTATTTGGCTATAATTCACCACACTGGTCAATGCCGGTTGGTGAATGGAGGCCGAGAAACAATTCAGATCTTAAGAATCACTGATGTTAGCCCATGGCCGGCAATTAATCTCGTGTTGCTGGGTCCATAACGCAGTGCACTAAATAACCACTGCGCCACCACTTCACCCCACACAAAAAAAAACTAAGCAAAGCTGTTGTTCTCACCGAACGGCATCTTCACAGCAATCACAGAGGATGTCTCCAGTGGCTGGCTGACACCCAGCTGGTTCTGAGCGGAAACTCTGAAGTAGTACGCGGAGTTCTCCGTGAGCTGCGCAACTCTGCAGGTGGTGCTGGCGATGGAGGACGAGACCAGATGCCACTCTTCGCCTTCCTTGGCCTCGCGCTTCTCAACGATGTAGTTGGTGATGGCGGATCCGCCAGTGTCCACCGACGGTTTCCAGCTCAGTACGACGGAATTTTTCAGCTCAGACTCGGCAACGAGTGGCCCCTCGGGAGTGTCGGGCTTATCTGTTACCAAAACACAAAAACGCGAAAATAACAACGCTCAGTCAGGCATAGCTCACGGCCGCCGCGGCTGTTAATTGTATCGTGCGTGCAACAATTTTGGCGACAATTCAATGTCACGAAGCGGAGGTGCACTCTCACCTTGGATTTCGACAGGAATCACAGTTTCTACGGTTCCAAAGACGTTGCTGAGCATCACTTTGTATTTGCCGGTGTGCTTCTTGCGCTGGACATTCTTGATGACCAGGTGGGTGTAGCTGTCGGTGTTTTCGATGATGGCATCCTCGACGTCCTTGAGCGGCTTCTTGCCATGGAACCAGGTGATAGCGGGCATCGGTCGTCCGATGTAGAACACATGGAGGCGGAGGCTCGTGCCCACCTGTATCCAGTACTTCTCCTTCAGAGGGTAGCCCGGGTGGAATTGCGGAGAGGCCTCGAGCAGCAGTTTGGCGCTGCTCTCGATCTCGCCGGCGTCGTTGATGCCCTTGCACGTGTACACGCCCTCGTCCTCCTGCTCCTCCGTCATCACGGTCAGCGAGTGGTTCCGGCCGTCCGAGGACATCTTGTACTTGCGACTCTGGTTCACCTCCTTGCCGTATCTGTACCAGTGGATCTCGGGCAGAGGCTTGCCGACGATCTGGCACGACAACTTTCCAGCCTCGCCGAGTTTGGTCGTCACGTCCTGCAGCTCTGCGCGCAGGGCTGGTGCCTCGGCAGCTGAGGGGGGAACAAAAACGAATCGGTTGATTGACTGGAATGTGAAATACAATGAGGGGAAAGCTGTAGTCCTGAAATTACTTGCTCATCCCATTGCTGGCGGAAGGGGATTTTGAGAATCCTTTGTTTCAACTGCCATGCCTGGATATTGAATCGGATCGCGAGTCCAGTGTGCTAACCATGTTATCATTGCAGTATCAAAGTGATCAAAAACGATGGCCTTCTATTATCTGGGGAAATGTCAATTAAAATCTCTTTTTGGTAGGGTTCTGCATTGGGATGTTTGACCAATTCAATTAAACGAGTTGTTTGCCTTTTTGGAAGGAAACCAGAGTACCCCGAGAAAACCAGCGCATATGAAGGGGCAACATTCAACTCTCCATACATATTGAAGAATCGATTGCGAGAATTTCATCTCCTGGCCCCCACGCATCCGGTGTGCAAACAAGGACATTGATTTTTTTTTGTTATTAACATATACTAAAATGCACTGATTAAAAATTATATCGATCCTTACATGTCAATTTCGTCTTGATGGCGACGGGAGTTCTGCGCGGCCGGCTGATGCCGGTGACGTTCTCGGCGGACACCCTGAACTCGTGTTCAGTGGCCTCCAGAAGGCCACCCATCGTGAACTGCTTCTCTTGGATCCTCTCCTTGTGGCACTTCTTCCAGGTGGCATCGCTGGTCTGGCGGTACTCCACCCAGTAGCCCAGGATCTCCTTTCCTCCGTCACATTCGGGTCTCTCCCACTGGATGGTGATGCTGTCCTTGGTGACGGACACCACCTCGATCTCACCAGGCTGGCTCGGTTTGTCTACGTGGAGCGGAATAAACAAGCAGAGCAATCCACCAGGTTATAATTGATGTCTTTTCTACAGGCGTAGAAAAAGCCAATCGAGTAAAACAAAGTCACTCTGAGGTCAGAATCAGTTATATTTATTTACATTGGAGGAATCCGATGAGCTGTAAAGCTTTTTTTTTGGCAGATTTCGAGCACAATGCGAAATTGTCACTGCATTTCAGCGTGGTATATCTGACTGAGGACTGAGGTATAGGCGGTCTTGTGGCAAGGTTAAGATAAGTGAACATCTACAGAGAATAACTATCGGCAAATTAGATTACCTGACACAAATAAAAGCAAAAACTGCTCTAGACGCGGGGAAACGCTTCGCTGTGTTTAGAAGTGAGCTCATGTACGGGAGATTAAGAACACATTGCCGCGTGTGAAAAGGTCAGATTCGTGAACACCTACAGAGGTGGACATTACCACCTCGCTCAAAATACCACACTGGGTGTGGACGGTTATAACTGGTCGGGGGTGGATATGTGACAGTCGAATATGTGGCGGCGCGGCGTCTAATGTATGTTGAGCTTCTTTCGCATCGTCGCATACTGTATGTACGTTTGTTGCACTTTCTTTTGCACCGTACGTAGCCAACCGCGCTAATCGGAGGTGTGGGTAAAGGACAACAAACTAAACACAAAAAGCAGTTGTAAAGAAGCAAGTTTTCAATCTACAGGCAGGTAGTCCAGCTGTTTTGTGATCCCCAATTAATTGACCCCTCACATTTGTTTTTATCCTCTGCGTATTTATTCATGACTTTGAAATAAACATTACTTAAGAAAATTAAATGGGGGGTGTGGGGGCGGCGTTGATAAGACACCCGGACCACCCTGCAGATTAAAATTGACCGAACGATGCCGTGCCCACTCACCGAACGGATCTTTGCAGATGGTGGACTCTGTCGGCTGGCTCGGCTCGCCAAGCCCGATGTCGTTCTGGGCGAGGATGCGGAACTGGTACTCGGCGTCCGGCACCAGGCCGGTGACGGTGTACATGGTGGTGGTGACGTGCGTCTTGTTGTGGCGCACCCACTTGTCCGTCATGGACTCCTTGCGCTCAATGAAGTAACCAGTGACCCGGGAGCCACCATCGTCCTTAGGCCTAGACCAGCACAGGCTGACCGAGGTCTTGGTGATGTCGAGGATCTCTGGAGGATTGCTCGGCGGCTCCGGTGGGTCTAGTGACATGAGTATGACAAAGAGAAAAAAAAAACTTTGAGTTTTAAATCGCAATTTTCGGCACGCACAACTATAGTTATAAACAAACAATGCTGGTATACTCTTGTGTCGAATGCTCATCAGCTGACTGGCTGACCAAAAAATATTTTTTTCTTAAATTCGTATCCAGTGAAAGAGACTTTTGTCTTTCGTTATTGCATTGCCCACAATCCACCATGGCAATGAACGTCGTATGTTTGCCGATGCGTAGATCTTTGTGGTTTTACTGTATGGTTGTACGATGTGTTCTCGCATTGTACATTGTTTTGCTTGGCACGATGTCCGACGTTTCTCTCCGATGCAATCCGAGGACACATCGGAGAGATTATCACACCTTGAATCTTTTTTTTTTTACAACACAGGCCTCTCTATGAGAATAATTTATTTGCCAAATTATTAATTAATTCCAGTGCACCCATGACGGCAGAGCACGGCATTGCCAGAGTGTGCTTACTCAGAGGTGTCTTGGGAACGACGGGACCGTCGGACTTCAGCGACTTGCTGTAGCCAAACTGGTTCTCGGCGGTCACGCGGAAGTGGTACTCGACGTTCTCCTTGAGACCCTTCACCACGATGGAGGTGTCCTTCACGCGCGAGTCCACGGTGTACCAGGCGTTCTTGGGCACTTCGCGTCTCTCCAGGATGTAGCCCAGGATGTCGGAGCCGCCGTCGTCCGACGGAGCCTTCCAGCTGACGCGCATCGAGCGCGCCTGGATGTCGTCGAACTCCAGGGGGCCCTGCGGCGTATCCGGCCGCCCGATGACCTTCACCTTGATGTAAGCCACCTTCTTGCCGCACTTGTTTTCCACGACCAGATCGTAGGTGCCCGAGTCCTCCTTGTCGGCGTCCGTGATGACCAGCTCCGTGAGCGTGTCCGAGGAGGCGATCATCGCACGCTTGCTCACGTCCCGCCCGTCCTTGGTCCACTTGCAGATGGGCATGGGCTTGCCCTTGATGGGCACGGTTAGCTTGATCGCGCTGTTCATCCTCACCACCAGGCACTCCTGGTACTTGGCGTCCAGCTCGAAGTCGGGATATTCTGCGCAACGGGTTAAGACGCAAGGTCGTTCGGTTATTCAAGTTAAAAACGACTCGCGTAAGCGATACGACGTGCAGTGTTCAACTATCGCTCTTTATTCCACATTCTATTTTATTTTAAAACACGATGAGCACAGCGGATATGAATACATGAATACAAAACAATTCCATACGGAAAAATTTCTCTCCATGTCATTTTTTTTTTATCAAGGCCAATATGGCCCATAAGTCATTGGTCTAAGAAATGTTTTTTTCTTTTTCACGTCAAGAGACACAGTCAATATTGATTTATTTACGTCACTCTTAAACCCCACATTCGTGGAAACTTAGTTTAAAAAAATTATATGATATACAGCATTCCTTAAAATAACAATAAAGGTAAACACGCAGACATGAAATGACTTGCTCACTACACTGCTGGCAGAAGGGCCTGCCCACTCGAGTGAGCTCTAGAGTTTCTCGCGAGAAAGTATTTGGCCTACTCTTCCATGTTCACTACAAAATAACGATGTGATCTACCAATTTGGTGGATTAGAAAATAGAAAAAAAACAGCAAAAAAACAGCAAACCTCCCCCCCCCCCCAAAACTCCGAGTAGCCTTACCGAGCATCTCCGTGACCTTCACTGTTCCGGGCACGTCGGCCGGCTCTCCGGGGCCTCCGAGGTTCACGGCCAGCACGTGGAAGCGGTACTCGGCCCCCTGCGGGAGGTGGGTCAGCGTGTACTCGCAGATCTTGGTGGGCGTGGTGTTGCACTTGGTCCACTCGTACTGGTCGACCTTCTGCATCTCGATGAGGTAGCCCGTGACCTTGGAGCCACCCTCCTCCTCCGGCGGGCTCCAGGCGAGCGAGATGGACGTGCGTGTGGTGTCCGTCACCCTCGGATTCTGCGGTTTGCCCGGCGGCGCTGTGAGCGGGAGGGACGTCATACACAATGTTACGCTCGCAATTGAGGCCGCCCTGTCGTGGCCGTGCACGTGGCCTGCGATCCGGCACTGTGGCCTCCTCCTCGCCGCGTCTCCGAGTCGTTCTCTCTCTGCGAGTACCCAAACTTTACCCCACCACACGAGACCTGTGGCGTACCCGTTTATTTAACTCGCGATGACATTACCTTTGGAGTCACACGATGAGATGGGTCACGTGGCGCACGATGTGTGACGTCACGTGTCATGACAATCACCAAATGTTGGTCAACCGTTTCATCAATTTCGCCGGTTTTGGAAAGGGTAAGATGCTAATTTCGACACAACTTAAATTAAATCATCATTATTCATATTTTATTATCTTCACGATAATAAGCATGATCACCCCTCCTCCCACCACCCCTGCTATTTACAGATGGACAAACAGACAGACAGAGCTAATCATCCTTAACTGGGTGGGGGCAGAGAAAAAAACCCCGCACTGCAGTGGCTTACCAATGGGATCTCTGGCCACAGTCGGTTTGCTCGGGCGGCCGGGCTTGCCAACGCCCCTGGCGTTGATGGCCGTGATGCGGTGCTCGTACTCCAGGCCCTCAATGAGGCCGGTGGAGCGGAAGCGGGTCATGGTGGCGGGCATCTTGTTGGCGCGGACCCAGCGGTCCGATTTCACCTCCTTGCGCTCGATGATGTAGCCAGTGACCGGCGAGCCGCCGTCCTCGCCCGGCTCTTCCCAGGTCAGGGTCATGCCGTCCCGCGAGGCGTCGAAGGCGTTCGGGGTTCCCGGTGGGCCCGGTATGTCTAGAGGATAGGGTAGTGGGGAGGGTGGCGGTTGTGAGGACGGAGGGCTCGGAAAACGCTCTATAGTGGGACATCGAGAACCCAGGACACGGACATCACGGAGAGAGATACAAAATCGCGAACACGTGACGAACCCGGAACAATATAACCCTCGAATGGGGGGGGGGGGTGTCGTCTAGAGGCACTTGGGCTCACTGCCCAACCACAATAGGGGGGCAAAGACCGAACTCAGCTCGCCGGTTTCGTAGCGCAACGCGCTAACCGCGACACCACCCCTCCACACATCGTAGTGAGAGACAACACACACGGGCATGTGGAGGTGCTTGCAGATGAAACCATACCTATTGCGCTCTTGCAAACGACGACCTCGGACTGCAGGTAATGGCCGATGCCGAAGCGGTTCTGGGCGGCCACTCGGAACACGTACTCGTTCCCCTCGGTGAGCTTGGTGAAGCGGAAGGTGGTGCGCGTCACCGACTCGGAGACGGGCAGCCAGCCGGGGCGGTGAGCGTCGCGCTGCTCCACGGTATAGGAGGTGATGGTGGCGCCGCCGTCCTTCTCGGGTGCGTCCCACGAGATGGTGATGGACGTGGCGTCCACCTGGTCGATGCGGATCGTGCCGCTCGGGGGCGCCGGCTTGTCTGTTTGATTCAAGGGGCACGAGGAGGACGGGGCGGTGGAGGGAAGGAAGAGAGAAATGAGAGAGAGGTTGAGTTGAGGCCTATCCTGGGACAGTGTGGGGAAGAGTGGCCTCTCAAAGTTATTGGTGAGAAGGAAGTTGCGCAATTACGTGAAACCTTAGAAATAAGCAGACAACCCCTTTGTACTGTGCTTGCAATTTACAAACGTGTCACTTTAATATCACAGTGGTACAATGTTTTATAGTCGTTCATTCGCACCCATTAAATAACCGACATGAGCCGGGCACCAAGATTCCATACCCTGGTTTGCCAAAAGAAGGCGGTATAGTAAAGTGCAGACTAATATAATCCGTCCCATGTGTATTGATATAGAGTGTTGCCCCCCTCGCATGAAAGGGTTTTCTCGCACATGCATAGACACTCATTCATTAATTGGCTGAAAACACCTTAAAATATTTGCATCTCCATGCATTGCGGATAGTGCAGTGTTGTGAGGTGCAGCTTGCATGACCGATGCTATATATAATTAAAAAAAAAGAAACATTATTATTAAGAGGCTATTGCCTGAAAAGACAAACTTGAGAGAGACACGGGGACACCACCCAAACCATCCTCCCCTCGCGACGTCTTGAGAACCCTCGCCGTGCATCGCGGTGTCGCGAGCGAATATTGTGGGAGAGACGGATCGGATGGTGACGGAGGCGAGAGACAGACGAGTACTTCGCAGGGAGACGTTCGTGGGCATCAGTTGTTTTGTTGTCGTCCTCGGCCTCTTACCGAGAATGATGATCTTGATGGTCTCCGCGGTAGAGCCGGTGACGTTCTTCAGCTCCAGGGTGTAGTTGCCGGTGTCCTCGATGGTGGTCTCGCGCACCGTGAGCTTGGCGGTCTTGCTCGTCGTCTCGATCTTGACGCGCTCCGACTCGCGCACCTTGGTGCCCTCGAAGCTCCAGGTGGCCACCGGGGGCGGGCGACCGCTGATGGGCAGCGTCAGCTCGATCGGCTTGCCCGCCGGCACGTTCAGCGTCTTCTGCGGGAGGTCTGACAGGTCGATCTTGGGCAGCACTGCAGAGGAAGAAGAGCGGAGGACTCCGTTAGATTACGACGGCATCCCCTGTTCCAACGAACGTCCTAAAAAACGTTAACTTAGAGGATTACGAAGAAAAAGATAAGTTTGCAGAGATACATACAGCACTACATCGTGTGTGCTACATCGTGGGTGCATCTTGGCCTGTGGTTAGGCATCTCCGTGCGTTATCTCTGTGTACATAGCGCTCGCTCTCACTCTCTACATTTAGATTCCGTGTCAACGCACCTCTCTGGTCCTTGACGGTGATGGGAGTCAGGAGCTCGCGCGGCTCGCTCACACCCTTGTCGTTTTGCGCTCGGATGCGGAAGAAGTACTCCTCGTTCTCGTTGAGCGAGATGATGGTGTGCTCGAAGGTGGTGGTCTTCATCGTGGCCGCCTTCATCCACTTGTCCGTTCCGGCCTTGCAGGCTTCGATGAGGTAGCCCGTGAGCCTGCTGCCGCCATCGTGCAGGGGCTTCTCCCAGGCGAGCGTCACCGACGACTTGGTCACGTCGGCCACCTCCAGTTTCTGGGGCACCATGGGCACCTCGGAGATGAGCACCGCGTCGGACGTCTCGCACGGCTCGCCGATGCCGTACATGTTCTCGGGCAGCACGCGGAAGTAGTAGAAGCTGCCCTCCTTGAGGTTGGACACGCGCAGGAAGGTCTTGCTGCACTTGGTGGTGATGGTCTTGAAGGCCCTCATGGCGGCCTCGCGCTTCTCAATGATGTAGTTGTTGACGTGCGCGCCGCCGTCCAGAGCCGGCACTTCCCAGGTGAGGGTTGCCGAGTCTCCGGATACCTCCTTGACGGTCACGGACACCGGTGGGCCTGGTGTGTCTGTGATAGAGAGCAAACGTAGGCTTGACGATCTACGTCCATGTACGGGAGTTAAACATGTCAAACCCTACTTCGTAGAGGTATCGTAATTCACTCCCCCTTGAATGATCTGGCGAACTGTTGCGATTCAGAGTCACAATTGCATTCAATAATCAATTATTCAACATTTTGTTGACCGCAGTGGCTTCTCCTGGCTGCAGAGATCGTGTGAACACGTTCCGTAAAACTCGCACACGGATATAAAACACATCTATTCCTTTAAATTTTGATTTAAAGCTTTCGTGACTACAGTAATTCATATTCGTAGTTCTTTCGGTAAAGTCACGTTGAAGGGAAACAACAAAATAATAAAATATATATAAAACAATAAAAAATTCTCAAGACGTTTCGACCATAACACAAACGGTCGTCTTCAGGTGTGTCGGTATGATAGATATACATCTATTCCTACTCGCAGAATTGGCTGCATGTACTGCGAGCCCAAGAATAAATTAATAACTTATCCCCCGTCACACAGACGGTCAAGAATAATGAGAGCGGAACGCGTCCAAGAGGACGTGCGCCTTAGAGATGGAGCGACAAAATCAGCTCATGTGTGTGTGTATGCAAAGTGGATTATTATGTCGCAGGAATCGTGTGAGCTGGCAGTGGCTCCGGGGAGACCGAGATCTTAATCCAGCAGAAGACAACGACAACCTCTTTTCTAATTAACAGTAAAATATGAATAATAATCATGAAATGAAAAAAGCCTACGCCCGTCCTGTACTTACCGAAGACTTTGACGGAAACGGTGGCGGACTTCTTTCCGCCGCTGTTCTCGGCCTCGATTGTGTATTTGCCGGCGTCGTAGCGGTTGACCTTGTCGACGGTGAGCAGCGAGTAGGACTCGGTCGTCTCGATTAATCCGCGCGTGGACAGATCCGTGCCCGGCTTGTTCCACGTGATGCTCGGCTGGGGCCGGCCTCCCACGCGGACCATCATGCGCAGGCTGCAGCCCGCACGCACTGTCACGATCTTCTTCAGGTCCTGATCGAGCTCCAGGTCGGGGAGTTCTACGAGGGACGGAGAGACGAGAGAGAGGGGAGAGAGAAACACACAGAGGGAAAGTTAGCGTTTGGACGTTATTGGTGGTACAACTAGTGCAGCATAACACACCGATTCTCATAAAACACGAGAACTGATTTTGATGCACTCTGCATGGTTTTCCGACCGGGGTTGTGAATCGCGGGGAAAAGAAATAATTATTGAGAAAAATTCGCTTTTTGGTTTATACCGCGCACCACCGATGTACCGCCAATACGGTCATTTGTTAATAGAAATCTCAAAAATGAAAGCGGAGGATCATTTAAGTCAACGACTTTATTGTCGTGTTTGTAAAATATTTGCGTGAAATAACGACGTAATGATTTACCCACTGCAAAGTTCAGTGAGTTATTGTGATTGCGGGTCACGGTTTTAACTGTGAATCAATGATGTTATAGCCGCTGTGTTAAGTTTGCTGTCCAAAGTGGTAAACATATACGAATTAAACAAGTATTTATTGTTACACAAAGCGATTCATGATTTGTGAGCTAAAGAATAAATTTTGATCCGTGAATTGTAACATCCTTCATGAGGAAATGTCTTTTATTAAATTGTTTACACAGGGTATCCATGAAGGTCGCATCCATTATTTAAAGAATGCGATGGTAGTTTGAGCTGCGTTATTGAATGCTGGGGTTACGTGACGGAGAATCTTTTTGCCAAGCAGAACAAAAAGCGCGAGTGATTTTCTGGCGCAAACTTCTGTCGAATGATAATTCTTAAACGTCACATGGTACCTTCATATATGTATATATACACATATACATGCTGTATTTGATAATGACAAAAACTATAAAAAGTGCACATATTCATATTTCCTAGGCTCTTACAACGATTCCATGAACAAAGTGCATCTACTCAAGAGGTGGAAATATAAACACACGGAAACGCTGCTACATATATGTTGAACTTAATTTTTCTCCGTACGTGGCCAACCGTGCTAATCGAAGGTGCAGGGGGAAAGACAACAGACTAAACAAAAACAGCAGTTCTAAATAAACGAGTTATCAATTTAGACGATTTAAAAGCGCACAGCTCCAGTGGCTTCCTAATATCGGAAAGGAAGAGCGTTACAGACGGCCGAGGAAGCGCATGTGAAGGCGCGCGACGCAGCGCTGGACGACGATACGGTGACAACACACTCGGCTGCGAGCAACCGCGACGTGTCCATGGCGGAGATATTTGACGGCGCCCCACCTGTCCTCTCGGACGCCTCCACGGTGACGCTGCCCTCGCTGAACTCGCCCGTGCCGCACTCGTTGATGGCGGCCACGCGGAAGGTGTACTTCTTGTCGACGACGATGTCGGTGACGGTGAACTCCGGGTGGTGGATCACGGCTCCCGAGTGCGGGCGGTACCACTCCTCGCTGTCCTCCTCGCGCATCTCCAGGATGTAGCCCTGGACGTTGGCGCCACCGTCGAAGAGCGGCTTCGACCAGGCGAGGCTGATGCTCTTCTTGGTGGTGTCGACGATGCGTGGAATGGACGGAGGGCCGGGCGGGTCTGTGCAAGACAAGACGGGGGTTCGGAGGAAATGATTGATGAGGATAAGAATTGCCTTTATAGGGCACTTCAATGCCTTAGAAAATCGCATTTCAACTCCACCATTCTGAGGCCTTGTTACAGTCTAACGAAGGAGAACACCGCTGGTTGCAGCTGTCCCTATATTGGCTTTTTTTTCTCATTCAGTAATTTACAAGTAATTTGATCAAATATGGACCGTGACTCCGGTAAACATTTGCATCATCATGACAGTGTGACTGCCATTCGTTTACTTGTCTGTCAGTCTGCTGTTAACTAACGAAATAGCACCAAAGCTCATCACTGAACGATATTTAAATCCTTCAGAAACTGTATTCATACTCTTTCGTTCTTTATGTAAAGTCACGTAGGTAGAAATAAAACAAAATAAATCACGACATTTCGATAGCAACACAAGCCATGGTCTTCTATCGAAACGTCTTTATTTATTTTGTTTTATTTCTAGCTACGTGACTTTATCGAAAGAACCAAAGAGCATGGATTCTTGCAGTCACGAAAGCTTTAAATCAGAAACTGTATTTATTTATCCTGCAGAAATCCGATGAGCTATGAAGCTCTTTTTTCACAGAACGTCCAGTAGGGGTAGGTCAGCAAGTTACAACAACAAACAATGAAAAAAAACCGATAGGAGTGCAAAGTATAAGAAAGGAAATCACGAAAAAAAAGAATGAAAACTAAATAATTTTTGTTTATCAGGTAAGCCCCGCTGAGATATATAGTTATTTTTTCAGAAGCGACCTAGCCACAAATGATAGCTTAACGAAGTGGCTTATCGCGTGGAAATTTATAGCAACCAAATACTCTAAACACATGTTGATTTTAAATGTGGAAGGAAAAACTGAAGGACCCGGAGAAAACTCCACACGACCGCGATGAGAACGTACAGGCCTCAGGGTCGGGACTGAACCCACGACCTCCTGTATACCAGGTGAGGTAGTTAACATCTTGCCACCATGGCGCCCCATCATCATTGCGAAGTGGTTTTCTTTAACCCGCGGCGGCTTTTACAAGGCAAAATTATTATTCTTCATACATTTTTGGGTCAAATCACGTGTAGGTAAAACGCGTGTTGCACACCCTCCCCCACATGACACCGGCAGTGAATAAAGTTGAACGCAGCCAGTGCCGACTGAAGCAGCAACTCCTAAGGCGAGCGCGACCGCGATCGTGATCATGACAGGGCCTAAGGTGTGCCGCTTACAGATGGGTTCCCGGCAGAGGATGCAGTCCGACGACTCGCTCGGCTCGCTGACACCAGCTGCGTTCACGGCCGTGACGCGGAACTGGTATTCGCAGCCCTCCATAAGGTTGAGGACCTTGAGGCGAGTGTCGTAGACGATGAACTCGCGGTTGACGCGGGTCCAGCGCAGGCTGCGCTTCTCGCGCTTGTCCACCAGGTAGTTGGAGATTTCGCTTCCACCGTCCGAATCCGGCTTGGCCCACTGGATGACCACGTGCTCCTTGTTGATGGTGCTTGCCTTTGGCGCTCCAGGTGCATTGGGCACAGCTGAAAATTGAGGCGGGGCGAAGGTGGCAAAGGCACGAATGTTGGACTCGCGAGACAACGCAGGGTCAGAAGCTCAGTGATTTGGCCTTTGTCTGCACGTCAAGTCCTTCTCAAGAGGGAAAGGTCCTATCTTTAATCGTATGGCTCCACCGGCTACTGAATTACTATAGATGCGCCCGAATTTGTGGACGTCAAAAGCTAAGCCTGGTTGATACTCGGATAGATAACCACCAGGGCTTTACAGGTGCGAAGTGGACAGGAGATGGCAGTGTGAGTGTTATCCCCACATATTAACAACTGCAAACTTCAACTTTTAATTATTAGGCATTTGTCGATTCACCTCTGCCAGCAAATGGATGAACTGTCACGAATTTATGGTTTTGATTTGATTCAAATTGCCCTGTTTGCAAAAAAATGTGCTGAGCATTAGCATACAACGTAAGACAATAAATTCTCACACGCGCGATTCAACGAACATATATAGGTAAGAATCGATTTTAATCGCCGAATCGATGTGCTGCTGCATGCCTAGAGAGCACAATTCAAGTGTATAGCGTGGCATAGGTTTCCATTGGAGTGCATAACTCCAGTGGCTTCCTACTGCTCTCTGAGGAGTTTGTTTTGGATCGTAACACGGAACTGTCCGAAAACACATCGGGGAGCTATAACGTTCAACTTTCAAACTCAATTTGACTTCCCACTTTCCCATTTGCCACGCTCGTTTTAGGCCGTCAGCGACAGAGCTAGAGACGGAGCGGGCAGGCCGGCGAGCGAGAGACGCCGAGCACTCACTGAAGGAATTCCTCGCGAAGACGGGGCTGGACTCGAGGACCAAGCCGGGTCCGTACTTGTTGATGGCACGCACGCGGAAGATGTACTCGTTGTTCTTGATGAGGCGCGTGGCCGTGCAGGAGGTGGTGATGCACTCGGCGTCCACGATGGCCCAGTTGAGGCGGCTCGTCTCGCGGCGCTCCACCAGGTAGTGGGTGATGGGCGAGCCTCCGTCCTCTGTGGGCTCCTCCCAGCTCATGTTGCACTTCTCCTCCGTCATGCGGTTGATCGCCAACGGGCCACGGCACTGCCCAGGGGAGTCTGTGGCGGTTTGGTGAGAAAGTCAAACAAAGCGCGGCGTGAATGCATGTACGTACGTATGTTGAACTTCTTCTGTCGCACCGCACGTAGCCAACCGTGCTAATCGGAGGTGCGAGGGGAAGGGCAACAAACGAAACACAATTCTAAAGAAATGAGTTTGCAATTTAGATTCAAAAGTGTATAACTCTCCAGTGGCTCTCCTAATATCAGAAGGAAGAGCGTTCCAGACGGCCACAGAAGCGCGCCCGAAAGCACGCGATGCGGTGACAAGTCTTTGTTCGATGGTTAACCAAAAGCCGTTGTGAGGATGATTGGAGTTTGCATGATAGTTTATGCTCCCTGATGAGATCAGCAAGGTAGATCAGCGAGGTAAATAAATAAGTGAACCCCAAAAAAACGGCACAGCGAAGCAGAGGCTGCTGCTGCTGCTGGTGGTGTGACGTGGCGGAGTGTTATGCCGCCTTGGGGCGGTAGGTATAAAGAGGACGACTTGGAAGGAGATGGGGTCGACTGCTTTGAGAAAGGTGGTCGAGGTGGTCAACTGTAGCCGATGAGAAAATTATTCCTGTCCCACACTTCGAGTGAGTGGATCGGGTTGCTGGACATGACGTGGTGTTTAATTTCTAGAGCGGACTTGGCACGCTTCTTAAGAAAAATCGCCTACAAAAATTTGCGCGCGATAAAATGAAAAAAATATATGCAAATACACGTAATGAAAGCAATCGCACAAAACATCTTGACGCACTTACCGAGCACCTTGACCTGGACGGCCGCGGTTTTGATCCCACTGGCGTTGCGGACGGTGAGGATGTACTTTCCGCTGTCGTCGCGGTCGCAGAACTTGATGATGGCGATGGCGCGCTTGCTGGTGTACTGCAGGTTGATCTTCTCGCTGACCTCCAGCTCGCGCTCGCCCTTGGCCCAGAAGACCTTGGGCTCGGGCTTGCCGCCTATGGCGGCGTCAAGGACCAGGTCCGATCCGGCACGGATGGTGACCAGGTCGCCCAGCAGGTGGCTGTCAAGCTCGGCTTTGGGAGGAGCTGTGAGATAGGAGGGACAAAGCTCAACGTGAAGATGCGAGCGCCTCTGGTCGCGGGATGTGACAGTGTTGTTGCCACATTGCGAGCCTCGAGATATTTAAGATATGTACTGAAATGAATGTATTGAGCAGATTACCGTTTTCCAAAACGGGATTATTATGCTCAGCCGTCACTGCTGGTGTCCCGTGTGGTGTGGTTAACTGGTTAATTCTGCAGCAGAGTCCTATTTTAAGAGCGGATGGGATTGATGCCATGCAGGTAATTTTGCCTCAAAACGTATTCGCCGCATCACAAATGCCAATTGACCAACACGGTGTTGTGAGGCCTTCTTCCAGCAGAGGACAAACAAAGGGTGGTAATTCATAATGAAGGTTTTTGGGTTAGATCGCGTTATTTCTAAATGTGTCGTAACCCTCCACCACCCGACACGGCCAATCAACAAAAAAGTGTCACGTTGACAAAAGACAAATAGTTCACTACTTTAGCCCACCGGTGTGTTGAAGAGTGAATCCACAACATTTACGGTTTGAGTATGACGTTTCGCTGGTAATTACATCCAGCATCATCGGGCAATTCGCCAGAATGGTAAAGCCCTCACTTGCTCCCGGTCTTAAATAGAGCAGCAGGGTGACGTCATCATTTAACTCATTCAGGTGGAGTGATTTCAGGCGGGGGGGGGGGGGATATTGTAATTATATAATCGATTGGTAATCAGTCAATGGTTCCGAGACATTTATATATAATGCGATCTAACCCAAAAACCTTTATTATGAATAATATTGGTCGCGAAAGCCTACGTGTTAAAGGGTAGTAAAAAAACATGTCATATAAGTAATGGGTTGTCACGTGACCGATCCCATTCGAACGCGCCGTGCGGTTTGAGCAGTTTTCGCGCATGCCAATCGGTTCAATCGTCGTTACTTACATTGAACAAACATTCTACAGTCCATTCCCACGACTCTTGAAATCAAAAATCAATTCCGCGAACAATTATCCAGAATCAAAATCGGCAACCGATTTAACAACCCTGCCGTGAATGAATGAGTTCATGCCCCGTTGAATTTCATGCCCACCCCATCCCACGCTCGCGCCCCTCCCACCGCCCGCCCCTCCCGCCAGGCAAATGCAGCCGGCTGCACTCACTGTATTCGTCTTTGCAGGTGACGGGCCCGCTGGACTCGGAGGGCTTGCTGATGACGCCCGCGGCGTTACGGGCGAGGACGCGGAACTCGTACACGTCGTCCTCGCTCAGGCCCGTCACGGTGTAGTAGTTCTCAGTCACGGTGGTGTAGTTGCACTTGAGCCAGCGCCCTTCGCCGGTCTCACTGTACGGCTTGCGGTCGATGATGTAGCCGATGACCTTGCTGCCGCCGTCGAAGAGCGGCACGGTCCACTTGAGTGACACGGACGAGCGGGACACGTCGGTGACTTCCGGCCTGCCAGGTGCGTCTGGGATGAAAAGCGGACGTTCGAAAGAAAGGTGAGGTTATGTTGTTTTTTTTTGCTTTGTTTTGCACACCCACTCCCACTACACCAGGTACTCATTTTGAGGCTGAGTCGACCTTGCGGAGGCCCACAGCAGGTTCGGGTTTGGCCGCAAAGAAGCACTGAGAGATACGCGCTTGGAATTGCACCGAGAGACTGAGATTAGAACGTATGGAATGTATGCGTGCATTTGGAACTTCCTTCGCACTGTACGCAGACAACCATGCAAATTGGAGGTGCGGGAAATAGAGAACAGATAATTCTGTTGACAGAATTAAACTTGGGCAGGATATACGTTGGGAAAATTATGAAATGGCAGCCAATGGAGGTTAACGCGCCCAAGAAAAGGACATCTACCACTGAGATGGAGAGATGAAATCGGCCCGTGGCTAGGTACTTGGTGGATTGCTACAACGCCGGCCCATGGTGAGAACTGGCGATGGCTTTTGAGGATGTACTCGTCCAGCAGTGGACTCATCGTGGCCGATGATGACGGTGCCACGAAATTGAATGGGTGAACCGAGTCGAAAGACTAGCAGCGCCCGTCAACTGCGGTTCACGTCAATCGTAGACGATGGACATGAAAACACTTTCACAGACGACGACAATTTACGCGCGAAACAAAATATGAAGGGAGCGTCACTCACCAACGGGGTTCTGTGCAACGACCGGACGAGAGGCCTCGCTCGGCTTGCTGATGCCCGCGGCATTCATGCCGTAGACGCGGAACTGGTACTCCAGTCCCTCGACCAGGCTGCTGATCTTGTAGTTGCACTCGATGCAGGCGATCTTGTTCTCCTTCGTCCACAGGATGCTGTTGCGCTCCTTCTTCTCGATCCAGTAGCCAGTGACCTTGCTGCCACCGTCGTTGTAGGGCTCCTCCCAGCGGATCGACATCGCCGTGGAGGAAACGAAGTACACGTCGGGTCTGGTCGGAGCGCCCGGCGGAACTGAAAAACAAGTAAACGTTAATATATGGCACGAGTATTTTTTTACTCTCTTAATAAAAGTAAAAACTAAACTACTCCCCCCCCCTCCCCCCCGCCGCCGATTTTATTTTGATTGCGCTATTGGCGTCACGTCACGCAGATCGCCCGTGGAGCAATTCAACCCGTCATGTTAAACAGCAGCCCGTGGAAGGGGGTATCAGAGAGCTACCTTTGTTCCACACAGTAGCCGACAGCACTTTCCCACCCTCTATGCGTATGAGAGTAAATGTTCATCACATGGCAGTCAAACTGATGGAATTTACCAAAATGAAACCAAATGTAATATGGGTGTTTTAATCTGCAGTCATTGGGGACTGGGCTAAAACCACCAACTCATTACACTTAATCACAGGCAGCTGCCTGGATTGGAACACAGGCTCTGAGCAGTGCCAGATCAGGGTCTCCGATCACATGAGCCACCCCGGCCACCTCATTTTAAAAAATTCACCTGGAAAATCAATAATGAAAATTCTCACCGAAAGGATGTTCGGCAACGATCGGCGTCGTCTCGACGGGCTTGCCCACTCCAAATCTGTTCTCGGCCATGACCCGGAAGGTGTACTCCAGGTATTTTGTCAGGTGGGTGATCTTCAGCTGTGTACGTTTAACGCTGGAGTTGACCAGCTGCCAGTGGGTGGTGCCAGACTCGCGCTTCTCCACGATGTAGTTGGTGATGGAGCTGCCGCCGTCATCCTCGGGCGGCTCCCACGTGAGCTCGCAGCTCTCGGCGGTGATGGAGCCGACTTCGACGGAGCCAGTCACGACGCCGGGCTTGCCGATCACGTTGACCGTTATGGCGAAGGTCATGGAGTCCACGGAGTTTTCCAGCGTGAGGAAGTACCGTCCGGTGTCCCCTCTCATGCTGTCCTTCACCGTGAGCGTCGTCCTCTCCTTCGTGGTCTTGATGCTCACCCTCTCGCTCTGCTTCAACCGCATGTCCTCGTGCTTCCAGCTGACCTTGGGATGTGGGCGTCCGGTGTAGGGAACATCGATCGAGAACGTGGCTCCGGACTTACAGGTAATGGTTCTCTTGGTGATGCCGCTGAGGTCGGCGTCCGGCAAAACGCGAGGCTCCTTCACGACGACCGACGAGAACGTTTCTCTCGGCTCGCTGTAACCCGCGTCGTTCTTGGCCTTGACGCGGAATTCATATTCGGAATTCAGGACGAGCCCTTCGACGGTGAAGTTCTGCTGTTTGACCTTGCCAACCTCCACCCAACGCTCTGTGCCCACCTGCTTCATCTCCACCAGGTAGCTCGTGACGCGGCTGCCACCGTCATGCTCAGATTTGAGCCATGACAGAAGGACGCTGTTGTCGGTGGTGTCTACGACATCCAGCCTCCTCGGCGGTGCCGGTTCTTCCGTCGCCACGATGGGTTCAGGAGTTTCGTAAGCCTCGCCGACGCCGTACTCGTTCTCAGCCATGACACGGAAGTAGTAAGGCACCCCTTCTGACAATTCGTTCACCTTGATCACCTGTCGTGATGTCTGCGCCACGATGGTCTGCCAGCTGCGACGGCTTGCCTCTCTCTTCTCCACAATGTAGTGGTGGATTCGGGCACCGCCTTCATTTATTGGGGCATCCCACAACATCGTGAGCGACCCTTTGGTGACGTCTTTAAAGGTGATCGCTCCAGGAGGTCCAGGAGTATCCTGCACCTTGACCATGAATGTTATCGACTTGCTGCCGCTGTTGTTGTCCAGCGTCAGAGTGTACTTTCCAGCATCATAGCGGTTGCAGTTTTCCACTGTGAGAATGCTCTGCGTGTCTGTGGTGTGGATGTTGGCGCGCACGCCCAGGTCGGAGTCCGTCTTCGACCAAATCGCCGTTGGCACAGGCCTGCCCTTGAAGGCCACCTGCAGGTGCACCGTGCTGCCGTTCTTGACGATGTGAGTCTGCTTGAAGTTGGCATCGATGTCGATCTCGGGCGACGACAGCTTGTCGACCGCCTGGACGACGGCCGGAACCTCGCAGGCCTCGCCCTTGCCGGCAATGTTGACCGCGGAAACGCGGAACTTGTACTCCTGTCCCGCCTCGAGATCGGTGACGACGTACTTGGTGTAGACGCACGCCTCCGGGTTCACCTTGTGCCACTCCTCCAGACCCGCCTTGCACATCTCGATGACGTAGCCGATGATTTCGGCGCCGCCGTCGAACGCCGGCCTGGTCCACTCCAGGCTGACCGTGGTCTTGGTGGTGTCGTTCACCTTGACCACCGTGGGGGCGGTCGGTGGGTTCACCGGGTCCCTGCACTTGAAGAGTCGCGACGTGTCGCTGGGAGGACTCAGGCCGGCCTGGTTCTCGGCGAGCACGCGGAACTCGTACTCGTTGCCGTCGGTGAGTCCGGTGACCCGGTGGCGGATCTCCGTGATGGGCCTCTTGCTGCTCACCTTCACCCAGCGCATGCTCTTCTTCTCGCGCCTCTCCAGGACGTACTGCGTAATTTCGTTGCCACCGTCGTGCTTGGGTCGCGACCAGTTCACGGTGATGGTGGTGGCGGTCACGTTGGAAGAGTCGGGCGTTCCGGGAGCGTCAGGCACAGCTGTGTGTGTGTAAAACAGATGAGCGCTTAGCTTTTGCCTAATTCAGTAAAATTCGCAGGATTTTGCAGGAGACATTGGAAATGCCCAAGGCTCGGACAACCGGATAGGACGAGAAATTTTCATAAAATTTGGCAAAAATGCTAAATCAGCAGCATTATGAAAAGCTGCCACAAAAGTGTGCAGCACTTTTATCACATTCGGTGACAGAAATGTTTGGTGATTTATATATACGCAGTATATCTTAAAGCACGTGTAATAATTACCACCAAATATTGACTCGAAACTTTTGACTTCTACTCACAAACAAAACTTTCTTGAGCCACAAACAGCCAGATATTACCCAAAATTCTCATCCCACAAATTACTCTTCTGTAGCCGAGTAAACAGTTTCGTCTCGGGGGGGTTCACGTGCCTCTCTCCGTCGGCAGTCACCGCTATTGACGACGCGACCGGTACTCACTGTATTGCAACTTGGCAACCACCGCCTGGGACTCGAGCGGTCTGCCGACGCCGAACTTGTTGACGGCCGACACTCGGAACTGGTACTCGTTGTCCTTGATGAGCTTGGGGATCTGCATCATGTTGGACTCGCAAGCGTCGTTGACGAGCGCCCACGACACGCGGCTCGTCTCGCGCTTCTCCACGACGTAGTGGGTGACGAGCGAGCAGCCGTCGTTTTCGGGAGCCTCCCACCACAGGTTGAGCCGCTCGCTGGTAATGTTGGTGAACCGCAGCGGTCCCGTGGGTGGGCCCGGCGTGTCTGGAACAAATAAAAAAACGTGGCGATACGCCGTTTAATTTGGAGATTTTTTTTTCCAAAAATTTTCCCAACCCGAGCAATTTGCCGTGTTCGTCTGTCCGTCCATCTGTGTCTCTCATGGGGTCACGGTAACATGCGTCTAAAGATGATCTGATATAAAGTAAACTTTTGTTCGGTTGTGTTGCTCTTCAGGACTTACCCTATGGAAATCCGACCATATTAATCAAAGGAGATGGCATCACTAACTGCCTGATGTGCAACAAATGTTCTCGTTTTTATTGTCCTTCCCCCACACCCAGGATTATCACGGTTGGCTGCGTACGGTGCGAAAGAAGTTCAACATACGTACGTGCCTGTGTGAATGAATAGAAATGTGTTTTTTGTAATCATGCGATTGATCGAACGGTAGTCGGTTCGCTCGTTATATATATTTTTCCCCATTGGTCGAGTGTCTGAATGAACTGCAATGCATTTTTCTCGCCGCGCTTATTTTCGCATACCAAACACTTTGACGTTGAGATCCATGGTCTTGGTGCCAGAGGAGTTGGTGGCCTCCACCCTGTAGACGCCGCGGTGGTCGCGGGTAGCATCCCTGATGAACGCGTACGTGGAACCGATCACCGTGGTGACCTCAATGCCCATGCCCTTCACGACCTCTTTGCCATCTTTGAACCACGTGACGACGGGCACCGGTCGCCCGGTGACGTTGGCGCGGATCCTGACGCTGTCGCCAGCCTTGGCGTTGACGCCGTCATGGTGCTCGGATCCAAACTCGACGTTGGGCGAAACTGCAGATAGAGAAAAATTGAGGAAAGGCGTGTTAAGAAAAGTGTCAATGGCAACCGATTTACCCTGATCGCATTGTCGCATCTGAGCACGGTTAGGTCTTGTTAGTAGTTATGTGCCCGGTAAAAATGGACGATGTCGGCGTGGGATGCAAGGTAGCCAGGACTTTCATGAAAACAATTCTCGTGAGACTCTCCCCAATTAAAGGCCTTTGTTATTGAATACACATTTAACAATATTTGTCTGCAAGTATAAATACACGTTGAGTAATCTCCATGAGCAATATAGAACCCGTTGGTGGAAATTCCACCTTTCTATTGTAGGAACCAATGTCCTGATATGGCAATCATCATTGTGGCATCACCAAGGGGTACTCAATGTAACCTCACCAACTGAAACATAAAGAGCTATGTACACTATAATCACATGGGCATTCTGAAACGCGGGGTCACGTTTTCCGATGTTGCATAAAGCATTTAGATTATTCTGCTGCGATAAATTTCCACATTATAAGCCACTTTGTTGAACTATCATTTGTGGCCAGGTCGCTTAATAAAAAGTAAGTGAAAACCTCATCGTGGGCTTTTACCTGGTAAGATAAAAACTATTTAGTTTTATTTGTCTATTTTAAAGTGCTTTGTTTACCTTTCCTATACCCTGCACTCATATCGTGTCTTTGCATTGTTTGTTGTTGTAACGTCCATCAGATTCCTCCATTCATGCATCACGCATTTTGTATCGTGCACTTACTGCTCTCGTCTCTCGTCATGATGTACCCCGACGACTGGGACGGAGGACTAACGGTGCCCACGGCGTTGCGGGCGATGATGCGGAACTCGTAGCGGTCTCCCGCCCCGAGGCCCGTCACGGTGTACTGCGTCTCGGACACGTCGGTGAAGTTGCAGCGCAGCCAGCGGCCGCCGGTCTGGCGGCGCTCCACGCAGTAGGCCACGATCTTGCTGCCGCCGTCGCGCAGCGGGGCGTCCCACTTGAGGGTCACCGTCTCGCGGGTGATGTCGATGTAGTCGGGAGTGCCCGGCGGATCTGTGGCGGCGCGTCGGAGGCGGTTGGCAAGTTGGTAAGTGAAGCAAGAAGCAAAAAGGTAAACAACAACAAAAAGAGGCGAGGGTGTGCGGCCCTGCGACCGCTCGCTCACGCCGCTGCTGGCGGGAAGGCCCGCCTCCCCTGCCCCTGCTCCCCCTCCCCCACCAGTAGAGGGAGCTTCTATAAAGCCCCTCTAGAGGATTATTTGTGGCGACTCGGAAGATGTAGAAGTATCCGCACTTTACGCCCCATTCAAGCGGTTGCTTTCCGTGTTCAGTTTGTAATCCTCACACTGCACGCCTCCGATTAGCCCGGTTGGCTACGTACGGTGCGAAAGAAGTTCAACACACACACGTACATTGTGGAAAGCCTATAGAGTAGCCGAAAACAAATGCTTTTTTATCGTTGCGAGACGAACGCACATCTGTTTATTTACTTTACGTGAAAAAACACGAATATCCCCAAAAATGTTTTCCTTTCGTTGAATCCGACGCCGGTCATTTGTTACTGTGTGATGGCTGTGTCGAGTGGTGCTCACCGACGGGCGACACGGCGAGGGCGTGCTTGTTGGGCTCGCTGGGCTTGCTCAGACCGGCGCTGTTCTCCGCGTAGACACGGAACTGGTACTCCAGGCCCTCCAGGAGAGACGTGACTCTCAGCTCTCTGCCGCTCAGCAGGTGGTTGTTCACCTTCTGCCAGAGAATGCTGTTGCGTTCCTTCTTCTCAACGTGAAAGCCGAGAACCTCGGAGCCGCCGTCGTACAGGGGAGCGTCCCAGGAGATGGTCATGCCGTCGGCCGTGATGTTGTATATGACGGGCTTTCCGGGAGAACCAGGAGGCCTGAACTGATGCTTGGCTTCCACCAGCGGCGAGTCCAGCGACTCGCTCACACCATACCGGTTCTCGGCGCGCACGCGGAACGTGTACTCGCTGCCCTTGTTCAGGTTGGTTATCTTGAAGGTGGTTCTGACCACACTGGAGCAGACCATCTTCCACTGGGTCTGCGACGATTCGCGCTTCTCCACGCTGTAGCACGTGATCTCGCTTCCCCCGTCGTCGTCAGGTGCTTCCCAAGAGATGATAGCGCTGTCTGCTTTGATTTCATCAAAGCGAATCGGTCCCTTGGGTTTGCTAGGAGGACCCAGTGTGATGATGGTGAATGTAAATGTTTTCCTCGCCACACCGTTTTCTAGGATCAGGGTGTATTTTCCGTTGTCCTCCTTCTTGGCGTTCTTGATAGTGAAGGTAAGCTTATCGACTGTTTTCTTCATACGCACGCGCTCGCTCTCCTTCAGAGGGATGTTATCCTTGGTCCACTGGACACTCGGATGGGGCTTGCCCTTGTAAGGTATTTCAAGGGTCAGGTTGTGGCCAATGCGCACTGGGATCGGTTGTCCTGGCAGGCCAGACAAGTCAGCAAATGGTGTGATGACATAATCCTTGACCTGTATCGGGCTAGAAATTGTGCAGTCGCTCTTACCCTTCTCGTTCTGCGCAAAGATGCGGAACTGCAGGGTGGACAGCTCTTTGAGTTTAGTTACTTCGAATTCTAAGGACTTTGTGACTCCTGCAGCCTCCCAATTCTCTGTGCCTTCCAGTTTCTTTTCAATGATGTACTCTGAGATGATGCTGCCACCATCGTGGTCCGGTTTGAGCCAGTGCAAAGTGACAGAGGTCTTGGTAGAGTCTTTCATTTCAAGATCCTTCACCGGCCCGGGAACTTCAGTGGCCTTGACGGGCTCTGCCGAATCGCACGGTTCGCCAATGCCGTTTTCATTCTCGGCGAGGACGCGGAAGAAGTAGGAGATCTTCTCAGAGAGATTAGTGAGCTTGAACGTGGTGGAGGAGCACTTTGTTGTGACTGTCGACCAGGCCCTCTTGGTCGAATCCCTCTTCTCAATAATGTAGTTGGAGACCTCGGCCCCGCCATTTATGAGGGGAGAATCCCAGGTGATCGTGGCGGTGCCGCGGCTGACGTTCTTGAAGATAAGATTCTGGGACGGCCCCGGCGTGTCGAGGACCTTGACGTTCACAAACGTCGACTTCGGTTCACCCACACCGTTCTCGATCGTAAGGACGTATTTTCCGGTGTCTTCACGGGTCGTTTCGGAGATGGCGAGGAGGGTGGAGGACTCTGTGTTGTGTATCTGGTAGCGCACGTCCTCCGTGATGATCTTGTCCGATTTCCTCCAGGTGACCGTGGGCGTGGGACGGCCCTTGAACGGTAGGAAGATCTCGACGTTTTCGCCGGCCTTGACCGTGATGGACTGCCGTAGAGCCGCGTCGAGGTCAATCTCGGGCTCCTCTGCGGTGGGCAACAAGAGCGCCGTTGATGCGGTTAGCGAACGCGAGTTCAAACAGCGCCGCGCGATCGCCAGCAAAAAACGACGCAAGTGAAAAATAGCAGACTGCACGAAGATTAATCAACCGTCGACTTACCAACAATATCCTTGGCTTGCACAGGTTCTTTGATTTCGGCCGCCTCTCCATGCCCAGCCATATTCACGGCCGATACACGGAAGAGGTAATGGATTCCTGTTGTCAGGTTTTGCGCGACATATTCGGTGGTTCTGACCTCGCCTTTAGCTCCGACCATCCTCCAGCTTTCATCCTCAAGCTCCTTGGACTCGACAATGTAGGACGTTACAGGGCTACCTCCGTCATACATGGGTGGCAACCACGACAGGGTGATTGAGGTCTTGGTGCTGTCGATTGCTTTCACCTTGGAAGGTGGTCCAGGTGGATCTGAGATGGATAAAATCAAATAGTGTTAAACAAGAAAGCCAAGATGGTTTATAATGAAAGAAAAAGCATCACGTGACACATTGATTATACACTATGGACATCGACCGCCCTCTGACTGGATGAGACGAGATTTCATGCAATTAAAGTGACCTATAAATGTCCTCATCTGTCTGTGTGTAGGTTTCGATGTTGCCCCCACATTTGCGTGGTGGACTTTTTCTCTGTATATTCCCTATTTCTTCCCACGTGAAACCAAACACTCAATAATTGCAATTGGCCAAACATTCCAAAGCAGGATTGTCCTTAAAGAAAAAAAAAATATGCTTAAGACTGAGGGAGGTGTTTTTGGGTAAATACAGTAAAACCTTGGATTGCGAGCATAATTCGTTCCGGAAACGTGTTTGTAATCCAAAGCACTCGTACATCAAAGCAGTCGTATATCAGTTGTGATCACGTGACGCTCGGCAGACAAAGCGTATACGTACTACTACTCGTATTGCAAGACCCTCGCTCGTTTATCAAATTAAATATTTATTTTAAAATTTTGCTCGTTTAGCAAAACACTCGCAGACCAAGTTACTCGCAATCCAAGGCTGTAGTTGGTATCACCATTAGTATTATTATAAACACATATAGACTGGAAAGTGATACATTTTCACGCATAAAAATATAATTTTAAAGCGGAGACTCGAAACATCATCGCTCCGAGCATCCTATGCTCCACACCGTGCGACCTTACCCAGCGGATCGGCAGCCTTCACGTAGTCAGAAGCCTCGCAGAATGGACCTTCCCCGGCTGCGTTAATCGCCAATACGCGGAACTGGTACGAGTTGTCCTCCGTGAGGCCAGACACCTTCTGCCTGGTGTCGCGAATCGACTCCTTGGAAACCTTCAGCCACCTCAGGCTCTTCTTCTCTCTTTTCTCCAGCATGTAGCCGGAGATTTCGTTTCCACCGTCGACCGTAGGCCTCTTCCACATGACAGTCATGGTGTGCTTTGTCACCATCGTCACCTCTGGGATGCCCGGAGGTCCAGGTGTCACTGCAATGAGGCAAGCAAGCAGAAAGCGCTGAATCATTTTATGGAAATCAAGAGAATGACATGCTCTTGAGAGGCAGAATAATGAGCCGTCGGGATGTCTAGGCCTTAATTTTATAGTCGAGCTCTCGGAGGCAAGTAAATGCACCTATATAATTATCAGCCTTCAATGTTGTTTTCGGAGGCTGATTGAGCCAAACTAAAAGACATATTTTACATTTATAGAGTTCAATGTTATTGTCTGAGGCACAAAGACAAGTCAAAGGCGTCTTTAGGACTCTGCTGGTAAATGCGAGTGCCATGAAATTCACACACACACAGCGCCAGGGGGGACACACAGCGAACAGAGCGCACATACCAAAGCTGTTCTTGGCAAGGATGACTTCTGAATCCAGTGGTTCGCCAGCTCCATACTTGTTGACGGCCCTGACGCGGAACTGGTACTCGTTGCCCTTGATCAATTTGGTGACCGAGATGGCGCAGTCCAACTGTTCCTCGTTGACAACGACCCAGGCGACGCGGCTGGTCTCGCGCTTCTCCACGATGTAGTGGGTGATGGGCGCTCCACCGTCCTGAGCCGGCGGTTCCCAAGCCATGCTGACCTTCTCGGCGCTGACGGAACGGAACTGGATGGGACCACCCGATGGGCCAGGCTTATCTGTTGTTTCAATGGACAGAACAGTTACGCGTTAGAATTGTAACTCCCCCCCCCCCCCCCCCACTTGGTATCTGTGTTTTCTCCAGGCAACCGCAGGGTTCCTCTTGCGTGTGCGTCAATCGAGTGGAACTGGCCATGACATCGTACGGCCAACGTGAATGCAGCCTACGTAGTTGGATCTCGTAAGCTAAGCAGATTTAAAACCTGCTTAACACCGGGATGGATGTTGTAAGTGTCGCCTACAAAGTTGAACATAGCGATACATTTTATAATCTATGTGTGCGGAGTGTTACCTCCTTGTATGCACACGTTTTTTTTTTCTCCAGGTGCTACGTTTTTCTCATAAAATTTAAATCATACTCATTAATCGTATTGGTCAAACGTCTCATTGCGCGACTTTCCTTTCAACTCCGTGACATTTTGGTGGATTACATTTTGACTGATGATGTGATTCCTCATCCATTTCACCATTTTTATAGCACTCAAGCTAAAATAACGTACCATCCGTTTACAAACCCTTAACGCGTACGTAAATACAAATAAATGAACCCACGTACCAAGCACTTGCAGCTTAATCGTGACGGCTGTAGCACCGATGGCGTTCTTGAGCGACAGGACGTAGTGGCCAGTGTTCGTCCTTGTGGCATCTTTGATGAGCACGGACGTGAAGTCGGTGGAGGTCTCCATGGAAATCTGAGCGTTTGTCGTCAACTCCTTTCCATCCTTGTGCCACTCCACGTAGGGCGCGGGCTTTCCGGAGATGCCAACCTTGATCTTGTACGTCGTGCCCGCCTTGATCTTCACAACGTCGAGGTATTCCGGAGGCAGGTCGAACTCCGGTGCACCTAAAGGATACAAATTATAACATTTCTTTCAATATATATAAATATATATCAGAACCAGGAATTTAGGGGGGTAGGAAATCAACTAAACAGCTCATACAGAATTCAGTTCAATCGTCTTGTTAACGGTAAACCGTGTGCCACATTCCCATTGACCAGGCTGACTGCGGTTATCAAAACTTACCGAGCGTGTCACGGCACGTCACCGGTCCCACCAAGTCTGACGGGAGGCTGAATGAGCCAATGGCGTTCCTGGCGATCACGCGGAACTCGTACTGCTCTTCCTTGGTGAGGCCTGTGACTGTGAAGAAGAGTTCGTCAATGTTGGTGAAGTTCGCCTTCACCCAGCGGCCGGCCGGCAAATCGCGCTTCTCCACGATGTAGCCGGTGATTCGACTGCCACCATCGTAGGCCGGTTTCTTCCAGGCCAGGGTGATGGAGCTCTTTGACACGTCGCTGACACGCAGGTTTGTAGGAGGTTCTGAAACAAAAACAAAACGGACAAAAAACTTTATTGCATAATCTGCAAAGGACTTTAAAATTGATTGGAAATTCAGATTAAAAAAAATTTATTGACATTTTTGTTGTCATTGTTGCTGAGCACAGGCCCAAAATATCAAGAGGCCAGCAACAACAGCACTATGCACAATAGACAATTTGTGACTTCGCTTCCAACCATTGTATGCCAGCGGCTCCCACTTCAGGTAACCTCAGTCCTAGCGACAGAAAGTGATAGGCGGTTTGACCAACGGCCGGTGAATCAGTGAGCGACACATCAGCAATCAACTCGACATGATGCACAGCCCACATGTTCTATGACGTCCTGACCCCCCCCCCACCCCCCCCCCCGCCCCACAACGGCCCGCGCAAAACCTCACCGCAGGCGTCGATGGCAAGGACTTCGTGCGACACCTGGCTCACTTTGCCGATGCCCGCCATGTTCTCGGCATACACTCGGAACTCGTAGGCGAGCCCAGAGGTCAGGTTGACCTTCAGGTGATTGCTGCGGATGATCGTGCGGTTGGCCTTCTGCCACAGGATGCTGTTGCGATCCTTCATCTCGAGGTGGTACCCGACGACGACGCTGCCGCCATCGTTGACCGGCTCATGCCACGCGATCACGGCGTGCTCCTTGTTCACGAACTTCACCCACGGGGTAGAAGGAGGACCAGGAGTGGCTGCAAGAAAAAGGAATTCGGAAAAAAAGATTCTAATCGTTGCAGCAAAACTTTTTTTTTCATTAAATGTAAGTCGATAAATGATAATAACCATCTGATGCGTTTTCGGGTTGAAACCGCGAGTGTCAGATGTTCGGCGCGATGCCCACGGTGTTCATCGTAACAATGCGTGGCACAAGCCGGGAAGCACATCACAGAGGCTCGACAGCAAAACTGCTCTAGAGGAGTCGTACACCCCTAGCTGCCACTGCTATTCATTGGCGTAAAATAAAATAAAATGTTTCGCTCCGGATGACGCTGCAAAGTATTGTCTGTATTTTGATTTAGCGTGCCGATCTTAAAGGTGCATTGAAAAATGTGATACTCCGATTGATGCTTCTGTTGTTGTGGAGTAACTCATGCAGCCAGCTATGGCTCTAGGATTTGGTGTTACATGTTATTTATGTAGTTCATTGTAAAAATTCGGTCACTGTTACGTTGCAATTATGGCTTTATTTTTTGGTGATTTCGAAAAGTTTTTTGGTTTGGACATGTGTGTTTTATTGTAATACGGAGTTAGACTGATGGCCTTAATATAAGTTTTCTTGTGGTTGTTGTTGTTGTTTGACTTGCATCCCACTGGGTTTTTTTGAACACAGCGTTCGTGTACGGTGCTTTTTTTTCAGGAATATTTTTGTTATTTTTTCATGGATTTTCTGTTTGCACAGTCACATAGTTACTTTAAGATGTTTTCTTGTTCGTGTTTTTGTTTGTTTGTTTGTTGTGGTTGCAGCCGATTCAAGAGCCGAATGTCTCACAGGGCTATACCAAAATAAAGAAACTGAAAACATCAGAATAAATAATAGTTTACAGGAACTGTGCA
This sequence comes from Petromyzon marinus, assembly GCF_048934315.1. Taxonomy (NCBI): domain Eukaryota; kingdom Metazoa; phylum Chordata; class Hyperoartia; order Petromyzontiformes; family Petromyzontidae; genus Petromyzon; species Petromyzon marinus. Next base: position 4,740,352 of record NC_133685.1, read on the forward strand.
AATTCATGTAAATAATAATAGCAACACTGATTTACAGTCCTTTGCCAATCCAATACTGGAAGCATTCCCAATACCGTGTTGGTTGTGAGGATCGTTTGACCATACTTCATCACATTGGTCAGTATAGGCTGGTGTAAACGGTTGACTAGGCGTGGTTTAGATATCGCTGGCTGCTGATGTGAGTCGTAGCTGGGATGTGAACTTAAGATTGTTGGGTTTATAGTACCAGTGATTAACCAATGCACCACTGCTCGATCCAATAACAAATATATCTCTGTAAATACAATCATATTGGTTTCATTTACATTGCAAACATTGTTTACGATTGCACAAATATTAATATTTGTATGCATCACAAACGATGCATGGCACAACACACAAAGGGATTTAGAAATTCAAGTGTTGCACAGATTCCCGATTTTCTTAGTTTCAAGTGCGGCAACCGATGAAATCGAATTGCTGCACGTTATTTTTGCGAAACAAATTTGGAGCTCCGAATTGAGTGCAACTTTTTTTCATTATCAACTTATTTCTAAAAAGGTTTTGACAACCACTCTTGAGTGTTGAACTTAATATGATGCTCACTGTATGGCAGCTTGACTGTAACGTGCTCCGAGTCCAGATGTTCGCTTATCCCAAAGCGATTCTCGGCTTTGATGCGGAACTGATATTCCTCTCCCGTCGTAAGCCTCGGGACCTTCATGATGTTTCTGGCCACCGTTGATGCCACCTCAATCCAGTTGTGGCTGCTGGTCTCCCTCTTCGAGACAATGTAATTTGTGACTTGGCTTCCGCCATCATACGCCGGTGGGTCCCACTTCATGATGAGGCTGTCTTCATTCACGTCACTGATAACGACAGGACCCACTGGAGGGCCGGGTTTGTCGAGCACGAGCACGTTGATATGGGTCTTGGCAGTGCCCTTGCTGTTGTTGGCGATGATTTCGTACTTTCCAGCATCAGCAGTGACGCAGTCTTTGATGTTAACAATGAGCGAGTCAGCAGTGGTCTGGTAGTCAAATCGCATGGTTGGCTTGAGGGTCATATTGTTCCTGGACATGTGGACCTTAGGCCGAGGCTTTCCAAAGAGTGGAATTTCAAACTTCAAGTTGGCGGCAGCCCTGACAAACACCATGTTGCTGGGGAAGCATCTCATGTCCAGCGTAGGTTCAACTGCAACACAAGAGAGCACCTCCGATTAGCACGGTTGGCTATGTACAGTACGAACAAAGTTCAACATGCATACATTCATACAGAACACTCAACTGAATAAAGTTATTACATTCGATGCACAGCACTGACATGAATATTACATGTAAGAAAATGAGAATGCATCAATTAAAGCCCTCCTTGAATAAAGACCTTCCCAAGCCATGCTGGTCATGCGGCAACTGTGATTATACTTGTGGTGAAAAGAGTGGTCGAGGACTGGTTCAGGTATCACTTCGCCACCGATGCTAGCCGTGACTGGGAATCAAATTGAAGTCCCTGGGTTCACATTGCAGTATGCTACCCATTGCACCGGAGCTCTGCACCAATAGCGACATCGTGGCATCTTCCAATACTTTACAAAAGACGTGAGTTAAAAAAAAAAGATCAGGCAAAGAAACAATCACTCATTAATTCATCATCATCATCAATCCACTGCTTGATGAAGGGCTTCACCAAGCTGCTTCCGTAGCTCATGATTCTGCGATGCCAAAATCCGTCCAGCATCTGAACATGAACTGCTCTTATCGCTCCATCTCCTTAGTGTACGTTCTCCAGACACATTCCATTCCTTGGCTGCCACTCTGTTGTTATTATTCTTAAACATCGTCCATCATCCCTTATGAGCGGAGCAGTTATTCCTCATTACGTTTTCAGAAAGATTCAAAACTTACCCAGTTCTTCCTTGACGGTAACCGGTGACAGCATTTCTTTAGGTTCACCAACACCGGCCTCGTTCTGGGCGCTTACACGGAAGAAGTACTCATTGTTCAACTTGAGCCCTTGGACAACGTGATGCATGGATTTGACGAAGGCGACCTTGGCCCAATCTTGCTTTCCTTTCTCGAGCATGTCAACAATGTACCCTCCAATCCTGCTGCCTCCATCGTGGTCGGGTTTTAGCCAGGAGAGCGAGATGCTGTCCTTGGTGATGTCGGTGACGCCCAATTTTTCAGGCGGACCCGGTTTCTCTGCGGATGAACGTGAGCGGGGGTTAAATTGAGGGGGCGGTCAAAAACGTGCAAATGAAAAGACAACGTGAAGGTGCACAGTGCGCTGTTTTAAATGTGGGCATTTTATTGCACGCACGCTGATGTTGGTAACTCCCATCTCCTCCAATAGATTTGCACATTGTGAAAGAGCAGGCTAAACATTTTCAGAGTCGCGTCCAATTTCATCCATAATATAGAGTTTTTGGGTTAGATCGCATAAATATACTTTCAAGAGTGCCCTGTAATGGAGGTCGTTCTGCAAGCAGCATAATTTCACTCGTATATCAGTTGTGATCACGTCACGCTTCGCAGACAAAGCGTATACGTACTGCTCGTATTGCAAGACCTCGCTCGTTTATCAAATTAATATTTATTTAAAAATTGTATTCGTCTTGCAAAACACTCGCAGACCAAGTAATTCGCAATCCAAGGTTTTACTGTATATACCTCGTCTCTTTTTTACTTTTACATTGTCTCAAAATCTAATATTTGCATTTTTGAATTAGTGTTTCTGTAAATATCACCTGTGGCTCGGACGGCATCCTTGCTCTCCACAGGTAAGCCGATGCCAAACTCGTTCTCTCCCATCACACGGAAGTAGTAGAGGCTTCCCTCCTGCAAGTCAGTGACCTTGTAGGCCAAGCGACCGCAGCTGCTTGTTATGCCGACCCACGCCTTCTTGCTTGCCTCCCGCTTCTCAATGTGGTAGTTCCGGACCCGAGAGCCGCCGTCGTTTTCTGGAGCGTCCCAGGTGAGGACGATGGAGTTTTTGGTGACTTCTTTAATGACGATGTCACCAGGAGGTCCGGGGGTATCTAGAACCTTAACGCCAAGAGTGACCGACGCACTTCCAACCAAGTTCTGCACGGTGAGTGTGTACTTTCCGGAGTCACTCCTGTTCGCTTTCTCAATTGAGAGTGTTGTTGACGTTCTTGTGTTGTTGATGCCAGCTCGAATACGAAGATCTGTGTCGGGTTTGCTCCACATGACGTTAGGCGTCGGCTTGCCTTTAAATCCAACTGAGAGTGAGAAGTGGGTACCGGCCTTAACTAAGATTGTTTTCCGCATGTCGTTGTCAAGTTCAATTATGGGTTCTTCTTCCTTCTCTTTAGCCAGGACAGCATCCGTTTTCTCACTGGGATCACTGTTTCCAACTTTATTTATGCAGCGAACCTGGAAGTGATATTCAGCTCCTGCAGTTAGACCTTTTACTGTGTACTCGGTTGCTCTAAGTCCTTGGATAGCCACGATCCATTCGCTGTCTTCAGTCTGCTTGTATTCAACCACATAGGCACTAACTGGAGCGCCGCCATCAAAGAGTGGTTTATTCCAAGTGAGAGACACACTCGTTTTAGTAGAATCAACGATCTTAGGCTTGGATGGTGGAGATGGCAAGAATACTGGATCATCCGCCCGCACAATTGAAGATGTTTCGCTCGGGGCACTGACACCGGCTGCGTTTTCTGCAGCGACGCGGAACTCATAGTCCATCCCTTCTCTCAACCCGGATGCCTTAACTCTGAGGTCGTACACTGTTTTTTTATTGACACGAATCCAACGAAGCCCACTTTTCTCCCTCCTCTCAATAATGAAGCCGGTGATGTCACTACCACCGTCACTCTCGGGTCTTGACCAATAGATGGTCATGGATTCCTTGGTGATGTTCGTAATTTCGGGCCTGCCCGGCGCAGTCGGGACGGTGTACGGATTCACAGCTTTGATCGGCTCGCTCTCAAGTGCTTCGCCCACGCCGTACTTGTTGACCGCCTGAACCCTGAAGATGTACTCGTTGCCCTGCAGCAGCTTCGTAACTTTGCACGACGTCACCTGCAGGTCGCTGCACACCTGTGTCCAGGCAATGCGGCTGGTCTCTCGCTTCTCAACGACGTAGTGGTCGATTTCAGCCCCACCGAGCTCGAGTGGAGCTGCCCAGCAAATACTGGCCTTCTCAGACGTCACACCGGTAACGAGCATCGGTCCAGCTGGTGGTCCTGGACGATCCAACACCCTGCAGTTGATCGCAGCCGTCTTCGTTCCACCGACGTTTTGCAGAGTGAGCACATATTGTCCGCTGTCTTTCCGGATGCATTCTTTAATCGTGATGCTGGTGCTGTTGTCGCCTGTCTTGATTTCGCATCGCGCGGTCTCCTCCAATTCTTTGCCATCCTTTGTCCAGGACAGAACAGGCGATGGACGGCCAGCGAAATCGGCCGCTATCTTGATGACATCGCCAGCTTTGGTGATGATGACATCCTTGTATTTCAAATCCATCATGATTCGTGGTGACTCGACGTCGTCCTTGACAGTTACGGGCCCAGCTGTGTCGGATGGTTCACTGAAGAGTCCAGCGGCGTTTCTAGCGATCACTCTGAACTCGTATCTCACATCTTCAGTGAGGCCTGTGATGTCAAAGTACGTTTCCTGCACGTTTGTGAAATTGCACTTGAGCCAACGGCCTTCTGGAAGTTCCTTGCGCTCAATAATATAGCCCGTGACCTTGGCTCCTCCGTCATACTCAGGCTTGGCCCAAGAGAGCGACACAGAGTTTCTGGTGATGTTTGTCACATCCGGGCATCCTGGAGAATCGCATGGATCTCTGGCTGCTACTTCTTCGGACACTTTGCTGCATTTACCAATTCCAGCGATGTTCTGAGCATACACTCGGTACTCGTACATCAATCCTTGTTCCAAGCCAGTTACTTTAATCTCAGTATCCGTGATAAGCACTTTGTTGACCTTAACCCACAAGATGCTGTTTCTTTCTTTGCGCTCGAGGTGGTATCCGATGACATTGCTTCCTCCATCGTTGACCGGCTCATTCCACGTCACGATCATGAACTCCTTCGTCGCGTGCAGAACTCTCGGCGTGCCCGGGGGACCAGGCTGCTTGAATGGGAATTGCGCGACCACTGATGGAGAATCGATGTGTTGACTCTTGCCGTAACGGTTTTCAGAATAGATGCGGAACTGGTATTCCTTGCCAGTGACGAGTTTTGTAACTTTGATGGACGTCCTTGCAACAGTTGAGGAAACTCGTTGCCAGGTAGTGGTGGTGGTTTCTCTTTTCTCAACGATGTAGTTGTTGATCTGGCAGCCTCCGTCGTACTCTGGCGGATCCCAAGACACCGTTACACTTTCCGCACTAATGTCGTCGATGCGCACTTCTCCAGGAGGACCGGGTTTATCCAGCACAATCACGCTGAGAGGATTGACCTTTGTGCCAGCGCTGTTGGTCAGCACCAACTCGTAGTGTCCAACATCCTCTCTTGCAGCTTCTTTAATTAGAAGTGTAGTGGTTGTCTTTGTTGTCTGTATGTTAACACGAGTGGTCTCCTTAAGAGTCTGTCCTTCCTTCTTCCACTGAATCACAGGCGTTGGCCTTCCGCGGTACGGCACTTCAATCTTGAGATCTCCTCGAGCTTTTACACTGTATGTACTGAATATTACATCCACAGACGGCTCAATCTCAATGTCCTTTGCGATCACCGGCACAGCCAGTTGTCTGGGATCACTCTTTCCCTTTTCATTGACCGCTAACACTTGGAAGATGTACTCTTCTCCCTTAGACAAGCCTTGAATAGTCGCTTCGAGTATCTTTGACTGCGAGCACACCAACCACTTTTCACTGCCCTTGACCTGCATTTCGACGATGTACCCTGTTATTTTACTGCCTCCATCGTGCTCGGGCTTCTCCCATGAGATCGAGGCACTATTTTTGGTGACATCCCGTAGCGTAACTTTGCCCGGAGGCAACGGATACTCTGCCGCCCTGACCGCTTCGGGAGTATCAGCCGGGATACCCATGCCAAACTCGTTGACTGCTACAACTCGGAAGTAGTAGTGGCAGCCTTCGAGCAGGTCTTCCACTTTGAATGAGGTCTTGTGGCAACTGTTGGTTACCGTCACGTAAGCTTTCCTGGTCGACTCCCTCTTCTCAACAATGTATGCGGTAATCTTGGAACCGCCGTCAATAAGCGGAGGGTCCCATGTGACAGATACGTAATTTTTCGTCACGTCCTTCACCTTGAAGTTGACTGGCGCGCTTGGAGAATCTAGGATTCTAACATTGACGAACGCTGACTTCTTCCCACTGCTGTTTTCCAGGTTGAGAGTATATTTTCCACTGTCAAATCTGTTCACATTGTCAACTACAAGCATTGTGTAAGAGCTGGTGACTTCTATTTGTGCACGGTCCCTTAGGTGAACATTGTCTTCTTTTTCCCATCTGACTTCTGGATCTGGTCTTCCCTTGATAGGCACGAAGAGACGCAGCGTTCCACCGGCGCGCACTGACACCACCTTGCGGAGGTCGGCGTCAAGTTCGATTTCGGGTGCTTCTAATTTATCGGCGGTAGTCACACTCTCGGTCACGTTGGCAGCTTCTCCGACGCCTTCGATGTTCATGGCGCAAATGCGGAACTTGTATTCGGTTTTTTCCTTCAGCTTGGTGACGTGGAGCTTGGTGGATTTTTCCCCACCAGGCGGTGTACACATTACCCAGTCTTCACTGCCGGCCTCAAGGGCTTCAACAATGTACCCCCTGAGGTCCGCACCTCCGTCGTATATAGGTTTTCCCCAGCTGAGAGACACCGAGTTCTTGGTGCTGTCCAAGACTTTAGGATTTGTCGGAGGGCCAGGTGGGAAGGCAGCATCGCACGCTTTGTAGAATACGGAAGAGCTGCTCGGTTCACCCACACCAGCCGCGTTTTCAGCCGCTACGCGGAACTCGTAGTGATGGCAGTCCATGAGCCCGGTAACTCTGAAGCGCAAATCGTTCAGTCTCTTTTTGTTGCATTTAGTCCACCTTATCCCTTCCTTGTCTCTCTTCTCCAGGATGTAGCCTTCAATTTCTGCTCCACCGTCGTCATCGGGACGTCCCCAGATCACGACCATGGAGTCTTTTGTGATAGTAGTGACCTCGGGGTTTTTCGGCGGTCCAGGTAGATAGAAAGGATTGCGAGCAACCACCGGCTCCGATTCTGCTGGTTCACCAACGCCGTACTTATTCACCGCCATGATGCGGAAGATGTACTCGTTCCCCTCAAGCATCTTGGTAACCTTAGAGCTGCAGGTGACGACTTCAGCGGCCACCTGTGTCCATGACAGCCGGCTCGTTTCTCTCTTCTCAATGATGTAGTGCGAAATGCTCGCCCCACCGTCTTGCTTGGGAGGATTCCAAGTTAGGTAGCACTTTTCGGCAGTGATGTCGCTCACTTTGATGGGCGCCTCCGGAGGTCCAGGACGATCCAACACCTTGATGTTAATGTTTACAGTCTTGGTGCCACCCACATTGCTGGCTTCCAGGGTATAGTGTCCAGTGTCAACCCTCATCGCTTCCTTTACGGTTAAAATGGTGTTCTGAATAGTTTTCTTGATTTCCATCCTTGCTGTGGCTTCTTCAAGCTCTTTTCCATCCTTGAACCACTTGACTTCAGGAATTGGCTTGCCGTAAACATCAGCATCAATGATAAAGTTGTCATTGGCATTCACAACGACTGCCTCTTTAAACTTCGGATCCATGGAGATTCTCGGAGCTTCGACTTCATCCCGAGCGGTGATTGCACCAGTGCTGTCAGATGGCTCGCTCAAGCTGTCAGCGGCGTTTCTCGCAATTACTCTGTACTCGTAGCGATTGCCTTCCGTAAGGCCTGTGACCGTAAACATGGTTTCAATGACATTCGTGAAGCTGGCCTTCATCCAGCGACCTTCGGGGAGGTCCTTCTTCTCAACAATGTATCCCGTGATTTTGCTGCCACCATCATAAGCTGGCTTCGTCCATTGCAATGTCACGGAGTTCCTGGTAATCGCGATGGCTTCCGGGCGGCCAGGTGGATCACACGGGTCACGGGCAACATACAGCGTGGATAGTTTGCTCGCCTTTCCAATTCCGACAATGTTTTCTGCATACACTCGGAACTCATACTCGATTCCGTCGTCAAGATTCGTTGTTTTGAAGCGTGTGTCAGGAATTATGGTTTTGTTCAACTTTGTCCACAGAATGCTGTTCTTCTCTTTGCGTTCAAGATGATATCCTGTGACCTCACTGCCTCCGTCATTGACCGGCATGTTCCACTCAACCACCATACTGTCCCGTGTTATAGCTGTGACAAAAGGTGTTCCAGGAGGACCAGGAATTTTGTACGGGTACTGCACAATGACTGCTTCCGAGTCCAACGATGAGCTTTTGCCATATCTATTTTCAGCAACAATCCTAAATTGGTATTCTGCACCGGTTTTTAATTTTGTGACCTTAATAGTTGTTCTGGCTACTGTGGCAGAAACCATCTGCCAGAGAGTTCCAGTAGTGTCACGTTTCTGTACTATATAATTACTAATCTGGCAGCCCCCTGAGTATGATGGTGGGTCCCAGCTGAAGCTCACAAAGTCACAACTAACTTCATCAAACCTAACCGGGCCAACTGGAGGACCTGGTTTGTCAAGGACAATGACGTTGATTTCCTCTGTTTTGGAACCAGCACTGTTCGTTGCGGTGATTTCGTATTTTCCAACATCTTCTTTCGTGCTTTCTTTGATTGTAAGAATTGTTGATGTTTGAGTATTTTCAACATTGACTCTCGTTGTCTGTTTTAGAGTCTGTCCATCTTTCTTCCAAATAACTTTGGGCTTGGGACGTCCAAAGATTGGTATCTCTATCTTCAAATCATTTAAAGCCAAAACATTGTAAGTATTGAATGCAAGCTTCATGTCTGGAACAAATGTCAAATCCTTTGCAATGACTGGCACCGCTAATTGCCTTGGCTCACTTTTGCCTTTTTCATTGAATGCAATTATTCTGAATAAATATTCCTCTCCAGAGCTTAGGTTTGAAATGATAGCATCAGTTGTCTTGGACTGGGCTGCAGTTCCCCAGCTCTCGCTGCCTTTGGCTTGCATTTCGACAATATAGCCCATTATCTTACTGCCACCGTCATGTTCAGGCTTCTCCCAGCAGAGGGAAGCGGTTTTCCGTGTCACGTCCATTACAGTTACTTTCCCTGGAGCGAGAGGAGGCTCCGATGCTTTTACAGCCTCGACTGTGTCGGCAGGCACACCGAGGCCGTACTCGTTTTCAGCCATTACCCTGAAGTAGAAGATTCCTCCCTCAAGGAGATTGTGTACCTTGAAGCTGTTCTTGTGGCACTGTGTGGTGATGTTGGCATACGCCTTCCTCGTGGACTCGCGCTTGTCAATAACGTAGTTTTTAATTCTTGCTCCTCCGTCAATCGCTGGAGGCTCCCAAGTCAGAGTTGCTGAGTCCTTGGTGATGTCCTTCACGGTAAGGTTGAGTGGAGGACCTGGAGTATCAAAGACCTTGACGGACACGAAAGCTGACTTAGTACCAGCGCTGTTTTCAAGGTTGAGGACGTATTTTCCAGCATCGTACCTATCGCAGTTGTCAATAGAAATTGAGGTGTAGTTAAGTCCCCTTTCGATTTGTGCCTTGTCAGAGATTTCATTGTCATCCTTGAGCCATTTAATTTCGGGAACTGGCCTTCCCCTAAATGGAATATGAATGCGAATTGAGTTTCCAGCTCTTACTGCAATGCCCTTTCTAAGTTCTGAATCCAGTTCTATCTCCGGCGCATCGATCTTTTCTTCAGGCTTCACGGTGCCTGGAAGGGCGACGGGTTCGCCAATGCCTGCTTTGTTGAGAGCGCACACCCTCAGCCTATACTCTTGAAGCTCGACGAGCTTTCCAATCTCCAGACGAGTGACACGCAGCCCGGTTGGCGGAGTGCACATCTTCCATTCGTCCTCCTCACCCGTGCAGATTTCTACAATGTACCCCTGAATGTCACTGCCACCATCATAGACAGGCTTGCTCCAGGCAAAGGTCACTGACGATTTTGTCGTATCGACCACGTATGGATTGGTCGGGGGTCCTGGCTTAAAGATCGGATCGCATGCGCGGCTATAGGAAGATGGCTGGCTTGGTTCACCTATGCCTGCGGCATTTTCAGCCGACACCTTGAATTCGTAATTATGATCCTCCATTAGCCCTGTGACTCGGAAGCGTAAGTCAGTCACCCTGCGTTTATTGCACTTCACCCACCTAATTCCATCCTTGTCCCTCTTTTCAACAATGTATCCGACAATCTCACTCCCACCATCAGTGTCTGGCCTTCCCCAGCAAACTGTCATCGAGTCCTTTGTTATATTGGTCACCTCGGGTGCCTTTGGAGGCCCAGGTGGTATATATGGGTTTTTGATAACGACGGGTGCAGATTCTAGAGGTTCTCCAACACCAAATTTATTGATTGCCATGATGCGGAAAATGTATTCATTGCCTTCAAGCAGCTTTGTTACTTTCACGGAGGTGGTTACAACTTCAGACGCTACCAACGTCCAAGCCAGGCGGCTGGTTTCTCTCTTTTCAACAACATAATGCGAAATGTCGCTACCTCCATCTTGAGCTGGCGCATTCCAGGCAAGTGAACATTTCTCCGCCGTGACACCTGTGACAACTACGGGCCCTTCAGGAGGTCCTGGTCTGTCTAGAACCTTGACATTGATGGGGCATGTTTTTGTTCCACCAACATTAGATACTTGTAAGACGTAATTTCCTCCGTCCACTCTAATTGCATCCTTAACTATAATTAGAGCTTTGAAGTCAGCATCTTTATTCTCAAGTCGTGCAGATTCCTCCAGTTCTTTGTCATCTTTGAACCACTGAATGGTAGGCATAGGTTTTCCACGGATGTCAGCCTCAATTTTAAATGTCTCGCCAGCATTGACAACAAACTTCTCTCTGTATTTAGGATCGATTGAGATTCTTGGTGGCTCCACTTCATCCCGAGCTGTGATTGCACCAGTGCTGTCTGATGGTTTGCTGTACGTGTCAGCAGCATTCTTCGCAATAACTCTGAATTCATATCGCTCATCTTCTGTCAGTCCGGTCACCGTGAACTGAGTCTCAAGTACATTGGTAAAGCTGGCCTTCATCCACCTTCCTTCAGGTAGATCCCGCTTCTCAACAATGTAACCTGTCACCTTGCTGCCACCATCATACTCTGGCTTGGTCCACTGCAGCACCACTGAATTTCTGGTGATGACGATGGTGTCAGGCTGACCGGGAGGGTCGCATGGGTCGCGGGCAACGAACAGCTCAGACACCTTGCTCACTTTTCCAATTCCCACGATGTTCTGAGCATAGACGCGGAACTCATACTCGATGCCTTCGTCGAGGTTGGAGTTCTTGTATTTGGTGTCCTGGATTAATGTCTTGTTCAGTTTTGTCCAGAGGATGCTGTTCTTCTCCTTGCGCTCGAGGTGGTAGCCGAGAACGTTGCTGCCTCCATCGTTGACTGGCTCATGCCACTGCACGACCATTGTGTCCTTTGTTACCGCTGTAATGAATGGCGTGCCGGGTGGACCAGGTGCCTTGTATGGATATTCCGCAACAACGGATTCGGAATCAAGGGCAAAGCTTCTACCGTAACGGTTTTCAGCGAAGATGCGGAATTGATATTCTGCTCCCTTCTTGAGTTTTGTAACCTTGGCAGTCGTCCTCGCAACAGTCGCTGACACCAGCTCCCAGTTAACTGTCGTGGTGTCACGTTTTTGAACAACATAGTTTGTAATCTGGCAGCCGCCTGTATATTGTGGAGGCTCCCAAGAAATTGTTATAGACTCAGCACTTATGTCATCTAGCTTTACTGGTCCAGTTGGTGGGCCTGGTTTATCCAGGGTTATGATTTCAACATTTATTGTTTTCTGGCTTGCAGGATTGGTAACAGTAATTGTATACATGCCAGCATCATCTCTTGTTGCTTCCTTAATGCTGAGAATGGTAAAGTTCTGTACTTCAGTGGCATTCAATCTGGTTGTCTGTTTAAGAGCATGTCCATCTTTTGTCCATGCCACTGTTGGTTTCGGTCTTCCATATATGGGAATTTCTACCTTCAAATCTTCTCCAGCAATGACGCTGTAACTGCTGAAAGCCGCCTTGATATCTGCATCAACAAAAAGGTCTTTGGCTATGACTGGCACACCCAGTTGTCTTGGATCACTTTTTCCCTTTTCATTCACGGCCATGACACGGAAGTGATATTCTTCACCCTGCGTAAGGTTTTGAATTTTTGCATCCAGGTTCTTTGTAGTTACGCACACCGACCACGTATCACTGCCCTTTGGATGCATTTCTACGATGTACGATGATATTCTGCTGCCTCCATCGTGTTCGGGCTTCTCCCACGAAAGCGAGACGCTGTGCCTGGTCACGTCGACCACTGCTACTTTTCCCGGTGGTTGAGGAACTTCGGATGCTTTCACAGCATCTGTAGTTTCAGCAGGCAATCCAATGCCATGCTCGTTTTCAGCTGACACTCTGAAGTAGTAGTTGCAGCCTTCTTGGAGCTGGTCAATCTTCCAAGATGATTTGTGGCAGTTGGTAGCAACAGCCGCATATGCCTTTCTGGTGGATTCACGCTTTTCAATTATGTAGTTCTTCACCTTTGCACCGCCGTCAATGGCAGGAGGCTCCCATGTGAGGGTAACAGAATCCTTCGTGATCTCCCTGATTTTGAGGTGTTCCGGTGGACTTGGTGTATCAAGGACCCTCACAGTCACGAATGCCGATTTACTTCCACTGGCATTCTCTCCCGTGATTATATATTTGCCACTGTCAAATCTGTTAACGTTGTCAATGACCAGCAGAGTATAGCTGTCAGTCGTGTCAATTTGTGCATTTTCTCTAATTTCACCATCTGCCTTCGTCCACTTCACTTCTGGTGGTGGATGACCACGGATAGGAATGAAGAGTCTTAAGGAATTGCCTGCACGAATGCTGATGACTTTGCGCAGATCAGCATCGATTTCAAGATCTGGTGCTTCCAATTTTTCTTCAATCAAAACCATGCCTGGAATATCAGCATGCTCTCCAACACCAACTCTATTTATGGCAAATACGCGGAACTTGTACTCCTTCTTTTCCACAAGCTTCCCAACTTCGTAAGTCAATTCTCTGATTCCTGTTGGTGGTGTACACGTTGTCCATTCAACCTCATCAGCCTGGCACTTTTCAATTACATACCCGTCTATGTGACAGCCACCATCATAAATGGGCTTTCCCCAGGTCAATGTAGCAGATGACCTTGTTGTATTGATGACCTTGGGGTTGTTGGGTGGGCCTGGTTTATAAATTGGATCATTGGCTCTGTAATACACGGAAGCAGAGCTTGGTGCTCCTATGCCAGCGGCATTTTCTGCGGACACTCTAAATTCATAATCATGGCCTTCTTGCAGACCAGTTACACGCAAACGCAGCTCAGAAATTGGGCGCTTGCTACATCTTGTCCATCTAAGACTATCTTTGTCACGTTTTTCCAGGATATAGCCAGTGATTTCACTTCCCCCATCACTAACGGGTCTTCCCCATATGACAATCATGGAATCCTTCGTAATTGTAGTAACTTCAGGTTGCTTTGGTGGATCAGGAACAACGTATGGGTTCCTGGCAGACACAGAATCTGACTCCAGTGGTTCACCAACACCATATTTATTGACAGCCATGACACGGAAAATGTACTCATTTCCTTCAAGCAGTCTGGTAACTTTGCAGCTGAGTGTCTGGATGTCGGACTGCACGAGAGTCCACACTAACCTGCTCGTCTCTCTCTTCTCAACAACGTAATACGAAATTTCACTTCCGCCATCTTGCTTTGGTGCATTCCAAGACAATGTGCATTTTTCTGCTGTGATTCCTGTTGCAGCCAGAGGACCTTCAGGCGGGCCAGGCTTATCCAGGACCTTCACGTTAACCGTAACGGACTTTTCTCCTCCCACGTTCTTGAGCAGCAGAATGTATGGGCCGCTATCGACACGAATGGCTTCTTTAACCATAAGTGACGTGTTGAAATCTGTGCTCTTAATGTCGAGCCGTGCCGTATTTTCCAGCTCTTTGTCTCCTTTGAACCACTGCATTGTTGGGATTGGTTTTCCATAGACATCGGCTTCGATCTTGAATATTTCGTCCGCACTGACAACAATCGTGTCCCTATATTTTGGATCCATTGCCACTGTCGGTGGTTCGACCTCATCCCTTGCAGTAATTGGTCCAGTGCTGTCAGAAGGCTCACTGAAAATGCCTGCAGCATTTCTTGCAATGACTCTGAATTCGTATCTCGTTTCCATTGTCAATCCAGTCACTGTAAACTCCGTTTCGGTGACATTGGTAAAGCTCGCCTTCATCCAGCGCCCCTCAGGAAGTTCTTTCTTCTCCACAAAGTACCCCGTTATTTTGCTGCCACCGTCATAAGCTGGTTTGGTCCACTTCAGCGTTACGGAGTTTCTAGTCACAATGACTGCTTCTGGGCGACCTGGTGGATCACATGGATCACGAGCAACATACAATTCAGAGAGCTTGCTCGACTTTCCTGTGCCAACAATGTTTTGTGCATACACGCGGAACTCATATTCAATTCCCTCGTCAAGTCCTGTGGTCTTAAGATGTGTGTCTTGAATTAAAGACTTATTTATTTTTGACCACAGAATGCTATTCTTCTCTTTGCGCTCTAAGTGGTAACCAAGTACTTTGGTGCCACCGTCATTCACAGGTTCATTCCAATTGACCACCATGCTGTCCTTGGTGGTATGGGTGACATACGGTGTTCCTGGTGGACCGGGTACCTTGTACGGATATTGCGCAAATATAGAATCTGAAAGCAAGAAATTACTCTTTCCGTATCTGTTCTCTGCTGCAACGCGGAACTGGTATTCCATGCCAGTCTTTAGGTGGCTAACTTTAATAGTTGTTCTTGCAACAGTGCTTGAAACGCCCTGCCAAATAGTCGTCGATGTGTCTCTCTTTTCCACGATGTAGTTATTTATTTGGCAGCCTCCCTGGTATTCTGGTGGTTCCCAGGAGATGGTAATACTTTCCGCCGTGACATCGTCGAACTTTATTGGTCCAGTCGGTGGACCAGGCTTATCCAATACAATGATCTGAATTGGTTGTTCTATTGCTCCAGCAGAATTAGCTAATTTTATAGTATATTGACCAACATCATCTCTACTCGCTTCTTTAATGGTCAGCACTGTGTTCTTGTTTGTGTTTTCTACATTCACGCGGGTTGTCTGCTTCATCGTCGTATTTTCCTTCAGCCACGTAATAGTTGGTTTAGGTCGGGCGACAAAAGGCACGTCAACCTTCAGATCTTCGCCGGCGAGCACGCTGAACGTTGTAAACATCAGTTTTAATGTCGGTTCAATGACCAAATCTTTGGCTACAACAGGGACTCCAAGCTGCCTTGGATCACTGGTACCTTTATCATTTTTCGCAGAAACGCGGAACATGTACTGTTCCCCTGCAGTTAGGCCAGCAATCTGTGCGTCGGCTGTCTTCGTGGTGGCACAAGTTGTCCACTTCTCGCTGCCCTTTGCTTGCATTTCTACAATGTATCCAATAATCCTGCTTCCACCATCGTGCTCGGGCTTCTCCCATGAAAGAGAAACACTGTTCTTGGTGACATCGATGACGGTAATCTTTCCAGGTGGGAGAGGTCTTTCTGAGATTTTAATGGAGTCTGGTGTCTTTACTGGAAGGCCAATACCATACTCATTCTCA
The DNA here is from genome assembly GCF_048934315.1 of Petromyzon marinus. Taxonomy (NCBI): domain Eukaryota; kingdom Metazoa; phylum Chordata; class Hyperoartia; order Petromyzontiformes; family Petromyzontidae; genus Petromyzon; species Petromyzon marinus. The sequence continues at coordinate 4,756,117 of NC_133685.1, forward strand.
GCTAGCACACGGAAGTAGTAATTTGCACCCTCCTGAAGGTTGTCGATCTTCCAGCTTGTCTTGTGACAGGAAGCTACAACGGTCGCGTACGCCTTTCTGGTAGACTCGCGCTTTTCAACAATGTAGTTTTTTATCTTTGAGCCGCCGTCGATGGTTGGAGGCTCCCAAACCAAAAAGACTGAATCCTTCGTGATTTCTTTGACCTTGAGATTTATCGGCGGTCCAGGTGAATCAAGCACTCTCACAGAAACGAAGGCAGTCTTACTGCCAGCACTGTTTTCTAAAGTAAGATTGTATCTTCCACTGTCAAATCTGTTGACATTGTCAATAACAAGCATCGTGTAGGAATCAGTATTGTCAATTGTTGTCCTTTCCATTGGTTGACCATCTTCTCTCGCCCACTTAACTTCTGGCGCCGGTCTTCCTTTAATTGGAACGAACAATCGTAGAGTGCAGCACGCTCTGAGGACAACAACCTTGCGGAGGTCAGCATCCAGCTCAATTTCAGGTGGAAGCAATCTGTCTTCTGCCTTTACCACTCCTGGAATCAGTGCGGGCTCTCCTGCTCCTTCAGAATTCACTGCAGAAATGCGAACTTTGTATTCTGTATTTTCCTTTAATCCTGTGATGGTGTATTTCTGTGCCAGAACGCCATTTGTTGGAGTTGCCACCTTCCATTCGTCTGCCTCAGGCAAGGTTGTCTCTACAATGTAACCCCTTATTTCTGCCCCTCCATCGTAAACAGGCTTGCTCCATGCAACTGATATGGATGACCTGCTGGTATCGGTGACCCGTGGGTTGGCTGGTGGACCTGGCTTGAACACAGCATCGCTAGCTTTATAAAATGGACTGCTGTTGCTTGGCAGACTTTGTCCTGCAGCATTCTCAGCAATTACTTTAAATTCATACTCATGGCCCTCAGTTAGACCTGACACTTTAAAGCGCAAATCAGTAACTATCCTCTTGTTACATTTTACCCATCGTAAGCCAGCTTTGTCACGTCTTTCCACAATGTATCCAGTTATTTCGCTCCCACCATCCGATTCAGGTCTTCCCCAACAAACGACCATGGAATTGTTTGTTACGGTGGTAACCTCCGGAGTTTTAGGTGGACTGGGAGGCACAAACGGATTAACAGCAAGCGTTGGATCAGATTCAAGTGGCTCTCCTACACCGTATTTGTTCACTGCCATTATGCGGAAGATATATTCATTTCCTTTGAGAAGCTTCAGGACCTTTAACTTGGTTACCTGCACGTCTGTGGCCACGTGTGTCCAAGCCAATCTGCTTGTTTCACGTTTCTCAATCAGGTAATAGTCAATGGGTGCTCCGCCATCTGACAGTGGAGGTCTCCACTCGATAACAGCCTTATCTTCAGTAACATCCGATACAATAACAGGTCCTTCTGGTGGACCTGGTCTGTCCAAGACTTTCACGTTGAACACATGCTTCACTGAACCACCTGGATTTGATGCAGTTAAGGTGTATGCGCCACCATCTAACCTGATTGAATCCTTGTTCACAACAACTGTACTGTAGTCACTTATTTTCGTTTCAAGTCTGCCACTGTCCTCAAGGTCTTTCCCATCCTTTGTCCAAGTCAGTGTTGGCGGAGGACGGCCAGTGACATCAGCTTCAAGTTTGAATATATCTCCAGCTTTGACAGTGATAACGTCTTGGAATTTGGCGTCACACAGTATCCTTGGCTCATCGATGTCGTCGAGGCAGGTAACAGGGTCAGAAGGCTCGGAGGGCTGGCTTATAGATCCGGCTGCATTACGGCAAATCACGCGGAATTCGTACATCTCACCCTCACTTAGTCCGCTCACTGTAAATTCAGTTTCGAGTATGTTGCTGAAGTTTGCTTTTAGCCAACGGCCAGCTGGTAGGTCTCTCTTCTCCACCATGTAGCCTGTGATCTTGCTGCCTCCATCATATTCTGGTTTGGTCCAATTCAATAAAACAGAATGCCTGTTGAAGTTTGTTATCGTAGGCTTTCCAGGCGGATCAACTGGATCAAGAGCATAGACGGGATCGGAAGATTTACTCGGTTTACCTTTGCCTGCAATGTTTTCTGCACTCACTCTGAATTCATAGGCAATTCCATCAGTGAGTCCTGTTGTTTTGAAGGTGTTTCCAATAAACAATCCCTTTGTTATCAACTGCCAAAGGATGCTGTTTCTTTCCTTTCTCTCGACGTGATATCCAAGTATTTTGCTTCCACCATCATTAATGGGTTCGTTCCATGTGATTGTCATTGTATCCTTCGTGATGCCAATGATAGATGGTGTTCCTGGAGGCCCGGGGACTTTGAAGGGGAAGTTTGCCAACACAGATTCTGAATTTATTGATGGTCCGGACCCATATCTGTTTTGGGCCTTAATTCTGAACACATATTCACTGCCTTTTGTAAGACGAGTAGCTTTGAATGTGGTTCTGATGACAGTCGATGCAAGTTCTACCCACGTTGTAGTCTTTGTCTCGCGCATTTCAATGATGTAATTGTTGATGGGCACACCACCATCATCATTGGGAGGTTCCCAAGACATGATGATGTATTCTGCTGAGATTTCGTCAAATTTAATGGGTCCTTTCGGTGGTCCAGGAATGTCATGAACCAGCACTGTCAGCATCTCAGTCACTTCACCGACCGAGTTTTTGGCTTTGATGTTGAAAATTCCTGCATCTGCCCTGGTGCATTCAATGACATTAAAGATAGTGGAGGTAGCAGTGTTTTCAATGTTAATTCTTTGTGTCTGCTTGAATTGTTCGGCTCCCTTAAACCACGTCACCGTGGGTTTAGGACGACCTTCAACTGGAATTTCTACCTTGATGTTTTCACCAGCCTTGGCCAAGACTGTTTGTTGATAAACACTACGCATATCCAACTTCGGAAGAGAGGTCTGCTCCTTCACAACGGTTGGCTTGCTTTCACGGGGATCGCTTGTACCGGCACTATTCGTTGCCTTCACACGGAACGTGTACTCTTCATTTTCATTCAGGTTTTTGACAACAAACTCAAGGTTCTTACAACTTCCAACCGGTGTCCATTTTTCCGAATCTTTCCGCTGAGCTTCCAGAGTGTACCCTGTTATCTTAGAGCCACCATCATGCTCTGGTTTAGGCCATGCCAGGGAAACAGTAGACTTTGTTATATCGGTGACATGCAGACGCTCTGGAGGTGATGGGGCCTCTGAGGCCTTGATGGGATCAGATGTCTCTGCTGGCACTCCAATTCCAAACTCGTTTTCAGCTAAGACTCTGAAATAGTAATCGCAACCTTCAGACAGATTGGTAATCTTCAGGGAGGTCTTCTGGCAGCTTGTAGTAATTGTCGAATAAGCCTTACGTGTGGATTCTCGCTTTTCAACAATGTAATTCGTCACTGGAGAACCTCCATCAATCACGGGAATGTCCCATTGAATGATAATGTAGTCCTTGGTAACTTCTCTTGCTTTAAGATTAACCGGTGGTCCGGGAGAGTCCAAAACTCGAACGTTAACGAAGCCACTTTTCTTTCCTGCTGCGTTCTCTAGGCAAATTGTGTACTTTCCAGAATCGTCCCGATTGCATTCTGGCACCAGCAGCATTGAATATGACTCTGTCACCTCGATGTGCGCCCGTGCCTTAATAGGAGCATCACCCTTCAGCCAAGTGACCTCTGGAGTGGGTCGGCCTCGGATGGGGACAAAAATACGGATCGTTGTGCCTGCCCTCAGCACCAGCGTTTTTCTTAGGTCGGCGTCCAGCTCAAGGTCTGGGACCTCTTCCCGTTCCTTGATTTCAACGACACCATCGACTTCTGCGGGCTCGCCAGCACCTTCGGCATTCACCGCTCTCACTCGGAAATGGTATTTTCCTCCAGCCAGAAGATTGGACACAACAAACTCGGTAATTCTGAGCGTAGCTCCAGTGGTACTCTTGACCCACTTTTCCTCGTCCTCCTTTCTGTGCTCCACAATATAACCGGTGATCTCCAAGCCGCCGTCATACGATGGTCTTCCCCAAGTAAATGTAGCTGTGGTCTTCGTTGTGTCGGTGATTTTCGGATTGGTCGGCGGTCCCGGAACAACTGCAAAATACAAAAAAAAACGTCCAGATCGATGTCAGGTAAGAAAACATTGCAAAATACTTACACATTTGCATTTAATGACTCCCTTTAAAAACAAATAATTTAAAACGATAAGCATTGAATGCGAATGAGAGGTAGCTGGTTGACTTGGGTGAGTCAGAGCTCAGAGCTAGAACTCCTGAGATCGTGGGCCTGAATCCAGGTTTCAGCGACCCGTGAATAAACTAGGGTACTCAATCTTGATTTGAAGCTTTCGTGACTGTAGGAATCCATACTCTTTGGTTCTTTCGGTAAAGTCATGTAGGTATAATGTGATTTATTTTATTTTATACCTACGTGACTTTATCGAAAGAACCAAAGAGTGTGGGCTACTCAAGTAAAGTGAGTTGGCGGTATCAGCCCAGTCATAAATGACTGGACAATAATACATTATTTAAAATGAGGTCTTTTACTTCATTCATCTGTCAAGTTGTGAGAAATAATTTCGGTTTAAATGACGTGGGGTTTTAAATGCCGTGCGTTTAAAATTAGATCAATAATTGTTTTTTTAGTCATAAAAGTGACTTCAGAAGTAGTTCCGTGCTGTTATCTTCTGCCATTGTTTTCTAACGTGCGTGATTCTCCACGAGTGTTCCATGTGGGATTGTATTCCCCTCTTTTACGTGATGCTGGTAAGGAAAAAAGTATTTAACAAAAAAGTAAAGAAAGGTAAAAAAAAAAGGCTAAAGTAAATACGGAAACGCAAAGGGGTATGAAGCAGAGCGGTGTCGAGTACTCACAGGCCTGCTCCTTGGTAGACACGGGGTGTGACGGCTCGCTTGGTTCTCCAACACCAGCCTTGTTTTCGGCCGACACGCGGAACTCATACTCGTTGCCTTCAAGAAGCCCAGGGATTTTATACCTCAGGTCGGCGATGGAATTCTTCGTCGCTCTGACCCACCGCAAACCCTTCTTCTCCTTGCGCTCCACGATGTAACCTATGATTTCGCTTCCACCGTCAAACGACGGTCTCTTCCAGGAAATCGTCACCGTGCTCTTGGTAACGTTGGTCACCTCTGGTGCATTCGGTGGACCCGGGCGACCTGGAATTAATGATGACACAAAAGAAATGTTTGTTAAAAGATGCCAATAATTCAAATGCTTAAAATAATTGAACAACCACCATCTCTCTCTTTGCAATTTAATCAATTGTCATGATTCAGGGCTCCAATTTTATTCGAGAATATATATTTTTGTAATGCATATTGAAACAGGTGGTATAGTGCCTGCAGTGGCTGCAAGCGTGAAATAAACCCATTACATACAACATATCTGACCCCTCCCATCACCTTGAGCTTAGGAATTTACATAAATTGATTAATCATTTCGATTGGCCGCAGTAAACCCCACCAACACGTATAGTGAAAATCCTCACCGAATCTGTTCTCCACCTTCACCGGTTCAGACTGAACAGGCTCGCCAACACCATACTGATTGACAGCAGATACGCGGAAGATGTACTCATTCCCCCGGATGAGCTTTTGTGCATGGTACATGCAATTTTCCACACCCTCAACCACCAGCGTCCACAGCAGACGGCTGGTTTCACGCTTCTCGATTATATAGGACTTCACGGGAGAGCCTCCGTCTTCCGCCGGTGGTGACCAATTGAGGGTCACCTTCTCTGCGGAGATGTTGCTGAGCTCAATTGGCCCTGGAGGTCCAGGGATATCCAGGACGGTCACCTTAACATTCTCTTGTTTGGTTCCAAACGGATTGCTGGCAGTGATAGTGTATTCCCCGGAATCCTTTCTCGTGGAGTACTTCACGTGCAGGGTGGAGGTCGTCGTTGTTTCATCGATGCTCACAATGTCAGACGGCTTGAAGTCCTTTCCGGCCTTCGACCAGCCCGACGTTGGAAGTGGTTTACCGGTGATTGAAATGGCCGAAAGCACAATTGTGTCACCAGCCCTCACCGTGAGGCCATCCTTCACCTGTGCATCTATGACAATGGCAGGAGGCTCTGCAATACAAAATGAATAACAGCACAGTTTATTGAAGAGTCAATGCGTAAAATGTATTTAAAAAATAAACGTACAGTCCTGGAATTGCTTCCGCACACCAGAAGGACCTCCACTAGAAAGAGGTATAGGGAGGCCCTCAAAATGGGTATTTTTGATCTTACACGCTGGTCAGATGTCTTGGAAGAGGTGGGGGTACCCACACATTACCCCACTATACATGCCCTACCGATTGGCTGTGTTTTAATACTGCTGGGTGGGCAGATGTAAGAAACATTTCAGAAACTTGCCAATTCTTTCAGCTGTCATGCTGAGAGATCGAACCAGCGACCTCTGGATTGCTAGCCATTAAAGGGTAATGCCGTTGAAAAAAAAAATACATTTCAATTATTATTTTTCCCGGCATTAATTGAATTCGCCAGTTGTCAATGACACACCAGAAACTGCTGAAGGAAGAACAAAACGCAAACATACCATATTCGTCCTTGCATATGATGGTTCCAGTCGTCTCAGACGGTGGGCTGATAGCGCCGGCGGCATTCTTCGCTTTAATGCGGAAGTCGTACTGACAGCCCTCTATGAGGTCGGTGACGGTGTAGGCACACTCCTGCACATTGGTGTGGTTTGCCTTCATCCAGGTCTTGGACGGGATGTCCCGTCGTTCGATCAAGTAGCCGGTGATCATGTGGCCACCGTCGTACTTTGGCTCTGTCCACATGAGGGTCACCGAGCTCCTCGTCAGGTTGATTACTTCGGGCTTGCCGGGAGCATCTGCGGGGAAAACACATTTTTTTTTTTTAGCAATTGTGTTTTCAGATTTTTTGTTTGTATATTTGCATCGCTTATTTTAATGCACGGATTCAAAGAACCGCTGTATGCCGCATTCTGATTGAAAATGTCGAGTCATATTATACCCATGTATTGTTCTCACTAAGAAATGTACAATATATAGTGTAATAAAAATATAACCATAATGAAAATATATGATCAATACATTCAAGTGAGAATAATATGTATGTTTTTATGAATATTACATGTATAGGCCAATGCATTGTGAGAATGTTTTTTTTATAACTAGCCTTGAAATACATATTTACAATGCTGCATTCCGTTTAATGTATGGTCTATTCTTGAGACATTCAACTGTGACCCGACTTCCTTAACATCCATTTGAAATTACGTTTGCATGCGGTAAATTACGTTTTAATTACATCACTGCACTTGCACTGCGGCAAATGTGGCTCCTTGTGTTCCGGTGCCTTTTTGTAGGGCGCAGGAATTGCAATCGTCGCAGAACACTCACCGATCTGATCGAGGGCTGTGACTGGATGCGTTGGCAAGCTTGGTTTTCCGACACCGGCTAAGTTGATGGCCATGACCCTGAACTCATACTCGAGACTTTCGGTGAGGCCGGCCACTCTGTACTCGCGCATTCTCAATGGATTGGTGGATGCTCTCTTCCACATGAGGCTGTTCTTTTCTTTGAATTCAACGTGGTAGCCTGAGACGCGATGAGAAGAAAATGGGACATTTTTGGTGGTTAAAAGTTACATTCCAACATAGCCTTTCATAAAATAATAATTCACTCGTTTTACATCTGAGTATTAATTGTCATGCTTATTTCACTTGTGTTGATTGGAATAACATTTCTAAGACTCCTGTCGCATTGGAATTACGATCACGTATATTTCCAATTGTATTAGATTGCTGTGTTGCACTCACAGGAAAAAAAAAACACTTAACTGAAAACAGCAAATGACTTAAATGTACCTGTACACAAACTCCGTGTATAAAATGTACCTGTAATTGGCGACCCTCCTGTACGTCTTGGATCATTCCAGGCCAATGACACGGAGTCATGCTTAATGCTGATGATCTCTGGCGGTGGCGGTGCATCTGGAACATCTGCACAACAGAAAACAGAGAGAAACCTTAAGACAATGGCGCTGAACAGTTAATTTCATGGCGAAGAGAAATACTTTTGATGTTTTTTGTTGTAACAATGCCTTTGCGAATGATAATTCGAATACAACAATTACCAAATGGATGCTTCGCGATGATTGGATCAGACTTGAGCCCTTCGCCAACACCGTATTTGTTCTCGGCGGACACTCTGAAGATGTACTCTGAGCCCTCGTTCAGCCTCGTGACCCTGTAGTTGGTCTTCTGTACTGCAGACGCACTCGTGACCCACTTATTGGTGGTGGAGTCCCTCTTCTCGAGGACGTAGTTGGTGATCTCCGAGCCACCGTCATCCTTCGGCACGCCCCAAGACACCGTCATGGCGTCGGCCGTCACCTCGTCGAAGTGGAATGGAGCCGTGGGTATGCCCGGTTTACCTACCACCTTAATGAATATGTTTGACTCCTTAGTTCCAGCCGAATTCTTCAAGGTGATTACGTACTTCCCAGCATCAGATTTCTGGCAGTCGCGGACATAGAGCGTGGTGTTCACCGCGGAAGACTCGACGGACACGCGTGTGTTTTCAAACTCTTGATCCTCTCCCTTCTTCCAGGTGATGGTGGGTGCTGGCTTGCCGATAACTGGGAACTTGAGACGGAAACTACTGTTCTCCTTGGCTATGTATGTCAGGTCTGGCAGGTCTCGGAGGTCAATATTGGGAATAACTGTGGGAGGAAAACAAACGATCTTAAAATATATATCGTGGTTTACATCATGGACAGGCATGGATAGATTACCATATTTTTGCGAAAAAATGTGACGATAATAATCATAACGGTTGGAATCACACTATGTATATCAATATTGCATGCTCATTTCTACAATCCCATCAACTCAAATCATAATGTTGCATACATAACCATTTACTTGTTAAATTTCAAGTGGCAATATTTTGTATAAAAAAAATGGAACTGACTTATGTGGTCTTTGGCCACAATGGTGATTTCTCTGGGCGCGCTGGCGCCGGCGTCGTTGATGGCGCGCACTCGGAAGGTGTACTCGTGCCCTTCCTCGAGGTCCCTGATGGAGTACTGCATGTTCTTGGCCCGCATAATCTCCTTCCACTTGTCCTCCTTCTCCAGTTTGTCAACTGTGTACGCAGTGATCCTGCTGCCTCCGTCGCTGAATGGCTTCTTCCAGGTTAAATTGCAGTAGCTTCGTGTCACCACAGCCGCCTTCAAATCCACCACGGGCCCAGGTTCCTCTGTGATGCGAATAAAGGAGGCGGTGATTAGATTGCTTTATTATTTATTTATTGCGCAACGGGATTGCGGGACGCACATTCATTCAACCAACTGTTGCCGCCACTTACGGAAATGCTACATACATTTTGTAGGTCATTTCACCCAAGAGGATATTTGCGAAGTCTCTGTCAAGTGCACCGGTGGCTTTAGTGGGGTCAGAAGCACTGAGCCAGCACTGCTGAGACCCTGGGTTCAGAATCGGGTCTCAGCCGAATAGCATGATGAAACTGGGTTCTCAAGTGTAACTAACTGATGGTCTCAGCTCGGTCACTAATAAACACATAGACGATAGAGAACGCAAAACTTGAATATCAACTTAAAATTGGCAAAATTCTAGGTGTGGTGATTTTCTGAAAATAGTTCGGCTTTTCATCCATTTAACTTTTTTATCTGGAGTACGGTATGTGATAAAAAGGACCTCTATTGCGGGGATAAAAAGGTTTCTGGAAGGTATTTCGGAAGTAGTTTATGGAATATATTATTTTGCGGACCGTTCTCCACCACACAGGGTATGTGCACCGTTTTTGTTAGAATTCTGAAACGGACAGTTCACCTTGTGACGTGATTCCGACAGCGCAAAGTGGAAAACAACTCGGGGGGGGGGGGGGGGGGGTAGAAACTCCACGCCGTACGGTTGCACAGCCAAATAAAAAAAAACATTAAGTCGTACCTGATGCCTTAACAGCGTCGGTTGTCTCGCCTGGCTCGCCAATTCCATACTCGTTCTCAGCCAAGGCCCTGAAGAAGTAGGATTTGCCTTCCTCAAGGTTGGTGATCCTGAACGAAGTCTTGGTGCAGTCGGTTTTCACAGTCGACCAGGCCTTGCGCTCGGCCTCCCGCTTCTCAACGATGTAGCTCTTGACAGGACTGCCTCCATCGATGAGCGGTGGATCCCAGGAAAACACAGCAGACTCCTTCGTGGTCTCCTTCACAGAGAGCATCACCGGGGGTCCGGGGGTATCTGGAGAGGAGAAAAAAAATGGATGCAATCAAACGTCATCCGTTTGCGCAGCAACGATTTAGTCTCTGATGCCGCCCTCGCCGTTAGGAATTCCCCGAGCCTGGCCATCCATACTGCTGGTGCTCAGACCATTCTACGCCCCGTTACGCTTCAAACTCGTGACTTTACTTCTCTCCTCTGCCTATGTCTGTCTGCCTGTCTGTGCGAAGTGTCTTCGTATACGGGTACACATCTACAACGATGTCGTCTCAAGGCATTCTACCCCACTTTGACTGTTCAAAGAAAAGAAACGTTTTATCCAATTAAAACTGTACGTGCACATTTTTTAAAAAATGTATTATTTGCGTATCATATTGAGATCTCGTCACAATTGGCCACTGCATATCCAAACTGTAATGTATAGAAAATCAATACACATGAAGTGCACACGATTGCCTAAAAACTCAAACGTAAAATTTAACATAAGTAGTGCTGTTGCTATACCTGCGTGTAGATTATGTTTTGAAGGGAAACAATAAAATGAGGTCATCTTACTCATTGGTTTTTTCGGTAAAGTCACGTATGTAGAAATACAATAAAATTATATAAAAAAAACAAGACGTTTCGATCACAACGCAAGCGATCTTCACCTGATGAAGATTGCTTGCGTTGTGATCGAAACGTCTTGTTTTTTGTTTTCATATAATTTTATTGTATTTCTACATACGTGACTTTACCGAAAAAACCAATGAGTAATTTTATGCAGTCATGAAAGCTTTAATACTTTATTATGAGGTCATCTTTTTACGATTCGTAAAGAACCCCACCCTCAGCATCGTGTAAAATATATTGTATTACTCTTTGATTCTTTGATATTGTATTAGTCTCCTAGTAGATTGTTGCATCGAGATAACACGATAGACTGATATATTCGGTGAAAGACGGAGGTGATGTACTGCAATTTCTGGCTCACACCACTGCTGGGAACTCTATGAGAGCCCCTCTGGAGGGTTATTTGGCCTACTCTTCCACACTAGTGGCCAGACAGCTTCGAAAAGGTGGGAGTACCAACACTTGATTCCTGCCGCATATGACCCACTAACCGATAGCAATAATAATAACAACAGTGACGCCAAAAGTGACGATCACACCAAAACAACTGACTTACCCAGAACTTTAACGTTGATGGTGTACGTCTTGATTCCGCTGCTGTTTTCCAGCGTGAGGATGTACTTCCCGGCATCATACTTGTTGACATTCTCGCAGTGCAGGTACGTGTCGTAGTCAGTGTTCTTGATGTCCAAGCCGATGCGGTCCTTGATGTTGGAGTTCATCTTGGCCCAGGTGATCTTGGGAGGAGGGCGGCCTCTGATGGGCACGTATATCCTCATGGTGACTCCCGCTCGGAGGATGAGCAGCTTCCTCACTTCGGCATCGAGATCTCCTTCAGGTGGAACTGTTTATTTTAAAAAAATAGAGACAGAAAAGATATCTTTCAATTGTTGGACTATGTGAGTTTAACACGTAGGCCTATGTGCCGTGTCCTTTCTCAAAGATGTTGGTCATCATGGTCTTTCATTTACCTCTCTGTCCATGAGATTACACAACAACTTTTAATGAGACACTACCAGATGTGGCAAATTACTCAAATTGCTCATGTTCTTATTTCGCTATCTTTCCCGGCTTCTCGTGGTACCTATCATTTCCCCAGTCAAAGCACGTTTCCATTCAGGCTCTTGTTTTCTCATTTCATGCCCAAGAAATATGACTTGCCTGTCTCTCAAAATGTTTTGTTTGTATCTGCTATTGGCAACACACTTACATTACTCACTTTGTCTGCCCAATGAAATATTTAACATCCTTCCGATTTCGCATTCATAAAATGGTGGTGAAAACACATACAGTACGAGGGGAGGAATTATACTCAAATGTGAATGTTGCAATAAAACAAGTAAGTGGTTCCCTAACTGTTGGACCGCAGCCCTTATTCGAACTTAGAAGAACACCCCTCCTCCCTCCCCCTTACAGCGAGCGGTATGCATGCACAAATTGACACCCCCCTCCCCCAGCTCTTTGATCACATCAGACGATTTTTTAATCACCATTCAATTCACTAATTGATAATATCACCTCCTCGCCATCCCATTTGTGGTCCCCTGCACTTCTGCCCGCTTAGCAGAATCTCGCTCACTCCGCCAGCCGAGACGTGCTGGAAGAGGTTTCGGAACCAGCACATACACTAACGCCCAACCTCCCTGGGGTAATATTCGCTGTCCTGAGCAACAACGAAAAAGCAAACGCTTACTCAGGATGTCCTTGGCCGTATGTTTATCGGGAACCTCGCTGGGTTCACTGACGCCGATCTTGTTGACGGCGGTGATGCGGAAATTGTAGTCCGAGCCCTCCAACAGATTTGTGACGACGAATTTCGTCTCATGCAGGTTTTTCGCGATGTTGCACTTTATCCAGACGTCGGTTTCGGCGCGCTTGTACTCGACGACGTAGCCCAGGATGGGGCTGCCTCCGTCGTACGCTGGCTTGCTCCAGGTGAGCGACACGGTGCTGCGTGTGGTGTCCACCGCCTTGGGGAAGCCCGGCGGGCCGGGTGGATCTGTAAGTTCAGCAAACACAACCGTCGGCGTGCGCTCAAAGGTGTACGCGGAAAAGGCTCGGTCGAACGGTGTACGTTGCACACAGTCTGCTATGTTCAACGGCCATTACCGCAAATCAGAACGCCCGTCGCTTTGCTTGTTGCTCAATTCCCAAGCATTGGTTTGGCCACGTACGGTGCGAAAGAAGCTCAGCGAACATACGTACACACTTTTCCCACGTTACCATAAAATTGCGCAATTCAAGAAATGCATTAACTCTTGTCTATTGCAACTTCAATGGTGCTGTTTGTTGCTGACTGCTTGATGCACTGAACCCCTGGGGCCCGGCCTGTTAGTTTACATTTAAAAACTGCATTTGTTTTAATTGCGTGCATAATTTAATAGGAAAAGCAAAAAACGTGACTTACACAGTGGATCCATGGCAATGGCGGGTTTAGATGGCTCGCTGGGTTTTCCGGGGCCAGCCTTGTTGAAGGCGATGACCCTGAACTCGTACTCTGCGCCCTCCAGAAGTTGGCTGGCCTTGAGCGTTCTATCCATGACCTGCTGGCGGTTCACCTTGGACCAGTTCACCGTCTTGGTCTCTCGCTTCTCGAGGATGTAGCCCGTGATGGGCGTGCCACCGTCGTCGGCAGGCGCTTTCCAGCTCACGCTCATGTGGTCCTTCGTGACGTTGCTGATGATCGGAGGATCACACTGTCCTGGCACATCTGGAGTGGCAACACGTTCAAATATTGATAGGAGCATTGACGAGTCAAAAGTAATCATTGCATCTGTAACCTACCGGGCTCCTCATCCTGGTCGGCAAATGTTCTAATACGACCAAATCACTCTGAATGTGCCTGCTCTCATTGGAGATCCAAAGCTAAAGGGGCATGAAATCTGAGTGGTGCTTGGATCCGTTCCCAGTGGTGCATAACAGATGCTGTAGACATGAGGCTGTGGACTGCGGTGGGCAAGAGATTTCAGTATGGCATTCTCCCTAGTCCACATACAGATCGCATTGATTTGGGTCTGTCTGTGGACTGGATCCATGTGCTTCTCCCCTCGTATGCAGGCGTTTCCTTCGTGCAATCCAGTTTCCTCAAAATGCTGAGCACTTTGAGTAGCTGAGATATGTATCCCGTCTCAACCGTACGAGTGTCGTGCCGGAGTCTAGCGAGGGTTAGACGCCGTAGCGGCTCACCCTGTGCTGCGCACAAAGGTTCACACAGAAACTTGCCTGCAAGCTGGGATGAGTTTACCACTTGGGGGGGGGGGGGGCGGGGTGGGGCGGGGGTGATATTGCTACAGCAGCATCTAAACCCGATAAAGTAAACTGCAAGCAAATTATCAATTTGTCGACCGTGGCCACCGCGACCGCGCGTGCACGTGACACCCGGGTGCGTGCGCGCAGCCGTTTCTTACCGTAGGGATTCTTGGCTATGACGGAGATGGTGTGGGCCGATTCTCCCACGCCGTATTTGTTCTCGGCAGTGATGCGGAACTGGTACTCATGGCCCTCGATGAGCTTCTGAACGCCGCAGGACGTGTACTGCAGGTTGGCCGTGACCTGGGCCCAGTTGGGCCGGCTAGTCTCGCGCTTGTCCACAATGTAGTTGGTGATTTCCGAGCCGCCGTCCTCGAGTGGCGGTTCCCAACTGAGCGTGACGCGATCGCTGAACACGTTGCCGATCTTCACGTTGATCGGTGGTCCCGGTTTGTCTAAGATGCGGAAAGAAAAAATAACGAAAATGTGCACGTTACTATGGTATGTGCGTTGAACTTATTTCGCACTGCACGTAGCCAGCCGCGCTAATCGGAGGTGTGGGGGAAGGACAACAAACTGAACGTCAAAAGCAGTTTTAAAGAAATTAGTTTTCAATCTAGATTTAAAAGCGTATAGCTCCAGTGGCTTCCTAATGTCAGAAAGGAAGAACGTTCCGGACGGCCGTAGAAGCACATGTGGAAGCGTGCGATGCAATGACTGTAATTCTAGTGTTATGTTAATCTGTAATCTCCCCCCCCCCCCAATGTTATTTTAATTAACCTTCTCTTGAGAAAATTATACACTTGGAAAACTTGAAGAGCAGTGCGACTGCTGTGCTGCTGAACAACCAACAGAGGGAGATTGTCACAGACTGAGCTCTGAAACTTCCCTTAAGAGACCTTCTTTAAGCGACCTTTATAGAGAGCGCAGCCCCGCAAATGACAAATCTCCGTTGCGTGAAAGACTCAGATTTCACTAATCCTTACAGCCAAACTGAGTCAAACATCACAAAATGTAATGTGGAGTTTCCGGCAATTACCGGTGATTGGTCTGAGATCACAAGTTGTCGACACTTGAGAGTGTTATTGATCCCCACGGATGGCTGCTCAGTATTCGAATCCAGGACTTTAGCGGTTACCAGCTCAGTGCTCTGCCCTCTGAGCCCACCTGGCCACCGATTAGGCTTATGCATTTTTGTTATATCAACACGACAAATCGGTTAAGTGTCAATAACTGCACGTGGATGTCCCTCGCTCTATATGTTGAACGTCCTTTTCGCACCGGTACGTAGCCAACCGTGCTAACGAGAGTCGCTAACATATCACGTCGTGATTACATATGTGATGTTATTCTTACCTAGAACCTTCAGCTTAATGTTGGCAAATTTGCTTCCGCTCGCATTCTCGGCGATGATGGTGTACTCTCCGGACTGCGACCGGGTCACGCTGAACAGCTCCAACGCGGTGTGATTTCTGACTGTCGAGATCTTGATGCCTTCCGCGGCTTTCACTTCCAAGGTCTCTTTCTTCCACGTGATGGTGGGTTTCGGCTTGCCGAACACGGTGCCCGCCAGGGAGACGTTGGCACCAGCCTTGACGGTGATCAGAGACTTCATGGACACGTCCAGTTCAATGCGAGGTGGCACTGCGGTCAACATAAAATTTGTAAAAAAAAAATTGTTTTATATGTGTGTAATAGCTGTTTCAGGTGGTTATATTGCAGCTGCAGTACAATACCACATTTTATTTTACAAGTTACGAATATCTTATCTTAGCATCATTCATATAGCGCCTTATCCAAGGCGGTTTTACACAGAATTAACAACGGTACAATGGGATGTAATAGTGGAGATGAGGTGGATGAAACAGATGAGAGGAAGCGATGGGGGCAAATCTGTGATGATGCGGGAATTCTGTGAAAGTGAGATTGATGGCAAGAAATGATGATGAATAGATTGCAAGAAATGGGGAATGAGTGAAAGCGATGTAATGAGAATACGAAGAGGGAAATTAGCGGTGACGGTTATGTGGGGGAGATTAAGGGGTCTTGGAGTGAGCTAGGGAAAGTAAGTGAGTTTTAAGTGCGGAGCGGAAAATAGTGAGCAAAGGTGACTGTTTCATGTGGAGGGGGAAGTTTGTTCCAGTGAACAAGTGCAAGAAGTGAAAAATAGCGAAAGCGTAGATTGAGTGCAAGGAGGAGGAGAAACAGAGAGAGATACAGCAAAGATTGAGAACGTAGAGGGTGAGAAGGCTTCACGTAGGAAGATACAAGTGTGGTAAGATACGGTGGGGCAAGACCATGAAGCGTTTTGTAGATACAAAATACCGAACACGCTTTTCGCCGTTCAAAAACATTATCAGTGCAGAAATTACTCAATTGTTAATCAGCTTTGACCGAATACTGTAAATCTGTATATGAGACTGAGGCTTCGGGCAATGTCCCTTCTCTCTACCCTGCCCGAAACTCTATAATTTCCCAATGATGGCGTCTGCGAAGCACCACTGCCAGCCAAATTGCGTCGAGCTCGGAAACAGGTTGAGCTCGTGCCGCTGTCACGCTCACCGTTCTCCTCCATGACGGTGATGGCATCGGAGGGCTCGGAGGGCCTGCTCGTGTTGATGGCAGTCTTGGCGATCACGCGGAACTCGTACTGCTTGCCCTCTTCCAGCTCAACCGCCGTGTACTCTTCCTTGGGCACGCTCTGAGCGGCCGTGTTGCAGCGCGTCCACTTCTCCGAGGGGAGCTTCCGCATCTCGACGTAGTAGCCGGTCAGTCGGCTGCCACCGTCGTGCTTGGGCCGAGTCCAGATCAGCGACACGGTCGACTTTGTGACGTCAATCACCTCCGGCTTGCCTGGTGGATCTGAAAATATAAAAAAAAAACAAAAAAGACATTGGAACAAAACAAAAAAACGTTAGCGACGACTTCTTCGCAAAGAAGATCCTGGCATGTGGATATGATATGTTTTTAAGTGATGTCCGACGTTTCGCTGAATGTGCTGGGGAGCTTCTTCACGTCATGCTGAAGAGCACGCGGTGCAAATGGAAAAACTCATCGGAGTTTGCGCTATATGGCATAGCCACGAAAACCTACGCGGTAGATCAGCAAGCAGGTCAAAATAAAAATTGAAATAACTTTATTCACATCGCTGACAATATCAGAATCTTTAGTTTATACGGAGGAATGCGATGAGCTATGAAGCTCTTTTTTTCACAGGTGTCCAGTAGGGGCGGGTCAGGCAGTTACAACAACAAACAATACAAAAATATGACAGGAGTGCAAAGTATAGGAAAAGTTAATCAAATCACAAAAAAAGATACAAATTAAACGAAACAATTTTTACTTCACCAAGTATGATCTTCTTTTTCAGAAGCGACCTGGCCACAAATGACAGCTCAACGAAGTGGCTTATCACACGGACATTTATAGCAGCCAAATAACATTAATAAAACAATAACATCCCGCGTGACTGTCCGTTGGCAACGCTTACCAACTGGCATCCTGGCTGTGATGTATTCGGTCGGCTTGCTGGGCTTGCTGGCACCAGCTTTGTTGAGGGCGATCACCCGGAAGGAATACTCGAGACCCTCCACGAGGCCTCCGCACGGGTACTCGGTGGTTCGCACGGACGAGTCGTTGGCCTTCACCCAGAGGAGGCTGTTCCTCTCCTTCTTCTCAAGGATGTAGCCGGAGATTGGGCTGCCACCATCCGTCGCCGGGCGCTCCCATGCAATGAACATGCACTCCTTGCCCACCTTGGTGATGTGAGTATTCCTTGGTTCGCTTGGGACATCTTTTTGTGGGGAAATGTCGACCAAAGTTTTGAATTAGGAGCAAGGTGGGGCGGGGGGGGAAGGCAAAACAAATCCAGATGATTTAAAAATATGAAGAAACACGTTCATCAATAACGCTGTGTTACAGAGGGACAATATATAAAATAAGCAACATGGTTTTGGAAATGGCTCTCATATGTGCTACATAGAAGGGCCGTTACCCAAAACGTCGTCTATGAAATGTTTTGCTCTTTATGGCAGTATCATTAATGCGTGTGAATTGTCCCCATTGTGCTTCCGCATCAATGTCAATACAGTATCACGTTATTATCAATCACCGTGGACTTTTCAGCGACCCTTTAACGGCCCCATTCTATCTTCCGCCTGGTTTCCGAGTGACACTGAGCTTGACTCCGTGCCTCAAAGAGCCGCGGTCACTTGAGTCCGCGAACTAACCGAGTGCGCCGCGCGTTGCATTCGAATTATTTGTAACGGCATTTAATTGTTCGCTCGATGTACACCCGTCACGGCTGAGCACGGAACGGCGCTTACCGAACTGATGCTTGGCGACCATTTTGTCGGAGGTCAGCGGGTCCGAGATCCCGTAGCGATTTTCTGCGCGCACGCGGAACGTGTACTCGTTGTTGGCGATCAGCTTGCCGATGCGGCAAGAGGTCTTCGTGACGGCGGAGGCGACGGTCACCCAATCGCCGCGGCTCGTGTCGCAGCGCTCCACCACGTAGTTGGTGATGCCGCTGCCACCGTCCTCCCTCGGGATGTTCCAGGACATGGTGCAGGCGTCTGCGTCGATGTCCGAGAACTCCATGGGGCCTTCTGGGGGCCCGGGGATATCTGCGTACCGAAGCAAACGGGAGAGACGCTTCATCGGCTGCAATGTGCACGGAAAAAGAAAGAGCCATGGGCTACGCCTGCCGGGAGTTTCTGAATCAGTTCCCAGTCCAACATGCGAAACGTCGGACGTCGTGCAGGTCGACGCACGGTGCAAGCCCCGATAATGCACCGGAGAGATGCACAGCACAACTGTCGCGTTAAGTTGGTCATCCAGGTGAGAACTCAAAGAGACCAGACAGGAAACGTCTCTAATTGGCAACAGTGACCTTGAGTAATGGTGGAAACCTGTGCAGTATTAATAATAATAATAATGAAGATAAAACACACACACACATTCATAACATCGCGCAATTGAAGCTTGCTCACCCATGATGACGACGCGGATAATGCTGCTCGTCGTGCCACTCGAGTTCTCCGCAGTGAGGCTGTAGTAGCCGCTGTCTTTGCGCGTCACGTCCTTGATGATGAGCACGGACAGGTTCTGCCCCTTGTGCACGGCCAGCCGGCTCGACACCATCACCTGCTCGTCACCGCGCTTCCACACGCACTGGGGCACCGGCTTGCCGTAGACGCCGGCCTCGATGCGGAGCTTCTTGCCGGCCTTCTCCGTGATCACGTCGCCCATCACGATGCGTGGAGGCACTGAGGAATGTGATCAGACGGGCGGCTTGGTTAGCAGTAGACAATGTAACGGTTTACCCACCCCCCCCAATGCCCCCCAAGGTAAAGGTACGGCCATGTGATTGCTTGCTCACGCCACCCGCTGACAAAACGGCCCTCCACCAGAGGGAAGCTGTATTTGGCCTACTCTTCCACACTGGCCAGACGTCTTTAAAGAGGTGGGTGTACCGAGACGTTTCACCACGACACGCGATTTTCAGGTCAACCGACCGTGGTGTATCATAGTTTGTATATAATTGCGTAGAATTTTCACAAATCCCAATTGAACGTCGCACACAATTTCACCCACGTTTTGTGAATACGTGTATATAATACATTATACATAAAACACATCAACAGTTGACTTGATAGATCGTCGCATGTCCGTGAATGTGCAATGCTGTGTATTCGCGTGAATTGGGTTGATGATGAAAAACCACGGCGACTGCAAGGCCGTTTGACACTTACGCAGCTGTTCCTTGACTTCTATGAAGTTGTCGGTCTCCCTCGGCAAACCGCAGCCAACAGAGTTCCTTGCTGCAACTCTGAACCTGTACCTCTGCAGTTCTTTGAGTCCACTAACTGAGATGCTCAGATCCTACGGGGAGAGTGACGGTACAACAAAAACAAACGCGGTTCATTCCAGTACCCTCGGCAAAGTGTAAACATTTATTCACGGCAAACCAGTGTAGAGTTTGCTTGTTTGAATAAATACTGCTGCATAATGGCAACCGCAGAGAAGACGTGAGACCAAACGGTGGGGGATACAGTTTGGCCAGATCTTGGAAGGTCAGAGTGCAACAGCTACGGAAACTGGCGGAGGGCAGGAAGCGCCGGTGAGGAGTGGTGTGGCATCATCAGCGGCTCAGGGCCACATGAACGACTCGGTAGCACAAGACTGAAAAGGCCAATCGGCTTCCTTTTGTACTTATTTACTTATCACACTTGACATGCGTCACAGTGCCACATGGTGAGTTTACATACAATGCTTTGTGGATCACTGTTCCTCAATAAAATAGCACCATCATTTTGCCCGATGTTTGATCAGGTTGTTGCTCCGCATTATGTATGTATGCATGTAGAACTTCTTTCGCACCGTACGCAGTCAACCGTGCTAATCGGACGTTTCGCCCCACGTTGATGGGAGCTTCTGCGGCAACTGAATTGCTTCCAGCACGTGGAGCGAGCCGTCAGGGAGATGTGGTGATGAACAGCACACGGTACGACCCCAAAACACATAGGAGAGCTCATTGCACACAAAGTGCTCGCTACAAATGAACCACGATACATTGCTGATCTCATCAACGAGGACAAACCGTCACGCTAACTCTGGTCATCCTCACCGCGGCTTTTGGCTAGCCATCGAACAAAGACGATCACGCTTTCAGATGCGCTTTTAAATCCTGATTTGAAAACTAATTTCTTGAGAATTGCTTTTTGTGTTTAGTTTGTTGTCCTTCCCCTGCACCTCCGATAAGCACGGTCGGCTACATACAGTGCCAAGAATAAGTTCAACAGATACACGGAGTACAGAGAAGGATAACCGCATAAACCTACACAACAGCACTGTGCCTGCGTACCTTGATGACGGTGTATTGGTTCCATTCATTCTCAGGAGCGCCTTCCTTCTGGTACTCGATGACGTATCCATCAATCTTGGCTCCACCGTCGCGCAGAGGAGGTAGCCACACCAGGTTAACGGCGGTCTTCATCGTTTCAATCACCTCCACCTTCTTCGGAGGATCAGGTTCACCTTTGAAAGATCACAAGCAACAGGTGTTAGTCTCGTTGATGCAATATTACTACAGATAAAAAAAAACCTTTCAATTGTCGAATATCTATAGCAGTTATAAACTAATGAAGCACTTTAAGCACATAGATTCAATGGTGTGTGTATACACACACACATATTAACCACTTTACGTTCGCATACATGTGCGTACGTCATATATGACCATGTTATTTAAATTCTATAAATCAGGTATGAAGAGATACTTGTTGCCTCAATGGGCTTTCAACCAGCGAACAAACAACGACTTCACCCACTGCTAGGCGGAGGTCAGGCAGTAAGAGATTGACCGACCCAATGGTCGACTCGTTTTTCCACCCTCTGGGGTTGGCAAAATGACCAAAAGATGGTTAGCCTCTTCCACTCAGTGGGAAGCTACGAGTGCTTGCCATTCGGAGATCCTTGTCCATTCCATAGAATGCGGAAGTTCCACCACTGTCTACAGACTGCCAACGAGAGACGAGCTATGTAGTGACAAAATGAGTTCCTGACCTGCCTGTGCATTATCCCTTCACACGTGCATTGATTGTTCTCCCATAGACAGGTGTACGCTATCGCCGTCCTGCAAAACGTGCGGCGATCGCGAACGAGAGACTCACTGAGCGGAATCGATGCCAGGACGGGCTTGGCGGTCTCCCGGGGGACACCCACTCCATACTCGTTGACGGCCCTCACGCGGAAGCAGTACTCGCAGCCTTGGCAGAGGTTGGGGACCTTGAAGCTGGTCTTCTTCAGGTCGCTCGTGACGGTGGCCCAGGACTTGCGGTCCACCTCGCGCTTCTCCACGACGTAGTGCGTGACGTCGCTGCCGCCGTCGTTCTCGGGCGGCGACCAGGAGAGTTGCGCCGACACTTCGTTGACATCGGAAACGTCGATCACCGAGACGGGTCCGGGCGTGTCTGTCGGGTGGTTCGGAGGGCGAGACAGTTTCAATTGACCGTGCCCATGATGAGCTAAGGAATGTATTGTCGAGACTCGTATTTTTATTTTTTTACCTTTCTTACTTACACCATTAAAAGTTATTTTTCCACCAAACTATGTCAAACAAATGCAACTTGTTTGGACAAAATACATCGTGTAACAAGTGAATAAACACGAGTATACAGGTCAGCACATCGAGATGTTATTGTTTGCAATTGAACGAGAGGAGAGTTTGGTTCAGTGGAGTGGGATGATAGCAGCAGCGAGGATGAAGTGGGGATGCGGAGGCATGGATGAAAGAAGCAACGGCAAAGAGGATTGACAGCGGAGGTGGAAGGCTCTGACTTGGGTGGGTGTACGATTTAAAGACCGTCGACGGTGCAAGATGACAACTGAGACAGCGGCAGCTATTAGTGGCAGGTGATTCGATAGGTAAGCGTTGGGGGAAGACACGACGGATGTAGATGTTCATCTGGGTCAGCATGGAGTCCGGCATGGGGGGAAGCGTGGGAGATGAACGGGGAGGGCTCCCTTACCGAGTACTCTGACGTTGACGAATATGGCCTTCTCTCCGGCGGGGTTGGTGAGCGTGAGCGAGTACTTTCCGGAGTCGTCGCGCGTGGTGTCGGTGATGACCAGGAAAGCCATGGTGTCGACCAAGTCCACCTGGCCCTTGCGCACCACGTTGTCGATGCCTATGCGGCGCCACTGCACTTTGGGCATGGGGCGCCCGCGGATGGTGGCGAAGAGTCGGATGGGACAGCCCGCCCGCACGGTCAGGGTCTTGCGCAAACTGCCGTCGAGGTCGATCTCCGGCGGTTCTGCAGCATTGCCAAAGTCGCGTCGAAAGTTAGCGTCAGGAAAGTTCTGCATTGTTATTTAGCGATGTCATTAAAGGCGTGCCATCGTAATATAATTTTTACTTCGATGTTCGTGGTAATAATATGGGCCGCCCCCATATGTATGTATGTAGAACTTCTTTCGCACCGTACGTAGCCAACCGTCTCTAATCAGAGGTGCGTGGGGAAGGACAACAAACTAAATACTAAAATCAGTTCTAAAGAAATGAGTTTTCAATCTAGATTTAAAAGTGCATAGCTCCAGTGGCCTTCTAATATCGGAAGGAAGAGCGTTCCATACGGCCGCAGAAGCGCATCTGAAAGCAGCGCGATGCGGTGACCACCATCTTTGTTCGGTGGCCAGACAAAAGCCGCTACGAGGATGACCGAGTTCGCGTGATGGTGGTTTATGCTCCTTGACAAGATCAGCAAGATGCTGTGGATCACATCGGCAAGCATATTGTGGTTCAAGAGTTATTGTGGTGTCAAAGAAAGGTATCGTGGTTCATTTACCAAGGATCTCTTTGGGCGTGACGGCTTCCCTGAGATCGGCAGGGCGGCCCAGGCCGACCTGGTTCTGTGCCGACACGCGGAACTCATACTCGAGCTTATCGTCAAGGCTCGTCACTGTGTACTGCGTCAGGATTAGCTGCGAGGCGACGTTGCAGCGCTTCCAGTTCTCGTCAGGGGCCATCTTCTCATCCTTGGGCCGCATCTCGACCACGTAGCCGATGATGGGCGCACCACCGTCGTAGGCTGGCTTGGTCCAGCCCAGCATGACGGAGCTGCGAGTGCTGTCAACCACCTTCAGTCCGATCGGTGGACCTGGGGGCTCTGAAATGGCAAGCATAGCGATAGTCACGATGTACGGTGCCAACTTCGCTAATCAGAGGTGCGGGGGGAGGACAACCAACTAAACACAATAAGCAGTAGTTTTAAATAAATGAGTTGTAACATACGCGAGAGTGCATTTTCATGAAGGTTATGACCGCGGCAATGTTCGAGAATGTTTTATTTTAACTTAACTCTTGATTATCCGCGGTGTTTGGAAGGGGGTTCTCATAATAAACACACGAAGAATGAAAAACATGCATATTAAACAAATTAAACTATGAAAATGTAGATTGTGTCCTATGATTGTATTGCTCCTTAAAGCAAAATGTTAACTTGCCCACATGTTCGTGCGCTCACGTGTGCACCGAGCCAAGATGCACCATTAGTAGTGAGCAGCTAATAATTAAACCAGCATGCGCGTAAAGACATTTCATTCAATTTTGACAAGCATGGTGAACCCACAACCTGGATAATCCAACCATGGATCATCAAGAGTTAACTGCATTGGTATTTCACAAATATTAATAATCTAACACACCAACTTTAATCACTTATATTTTTAATTAAGCAGTTATTATAATGTCAGCATAAATATAAATATGTATGGTCCGCATGGAATATAAAAATGTGCTGTTTTGTTGTGAATGAGTCGGTCCTCACCTATTGGATCTTTCGCAATCGTGGGCCGGGAAGGACCGCTTGGGTCACCAAGGCCAACGGCATTCTCGGCTTTCACACGGAACTGGTATTCGTATCCAGGGGTGAGGTTGGCCACCTTGCACCTTCTCTCTGGGATCGGGCTCTTGGTCACGGCAACCCAGCGGATAGACCTCTTCTCTTTGCGCTCCAGGATGTAGCCGGTGATGGTCTTTCCACCATCGATAGCCGGTGGGTTCCACACCACGGTCATTTCCTCCTTGCTGACCTTCGTCACCTCCGGTGGATCCGGCGGTCCTGGGCGGTCGTACTGAGACTTGGCCACGATGGGCTTGGTCTCCACCGGCGGTCCAGTGCCCATCTTGTTTTCTGGGCGCACTCTAAAGATGTACTCGTTGCCCTCGATGAGGCGCGTCACGTTCCAGTAGGTGGCCACGCAGTTGGCGGTTACCGTGGACCAGACCATTCGCTTGCTCTCACATTTCTCCACGATGTAGTTTTGAATCTCACAGCCACCGTTGTCTTTGGGCTCCTCCCAGGCAACTGTGCACCGGTCGACGGAGATGTGGCTGATCTTGAGGTTGTTTACAGGACCGGGCTTGTCCAGGACCTCCACAGTGGCGTATCCAGTGAAAGAGCCGGCAGCGTTGGTTGCAGTGACAACGTATTTACCACTATCATTGCGTTCAGATTTTATGACCGCAAACTTGGTATAGTCAGAGTAGGTTTCGATTTTGACCCTCGTGAGTCTGGTAAGGTCACTCGCATCTCGGTCCTTTACCCATGTGATTTCTGGCTTTGGCTTTCCTCTTACTCCAGCTTCAATCCTGATGGTCTCACCAGCTTTGACGATCAATGTTCCTGAAAGCTTCAACTCCAGGACAGGTTTCTGCAAGTCTTCCTTGACTATAATATTATCAGTCTTCACCCAATCACTTTCTCCACCTTCATTCTTGGCTTGAACTCTAAACTGGTACGTCTGGTTCTCGATGCACTTTTCAACGATGAACGAAGTTTCTTTGATGCTGCCTTTGTGCACCCTCTCCCATTCGGTGGAGTCCTTGAGTTTCCTCTCCAAATTGTAAGAGATGTTCGGGCTGCCACCATCAAAGTCCGGCTTCCTCCACTTCAGACTGACAAATGTCTTTCCTGTGTCCAACACGTGGAAGTTTTCGGGTTCTCCCGGCTTTTCAATTGGATCGATAGCAATAATGGGACACCTGGTCTCGATAGTTGGGCCTGGCCCAATCTTGTTCTCTGCGCAGACGCGGAAGAAGTATTCTTTGTGCTCAATAAGCGGCGCTTTCACGAGCCTCTTTGTGGCCTCAGAGGTCACCACATTCCACCCTCTTTTGTTGGGTTCACGGCATTCCACGATGTAGTTTGTGATTTCGGTTCCGCCATTGTCTTCTGGGTTCTCCCAGTTGACCACACAAGACTCTTTGGTGACGTACGAAATCCTCAAGTTGTTGCAGGGTCCCGGCCGGTCAAGAACATTCACTTTAATGGCTGCGGTCACCGTGCCACTGCTGTTCTTTGCTGTGATTGTGTACTTGCCAAAGTCGCTCCTGACGGCCTCCTTTGTGACCAGCTCCACGACGGGGAAGTTGCTGGTGATCTGGGTGCGCTTGTCTTCATTGACGGTCTTGCCCTCCTTGGCCCAGGTGATCGTCGGATCCGGTCTGCCCTTGACCCGACCGGACAGGCGGATCACCTGGCCGACGCGCACGTTGTAGGTGTCACGACAGGTGAGGTCCAGGTCGATTTCTGGGGGCTGCAGGATATCCTTGGCGATCACCGGGTCGGGCACCTCCCTCGGTTCGCCTTCGCCCACCACGTTGGCGGCCCTGACGCGGAATCTGTACTCGTTGCCCTCGATGAGGCCAGGCACCGTGTAAGCGCAATGCCTGATGAGGTCGTCCCTGTTGATCTTGTCCCACTGAGCAGAGGTGCCCTTCTGGCATTCCACAACGTAGCCAAGAACAGCGCTGCCTCCGTCTCTGTTGGGCTTCGTCCAGACGAGGTCGACGCTTTCGCGAGACATGTCCTTGACCTTCGGATTAATTGGAGGACCAGGAGGTGAGATGGGTCTGCTTGCCTTAAACGGATCAGACAGAGGAGAGGGCTTACTCAAGCCAGCCATGTTCTCTGCAAACACCCTGTATTCATATTCGTTGCCTTCGTACAGCCCGAGCGCCCTGTACCTCAGATCCAGTACCGGCGTCTTGTTGACACGCACCCACTTGCCTGACTTCTCCCTGCGCTCAACAATGTAACCGTTGATGGGACTTCCTCCGTCTGACTTGGGCACGGACCAGCTCACGGTCATGCCGTTCTCGGTGATGTCGGTGACGTGAGGCTTTCCTGGTGGGTCTGGAACGTCGAACATGTGCTTGGCCACCGTTGGTTCTGAGATGAGAGGCTCTCCAATGCCGATCTTGTTCTCGGCGCGTATTCTGAAGACGTACTCGGTCCCCTTGACCAAACGGGGAATCTTGAGCTTCGTGCTTGTGCCGCTGGAGCTGACAACGCCCCAGTGCTCCTTCTTGGTCTCTTTCTTCTCAATAATGTAATTCATGACGGCGCTTCCTCCGTCATCCTTTGGAGGACGCCACGATATCACCATGTGCTCCGGGGTGATCTCGAGGATGTGGACGGGCCCGACCGGTGGGCCTGGCACGTCGAGCACGGTGATGTGCATCGCCACCGTCTTGCTTCCAGCGACGTTCGTCACGGTCAAGAGATACTCGCCAGTGTCTTTCCTGGTGCAAGCGTTGATGCTGAGCACAGTCATGTTGTCGACCGTGTCGATGGCGATGCGGTACTCGGACTTGAGCTCCATGCTGTCGAACACCCACTTTGGCACGGGAACTGGGATGCCGCGCATGAATGCCGGAACTCTGATGTTTGTACCGGCCTTCACCACCAAGCCTTCGATGAGCTTCACGTCAACTTCGACAGAAGGCGCCACTGAAATGAACGAACGAACAAACGAAATTATTAAATGTATCGGAGTTAAAAGAAGACATAATTCAGCCCGTAAAACATGCGATGCTGCTCGTATGCTCCAATACGTTAAAAACCGTTCCAGGGTTTGTCTGTTTATACAAAAGCCCCGGGAATGCATTGATAAAGTAGGGTCATAGGCACATAAACTACAACATATTTTTGCATGGTAAAAACAGTCACTTGTCTACACAATTATTACCTTGCAGACCGTAAGGGGTATTTTGACCCTACTTGACGAAGCTGGTCAGTGTGGGTTGTTGGAGGTGGGACTGAGGGCGGGGAATGCAGAATTGGATCTGGCCGTACCGTGGTCTACTTCCCACGGCGCCTTATGGCACCTGTATTTTGCACATGGTGACCACCCATCCAAGACGGCATCCAGGCTCAACCCTACTTAGCTTCCAAGATCTGACTAAAGCTTGGGTTACGTTCCGGGGCGATTAAAGTCAAAGGGCCTTGTGTTTAACCGTTCGCGTTGATACCAAAAAAAAGAAACGCTCGGGGAAACGCCGTTGCAAACCGAGGCACGTACTTAGCCTCTCTTGGCAGAGCACCGGCAGCGTCGTGTCCGGCCTTCCCAACCCAGCGATGTTCTGTGCCCGCACGCGGAACTTGTAGACCTTTCCATCCGTGAGGCCCGTGACGGTGCACTCGGGGATGGTGACCGTCTTGAACGGTGTCCAGTCCACAGCGATCTCCTCCTGGTACTCCACCACGAAGCCCGTGATCTCGGCCCCGCCGTCCCTGTCGGGCCAGTTCCACTGCAGCGACACCTGCGTCTTGTCCACGTCCGTCGGGTGCAGGTTCTTCGGAGGCCCCGGCGGGACTGTGCGATGAAGAGCAGACGAGGTTTGACAAAAGCCACACCTTAACGTCAATCACAGTTCTGGTCTAAGCAATGGCACGCTTACGTAACTCTGACAGGGGAAAGGAGAATGAACAGTTCTGATAGGAGGACACTTTGGATAAGTCAATCTAGCAGACTTGGGACTGGTTGTGGCCTTTCGAATAAAACAAACACGTTTATTTTCACAAAACTCATAATCGTCAACGTATTGTGATTTTGATTTAAAGCTTTCGTGACTGCAGGGATTCATATTCTTGGTTCTTTCGGTAAAGTCACATAGAAGGGAAACAATAAAATAAGAAAAATATATTTTTGGTTCTTTCGGTAAAGTCACGTACTGGTAAAAATATAATGTTTTATATTTTTATTATTTTATTGTTTCCCTTCTACGTGACTTTACCGAAAGAACCAAGAATATGTATTGTGATTTGCCATGATCAGGGCGGATCGGGGGTGCGAATGCCGAAACGTTTATTCGGAGACTGTAATCTACACGACTGTGCTGGTGCCATGCCCTAAGAGGAACACTTACAGATGGGGTTGATGGCCTTAGTGGGTTTCGTGGTCTCGGTGTACTCGCTGCGGCCGAACTGGTTCTCGGCTGCGACGCGGAAGAGGTACTGGTTTCCCTCCATCAGGTGCTTGGCCATGATGCTGAGCTTCTTGGAGGAGGTGGAGATGGGCACCCACTTGAAGGAGGACACCTCGCGCTTCTCGATGATGTAGTTCTCGATGACGGCGCCCCCGTTGTCCTCGGGCTCCTTCCAGGTCAGGTAGCACGAGTCGCTCCTCACCTCACTCACCTGGAGATTGCGTGGCGGCCCAGGTTTGTCTGTTATGATGAAGAGACAGCGTAGCGGGCAACGCAAAGTTAGGGGAGGTCACTCAGGATCCCATGACTCCGACACCTGTATATTTGCTCTCCCCATGGTTACTACGTAGCTCCGTGGGCTTTACCTGGTGAAATAAAAAAATATATTACTAGGCGTAAATAGTACTCATCTGGAGAGTAAAAGGTGACAAGGTCAGCACAGGCTGTAGCATCTTTGAAGGGGATAATTGCTGAACCCCGCTACGCCTGACGAACCTAGAGACGTTAGGGGTGGAGGAACTCCATGGCCTATGGAGGACCCCCCGCCCATGACTTAATTTCACACAACCCCGTCGCCGCATGAGCCCCTTGCCACTTAGAAACGGCCCACAAAACGATGTTTAACCGTCACTGCGTGCATATAAGCTGCGCTAACCGTGTACTGGGGTGAATATTTGCGACCTGGCCACACCGCGATTTGAAAGATAGTGCGCTCAGTCACTTCTGATGCTGGAAGTGGCCTCCAACGGTGACTTTTTTCCGGAAGTGTCTGAAAATTGTATCCGTAAGAAAAAGGTTCCCCACCACTCCCGCAATGCGGCCTGCTTTTCAGGTAGACCTGGGGTCGATGAAGGTGGCAATAGCAGCAGCGACGCTCGGTGAAATAAAACTCACGATCAAATTGCGATGGCAAAAAGAAAAGAAAAAAAACATAACTTGGAACGAAACACAACTACGGTTGCGATCGACTCCAACTCTGCCTCCAGGTTTGTGGATCGCGGACTTGTGCCGCTGCCGCCACGTCGCACGTACGCAGGTTGAAATCGTTTGGCGCCGCGTGTAGCCAACCGTGCTCACCGGAGGTAACGGGCGGGGAAGGAAGGATAACGAAGTGAACGCGAGAAAAAAGGCAGCCCGCCCGCCGGATTCGGCGCTCACCGAGGACGTTGACGATCACGCTCGCCGCCTTCTTGCCGGCGGCGTTCTCGGCGGTGAGCGTGTACTGCCCGCCGTCGGTGCGCCGCGACTCGCTGATGTAGAGGCGCGTGCCCACGGGCGACACCTCAAGGTCGGCGCGAGCCGGCACGTCCTTGTCGCCCTTCAGCCAGGTGATGGCCGGGAAAGGCATGCCCTTGACGACGGCGCTGAGCGTGAGCGGCGATCCCGCGCGGACGTTGCACTCGCGGGCCATGTTGGCGTCCAGGAAGAGCTCCGGGGGTTCTGGAGAGGGTCGACGGATACGAGCGCGGAAGCGTTGTCACGCAGCATCGTGAAACTATACATTCGGACGTCCAATGTGTGCTGCCAGATGCAATGTAAAATGGATTATTTTTGTAGCCTGTTATTTTTTGGTTTGTTTGTATTCCCCACAATAATCTTGCATGATATCAATATTGAGCCATCAGCCTCAAGTCATAATAAAAAAACATGTTTAAATTAAAATCTCCATTAAGACTTTACACAGTGAGAGAATGATCTCAAAATATGGTGTTAACATTTTGCTTCCTTAAAATGAAAGGTTTTTGGGTTAGATTGCTTAAATATAAATGTGTGGTTAAACCCTCCACCACCCGACACAGACAATTAGTAAAGTTTGTCACATGTATTAACGACATTTATATTTACGCGAATTAACCCAAAAACCTCTATTTTGGATATTGGTCGCGAAAGCCTCCGTATAAAATGTTGCTTCCTGGTGAGGTGCGTGAACATCGCCACGAGGGAGACAAAGGCGGCCGGGTGTGGTGCTGGCCACCCACCCCCCCCCGATGTGCTGTGCCGGCCTTCGTAGGTGCTCGCTAACAGCACTTGCCCCAGCAATCTGTTAAGGCTATATAAAGTGATCTCTGTCTTTCACTCACCACCACATGCGTACAATCCATTAATGGACAGATGCAACACTCTCTGAACAACCCTGTACATTTTCAAACACGAGTGAAAACGCAGAAAATGGCAGCGGCCTGTGAGCGAGGCAGGGACAAATAAAAAGCCGCTCCGGCCTTACCCAGTCTGTCCTTGATGAGCACAGCTTCGGGAACGTTGGCCGGATCGGACTCCCCGGCCGCGTTGACGGCGTAGACGCGGAAGCGATACCTGGCGCCGTCGGTCAGGTTGATGATCCGGAAGTTGCACTCGGGGCAGGAGTCGGGGTTCAGGTTGGCCTTGGTCCACTCCTCGGCGTCCTCCAGCTTGTACTCCAGCAGGTAGCCCAGGATCTTGCCATTGCCGTCGTGCCGCGGAGGCTTCCAGACCAGGTCCGCGGAAGACTTGGTCTTGTCCGTCACTTCGGGGTTGATCGGCGGGCTTGGCTTGACTGTAATCGAAGTGGAACATGGTTTGTTACTTCGCTTTTGTGGGACTCGAAGTGAAGTGTGGGAAAGAGAAAAAAGAGAAAAGAAAACCCCATTAAAACTACATTTTTTTCTATTAAATCCTCAGCAGTCTGCTTTCAAAGAGATACGAAAATAACATCCGGCATCTGCATGGAGGTGCCATTTAATACCTGCTATATGTCGTACTTTTCTTAAGGTTAAAATAGCCTTCATTCAAATTCTGTAAAAAGCACGGTTATCCATTCAGGGTCTCGGTTACAGGACAACATCATCGACAAGACTCCCATCTTAAAAAAACGGGCAAAAACACACAAAACGCTTGGCAAATGCGCTCCATTTGCTGGCAACGGAGGCACAGGCGCATTTCTACACGGAAAACTCGCTGAGAACGAACGCGAATCGACAATCTGGCGCTGTGCACGCGCACATCGTCGGTGGCGCCATCGGCACCATCGGCGCTCACCGATAGGATCCTTGGCAAAGAACGGCCGCGACGGTGGGCTGGGATCTCCGATGCCGATCTCGTTCTCGGCCATGACGCGGAACTCGTACTCGCAGCCCTCCAGCAGGTCGGGCACACGGAACTGCGTGTCGGGGAAGATGGTCTGCCGCACGGCCCTGTTCCAGCGCGTCGACATCGTCTCCTTCTTCTCCAGGATGTAGTTGGTGATGGGCTTGCCCCCATCGCGCGGTCGGTTCCAAATCACCAATGCCGAGTCCTTGGTTATCTCCTTCACGACGGGCATGTCTGGAGCCTCGGGCACTCCTGTGGAGGATGAAACGCGTGAGCCACGAACTTTCGTTGGGGCGAAACTAATTCTGTGTCCGCACGCGTCGTCCGCGTTGTGCCTCGTGCACTTTTGCTACTCGGCGCGACGCCCCGCGCTTCGTTGGACGTGCCGGGAACTTCTTCAGGAACTGAATAAATTGAGCGGCTCGCACTCTTCCGCTCACTGCGGTTTCCCGCAGTAGATCCCAGCATGCGGAGCGAAACTCAGGGGCCACGGTAACCGAGCATGGCGCAGCGTTCCAGCACGACCGTGAAAACCGACGCAGGAAGTAATACAATTCGAAACCATTCGTACAAACACACCAGTGCTGAACACACGCACGGGCAGCAAACATCGGTTCTTCGCTTACTGTATCGATCCTTGGCCTTGACCTCGGTGGAGATCAGGGGGTTGCTGATGCCGTACATGTTTTCTGCGCAGATGCGGAAGATGTACTCGCGTCCCTCCACCAGCTTGGGCACTTTGCAGGTGAGCTTGGTGCAGGAGGAGCTGACGGGCATCCACAGGTCTCGGTTGGTGTCCTGCTTCTCAATGACGTAGTTCGTGATGTCGCTGCCTCCGTTGTCCTCAGGAGGGTTCCACGAGATGACGATGTTGTCCCTGTGGACTTCGTCGAAGGTGACGGGTCCCAAAGGCGGAGATGGGCGATCTGAGGGAAAGGAGTGGGGGGGGGGGTAGGTTCGTCGTGAAGCGCGTTCTTAATTCTTATTTTTATTTCAAATCGCCTTTGTTCATTTGCTGTCGCGTGCTGGTAAACGATAGAAGTAAGATGCTGTAAAAGGGCGTCAAAGGTGGCAGCCTGCCGCTTCTACAGGTAGGGGTTTGGCAAGCTTGTTTAACTGTGAGCAAACGCAGACGCCACAGCTTGCTTAAATTGTCATTCCACTCATCCACCACAGGGATGCTCCGGGGGGAGGGGAACGAGACTTCGAGGCACTCACCGACAACACTGACTTGGCACTTCCCGGTGCGTTTGCCTACGTGGTTCTCCACAACCACGGTGTACAGGCCCGAGTCCGGGCGGCAGCCTTTCTTGTTGCCGAAGGAGAGCGTGGTCGGTGTGGTCGCGATCTTGATGCGGTCGTCCTGCTTGAGCTCCGTGTCGTCCTGGAACCAGCGCACCTTGGGCTGCGGCTTGCCCGTGTATCGGCCCGACAGGCCGAAGGGATCGCCCACGCGCACGATGAGCTTGTCACGGAAGTCCAGTTCGATTGTTGGCGGCGCTGAGAGCGAGGTGGGGGGGGGGGAAGGAGGGGCAAACGTCGCACGGGGTCATCGCGCGTATTCTGACCGTCGCATAACCACCCTGACGCCGATTGGCCGCCCACACGAGCGTCGAATAATTAAGAGACGTCACTGTGTAACGGAGCGGGGGGCCACATTGTCAGAGGGGAAGTGAGTTTCGTACTAATATAAGAGAAAAGGGCCTAAGAGGGAAAATGTAAGGAATGCGCTGCTCAATGAAGAGACGGAGGGGGGGGCGTTTAGCAAAATGAAGAAGAGAGCAGAGAGCACGCGATCAGAGAGAGGGTTCAGAGACCATGAACCAATAACGTTTCTTTAGGCAGTGAACCCTGGAAGACGACGTGTAGCCGCAGACTTTGGAGCTCATTCCAACAGTTTTTTTGGATTAACAATCGTCGGAATATCGTGGCAGCACCCAAGCATCACGCACGTCAGACCAGTCCCGCCAGCTTACCCAGCTCATCCCTGCAGGTGACGGGCTTGGTGCAGAAGGACGGCTTGCCGGCGCCGACCACATTGACGGCGCTGACGCGGTACTCGTAGGTGTCGCCCTCCTTCAGGCCCTCGTGCGTGAACACGCGGTCCATCAGTTTGTCCTTGGTGACGCGGAAGAATTTGTCCTTGCCGATGAGGCGGGCCTCCAGGATGTACGACTCGATAGGAGCGCCGCCGTCGTAGAGCGGGGTCTTCCAGCTCAAGCTGACGGAGCTCTTGCTGATGGCTGTCACGATCAGGTCCTCCGGACGTCCAGGGACAGCTGAGCAGCAGAAACAGGGAAGGGGGAGGAGTACATCAGCGTCTGGTCTTGACGCTATTCACATTGTTTTTCTTTTGCGGCACACTGCGGATGACAGCACGTGATAACGTGACGCGAGTGGCAGCCGATGCATCCTGAGAGGATGTCCGCCACATGCTAGGTGCATCGTTACATTGCAGGATCGCGGGATATGGCTTGCAGGATCGCGAGATATGGCGTCCAGGAGTAGATGGACCATCGCCGATGATGATGTGCATAATAACCAACATTTTCCGATGAATTAAAAAGAAACATGAAAACGTATTATCAATCAGGTGGGCTCAGGACCGGTACAGATATCGCTCCCGATTGGGTGCGGGACGCTGGACTCACAGACGGGCTCGTGGATGGTGATTTCGTGCACCGTCTCGGTGAACGGCCCCATGCCGATGATGTTTTCTGCGGCGATGCGGAAGGAGTAGGCCTTGCCACGGATGAGGCCCTGCACCACGGCGCTCTGCCGGGTCACAGTGGCGGTCACGGGCGTCCAGCCGCGGCGGTCGGCGTCGCGCTTCTCCAGCACGTAGTTGGTGATGGGGCTTCCGCCGTCGTCGTCCGGGAAGAACCAGGTCAGCTTGCACGAGTCGGCCGTCAGGTTCTCCACGTGGAATGGGACGCCGATGGGGCCGGGCACGTCTGATGTTGCAGAGGGGGGTGGGAGGGGGAGGTAATTTGTTAAGGCGGAGTAAAAAATAAAACGTCCTCGTGAAAAGACGTCAACATCTGCACGGACTGGCAATAGCTTTGTGGTGAGCACCATCGCGGGAAGTGCACTGTGGTCAGCGCCATTTTGTCGAGGTTACAAGAATCGACATCTTCTAAATGTGATCTTTAGAGCTACTGCTAAGCTGTTATAGAGAGACAAGGTGTACACGTACGTTGAATTTCTTTCACACAGTCCGTAGCCAACCGTGATAATCGGAGGTGTGGAGATGTATGAAGTTCAGGTAAAGGCGCAGCCCTGCAATCGCTTGCTCACGCTACTGCTGTCGGAAGGACCTCCACGTGGGAGCTCTAGAGGCCCACTAGAGGGAATTTAAGCGTACTGTTCCTGCTGGGCAGAGGTGGAAGGACCCACAACTTTACTCCACCACACGTGACCTGAAAATTGACTAACTGTAAATTGGCAAATTAATATTCAACCATCGACAGCAATGAAACTGGCTTATTCCCAAAATTGAAATGTGTTGCCATTACCCCAAAAACATTGTCTACATTTATGCAAAAAATAGCACACAACCTCCCCCTTTTGGCCGAACATCACCAATGTCCCCCGCATGTCCCTTTGGCCACCTGTGGTCAAAACCAACCGATTGCTTTGTGCCCGTTTAGTGTGTCTCACCGAGGACGTCCACGATGATGGTTCTCTTGTGCTCTCCTCCCTCGTTCTTGGCGATGAGCGAGTACAGGCCCTGGTGATTGCGCTGGCACGGCTTGATAACCAGCGAGGAGCTGATGGAGGTCGTCTCAATTTTGGCTTCCGTCGGCAGGGGCTTTTCCTCGCGAACCCAGTTGATCGAGGGCTGGGGCTTGCCCGACACATACGCGATAATGCGGATGACTCCGCCAGCGTGGACGATGATGTGGTCCTTGACGGAAGAGTCCAGAGAAATCTCGGGACAAACTGCAGGGCAAATGAAAACCACAATTGCCACTGTCAAAAAAAAAAAACGCTGCGAGGTGAAACTTAAATTAATTTTGTTTAGCGTTACTGATCATTTCTCAACACAAAAAAAACGATAATGGGTTTCTTTTCAGGATATGACGAACAATGCATTTTTGTTCAACCCTGCGTGTGGGTGTGTGTCCTAACTTACCACGTGGTAACTTGTTGCTGGTTTATTACAATGGCTACCGCTGACCAATCGCATTCGAGCACGCGGTATGGTTGCTACCGTTCATGTGCGCCAACCGTATGGGATCATTCCATAAAAAAACCGAATCGAATTTATGTTATTGAGTCCGCGAGTTATTTTTTGTAATCGGCAATTAATTCTGAAAGGCGATTCAGCGGAAAAATAATCTTCTAACGAACCGAGTGGCAACCCTAGGCACCACCATCCATCCCAGAAGAATTCCATCATCAAGACCCTGCACCATAGAGCCCAATGCATATCCGACCAGGAACACATAGCCAGTGAACTCAAGCACGTACACCAAGCTCTTAAGGCTAATGGTTACTCCGACTACACAATCTGCAAAGCTATCACTCCAACCATGAAGAAGGACCCTCTTGAGGTGCCTTTCAAAACCATAACTTTACCCTACATTGTGGGGATCACAAAAAGATCTCCAAAATCTTGAATAAACACAAGATCCAGGTCCGTCTGTAAAAGATGTGATTCCGCACATACAGTACCTTGGCGTCTACAAACTAAGTTGCCTCTGTGGTAGTAGTTACATTGGAGAAACTAAACGACATGTCTCGGACCACATTCGTGAACACAAAGCAGACCTAAAACACGGTAGGACCAACACCTCGGCTGTGGCACATCACTGTTATAATTCAGTAGGCTCAAATGGCATTGACTTCTCCAAGACAGAGGTTCTTTATAAGCCATCTGGCTACCATGAGATTCGTTCATGAGGCTATCCACATATACAAACACAGAGACAATTTCAACCGAGAAGATGGATTCTGGCTTAGCAATCATTGGAAGGATTTTAGAAACCATTTCGGGTCTTAATTGATTGTTCAGGCTTATGGTGCCTTTCAGACCGCATCCATAATTTTCGTCTCCCCCCTCCTCTTTTCCGAACAAACTGTCAAATCGCTCTCCGTGGTGCTAACGTAAAAAAAACCCGCCACTTTTTTCAAATTTTTTTGCTGTGGTTTTCACACCTGATGATGATTGCTTGTGTTGCAGTCGAAACGTCGTGAGAATTTTATTGTTTTATATTTTTATTATTTTATTGTTTCCCTTCTATGTGACTTTACCGAAAGAACCAAGAATATGAAACCCTAGGCACGTTTGCAGCATCACCTGTTCTGTCCTTGATCTGCACGGCATCGAGAACTTCCCCGGGATCTCCCACGCCGGCGGCGTTCACGGCTCGCACGCGGAAGCGGTAGAAAGCGCCCTCCTTCAGGCCAGTGACGACATACTTGAGTCCACGGACTTCCCTGTCCTTCGCCTGCAGGAAAGAGGTGCAATTACAGATTGTGAGAATTTTTTTCTTCTGTTATGAATGTCGAACTTATTTCACACCGTACATAGCCAAACATGCACAGCAGAGGTATTGTATTTTTGAAAGGCGTTTAATATTTGCTATACAAACCCCATTATTAAAGCAGGCTCTCAAGCGTTGTACGTGAATGGTCTTAGCCTGGTCACTTGAAATATTTGTAATTCGATTTTGTTTCACTTCAGTTTACCCCAGCCATCAGAAGTAAACGTCTTGGTTTGATTACGTGGAAACGAACGTTGCCATGTAGAGCACGGAAAAAGGGTGCCCTTCTAGTGTGGAGAAAGAGACCCATTGAATACACTGCATATGGAGTTCCGTGATGCGAACCTCCGAGGCCATGTTCTATCACATGTGTACGCCGCCAGCTGCCGCGGCTGAGAATGGGAATGTCATCCTCTCGTGACGCTATGCTGACAGCACAAGTTTCATATCATTGTGCCCAAAATATATATGTATATAAACAATTAAAAGACGTTAGAAAGGGATATTTTTTTTCTCATGTAATATCAGGTCGAATGAAAGTTAAATTATCCTTTTTCACATAACACGAGAAAAAAAATCGTGTTTCGCTG
Source organism: Petromyzon marinus (assembly GCF_048934315.1). NCBI lineage: Eukaryota > Metazoa > Chordata > Hyperoartia > Petromyzontiformes > Petromyzontidae > Petromyzon > Petromyzon marinus. The sequence continues at coordinate 4,794,114 of NC_133685.1, forward strand.
ATGTGTGACGTTCAAAAAGAACCGTGTTCGTTCACCTTCTCCCACTCTTCCTTTCCTTCCTCTTTGTATTCCACAAAGTAGCCGATGATCTTGGAGCCACCATCCTTCTTTGGGGCGATCCACTCCAGTTCCACGGTGGCTCTGGTCCAGTCGACCACCTTAGGGGTTGGTGGTCCAGGTGGCGCTGCACAGAGGGTATAACGCGTTGTAATACCCTATTGATGTCCATAGTTCATGATCAATGGCTAAGTCCTAATACAGATGTAAAGGGTACATCATTGCCTTATTGTCCTTATGGTGGCAAAAAAAAGTCAAAGTCACAACTTTGGATCGTGTGAGCTGGCTACTATGATTCTTTATAATTGCAGAATATGTGCAGCATGCTGACATTTATGCGGCGTTTATCCATTTAAGGCCCATGATTGCGTACATAGTATTAAAGTTCGTCATCGCCAATGCTGTGCTGTAAGAAAGGCATTCACTTATAATCTCAGCTGCAGGTTGCTTCAGGTGAGCCATTACAATCGAAATTTTGTAAGTTTGATGACATGTGCTGTCCCGCAATATCACAACAACCGCCAGACATTACTCTCGTCAGCTGTTGTTACATTTGACATTGGGAGTTGTCCTGAAGACCTGCCTCGTACGCGTGAGAGGCCATGCAAGAAAAATTGGACGTTACTACAAGCATTCATCGTCGTCAAAAAAGACCCACACGTCCCAACTGAGCCGTGAACACTTTTCCAATAGTGGCCAGAAGGTGGCGCGATTGTAGCAAGAACGGTGAAAAATTCGGAACTGTTGTAAATCGTCATTTCCCCAGAGACCTTATCAGTTTGGATTTTTTTTTACGTTTAGCCACAATTTGATCGTAGGCCACTTATGTTAAAAATGTGCAGGCCTACAATTGTTTGCTCACGCCACATATGTACGACTCCAAATTATCACTCGATATATTTTTGTTGGAACACCGACCGCTCGGCTGCCTTGGGAGTGAGGATTACGGGTGTAGGGCACTGCCACTTCGGTGCAAGGTACACCTTGTCACAGTCATCTTGTACTATTGTACCAAATATTCCTATCATGGTGCGCCAATACATTTCCCGGGACGGTGTCCTGGGGATCGGCCCAACTGAAATCGTGCCGTGGTAGAACTGCGTTCGTTTATATCGCAAAGAGAGCCGCGCCGCCACAACTCACAGATGGGGTCGCGGACAATGCAGGGGTCGGAGGGCAAGCTTGGCGGCCCCACGCCGGCCGCGTTGATGGCGAACACGCGGAAGATGTACTCGGAGTTCTCGATGAGGCCGGTGACGCGGTGGGAGACGCCCAAGGGCATGATGCGGATGGGGTCGCGCGTGACGCGCGTCCAGCGCTTGCCCGTCGTCTCCTTGCGCTCGAGCCAGTAGCCGGTGACGGGAGAGCCGCCGTCGTAGGTGGGCTCCTCCCAGTTGACGGTCAGGCCGTCGGCCGTCACGCTCGTGACCGTCGGCTTGTCGCACGGGCCGGGGACGGCTGCCGGCGGGCGTTGGGGGAAGAAGAAAAAAAACGCATGATGAGACGCGAACGGGTCGGCAAGGTGGCCGATTGATCGGCCGCCTCGGTGAAGGCGCTGTAACAAATTTAAATGAGGTAAGATAATCCGCATCCGTGTTGTTTCGACTGTCGTGAGGATGTGGACCAAACGGTTCCTGCTGAGCATACTCACAGAACAGGTTCTTTGCCAAGCTCGGCTCGCTGTCCAGGGGATCTCCGATGCCGTACTTGTTCTGGGCCCGGATGCGGAAGACGTACTCGTGACCCTCGATCAGCTTGGGCACGGTGTGCATGCATTCCTTGACGTCGTTTGCCACGGGCACCCACGTCTTGCGGTTGGCCTCTCGCTTGTCGATGACGTAGTTCGTGATCTTGGATCCGCCGTCGTCCTCCGGCGGCAGCCATGAGATGGTGATGTTCTCCGCCATGATCTTCTCGAATTTGATAGGTCCGATGGGTGGTCCGGGGCGACCTGTTGATAATTGAAAGGAAAGATTTGCAATGAGCAATTGAACTCCACGTGCGATCAGTCAGTGTAGGTGATGATGAAAAGCCGCGCTAGATTGGTGCGGTCATTTAGGCGAGCAAAGCACATGGCGATATACTTCCTGCTGAGCTTCATCTTCCCAACATGCCGATTTGGGTATATTATTATTATCAACTGTGTGGTTATTCACGTCCATGTGTGAAACAGGCAACTGTAGCAATGTACAGCTTCATTGATCACATCAGTTAATTAAGATCATCACACGCGCATCAAATGTTCAATGCAAGAATCGATTATTTTGAGTTCATGCGAATTATATGCACATTGTATGCTAATGTCACATTTAGACAATGCAGTGAACAAAAAACTCCACGAAGTTAGTTTTATGAAAAATCTAAAGAATATAAATCAGAGAATTAGGGTACAAAATTGCACTCGAAAATAATGTTTCAATTAAAACCGCGACCCAGGATCGTGATAACGGGGGTGTTGGTGAATCATTATATGCCCACAGACAACAACAACAACAACGTGCCAGGCATATAAACCACAACATAACACGTGGTTGTACTTAGAAGGTAGGTTTCAAGTTTCACATTTATGTCTTTAACCAGGTGAAAACTTAAGAGACCAGGATAAGTATAATTTGCAATAGTGACCCGGTTCATTAGTCTGCCAGTAGGGCGGGAGATGATTGCTGCTACAGTATGTGCATATAATCCCAAATTAGTCATTTGCGGTGTAATTTTTCGAATTTGACAAACTTGGACCATGAAGCCGGCACGCAATGGCCTACTACTTCTTGCGAACGACATCACGGGATCTTTGACGTCCACCGTGAAACAGACGGCGCGTAGTATCATCGTGGTCATTACTCCCCCCCACAGTAATAATCACGGAGGTGCGAACCTCTGGAAAACGAGCGGTGAACATTGCTACCACCGTTAGGCCGTGTCGCCCGTGATGCCCGAGTCCAACCTTGCTTTGCCATGCATAGGCAGAGCCGGTACGTACCCAGGATGTTCAGCCTCATGCTCTTGGTGGCTTTGCCCAGGCTGTTGACTGCCGAGATGCGGTAGATGCCGGTGTCCCTGCGCTGAGACTCCACGATGGAGAGCGTGCAGGAGTCCTCGGCCACGATCTTGTTCACGTGCACGTCGTACTGAACCTCCACCTCCTTGTCGAGTTTTCCCACGGGCGCCTTGAACCACGTGAGCGTCGGGAAGGGCACGCCGCGGATCTTCGCCTTGATCTTGATGTCCATGCCCTCCTCCGACTCCATGAACTCGGTCAGGTCGATAACAGGCGGGCCTGAAAACAGACAGTACACGCGCGATGTGAGATATTCACATCGAGATATATATGTCTATTTTTAGGGGCATCATTGTGGGTTTGGCAGGTGGGGGGCGCGCAAAGTTAAAGCGCGCTGCTCACAATAAAATCTATATCGGGGGGGGGGGGGGGGGGGAGGCAACGTAGCCCTTCATCTGCTTCGGGGCGGATACAACCAGGACCACTTTGTGGGGGAGGTCAACGGTGGATTGGCAAAGGGCAACGATAGACTTGGCCCCCCTCCCCCACCCCCGCATCGAGAACGTGGAATTCTCACCAGCGGCTCGGCGCTGTCAAGGGGAAGGCGAGCACCCCGCCGCACACTCGTCTAGAGCTGCAGACCAGGCACGGTCTCGCGGGTGAGTCCCGTGCGGGTGCGGCGTTCTTCAGAAAAATTCAAGATGCCAGTGTGGCACATGGTGTCCCGCGGTGAGCACGTGGCGCTCAATGCACTTCGGAGCTGTAAACCAAACCCTTACGACGTTTTTTTAAACCCCCCCCCCGCGCGCCCCCCCACCCTGAGCTTGTGGTGCACGCGTACGCCCGCTCACATGTCTGGTCCTTGACGGTGATGGGGCCGATCGTGGAAGACGGGCGGCTGGGCCCGGCCTCGTTCACGGCCTTGACGCGGAACTCGTACTCGCCGCCCTCGTTGAGGTCCTCCACGACGAAGGCCGTCTCCTCCACGTCGCGTTTGTTCACCTGCTTCCACGACTCCTTGTCCTTGGCGACGGCATCCCAGCTGAGGCACTCGACGGAGTAGTGGGTGATCGGAGCACCGCCATCGTGGTTGGGTGGCTTCCAGGTCAGTTTCACGGTGTTCTTTGTCACCAGGCCAACCTTCAGCTTAATTGGAGGATCCGGAGGACCTGTAGAGATTGAGAAGGTTAAAAATCAGACCAAATAAATTGTGAAAAAACTCAAATCGTCCCAGGTAAGAGGCATTACACCGAGTGTTGAGACTAACCTTCTGTGTTTGATGGAAGACTCACGTTGAACAATGGAATACATTGCACGTGCGATGAAAGGTCACGCAAAAGCCATAAATGATATCAGAAGATTTTGCATGATTAACGATTTTTAACATAACCATTGCTTAGCAGGTGATAGGTGAATTATTACATCGCGGGTAGACGAGAGATCATGAGGGCTTGGCTAGGATTTCACATAGCAGTGGATTGATCGTGGCTGTGGCTGATGATGATGAAGATGATGATGAAAACTCTCGACAATGCCGAGCGAACTCATTAGCGCGAGCGCCTCGCTCACCGATGGGATCGCGAGCCTTGGTCCTGCTGACGGTCTCCACGGGGGGGCCGATGCCGTTGCGATTCTCGGCGCGCACGCGGAAGAAGTACTCATTGCCCTCGACGAGGTCGGGCACCAGGTAGGAGAGGCCAGCGCAGGACGTGGTCACCTTGATCCACGCCTTGCCGTCAATCGGCCTCTTCTCCACGATGTAGCTCTTGATCTTGTCCCCGCCGTCATTCAACGGCGGCTTCCACGTCAGCCGGCAGCTGCTCTTGGTCACGTCCCCGACCTTCAGGTCCTTCGGCGGTCCCGGGACATCTGGTGAATTGGGTTGGAGACAGAGAAAGGGTGCGTTTCAACCGCTGTCGAAGGGCGAAAGGGAAAAGGTGGAGCAACTGTAATTGCTTGCTCGGTCCACTTTTTGGGAGATCTAGAGGTCCCCTGTGGAGGGCATCTGGCCTGCACTTCCAAATTGGCCGGGCGTCTCGGAACAGGACCCACACTTTCGCCCCATCGCACGGGACCTGCCGATCGACGAGCTGTGGTGAACCCATTAGTACCGCTGGGTGGACAGATGTTGGGGGGGATTTAAGCCATCGGTGATCTCTGGATTGCAAGGGCAGCCATTGCACCACGGGAAATGGCCAATATACCGCATCTTGTTCAGCAGTGATGTCAACGCCTTCGGCTCCTGAAAAGCTCCTGGCGAGCAGAGTGAAAAAGTGCGCGGCAGCGCCCGAAAACGCGTCGGAGGGCAGCACGGCACAGGCACGAAAACCGATCGGAGCGGCTCTCTAATTTAGATTTCACCCACCGAGGACATTGACGCGGACGTGAACGGTCTTTTGCCCGGCCTTGTTCTTGGCAGTGATGCTGTATTTGCCAGCGTGGCTTCTATTGCAGTCGGCGATGTTCAGCATGGAGCTGTGCTCCGCTTCCTCGATCTGTGAATGAGCAGAGGCACGGGGGGCGTGAGGCGGCGAGGCAGGGGTACGCGGCTAGAGCGTGAGCTTGCTTTCAGACGTTCACGATGGAGATTGCGGTGGTGCCGTGAAACCGTACCTGAGCATCCAGAGGCACATTATGTCCACCATCCTAAAAAGTAAATTGGGGGTGGTGGGCGGTGGGGGAGGGGGGGAATAAAAACAAAAAAATCGATTTAATGCAATTAAGGAAATAGGCTCAGACTCATAATCTTATTTTATTGTTTCCCTTCTACGTGACTTTACCGAAAGAACCAAGAATATGAGTCCCTGCTTTAAATAAAAATTTAGGCTCAGACTCGTTAATTTTGAAGTTACAAGAAACAATACTGACCACACTAGTCGGTAGGGGTGGATCAAATCACGTGCATTACAATTTAACTTTTTTATCGCACAATGTAGACGCCGGCTATGAGCGCGCCTGATATAAACACAGTTCTGATATGAGCAACGCATGCTTCACATTACATTGGTGGTGGGGGTTAAGACGAAGGACGACTTCTGATACAGGCACGCCACTTCGGATATATGAGCACATCTGGCATTGCTCCCCACTGGGGTGTGCTAATATCTAAGCCCTGCACTCCCTCTACGATGAATGTAACGGGTTCCCATCGTCCCTGCGGCCACTAGAGGTGAAGCGGTGGGCGATGCTTGGGACAATGCACGGGATGTTGCGCACGAACTCGTTACCATCTTGACTTTTTTAGCTTCGCCCTCAAACTCCCAGAAGGTCTTGGGCGTGGGGCGTCCCTTGATCGTGGCGGGGAGCTTGATGGTCGTTCCAGCACGGGTGGTGAAGGTGTCGAGCATGCCGAGGTCCAGGGAGATATCTGGCTCCTCTGTAACGTTCACATGGAGGGCGCACGTCACGTAAATGCCGCCGTACGCCGATGTAGCATGTCAAGAGCGCTTACCACGGTGGCGAGATGTTGACTACCTCGCCCGGTATACAGGAGGTGATGGGTTCGATCCCGACTCTGACGCCTGTATATTTGGAGTGTGTGTCTCTCTTTCCGTGGTCGCGTGGATTTTTAACCGTGTCCTCCGGTTTTCTCTCCACATTAAGAAACAACATGCGTTGAGAATATTTGGCTGCAATAAATTTCCACAGGTCAAGAGTGCTTACCACTGTCATGGCAAGACTGCTTTACACTGATGTGGCTATGCTAATTGGCCTAATCTTCAATGCTGTCCAGACATTCTGGAAGCAGTGGGAGTAACCACACTTTAACCCACCACAGGAACCCTGCTAGCTGTGGTAGAGCAATTTATCCCGTCGTTTGCTGGACAGAGGCCGGAAACTTAAGGAACTTGTGGCTCCATTTCAACTGCCACACCAGAAAATCAAAATGGAGACCCGTGGCATTGCTTACCATCACACCACGTTTCACGGCCATCCCGAACATATAAACACATCGGCAGAACGAATGACAACATGACAAAAATTAACACGTAGGCTTTCGCAACCAATATTATCCATACTAGAGGTTTTTGGGGTTAGGTCACGTAAATATATGTGTCGTTAAAACCCGCCACCATCCGGCACAGCCAACTAGTAAGGTTTGTCACGTAAACAAAACTACTATTTACTAGTTCAGCACACCGGTGTTTTGGAGAATAAACCCACAACATTTACAATTCGAGTACCACGTTTCGCCAATAATTACAACCAGCCTCATCAGGCGGACAGCCAGAGTTGTGGAGAAATCCCCCTGTTTAACGACACATTTTTTTAAATACGCGATCTCACCCCAAAAACCTCTATTATGACACAAATTCGTCACGAATCCAAGGCCCCCCCCCCCCCCAGGAGTTCCAAAATACCTTGGACTTCCTTGACAGTGATCTCCGACGTCATCGGACTGGGATCCGAGGGTCCGGCGGCGTTGACCGCCCTCACGCGGAAGCGGTACTTCTTCAGCTCCTGCAGGTCAGGAACCACGAAGGAGCAAGCGTGCAGCAGCTTGTCCGGGTCGGTGGCCTTCAGCCAGTCGCTGGAGCCCTCCTCCTGCATCTCCACGATGTAGCCCTTGATGGGACTGCCGCCGTCCTTCTCCGGCGGTTTCCAGGAGAGCGACACGGTCGACTTTGTTTTGTCGGTCACCTCCGGGCACGTTGGAGGGCCGGGCGGGACTGCAGAGAGGTGGGGGGGCGAGGGTGGCGGTGCGAGGAAGAGCAAAGAGCTCATGAGCCAAGAGGGTTGTCCATTACCACTCCCGCCTGGGGTGGCAGAAGCTGCCAGTGTACATTAGGGGCAGTATGCACCAGGGGCGGTATGTAACGTAAGCAAAAAGATTAGCATATACTGTCTGATTTATATACAGCTTCCTAGATTTGAAGCTTTCGTGACTGCAAGGATCCATACTCTTTGGTTCTATTCGGTAAAGTCACGTTTTACCTACGTGACTTTACCGAATAGAATCAAAGAGTATACAGCTTCCTATTTATAAATATTTTTCGTAGACGTTTCATTGGCATTATCTATCAATAATACTGTGGTACCTTTTTATTGACGTTTTTATCAAACATTTTTGATGGAGGGAAGAAAATATCTGTAAGCATTTGCCATCCTACGTGGTACCAATAAGCAATTCACGGACCAATGACTCAATAACTAAAAAAGGTGTTCTCATTAGAAAGTGAAAGATTAAGGTTCAGCCCTGCCATTGTTTGCAGAAGCCAATGCTAGATAAAGGGCCTCCACAAGTGGCTAATGCAGGTTAAATGCCACCACATGACAAGGATTATGATGATACAGCACTAATGAGACAGATATTACTTCAAAGAATGGCATCCGTAAGTGGGATTGGGCAAGACACATCACCAGGAAGGACGAGACTGCTAACGAAATGGCAACAAAGAAAGGAACGCGCCTGAGAGGGTGACCACCGCAGACACAGAGCGATGAGATCGGTTCACGTCCGGGAGTCAAATATAGCGCGGCATCGCAGAATGGTAAATAGTAGTGACGCAGCAGCGGACAGAGAATGGCTGATGGTGATGACAGCGACGAATTGAATTGAATAGAACGATGACAAAATACTCACAGATGGGATCGGCAGCGGTGTACGGGTCAGACGGCTCGCTCGGTGGGCCAATGCCAGCGATGTTGACGGCCATGGCGCGGAACTGGTAAGTGACGCCTTCGATGAGGTGGAGGACATTGTACTGCAGGCCCTTCAGGGCAGGCTTGGTGACGGGCGCGCGGTTCACGCGTGACCAGTATACACCGTCTTTCTCCTTTTTCTCCAGCCAGTAGCCCGTGATGGGCGACCCGCCGTTGTCCAACGGCGGCTGCCAGGCCACGAGCATGGAGCTGTGTGTGATATCCGTAACGGAGGGTTTGCCCGGCGGGCCTGGCAGCCCGTAGGGATCCTTCGCCATTATCTTCTCCGAGTTGCAGCCGTCGCTGATGCCGTACTTGTTCTGGGCACGAACGCGGAACTGGTACTCGTCGCCAGTGACCAGCTTGGTGACCTGAAACGGAGGACGGAGGTGAAAAGGATATTGTTTTTACAAATGTCACAGCTCAAACATTGCGGACGAAATATTTAACAAAAGCGGGCGATTTACACAGCAATACATTGCGTAATAATAAGTTACATAAAACCCATTTAAAAGTACCGTAAAATATATTTTTAGGGGCGTCAACCAGCAAATAGGTAAAATTTTTACTTAAAACTTTCGTGACTACAGGAATTAATATTCTATGTTTCGTTCGGTACAGTCACAATAGAGATATAAAATAATAATAAAAGTGATATTTTTATTCACTTCATTCTTATTATTTTATTGTTATTATTTTTTCTATCTACGTGACTTTACCGAAAGAACCATAGAATATAGCAAATAGGTTGACAAATAATTCACTTAACAATAAACAAAGCACATGCAACCAGCAAGGAAGGAACAAAGAATACGGTGGTAATAACTGTGGTACTGAACGTTAAAATCTCCAGCAAGGTGTACACACACACGTTTGGGAAAGGTAATGTGAAATAAACCTTGTATCTTCGGTCGATGATGCAGTTGGTGAGTTCCTCCCACTCCGACTTCTTCTTCTTGGCGTCACGCTTGTCAACGACGTAATTGGTGATGTCGCTGCCTCCGTCATCTTCAGGGGCATCGAAGGTCAGGTAGCAGGACTCCGCCTTGATGTCGGAGACGACCAAGTTCCTTGGCGGCGATGGTCGATCTGTAACGGCGCGACAGAGCAAAACAAAGGGCAACATTGAAGGAGGCCTCAATAGTGCCTCAACTTGAGGTTGGTGAAAATAAACAAATTAATGTTGTCAGTGCAACTCTATTTGGCATTTTAATTCTGGAAGCAAGGGGCGCACTACCCTGTGACGGACAAGAGCCCTGGAAGATCACATCACAGAATAACTTCTGATGTAGGCCTCTGGCCATATCGGGGTATTTTTTTTAGGTTATGCATAGAGTGCTGACCTCATGGAAATCAAATGACAATGTTTATTTCTCAAAAGCTTCGAACATCAAAATTAATCGAACAACCAAATTTAATATATTTATTGCATCATTGCTGTCCGTGCTGAGACCGCAAGAGCGCTACACTTGACGATCTGGTGTAAATCATGGGTGGCTGCCACCGCTGATCATACTGAAAGCTATATTGGTAGCAGATTTCAAATGCTTTCATCCTCGGTGAACGAAGAGCAACTGCACAACTAAAACACAGCAAAACACACGAGCAGAGGGCATTGGCAAAACGTCGTGGAAATGTAACATGGTAACTCACCCAGCACTGTCAGCTTGAGGTTTTCAAAGGCAGTTCCAAACTTGTTGCTGGCTGTGATGGTGTACACGCCGGTGTCGGAGCGCTTGGCCACGGGGATTAGCATCTTGTTCCCGCTGACCAATCGTGATATCATCTCGCTGTCAAACTTGAATCCTTCCACTGTCGAGTCGAGCACCTTGTCCCCTTTGGACCACTCCACCTTGGGCTTCGGTAGCCCGGTGACCTCGGCGGGAATCTCGACCAGGTCGCCGGCCTTCACCACCAGGGAGTCGCCCTTCACCGTGATCTTCATGGCGATGCTTGGCGGGACTGCACGGGCAGACGTAGGCGAAGAGCACGAAGGTTGACAATTCAGAAAGACGAACCTTTTTTTTATAACTTGAATGCGATTGGCCCGTCTTTATGGTGCAGAGATTAAGATGGGTCAAGGTCGAAATGTCACCCCATTTTATATATAACATTTAATTTTTCCCACTTAGCAGAAGTGTCATTCACAGATGTGTTATGATTTTGTCAAATTGTGCTTGTGTAACACCGCCAACGCACTATCGCAATGTGTCATTCAATACGAGTGTGATATTCCCAGATGTAATTAATTTGTTTTATCAAGGCAGTGTACACTTTTAAGTGTTACATTGCCCTGAAGAGTATTACTTTCTTCACACTAAAGTATCGAGAGAATGCGATGCTCCATATCGCACAACCAATGCATCATCGCCTTCTGGTCTGGTTCAGGGTTGTGCCGCGCATCGTTCGGCATGGTGTCTGTGACATTTCGCTCCACGTATGAAGGAGCTTCCAGCACGTGGGGCAAAACGTCGGACCATCTTCCCGGACAACGCGCGGTAACTCCCGAAAACACAACGGAGAGCCACGCAGCACAACCGCAAAAAAGAACACGCAAAAGTATTACAATGTAATAAAGGGCACACTCACTCTTTTGCATCGTCGAAACATTCAACAACAATAAAAACAGCAACAGTTTCCAATAGGGTTAACCGCATTTCAAAAGTGTCAATGCTGTTCACTCACTCTCGTCGTCCTCCACGATGGCGGTGACGGGAGCGCAAGGTTCGCTCTCGCCAATCTCGTTGAGTGCGCGCACTCGAAACTCAAACTTCTGAAACTCCTGCAGCCGGTCGACCTTGAAGGTCAAGTCGTGGCAGGGTCGCGGATTGACCCTGTCAAACTTAGTCTCGTCGTGGCGCTTCTTCTCAATGATGTATCCGATGATGGGGCTTCCGCCGTCCGATCGAGGCACCTTCCAGCGCAGCGATACCGTGTCCTGGGTCTTCTCAATGATGGCGAGCTTCTCTGGTGGGCTGGGAGGACCTGCAATTTAAAAATAGGGTGCTTTTAATAGAAAAAAATATATATATCGCCACGTAGAAATTGTACTCAATTGTTATTCTACATGCGGTATAAGCTTTTAACGAACACAAATCAGCTAAATAATGTTGACAATTAAGGGAAGTCAGTAGGCTGTAGTAGGACACGTCGCTAGATGCGATGAGGGCCAATGGATGTGACTGGTGATGAAATGGCAGCTCAGGGAGAGAATCACTTTGAGAACAACTGCCGCAAGAGATGGAGCAATACGATTAGCTCATGAAAGGGAATGAGTTGGATGGTGGTTAGCACTGGGCCATGAGGGATGGCAACACTGTGGGGAGGCCCTTCATCCAAAGGTGGGTACACAATGGCTAATGATTGATGACAATGATTGATGACGATCATTTTCCCAAGCTATGTTTCATGAGTTAAAAATTAATCTCAAGGTAGAGTTACGGGGGTATCTACTTACCCAAGGGATCTGCAACTTTGATTGGGCCGACATCCACTGGTGGACCGACGCCGTACTTGTTCTTGGCGCACACGCGGAACATGTATTCGCTGTTCTCGAGCAAGCCCACGATGTCACACTTGGACTTGTCCGTCTCGAAAGGAACACGCCACGTGTGCAACTTGGCATCCCTCCTCTCCACAATGTAGCCCGTGATCTCGCTGCCTCCATCGTCCAGCGGATCTGACCAGTTGAGCAGCACCATCTTCTTGGTGATGATCACCGGCTTCAGGTCGGTGACTGGCCCTGGCACGTCTGGAATGTGGCAGCACAATGCAGTAAAATAAATTATGCGTGAGTCAAGACTTTCCACTGCTGGGGGGGGGGGGGGGCAAAGCACAATGTAAGATGGCTCGTTGTCATCCAAAATTGACCACGCGCTTCGAGGCATTTTCTCTCCGTTGTTGTTGTTGTTTTTAAATAACGATGAAAGTTTTGAAAATTTGGCTTTAACAACACTGCCTACTCCAGGCGGTGTGTTGTCATGTGCTCCGGAAATTGACACTGTTGCTTCGCCACTCCGCCTCACACCATTGTTTTCCTCGTGTACGTGAGTGTTAGTGATGTAAACAACGGACCCTGAATTGCGCAAGGGACATTTGGCAATTATGCAGAGCCATTGCATCTTCAATCGATTAAAGCATTGGTAAGAGCAATAATAGTATATATATATATTTTTTTTACTTTTTATTTTACCAAGAAAGCTTCTGTGCATCTCAAAACCAATTTTCAGAAGAATCCTGACTTGGATTGTTCAGCATATTTATTTTCAGCAGTGCCAATGTGCCCCTGAAAAATGTACGGTCCCATCTGCATAGCTCTCCAAATTGTGTGAATTTTTCATTGTTGTTCTACATGACAGCTCAGCATAACGTCTGACATTTCGCTCTAAGTACGTGGGGCTGAACAAAGCACGACGAAACCCGAGAGCTGTGCCGTACAGCTGCCAATAACCCACACAGTAGCGTCGCGTTTGCATCCTCATTACGGACGCTAAAATTAAACAAACGCCGTTGGCCAGTCGGAGAGGGGTGCGGGGGGGGGGGGAACCAACTCACCCATGACGTCCACACGCGTCCATGCCGACTTGCTTCCGCTGCTGTTGGTGGCAGAGACGCCGTACTTTCCGTGGTCGCTGCGCACGCAGTTCTTGATGAACACCTCGGTATCGTAGCCCACGGTGGTGATGATGACGCGCTCCTTGTCGTAGTCGCCGTCGTCCTTCGTCCACTTGATCGCGGGGAAGGGGCGGCCGCGGACAACGGCGGGGAGGCGCAGGGCCTTGCCGGCCTGGATCTGGACTCCGTTCTTCACCGAGATGTCCAGCTCCACCTCTGGCGGCTCTGCAGGACGACACGTAAAACAATCGTACGCGGTGCCAACAAGTGTTCACTCGGCCGTCATTAAAAAAGTATATATTATTTTATTATTTGAGTCAAAATCTCAATCTAGTCGATGATGACCTGTGGAATTTTACTCAAGCCGAAGCCCTGTGGATTTAATTTGGTCAATCTCTGATCGACTAAATAAGTCAACCATTTATATGAAGGGCACAAAGTTTCCTCACCCGCTATTATTAGGTCTGTCAAAAATTGAACTGAGTTAATATTGGATATACTGTACATACATATAGCCAATTACCATTTTTGATCGTCCTCTGGACACCGCTGATTCAGCAAAAAATATTTCAAAATCATCTTGGTTTGTGTCTCCATCCGGACAAGTTAATATCGTCTCGTCACCGTCAGTCAGCCTGAGTCAGGTCTTCGGTGGGTAGTGGTCGTCACATTTGCGCTCTATGATTTTCGTCCACCCGTGCAACAAGAACAATCATAATCGTTGACAAGAACCGCGGTAGTCACCGGATCCCTGGCTCACCGTGCCCCGAATGATCCCCGACCCCCCAACCACCACCACGACTGCCGTACCTTTCTTCTCCAGCACGGTCACGGTGTCCGTCTGTCCCGGGGCGCCCTCCCCGGCGACGTTGACGGCAATCACGCGCAGGCGGTAGTCGGCTCCCTCGCGCACGCCCTCCACCGTGAACTTGCGCGGCTTCACCAGCTGGTCGCTGCAGCGAGCCCAGTCGCTCGTGCCGGCCAGCTGCTTGTCCACGTGGTAGCCGATGATGTCCCCGCCGCCGGTGTATATGGGCGCCTCCCACACCACGTCGATGGTGGACGCGGTCGTGTCGACGATCCTCGGGGCCGGTGGACCGGGTGGCACTGGTTTGCGATGAGAGGACAGGCAGAGGCAGAGTCGTTGTATGCTTGATCATATTTCCGGATCAGTGTTTCTCGTTATCAGTGAAACGATGAGCCTTGCTGGGTGTTTAGAAATGGCTAGAACATTTAATAGCACTGTGTATGTGAATAATTTCACAACATGCTGTGTAATGAGCAGTTATGAATACAAATGCCAACACCATGTAGTTGTATTTAATAGCTGACGTTATGGTCCATATTAGGGTAACATTCGAAGTCAATTAAAATTAGTTATTGTGCTGAAGGGAGACTTTCCTATCAGTGCTTAAACGTGTAAAATAAAGAACCTGTCTACTATACTATATTAATCGGTTAAAATCGATGTTGATGCTCACAATACACACACATCCATCGAATGCGTGTGATAATCACATATTTACAGCCGATAGAATTTAGGTAAAAATAATACACTCCTGTTAAGTCATGAGTAAAGTCAACAGGCAAAACTACACAGAATTGGGGAACATAAATCTGAACTACTTTGCTTCAAAATAACACCACGTTCACCGAATCTTGAACCGAACCATAACCCCAAAGAACAGCGACAACTGCAAAAACTGTGAGGGAGGGCGAATTGCCGTGTTGCATGCTGACCGTACGGGCAAAGAGAGGACGTTGCAGACTACTCACGGACGGGGTCTTGCGTGGTGACGGGGTCGGAAGGCGGGCTGAACTTGCCGGGGCCTGCCAGGTTTTCGGCGCACACGCGGAAGATGTAGGTGAGGCCCTCCATGAGGCCCTCGACGCGGACGTTCAGGGCGCTGAGCATGCTGCGGTTGACGCGGGCCCAGTGAGACCCCTGGATCTCGCGCCTCTCCACCCAGTAGCCGAGGATCGGGCTGCCGTTGTCCTTTGGCTCGTTCCACGACACGTGCATGCTCGTGCTCATTACATCCTTCACCTCCGGCTTGTTGGGCGGGTCCGGAGGATCTGCGAGCAATGGAATCGGGGGTTAGAGTTTTCTCGTTCAGCAGCAAAGCTCTCTGTCTGCTGTGGCCACCCGGTTCTATTTTAACAAGGTGCCGTTAACTGTCGATTATCCGTCGGACGGATTGTCATCCAGGTTGCAGATCAAGAGTGCTCGCGAATAAATAAATAAATGAATGAGATATCGTCACACGCTCTGGTTTCATTATTAGCTACTGCTCACATGTCGAGCCTGCAGATCGACTCAATGTGGTGGTTCCATTTACACAGCTGGGCGGACAGAGTGGATTTTAGAACCTTGCCCAATTGTTTCAACTGCCGCGCCGGGAGTCCGAATTGAGCCGGCTACCTCTGGATCGCAAGTCCAGCGCGCTAACCACTTCTCAACGTTAGCATCCCGATACCACAAAAATCGTTCTTTATTGTTTTACCACTCACCGAAAGGATTCTTAGCGGTGGCTGGCTGCGACTTGCACGCGGGTCCACATCCGTACTTGTTCTCAGCGGACACACGGAACAGGTACTCCTTGCCCTCGATGAGCTTGGTGACGTGGAACTTGCAGTGGCGTAGGGTGGTCGTGATGGTGATCCAGTCGCTGTCTGGGCGAGTGTTGTCCTTCTTCTCCAGGATGTAGTTGAGGATCTCGCTGCCTCCATTGTCCTCCGGAGGGCCCCATGACACACGCATCGAGTCCTTCCGTATTTCGTCAAACGTGAAGTTGACTGGTACGCTGGGAACATCTGTTTCGTAAAAAAAAACAACCAAACACACGTAAATATTATTTATTTCATGATAGATGTTTGAGTGTAAATGTAATGACTACGTAAGAAGATGAAGAAAAAAACACACGATCATCGTTGTCAACATTATCATTGCTTTGTGATCATTATGGAGCGCGATCAGAGACCACCTTACCCAGGACGTTGACTTCGCAGGAGGCCTGCGCAGTTCCGTGCTCGTTCTCCACCTTGATAGTGAAGAGCCCGTGGTCGGTGCGGACAGAGTCCCTGATGGATATGATGGAGGCGTCCTTCTTGCTGTTGTCCATGTTCAACCGCTCGATGAGCAGGAGAGTGAAGGGCTCCTCTGGCACCTCCTCCTCCTTGTCCTTCTTGCGGCGCACCACAGCCTTGGAATCGCGCCGGCGGATCTCCGCCGGGCGGATGGTCTCGGCGTTCCGTGACCACACCACCGTGGGCTGCGGCGAGCCGGAGATGAAGGCCTCCAACATGATCTCGCTTCCACGCTTCACGGTTAGGCCGTTCTGCAGGCTGGCTGCCAGATGCACTTTGGGAACGACTATGGGCACAATTTGAACAGAAGGCGGATTGAAAGGAGAACGTTTTGACACTGTCAATTTATGCAAGCACGTGTGTTTTTCGGTCTCTCGGCGATTCCGGCCGTGCGTTTCTCCACGCTTCTTTGCAATTTTCGGTAAAAAAAAAAAAGTGAGCGGGCTTCGGCGGGACACTTCCTCTAAGAGGGATGATCGGCGATGGTGAAGAATAGTGATGGAGTGGCAGCAAAGGAATAGAATGCGTTGCAGGAATTGGAGTGATGAAATTAGTGTGTGTGGTGTCTGTAAGAACCCTGCAGTAAAAGAGGCGTGAGACTTGCAACTCGTGTGCAGTATTTTTGCCACTTAATGGCAGCGGTATCATGTGACTGAATATGGTGGTATCCTTGGACCATTACAGATCAGAATTGGATTGAACTGTTATACATTTTTTGTACCATTTATGGTGCGAAGACGAGTGGAATGTAAAATAATGTATCAATATGGTGAAACCTGCATGGATGATGACAACGTTGAGTGCAACAGCTGCAATCATGATGTGAACGTATTTGTGATGAGGCCAGATGATTCAATTCAAGCCAGAGTTGCTCTTGTTGAATGGTTGAAACATTCGTGACAATTTTACCACCGTTATCAACTGGCACCAGACTCAGTAAAAGTTCATAAAAAAATTATATATCCTGAAGCGCAGCCTTTTAAATTCACTTATATACATGATGTACAACGTATTGTTTTATTTGTTTTAACACAGCTGGCATATCCTGAGTGCAAAAACAATAAAAAGACATCCTCAACGAACCACTGTCAAGGCCATTTCAGTTGACTGTGCATTTTCCAGAACCGCTGCGGAATGAAGAGACGGACGGATAGATTCTGACCACTCACCGATTGGGTCGACTGCCTTGACCGACAGGGTTGGCTTCGACGGGTCACTGATGCCGGCCGCGTTCTCTGCGCGGACGCGGTACTGGTAGGGCGTGCCCTCGGTCAGGCCCTTGACCGTGTAGCACTGGACAGGCACGAGGAATTCGTTGACCCTCTCCCAGCGTTCGCCGTCCTTGGCCAGCTTCTCGATGATGTAGCCCATGATCTTACTGCCGCCATCGTAAAGGGGTGGCTTCCACGTGAGCGTGATGGTCGAGGAAGTCGGATCGTAGTATTCTACGTCCACTGGTGGGTCGGGGCGTTCTGCGGTGGCACAGGAGTGTTTCATTGTAAATTTTTTGCTTCGGTGAGACCTCCACCATCTGACCACCCCCCATCATCCAGCTTATATTTCAAATAATTTAAAAATGTGTCCCTTAAATCTAATATTATTTAACGACAAACATTTTTTTGGGCATTGAAACAGATTGAAATGTAAGGACACCCAATTTTTTTTTTTTACAGCAGCACATTGGAAAGTAACGCGCCCATATAATAATGTTACAGCAGCGTAGATCAGAAAGGTAGTGCACAACCATTTCATAATGTTACAGGAGCGCAGATTTGAAGGTAGCGCACCTATTCATTAACTCCACGGGAGCACATTTCATTGAAGACAAACATATGAGGACTGCTTAGAGATGAACCATCAGTACCCCCACCACTTAGCGATGCCTAATTCCATAACCGGGCCCTGCTGCCGGCTGCGTACCTTTGGGATCTTCGGCGAGAATGGGGTTGCGCAGCTCCACGTTTTCGCCACCGCCAATCTTGTTGACGGCGCGCACGCGGAAATAGTACTCAGAGTTGGGGATGAGGTCCTTGACGGCCCAGTTGAGCTTGTTCTCGCCGGACATGACGGGGATGTAGGTCCTGCGTCCGGCCTCGCGCCGCTCCAACACGTAGTGCAGCAGGGGGCTGCCGCCGTCATCGTCCGGAGGGTCCCAGGAGATCTTGCACGTGCTCTTGGTGACCTCGCTCGCTTTGAGCTCCTTGCACGGTCCCGGCAAGCCTGGTGCGGCAAAAAATAAATAAAAGTGTTACGCTCTTCACATTTAGAATTAAATAATCGAAACTACAATATCATAGTAGTAATAATAATTAACTAATAAAACAAAAATGTCACATTTACTGAGCAAAGTTTTTTGGAAGGTCAGGCTTTAGAATGCTTGGCATTATTTTTTTTAGAGTGTTTAATGATAATGTTGTCTCAATTCTTTCTCTGGCCTACATAATTATACCCATAATTACCTGCCCTATAAGACAACCAAAGTATGAAAGACCCTCTGCGACCTCTTCAAATGGCACATTTTCCAGAATGTCAAAGAGTCTCGAGATTTTTCAAATTGAATTTCCATCGTATTTCTCTGTGCCGTAGAAACCACAAGGCCCAGAAAAAAACCCATACAAATGAAACACCAGACAGGTTGGAAACATTTCAATAACACCTGCTAGAAAAATAAAAGCCTCCATGCAAAACCAATTACTGGGGGACATAGCGTACCGATGACTTTGATGTTGATGGTGCCAGTGGTTGAGCCATTCTTGTTTTCCAAGGTGATGGTAAAGTTCCCAGCGTCCGTGCGAGCTGTGTTTGTGATCTCCAGCAGAGCGCTGGTGATATCGCTGCTCATGCTGATGCGCTCGGCCTTCAAGAACTCCTTGCCATTTTTGTGCCAGGACACGGTCGGCTTGGGCACGGCGATGAATGGGATTTTGAGGGACAGCTTCTCTCCTTCCACAACCACGAGGTCATGGGTCTCAATTTCCAGTGTGGGTTTGCCTGTACAAAACAAATACGTCGACAGTTTCAGGTTCAAGGAGAGGAAATAATCGATTCACAACTCTCGTGTTTTCTGGTTATACCGCGGGCTTGTTTTGCATATGACGTCCAAAATTTCGCTCCGTGTGCTGGGAGCGAAACGTCGGACATCACGCTCAACAGTGTGCGGTAAAAACCCGGAAACATGTCTGAGAGCTATTCAACATAACTGCGAGAGCACATCTAGTAAAATCAAAGAACACGTTAAACAGCAATCTCCGATCGTGCATTTTTCACAACGGTGCTAAAGCACACCGCGTTTCGGCCGCAGACAGTACTCACAGTCAGGATCCTTGGCAAAGACATTTTCGGAAATCTCCGACGGATCGCCGACTCCGATCTTGTTGAAGGCGCGTACGCGGAACACGTACTCCTTGTCCGGCACGAAGCTATCGTCCAGCTTGAACTTGGTCTCCTTGACCGGGCGGGAGTTGACCCTCATCCACTTCTCGGTGCCGACCTCGCACATCTCCACGTGGTAGCCGCCGATGGGGGTGCCGCCGTCTTTCTCCGGCGGCTTCCAAGAGATGCTCATGTGTTTGCGGCTCGCGTCCGTCACGTGGAGGTCCACAGGAGCAGACGGCGGCGCTGCGGAGACGAGAGGCCACTTTGTTTACGAGAGAAGCAGTGTGGTAGTAATTGCGATGGAAATAACACGTGAGAGAACGAAAGCCTCGACAATTCGGATTTATTTTGTTCACGACGATAGGTCACCCAGACATTCGCTTGAGATGGGTCATCTCACTTGCAAGGGTGTCCAGCGTGAGGATGAAGATAATGATGATTATAAGGATGATGATTATGATCATTTTGGCAAAAGAGCCTATGCATGTGACGTGAATGGTATGCTGTGCTTAAATGCTCAGCCTAGTAATGGGGAGCGGTAGCGTAGCTGTTAGCATACTGTGCTACGAACCCGGCGACCCGAGTTTGATTGCCGCTCACGACCAATTACAGTGGCGAATATTTGAACCGGTCCTGGGCCTCCCTGAGGTCGACTCAGCCTCAAATGAGTGCCTGGTACGGTGTGTAAATATCGCCACTGGGGAGACCAGGGTGGCCAGGCATGGTGCTGGCCACCTACCCCCTCGCGTACTGTTCCAGCCTTCATAGGTGCTCACAAACAGCATTTTCCCCACAGTCTGTTAAGGCTATACGGGGGATGTTTGCCTTTGCCTATGTCCGTGCGTGTGCGTGTGCGTGCGCATGTCGGCAGAGCGGGGCTTACACAGCGCATCCTCGACGACGAGCAGGTCGGTGGGCTCGCTGGCGTGGCCGCAGCCAGCCTCGTTCTCCGCCCGCACCTGGAACTGAACCTCGGTGCCCTCGATGACGTCCGTGACGCGGAACGTGCACTCGGGACCGGCCGTCTTTCCGGCCTTGACCCAGCGCGTTCCCAGCTTCTCCTTCTTCTCAATCACGTACCTGTCAGGGGGACATCGCACCGGGCCGCTACCGTCAGAGTGAGCTCACGCACTCTAAGTTAGTTTAAGAGAGCGTAATGTGAATATTAACCTTCGTGTTTTGCATGATATCCGGCCACTTTGGCTCAGCGGTATAATGAGTGGCTCGCAATCGGAAGGTTGCAAGTTCACAGCCTGGTTGGGCTCTGGGGGTCAAAGAAATTAGTACCACTTTGTGGGGAATTCAACGTTTGTTGGCCTGTGGAGAGACTTGCCCCCTGCCGCTGGAATGCGGAATTTCTACCGCGAGCACTGCCTCTGTGCAGGAATTTACTCTGGCTTTGACTATTTGTATTAAAATGCACACAACGCTTATAGTTATGAATCTATCAACCACGTATACTTTGAGCGACATTAAAGGTGATGCAAGCCAAGCGATGTCTGGCGTGACGTATACACCAACACACACTTTAGAGGGGCTGACTAGAGCTCCCTCTGCTGCTCTGGTGGAAGCCCTTCCACCAGCAGTGGCATGAGCAGGAAATTGCAGGGCCACACATTTATCCGTTACGTTACGATAGACTTGAGAGAAAACGCACCTGAGGATGGGTCTGCCACCATCATTCTTCGGCTCTTCCCATTTCAGACCAACGTGCCTCTTGGTCACGTCTGTGACTGTGAGGGCATATGGTGGTCCAGGGGTAGCTGCAACAAGCGTACACATGAAAGAGTTATTCGTTTACACGTACATATATAAAACAAAACAACACAAAAACGTCCGCTCGCACCGTGCATGTAAAGTATGGCTGCCGGTTTTTGATGCCTCTGCACGCTTACTGAAACTGTCCTTGGCCAGCACAGAATCTTCGATCTCAACGTAGTCGCTCTGCCCCACGGCGTTCTCCGCAGCCACGCGGAAGAGGTACAGGGCCCCCTCGGACAACGGCGTCACCGTGTGCTTGGTATCCTTGACGGTGGTGTCCACCGTCTGCCAGGCCTTGCGCTTGACGTCGCGCTTCTCGACGATGTAGTTGGTGATCGGCGAGCCTCCGTCCTTCTCGGGCTCTGTCCACTTGAGGTCGGCCGAGTTCCGCGAAATGTTCACCACGTCCAGCCAGCGTGGCGGAGACGGGGGGCCTGTAGACGTGGGGAGCAGGCACGGACGGACGCACGCACGCGTGTCACTTACCGAATTGCTGTGATGGAATTTTCTTGACAAACTTTCTCTTGCCAGTTACAGCAGAAGCACAAAAATAGATAATAATCGTAGCTTTGGCCAAAAACAATCATCTACATTTCCACGTGCAGTACGCAGCTCAGTACACGCTCGCCCGCGGCGTTAGCTCGCTGTCACTGCGGCGGTCAGGCGGCGACGGAGAAAGGGAAAGCGGCGCGCCCGCGATCGACTCACTGAGTCTCTCCTTGCAGATGATGAAGTCGCTGGGCTCTCCGGGGTCGCTCTCGCCGACCCTGTTGACGGCGCGGATTCGGAAGGCGTAGTCCTGCTGGGGCATCAGGCCCTTGACGAGGTGCTCCGTCATGGGAACCCCCTCGGCGACGCGCACCCAGTCGTTGCTGCCGCCCTTCTGCAGCTCGATGACGTACGACTCGATCTTGGCGCCGCCGTCATGCTCGGGCTTGGTCCACTGGAGGAACATGGCGTCCTTGTAGACGTCCTTGATCACCGGCTTGCCCGGTGGCCAAGGTGGGTCTGTGGAAGGACGAAAAAAAAATCGATGAAACTATTATTAAGCGTCGCGTGAGAACGATGGCTGCTTGTTGTGGATAATTACAAAAGAAACGGACGTAATGCTGGACTAGTTAAAATTAATTAGTAAAATAGATTTCCAAAAAAAACGAGAAAACGCTAGGCTAATGCGAAAAAATGTGGAAATCACACGTCCGATATATTTCATTACAAACTGGTCTTGAAAAAATATGACATGGGTTAGTTTTTTTATCGTTGAGAAACATGTTATATTCACCAATGGGATCTTTGACGAGAATTGCGTCCGTTGGATTGCTCGGCTTTCCGGGTCCAGCCAAGTTTTCAGCCAACACTCGGAACTCATACTTGTTCTTGGTGATCAGGCCTTTCACCCTAGCATGAAAAAACACACAGCAAATACAAGACATTTTATTAATTAATTCTCTACTTGGTGAGACCGATTTATAAAGGCCTATTTCCTGCCTAGCAACTCCCCTTGTTAAAGCAGCTTCAGCATGATACCTTACCCCCAATTCCAATTCACCTCCTTACTCTCTACCTTTTGTATATATATCTCCACTCCCCGATTATACTTTGTTTTACTATCCCCCCACCCTAATCACCTGGTCTAACTGCCTTACCCCTTCAAGACCCCTCCGTACCATCACCGCTCCCTGTTGCTCCCGGCTTCCTCCCATCGTCTTTCTCAGAGGTCGTTGACGCTGATCGCCAGCTGCTGCGGAATCGTTCAAATCTCACCAAACCTCCATTGCCCCATGGGCTCCATCATTGCCGGGCCTCAAAAGCCACGGTGCTCCCTCCTGATATCCATTGCTCCTAGGCCTCCGTGGCCTCGGCATCCTCCAGGCCCTATCACCCTGTCTTCTGTCTTGGCCACCTTATTTCACCTTTATCCATTGTTTTAATCCCCCACTGCTTCGTCACCACCTTGTGAGCCTTTTCTAAGAGGTGCTTTACAAATCAGAATTCGTATTCACTATTATTATTGTTGTTGTTGCTATAGTACCTCACGTACGTGTACAGGCCCATTTACAATCCACCACTGGATCAGGGGCTCCCCACATGGGTCGTGGGGATTATTACACCGTACTCTACCGTGCTGGTCAGTGTGGGTCGTTAAAGTTGGGCAGCATAGATGTTGAGCCATAGTACAATGCCCTCTGATTTTCTGCACTGTTTTTACGTGTAGCGTTCGCCCTTACAATCACTATCCAGGTTCAAACTTGCTTAGCTTCCGAGATCTAAATAGATCGGACACACTCCAGGCGATCTGGTTCAAGGCTGCATGGCTTTGCGCTCATACTAAACGCAATTTCACCGCGGTCGAACAAACGCACGAAAAGGCGAGAGCAACACGTACTTGAAGACGGTGTCTTTGATGGGAATCTTGTTGCACTTGACCCATTTGCCAGTCTCGGGGTCCTTCCTTTCCACCCAGTAGCCCGTGATGGGGCTGCCGCCGTCGTCATCTGGCTCGTACCAGGTGAGTGACACCGAGTCCTTGGTGACCTCTGTTGGCGTGAGTCTGGTCGGCGCGCCCGGCGGCTCTAATGGGGGGGGGGGGGGGGGGGCGAGCGTCAAGAGCGCGGAAATCAACGAAACGGCGCAACGACGGGGCAAAGCGTTTGGAGACCAAAATTCGCATCTTCGAGAGCAATTTTTGCGGGTATGCTTTTGTTTTAAAATATAGAAAAATATCCAAAAAAGTCTTCATGGTGAAACATCAAACGTTACAAATACAACTAACTTTCCATATAGACAAAAAAAATGCACCGCAGTTTCACGTAAAAATTTTGCTTTGCCACCAATGATGACGCTGATGCACAGCGCAAACACACAGTCACCGATCTCCAAGCCACGGACTGCACAGTAACGCCGCCGGCCACTTCAATGCTTCGCCAGCAGCGTTTCAGATATTTCGGCAGGCTGCTCCTGAAGAGCCGTCCCACTGGCTCGCTCGCCAACCTCGACGCGGACGCATTGAACGTTGGCCGATCAACTCCGTACCATACGAACAAAAAGAAAAGAGAGGAAGTGGAGTTTACCGAGTGGATGGAAGGTTGAACTCACCGAAGGAGTACCTTGCGACGATCGGCGTGTGCTCAGCGGGCTCGCCGACGCCGTACATGTTCTCGGCGCTAACCCTGAACAGGTACTCCTTGTGCGCCGTGAGGTTGAGGGCTTGGTACTGCGTATCCTTGACGGTGGACGACAACTTGTGCCACACTTCGCTGTCCGTGGCCTTGCGCTCCACCACGTAGTTGGTGACGGGAGAGCCGCCGTCGTCTCGGGGAGGGTTCCAGGTGAGCAGGCACGACTCGTTCGTGATGTTGGTGATGTCGAAGGCGGCCGGAGGACCTGGCTTGTCTGTTTGACGTGGGACAGAATTTGTGAGAGGTGAAGATAGCATTCTAAAATTTGCTCTTCTTTTCCCCGGAAGCCTCGAGATATTTCAAAATTGGAAGCCAACAGACTGCCAGTGATTTGTTTTAAATTAAAAGCTAGAACACTTGGTTGCACACCGAGTAAATATCTAGTCTACAAACATACGCACTGTATATCAAAAGTAGACATTTAGCACACCAATGGCGGCCAAAGGTAATGGCGCAGCCCAATTGCTCGCTCACTCGCTCCACCGTTGACGGAGGGGCCTCCACTAGAGGGAGCTCTAGAGAACTCCTCGACGGCATTTGGCCCACTCTTTTCCAAGTTGGCCCAGGCGTCGAAGAAGAGGTGGCAGTTACCCACCCTTTATCCACGCCACATGTGACCCACCGATTGACTAACCGTGGTGTACTCAATGTATGCTGTTGGAAAAAAAAAAGGCTGGGTGGTTTATGAAAAGGGTGCCTTGAAAGAAATAAACGTTTTGACCGATCGTTAAATCTACTCGTTAACTCAAAATACATGTTTTTTTTTTTACCGAGAATGATGACCTCTACGGTAGCGGTGGCCCTGCCGGTCGTGTTGGTGGCCTCGATGATGTAGGTGCCGGTGTCCGTGCGCTTGGTGTCAGCCACGGTGACGATGGACGAGCCCGGCTTGCCCTTGATGGTCGTGCGGTCGTCTATCTTGAGGATGTGGTCTCCGCGCGTCCAAGTCACCCGCGGCTCCGGTTTGCCGATGATCACAGCCGGGAGCTCGATCTTGGTGCCGGCCTTCACCGTGATGCCAGCCAGGAGCTTCACGTCCAGCTCGATGTGAGGCCCCTCTGTTGATCGAGGCAAATAAATTAATCGAACGGTTATATGTCGTGCGTAAATCACTAGCGGAGGTGGTGATGAAGATGGTCGCAGTTGTGTCCCGTCGTCGCTGTCCGATGTGAGGTAATGGAGTCAGCAGTTTCACACAGGTGTGTCTTGTGAAAGGTGATCAAGCCTTGGCACAACAACGTAAGTTAAAGTTAATTAAAGATGTGTTGGAGAGCAAAGCCAAAACATTTTCAATATGAATACGATGTTTTGATTACAAAAATCTGACTGTTGCCTGATGAAGCTAGTTGTAAATACTGGGAAAACGTCGTACTCAGATTGTAAATGTTGTGGCTTTGCTCTCTTAACACACCGGTGCGCTGTACAAGTAACGAACTGGCACGTTCTGTTTACATGACAAACCTTACTAATTGGCTTGGTTGGGTGGTGGCGGGTTTAACGACATACCTATATATTCACACAATCTAACCCTAACAAAACCTGTATTATGGATGATATTGGTTGTGAGAGCCTACGTGTTAAATGTAAAAAAAAAAATACTGTACAAGATTTTATTTTAGATGCACATACCCTTCGGGTCAATAGCCAAGATTTCATCGGTGGGCCTGGAAGGCCTGCTGAGACCCATCTTGTTCATTGCCTTCACACGGTAGGCGTACCAGTCTCCCTCATTGTTATCTTCAATCAGGAATCTGCAAAAGGACACCGGTCAATTAACGATGAGCCCTAATGGCGCAATTTTATGCAAACGCGTACGCTTACGGTTAGCGGTCATCATTCACGATGTTGCGCCGGTGATTTTTCCGAGTTTGAATGGAAATTGAGAAACAGATGTTGTGTGTCCGTGCACTGCCGTCTTATGATGAACAAAATGTACTCCGTTGTTAAATATGTAAATTGCTATGCAGCAATTTTCTTTCTATTTATGTACTGTCACCACTCAGTCTACTTTTTTTGTTTAGGGTTTTAATACTCAGGATGATCCGTATTTAGTCTCACCACTCATGCATTATGAACCTCTTATTATCTTCTCAACAGGTGATGAAATATTGTGGAAGCCATGGCTCCAATATACTTACAGATGAGAGTGTTAAAAGATGTGATGGGTATAAGGGATTTGTGGCAGACATGTGGAGGCTCTCGAATTAAACATTAGCGGGGTACCTATACATGAATCACCCTATACTTATATACGTCTATTAACCCCTCTATTAATTTAATCATTCATCCATTGCTCTTCATCGATCGGGCTGTTTTACTCCTCGGTGGAACACCGGCGTCCGTTCTCACTTGGTCTCCATGGTGGGGTCGCGGGTGCAGGCTTCCCATTTGTCTTGGCCACGCTTGCACTTCTCCACGATGTAGCCCTTGACGCGAGACCCTCCGTCGTACTTGGGCGGCTCCCAGGACAGGAAGATGCTCCTGCTCGTGGGGTCGCGCCACTTCAAGTTCTCCGGCGGGTCGGGCACAGCTGAGGGTAGCAGCGAGGGAAAGGAAGTGGGACACTTTTTAGAATTTTTTCCGATTCGGCAAAATACGGCAAAGCACACATGCGTAGTACTTATGCACGTAGTTATACTTCATATTCTTTTACAGTCTCCGCATACCTTATTGGACAAGGGGGTTGTTTGAACACACTTCTCCATACTGGTTGGAATTGTCTGGTCGCCGGTTGAATAAGCGCAGGGCACTAAGGTGCCACTGCTCCCACATGCCACTGCATATTAATAAACTGCCGTATATCCATTGCCAAATCTCTGGCAAGGTAAAGCCTATCCAATATATTTTACGCACTCATGGTTTGCTTATTCAAACCCGATTGGTAGAATTCTGATCTCAATCAATCACTTGCTGCGCGTCAGCGGTATGCACGCTGTGCCGCAGTTCCTCTTTGAGCCTCGAGAGAATGCAACAAAGTGGCTTACAACTTCCAGCGGGCACTTACTGATCGGCGCAGACACGTTGACAGGCTCGTCGATGTAGGCCGGTTCGCCATGTCCGACGCGGTTGATCGCATAGACCCTGAACAGATATTCTTTGCCTTGCATCAGATCACTCACAGTGAACTCCAGGTCCACGATTCCTTCAATAACCTGAAGAACAAAAAAATATATAAGCATCAGCCCCGGAATGCAGGTAAAAGCCTGTGTAGGCACAGATCTTAATGTTATGAGCGTGGATTATTTTTCGTTTGCTATTCAAACCAATAAAAAATCCATAATGCACTCTACAGTCTATCTATCCCCATTGTACTTGCACACAAGTACAATTTTATCTCACCACAATCATCATTAGGCCATGCATTACGGCTGAAAAAAGTCAGCTGATGATTCGGGGAAATGTCCCCTGTTCTCTTAGAGCAGAGTATCCAATTGCTACCGTGTACGTATGTATGCACGTTGGACTTCTTTCGCACCGCACGTAGCCAACCGTGCTAACCAGAGGTGCGTACAAAGCACAACAGCGTCTGTCCGTTCGTACCTTGGCCCAAGTCTTGCGGGCGACTTCCCGCTTCTCAACTCCGTAGCCGGTGATTGGGCTGCCACCATCGCTCTCTGGTGTCTCCCACATGAGGTGCACGGTGTTGCCCGTGACCTCTGTCGGCTTGAGATCCCTTGGGGCGCTTGGCCGAGCTGATACAATGCGGTGGGAGAGATTGTGATCAGCTCACCGTACATCGCGTAGTGCACATGCGGCTCATAAATCCCCGCGAATGTTCACCGCTTACGCTCACTGCCCACCCAAAGACCCCGATCGGTTACCACACATGACCCAGATTAATCTTCATTGAACAATACTACGTCCAACTCCCAACTATAAATAATCACAATATGAGAGGAATCAGAAGATATAATTTAAATTAGCATAATGGAATTTTCCGTGGGTTGTACATGAACTGACATGTTAGAATTTGTATGCGTTGTAAGTACAATACAGCGTTTGTAACCCCTGCAGCCAATCGAGGCGCTAATTTCACCACATTGCAAAAAAAATGAACCCAGAAAAGTTAACATTTAAACGGATTGTCAAGAGGTAAAACCATTACATGCCAAATATTTAACTATATAAAAAAAAAACATTCAACTCAACCAAATAAAAAAAGAAACGCACTGCTTGACCGTACCGTAAACCAGGACCTTGATGTCACCGGAGAGGGTGCCCACAGAGTTCTCCAGCTTGAGCGTGTAGATGCCCTCATCGCTGCGCTGGCTCGGCGTGACGGTGAGCTCCACAAACGTGGGCCTCACCATCATCTTGGCCCTCTCCTCTTTCTCCAGGCTCTTCTCCTCCAGTGTCCAGGTGGCGGTGGGCAGAGGGTAGCCAGTGATCGGCACATTTATCCTCAGCGGGTCCGGCACGTAGACCACCAGCCCATCCTTGAAGGCGCTCAGATCCATGGTTGGCATGACTGGAAAACAGAAGTGCCAGTGTCAAGGGGCATCAGGGGCGAATTGTGATTGGAATAGGCGCCGGAATTTTTGAGCGTTACCCCCTTCGTATTTATTAAGTTTCTCCAGGTGCTCTGGTTTCTTTCCTCGTGCCAAATACTTACAATAGTAGAATTGCCCATTATAATAAAAGATCGCACTTAAAGATTTGGTGCGGCTTGCCCGGTTAAATATAGGGTTATTATACCCACCATGAATAAGAGTGATATATTTGTCTATCTGTGAATTAAACTCTTCCTTATCTCCGCTGTTAAATACAAGTTTCATTATTTGGAATTAGAAGGGCTATGGGAATGCCACCAGTGCAGGGGCAGAAGTAGTGAAGGGGAGACTGAGCATGGAGATGGAAGGTAAAATTAGAATTGAGGATAGTGGACGTGGCTTAGAAAACGGGTAGAGAAGAGAAGCACACGGAAAAATAAAATCCGAGCAGCCAACCCCATTGAGATAACGCTACTTTTGTCTCAGAAGACTGTGCAACCATCGCAACGCAGCAGCAGCACGGAATATTTGGTCAAACTTACTGCCTGGATCATCGGCTATTAGCGGCCCCAGGATGTCCGTGGGATCAGACACTCCAGCGGCATTCTCAGCACGTACTCGGTACACGTAGCTGTTAAAATGTTCCAGCCCCACAACCTGTAAAGGCAAATGTGCGAACGTGTGTACACACACAAAATATTTCACACACACTAAGCGCTGGGTCAAGTGTGCACCGGGATGAGCGAGACAAAAGCGTCGGCGGTGCGTTCAATGAGGTGAGCTGGTGAGGAATATTACCTTGTAGGTGAGGAGAGGGCAGAGGCGTGGGTTGCAACGGAACCAGTGGTCCGAGCCTTGCTCGCTCTTCTCGATGATGTAGCCAAGGATGGGGCTGCCACCGTTGCTGAGTGGGGGCTCCCAGATCAGCTCCACCGACGACTTGTTCTGGTTCTTGTGCTCCAGGCAGGTAGGTGGGCTCGGTGGAACTGCAAAGTTAAGTTGGGGCAATGTTGAGGTGGGTCATTCTTTGAAAACCAAGGTCAGCTGCATGTGATCTTTTGAAGGGCACATGTGCATTTTTAGGGAAAGCACATAATTAAGCGTGGAATGAGGTTTCACCAACTTCTGCACAGCTGTCATTTCTATTTTCCGATTTGGGTTTTCTTAAGATAAAATCGGATCGGTTTGAAAATGCTACTTCATGTCACTTCCATGATGTCGTGTGATATCAGTTGTTGTCACTTTTGTTACTACTAAGGCAACTTAAATGATTACATAATGTAAATAATAATACAAATGCAACATCTGAAAAAGATCTGAACTTGTCCTTAAAAATCCAATTATTAATTTTCTTTTTTTAATCCGAAACTCATCGCTCGTGCATTAACACTGACAAAGATCTCCCGTATAGCCTTTAACAGACTGTTGGGGCAAGTGCTATTAGCAAGCACCTATGAAGGGCGGCTCGGCACACAAGGGGGTGGATGGCCAACACGACGCCCGGCTGCCTTTGTCTCCGTAGTGGCGATGTTTACACACTGCACCAGGTATTCATTTGAGACTGAGTCGAGCTAGGGGAGGCCCAGGACCGGTTCAGATAATCGTCACTTGATGTTGGCAGCATGCTGACTGCTACACTACCACTCACAATATTAACAACTGCCATTCACCACGAAGTGGCGGTGACGGCTATGTGCAGATTAAGGCCACGTGAAGTGTCGAACGCCCGCTGGCCGGAGGTCACGGGCCAGACCCTGCAGGTGCCATGGTTGACTCACTGAGACGACTGACAGATGCCACACATGTGCCCCCTACTGTGCCAACTCCACAACAACTGCTATTCGCCACAAAGTGGCGGTAAATTCGCCACGGCGCTTGTGGCAGGCTGCGTGCATGCAAAGGCAACGTTAAGGCCACTACCGATCGCTCACACACACACACATAAACGTACAGATGGGGTCCATGATCTTGATGGGGTTGGTGGCGAGGCTGGGCTTGCCCACGCCGGCCACGTTCTCGGCGCAGACGCGGAAGATGTACTCCTTGCCCTCCACCACGTCGGTGACTTGCGCCTGCAGCTCGTTGGGACCCGTCGTGGCTGCGACATCCCACTTGGTGGAGGTGCGGTCGCGGAACTGCACGATGTAGCCCGTGATCTCGGAGCCGCCGTCGTACTCGGGCTCGTCCCAGGTCAGCCGGAGGCCGAACTTGTTGACGTCATGCGGCTGCAGGTTCAGCGGCGCGTCCGGAGTGGCTGCGCGTTGGGGGGAGATTAAAAATATGCCGAGGTTTAGGTGCGACCCCGGAAAAACAGGAAAAAAAATTCATCGCAGGGCCGTGCGGTACAAAAACCACGAAAGCCTACGCAAGTAGAATGAGAAAGACATTATTTCCGAGAGGGCTTCATGAGAAGGTTGGTAACATTATGTTGCCAAAGAAGATGAAAGGTATGCATTAATTTCTTTAGATCAGTGGTTCTTAACCATTATTGCAGCCTTACACACCTTTGGTTCTCAATCGTAAAAAAAATAAGTCTAATGCTAATAAATACATAGGGTTTATGAATCAAAGTAGTTTTACTTACGTGCCCGTGCTTAATTTGTGTTTCGATGATTTACCTTCTAAAAAAGAAATCTGGAAATGTCGCGCACCCCCAGAAAGGGCATTTCACACCCGGCGCGTGCACACCAACCACTGCTCTTGATGCTAGTTTGCCCAGAAACGCCTCACAGGACTCTCTTTCCGGAGGGTCCTGACAGGATTTCACAACTTTTAGAAGGGGTGGGAGGGTGATCATTTCTACGCGTAATTCCAGTTGAGTAAGCCGGAAGTAATTATTCAAAACATTTGCCAAATTTGGGCAATGACGCCGGCACACAATGTCCAACTGTTGCGAATGACATCGCGGGCTCTCTAACGTCCACCGTGGGGCAGACGGCCCACGGTGGATACTTTTACAGGAACACAACTCGCAAAAATAACCAGGGTGGCCGGTGGATTCGAACCGTTAACGTCTGCAACAAGTGGCGAGCGCACCGCCAAACGTGCTACGGCTATTTATTCCTGGTTCTTTCGGTAAAGTCACGTAGAAGGGAAACAATAAAATAACAAAAATATAAAACAATAAAATTCTCACGACGTTTCGACTGCAACACAAGCAATCATCATCAGGTGTGAAAACCACAACTTTTTTCAAATTTTCTTGTTGTGGTTTTCACACCTGATGATGATTGCTTGTGTTACAGTCGAAACGTCGTGAGAATTTTATCGTTTTATATTTTTATTATTTTATTGTTTCCCTTCTACGTGACTTTACCGAAAGAACCAAGAATATGAATCCCTGCAGTCACAAAAGCTTTAAATAAAAATGTGCTACGGCTAGTTAAAAGGTTGCGCCCTTGCAATTTCCTGACCCTGTGACTGCTGACAGAAGGGCCTCCACGGGAGGGAGCTCTACGGCACACACACACTCAACCCCACCACACGGATCCACCGATCATCTTGCGGGTGATGTACCCACTTTATACCGCTGGGTGTTGAGAGGCGACCATTGTTTCAACTGCCCCACGAACTGCCAAGGTGATGACCACTGCAGAGGTGGAGTGATGAGACCAGCTCATGTGCGGGAACGGGATGATTTTGTGACATCGCGGGAACCACGAGCGATGGCATCGTTGAGGGGAGGCCGTTATCCAGCAGTGGACAGTGAACGACCGATAATACGATGACAACTTCGATGACAAACAATGAATAACCTGTCAGGTTTCGGGGGAACGAGCTCAACGTACGCGACAAACGCACGACCGCTACGGCGACGATGAAGACAATGACAACAAACAACAACCAAACACCGGCGGAGTGCGCTCACTGAATTTATTCTTGGCCTCCACGGCGTCGGTGGTCTCCACGGGTTCCCCGGTGCCGACGCGGTTGCGCGCGCTCACGCGGAACAGATACTCGACGCCCTTCTGCAGGCCCGTGCAGGTGTACTCGCAGCCGTCGCACCGCTCCGTGGCGACGATCCACGTCTTCCGCTTCACGTCGCGCTTCTCCACGATGTAGGCGAGGATCTTGCTGCCGCCGTCCGACTCGGGCTCCTCCCAGGCGAGCGAGATCTCGCCGTCGTACGTCTCCGTCACCTTCAGGTTCTGCACCTTGCCCGGCACGTCTGCGAGGAGGGCGGCAGTTGCGGTTTGACGCCTGTTTCTTTCTTTATTTATTCATGTGGCTGTTGCGGTGTGAATGCTTGCAATGGAACCAAGCTTGGTGGCTTTGCGCGTGATCCTGAACAAGCACCGACTCAGAAGCCCACGGTATATACGCATCCTAATTGTTCGCATGAGAATCGGCACCTTTTTCTGGCACTTCTGCGGGGTGGCAAGCATTTGGTTGTACCGGTATGCAGCCACCAGCGGATGATGTGTCGTGTTCTCCAGATTCACGAGATGCTCCGTAAAGTAAGACGCACCGCAAGCTTGTGCCCGGTGTCAATATAGTTATACAAATATCATGGCTACATGTGGGAACAGCTACCGGATTGTAATACGCACCCCTGACTCTTGCTTTAAAATAACGGGGTAAAAAAGACGTGTGTCTCATAATCCACGAATACGATAAGCGGCTGCATTTAAATAGGCATAATGCTTCTCATGTAAGAAATGCATTTATACGTGCACTCATGATATAAACATAGCGTTGCATGAACAATTATGCAAATTGTATGCAAATAATATAGCGAAGATACAATTAGGCAAACGTAGCGAACAAAATTGTATAAATGGACAGAATAAAAAAAACAATCGATCCTTGAGTCAACTTTCCGCGTAAATCAACAAAGCGCGTGTGTGCGGTGACGTACCGATGACCTCCAGGTTGACGGTGACCTTGATTTCGCCATGCTTGTTGAACAACCGCACCTTGTAGCGGCCACGGTCGTCACGCTTGGGCGAACGCAGCTTGTAGGAGCTTTGCTCGCCCGTCGTCTCCACGTTCTCCGAGGGCAACAGCTGGAGTTCGCCGTCCGGCTGCTCGTAGTACCACTCGCCTTGGGCCTTCGGGTACGCGTCATACGGGACCTTCATGCGGAACTGCGGGCCCGCCTCTATCTCGTAGTTTATGTCCATTGCCGCGGCCGTCGGTTTAGCTGTTGGAAATACAAGTGGCGGGGGGGGGGGGGGCACAGTTTCGGTTTTGTAAAGCCTCATTATGACAGTGACGTTATTCTAATATTATGTTCAAATATTCATGTGCACATTATTCCGAATGATTAATGTTCAGCGGCTACGATAATGATGGTACCTTGAGATGTAACTCGTTGAATACGATATATATGTTCGATGCACAAAGTGCCTACGTGTGACCACATGTAAAAGGAATCGAGGCCAACATTCCCATCAATGGCCTTGCGCCGTTGTGCGGAAGGCACGAGAGGCAGAGGCCGTCCACGCAAGAGGCCGACTGACGGCATGAAGGCGGTGGACTTAAAGAGAGAAAACCTTTAAGGTCACGAGGGAAGTGACTGCTATGACACGAGAAAGGGAAGCGGCGAAGTTTACGAAGCCGACAGAAGCGAAGGGACGGGGTGAAAAGTAACAATGACACGGTCGAAGGCGGGGGGCAA
Source organism: Petromyzon marinus (assembly GCF_048934315.1). Classification (NCBI taxonomy): domain Eukaryota; kingdom Metazoa; phylum Chordata; class Hyperoartia; order Petromyzontiformes; family Petromyzontidae; genus Petromyzon; species Petromyzon marinus. The sequence goes on from NC_133685.1 coordinate 4,828,938, forward strand.
TCGGAGAGCAACGTACCAGCCAGCTCCAGCTTGGCATAGGCGTCCTTGTCCTTGGCGATGACCTTGTACTCGCCCTGGTCGCGCAGCTTCACGTCGCACACCTGCAGCCGGTGCACTTTGCCCACGCTGAGCATCTGGAACTTGTCGCTCTGCACCACCACCATGTTGTTGCGCAGCCACCTGACCTCCACGCGGTCTTTGTTCAGCTCCGCCTCGTACGTGACGTCGGATCCCGGCGGCGCCAGCGCGTCCTTTGGCGGACGGATGATTTCCACGGGGATCTCTGCGCGATCGGGAGATAAAAAGACGACCGATTTTTGCCCGGTTTCCCGTGGGAGAACTTCAAAAGCAGTCGCTCAGCAATGCACTTCTGATGCCACGCGTTTTAACGGACGGTATTGCTGTGTTTTTTATTTTTTTTTCCGTGGATAGGACCCTACGACCCCGCAATGTCCTGAGACTGTCGCCTCTGCCGATGATCTTGGGCTGTGGTTGTCCTTGCAAAAGAGCCGCTTCGCTCAATGGGCCTAACAAACTGAAATTAAGTCTGATGGTGTGTAAATCCGATTGTGCTACTCGCACGCTTTCGTGAGGTGAAGAGTTCACTCTGAATGCTCACAGAGCAGTGCATCACCCCGTATTAGAGAATGGCCTGCAGGAAAGCACATCGCAGAACTACTCCTGGGATTATCCACAGCAGGGGCGTCGTACTCTCCCATGTGAACTGCTGTGGAGCATGGGTCCATCACCTGTCAGAACTGAACACTTGTGCAATATTAAATGTAAAACCAATTTTAATATTCTGAGGGTTTTTTTCAGCATTAACTTATAACTGAGAAACCCGTTTGATGCCACGTCACTGAAACTCAGATTACAACCCAGGATCTCGGCAGAGCCAGCTGAGCGTCACTGACCCCTGAACCACGTTGAGTGACCCAGCGACCTCAAATGGACCATCATGTAATGGTTATACGTGGGTACCAAACTACAATTCCATCCATGCACCCGCCAGCCTATTTGTTTGCTACTGAGTATCTCTGGACCGTCTCAATGCATTCTCTGCTGCCGATTGAACGGAACTTTCACTCTACGGTTCAAGTGATGGGATGCGTGGAAAGTTTGATTCACTGACCGTCTACGAACAGTCGAGCCCTTGAACGCTTCTCTTCGACTCCACATGCATATTCACATTCGTCCTCCATCCTACATTCCTTAATGATCAGTCGATGCAACTTTCCATCCTTTTCAATCGTGTATCTGAAAAACAAAGACATGCCGTGTTTAAGGAATCCTGGAGCGGAACCGGCATACATATTGATAAAAAAAAATCTCCAACGTTATTATTATCATTTCGATTATTTAAAACATACCTGTCATTTTCTCTCATCTCGCGACCATTCTTATACCACTTTGCCAGGGCCTTCTCCTTTGAAAGTTCGCAAGTGAAAATCGCGTCTTCAAACTCCGTCACCGTCTGGTCCATCACGTGTGCGTTGAAGTCCGTGGGAGCCTCTGCAGAGTGATATGAATAAATAAACACACACAATTGTGTTATTAAACATTACGGGAGGATTGCGAAATTGTTTCACGTCGAACAGCTGCGTAAAATGCAGCAGTGATTGGCGCTGGGATTTTTTTAAACCCCGTAAACCCGCCTTTTTTTTCCCTCTTTTATTTTTGCTTCGATTGTAACAAAACGCGGGCACGTTACAGCGCGTTGCAAGACTCACTCAATCGGGTGTCACAATTCGCGAGCAACAGTCCTGGCACAACTGAACCATATAAAAGACGGGGGGGGGGGTAAGGTGGAGAAAGGAGCCCGCTTGCCCCAACCAAGTGGGGACATCACATCGGGGAGAGGATGGACATTTAAACGGAGGGGTGGGGGATGGGGGTATTACCAAATAACCTTGAAATCACATAACATAGAGGCGGCCAAGCCCCATAAACCCATCCTAAAGTCTGAACATCGCAACCATCATTATTACCATCCTCATTTTTATTCACATTGCCCCCTGACTGCAATTGCCGGAGGATCGCACCTGAGATAATGAGCTCTGCCACGGACTTGTCGTCGCCAGCGATGACGGTGTACTCGCCCTCGTCGGACAGAAGACACTCCCGGATCACCAGGGAGTGGCGTTTCTTGTCCACCTTGTACTGCACGCGCTTGTCATCGAACGGCAGCTCCTGCCCGTTCTTGAGCCACTTCAGCGTCACGTTCTCCAGGTTCACCTTGCACGTGAAGGTCACCAGCTTCTTCTCCATCGACTCCCGGTCCTCCAGGGGCTCGATGATCCTCAGGTCCTCCTCTGCACGGCGCAAGGCACGCGAGGGGACACTTAGTAAACGATGCCGCCTGATGGCCAACAGATTTCAACAAGAGTACGAAACATTGTTGCACTCATGCACTTTAAAAAAAATATTTTGTGTACCGGTATAATGTCATGTATCTGACCATTACATATCGGATAATTAAATAGAACATAATTAAGCATCATAACAAAAATTTTCATAACACAATTGTCTATGTGTATCGTGTAAATTGAAAAACAAGCAGAAATAAATCCACGTTTCAAAGACGTTCAAAATTCCGTTAATCTTTTTTGGGCGTTAACCTCACCTTGGACTTGAAGGTTGGCGTTACACTTGACTTGCTCTCCTCGACTGTTGGTGACCATGATGGAGAATTCGCCTTTGTCTTCCATAACAGCATCTCTCACCCTCAGGGTGAACACCTGGTCTCTCTGGATGATGATGTACTTAGGACCATCGAAAATGGTGTCTCCACCCTTCATCCACTTGGCCTTGGTGCCCTCGTTGTTAACCTCGCAGTTGAAAACGCCCTCCTGGCCCTCTTTCACCTGCTGGTCCTTGATCGGCGTAATGATCCTCAATTTCTCTGTGGGCATACGACAAGAGGACACGCATCGTTAAGGTGGTTTGTCGTCGTGACGTTTGAAAAGGAACATGTTTCCGCGATAACAGCTCTCGTCTCCGACAAAATACAGCGGTGCATACCGGTCAAGGCAAATGTTTAAAAAACGAAACGTTTATTTTGTTGTAATACATGCATGTCTCCGATTTGTCGACGAGCAAGGTTGGCTATGTACGGTGCAAATAAACTCCACCATACATACATACGATTATTTTAAAAAGTACAGCGGCAAATTTTTAATAAAGGTTTATTTTGTAATACATGCACGTCTCTATTAGCCCTTGTTTTTGTGTGCTGAAGGGAAGTGAAGGCAAGTCCATGATATGAGGCTCAAACACACGGGAAACATTAAAACAAATCGGTGCCAAGTAAAATTCAATAATTTGCCGTCATTTTTTGGTGCACCGGTGGTCGATTCTCTCGAGCTTCCTCTCTCGCGGTCATCCTTCTGCCAGCTGTGGCAGGCGCAAGCAGTTGCCGGGCTACACCCGGCACCTCACGCGTTTTACCGTTAAATATGCGGCGGGTGCGAAGCGAACTCACCGATCACCGTGAGCTCGGCGGAGGCGCGGGATGTCCCCACAACGGCGGAGTAGGGGCCCTCGTCTTTCACCTCGCTGTCCTTGATGGCGAGGCGGCGCTTCTTGCCGTCGACGAAGACGCCGTACTTGTCGCCGTCGTGCAGCTCCACGTCCCCGCGGAACCACGTCACCTCGTAGGCGTCCTTGGATACAGAGCAGGTGAACTCGGCACCATCTCCCTCCACCACCTCCTGGTTGGTCGGCCTCGATATGAACTCCGCCGCCAGCTCTGTGTAATGCGGCAAGGGGCAGGCGGGGGCCGTGGATTAACAACGGGAAGATTTTTCCCCAACCTGCCAGCCAAGTCACGGTTTTAAGGAGAGGCAATTACGTGCGGCCACTGCTACGCATGTGTCTTTTTTAACTGAACGTTTTGCTGCTTAGGTGCGCTGTTTCAATCGCGCTGCGTATTGCGAGCTTTTTGGCTCTTTAGGCTTATGGGGCTGCGCTCGGCAACCCGTGATCGGTTTGACAACTCCAGTTTCAAACGTTGTTCACAGGAAGCTGCATTTTATGCAAACGTGAATTAGAAGTGTTTAACTTATTTTCACTCAAACACTGCCAGCCATGCACTCATAAACCCGTGACCAAAGTCAACTACTGCGAACAACTGCGGGATTTAGCATAAAGAAGTCAGGGCGTGGCGCAAGAGATTTAGACCCCCCCCAAAAAAAAATCACTCTCCGCGGAGTAAACCAATATCGAAAGTGTCCCACCGTTGATCTTGAGCCCTGCGGATGTCTCTTTGGTTGGTAGCTTGCAGGTGTACTGCCCCACGTCCTCTGGCTTGGCGTCATGGATGACGAGGATGCGCTTGCGCGCGTCATAGATCTGCTCGTAGCGGCCGACCTCTGGCAGCTCCTCGTCCCCCTTGAACCACTTCACCTCGGCTTGAGGCTTGGAGACCTCGCACACCAGCTTCACTGTGTCCGACTCAGTCGCCTCCTGGTTCATGAGGTTCTTGGTGAACACGACCTCCTCCTCTGTGGGTTCACGAGAAGGCGATAAGCGGTCAGGAGAGCCATACGCACACTGTGGAATGGAGCTGGAATGCTGATTTTGAGATATATTTACGTGAAATATTGACAATGGCCTTTAGTTTGTCCAGTAAAGTTTAATTGAGTATCAGGACTCTTTGTGCGGGTTGGACCCTGCCTCGCAGTGGTTTGGTCAATTCCGACAATGTGCGTTTGACGTGCGGAAGGCAACCAGAGTGCCCAAAAAGAAAGCCACAGATTCCAGGGGCTAACACTCAAAGCTCTGCACAAATTAATTCAATACATTATAACTGCACTCTCGAATCCTGGCTCCCTACCAGCAAAAGCCGACAATAGCGGGTATTTCCAGCGCTAATTAGGCCAAATTCTGATAAGCTTCAGAGATCTAATGGGATTGGGAAATTTGTAAGAAATAAATAATATTGACTGCAATATGGCCCTATAGAGGACCCATATGAATTAGACCAGAAAAATATTAACAAAGTGAAATTTGATTTAGCCAAGTTACTACATGTTATATAGAGCAAGTCTACACAATTATAGCCATTTGAACCGGCATTATACTAAAAATGTTGCATGCTAAAGCACGAGTGAAATGTGGCATGAGAATATCAATGCAACTTGGCAAAAACAAATTCATAAAATGTGTTAATTTATTTTTAAAAGCTAACTAATAGGGAACTGTGTTTTTTCATTTTTCCGTATCTAAGCTAGGTGACGGGATGAGAAAATACGGTAATTCAAGGCTCGGTCCCTGGACATCAAGGCCGTGGGCTTGATGATGCAATTTGCTTGGACAGGGTTCAGCAGTGAGGACGACTCTCGATAACAGCCGAAGGCAGAGCCCTGCGGCGTAGGACGATCCCAACTCACGGCCAACCCTTCGGTCAAGCGCGGCCGGATTGAAGGAGACCGCTGGGCGAGGGCAAACTACTCACCGATGACGGTGAGCATTCCCGAGGTCTTGGCCGTCCTGGCATCGCACTCGTACTCGGCCTCGTCATCGAAGGAGCACTTGTGGATGACGAGCAAGCGCTTGGCTCCCTTGGCGACCATCTCGTACTTCTTGCCCTTCCTGATTTCCATGCCGTCTCTGAACCAGCGAACCTACAAGCGGGAGAAGATGAATCGAAATCGATTGGAGATTTTATTGTTTCTTTAATTGCGACCCCGGGCGTAACATGCGTTGCGTAAGGGTGTTCAAACTGAGATGGATGGTTACATAGGGGGACTTTGATCGAATAACACAAACCGTGTGGTTCTGGTACGGGTGCTGCTCGCCCCAATTAACCGTGTCATTAGTCGGCTTTGCTAAAGCTTTTCAAAGCAGCAAGAAAATATCAAAAAAATATCAAAGTGGTTTTCTGCTTGACCGAGCTTGTCAGTGGGTGGTGCTCACTCCTTTAAATATGGCTCTGAGCCAGTGGTGGAAATTCCACATGATTATGATTGGGATGAGTCTTTGCATACCATAACCACCGTTGATAATTATCCCCAAATAATGGCACTCATCTTTTCGTCCTCAGAGTGCGGAAGGGCCGAGTTGATGCCCTGTGCCGGATGTAAACTCGCCACCATTAGCTTGCAGGCTGTGCACTCTCCCCACTGTGCCATCCAGCCCGTTGCAGGTTATTGAGGAAAGGTGACAGTTTAGATGGTAAAGGTGCAGGCCTGCAATTGCCCGCTCACACCACTGCGGGCGGAAGAAAGGCCTCCACTGGAGGGACCTCTAGAGAGCCCTTCTTAGAGGGTATTTGGTCTAATCTTCCACGCTAAATCATATGTCTTGGAAGACGAGAAAAGTGTGTATGAACAAGAAAATATGTTGAAAATCGAAACAAATCCTTGCTGAAGGTATATATGATAGAGGCTGATCAACTACCCACTGTCTTCAATTTCCTGAACTCTAATGCTCAGCGTACCTTTGCATTTTCACGTGAGAGTTCGCATTCGAATTTGGCAGTCTCCTTCTCAATGACTTCCTGGTCGGACAACGGCTTCAAAAACTCCACACGTGGGGCTGGAATACACAAGCGATAATTGTAATGAATATTAATATAATTAAACAAACTTTACATAAGTGTATGTTTCTTAACATATCTGCGTCAAGACGCAATATATGTGAAATCATAATAATACTGTACTCACGCTCCACGATGAGGGAAGCTGTGGTCTTGAAGTCTTTTGAGTCGCAAGTGTAGTTCTTACCATCTTCTGGCATGCAATCATGAATGACCAGCTTGCGGACTCTGCCCTCAGAAATGATGTCATACTTCTTGGACTTATGCAGTTCCTTTCCATCCTTGTACCACTTCACCTCCGCATTTTCTCGCGAAATCTCGCATTCGAAAGTGGCCGTGGCCTCTTCCTCAACTGTCTGGTCCTCCAGGGGCTTGGTGAACTCAGCAGGTGGTTCTGAATACGAACACCGAATCATCGCACCTCCGATTAGCACGGTTGGCTACGTACGGTTTGAAAGAAGTTCAACATACATACAACAATTGATTGTAATTTTCAATGATGAAGATCATTTTATCGAGCAAAGCAGATGCACCGCATCAAGTGAAGAAGTTCCAATGTCAGCTTAACGAAATAAAATGTTAAAAAAGAGCACCGATTTGTTTTGGGGTTGTACCACGTGAAGGTTGGCATTATGTCTGACGTTTCGCTCCGCGTGCCGGACAGTAGTCAAGAATGCCCGAGCGCGTGGAAGTGAAACGTCGGACATTCTACCGAACGGCACATGGCACGACCCCAAAAAAACACATCGCACACCTACACAGCACAACGGCGAACACCCACCTAGTATAATCAGAAAGCATTACCAAGTGCACGAGAGGTTCACGAAAGGGTTGGTACATTCCGCTGCCGACACGCACAGAGCCAAGGTTGTGGAAACAATGTGGACATAAATTGCACTGAAACATACCGAGCACGATGAGCTTGGCCGACACGCCAAAGTCTTTGGCTGTGATTTTGACGTCGCCAGCCTCCTCGAGCTGCACATCCCTGAGGATGAGCGTGTGCACCCGTCCGTCGGCACGCGGCACAACCTGCGCACATCCAAAAACAGTTCGTTTAAATGTGAGGCGATTTGAAAGTGCAAACAAAATCAGGTTCCACAGCGTGTAAAGTATAAGCTCTGCCTGACCGTATATAAGTGCCTATGCATGGTATGGAAGGCACCCCCCCCCCCCCGTTATTTGTTAGATTTACGCACAGCCTGTTGCCAACTATCGGAAATGACAACACCGCAGGTCTGCTGCTGTTGCCGTTGTTGTTACACGAACCCCGCCGAGAGATGCATCAGGAACCCCGCGCTTTTCAGAAGGCGGGCGCCCTGTCTGTCGCATGGAACACTCTCGGCCCGACAAACTCAAGAACAACAAACCTTGAGTTCAACCACTTCAAAGGGATATCTTACAATGTGTTAATGAACACGGCGTGACGAGACAGTAATGAGCATCGGAGGTGCTATTAGCATGAATTTGCGTTTCTTAAATGACTATTTGCATAACATTTACATTTCATTGCAAAATTATACAAATACAGACAAAGATGCCCCCATGTAACCTTTAACAGACTGTTGGGGCAAGTGGTGTTTGCGAGTTTCTCTTGTTTGCGAGCACCGATGAAGGGCGACACAGCACACGAGTGGCTGAAAGGCAAACACCACACCCGGCTGCCTTTATCTTCCTAGAGGCTATGTTTACACTTCGCACCAAGTACCCATTTAATGCTCAGTCGACGACTGGAGGCCCATAACCGATTCAAATATTCGCCACTGTCATTGGTCAAACCCGGATTTGTTTGTAGCGCAGTGCGCAAACCGACAGCACCACCGCTCCCCATCAAACATGTCACCGTTTGACATGTGTTCACCCTTCCTTATATTTTAATACAAAATTGGAATGAGTGTGTGCTTTGTAGATTGAATCGATTATAATGTATGAAGCGGGATTTTCCGTGCTTTGCGTGAGCTTTAGCATCACGTAACATGGGAAGAAACTCAGTTGATATAGATTTAAAATTAAACTTTCAAAATTTGCGGATGGCCCTGCCCTCTTTGAGTAATTTTTGGAGTCAAAATTAAGGAAATGTAAATGTTCTGATATTTGTCATTTAAAACACAGTTTAACAATGTTTGTGCCAAATTTCGGCTTTCTAGTCCGAGAACATCGTTCAAATAAAAATCACTCACGATGTTGTCTAGTCATAATTGTCTCAACGTAAAATATAACGAATATCACAAGAAACAACGTTGGATCTCTTTTCATTCCCATTCACACGTTCACAGATAAGCCGCTGTGGTCATTGCAATCACATTTGGCATCATTTTAAGATGTTATAAGGTTCGTAACTTCCCTTCTGTGCAAAAGTAAGCCATACAGTCAGAGTGACCGATATATATTTATCACGCATGCTTTCACGACCTATATTACGATTCAAGATTTGTTTTTTGGGTCAGATTTTGTAAGTACTAAATTTTTGTTAAGTTGTGGACGTCTCCAACACACCGGTTGGTCCTGCTGAAGCTGGAATAAATGTGCACGTTTGATTCACTTGACAACGTTATTAAATGTCTGTGTGGGGTGGAGGAGGGTTTACGACACAAATTTTACTCACGCGGTCTGACCCAAAAATCGATTCTCAATCAGTGACCGACAGCCGAACGGTAAATGCACGTGCCAGAGAGTGCGTTTATCATACATCACACGTATATAAAGACAACGTCCAACTCTCTTTTACCGCAACACAAAAGTGCAAATTTAATGGGAACGCGAAAAAAATAGTTTAAGCTGCGTCGAGGAGTTGTTTTAGGAAACAAATCTCACGCTGCACAGTGGCATCACCTGCCTTATTGCGCACATATATGGGGCTCCGCTTGGAAAAGAATGTAGTTTTAAATAAACACTTGTTTGCTCTCAAGCTTCGCTGTGTCAATGGAAAGCCTTTGCCGGGCGAGTGCTGAGAAAGTGGGTTTAAAAATAGTGCCCATCAACTGTTGCTGTACATAGCCGGAATAGTTCAGATATACTATCCGTGTTAAGTACTTAAGTGGCTTAAGCCTGCTTGCTTGCACAAGCATAATACATTTACCCTCCACAACTAAGTTTAAATGTATTCATACATTATTGGTTAAAACTTCCATGACTATAAAAATAAATAATCAAAATTACATGCCCGAATGAAATATGCGCACTACACATAGCGGGCAAATCATTATAAAATACCAGTATTCGGTAAATGCAGAAAGAGTAAAAGAAAAATGACAGAAATTTGTTTTAATTAACATGCTATTCATAACGTTTTACATTTGTAACCATGGCAACGTTTTTGCCGTGAAACATTTATTATTTTAAACGCCGATGTAAAGTTAAATTTAGAGCAAGATTTAAACCATGGCATGATGTATCTCCATTCGTTTTACACCTACGAGTTCCGATAACTTAAAAAAAGCAAATGTACCTACTAGCGTGCATGATGATTTTAGTAAATAATTTATGTGGAATAAAGCTAAATAATAATTTTAATACCAATGAATAAACTTCTACGACGATGAAAACAATTAAAAGAATAACTTTTAGACTTAAATTTTGCTCAATATTCATAAAATTACAAATCACACCTATCTGGCAAATGCATTTAATAAAATACACCATTCATAAAAAAATATCTACAATGACATAAATATGCCAAAGCCATTTCCTTTCGACCAAATCCCACAGAGTGGCTCACAAATGCCGCAATTATAACACTTGCTCAGCAACGACCATTCAACGAAATATTGTTTTTAAATCAAATGAGATCGAATGAGAAACGTGCACACTCACCCTGTCACTCGGCTCCAGCTGCTGGTCTCCAAGGAACCAAACCACCTCGACCCCTTCGAAGGTAAGCTCGCAGTCGAACGTGGCAGTTTCTCCGGCCGTCACGGTCACGTCCCTCAGCGGCCTCAGCAGGCTTACCACCCGTGCTGTGGGGTCGGGAGACATTGTTTAATCCAATGGAAATCAGTAGACTTGAGGTCCCAACAAAAGCAATCACGGTTCCATGGCGGCACGCGGCACGTGCAACTTGGCCGAGCGAGAACGTTGGCGCAGCAGCTATCGGCTGGCAACGAAAGAAAGGAACCCCCCCCCTCCTGCGAGCTGCTGGAGCGTGAGTGGACGTCCGTGCCAGGAGCACCCGTGTGTCCTGCCTGTCGCCATAGCGCCAATTTCATCACCGTTAACAGGGGCGAGGGCTAAATATAAAAAGGTCATCAGCCTGGTCCTGCCAATCACACCGAAGGAAGCCCCCTCATGGACCTAAGCGCGTAGGCCTGACGCGCTGCCATTACTCAAAGACCGATGCCAGTCGAAAATAATGGGGACGCTTGACATAGCGGAGCAGCTGCCAATCCCAAACATGGTCACGGACACCTTTGCTGGCATTGCTGCTTGACGGTTGCACAAGTGATGGACGCAGTGGCCGCGTAAAAAAAAAATCGCCTGGTCCGTAATACATGCCGGGGGTTACTTAACAAGCCACGGTTGGCATAAGCTAATATGCTTTCACTTTAGCAGGGTGCAAGGCGAGATCTTGTCAGCAAGCTCATACGTTTGCAACGTGCCCGTCGTGTTTGAGAATTACAGAGGCACCCCGTGCCTGCGCTCGACACGATACCGATACCAACAGGATGTACAGCTAATTCTCGACTGTGCGTAGGTGGATTGCACAGGCTGTGAGCTCGCCATGCTCATTCATGCCTCTCACGTGTGTGGAGGTTCTACGAGGAGGTGCTCCTCACTCGTTGAAGGGACAGGGACTCGGTGCTCATGCGACCCGCAACGCGCGTCGGCAAGTAAACTGAATACTTTCAAATTGAAATATATTTTTTCCGTGATTTTTGTATCGGCGGCGGCGCATATGCGCCAACTCAAAACACTGAAGGAATTTGAAATAACACTGCCCTCATATTAAAACATTTATGTACACATATATATGATAGACAATGTGCGCCTTTTGGCGTCCTCTGATCTAACACCGTTTTGAGACGAGGCTCAAAAGAAAGCTGTCTCTGGTGTGAACCAATCAGTTTCAAAGACAATGCACATATTATCAGTATGTTTTTTTTTGCATTCTGACCACAAGCATTGTGGTTAATACAGAGATTATTCCTTGTAAAAGGTTTCAGTTTGGTGTTTTAACATCTTAACACCTGTTTTGTTGCCAGAAAAAGGGGAATACCTATTCTCATGATAGACAACATTTTGGGCCATGGCTCTTCTTCATATCATCTCTCTTGATATAATATTTCTGCTCTGAAGATGGGCCACATTTCCCACAATGTTGTCGATTACATATCGCACCTTCGATTAGCACAGTTGGCTACATACGGTGTGTAAAAGAAGTTCAACATCCATACATAAATATTATATATTCTCTTAAGACAGTGTTACTTGATGGATTTGTTACGATTTTTATTCCTTTACACAGGTTGACAATCATGGCAGATCGTAGAAGCAAATTTTCATACGTTTTACATTATCCTTGTTTTTGTTTTATCCGGGCCACCCCACTATCCCACGACCCCAGATAACCGAGAGCTACCTGTAGCGTAACGGGTCGAAGTTTTGCAGAACAACATAACGTGAGTGGAGTAGCGCAATGCTGACCTTTCACCCGGAGCTGAGCGTCAGACTTGGCGTTGGCAGCCTGGATGCTGACCTCTCCAGCTTGGCCCAGCAGCACATTGTAGAGGATGAGGAAGTGCTTCGTCCCCTCTTGTTTGATTTCACAGTCCTGCGGGATAAGTCACATGAATGACAGTTATAGTTGAAGTCTCAATAACACCCTTGTAATATCAAAGCAGGTGAGAGCCCAGTGATACTGACATATAATGCTTTAGGGGGAAGCATGTGTCAAACAATTACGCACGCAAAGGTGACCCATTGTGATGCTCACCACAGAGGGGTGAAGAACTTCTCCTTTGAGTTTCCACTGAGCGTGGACATCCTCCTCTGAGATCTCGCACTCGAATCGTGCCGTCTCCAACTCCGTTACCTCCACGCTGTACAGGGGCTTCATCATCTTGATGTCCCTCTCTGCAAAGTGTCCACACAGGCACGGCATGCTTACAACTCATCAAGAGGAATCGTTGGTCTTTTTTCATTACAGCCTATTTAACAATCATAATAATACTATGGCTTAACGAGTGTTTGGAATGTGGGATGATAGCGAGAAGCTGGAAGAAACCCATGCATACAAGAGGCCGACACTCAAAGCTCTGCAGTTCATATTCAATACAAGACAACACATTCATCTGCTGCCATTGCCTGGTGAACTCCAAAGCGGCTCAGAGTAGTTGTTTTTTGACTTCGTTGTTTAAAGAACATTGCAGAACTTGAGGTGAACATAATGCCAAATAGTAGTGATCAATGTTTTTTTATTCCCAGGCAAAAAACATAAAAACTAACATTGATCTTATGGGTCTATTGCAAACCCCCCCCACCCCCTCCCACTTCAAGTGTGAAAACAAGACTCGCACACAAATAAACATCGGATGGTGAAAAACCTGCCTTCGATGTTGAGCTTAGCCGAGGTTTTGTCAGAGGTGCAGTCGCAGGAGTATTCTCCTTCGTCGCTGCGGGCCGCTCGCTTGATGGTCAAGACGCGCAGCTTGCCGTCGGCGATCATCTGCACGTTCTTGGAAGCCGAAATCTCCTGGCCGTCCTTGTACCATTTGACGGGCGCAGACGCCTTGCTGATCTCGCACTTGAAGGTCACCTCGTCCTTCTCGAGGGACGTGTAGTCCTGGAGCTTGCGGGTGAAGTACGGTTCGCCCTCTGTACAAGTTCGATTCATAGGAGGGCGTTCAAGCCGTCATCGTCATAAGCTCGGCGTACTTTACCCTACTAATGACCTGGGAGTCCCATCAGATCTTGGGCAAGGGGCAAGCGTATACGAAGAGGTAACGTGACCGATGGAATGAGAATGAACACGGAGGAACTCGAAGAATCATTCACAAGTCAGTTCCACTTGGGGGTAACTGAAATGTTACATTTGGATGTGTGAGGCATGAAATAAAACAGTGACCGGATACGGATTAAAGGACTGTGATTTCAACATGGTATTAAAACAACAACAACAAGAATGGTAAAGACATGGTCGATGGCATGAATAAAAATACATTTTAAGAAGAAATATGCCCTTGGTTTGGTATGCAAGGGCTTATCGAAGCACACAAGGATACGATTAGTGATGACAGAGCACTTGAATCAACTTTGACCAGTTGAACAAAGCTGCCGAGTCAACGACTAAATGGAAGCACAGTGCAAAGATTCAAGGCACGTAAGAAAATTAAGAACGTGCGTGACAAGGCAGAAAGCAAACCAAGACCTTACCCAAAACGGTCAGTTTGGCCTCAGAGCTTTTGCCCATGGCCTCAACTTTGATGAGAGAAGTGTCATCGATGGAGACGTTCTTGAAGGTCACCGAGTGCTTCTTGCCATCGTCCGTCAGCAGCACGGCCTTGCTCGGGTGAATCCTGGCATCGTTGCGGTACCAGATCACCGGGACGTTGTCGTGCGAGAGTTCGATGGTGAACTCGGCCGTCTCGCGTTCCTTGACCGTAAGGTCCTTCAGGGGAGTGACGAACTCCAGGCGAATGCCTTCATTTTTGGGTGAAGAAAAAACAAAACTTCGTTACGGAGAATTTGGATTAAGGAGTTTTATTTATATGGCGCTTAAATGCCTCGGCAAAAACAAAGCGCCTTAAGTCGCATCTCATCTCGACCAATCAAATGCCCTGCAAATGGGCAACAGTCTGCTAGCAGGGGGTGAGCGATGATAAAAAAATATATATATATCTTTTATGGAAACCATTATTTCCTGTTGATAGCATAATAAATACGTACGCCAGACGGTGGACTTTATATATAAGAAATCAAGTACTTTTATGGGGTACATTAAGCGGCCCTCAAACTAAGGGACATCTAGAGGTCAAACTATATTTAAAAAAGGATTCACTGTATGGTCTTAAACAGTACAAGACCAAGGCCTGCAATTTCATGCTCATGCCAATGCTGGAAAAAGAGCCTTCACAAGAGAGAGAGCTACTGTATAGAGCTCCACGGAGAGCTCTGGTTGTGCCTTCATTAACTTAAATATCCATAACATATCACAAAACAAGTCTCTGCTAAAAATAAAACTTTTACATTCAGTGTAGATGTTTTTTTGTATACGGAGCCACTCTGTCGTAACGCATTACATTGGTAATATCAATAGAATGAAATAGTGTATTTGATTAAATTACAATACGTTTTGTAACAGATCAGTTTAAGGGGATGACTTAAAATAAGCAGGTGAGATTGGGTGGGTTCAACCATCTTCCATTGCGTTTATCTCTCCATTACCTTGAATGATCAGCTTGGCAGTCGTATGTTTGTCTTCGGCTTCGAATGTATATCGCGCTTCATCGTCAAAGGTTGCCGATTTAATGATGAGCGAGTGCCTCTTGCCATCAGTGACGATTTCGTACTTGTCATCAGACGAAATTTCCTGAGTTCCCCTAAGCCAGCGGCATGATTTCAGCAGTCTTGAAACCTCGCATTCAAACTTGCCTTCATCCTTCTCATAGACCTTGACGTCTTGCAGTGGTGTGAGGAAGGTGAGAGGGATCTCTGCAACGTGGGATGACATTGAAGGTGAAACGATCGTAATCGCAAGTACACGTGCAACAACTCACGATTGATATTTTTGATTGTGGGATAAGTGGCTGCTGTTAAAATCTGTTCGGTATCTGACACATAAACCGCTTTTCCACTGGCACATCCTCGCCATGCTAGCATGAGGCCCTCAAAATGTAGAGGTGGTTTTTCCCACTCGATATTTGCCGAGCCGGGTTAGAACCAAATCACGAAACTCTGGCCGCGTAAGATATCTAAATTTGGCTCAGGGCTAAGCAGAGCCAAGCAGTGGGGTTAATTGACTCTTTCATTAGATGGCACTTGAGAGTATTGGCTTTAGCAACTTGGCACCTCTGGAGCCATGCTGGGCTAACTTGGCACAGCTCGATAATGCAGTGGAAAAAAAAAGAGGTATTATGCAACGCATGCAACGAATAGACGCGTACCTTTCACCCTAAGATTAGCTGCCGATTTAGCGTTCGCTGCCTGGAAACAGACTTCTCCAGTTTGGTCCAGGTGGCAGTTGTAAAAAATGAGGATGTGTTTCTTGCCTTCCTCCTTCATCTCACAGTCCTGTGTGTTAACGCATGGGACGTTAGTTTCGCACGCACCTCTGCCGCGTAATCCCGGCGGAATCGTTCAAGGGGTAAGTGACCAAAATTTCCCGCAGTGTGCGAGTGATTTTGTACTTACGGGAGACTGTGTGAGAACTTCTCCTTTCAGCTTCCACTGCGCATGTACGTCCTCTTCCGAAATCTCCACCTCAAAACGTGCCATTTCCTTCTCAAATATCTCCACTCCGTACAGCGGACGGACCACCTTGATGTCGCGATCTGGATATTTCCAACAGTTACGAGGTTAAGCACTATAGTCGCCGCCCCACCTCGAAAGTGCATGAGCACGGCTTTCAGATTTAATAAGCACGAAATGAAAAAGAATGAAATATGGTTGTACATATACAAATGATCGTACGGTATATACAAATGTGATTGTATATTCAGAAATATGATTGTATATACTTGGATAAATGGTACGATCTGAAAAGGATCGTCAGACAAGAAAGAGTTGAAACAATTTTGCTGGCCTCTCAAGTTTGATGGCAGCAAATAAATTGTTCAACTTTGTGGAATGATGTTGTTGAAAATGTTTACAAAGACACATTGCTCTCTGACGTGCTTTCGGTTATACCGCACGTTGCTCAGCATGACGACCGACATTTTGTCCAGGACGCTTTTAAAACCAAGAGTGGTACAATTTTAGTTCCCGTAAGAAGTTCAAGTTTATTTTGTTTAACCATTGGGAAAACTCAAGAGACCAGGATGAGTCTTGTTTTCAAGAGAGACATTAGTCTACCAGTAGGGAGCAATGAGTGCGATGATTGCAACGTATAATCCCAAACTGAGTCAATTTGCCGGTTGATTTTCGAAATATGGCAAATCTGGAACACACAGAGCTCGAAGCCACCCCAGAGAAACTAAGGGCATCGTGCTGAACGACAAATCAGAGAGCTATGGAGCAAAACTGCGAAAAAACCTTCGCGGTATTTGCACACGTTCTTAAGATGGGACAAGTTTTAAATGATTGATGGAGAGAAATGTAGAAGGACACCATGAGTGAGAGTGATATATGAGTGGCACCTTCAATGTTGACCGCGGCCTTTGTGCTGTCCGTTTTACAGTCACAGACGTACTCTCCCTTGTCCTTCTTCTCTATCTTCCTGATGATAAGTATGCGCTTCAATCCATCTGACCGAATGGCGATGTTCTTAGAGGCTTTGATCTCAACGCCATCTTTGGTCCACTTGACGGGCACGTCCTTGTTCAGCTCACACTCGAGTGTGACCTCGTCCTTCTCTGTGGCTGTGTAGTCCTGTATCTTCTGAGTGAAGAACGGATCACCCTCTGCGCAGGGGCGAAGCCACCGCGGTGGAATTGCAGTCAGATTTTGCGGCGGCAGTTTCGTTCGATGTTATTCGCACTGGTTTAACTTTTTTAAAAAATATATTATGTTTGGTGAATGTAACAATGGTGTTTTATTTTTGTCAGGGAGGCAGGAGTGCCTTTCAAGAGGGGTGATGTTCAGTCATCAGATGACAACACATTTTAAAGGGCATACAAAAAGACAGACATACACTTTTCAAATTATAAATAAACAATGTACAGTGAAATTAATGAAAAAAGTATTCCTGTTACGAATACTGCTATAAGCAGTATATAAACTGAAATTGATTAAGTGTGCAACATAAAATGGAGAAAACGTAAGCACAGACAACAAATGATATGAAGACTGAGGATGTCCTACAAATAAAACAAGCAAAATGAACATTCAACAGCAACGTAACGAGAAACTTGAAATGTACAAAAGCGGCCATACCCAGGACAGTGAGCTGAGCTTTGGTGGACTTGTCAATGGCCGTGGCCTTGACCTCACACGTGTCATCCAAGGTGACCTCCTTGAACTCCACGCTGTGGTTCTTGCCGTCGACCTGAATGACCACGACGCGGCTTGGGTGGAGCTTGACGTCGTTGCGGTACCACGTCACCGGGATGTTCTCGTGCGACAGCTCAATGGCGAAGCACGCGGTCTCGCGCTCCTTCACCGTCTGGTCTTTGAGCGGCGTCAAAAATTGAAGCCTGATGCCTGATGTATACGTCGGGAGAAAAATCACGCGGCCATTAGTGGGAGGCGAAGTCCTCATCGCAATGTTCTTTCTGTCCCACCGAACGGACAGAATGCGACGGCGCGGAAAGTGTAAAGGTGCAACGGTGGCTTCGAAGCCCTTGCGACTCAAAACCGAAGGGCAGGTACGAGAAGTCGAAGGAACACATTTAATTAAAATTAGCGTTATGAGCACCACTTGCTGACTGTTCATAAGGAGCCGTACAATGAAAAACAATGGAAACAAAAATAAAGATTTAAGAAGGCTCTGCAGTATAAAAAATACTGCAGTTCAGCCATGTCAGCAAGCAAGCTAGAAGACAGACACAAGACGAACGATTATGCCGGGACATTGGTCGAGGTGCAGCGGTCCGAGGTACCTTCAACGGTCAGCTTGGCAGTGGACGTCTTATCTTCCACCTTGATGGTGTAGCTGTCTTCGTCGTCGAACGTGGCGCTGTTGATGACCAGAATGTGTTTCTTGCCCTCGGCGATGGTGTCGTACTTATCGCCGCTCTTGATCAGCTCGGAGCCGCGCATCCAAAGCGCCAGAGGCACCTCTTTCGTGAGCTCGCACTGGAAGCGCGCCTGCCTCTTCTCCGGAACGGTGACATCCTCCAGGGGGCTCTTGAAGTCGAGCTCGATTTCTGGATGGCCGAGCAGTCGGGGGGGATGACACAGAGGGAGTCCAGCCATGGCATTGATCTTTTTAGCAATGGACCAATCAGGAAATGTCAGCTGCGATAGCCTGTTGCAAACTTACGTGCATGAGAATGTAGCGTTTGCTTTAAATTGTAAAGTAGTGCCAGTGTAAAAATCTGAAATTATTTCAATAAGTACACGTATTTAAATACAACTCCTTGGATTTGAAAGGCGAGGTTCCCACACCTTTGTTATTTAAGTACAATGTAAGATGCCGGTTATTGAATACCGCAAGGTCATTTGGTGAGAGCACAAACCTTTAACTCTCAACCCAGCGCTAGCCTTGGCGTTGGCAGCCTGGAAGGTAACCTCTCCAGCCTGGTCCAGCCGAACATTGTACAGCATCAGTACATGCTGCTTGCCTTCTTCCTTAATATCTACATCCTGGGGAACAAACAGGGGGAGAGCTCTTACCAATAACATCAGGAAACCCAATGGGATTTGATAACAAGCCTGTCTCTACCAATGAGATCCAGACGGTTGAAACCAGACCAGAGTCGAAACAAATGCCACTTGTTGGTAAAAATCACAGAAGACCAATAGGCTGAGGTGAGTTTAAAAAAAAATTTGATATATGTAAAGAAAGTCAATATATATACAGGGTGACTTTCGAAGTATCTTCCATTATTAAGTTTTTGTACTTTGCGGTTGGTAGTTGCGTGGTTGAAATGTTTAGCAACATATTTCCTCGTAAGCTATGGGTTTGTTTATGGAACATTTCGATAGATCTTCCAACGGGCACTCTAAAACCTCTCTAAACGACGAGTGTCGCCAATGGCATTGGAGACACGTCAAGGTTTCAGGGGAAGAGACTCATACGATCACATCTTCTTGCTATAGTTGTACCTACCTAGCTGTAATTACTGTCTCAATGAGTGTTAGATTTTTTTAAATATTATATTTAGTTTAAACTTGTAACACACAGCTACGATTAAGTAACTGTTCATATGCCATGACTAAAAAAATATCAGATTAAAACGTAAAAAAATGGAATTGCCATCAGGCTCCATAGTGTTAAGTGCATTCTCCATCTCTTATTATCCACGATATGTCTCTGGCCTATCGATTTATTAGCTATGAAATTCGGGCTATTGCCCGAAACATCACCTGTTATATATTTTTCCTTTTAAGGCCACAGTGTTGTTGACGCATGTGTTGATAAAAAATATATATATAAAATTCACACGATTTGCTACAGAGAACACTGTGGTTTTATGATCCGGTGGAAGTAATACTTACAGCGGATGGGTGAAGCACTTCACCCTTCAGTTTCCACTGAGCATGGACGTCGTCTTCCGAAATTTCCGTCTCAAAACGTGCTGTTTCCTTCTCATACACTTCCACACTCTGCAAGTTCCTGATGATTTTGATATCGCGCTCTGTTTGAAAATTAAGAGGAGAAAATGAAATACCATCAAAATGTTTAGTTTCACACAGCGGCGTCATTCGTTCAATTTTAATCTCGAAATCTCCGAGGAACTTCAGACGAGCTGGAAGGAAGCACTACAAACAATTGCCAAAACTCTGCAGTACTCTATCTATGATAATGTTTTCAGCCGATTAATGAGTGTTTATACACTCACGTGTCGTAGTATATAAAATCACATTTAGTATGAAGAGTATACGACATTAATAATCAGTTGCAGACTTTACTCTTAATTGGCTTAGCATCACACTCCATGAGCATCAAAACTAAGACATTTTGAACGTGAGGCAGGCCCTGCTCCATGAAACCAATTCACATCTTTGGAGGCCAAAATATTTCGTAAAAAATGCTTTTCTGTGGCTCATAGTTTATTTCACTAGTTTCTCTAGCTAGTAGACGCCACGATATTTTTGCACATTTTTATCTTTCCACCGTTGCAGTAAATAAATTCGAATTTACATCAGTCGATCACGGTCATCTCTGTAAGCTTGATCAAATATTTCACGGTACCAAATTCTAATATTTTATTAAATTAACAAAGACATTGCTGCCTGCCTAGCCAAGTAACACTAAGAATTACCAGATGGTTTGATTTATTCCACACTTGACACTCAACATGCCTCATCTGTTTATCCCACCAACGTCAAACACCGCACATGAGGTGGATTAGCTTGCCTTCAATATCAAGCGGTCCTGTGGTCTTCTCAGCCTCGCAGTCGCAGGTGTAGTCTCCCATGTCCTTCTTGGAGACCTGCTTGATGACAAGGATGTGTCGCGGCCCATCGACGACGATGGAGATGTTCTTCGATGGCCTTATCTCTTTGCCGTCCTTGAACCACTTCACCGGGACGCCAGGCTTATTCAACTCGCATTCCAGCTTCACCTCATCCTTCTCCGTGGCCGTGAAGCCCTGCAGCTTCTTCACGAAGTACGGCGGGCCCTCTGCGCGTGACAATAGTATGCGCGCGTCGATCAGAGGTATTGGCAACATTGTAAACGTGTATACGTGGGGGAAAAAAAGTCAATGCAAATGAATCCCTGTCACCGATAGGGCAATGGAATGTTTAGACACTTTGGAGAAGCCCGGTCTGCCAAGACATCGAGATATTCCTTTCCTCGCAGTGACACCAAACTAACCCGTCATTATTTTTAGTTGTACCTTTATTTAGTATGAAGGTTCAGGAAGGCAACATACTGCTACAATACATGTACATTGTCTTTTTTGTATGGAAGGTGGATAAACGTGAATGTTTAAGTGTAAAGAAATAACATAATTCCCTTAACCACATACTTGTAAAATGTGGCAATGCATTTTGTTCATTGGGATGCTGCTGCGGTGCAATGGTTAGCACACGGGACTTGCAATCTTGCAAATCTGGAGGATGATGGTTCGAACTGCCCACCCGACTGTGGAACGAATGGGCCACGTTTCTTAATGACCCCCCCCTCCCCCCACCTCTGTTCACTCAATTACCCAGCAGTCCGTTTTGTTAACAGCTATGAAACACAGTAAAAATGCCTTATTTCTGGAAAACCATGTCCTCGCAACTATATCCGTGAAACAACACCACGTTTAAAAGAAAATGTACGAACATCAGATCGCGAAATAGTGCTATACATCGGCGCAGCAGATGTAAACATGGGACAAGTTACTACCGGGGCCAAAGAACTCACCAACTACGGTGAGCTTGGCCTCGGTGGACTTCTCCAGGGCCACGGCCTTGATCTGGGACGTGTCGTCCATCGTGAGGTCCTTGAGCTCCAGCGTGTGCTTGGTGCCCTCGTGGGTGATGTGCACCTTGGGTCCCGGGATCAGCTCGACTCCGTCCTTGTACCAGGTGACAGGCACGTCGGGTGGCACCACCTCGAGCTCGAAGACCACCGACTCGCGCTCCCGCGCCGTCTTGTCGCCAAGCGGCTTCACGAAGTTCACGCGAATGCCTGCGCAGAAACGCCGTTGCCGGTGGTCACTTTCCGCACGCGGTGGACCCGTATTATGGCAATACCGTGCAACCGTTCACCACGTCGTTTAAATCGTACCCTTCGGGTTTATTCAGTTCCACGAGAAGCTCCCAGCACGTGGAGTAAAATGTCAGACATCATGCTGTGCGACAGGGGGTACCTCGGAGAGCTGTGTCCTCGTATTTCAGAAAACGAATCAACCAAAGTGCAATTCTCCACACAAATGTACAAAGCCTGGAAAAGATGCAACAAAAGTGTGCCATCGGAGACACAACACACACCTTCGACGATGAGTTTGGCCGTCGACTTCTTGCCGTCAACCTCAATGCTGAACTCTCCCTCGTCGTCAAAGACGGTGTCATTGATGATGAGCCCCTGGATCTTGCCGTCCTGCTTGAAGGCGTATTTATCACTTTGCTTGATCTCCTTGTTGCCACGGAGCCAGATCACCTTGTGTGGCGCCTTGTTCAACTCCACCTCAAAGATGGCCTGAGCCTTCTCAGGAACCACCTGGTCCCGCAGTGGGGTCACGAAGTCCACCGGCAGTTCTGAAATGTAAAATAGATGCATTGCAATACCATACAAGAACAAAACACGCATACAATATAATATCTCGTGTCTGTCGAAACCAACTGTGCAAAATTTATCTTTGTAATAATGTGCGTGTGTTTGGTTGCGTGAATGCTTTTTTTCACGGAGTGATAGGGTAAGCAATATAGTCATCCATAACATAGCATGAAAAAGAGTGTTGTAGATGTGAGCAGGAAAAGGAGGTTATGATGGATGGGATAGGTGTGCAGAACAGAGGAGGGCAGATTCCTGAGATAGGCATTGGAGTGTGTGCTCATTGGTCAGTAATCAAGAGCAGAACCAACAGCCAGATGATGGGATATCGACCTTTAAGGTAGGGTGTTCATTTAACAACAACTATGGGATGTAGCCGAAGGAAGGATGTTAGTGGCATCAAGAGCATTTGCCTTGATGACCACTTGACACTGACCTTGCCTATAATCAAATACTCAAACTAACTGAGTGCATTGACAGTGATCTACAAGTTAAAAAATCTCAGAATTTATAATTGACACTGCCTGATGCCAGAAAACAAAGGCATACGCTTATGTTTTGGCAAATATCCTTATTCAGAGTACCTTAAACAAGGTTTATGCCATGGAATTATCACTGGAGGCAGACTTTAGATGGATAGTGCCACTCACAAGTCATTTAACACAAGACAGAGCACAGCACCGATTAGCACGGTTGGCTACGTACGGTGTGAAAGAAGTTCAAAATACATACGTATGTACACAGTGAAGTGAGTTCTAGCCAGCACTCTCAGTGGTGCATTTAACACTGGAGCCCAAGTGGTTCAGCTACACAGTGTAGGTGTTTTATGGCTTTGTGAATTTTCAACGTGCTTACGTAGCCTGCCAAGTGCATGTGTTTGTTATTGGACTGCAAAATATCACTCACCTTTGACCTTGAGCTGAGCCTGAGATTTAGCATTGGCTGCATGGAAGGTGACCTCACCGGCCTGTGCCAAGGGCACATTATACAGCACAAGGAAGTGCTTCTTGCCTTCAATCTTCATCTCACAGTTCTGAAAAAGCACATGCCGATTCGCACCATTGGGGGTTACGTTGTGCTTTTGGTGTCTTCTTAGTTTTGAATAAAATTACTTGAGCTCTTCAACTGCAGTTTACTTCAACATAAGCCTGCCATACCTTTTTTTTAATAATCGTTTGAGAACTCAATAATATTCACAATGCACATGCTGTCAGTTACACGAACATTTGATCAATTAACCTGGAAAATTAGGAAATAATTAAATTGTCGTCACGTAAACTTATCTTGATAATATTTTGCAATGCACCAATGTAATGGAAAATAGATATATAAATATTACTGTAATGAATGTAATTGATATTTCATAGATAATTGGTCGAGAAAGAGAATATTCAAGAAAAATGAAATGAGCAACGGTAAATGGTGATGTAACAATATTTTGGAAAAAACTAATAATATTATTTTTGTAAATGTTATAGTCGACAAATGAACCTTATGGCAGGACCCCGGGGTCCCATAAGCCCCCGGCTCTCGCATAAACTGCGTTGCGACGCCATTTTATGCCTGCTGAAGGCGAACGATACGGCGATCTATTCCTCTCGACGAGCTCTACACGATGCGCTAGTAAAAGTTTTAAAGTTTTGTTTCTTCTGCGCATTGGTCCTCGCCGCTGCGCTTGGACGCGACAACAGAACGATCTGCGCCAGGTGGGTCGTGGCGTTTGTCTGCACGGTGGGACGGAGTCGCCAAAAATGAATAAGTTAATTAGGATTTTGACTTCCGTTTATTCGGGACCCCGGGGTCCCGCCATGAGGTTCAAATGATGAAAAAATTCAGGTGTAAATGCAGACACAAGACCCGGAAGAAACAGACGAATACTTACTGGTGATTCACTCAGAATTTCACCATTCAACTTCCACTGAGATCCCACGTCGTCATCTGAAATTTCAACCTCGAATCTGGCCGTCTCATTCTCAAATATTTCTGCGCCAAACAGAGGCTTCACCACCTTGATGTCACGCTCTGCATTAAAAAAACAACAACAAAATATAATAAATCGCTAATTAAGTCATAATTGCGGTCGATGTTAGCATGAATTATAAACTATTCGTGGAAAATAAAGCATTTAAACATATACACTGTTACATATACGAAACCATTGCAACAACAACTAAAGTAGAATTATCATCATTGTTTACTAAAATTCCATATACTTCTTTATTTAACATTGGAAATTCATATGATTTGTCTCTCTTATAGGTAAAAAAATACGCAATAATATATTTAATAAATTATCTTTAAAATATCTTTTACAATCCATTGTTAAACACACTGCCGGATGAAGGCCTCGCCATGCCATTGTTGGTCATGGAGGTTGTTCAACCACACCTCACTCGGCTGGCCAACGTCGCTGGCCAGTGCGAGTTGGTGAAGGAGAGGAGGTCAGGACCGGTTCAGATATCACTCCCCACTGCTTGTTAGCCACAGCCAATAATCAAACTCTGGTAATCGGGTTCGTAGGGCAGCGTGCTAACCACTGCACAGCCGCTCTACCCCAATATGACGGTACAATTACTTTCCCTAACCACTGCTGGTAGAAAGTACTTCCACTTCAGGAAGCTGTAATTGCCGTGCAAAGGCGGTATTTACGTGAACAGAGGCTGCTTTGTCGACGATTAATTTGACTTGTGATTATTTTTTTCGTGACGGTCACGCAAGTCTGCTGCAGCTCACCTTCAATTTCGAGCGCAGCAGAGGTCTGGTCGGCGCCAATGTCGCACGTGTACGTTCCCTTGTCCTTCTTCTCCACCTTCTTGATCACGAGGATGTGGCGGCAGCCCTCTGCCTTCACCGTCACGTTGCGCGAGGGCTTGAGCGGCTGTCCGTCCTTCAGCCACTTGGCGGGCACATCGGGCAGGTTGGTCTCACACTCCAGCGTCACTGGCTGCTTCTCGGTGCACGAGTAATCCTTCAGCTTGGCTGTGAAGTATGGTCCTGTAAAGTTTGAGAGTGGGGGGGGGGGGGCGGGAAGGGAAAAAAAATACGCAATTCGTGAAAAGCCATTAAACAACAACCAAGAAAATGTAGCGCTGGATTTCGATATTCATAGATACCAACGCATTATGATTATTTTTGTCTACGATGCGTTTTCGGGATGCCGTTAATCCGTGATGCTCGGCGTGATGTCCCGACGTTTGAAGACACGTGCTGGGAGCTCCCGGCATGAAATTGAATTAATTTGATGAAGATGCTCCCAGCGCATAGAGCGAAAACGTCGACATCATGCCCAACAGAACCGCTGTACAACCCGGAAACACATCGGACAACTGTGCAGCACAACTGTGAAAACCTACGCGGTGGTATTTATCTTTATACTGCAAATATGTTCCACCACCAGGGTAACCAACAATGTGAAAGTGAACACAGGTGCTCCCATAAGATGAGACTTATGCGTTTAAACTTACTTTCAATATCCAGGTTGCCACTGGATTTCTGTCCATTCACAACCACAGCATATTCGCCCAGATCCGCCGGCGTGACTTTCTTGATGATCAACTTCAGCTTGTTGCCCTCTTTCTGGATGTCATACTTGTCGTTGGGCTTGATTTCCTCATCGCCCTTGAACCACTTGATGTCTGGCGTGTCCTTAGCGAGGACACACTCAAACACCGCGTCATGGTTCTCCGGCACCTTCTGATCGGACAGCCGTCTGGCGAACCATTCCCTGCTCACCACTGCAAACACCCAAGGAGAGCACAATTAAAATCTCATTGCCGATTCTAGGATTGTCGCTTATTTTGCCAAATTTGGAAGGGAAGGTCACATA
Source organism: Petromyzon marinus (assembly GCF_048934315.1). Classification (NCBI taxonomy): domain Eukaryota; kingdom Metazoa; phylum Chordata; class Hyperoartia; order Petromyzontiformes; family Petromyzontidae; genus Petromyzon; species Petromyzon marinus. The sequence continues at coordinate 4,855,266 of NC_133685.1, forward strand.
TCTCCAAAATAAATGTTGCACATTTTCATCAAAACAATATATATTTTTGTTTCAATTGTGGGTTTTTTTCTTCCTATTTTAAGTTGCATAAAGGTTTGGAACATAATAATTGAGCACAAATGTTACATTAAAACAAAACATTTTACACGAAGCACGAATGAAGCTGAGCCAATTGCCGTTGTAACGCGGCAAAAGATAAAATGTGCACGTATATTGAACTTCTTTAGCACCGTACGTAGCCAACCCTGCTAAACGAAATGAAATACTATACAAAGAAACAATTATACGCTTAAAAAATTAAGGCGATTGACGATTCTTCTTATTTAGTTCATAAAACTCGTGAATAGCTCACGGCGCGAGTTGATTCCACAAACGGTGAAATCGTTTCGGGAGAAACAATTGCGTCACGTAAACAAAAAGGCCAACGTACGTCGTGTGTCAGAACGCAACAAACGACGAGTGTTCACTTACACTCGACTTTGACAGTCGTGGTGGACTTGAGGTGTTCAACCTCGACAGTGTAAACGCCTTCGTCCTCCTTCTTCGCTCCTTGGAGGGTGATGTAATGCTGCAAGCCGATGGTGGTGATACTAAGCTTTCCCGGAACGATCTTGACCTTTTCCCCATCCTTGCGCCAAACCATTTCGCGCTCCTTCGTGATCTCAACGTTGAGCATGAGCGGCTGTCCTTCAAACACGGTGATTTCTTCCTCCAGCTCCTTACGGAAGGCCACGGGCAGCTCTGAAGTTGGTCGTGGTGCACAGAGGAGGAATTAAATGTAGGGTTTTTTGGGGCTCATTCGTTGTGTTTTTTTCCCCAACACCAATTTTTATTAAAGTGCACACATCATGCACTTCAACAATATAAAATTATCAATTATAAACACGATTAATTTACGCAGTAGCATATATAGTTAATGGATGTTCTGTTGTTGAAATAGCTACGAAACGTTGCGTATATGTGCGTATAAAACGTGCATATTACATTAACAAGTGTATATTCTCTAAATGCTTATTATTTAACGTAATTATCCACAAAGATAAAAATCACCCAAGTTTAATTTCGATGATATGTAAGTCAAATCGTACCAAAAACTAAATTCAACAGAACATTGCATTGGTTACTGCATACAGTAAAATTAAATCAGTATCTTACAATTATTTACACAACACTGTGAATGAAATACATGCACGCATGTATAAATATATTTGAAGAATATAATACAATACGGTACCTTCAACAATGAGTTTGGCTGTTGATGTCTTTTCATTTTTACCGAGACGAGCTACACAGGTGTATTCACCCGCATCCGAGAGCTGCACGTCAATAATGTTGAGCTTACGATCTTTGCTGTCTGACACAAACTTATGCTTTGGGCTCTCGCGAAGGGTGGTGCCATCCTTAAGCCAATGTGTGATGGCTGTAGAAGGTGACACTTGGCATTCGAATGTGGCAGAGGTGCCTATGGATTCGGCTTCGGTGAGCTTAATGTCCTGGACATTCTTGATAAATTTCAGCGGGACGGCCTTCAGCTGGAAGCCAGCAAAGGACGGCTCTTCAGGCGGTGGTTTTCCTGTCCCGGGTTTCAGTTTACTCTTGTCGTCATCTTTGGGTGATGGGGTCTTTCTCACTAAAAAAAAAAACGGTGCGGCAAAAAGATCGTAGCCGTATTCTCGTGATCAGACAGGAGGAAAGGCGTCTCGTCGACAGATGAGCCAGCATGAGGAAGTTTGCAATACGCCAAGCAGTGCGGAGGTTAAGAGATGCACGGATGACGAATAACGGTTATAGGAATGGACGGGCAGTGTGAAAATGTTGCAGATGGATAAAATGCAGCGATTACTTTTTGTTAATTTGAGTGTTAGAAAAGGAACAGCTGCTCAAATAAATATACGTTTTTCAGCAATTAATTTGGCATTTCTGTTTAATTCTAGATCACAATTAGTTGAACATTTACTGTTTATCAGACTGATGGATGAGCAAATAAAGTCAGGACGAAAAACATGGCTGGCTTTGGGAAGTTGCAGGTTAAGTTCATCAAGCAAAACGTGTGGGTCACTCTATTGAGATTCTTAACTCTCCTGCTTGGTCATGCACTATCCCTTGATGACATTTCAAGAAGCTGAAATGTGCGAGAGAATGTGCACTTCACATAAACCCCATAGAAACCCTAAGGATAACGATGCAGCTTGCCACGTATAGCTGCATGCCAAAGATAATAAAAACAGCAAAAGCTAAAGAAGAATTTTGATTGGGGGGGGGGGTCAAGTGGTGAAAACAGAAATGGGATGTTAGCATGCTGGAGTGCTAAGCAATGCTCCGCAGGATGAGAGATGACTGTGGGATTGTGACGGTGAGATCAGGCAAGCAAGACAACTTTAAGATTATGACAGAAACGTTGAGACAAATTAGGTTGTACAACAGACACACCAAAGCAAAAATGCGCAACATATTAAACGGAACACACATTTTGTTTCCAGCAAATACTGCAAGAGAAAACATATCCAAGGAAACGAGTGTAGCGGTGTAATCGTTTTCTTTTTTAAAACTAATTTCATCGTTTAATAATCTATTTTACCAATGTGATAAACATCAACATAAACAATCGCACGTTTTGTAGCGCTACACATTTGATAGGTGTCGGAATCGGTGTCCTTTGATTTCCTGTATCAGCTTTTGGAATTTCTGGCCTCGAGTTAAGTTTGATTAAATTTATAGCCCATTTCAAGCTACTGCTGGATGAAGGCTTCCCCACACTTGTCGGGATACGTTCGACCATACTTCACCACACCGGTCAATGCGGGCAGGTAGGAGCGGTTTACATATCACTCTCCACCGGTGTTAGCCGTGGTCGGAAAACGAACTCAAATCGTTGGTTTCACACCACACATTGCATTGAACGTATTACCTCTTTGCAAAACCAACCCTAAAACATTGCAACCTCGATGTTTAGCATTGGTAAACTTAACACACATTAGTACCGAGGATGTAAATCATACCGTTACAATTAGCGCTGTAAACAAAAACCTTCAGCATAATACGGCTTCCAATCTAATATGGCTTCTAATCGAATGAATCTACATCTGTAGACGTAGGCTAATTACAGAAAGAGTGGGGCATGTACAGCCCTGGGAGGTGTTGCTCCAAGGACATTTACCTGTTGAAGGTCTCCTTGGTTTCCCAGGTAAGTCTACTGATGCGGGTGATCCTTCTGCAGTGACCACGAATGAAAATTAGGGTTGCACAGTCATTACAAAGGTTCACAGTCATGCAGGTCATTGTAATCAATGAGCTGCATTTTACAAAAGAAAGCAAAGTCACCAAATATAACTATATTGTGTAAAATAAGTACGTAACAAAGCATCTATTCGTTTAACGTAAGTCTATTGTTGTGCTCAAAACACCTGAATTGAATTTTACGTGCCAGAATGAATTGTTTTAGATCAATGCCAAGCATATGCTAATGGTACATTTAGGTCAATGGCGTGAACAAAATTTCACAGCTACAACAGCTATGAAGAACGACCATTGCCCAAATGTCACCATGATATTTAAATATTTGTAAAAGTGTTGTTTACGTGTGTTGAGGTTTTTTTTTCTTTCACAAAACTGGTGTTTAAAAATGAATATAGTAATGCACAATAAAAAATACGAGCCTTGGCGTTGGGTATAACTGGCACACCAAATTATTTATGAATTCCTCTACACGTGTTCGGTAGAGGTCGTCATTTGTGAAGAACTTCATTTAGCACGGTACCATCCGAGTATTAGAGTCCTCTATTTAAGGACACGGCCGTTCAATTGCACTTGTGCCAGATTAAATACGAAAAACAAATGCAAATTGTATAAAGGTAATTCGCTCAGCTGAGACGAATTTTTTTTAATTTGAATAAGCTGAGTTATTCCTCCATTCACTATGAGTAAAAAAAAAAACACGGTGCAATGCTCTTTACTATATTCAGTGACTTGGATTCCACACATTGCAAATAAAGATATAAAACATTGGTAAGAAGATCAGGTGTTAATTGAAACGGGAAGCACACGTAATATTAGCAAAATCATAAAAAGAAACTAAGGAATACAAATACACCTGTAAAAACATATGGTACAGGGACAAACAACTCAGAAAACACCGAAAGGCAAAAATAAATAATCGCGATTAACGTTAAGATGAAATAACATGTGACAAAAATGTCACTTGAACACGACTGAGCGTAACGTTCCGTTTGTTGCAATGACAGAAAAATACGCATAAACATAAGACACACAAAACCCTAAAAAACAATCAACATGAAAGGACGTTTAACAGCTAAGACAACACGAAAGACGGACTGCCAGTGCCTTTTTGTTTAAAGTCCACCGACTAGTCGGACAAACATGGTAGACAAAATGTAGAAAAAGTAAAAAGTAGATTTTTCTTTTTTCTTTGTTTGCGTTCTTGATGGAAATTTAAGTAAGTCCAAGAAGAACACAGTCTGCCCTTTCAGAAGCAGACTGGAAACACAAAGATACACAACCGGACAAGTAGACAAGAAAAAGACACCAGACAAAAGCCATAAACAAGACTCCAGACAAAAAGACAATAAGGAATTAAAAAAACACGTACATTCTGCAACGGTTTCTGACGTGATTGTCCTCAGAAATATTTAATTTAGGAGGATAATAATTTATGAGCCGACGTGTGATGTCGCAAAACGACATCATCGCCTTGGCCGGCAAACAATTTTAGTGCCGGATTTTACCACCCAGTTTAAGAGTGGGTAAGTCTATAAAAGCAACAAAACTTTACCCTCAAATAATATTTATATTCGATCATCTTAATAACACTTATTGTAAGCCAACCCCCCCCCCCCCCCTCGTTACAGACGGACGGACAGAGCTAAATACTCAAAGCTTTCAACTTCAGTTGGAAAGCGTTAACGGACACACACCAAACAATAGACAACCAAAAGACGCACAGCAAAACATACAAGGCAACAAGAAATACACAGCAAAGACAAAGATCATCCATATAGCCTGAACAGACTTTTGGGGCAAGTGCTCTTAGTGAGCACATATAAAGGCCGGCAAGGCACACGAGGAAGCCGGTGGCCAGCACTACGCCCCTGCCACCTTTGTCTCCATAGTGGTGATGTTTATACGCCTAGGGGAGGCCCAGGGCCCGTTAATATAATTGTCATTAGTGTTGGCCGTCAGCTGGAAACAACCTTGGGTTGCCGGGTTCATAGCGCAGCCCACTAACCGTTGCGCTACCGCTCGCCACACAAAAAAATACACAGAAACGTACACACGCTAATTCCAGACAACAACATAGAACCATGAGAGCCACACACCAGACGATAAACATATAGACAAACCAGACTGAGACATACTGTTCAGACAAAAGCACACGCTTCAGAGGTACTACTGATCAGCTCCTTGTCACGGAGAGCCATCAGTAGCAGAGCAACAACAGCAGCAATGGCAGGCCATACCTCGACTCTCCGACCATGGCCTCCCAGGGGCTTCCACTTCATCTTCCGAACCTTCAAACTCTGCAAGCTCCAGCTCCGATGGGCTAGGCGTCTCTTCCCTCGAAAGTGGCTCGCTCTCGTCAGGCACTTTTCCGGGCACCCGCTTCAAATGCACTTGCTCCTCTTCTTTGTCGGTCACCGGGACCTTGCCCTTCCCGATGGGAATCTTGGCCTTTTCCTCCGGCACCTCGGCTGGCTTGGCCTTCTTTTGAGGCGCAACCTTGGCGGGGCCGGACACCTCAGCTTCGGTCGGCTTCAAAGCGGGCTTTTCCACCACCTTCTGCGGCACGGGAGAGGCGACTCCAGACCTCGATGGACGCCTAAGCTCGGTGACCTCGCGCCCAGGGGTTCCGGGTCTCTCCTTGGCCTCTTTTTCTTTTGGTGGCACAACGCGGCCTGGAACTTTCTTCAGCTGCACTGTCTCCACGCTCGCCTCTTCTGCGGGAATCTTGCCCTTGCCGATGCGCATCTTCAGGCCCTCTTCCTTCTCCTCGGTGTCTGGCTTCTTGCCTATTTTTTAACGATTTTACGGGGTTGTTTTTTTTTTTATCAAGAAACATAAAGCAGTCACCATCAATTATAAACAAGCAACACAAAACGAGACTCAAGGATGGTATTGTCACACTTTTTGGGGAAAAAGGTTTTGTGGTAAAAGTATATTTGCGTACGTAAATTTGGTTTTCTTTGCAAATTGTAACCGACAACAAAACCGTTTTCTCCAAAAGCTAAGAGATAACTGTAACATTTTGTTCAACAATCTTCACGCACGATGTAAGACAGACAAATGCTCATGCAATAAAAATGAACGACTGACAAAATCAACAAATTAGCGTATGCAGCGCAATAGGCTGTCTTAAAATGAAAAACACAGCATAATGAAATTAAATGCTAGACAACAGAGAACACACAAGCACAGAACACAGTGTTTCACGTAAAAAAAAAACACGACTACTAAACACGGATGAAGGAGCCTTTCAGCATAAAAAATAAATGGAAAGTCTAAGACAAAGAAAACACAATTCAAAGACAGGTCAAAGAGCACTTGACTTTCAGTCAAAGCGGCATCTTTGCAAGTAAACAATTTGTTACGGAGACACGTTGACAACGATGATTGCATGCATGTCAATTGGCACGACTTTGACAAGAGAACACAGATGTGTAAATCTGCTTGCACGCCATAACATCCGGCTAACAATTTAAGGCGGTGTATTCGCCAAGTACCTTTATCGGGCTTCTTGAAAAATTTCCCAGGAGCTGCCACAGGCTCGGTCACTTCTTCGCCGGCCTTCGCCGGTGCTGCGACTGTCTCCGGAACGTCTTTTACGCCCGGGGCATCAACTTGAAGTAAGCAAAGTTGTGGGCGGGTTTTTTTTGTTGTTGTATGTGGAACGCACACAATGACAAATGAAATGACGGAAAGTAAGAATGGTGAATGTGACAGATAAATGAGAGCAATTATACACGCAAAAAAACGGCTGTGAAGTGTTATTAAATGAAGGTGAATGAGACAATTACTGGACAATTAATAAATATTGAATAACAATTTATGACAAAATATAATAATAATAATAATGACTTGTTTGGGCAAAAACAAGAAACAATACATTTGGTAAAGCTGCCCATGAATTAAAAGGTGGTGACATTCAACATGGAATATAAAAACGTATTACTTCATAATAGACACGTTGTACATGAGAATGAAAATCTTCATGGTATAATATACATAATTCTTGACATAGATGGAAACGCACATGTAGTGACATAGAAAAATAAATGCCACGAAGAACAAAAGTATGTCTTGGGTGAACCGATCCAGACGCCAAAAAAAAGTAAATTCATGCATTCATGAAAAAAGAAGTCAAAAAAGATTTGCCATCAGAGAAAAGGCAAAGACAAAGAACTAAAACAATAAAAAAGATTCCATAAAAAACTATTGAAGGTCAAAAAATACAGGGCACCTAAAAAAGGGTCCTTTTTCGTAAATTTCACATAAAAAGGAACTATGAAGGTGCAAATAGTTCCCAGCCATACTTTAAGACATTCAAAGTAAAAGAGAGAAAGCCTTGCGGGCCTGAGCTCTGATTTGTGGTGGAAAATGTGAATATAGCAGGGATTCAATTATTTTACAGGTCACTCCAATGACAGCAGTGATAGTAGCAGGGGCAGACAAATAAAAACATTTCACTGGAAGACCTCGACACAGCCACAAATCAGAATACCCCAAGGCCACTGAAACTAAAGCTTTCACTATCAAAAGGTGCATGCATGAATAAATAAAAAAGCAATTAGACCATGAGCAATACTTCTGTTGAGTATTGCATGGCTCACCCTGCTGTAGGTCTGATCTCACCTTTTGTAGGAGCTGTAGCTCCAAACTTAGGCACCTTTTCTTGCACGGCTAAATGGTTATCAAAAATTGTCAAAATGTTAATCGAAAATCAATATTACATTTGTTGTAATATTATTGTATTACATTTTTAGGAAATGTAATTTTTTTTGTATATAAAATGCAATATAAAAAAATATGATGGTGTAGATTTGGCATATATAGGAGAGAAAAAAATGTTTAAATAAACTAGCATGAACATAAAAAAGATTTCACGTAAAAATATCATGTAAATGTTAAAATTCATTTCACCGGTGATGTCCAAAAAACATGAAGTATGCTCAGAAATGGCAGGTAACAATTAACAAACGACTACGATTCTTGTTGCAAATTCGATCATAAAGTCAGCCACATCGTTCTGTACCTTCTTTCTTTGCAGGAACTTTGTCTTTGGGGGGTACAGGCACCTTCTTGGACACTTCAGGTTCTAAAATAGGAAGAATTATACAGCCGTTTTAACGTCACACTCAACTACAGAACCTTTTTATGAATACAAGGTCAAGGCCATGCCGTAACATTTAACAATGGAAACACATGGAAATGACGGCGATGATTTCATGAAACCATCGCCTTTTTGACAGAGAATATCATATAACTGTATTTTTTTCAACGTCCACCCATATTAACACATTCACAAAAGTAAGGGTCAAGGTCCATTTGCTGCCCTACAATTCGCCTGCCTCACACCACGACTGATGGAAAAGGCTTCCACAAGAGGGGGGGGGCCCTAGAGGATATGTTGACCTAATCTTTCATTCACTTTAACGGTACCTTTTATTCTATGATAGCGCCTGAAAGATAACATTCAAAATAAGCCTCAAATTAATTTCAGAGTTCACCGTTTTAAATATTTAACACTAGAAATTATCTGACCATGTCTTTTAGAAACTTTAGAAACTTTCAGAAAGAGGATAGCATAGTATTAAGTAGAGACGCCGAATTTACGTACAAAACTTGCATGTAAAATAAAAGCTCCTATGAGGCACAAACAACTATTAAAACAGCACTTTCAAATGTTTGCACATTGCAAGTAAGCAAAGGGAAAATTACTAAGCGACATATAAAAGAAAGAATGAATGATGGCATGAAGAGCTGCACAATTATACCCCACTTACAAAACATATTAAACAATATTTACATGTCTTCACATGCTTTTAGCAAAGCAGATTTTTAGGGGGGGGGGGGGTTAAACATAAAATACGAAGCAATAATTGTACACAATATATTTTGTTATCAACCTGCTGATAAGGCTTGTGTGGGAAAAAATAACCACGTGATAATTTCACAAACTGAAATGCTCAACTCAGTCTGAAGCATTCACTAACAGATTAATTTATTCAAGCATTCGATAAAAGTTCTCAGAATTAATGCATATATGCATTCATTTAATGACTTCAAAATACTTGGCATTAATTGCACAGTTCCTCATGAGATGCTGGATTAATTTTTATTTAAAGCTTTCGTGACTACAGAGATTCATATTCTTGTTTTATATATTTGTATTATTTTATTATTTCCCTTCTACGTGATTTTACCAAAAGAACCAAGAATAAGATGCTGGATGCTTAAACAATAACCACGAAGAACGCTGAGCAATTCAATTGATCCATTATTCATGCATTTCCTGATGCACACCATGGGGCCATTAACCCCACTGCAAGATATGGGCTTGTGTTGACAGAGAAATACCAACACAAAACCCATATCTGCAATACCTACCTTCAGGCTTTGCCTTTGGTGCAACCTTTTTAAGCACAATCTTCTCTTTCTCAGGTTCTAGAAGAATGATCCGATTGAACTTGATCAGATTGATGGCTTTAAGCACCAAATGTGATGGAATTTTTTTTATTATAATGTAACAGAAGCTGTGTGTGTTTAACCCAAGACAAGATATGGCGTTGCAATGGAAAGTCAATCCATAAACAAGCCCCATATCTACAACCCTCACCTCCTGGTTTAGCCTTTGCAGGAACCTTCGTGGGTGCAACTTTGTCCTTCTCAGGTTCTGACAATCAAACCAAAGCCAGATAATAATCATAATATTGAGAGCAGAACCATACATATAAATATACCCAGTTTGCTTCTAGTACGTTAAAATTTTGACGGACCACGCAATTGTATCATTCATGTCGCATTTATATGCAAACATGACAGTTGAATGAAACAAAAAAAGAATCAAATAAAGAGCAATTCCCATCGCTTGTGGGCTTTGATTTCAAGCCATGCAAAAAAATGACCATGTGCAAAATTTCCTCCGAGCAAATCTGCTCAATGCCCCATTGTTCTTCACCCCATACCTGCAGGTTTGGCTTTAGGAGGAACCTTTTGGAGATCCACCTTCTCCTGAACTGGTTCTAATAGGAACAAGGCAACAATGGTCATTTGTATCTAGCCACAGAAGATCACCATAGCCAGCTCCTTATATGAATACAAAGTGCAAGGACCTCCACGACTGTAAAAAAAAAAAACATTCGATGGGAAAAGAAGATTGATCGATCCTGTAGACGTGAACAAAAAATGTGTTTGGATACAGTAATAAGCACACAAGATTATAAGAATGTTTATTTCCAAAATACGGAAATGTTAAACAATGTCAGGTTTAAAATGAGGTTATGATGGGAAAAAGCCACCGTAACCCCGCAAAAATGACCATTCAAATAATTTGGAATAAAAGTATTGAACAATAACAAATACACGAAACATAATATACACAACAAGTGATCTGCAATATGCACTCCAGGAATGGGAACCTACCACTCTCATGAACATCACCTACAATACAAATCACTGTTGATGATTGATTACAGAGCATTCAACATCTGCTTGTGTTAGACAAAAGACTCCAACACAAACACCATCTGAACGTCTGACTTGTATTCAGCTTTGATGGGCACTTTTCATAAATAAGATATATGTTAATCTCCAAGAATAGATTATAATATTAATACAATGATATGAGCAGAATATGGGTTTGCATTGTACATCAGCAATGCAGGACCCATATCTACACCCTCGCCTTCAGGCTTAGGTTTGTCAGGAACCATAAGGTGTTCGATTGTGTCTTTAGCAGGTTCCAGCAACAAAAATAAAATTCAAACAATTTGCTAGCTTTTACGAAGACAACGGCCAGAGAATAACTCTCTCCAAAGAACACAAAGACATTTAGGTGATTGAATACAGATGCGGATACAAAGTTTACACAATTGCACAAGAGATATTTCATAGGCCGCTTGATGGGCCTAACAAAGCATGAACCGAGCACCAACCGAGCATAAGCATCCAATAATGACCCAAATGAATGAAATAAAGAGACACGTTGAAATACATGCAATGGCAATCGGAATCTGCCTTACACGTTGACAGACACCACTTTAGAATTGAGTGACAACGAACAATGACGATTAGTTCACAAATGTATAAAATGAGAGCAATGCTGAATGTATAAGTCCTCAAGCTGTTATGAAATCAAAGAGAGCGAAAAAAATACACAAATATTCAAATAGCCACACCATGTCTAAGTAGACAAAATCACTACACTTTCCAAAGCGAATCATACATACATGATGGAGCATGCTGGATTTCAAATGAAATGATTCGATTCTGCTACGCTTAGGCTGAGTTAAAACTGTAACCTTAAAAATACTGCACTCTTCCCAAAATGCCTCTTAAAACGCACAAAAGCAACTGCACCACAGAGCCAAGTATTCCAATCACACATTGTCTAAGTGTAGTTACTACACTTTCCAAGAAACACTCTATAATTGAGCATAAAACAACCTGTGCTCAATTCAATGCAGAGGGCTTGCATTGACACAACTATACCACTAACATCAACACACCAACTAACATCATTATCTCTCTTCCCTTCAAGCTTAGGTTTAAGAGAAACCTTGCCTATCTCAGCTTTTTTCTTTTCTGGTTCTACCAAAAGGATATATATTCTACACGTTAACGTCTGCTTTGTCCAACTATATAATGAGACGTGTATACATCATGCAGAATTTAAAATACAAATGAACATCAATAAATGGCATCCTGTATATGCTGTGTTTTTCGTGAACATGCTTATATAAAAATAAGAGTAAACTGAACCACAAAGTCTAACATTCAAGCAACCAAAGGATGCCTTTGTGTAGTCACAGGCACTACACTTTTAAAGCACACTGCTAAATTGAGCAAAAATACACGAGTGCTCAATCCAATACACAGGGCATGTATTGACAATAACTATCAGAACACCAATTGAACGTCATTTGCTCTCTCACCTTCATGCTTAGGCTTAGACGGAACATTTTCTAGATCAACTTTTTTATTTTCTGGTTCTAGCAAACACATATTCTGTAAATTAACATTCATTTTGGCCAAATAGATAATAAATATTACAACAATATGCACCATCAAAAAATTGAGTGCCAAACCCAACCCAACCATATATAAGTTTAGGACCAATTATTACACTTTGAGAGCACACCATTGTATTGAGCACATATAAACTAGTGCTCAATCCAATACACAAGAAGTGTATTGACCAAAAACATCACGATAAAAATTAATTAAAATAAAAAGATCAACTCAACATCATGGGCTCTCTCACCTTCAGGCTTTGGTTTAGGAGGAACCTTCAATAGCTCAACTTTTTTCTTTTCTGGTTCTAGCAAACACATATTATGTAAATTAACATTACCGTAATTTGGGCCAAATCGATAATATGAATACATCATGCAGCATCAAAAACTAAGTGCCAAACCCAACCCGACCATATTTAAGATTAGATACAATTCTTAAACTTCGAGAGCACACCATCGTATTGAGCGCAGATAAACTCGTGCTCAATCCAATACGCATAAGAGGTGTATTGATAAAACAAATCACGATAAAAATTTAAACACCAACACAATATCATGAGCTCTCACCTTCAGGCTTTGGCTTAGCAGTAACCTTCTCTAGCTCAACCTTTTTCTTTTCTGGTTCTAGCAGAAAGATATATTCTGCACATTAATGTCCGTTTGATCCAAATGTGTAATAAAAACATAGATACAACTGTGCAGCATGTTAGAATAAAAATAACCACTCCTGCAAATCTTCTTACGATCATGATTGATTACAAACGGTGCTCTATTCAATGCTTCTCTCTCAAATATGGTTCTTGGAAAACCACAAGCCACCCAAGTCAAATATAAAAAAATAAATCAACAGCATATCTGAACGAAGTCACAACAACTACACTTTCGAAAACACATCGTTAAAATTGTTCAAATGATGCTCCTCATAAAATGTACTCATAAATGCAACCTTAAAAATACTGCACTCTTAATCTTAGTTCTTTCGGTAAAGTCACGTTGAAGGGAAACAACAAAATAATAAAATATATAAAACAATAAAAAATTCTCACGACGTTTCGACCATAACACAAACGGTCGTCTTCAGGTGTGTTGGTTTGTGTTATGGTCGAAACGTCGTGAGAATTTTTTATTGTTTTATATATATTTTATTATTTTGTTGTTCCCTTCAACGTGACTTTACCGAAAGAACTAAGAATATGAATTACTGCAGTCACGAAAGCTTTAAATCAAAATTTACTGCACTCTTCTCAAAATACCTCTCAAAACACGTGTAACTGAACCACAATGCAAACTTTTCTAACAAGCACACGTCTAACATGCAGCTGCAGTCACTGCACTTTCCAAAACGCGCACTTTAATTGAGTATAAATACATACCAGTGGTCAATTCAATACACATAATATGCATTGACAACAACCGTTACATATAAAAAAGCAACACGCCAACTGAATATCAACATAAATTAACACAAAAGAATATTTCATATTCTCAAAAGAATATTTCATATTCTTTGGGTCTTTCGGTAAAGTCACTTAGATAGGTAAAACATTTTTTTTAATAAAAAAAACTACGTCGTAGAATTTTTAATAAGGTCACAAGAGTATTTCTCACCTGCAGGTTTAGGCTGAGGAGGCATTTTCTCTGGCTCGACCTTTTTCTTTTCTGGTTCTAACAAATATAGATAATTTCTATGATGACCCATTCTATTCCACCTCGGTATTCATTGACGTGTAATATAATGTATAGTGACCCCCACCAGGACAAGCGGACTGAGGAATGAGCAAGCAATAATGCAGAGCGCATTCCAAAATCGTTGCTGTACTGCATGACACACAAATCTCAACGCGAGAATCATTTTGAGCTCAGGTTTGAAAGCCACTTTTATCCAGCTATACATTTTCTCGTTCTGAGTGAACTATAAAATTACAATGCATTTTACAATAACAATGGAAACGTGAAGCTACAGCAGCCAATGGTGTAAATGTTTACATTTCTTTGAGTGTTTGACATATGAACTTGTGTTGAGAAAAATCCAACACAGAATTCATACGCACGGCCCTCACCTTGAGGTTTCGGTTTTTCAGGAACGATGCGCTGCTCTACTTTGTCTCTAGCAGGTTCTATCGGTAAAAAAATATGTGGCAATCACCAAAGATGTATAAATAATCATAGTGAATTTCCATTACCGTTTTTATTTTGCATTCATGCTGCCGACGTTACTTTTATGTGGTATATATAATTTCGTTTCAAGACATTAATAGGTCGGAATCTAAATATCTGAAAACACAAACACCTTGTTGATCAACCCCAATATTGATTGATCTCAGAGTTAAGCACTCTCTATTAGTTCTAATTGTAATGCTGTACATATAAACTTTTAAAATACCTAGCCATAGCAGTGAGAACGATAGTAAACATCTTACTCACATGACAATGTTCTAAAATACCAATCCAAGAAACGGTATTATTATATTTAAGGCACTCACTGATGTTTTTGTAAAACACACTAATAAATTGAGCAAAAATAACCTTTGCTCAACTTAATACACAACTGTGTATTTACAGAAAATGTAAACAAATCTAAATGCCAATTTCATATAAGCTCCTCTCACCTTCATACGGCGTCGGTGGCACTTTGTCTATTTCAACTTTTTCCTTTTCTAGTTCTATGAGAATGTTTTTGTTTGTTTGTTATAATTGAATCAATTAAACTTTACATATACTTGATATTGCACTGTGGGTAGGAATATCCATATTATATTCCTGATCTAATCTAAGTATATATGTTACTGATCCTCTCTTTGAGTTTTTGTCTCACATATTTCATCAGGTCGGTACGAAATCTCTTTCAGGATTTGAATTTTTTTAATTTTACATTATAAATTAGTCATGGCTCGTCCACGTGGTTTACAAGCTCATCCATGTGGATTATATTTTCGTACATGGCTTGGCTCTGACTCTCGACCTCTGACATGGCTCAGCAGCCACTTGGTTTCTTCTATCGACACGAGTCAGCGACTCAGCAATGGTTTGGGTCAGGCTCAGCCTGCAGAAGTCCTGCCCATGGTACTAGCCAGTTAAGCTTGGCTTTGAACCATGTGGCTCATTTGAGCCAGAGCCCAGCCTGAGCCGAGCTGTGACTAGGAAACAGGGGTCTAAGAGCTAAACACGTCTCAGTGTGGATATCGCGTACACACAGGAACAAGTTCGGCTTGCGACAGAGCACGACAGCGCACTTGCACGAGTCTCAACTTACAGTGTGGGTTTTTCACAAGAGATGTATAAGTAAGAAGTACGTTACAAGAGTGAAATAATAATGATAATGAATAAAAAGTAATGTTTAAAACAAAAAAAACTTGCCTATAAAATATTGATTTTAAACAAAATATCTCACGACGTACTCTGTAGCCTGGACAAGATTCCGAGGGCATGGGGTGTTACTGGAGCAATAGCAAATGTGAGATTTGGGCCAGAGCAATGCAAAAGCACCTTCGGTAAGTCCTCGTTTAACGCGTGTGCACGCTATAATGCGTTTGGCTACAACGCGGTCCTTCCAGTCGGGAACACTTTTCACATAACGTGGAAGGCTCCCGTTCTGAGCGGTCAGCAACGAGCTACTTTCTTGAGTTGCACGGCTGAGCGGTACGATACAGTACATAGAATGATACAGTAACACGGCGGTGTACCCTCTGTTATTTGTCCCGTCATCTTACTGTGTGGTGTGCGCACATCGCATCTCGACAAATGGTATCGTCACATTATTTATGGGGAATTTGTTTTCGCTTCGCCCGTTTTTTTGCTTAACGCTGAACTTTTCAGGAACGCATCCATCGCGTTACACGAGGACTTGACTGTATTTCTCCAGTGCTGATGGTACCTTTCACCTCGTTATCTCAACTTCAGTTGAGGTCACCTGTTATCTATGGTTACAACTTAAATTCACGGTTGTTGCGACTGCCTCGGATTCTTATATCCCATACATCACGTCAATAGCATTAACCTAATTAGAACAAATGTAAATAAATCACCACACCAAGAAAATGACAACAAACCATTTCGACAATGGTTTTTCAAAAGGATAACCACAATAAAAAAACAGGCAAATGGTTCAAGACCTTCATGATCCTTTTTTAAACACACATCCATTGAGCAAAAAATGCATCATTGCTCAACCCAATACACAGTGCTCGTGTATGGAATGAAAACGGCAATCGTCAACCGCATCACAATCTCTCACCTTTCATCGGAGGTTTAGGAACCTTTTCTAATTCAACCTTTTTCTTTTCTGGTTCTATCAGAGAGACAACCTTCACATTAGCCAGCTGCATTTACGACTACTATTACTTTATCATTGACATTAAAATGTATTTTGTAGAAATGAGATTTTAACCAAGTAAAACCATTTCTTATATCCCACCTTCAGGCTTAGGTTTCAAAGAAACTTTAGGAATCTGTACTTTTTCCTTTTCTGGTTCTAAAAGGAACAAAAAAAAACACTTAAATTTTCCTCCAGCTTTTAATAAAATACCAGATGCAAAAAAAGCAATGCCACTCAGTTTAAGCGTGGGCTTGCATAGGAAGACCTCAAAAGAGAGAGTCTATATGCACAACCCTCACCTTTAGGCTTAGGTTTTTCAGGAAGCCTGCGCTGCTCTGGTTTTTCTTTCGTAGGTTCTAACAACAGAGCATTGTCAGTGCTGTGAGAAGCAGCTCAAAGTCTGTGTTTGTTTTCCCACAATCTTATTGAGTGTCCACAAATGTGTTTCAGATCTCCGATGTGTTTTTGGGTTGTTCCGCGCGCAATTGGGCAAGATGTCCGGTGTTTCATTCTACGCGCCAGGAGCTTCTTTAGGAAATTAATTCAGTTTCTGAATTGTGCTTTTGTTATATTGATTTCGGTTTGTGGAGGAAAAAAAACTCCCAGCGTGTGGGGCAAAATATCAGACATCATGGCGAACAACGAGCAGTACAATCCGAAATCACTAAAAACACTGAACCTAATCAACACGACCACGGACACCTATACAGCAGTGTGAAATGTGTAATGATATATTGCTTCAATACAGTAAAAAAAGCACATCATATAAACCAACACAAATTAAATAAATACGATAAAATAAAAATACCTATTTTCATGCGATCTTGTCGACCAACACACAAATCAACATATTGCCTGATCGTTAGAAAAGCCACTTTAAATTTGCACTTATTTGTCAAGCAGCAGCTAGTAAAGAACACCCATCGATGGCATACATTGCACATCAAATCGTCATGCCAATTTAAACATGACTGCCAAACCATTAAAGCAATGGTTCCATTAAAAGGATAACCATCCATCCAAAAATAAATGGAAATGGTTAGTGATTTCCAGCTCCTTTTTTTCCCACACACCGAGCATAAAAAAACACCGTTGGTCAATGCAATACACAGTGCCGTGTATTGACCAAACGGTGGCAGGGAAAAAAAAAACCTGCCCAACAGCAGTGCTCACCTTCTGGTTTTAGTTTAGGGCGAACTTTTTCAAGTTCAACCTTTTTCTTTTGCAGTTCTATCAGAAGGAACACACATGATAAACACCCGCTCTCCTTTTGTGCCATTCTATGAACGCGAAGAATTGTAAAATTGTATGAAAACAAACCCAAATCTACTATTCCTACCTTCAGGTTCGGGTATGAAAGGCACTCTTTCTTTCTCCGGCTCTACACAAACAAACCCCCCCACACACCATTCACATTTCGGATTAAAAACCCGGAAAAAAACATTTTCCGTGAGATTTATGTACACTTGCACAGAATTCCACAATGGAAATTCCAAAAACACTGCACCACCACTGTCACCTCCATTGCAGGACCTTCCTGAAAAAAAAAGTCATCAGCCTCGGCGAGAATTTCCGAGTGAAATAAATGGGTTTAAAATTAGAACGGGATATCGTTATGCACATCCCTCGGATTTTTTGTGGTTGAATTTTTTTTCAAGAACTGTCAAGACCATGATCTACTTTGCGTTCCGTACGTTTTACGATAGCAGAAAGCCATCCAACTGTCGTAACCGCATTTAATTATAATGCCGATTACATCGCACCATACGTGTTTTTACTTCAAGGAATGGTAATATATGTGATCAGTTTTTATTTACTACCATCGCTGAGTGTTTAATATGAAAAAAAATATATTGTTAAATGTAGTTTATATTATTCCCTTACAAGAGAGAAGCTCTGCATACATTTCTGTTGTTATAAATAGCGGTCATTAAAATTATAAAAACTGTACCTACTTCATGCTAGTGCTTAAAATGTAGCAGTTAGGATATAAATAACAATGCAGAGCTTGAATGGGAAATTTCTCCTACGGTATGCGATGTGCATTAATTTGTCATTATCCCAGCACAAGCTTTCATCAAACATACCATGAGTTTCCAAGTGGGCAGCAGAGGGCAGTGCCAAACTATCTATCGTTGATCTGTACTCCCTCCCTAATCTTCACGAACCCACACCGACCGGCGTGTTGAAGTGTGGTAAATTATCCATCATGGCCTGCAAGACGTGGGGTGGCCCTCATCCAGCAGTAGATTGACAAAAATTGGCTCTACATACACCGTGAAGCGGAATCATAAAGTGAAAACTTACCCGGACACGTGTACACTATTTAACAGCTAAATATGTAGTGAAGATCACATGTAGTGAAGAACACGTAATTATTGAAGTGAATTTTTAAGAATCTTAATTTGTATACAACTCTGGTGAGTCTAACGCAGTGCACAGTATCGTTTGCATTCCAGCACCAAAATTCAAATATTCACCTTTGTTTGCCATGCCTTTTAAAAGAGTTACCAGAATTATAGTTCGAGGTCCGTTCAAAAAGTTTGCAGAATTATTTTATTACAATTTACGGGATGCTCATGTTTCAGAGCACTTTCAGAAAAGCAAAATAACCTAATCTAAGTCTCGCTGACCTCCCAGATGCTGTGTGCACTGTTACGGGATTGAGCAGGCCTATCACAGAGCAGGCCCTGTCAGAACAAGGTCAGCAACTGTTGAGTTGTTGTCGAAGCAAGAGCAATAATGCCAGATCAAATTTTGTGCAAAATTTGTTGTCACCCTGGAAAACCCTAACCTTGTTACAACAGACCTACGTAGAGAATGCGTTGCATTAAAAACACACATTGAGAGTGACCTGTTTTGAAGATACTGAGGCCGTTGGGGCAAATGTGATGGAGACAACTGAGAGTCAAATGTGATGGAGACAACTGAGAGTCATTTTAGCTCGAGACTTCGAAAAGCCATGAAATCAACTGGCAAAATCTATATCGGTGGCTATCTTGAAGGAGACTACTTTGAAAAGGGCCAAGATTCGAAAAGTAATAAATGAATTCTGTAAAGTTGTTTACTGAACCTCTTTATTGTATACTCTTTGGAAGTATGCCTCACAGAACCAAACCATTGAACAAATGGTTTTATTCAAAAGGATAAATCGTAACCTCAAATGATGGATACAGATTCACTAGTCCTTTTCAAAACACACCATTTTAGCGCAAAGCAGCACTTTGCACCTAAATACACAGTGTGTACGTGTATTAAAAAAAACAACATCAATCATGAACTGCATAAAAACAGTGCTCACCTTCAGATTTTGGCTTAGATATAATTATCCCAAGTTCAACTCTTTCCCGTGTTGGTTCTAGAAGGAATAAACCATTCCCATGAATATCAATCGTAACCATTCAATTTCTTTTGTCAATAAAATAGCCCTAACTGCAAAAAAGCATTTCTCTAGTTACCCACGAACATACCTTTAATATGAAATTTAACTGCTCTTTTTGTATCTCCTACAGGTGCAGGCACATAATGAAATATGGCAATCTGATGGGATTTGCCATTGTGATGAATGCACTTCCACTGAGTTAACCTCTCACCCAACCTCAGCAGCATTCAGGGAGAAAAAGGGTTCCGGTGAAAACATTGATGAGGTCATTATGTCACCGAGTGCTAACAATAAAGCACACATTTATGTACACGACAGACACAAATGTTACAGAACATGAAAAGTGCACGAAACAACATTCACGGGTGCTGCTCGCTAACAGCGCTTGCCCCAACAATCATTTAAGGCTGCAAGGGGGATCTTTAATACTGCATGGTGTATTCTGTACTGCGTGGTGTTTTGGGTACTGTGTGTGCTGTATTGTGGAAGGTGCTGTTTAGTGTTTGTAAGACTTACTACATCAGCTGTGTACAGGTATTGTGTACTGCGATGTGTGCTGGTGTGTGCGCCGTGTTGTGTATTCTGTACTATGTGTGCTGTATCGTGTAAAGTTCACTCTGTGTGGCCATGATTGAATAACTCAGCTGTGTATTGTGGACTCCTGTGTGTACTCGTGTCTTTAAAATTGCCTTTTGTGTTTAGTTTGTTGTCCTTCCCCCGCACCTCCGATTAGAACGATTGGCTACGTACGGTGCAAAGGAAGTTCAACATGCGTACATACATACATGCATGACAAAGGAATAAACTGGAAGAAGCTAACAGACAAGAAGAAAATACACCACTGGAAAACGAAACAAAACTCTTAAGAGGATAAGTGTACAGCCAAAAAAATGAAGATAAATAACGACAGTGGGTCGACAAAAAAAGTGGCAAAATATGAGGTAAGGGGTGCCGCACGTGCATAAGAGAATGACCAACGATGGCAATTCCAGAAGGCATGCGATAGTGAACATCGAGTACAGCTGTGGAGGCCCATGGACAGAGACATCCAAACAAAGGAGACCTCGATTCAGCTGTACATCGATCACGGCTGTTGCGTCTACGATTATGACAGTAAGCCAGCACAGGAGGAAACGGGTGAGATGCTTCACGATGACAAAAGTGATGAAACTATGAATTGAAATATCAAAACTATGCATGTCAGACCAACGCTACACAATCCGATGCAATATAAAGCAAACTTTATTTGAAGCTTTCGCGACTGCAGGAATCCATACTCTTTGGTTCTTTCGGTAAAGTCACGTAGATCACAACGTTTCGATCGAGAGAAAGCTGCTTTCTCTCTCTCTCACCTGAAGACGGTCGCTTGTGTTGCGATCGAAACGTCGTGATCTATTAACTTTCTATCTACGTGACTTTACCGAAAGAACCAAAGAGTATAAAGAAAAAACTCCGTACCCTATGCTTCATCGTGCTGCTAAACACTCAAAATAAAATCAAGTCTTCACCTTGATTGCTCATGCTATGAAAAGAACGCCCCTTAAATTACACCTTAATTACATATATGGTGTTAGAATGAATGCACCCCGACACGATATAATGAAGATGGCATGGTAAAGTGAGGAATGGATATAACACAGGCGAAGCTCCGAGAGATGGAAATGGTTGAGGAGCGAATGATCCCATTCCAAACACAATGTAATTGAGCAAATAAGCCATTGCTCAACCCAATACACAATGAGCATGTATTGATAATTACAGGGAAAAAAAACAATTCCATACTCATGACTCTCACCTTCGGGCTTAGCCTTTGGAGGAACTTTCTCAAGCTCAACCTTTTCCAATGCTGGTTCTAGTTGGAAATACATAACAGCTATAAATTACCGTTCTGCCCCATTCACTTATTTTGTATCCGAAATTAGACTTTAAAATACGGAAGTTTTGTTAAATTTTTATCGAGCACGTGGCCTCAAGTGTCACTGGATGCCACGTCCGTGACTACGCTTATACGCAAAATCTCCGAAGCCGACCTTTAATTTGTATTTTTTTAACAAGTTGTACCAAAGGGAAAAAAATATGTGTGGTTTTGTTACTAAAAAAAACGAAGTAAAATATATTAAGCATATTCAATTCCACAAAAGAGGTACAACGTTCCCTGTAAGATGTGGCCTATATAATGCCAAGGCGGTGGTCATTATTCACCAAAACGCAATCAACCAACAACAATGCGTCTGCAACCTAGCTCCTCACCTTCATCGGGCTCTGGGATTGAGTGGAACTTGTCGATTTCAATATATTCTTGAGTACGCACTACCAAACAAAACCAACTGCATAAAAATCACTGGCAAAAAACACGACGGAAATATGAACAATATTTAAAATACCCGTGGTAACAGCAGTGCCGATAGATGGTATAGTAATGCGTTAAAAAGCAATCATGTACTGCTCACCTTCATATTTATGTACAAAAGATTCGTACTCTACACCTTCCATAGCCAGCTCTGACAAAGGCAACATGCAAATCTTTGATGAGACAGCACTAACCAATCACTCAACATTTGTTATATTAAATAAACTATGCAATGTGGAATGACATACAGTAATTTGAGACTAAACATGACAGCTTTATGAAATAATGAAGAAAAAAGCACGTGGCATTACATTTGTATCAACTAAACCATTTTTTATTTTACCAGGTAAGGCCCACTGAGCTGTTTCGCTCTTTTTCAGAAGCGACCTGGCCACAAATGATCGCTCAACGAAGTGGCTTATCATCTGGAAATGTAAAGCAACCATATTCTCTAAACGTGTGTTTCTAAATGTGGGGGAAAAACCCGGAGGACCCTGAGAAAAATCCACGCGACCACGGGGAGAACATGCAAACCCCAAATATGCATGTGTCAGGGTTACGATCGAACCGACGACCTCGTGTGTACCAGGCGAGGTATTAAACATATTGCCACCGCTTAAGAGTTTTATAGAATTGTTGTGTTCACAAAAAAAGTTAATGAAATGGGATAAAGAATGGAATCCTCTCAATGTTCACTTGCAGATACATGAGATATGCAATTGTGTTGACAAAGGCACCCAAAGCACACAATTTGCATTATCTGCAGGGCCTCACCTTCAGATTCGGGCTCAACAGAAACCTTCTGAGGTTCAACCTTTTTGAGAGCTTCCTCTGAAAAGATCAATTAAATTTTAGCCTCGGCACGTTGAACATTTATATGTGTATGCGTGTATGTGGTATGGAAATAATACAATTTATCTTGCAAAAAAAACAAGCCATAAATCTTAAAGCTTTCAAAAACAATGAGTGAGCGAATAATGGTTATAATAATGATAATGGTTATTTTATGGACTTAAGCATTGTTTTAGTTTGGGGACAAGCACAATTATCTGTACGTGTAAATGGAAAAAAAAATATCTCACGATGAAACTAAATTATATGAAAGGTTAAAAAAATGTTAAATGGCTATAACACACACAGTGTCTAAATCAGAGATGGTCACATATTCTGCAGTCCTTGAGCAATGTGACTGCCAACACTATTGCAGAATACGTGGTGGTGGTGGTGGTGTTAGAACATGGCACCTCATAGAGCATTCCATACTCCTCACCTTCTGGTTTAGGCTTTGGAGTAACCTTTTCAAGGATGATTTTTTCTACATCAGGTTCTGACAAAATGAATTCGCTAAGTCAATAACTTTAATTAAGAGGGCATTTTCACAAACATCGCATTGCATGTTACACTGCATTTTATAAATGGATAACTCCAGCGACTGAGCCAAGTGAATGGCACTTTCAAATGGTGGTAAAAAAAAATACAAAAACAGTAAAGCAATGGCCAGTTATCGACAAAAAATGCAAAGTATGCCCTCTGCAGTAAGTCTAGATAATATTATAATTTGTATGTACAATAAGTTTACTTTAGTGAGTTCTGACAGGCATCACAACAGACAGGAATACAAAACATGTTTCCAGATGCCTAACATTACAAAACAGACTATCAGAACACTAGCAAAAATGTCTTGCCAACAATTTGCATAGAAAAAATGTCAAGCAACAATGCACTCGTGCATGTGATAGGACGGGTGACTTCAGACAGACATTGCCTTGTGTTGGATCTCTTACCAAACACAAGTATGTCTAGGAGCCAACCCACCTCGTGGCTTTGCCTTTGGTGGAACTCTTTTTAACTCCACTTTTTCTTTTTTAGGTTCTATTATAAAAATGGGAATTTTTTTTCAATATAAAGTGTCAAATGTATTGATCATTGAAGCTATAAGGCATATACATTTCACAGTAAAAAAAGATATCACTCTTTAAAAAAAAGATGAACACAAAGGGCGGAGATGATCAATGGTGCGGTGAGAAATGACGCCGCGTGGCTGACAAGCCAACTCCTTTTTCAAAAAATAGCGACACGTTTACGTGTTGAGCTACATAATAAAACTGCATATCTGGGTTAAGGTTTCAGTGCAAACCTTCTAATAACCAACTCCTTCCCGAATATGACCTCACTGATTGCTATAGTACAGTATTCTGGGTAAGACATTTTAAAAATCACCTCCTGGTCCATATTTTGACGTCAACAATACGCATTTCTTTTCTCGTATAGCCACCTATTGGCCTTTCAAAATTATGTTGACCGACTGCATGTCTTACAATGTTGGTTTTTTTACACAAACAGCCCATCATTTACAGAAGAGAATGCTATTAAAATCAGGTAAAGAAGTTTTCTTTACCAAGTTTGACTGCTGATGAGTCCGCAAAAGGTGAAACTGGTTTCAAGTTTAGATATGTACAAACATGCTGCTGGTTTTGCAGAAATCTTGAAGGCCAATATGCCAACACGTGAAGATACATTTTATTTTGATGCAGGAATATGAATGTAAGGGAATTCTTTATATTCCATGCCTCATCGGCCTCTGGCAGACAAAGCTGGTGAAATGAGTAAATCACATCGAAGGATGACCCCCACAAGATGCACACCGCCAGTACCTTTTAACCTGAGCATGATGGAAATATTTCAGAAGGCACAGACAAATTTCACCCAAATATAGATGCGTGTAACCAAAAACAGAAAGTTATACTCGTGAACTGTGTTAATCCAGTGTCGTCAAGCCCAGTCGCATGAGATGCGCAGTGGAATGAAATGCTAGAATGAAAGTAAATCCGAAGCTACTGTATGTTACTCAGGTAAGCCAGGGCAATGATCTCCATGGGGCTAAAAACGACCCAAAATATGCATTTGCATTAGATAAGACTATCTAACACAAATGTCATATCTGTACTCCTTACCTTCAGGTTTAGGTTTAGCCTTGGATGGAACTTTACTAGGTACTTTCTGTGGCTCTACCACTTCCTTAGGGGGCTCTGACATACAAAATGCAATGAGGGCATTTAGAGCCGATAAGCTCAGGTAAGAGTAATACAAACACAATATATTGCAGCCATTCTCAATCCACCAAGGGACGAAGGCTTGCCCACACCATGTTGCGAGTTTATCACTTGGGAATTATGTGCGTTTGAGCAGTGTGTTCGTTTTCTCATGTGACACTGTTGTTTTTGTTCTGGTTTCTATTTTCTTCATAGCTGTTCAGCACTTTGCTTGTTTTGCTTTTGCCGTTTTTGCGAGCCGGGCCACTGTCGCGAGTGAGACTTTGCCTGGTCTCTCAAGTTATTTTCTCGTTAAACAAAATACACGTGGAACTGGGTGATTGTTTTTTTTTTTACCACCTCACTTCACCACATTAGTTAAGAGTGGATTGGTGAAGAGGGGCCAGGACCGGTTCAGATAACACTTGTCACTGATATTTGCCTTGGTGGTTTATTCTAACTCGGATTGCCAGGTATCAAGTGCAGCACGCTAACCACTCTACCACCGCTCCACCCAACCGCTTGTAGGAGATGTATAATACTAGAGTGCATCGAATAGCAAAAGTTAAAACAATATAGCAATTAATTGTATTTTAAGTATACTCTTATAAAGTATTAATCCGAATCATGGATAAATATGAACCCACACTAAGAGGTAGCTGCTAAGACCCAACACAAGACGGGCATTTGCAATGCCATATCTTTTTTTCCCACCTGGAGGTGGGAATAATATAAATATATATCCATATTTAACTGAACTATAACCTTTAATGCTATGTTCATCAAACTACAGTGCAAGTAAACATCTGGTTTTGGACTGATAATATGGGTTTTCTAAACCAGTAAGACAACTGCCACTCTTTGGCCAAGGCTATGTCTTTCACATCAATGCTACCTATAGATGGAATCTGTATGTTTAATAACGTATGAGTATAACATGGCACATAACAATCGCCACTTAAATTTGAAAAGATATTCATTAGACAAGTGGGAATTCATCATCATAATCATCATCATTATAAGCATCAGTCATTGTCTATCCAATGTGGATAAAGGCCTTCTCACGCCATCGCCATCCGTCAGTCATGCGACGCCACAATCCATCTCACTCCTGTACAATAACTAATCCCGTCGCTCCATCCCTGGCGTGAACAATTGACAAGAGAGGTGATGAAATGGCAGCTCAACGAGAAAATGCACACCACCGTGGAGATAGAGCGATGAAATCAGTTCACGTGCAGGATTGAGATCGACTTTTGCATTACAGGATCATTCGGGGTGGTCAAAGCATAAGGAGGGCTTCATCCAGCAGTGGATAAACATGCTTGATACCTAGGATGTCGCATTCAATTAAGCACCCAGCCGACTTGTGTTATAGATTATTCTGCATTTGTTATCTAAGACACAAGTGAGGGTAGCTTTCTGAAAACTTGCTTCGTCAATTAGAGACTAAAAACCAAGAGTTGTGAATTATAGACACATCTACTTCCATCTTTAGAATAAACGACTTTATCCCCAAATAGTGATTATGATAATTCTTATAATAAAAAAACACATTTGCATTCATATTCAACACAAAGACCGTATCAAGAACCTTAATTTCGGGCATTTTGAATGGACATTATGAAGTTCAACGTTTGGTCCTTTTTGCTAAACTAAACCTATTATCTCTCTACGTGACAATTTTATTTTTAAAGAACTGTGTTTCATTTAATATATGAGGACATCTGATAAATAAATATTAAATCTTGAAGAAAATATTGCTTTGTTTGGGAAAATACACCCCAAAACAAATACAATATTCATATCCCTCACCTAAGGGTTCTGGTTTTGCAGATATCCTTTCAAGTTCAGCTTTTTTTCTAGCAGGCTCTGGTGAGACAATTTATTAAGAAAATTACAAGGTCAAAAGTACCTCAATTTACCTCTTTCTATATATCCATAGATAACATAGTTAATCACCTCGTAATTGTATATCATGTGCATTATTTTAAAACAGACATTAAACGCAAATGCGAGAATTTCTCAATGTCACCATAAACATGTGTATTTGTGTTGTGTAAAAACAACGACAACACAAAACACATGTTAACCCTCACCTTCAGCCTCAGTTTTTGGAGGAACTTTGGTGGGTTCCACTTTATCCTCAGCGAGCACTGTGAGAAGGTTTGGGTACGATTATATTATAGAAGACTATTTTTGGGAAAAATAAGACTTAGGTGCGTAAAAATGCGTCGATAAATTAGTTTAAAGAATGATCACTTATTTAAGCCTCACAATACATGCATGGAATCATACATATTAAAATGCATTATTTAAAGATTATGAAAATTATCTGATCCTTTGTTATATTTGGGCTTAATGGAGTAAACAAAATGACAAATGAGACGGACATTTTTTAGAAATCATACAAATGAGATGTGTTTTTTTACATGTAATAATAATGGGTTATTAAATAGAATCATAGACGGAAATTTTTTAGAAATCATACAAATGAGATGTGTTTTTTAAAATGTAATAATAATGGGTTATTAAATAGAATCATAAACCTGAGCCATGACAATCAATACCATCATTACATGCCTACTTCACAGCGAGCTAGATGGCCCGAATGGCCCCCTCACATTTATAATCTTTCTTTTGCTCTTATTATGTATTCATCTTTCTAATAATATCTCACACTTGTGGACAGCTTGGATAAAACCCCATACGTGAAGAATGTCAGGTGATTAAAGTAATTTGCGTTCATTTGTGATTGTGTGCTTAGAACAAGATTGTGCACAATTTCAGATTTACATAGACAACTGTAAAAAAAAAGAGTCACGTGGTACACAGAGCCTTACAATTTCCTCCGTGTGTTTGTTTATGCGAGTATAAATACATCTATAATATTCATATATACCATGTGAACATATATATAATATTAATACACACACAGAAACTTGTGTGTGTGTGTGTGCGCGCATATTAGCACGCTCAGAAATTTCAGACTGAAAATATACGTAACAGTAATTATTTAAATAACATCACGATAAGCGATTAAAAGGTAATCGATCACATGATGAATGAAGTTAAGTGAAGTTTCAGTGGTAATGGGATGATATGTCCAAAGGTTAGCGACACCCATTACACACTTGGTATATAGCTGTTGGGTACATTGTCGACTTCCTTTACCCAACGCAAAGATATGTCTTTGTGTTTGAAACTATGGTATAGTTTTTTCAACACAAACAACATATCAACCCTCACCTTCTGTTTTAGACTCTGGTGGAACCTGATCAAGTTGCACTCTTTCAACCTCTGGTTCTGCTAAATAAAACATTGAGACCAGTAGCTATGATTGTAACCAGCGCCGGAAGTGGTATGTTTCATCAACGATAAATGTGTTGTTTAATTCCAATTGATCACACATTGTGTTATAAAACAAATTCTAGCAGTGTGTTCAGTGTACCTTCTGTTCTCAGTTTAACCGGAACCTTCTTAAGTTCAACCCTTTCAGCAGGGGGTTCTGATGGAGGAAATTGGCCAAATGACCAATTAATATACGTACAAAGTAATTTATCTGGATACCAAAGTCACGTGGTACACAGAGCCCTACATTGTAAAAAAAAATGGGTGAATGAACTTACTATACGATTTACTAAAATAAAATATACATCGATCCATTTATAGATACCCCACTCATTTATAACAACTCTAATTTCTAACGACCTCGGCTTATGCATTACTGACTTTTGCATGCAACTCACACTGGCTATGTTGGACAAACGGTGTCACGGAGAAGGTTAAGAATAAGTGTGTTGAGATTTATGGGGCGACATGAAAAAAAATATGCATTCTATAATTATCCTGAATCTTTTAAGTAGGGTATCTATATATGGATCATTCTGTACTTTATAATAAAAAAAACTGTGATTAAACGGACATTTATTTCCCATATAGTGCTCACTGTACTGCATGCAATCGGACTAGTTATAGTGCAAATTGATTACTGCTGTGGATTCATTTCTTGAGGTTGACGGAAAATGCCGGGTACAGCATAGAACCTCCATAGCTTTTAACCGAATTCTTACAATAAAGCAATGCAGCCTATACATGATTTCTGCAGCTAAATGCGGGACACTAACGCATATCAAACGTGTATTCTTAAGGAACCCACAATAAGATATGTGTTTGTTTGAAAAAAAAATTCCAAAGACAAACAACATATCTGCAGTTCTCACCTTCCGGTCTAGCCTTTGCAGGAACCTTCTTAAGTTCTGTTTTTTCTTCAGCAGGTTCTAACGAACAAATAAAGACGTGAAAACAATTTCTATCCGATTTAAAAATAAATACTCACAGTGGACGTACTTAGACAAAGGTAAGTTTGGTATTTTTGTTGTTGTCTGTCCAATACAATAATATTAAATTCGAGCACGTTCCGATAGATTGTATTGCTTATCAGAGGTTTAATTGGAGAAAATGGAACAAGCTCGTAACATCTTTATATAAAAACAACACGCGCTAAGAATTCATTCTTACAATTTGATAATGACACGTTAACCTCAGCGCAAGTATCCAAGACAACAAAATTTATTAATTATTTAACATTTTCATTTTCACTCATTGTAAAATATTGCATTGCATTTGTAAAGCGTTACAAACACAAACACAATATCTGGAAATCTTTACCTTCTTTTTTAGCCTTGGGAGGAACCTTTTTAATTGCCACTTTTTCTTCAGCAGGTTCTAATAAAGCAAACAATTAGGGGTTACTTCTATCCCACTTGCTGCAGAAAAATCATGTAGATGCCATTAAATATATTTCAATTAAAATGGTATTAAATAAATAGAGAGCGAGAGCTATTTCCATTGGATGACAATGAGAAATGTATCACTTTGATGATGTATTATAGGTGTCGCATTCTTGGCCTAACTAAAATTATAATTGCATAAATCATACAAAAATAAAAGTTCACATTGTCACCAATATTAATGGCCAAAGATAACAAATTTTCATGCCTGCCGTGTCATAATTAAATGTATCACATCTCCTACGTACATTCAGAAATGTTTCCCACTAAAACAAGTACAATTGTAATATTAACACACATAGGATATGTGTTTGGTTTGAACTTTATTTCAAACACAAACTCCATATCTTAGCTCTTCACCTTCTGCTCGCGCCTTGGGAGGGACCTTCTTTAGATCTACTTTCTCTTCAGCAGGTTCTAATGGGCAAAATCGTTTTTTTTTCTTCAGAAAATGTAATTGTAAAGTAAAAAATATATATATGATATATAACTATAATTAAAGCTATACATGTGAAGGCAGTGTGAAAGCAAACGGCATGAATCAAAGCATTTTATAAATATCCCAAATGCATTTCTCAACGTTCAGTGTATCGAAGTGCTAAACACAATAGTTACAAATGAATTCTGATTTGAGCTGGGGAATTGAAGCGGTGTCCTTTGCACGTAAATTGAGCCTGCTTGATGTGGTGTAATTCCCTTCTTTTTCAGTTTTTCAGTTTATTTATTTTGGTATAGCCCTTGAATCGGGTGCAACCACAGCAAACAAAAAAACTAAAACACGAACAAGAAAAACATCTTGGCTACAGCTCCTCCATAGAATATATACAACAAAAATTATCCCAACTTAAAGGGAGCACGGTGCCGTGGAATCAGGTTGTAATTTGTAAAATGGTGGCACCATGCACGGGTGAGCATACTGATATCGCATGAACACATTTTCTAAATAGTCTACGTTTCATTACTTTATCACTGAAAAATGGTGGTTTAAAGCACCCGTTATTTCAAGATACGTGTTTGCGTTGAAGGTTACTCCAAACACAAACTTCATATCTCCTCACCTTCTGGTCTAGCCTTGGAAGGAACCTTCTTGAGTTCTACTTTTTCCTCAGGAGGTTCTAATGAGTAAAATTGAAATACAGCTATAATTATTTGTTTCACGAACCCCTCATAAAGCTATACACAAGATGCATGCTTTCCTATCAAGCATTGTTTCCAAACAGCTAAACGAATGCTGATTTGTAAACCACCTCTTCTAACGAACGGTGACTAAACAAAGCCCACATTTAATGAAATTAAAGTCGCCTATAAAAGTAGTTTTGAGTCACCCACAATAAGATATGAGCTTGTTTTGAAAGTTACTTCAAACCCAAACTCCGCATCTGAAGTGTGCACTTTTCTGGTCTAGCCTTGTACATTCTTCTCTTCAGTTGGTTGTAGTAAGCATAATTTTTCTTCCACAGATTTTTTTTTAAGATAATATATTTTCCAAAAATTCTAATGTATTTGAATTAATGGGCTATCAATATCAAACTTTGTTTTCACAATGAAATATAATGACACATTGTACAGTTTCATAGCAAATACCATTATCCATATTTGTTTTTCCAGTTATACCACGTGGTAGTAGCTTCATGCCAAAATTCTTGTCGTAAATCCCCCACCACCCAATCACATTGTCACATTTACAAAGGTATTATTTACACGTGCTAATGTATTGATCATATGTTCTGGCCAATAAAGCTCCGCAACGGTGCATTAAGACTTTTTATGACTGAATGTAACATCAACATATTACGTTTTTCTCAAACTGCTTTACGTACTAAACTTGACCACCAACAAAGTTCACAGCTGTACTCACATATTAACAAAGGGTAAAGGCACTGAACCTAATTTCTATAAATCTTTTATCCAGCATTCCAGTATACCTTGTAACAGATAATCTACACATCACAGTTTACAAATCATAATGTAATTCACTCAAGATAAGATACAAGTTTGTTTTGATAAGTAAATCAAACACAAACTCCATATCTGAACATCTCACCTTCTGCTCTCGCCTTAGGAGGAACCTTCTTAGGTGCTACTTTTTCTTCGGCAGGTTCTAACAAGCAACAATTTGGGGTCGAAATGTGTTTTTCTGCTAATCATAATAACGTGTGCAGCCTTGGCATATGTAAAATAGTATTATACTCCAAAATGCATGTTCAAAGGGACGTGGCATATTTTTTTAAGGATAATATCCAAACATTATCAACATGTCTGACAGATTTCCCAACGTCAACAATGTAAACTTAAAGCAAAGTTGAATACGTATATTGAATAACTATCCATGCAGAAGTTCATAAAGGCTAAGGCATGCATAGCCAAAATTCGTCAGCCGATAAGCGACGCAAATAATGTGACGTAACTATTGTGAATAAGCACCAATTTCAAGATATGTGTTTGTTTTGAAGGCGACTCCAAAAACAAACTCCATATCCAATCTACTCACCTTCCGGTCTAGCCTTTGCAGGAACCTTCTTAAGTTCTGGTTTTTCTTCAGCAGGTTCTATTGAGCAAAACATTTCAGGATAAAATTTATTTTAGTTTTTAGTCCTTTTTTTCTCATGAGATATATTTAAAGGACAGTTTCTGGGTACAATTCACAGGTCAGCAGAATGCCACTTAAGCCTCGTGGAATACTCTCGTCCGCATATTAATGCTTTCGAACTAAGGTTGAAAGCATTCATTCATGAACTTTGTTCACTCGAGTTTGTAGCATGGGTTCATGATAACTCTGATATAAAAAAAACATCCAGAATGAATAACATTTTTAGTCTAAAGTTGTGTTACGATTCGGGTCTTCCCCTTTGGACAACCAAGCAAATTGATTCAAAGGTGGGCCAAAACTGTGCAGCAATACAAAAAAAATCAGCAATAATGAGAAAGCGACGACGTTACGCGACATGCAAGTGATATTCTCCCTATGATGCCATGACGTTACGATGTCATCTCGCAACGTCACACATCTTGCACTCTGTGACGTCCTCTAAATTTGCGACTTAAGATGGTAAATTTTGATTTAAAGCTTTCGTGACTGCAGGGATTCATATTCTTGGTTCTTTCGGTGAAGTCACGTAGAAGGGAAACAATAGAATAATAAAAATATAAAACAATAAAATTCTCACGACGTTTCGACTGCAACACAAGCAATCATCATCAGGTGTGAAAACCACAGCAAATTTTATTTTATTGTTTCCCTTCTACGTGACTTTACCGAAAGAACAAATAATCAGATGGTAAAGTTAATATTGATCGTTAAACGCTGTACCTTTGAGGACAAACTCACGTTGGTTAGCATTATAGATCAAGGCATATGCATGCTTTTTCTTCCTCGTTTCCATTATGATCTGCCAGGTTTCAGTGGCCCGCAGCCAACGTTTGAACTGTGTTTTCTGAATAATTAATTGATGTGACCTTGTCGTATTTCACAGCGGCTATTCCATGCGGTATCACCGACCGGCAAACTCACTTGGATTCGAACAAATGAAGTGGAATGACCTTTTTCTCAGTGATACTTTGAGTATCACATTTGTATGTGTGTGCCGTGAACTTCTTTCGCACCTTACGTAGCCAACCATGCTATCGGAGGTGCCAATTTAGGAATGAGCAATTTCCTAAATAGCATAAAAGATGCTGTATTATCGGGCATGTCACCTTAATATGAAAACCAAATGTCGTAATTTTAGAAATGAAAATGGAATGAAACAATTGTTAAATCCACGCAACTCTAAGATATGGATCGCTTTATGGAAGATATTCCAAAACAATATCATATCTGTGAGAGCCACCTTCTGGTTTTGGCTTGGAAGGAACCTTCTTAAGTTGTACTTTCTCTTCTGGTATTTCTAATGAGCAAAATTGACATCAATATGCTTCCCCTTCATAGCAATAGCAATCATTAATAAATGATTTAGGAAAAATCGTTGATCAAAACAGATGGCAGTCTTGTTGGAAGTAAAAATATACAATATTGTCGAATTATGAAATTACGAACATACTTGCAAGTCAGGCACTCTGCTACTCCTGATGCAATTAGCTGGCTCAACCACTTCAATGTAAAATTATAGTCGTTGCTCTGCATCAACATCAGCCATATGAATAAAAATACTCCATTGCGAGTGTTAACCCTGACCAAATAAAGTGTTGTTAAAAAATAACTCAAGCATGATCAATATGTGACCAACCGTTACCGGTCCTACGTCATTGAGATATTAGATCTATGTCGCCCTACCAGGAACTTTAGCTGAAACACAATCAGATATTGATTGCACCCACTGTAAGATATATAATATCATATTTCACTGTATTAAGATACTCGGTTATTTCTATTATAACATCAAGACTGAAGGAGATAAAGTAGGTCAATAGAAGCCTCGAGTTTCCCATTAGACATTACTTGGGGCATAATCATGAACACAATAAAGTAGGATAACCTATCAAGATTGACTAATCTTCACATACCCATAAAACCCCACCAATTTATATGTGTTTGTTTTGAAAGTCACTTCAAAACACAAACCACATATCTGAACTCTTTACCTTCTGGTTTAGGTTTGGAGGAAACATTTTTGAATTCTACTTTTTCTTCAGCAGGTTCTAACCAATAAAATTGAGCGGAAGATGTTACTTTTATTCTCAGACTGCCAGTCATAGTGCTATTGTGTTATCTTACACATACCATCCTGTGACAAGTTGTCTCGAAAACAATTTGACTTTGAATATAAGGTGGTTTATTGACGTGAATGGAAGGTGGGCGTGGTGGTGCAGTAGTTAGCGCACTGCGCGATGAACCCAGCAAACCCCAGTCCAATTCCCTCCCATGGTCAGCCTAATTGGCTCGTGATATCTCCACTGGTCGTGGGCCTCCACTTTATCCACCCACAGTGAGCAACATGGTGAAATATGGTCAAAACAACTCCAAGGAACAAACAGTTCATGAAATCCTTCATCTAGCAGCATGTTGACAAAAGGCTGCACATTATTAAGATAAACTTGCTGGATGTATATTAGGACTCTTTCCCATTACAATATTGAAGTTAACATGAAAAGAAAAAGTTGCCAATCAAATTTTATACACAGTGCTGACATCCTATCGAATTGAATACGGCCATAATCGAATGAAATTTGACTTTTAGTTAAAATAATTACATTTTGATTCACTCATTGAAAGATATGGATTGCTGAATGGATGTAATTCCAAGGACAACTCCATATTTGCAATGTTCACCTTCTGGTTTAGGCTTGAGAGGAGCTTTCTTAAATTGTACTTTCTCTTCAAGGGATTCTAAACAAAACCTTTTTTTTCATTCCAGTGCAATGACTACCAAATTTAGCATTGCAAAAACCTTACATAAGAGTACACTTTGCATGACAGACAACACGAAAAAATGTTAACAGTTATCCCAAAGGCAATGGTCTTCAGTAGGAAAGGACAGGTTGGAATATATACTGTAGCTGCGATTTAGACCAATGAAAAGCAGATGGACATTGTAAACTTGACACAGGGTTACTTTTTGGTGAACAACCACTTACCTTGTGGCTACTCCGTGCATCATTCCCATTGTTTCTCCACAATATGATAAACTACATACATTTTAATAGATTTTTGTCATTTTGGTGATCGACGTTACTCTCGCAAACGAGATTATGTTGTGGTCTCTTGAGTTCTCACCTGGTTAAAAAAAGTAAACTCGAAAGTACTTTGGAACTTTAGAAAAACAACTGCATATTCAATGGCCCTACTGGAAGACGGGATTTTTATTTTAATGTGCCTCCAAACACCCGTCTCTTACCTTCTGGTTTAGCCTTGGCAGGGACCTTCTTAAGACCAACCTTTTCTTCAGCATGTTCTGAAAAACAACATTTGGAACGTCATTTTTTTTTATTCAAAACATACTCGCAAGCAGGTACAACATTTTTTTTGCATGTGGCGTCTTACATTTCAACGTATATCCTTGCAGTTGTAAAAAAACAAATTATAATTGATTTAATCCATGAAAGCAGTGACTTTTATATTAACTGAATAACTGCTAAAAAAATAGTTTGCTGAATTTAAAATAACATTTATTTGCAATAAAAACCAATATTATGTAAAAAGTAGTTCACAATTCACCCAAGAAAAGATATGGTTTGGTTTGTGAAAGTTATTCCAAACTCCAAATCCATATCTGCAATATCACCTTCAGGTTTAGCCTTAGGGGGAGCCTTCTTAAATGGTACTTTTTCTTCAGTGGGTTCTAAAGAAAATACCACAATTGGTTAATCAATTATATCTTCGTCATATTATTATGATCCCATTTAGCAAGGTACCTGCCTATTTTATAAGGCAGATTCATGGTGTGTGAGCACAGCAATAACAAAAATAAGACATAATATAAGAATAGGTTTTCCCCTTTTTTTCTGGCAACAAAACAGATGTTAAGATGTTAAAACACCAAACTGAAAGCTTTTGCAAGGAATCATGTCTGCATTAACCACAATACTTGTGGTTGCCAGAAAAAAGGGGAAAACCTATTCTTATATTTTGACACTGGCAAAGGAGGTTCCAAGACATCAATATATCAATATAGCTGAGAACGAGTACAAACAAGGTATTCATCAGCCATAAACAAAACACACGTACATCAAAAGCAATTAAAAGAGTCATATTCTGCTCAATTAACACCTGTTTTCTGGGAAAGTGGAGGTCATTGAATGTACACATCACTTGTTTGGTTTTATCAATACACTTTGGCATAAACTATTTTATTTATAACTTCACCGCATCCCAAATATAACTCACGACAGGATATGTGTTTGATTTGAAGGCCACACTTCAAACGCGAACTCCATATCCCACAGAGCCTCACCTTCTGCTCTAGCCTTGGCAGGTATTTTCTTAAGGTCTACTTTTTCTTCAGCAGGTTCTAATTGGCAAAATAGCAAAAAAATATATAGGTGTATATTCTAAACAAATGTACGAGTAAAATGTGTTTCAATATCTAACCGAAAATTACGAGGCCATCGTGAAAAAGAGAATTAGTAGAACTTTTCAGAGATGCTGGTAGCGGTGAAGCAAAAAATGTCCTGCCCCTGCCTAAAAAATAAACACTCATTATGTATAAACAACAGGAATTAGATGGATGTATTTATAGTAAAGATGTTACAATAATGGCATGCCATGTGTTTTAAAACAGCACGAGCATTAAATTAGAATAATTAGACCAATAACATATGTCATGTGATCTCCTAATGTCCACCAATTACATGAATTTTTATACGTACAATCGACACTGTATAAACAGTATGTAATTGTTCGAAGGTTACTGATGAAATACACATTTACACTCGTGGTAAAACTTCTTGCAGGATATGGATTTGTTCTTGGAATTCATTCCAAAACAGGATATGGATTTGTTCATGGAATTAATTCCAAAATGCAAAGTCCACATCAGAAGTGTTCACCTTCTGATTTAGATTTGGGAGGAGCCTTCTTAAGTTGTACTTTCTCTTCGGGAGGTTCTAACGAACAAAATGTATTCATTAAAGTGTTTTTCTTTTACTAGCTTGCCATAAACATATAATACTCCCAATGTTGTGTGTTTTGCAATACCTAACATCTCATGTTTTAAATCCCCAAAAATCTCAAATTGACAAATTTCGCATTTCCCCCCTCATAACATTCATTTTGACTTTTCTCATATTTGAAAATGAATGCATAAAAAGCTAAAATATGTGTTTGTTTTGACAGTTACGTCAACAACAGACTTCATATTTTAAATCGTCACCTTCTGGCCTAGCTTTTGGA
The DNA here is from genome assembly GCF_048934315.1 of Petromyzon marinus. NCBI lineage: Eukaryota > Metazoa > Chordata > Hyperoartia > Petromyzontiformes > Petromyzontidae > Petromyzon > Petromyzon marinus. Next base: position 4,893,211 of record NC_133685.1, read on the forward strand.
GGAGCCTTCTTCAGCTCAACTTTTTCTTCACGAGGTTCTAACAAGAAGAAAATAATACAAGTTGAATTGAGTCCCAAAACATACAATACGAATAACTAGTATCAATATATACTTTTGGTTCCTTCTAGAGATAGACACCATCACACTCTGGGAGGCATTTGTAAATAAAACAGCAGACAAAACTTAATTCACACATTGTTAGATATTGGCATAGTTTTGGAAATAATTCCAAACCTAAATTCCATATCTAAACTTATCACCTTCTGCTCTAGGCCTAGGAGAAACTTTCTTGATTTCCACTTTTTCTTCAAAGGTTTCTAACAAAGAAATGTTAAAACATGAATAAGCTAATATTTCAAACGAATGTATGATCATTGTGTATCACAGTTGTTTAAATTAAAGTAATATTACAAATGTATATTATGGTCTAAATGATCATAATACTTAACTTTCGAGATGACAGAAGAGGTGTGCATATTTCATGTCAGAAACTGCTGTGTGCATAATTTATGTAATTCTCTGAAGAATGTAATTCTGCTGGTAAGAATGTATAACTTTTCAACCATTCTTGATAATTGATATGCACTTGCTTTGAACGTGTTTTTTCTCTCTTCCAAATACAATAAAGCATATCTGTGTTGCTAGCCTTCTGGTCTACGCTTGGGAAGAACCTTCTTGACAATTTCTAATTGACACATTTGTAAGTGACTGTTTTCAAAATATTATGAACAAAAAATATGGATAAGTCAACGTTATACTTGATGTGGTAACTATTGTTAAAGAGCATGTTTTCACAATACTTTATACGTGCTTTCCTTTTCGTAAATGTTACGAATATATAGTTTGCAGAACATCTGATATTTGATAACTTTAGCAAGACTGAACACGATAAAACTTGCATTTGTATTCGCCAATTGCAAGATACACCGCTTGTTTGAAAGACCATTCAAACATAAAACTGCATATCTAAACTTCTAACCTTCTGGCTGAGGAGATATCCTGTGTGATGTCTTGCCTGCTGTGGTGCTCGTTGTAATGTGTATAAAATGACCACATGACCTATGTTATATTAAAAACCTTAAATTTACGATCAACTACTTTTTTTGAGGCGTATTACTCAGGCCCCATTAAACATGACAGCTGCTCCCACATCCTGTCTCCTGAATGTGGGAAATACCCTGTATGCCACGCCCACAAATATGTATGCCACGCCCACAAATATGTGGCTATTTTCATATGATCTGATTATTCAAATAATCTAACCACCAATGAGTAGAGTAATTGATTACTTAAATAATCAGCCTAAAGTGAACATTCACTTTATAATGGACACCTCTTCTATAGGTATGAGTCAAATTATATTGACTACTTTTATTTGATCGCCAATGTTAAACAATATGTTCGACAACAAATGCATGTTTTAGGTTATCTTACCTTCGGCTTTTCCTTTTGCAGGAACCTTCTTAATCTCCACAAATTCTTCATACGTTTCTAAATGAAAAAAAAATAAACATTAAGCAGTGTTCCAAATGAATATACTCATGTTATAATGAATGCAGTAAGCGCTGATCAAGATATGGGTTTGTTTTGAAAGTCGTTCCAAACACAAGTACCATATCTGACAAGCTAACCTCGTTTATCTTTGGGAGGAACCTTCTTAACTTCCACATATTCTTCGTAATGTTCTAAAGAGTAATAAAATGTATTTTACAACACAAAGCTTTACATTTAAATCATCAACAAATTAAGTGCCACCTTTTTATTAGACGATACGACAATATTTCACGTATTCTTTGGGTCTTTCGGTAGATAAACTATCTATGTAAAACCACGTAGATAGTCTAGCTACGTAAAGCCACGTAGATAGACTATCTACGTGGCTTTACCGAAAGACCCAAAGAATATTAATTCCTGCAGTCACGAAAGCTTTAAGTCAAAATGTAATATTTCACGTGCTAAATCATTTCACAGCCTTTCTTTATAAGTGGACCAACACTGAATAGGCTAAGGTATAACATATCTGGGTCTAGTTACATGAACACCTTGAATTTTACTTTAAGTGGCACAGCCCTGCAATTGCTTGCTCGCGTCACTGCTGGCAGAAGAGCTTCCACTAGAGGAAGCTCGACATCGTTTCTCTGGAAGGTACTTTGGCCTTCTCTTCCATGCTGGCCAAACATCTCGGAAGAGGTGAGAGTACCAAACACTTTACACCGCTACACGCAACCTGCCAATATACAGAATGTCATGTCGATATTTATTCTGGCATGTCCATTTACTTTAACCTATATTGATGTAAACGTAAAAACAAAGGTAAGTTATGGTATTTTTTTTACAAGTTCCCATTAATGCAATGCTCATTAATTTGTCAAAAACAACAATGCCCCTAACTGTACTGATTGGGAAGCTTACTGAGCTAATGCAGACTTTAATCAAATTGGCCTTCCAGGATAATGTCATGTAGTTGCAAATGTAAACAATGAGCACACGTAAAAAACACGATAATGTCATGTAGTTGCAAATGTAAACAATGAGCACACGTAAAAAACACAATCCTTTGAAAGATATGCGTTTGTTTTGAAAGTTGCACCAAAGACAAACAACATATCTGAATTCCTGACCTTCAGTTTTAGCCTGGGTAGTAACTTTCTTTATCACCACTTCTTCGTCAAATTCTAACAATAAAGTCAGCGTAGTGTATTAGAGGACTAACCCATAAACAGAAACATTCTAAATATGTTGTGATTGTAGTTGTAACTTGTTTAAATTATGCATGAAAATTAGATTCAATTTTAACAGTTGATTGAAGAAGTTGCAAATTTCATGGGAATGTTGAGGAAGATATGGGTTTGGTTCAGAAGCTTTTCCAAACACAAGCACCATATCTCACACGCTAACCTTCTCGTCTAGCTTTGGAAGGAACTTTCTTAATCTCCAAAGTTTCTTCATAGTGTTCTAAAAATGAATACAGCAAGATTTTTTATAACTAGAAACACGTGAGATGTCTAAACATAATTGCATGAAAATATAATATATTACTGTGACAAAGTACACGGAGGTGTTTCGATAATAGCATCAAGACTGAAGGCGACTAGGTAGGTCACTAGAAGGCCTCATTCATTGACCATTAAATATAACTTAGAGCATTATTATAAATACGAACACAATAAGGATGGGTACACCATAAAGACTGACTAACTGTTACATACGGACAAAAACCCAACAATTCTATGATATGTGCTTGTTTTGAAAGTCCCTTCAAACACAAACCACATATCTGAATCCCTAACCTTCTGGCTTAGGCTTGGCAGGAACTTTCCTTATCTCTAATTTTTCTTCGTGAATTTCTAACAATAAAATCAAAATGTTAGATTATTATCAATTAACATATTAATAAAATGTGCTAAATGTATAAAATTACATAATTAAGCATGTACATGAGATTTAAAACGTTAAACCACATGGCAATCATTAGCGAAGATATGGGTTGGGTTTGAATGCCTTTCCAAACACAAGCACCATATCTCACACACTAACCTTCTCGTTTAGCTTTGGGAGGAACTTTCTTAATCTCCACAGTTTCTTCATAATGTTCTAAAATATATGAATAATAAGATTTTTTACAACTATAAACTCAATAGATTCCTTACCATAATAACATAAAAAAGATAACATTTTACTGTATTAAGATACTCGAAGGTGCTTCTATGATAACATCAAGACTGACGAAGATAAGGTAGGTCTATAGAGGCCTCGTGTGTTTCCCATTGAACATAACTTAGAGCATAATCGTGAACACAATAAGGTATGATACACCATAAAGATTGACTAACATTCACATAGATCTGAAATCCCCAAAAATGTATGATATGTGTTTGGTTTGAAAATCACTTCAAACACAAAACACATATATGGATTCCTAACCTTCTGGTTTAGGCTTGGCAGGAACTTTCCTTATCTCCACTTTTTCCTCATAAAGTTCTAACAATAAAATCAACATGCAGTATTATTGATAAGTGATAAATGTATCAGTTGAGGTAATTAAGCATGAACATGCGATTTAACAGCTAAACCACGATGATTATAAGATAGGAATTTGGAATTTCATGTCAATGTTCACAAAGATATGAGATGTGTTTTTAAAGCATTTCCAAATGCAAGCCCCACATCCCTCACGCTAACCTTCCCGTTTAGCTTTCGGAGGAACCTTTTTTAATCTCCACTTTGTGTTCATAATGTTCTAACAAATAAAACCAGTTGTTTATAAAAAAAAATATCATAGAATCACACCAGATGCCTTGCCATCATTGTGTTAAACAAGGTATGTCACCTTTTAAATAAATATTTTAACCTGACAAAGTGTTTCCATGAGAGGATCAACACGGAATAAGATTAGTCATGACTTGTAGAAGGCCTCAGGCCGTGTCAATCAACTTAACTTGCAGCGAATCATAAGCATAAACATAATGAGGGAGGGTATACCATTAATCGTGCAATACACCAGAGTTCAAACACTAAGCGTGCGTGTATATAGTCTTCTTAATTCATTGCTGGCCCTACATTCAGCAATATAACACGTGTTTAATTTCTAATCAGGTGAGAGCGCATTGTGACTGAGCGTCTTTTGAAAAGATAAAAATGGGCCACAGAATGAAATACAACAGCAAAACAATGCAGTACAAAAAAATAAAAGCCACACAGACAAATTTAAAAAATCTGTTAAAACCATAACAACACCAAGCAAAGGCTAATTCTTCGAAACAGATTAAAAAAAGAACATTATGATGTATAATATTATGTAGTGATACATATTAATCAGTACTCTGTGTAAACATAACTTAGAGCATAATCAAACACACAAACGCCATGTGGAAGGTTTATACCATGATGGATTATTTAACATATAAATAGGAGTAAAAGTTAACCAATCCTAAGATATGGGTTTGGTTTGGAAAGTCTTTCCAAACACAAGCACCATATCTCACACACTAACCTTCTCGTTCAGCTTTGGGAGGAATTTTCTTAATCTCCACAGTTTCTTCATAATGTTCTAAAAATACATATAGCAAGCTGTTCTTAACAACTCGAAACTCATCAGATGCCTTACCATAGTTGAATTAAAGATAATATTTCACTGTATTAAGATACTCGAAGGTGCTTCTATGATAACATCAAGACTGACGAAGATAAGGTAGGTCTATAGAGGCCTCGTGTGTTTCACATTGAACATAACTTCGAGCATAATCATGAACACAATAAGGTATGACACACCATAAAGATTGACTAACATTCACATAGATCTGAAATCCCCAAAAATGTATGATATGTGTTTGGTTTGAAAGTCACTTCAAACACAAAACATATATATATGGATTCCTAACCTTCTGGCTTAGGCTTGGCAGGAACTTTCCTTATCTCTACTTTTTCTTCATAAAGTTCTAACAATAAAATCAACACGTTAGACGACTATCCATTGCAGCATTATTAATATGTGTTAATGTATCAGTTGAGGTAATTAAGCATGAACATGGGATTTAACAGCTAAACCACTGTGATTAGAAGATAGAAATTTGGAACTTCATCAACGATATAGGTGTGTTTCGAAAGCCTTTCCAAACGCAAGCCCCCGTATCTCACACGTTAACCTTCTCGTTTAGTTTTGGGGATAACTTTTTTAATCTCCACTTTTTCTTCATAATATTCAAAAAAATTATACAAGTGTTTATTTAAAAATTAACAAATAAAATCCCATCAAATGCCTTTCAATCGTTGTGTTACACAACCTATTTGACCTGTTAAATAAATATTTCAACCTGACAAAGTATTTCTATGAGAGGATCAACACGGAATAAGACGAGTCAAGCATTGTAGAAGGCCTCAAGCATTGTCCATTCAACATAACTTGTAGCTAACCATAAGTATAAAAACAATGAGGTTTGGCATGTCATTAATAGTGCACTTAACTCAAAGGCGATATACCAGAGGTCAAATACTCATTGGGTAGCAAACTGCGCTGTGGTTTTCTTAATTTATTGTTAGCTGTCTGTACATCCAGCAATGAAATAAACATTCCATTTCTATTCGGTAAAGTGACGACGACCGCTTGTGTTGCGATCGAAACGTCGTGATGTGTTTTATTCATCATGGGACCTCCTTTGCCAGTACCAAAATATGATAATAAGTTTGTCCCCTTTTTTCTGGCAACGAAACAGGTTTAAAGATGTTCAAACATCAAACTGAAACCTTTAACAAGGAATCATGTCTGCATTAACCACGATGCTTGTGGTCAGAATGCAAACAAAAAACATACTCTGATAATATGATACATTGTCCTTGAAACTGATCTTTTGTTGCCAGAAAAAAATGGGGGAAAACATATTATCATATTTTTATTCACTTTATTATTATTATTTCTATCTACGTAACTTTACCGAAAGAACCAAATAATATTAATTCCTGCAAGTCATTAAAGTTTTAAGTCAAACTTCCATTTCTAATCAGGGTGAGAGCCTATTATGACTGAGTCTCTTTTTAAAAGAGAGATATGGGCGACAAAAAAACAGGGAGATAAAACAATACTGTAAAAAAATTAGAATATTAAATATGAAATCTACGGAAAAAAAATCTGTTTAAACAATAACAACACCAGCCATATAATAATTATCCAAAATAGATATGAAAAACATTATGATGCATAATATTATGTATTAAAAAATATTAACCGTTACGGTGTGTAAACAGAACTTAGAACATAATCATATGAATAAATACCATGTGGAAGGATGTAATATGATGCCTTGTTCATTAACATTTAAATGGAAGTCAAAGCCAATCAACCCAAAGATATGGGTTTGGTTTGGAAGACTTTCCAAACACAAGCACCATATCTCACACGCTAACCTTCTCGTCTAGCTTTGGGAAGAACCTTCTTAATCTCCACAGTTTCTTCATAATGTTCTGAAAATACATATAACAGGATGTTTTGACAACTATAAACTAATCAGATGCCTTACCAGGATTGCATTAAGAGATAATATTTCACTGAATTAAGATACTCAAAGTTCTTTCTATGATGACATCAAGACTGAAGGAGACAAGGTAAGTCTATAGAGACCTCGAGTGTTTCCCAGGAAACATAACTTAGAGCATAATCATGAACACAATAAGGCATGATACACCATAAACATGGACTAATCTTCGCATACACGTGAAACCCCACCAATGATATGATATGTGTTTGGTTTGAAAATCACTTCAAACACAAAACACATATATGGATTCCTAACCTTCTGGTTTAGGCTTGGCAGGAACTTTCCTTATCTCTACTTTTTCTTCATAAAGTTCTAACAATAAAATCAACACGTTAGACGACTATCCATTGCAGCATTATTAAAATGTGCTAATGTATCAGTTGAGGTAATTAAGCATGAACATGGGATTTAACAGCTAAACCACAATGATTAGAAAACAGGAATGTGGAACTTCATGTTAATGTTCACAACGATGTAGGTGTGTTTAGAAAGCCTTTCCAAACGCAAGCCCCCGCATCTCACACGTTAACCTTCTCGTTTAGCTTTGGGGAGAACTTTTTTAATCTCCACTTTTTCTTCATAATCAATAAAATAATACAAGTGTTTATTTAAAATTTCACAAATTGAATCCCATCAGATGCCTTTCAACCTATTTCAAATTGTTAAGTAAATATTTCAACCTGACAAAGTGTTTCTATGAGAGGATCAACACGGAATAAGATGAGTGAAGCCTTGTAGAAGGCCTCAAGCATTGTCCATTCAACATAACTTGTAGCTAACCATAAGTATAAAAACAATGAGGTTTGGCATGTCATTAATAGTGCACTTAACTCAAAGGCAATATTTAAAATAAAATCTGCAGACAAAAAAATATGTTAAAACTATAACAACACCAAGCAGAGAATAATTCTCCAAAATATATTAAAAACATTATGATGTATAATATTACATATAAAACAAAAATAACCGCTATGATGTGTACACACAACTTAGAGCATAATAATATAAATAAATAGCAAATAGAAGTATGTAATATTTAAATGGAAGTCAAAGCCAATCGATCCAAGATATGGGTTTGGTTTGGAAGACTTTCCAAACACAAGCACCATATCTCACATCCTAACCTTCTCGTCTAGCTTTGGGAGGAACCTTCTTAATCTCCACAGTTTCTTCATAATGTTCTGAAAATATATATAGCAGGATGTTTTACAAATATAAACTAATCAGATGCAATACCATAATTGCATTAAGAGAAAATATTTCCCTGTATTGAGATAGTCAAAGGTGTTTCTATGATAACATAAAGACTGAAGGAGATAAGGTAGGTCTATAGAGACCTCGAGTGTTTCACAGGAAACATAACTTAGAGCATAATCATGAACACAATAAGGCATGATACACCATAAACATTGACTAACCTTCACATACACGTGAAACCCCACCAATGATATATGTGTTTGGTTTGAAAATCACTTCAAACACAACACACATATATGGATTCCTAACCTTCTGGCTTAGGCTTGGCAGGAACTTTCCTTATCTCTACTTTTTCTTCATAAAGTTCTAACAATAAAATCAACACGTTAGACGACTATCCATTGCAGCATTATTAATATGTGCTAATGTATCAGTTGAGGTAATTAAGCATGAACATGGGATTTAACAGCTAAACCACAGTGATCAGAAGATATAAATTTGGAACTTCATCAACGATGTAGGTGTGTTTCGAAAGCCTTTCCAAACGCAAGCCCCCGCATCTCACACGTTAACCTTCTCGTTTAGCTTTGGGGAGAACTTTTTTAATCTCCACTTTTTCTTCATAATCAATAAAATAATACAAGTGTTTATTTAAAATTTCACAAATTGAATCCCATCAGATGCCTTTCAACCTATTTCACCTGTTAAATAAATATTTCAACCTGACAAAGTGTTTCCATGAGAGGATCAACACGGAATAAGACGAGTCAAGCCTTGTAGAAGGCCTCAGGCATTGTCCATTCAACATAACTTGTAGCTAACCATAAGTATAAAAACAATGAGGTTTGGCATGTCATTAATAGTGCACTTAACTCAAAGGCAATATACCAGAGGTCAAATACTCATTGGGTAGCAAACTGCGCTGTGGTCTTCTTAATTTATTGTTAGCTGTCTGTACATCAAGCAATGAAATAAACATTCCATTTCTATTCGGTTAAAGTGACGACGACCGCTTGTGTTACGATCGAAACGTCGTGATATTTTTTATTCCTCATGGGACCTCCTTTGCCAGTACCAAAATATGATATTAAGTTTGTGCCCTTTTTTCTGGCAACGAAACAGGTTTAAAGATGTTCAAACATCAAACTGAAACCTTTAACAAGGAATCATGTCTGCATTAACCACAATGCTTGTGGTCAGAATGCAAACAAAAAACATACTCTGATAATATGATACATTGTCCTTGAAACTGATCTTTTGTTGCCAGAAAAAAATGGGGGAAAACATATTATCATATTTTTATTCACTTTATTATTATTATTTCTATCTACGTAACTTTACCGAAAGAACCAAATAATATTAATTCCTGCAAGTCATTAAAGTTTTAAGTCAAACTTCCATTTCTAATCAGGGTGAGAGCCTATTATGACTGAGTCTCTTTTTAAAAGAGAGATATGGGCGACAAAAAAACAGGGAGATAAAACAATACTGTAAAAAAATTAGAATATTAAATATGAAATCTACGGAAAAAAATCTGTTTAAACAATAACAACACCAGCCATATAATAATTATCCAAAATAGATATGAAAAACATTATGATGCATAATATTATGTATTAAAAAATATTAACCGTTACGGTGTGTAAACAGAACTTAGAACATAATCATATGAATAAATACCATGTGGAAGGATGTAATATGATGCCTTGTTCATTAACATTTAAATGGAAGTCAAAGCCAATCAACCCAAAGATATGGGTTTGGTTTGGAAGACTTTCCAAACACAAGCACCATATCTCACACGCTAACCTTCTCGTCTAGCTTTGGGAAGAACCTTCTTAATCTCCACAGTTTCTTCATAATGTTCTGAAAATACATATAACAGGATGTTTTGACAACTATAAACTAATCAGATGCCTTACCAGGATTGCATTAAGAGATAATATTTCACTGAATTAAGATACTCAAAGTTCTTTCTATGATGACATCAAGACTGAAGGAGACAAGGTAAGTCTATAGAGACCTCGAGTGTTTCCCAGGAAACATAACTTAGAGCATAATCATGAACACAATAAGGCATGATACACCATAAACATGGACTAATCTTCGCATACACGTGAAACCCCACCAATGATATGATATGTGTTTGGTTTGAAAATCACTTCAAACACAAAACACATATATGGATTCCTAACCTTCTGGTTTAGGCTTGGCAGGAACTTTCCTTATCTCTACTTTTTCTTCATAAAGTTCTAACAATAAAATCAACACGTTAGACGACTATCCATTGCAGCATTATTAAAATGTGCTAATGTATCAGTTGAGGTAATTAAGCATGAACATGGGATTTAACAGCTAAACCACAATGATTAGAAAACAGGAATGTGGAACTTCATGTTAATGTTCACAACGATGTAGGTGTGTTTAGAAAGCCTTTCCAAACGCAAGCCCCCGCATCTCACACGTTAACCTTCTCGTTTAGCTTTGGGGAGAACTTTTTTAATCTCCACTTTTTCTTCATAATCAATAAAATAATACAAGTGTTTATTTAAAATTTCACAAATTGAATCCCATCAGATGCCTTTCAACCTATTTCAAATTGTTAAGTAAATATTTCAACCTGACAAAGTGTTTCTATGAGAGGATCAACACGGAATAAGATGAGTGAAGCCTTGTAGAAGGCCTCAAGCATTGTCCATTCAACATAACTTGTAGCTAACCATAAGTATAAAAACAATGAGGTTTGGCATGTCATTAATAGTGCACTTAACTCAAAGGCAATAATAAAAATAAAATCTGCAGACAAAAAAATATGTTAAAACTATAACAACACCAAGCAGAGAATAATTCTCCAAAATATATTAAAAACATTATGATGTATAATATTACATATAAAACAAAAATAACCGCTATGATGTGTACACACAACTTAGAGCATAATAATATAAATAAATAGCAAATAGAAGTATGTAATATTTAAATGGAAGTCAAAGCCAATCGATCCAAGATATGGGTTTGGTTTGGAAGACTTTCCAAACACAAGCACCATATCTCACATCCTAACCTTCTCGTCTAGCTTTGGGAGGAACCTTCTTAATCTCCACAGTTTCTTCATAATGTTCTGAAAATATATATAGCAGGATGTTTTACAAATATAAACTAATCAGATGCAATACCATAATTGCATTAAGAGAAAATATTTCCCTGTATTGAGATAGTCAAAGGTGTTTCTATGATAACATAAAGACTGAAGGAGATAAGGTAGGTCTATAGAGACCTCGAGTGTTTCACAGGAAACATAACTTAGAGCATAATCATGAACACAATAAGGCATGATACACCATAAACATTGACTAACCTTCACATACACGTGAAACCCCACCAATGATATATGTGTTTGGTTTGAAAATCACTTCAAACACAACACACATATATGGATTCCTAACCTTCTGGCTTAGGCTTGGCAGGAACTTTCCTTATCTCTACTTTTTCTTCATAAAGTTCTAACAATAAAATCAACACGTTAGACGACTATCCATTGCAGCATTATTAATATGTGCTAATGTATCAGTTGAGGTAATTAAGCATGAACATGGGATTTAACAGCTAAACCACAGTGATCAGAAGATATAAATTTGGAACTTCATCAACGATGTAGGTGTGTTTCGAAAGCCTTTCCAAACGCAAGCCCCCGCATCTCACACGTTAACCTTCTCGTTTAGCTTTGGGGAGAACTTTTTTAATCTCCACTTTTTCTTCATAATCAATAAAATAATACAAGTGTTTATTTAAAATTTCACAAATTGAATCCCATCAGATGCCTTTCAACCTATTTCACCTGTTAAATAAATATTTCAACCTGACAAAGTGTTTCCATGAGAGGATCAACACGGAATAAGACGAGTCAAGCCTTGTAGAAGGCCTCAGGCATTGTCCATTCAACATAACTTGTAGCTAACCATAAGTATAAAAACAATGAGGTTTGGCATGTCATTAATAGTGCACTTAACTCAAAGGCAATATACCAGAGGTCAAATACTCATTGGGTAGCAAACTGCGCTGTGGTCTTCTTAATTTATTGTTAGCTGTCTGTACATCAAGCAATGAAATAAACATTCCATTTCTATTCGGTTAAAGTGACGACGACCGCTTGTGTTACGATCGAAACGTCGTGATATTTTTTATTCCTCATGGGACCTCCTTTGCCAGTACCAAAATATGATATTAAGTTTGTGCCCTTTTTTCTGGCAACGAAACAGGTTTAAAGATGTTCAAACATCAAACTGAAACCTTTAACAAGGAATCATGTCTGCATTAACCACAATGCTTGTGGTCAGAATGCAAACAAAAAACATACTCTGATAATATGATACATTGTCCTTGAAACTGATCTTTTGTTGCCAGAAAAAAATGGGGGAAAACATATTATCATATTTTTATTCACTTTATTATTATTATTTCTATCTACATAACTTTACCGAAAGAACCAAAGAATATTAATTCCTGCAAGTCATGAAAGTTTTAAGTCAAACTTCCATTTCTAATCAGGGTGAGAGCCTATTATGACTGAGTCTCTTTTTAAAAGAGAGATATGGGCGCCAAAAAAACAGGGAGATAAAACAATACTGTAAAAAAATTAGAAGATTAAATATGAAATCTACGGAAAAAAAATCTGTTTAAACAATAACAACACCAGGCATATAATAATTATCCAAAATAGATATGAAAAACATTATGATGTATAATATTATGTATTAAAAAATATTAACCGTTACGGTGTGTAAACAGAACTTAGAACATAATCATATGAATAAATACCATGTGGAAGGATATAATATGATGCATTGTTCATTAACATTTAAATGGAAGTCAAAGCCAATCAACCCAAAGATATGGGTTTGGTTTGGAAGACTTTCCAAACACAAGCACCATATCTCACACGCTAACCTTCTCGTCTAGCTTTGGGAAGAACCTTCTTAATCTCCACAGTTTCTTCATAATGTTCTGAAAATACATATAACAAGATGTTTTGACAACTATAAACTAATCAGATGCCTTACCAGGATTGCATTAAGAGATAATATTTCACTGAATTAAGATACTCAAAGGTGTTTCTATGATGACATCAAGACTGAAGGAGACAAGGTAAGTCTATAGAGACCTCGAGTGTTTCCCAGGAAACATAACTTAGAGCATAATCATGAACACAATAAGGCATGATACACCATAAACATGGACTAATCTTCGCATACACGTGAAACCCCACCAATGATATGATATGTGTTTGGTTTGAAAATCACTTCAAACACAAAACACATATATGGATTCCTAACCTTCTGGTTTATGCTTGGCAGGAACTTTCCTTATCTCTACTTTTTCTTCATAAAGTTCTAACAATAAAATCAACACGTTAGACGACTATCCATTGCAGCATTATTAATATGTGCTAATGTATCAGTTGAGGTAATTAAGCATGAACATGGGATTTAACAGCTAAACCACAATGATTAGAAAACAGGAATGTGGAACTTCATGTTAATGTTCACAACGATGTAGGTGTGTTTAGAAACCCTTTCCAAACGCAAGCCCCCGCATCTCACACGTTAACCTTCTCGTTTAGCTTTGGGGAGAACTTTTTTAATCTCCACTTTTTCTTCATAATCAATAAAATAATACAAGTGTTTATTTAAAATTTCACAAATTGAATCCCATCAGATGCCTTTCAACCTATTTCAAATTGTTAAGTAAATATTTCAACCTGACAAAGTGTTTCTATGAGAGGATCAACACGGAATAAGATGAGTGAAGCCTTGTAGAAGGCCTCAAGCATTGTCCATTCAACATAACTTGTAGCTAACCATAAGTATAAAAACAATGAGGTTTGGCATGTCATTAATAGTGCACTTAACTCAAAGGCAATAATAAAAATAAAATCTGCAGACAAAAAAATATGTTAAAACTATAACAACACCAAGCAGAGAATAATTCTCCAAAATATATTAAAAACATTATGATGTATAATATTACATATAAAACAAAAATAACCGCTATGATGTGTACACACAACTTAGAGCATAATAATATAAATAAATAGCATATAGAAGCATGTAATATTTAAATGGAAGTCAAAGCCAATCGATCCAAGATATGGGTTTGGTTTGGAAGACTTTCCAAACACAAGCACCATATCTCACATCCTAACCTTCTCGTCTAGCTTTGGGAGGAACCTTCTTAATCTCCACAGTTTCTTCATAATGTTCTGAAAATATATATAGCAGGATGTTTTACAACTATAAACTAATCAGATGCAATACCATAATTGCATTAAGAGAAAATATTTCCCTGTATTGAGATAGTCAAAGGTGTTTCTATGATAACATAAAGACTGAAGGAGATAAGGTAGGTCTATAGAGACCTCGAGTGTTTCACAGGAAACGTAACTTAGAGCATAATCATGAACACAATAAGGCATGATACACCATAAACAATGACTAACCTTCACATACACGTGAAACCCCACCAATGATATATGTGTTTGGTTTGAAAATCACTTCAAACACAAAACACATATATGGATTCCTAACCTTCTGGCTTAGGCTTGGCAGGAACTTTCCTTATCTCTACTTTTTCTTCATAAAGTTCTAACAATAAAATCAACACGTTAGACGACTATCCATTGCAGCATTATTAATATGTGCTAATGTATCAGTTGAGGTAATTAAGCATGAACATGGGATTTAACAGCTAAACCACAGTGATTAGAAGATATAAATTTGGAACTTCATCAACGATGTAGGTGTGTTTCGAAAGCCTTTCCAAACGCAAGCCCCCGCATCTCACACGTTAACCTTCTCGTTTAGCTTTGGGGAGTACTTTTTTAATCTCCACTTTTTCTTCATAATCAATAAAATAATACAAGTGTTTATTTAAAATTTCACAAATTGAATCCCATCAGATGCCTTTCAACCTATTTCAAATTGTTAAATAAATATTTCAACCTGACAAAGTGTTTCTATGAGAGGATCAACACGGAATAAGACGAGTCAAGCCTTGTAGAAGGCCTCAGGCATTGTCCATTCAACATAACTTGTAGCTAACCATAAGTATAAAAACAATGAGGTTTGGCATGTCATTAATAGTTCACTTAACTCAAAGGCAATATACCAGAGGTCAAATACTCATTGGGTAGCAAACTGCGCTAATGTGGTCTTCTTAATTTATTGTTAGCTGTCTGTACATCAAGCAATGAAATAAACATTCCATTTCTATTCGGTTAAAGTGACGACGACCGCTTGTGTTGCGATCGAAACGTCGTGATATTTTTATTCCTCATGGGACCTCCTTTGCCAGTACCAAAATATGATATTAAGTTTGTCCCCTTTTTTCTGGCAACGAAACAGGTTTAAAGATGTTCAAACATCAAACTGAAACCTTTAACAAGGAATCATGTCTGCATTAACCACAATGCTTGTGGTCAGAATGCAAACAAAAAACATACTCTGATAATATGATGCATTGTCCTTGAAACTGATGTTTTGTTGCCAGAAAAAAATGGGGGAAAACATATTATCATATTTTTATTCACTTTATTATTATTATTTATATCTACGTAACTTTACCGAAAGAACCAAAGAATATTAATTTCTGCAAGTCATGAAAGTTTTAAGTCAAAATTCCATTTCTAATCAGGTGAGAGCCTATTATGACTGAGTCTCTTTTTAAAAGAGAGATATGGGCGACAAAAAAAAACAGGGAGATAAAACAATACTGTAAAATAATTACGAGATTAAATATGAAATCTACGGAAAAAAAAATCTGTTTAAACTATAACAACACCAGGCAGAAAATAATTATCCAAAATAGATATGAAAAACATTATGATGTATAATATTATGTATTAAAAATATTAACCGCTATGGTGTGTAAACAGACCTTAGAACATAATCATATGAATAAATACCATGTGAAAGGATATAATATGATGCATTGTTCATTAACATTTAAATGGAAGTCAAAGCCGATAAACCCAAAGATATGGGTTTGGTTTGGAAGACATTCCAAACACAAGCACCATATCTCACATCCTAACCTTCTCGTCTAGCTTTGGGAGGAACCTTCTTAATCTCCACAGTTTCTTCATAATGTTCTGAAAATACATATAACAGGATGTTTTACAACTATAAACTCATCAGATGCCTTACGAAAATTGTATTAAGAGATAATATTTCCCTGTATTGAGATACTCAAAGGTGTTTCTATGATAACAGAAAGACTGAAGGAGACAAGGTAGGTCTATAGAGACCTCGAGTGTTTCCTAGGAAACGTAACTTAGAGCATAATTATGAACACAAAAAGGCATGATACACCATAAACATTGACTAACCTTCACATACACGTGAAACCCCACCAATGATATATGTGTTTGGTTTGAAAATCACTTCAAACACAACACACATATATGGATTCCTAACCTTCTGGCTTAGGCTTGGCAGGAACTTTCCTTATCTCTACTTTTTCTTCATAAAATTCTAACAATAAAATCAACACGTTAGACGACTATCCATTGCAGCATTATTAATATGTGCTAATGTATCAGTTGAGGTAATTAAGCATGAACATGGGATTTAACAGCTAAACCACAATGATTAGAAAACAGGAATGTGGAACTTCATGTTAATGTTCACAACGATGTAGGTATGTTTCGAAAGCCTTTCCAAACGCAAGCCCCCGCATCTCACACGTTAACCTTCTCGTTTAGCTTTGGGGAGAACTTTTTTAATCTCCACTTTTTCTTCATAATCAATAAAATAATACAAGTGTTTATTTAAAATTTCACAAATTGAATCCCATCAGATGCCTTTCAACCTATTTCAAATTGTTAAGTAAATATTTCAACCTGACAAAGTGTTTCTATGAGAGGATCAACACGGAATAAGATGAGTGAAGCCTTGTAGAAGGCCTCAAGCATTGTCCATTCAACATAACTTGTAGCTAACCATAAGTATAAAAACAATGAGGTTTGGCATGTCATTAATAGTGCACTTAACTCAAAGGCAATATTAAAAATAAAATCTGCAGACAAAAAAATATGTTAAAACTATAACAACACCAAGCAGAGAATAATTCTCCAAAATATATTAAAAACATTATGATGTATAATATTACATATAAAACAAAAATAACCGCTATGATGTGTACACACAACTTAGAGCATAATAATATAAATAAATAGCAAATAGAAGCATGTAATATTTAAATGGAAGTCAAAGCCAATCGATCCAAGATATGGGTTTGGTTTGGAAGACTTTCCAAACACAAGCACCATATCTCACATCCTAACCTTCTCGTCTAGCTTTGGGAGGAACCTTCTTAATCTCCACAGTTTCTTCATAATGTTCTGAAAATATATATAGCAGGATGTTTTACAAATATAAACTAATCAGATGCAATACCATAATTGCATTAAGAGAAAATATTTCCCTGTATTGAGATAGTCAAAGGTGTTTCTATGATAACATAAAGACTGAAGGAGATAAGGTAGGTCTATAGAGACCTCGAGTGTTTCACAGGAAACATAACTTAGAGCATAATCATGAACACAATAAGGCATGATACACCATAAACATTGACTAACCTTCACATACACGTGAAACCCCACCAATGATATATGTGTTTGGTTTGAAAATCACTTCAAACACAACACACATATATGATTCCTAACCTTCTGGCTTAGGCTTGGCAGGAACTTTCCTTATCTCTACTTTTTCTTCATAAAATTCTAACAATAAAATCAACACGTTAGACGACTATCCATTGCAGCATTATTAATATGTGCTAATGTATCAGTTGAGGTAATTAAGCATGAACATGGGATTTAACAGCTAAACCACAGTGATCAGAAGATATAAATTTGGAACTTCATCAACGATGTAGGTGTGTTTCGAAAGCCTTTCCAAACGCAAGCCCCCGCATCTCACACGTTAACCTTCTCGTTTAGCTTTGGGGAGAACTTTTTTAATCTCCACTTTTTCTTCATAATCAATAAAATAATACAAGTGTTTATTTAAAATTTCACAAATTGAATCCCATCAGATGCCTTTCAACCTATTTCACCTGTTAAATAAATATTTCAACCTGACAAAGTGTTTCCATGAGAGGATCAACACGGAATAAGACGAGTCAAGCCTTGTAGAAGGCCTCAGGCATTGTCCATTCAACATAACTTGTAGCTAACCATAAGTATAAAAACAATGAGGTTTGGCATGTCATTAATAGTGCACTTAACTCAAAGGCAATATACCAGAGGTCAAATACTCATTGGGTAGCAAACTGCGCTGTGGTCTTCTTAATTTATTGTTAGCTGTCTGTACATCAAGCAATGAAATAAACATTCCATTTCTATTCGGTTAAAGTGACGACGACCGCTTGTGTTACGATCGAAACGTCGTGATATTTTTTATTCCTCATGGGACCTCCTTTGCCAGTACCAAAATATGATATTAAGTTTGTGCCCTTTTTTCTGGCAACGAAACAGGTTTAAAGATGTTCAAACATCAAACTGAAACCTTTAACAAGGAATCATGTCTGCATTAACCACAATGCTTGTGGTCAGAATGCAAACAAAAAACATACTCTGATAATATGATACATTGTCCTTGAAACTGATCTTTTGTTGCCAGAAAAAAATGGGGGAAAACATATTATCATATTTTTATTCACTTTATTATTATTATTTCTATCTACGTAACTTTACCGAAAGAACCAAAGAATATTAATTCCTGCAAGTCATGAAAGTTTTAAGTCAAACTTCCATTTCTAATCAGGGTGAGAGCCTATTATGACTGAGTCTCTTTTTAAAAGAGAGATATGGGCGACAAAAAAACAGGGAGATAAAACAATACTGTAAAAAAATTAGAAGATTAAATATGAAATCTACGGAAAAAAAATCTGTTTAAACAATAACAACACCAGGCATATAATAATTATCCAAAATGGATATGAAAAACATTATGATGTATAATATTATGTATTAAAAAATATTAACCATTACGGTGTGTAAACAGAACTTAGAACATAATCATATGAATAAATACCATGTGGAAGGATATAATATGATGCATTGTTCATTAACATTTAAATGGAAGTCAAAGCCAATCAACCCAAAGATATGGGTTTGGTTTGGAAGACTTTCCAAACACAAGCACCATATCTCACACGCTAACCTTCTCGTCTAGCCTTGGGAAGAACCTTCTTAATCTCCACAGTTTCTTCATAATGTTCTGAAAATACATATAACAAGATGTTTTGACAACTATAAATTAATCAGATGCCTTACCAGGATTGCATTAAGAGATAATATTTCACTGAATTAAGATACTCAAAGGTGTTTCTATGATGACATCAAGACTGAAGGAGACAAGGTAAGTCTATAGAGACCTCGAGTGTTTCCCAGGAAACATAACTTAGAGCATAATCATGAACACAATAAGGCATGATACACCATAAACATGGACTAATCTTCGCATACACGTGAAACCCCACCAATGATATGATATGTGTTTGGTTTGTAAATCACTTCAAACACAAAACACATATATGGATTCCTAACCTTCTGGTTTAGGCTTGGCAGGAACTTTCCTTATCTCTACTTTTTCTTCATAAAGTTCTAACAATAAAATCAACACGTTAGACGACTATCCATTGCAGCATTATTAATATGTGCTAATGTATCAGTTGAGGTAATTAAGCATGAACATGGGATTTAACAGCTAAACCACAATGATTAGAAAACAGGAATGTGGAACTTCATGTTAATGTTCACAACGATGTAGGTGTGTTTAGAAAGCCTTTCCAAACGCAAGCCCCCGCATCTCACACGTTAACCTTCTCGTTTAGCTTTGGGGAGAACTTTTTTAATCTCCACTTTTTCTTCATAATCAATAAAATAATACAAGTGTTTATTTAAAATTTCACAAATTGAATCCATCAGATGCCTTTCAACCTATTTCAAATTGTTAAGTAAATATTTCAACCTGACAAAGTGTTTCTATGAGAGGATCAACACGGAATAAGATGAGTGAAGCCTTGTAGAAGGCCTCAAGCATTGTCCATTCAACATAACTTGTAGCTAACCATAAGTATAAAAACAATGAGGTTTGGCATGTCATTAATAGTGCACTTAACTCAAAGGCAATAATAAAAATAAAATCTGCAGACAAAAAAATATGTTAAAACTATAACAACACCAAGCAGAGAATAATTCTCCAAAATATATTAAAAACATTATTAAGTATAATATTACATATAAAACAAAAATAACCGCTATGATGTGTACACACAACTTAGAGCATAATAATATAAATAAATAGCATATAGAAGCATGTAATATTTAAATGGAAGTCAAAGCCAATCGATCCAAGATATGGGTTTGGTTTGGAAGACTTTCCAAACACAAGCACCATATCTCACATCCTAACCTTCTCGTCTAGGTTTGGGAGGAACCTTCTTAATCTCCACAGTTTCTTCATAATGTTCTGAAAATATATATAGCAGGATGTTTTACAACTATAAACTAATCAGATGCAATACCATAATTGCATTAAGAGAAAATATTTCCCTGTATTGAGATAGTCAAAGGTGTTTCTATGATAACATAAAGACTGAAGGAGATAAGGTAGGTCTATAGAGACCTCGAGTGTTTCACAGGAAACGTAACTTAGAGCATAATCATGAACACAATAAGGCATGATACACCATAAACAATGACTAACCTTCACATACACGTGAAACCCCACCAATGATATATGTGTTTGGTTTGAAAATCACTTCAAACACAAAACACATATATGGATTCCTAACCTTCTGGCTTAGGCTTGGCAGGAACTTTCCTTATCTCTACTTTTTCTTCATAAAGTTCTAACAATAAAATCAACACGTTAGACGACTATCCATTGCAGCATTATTAATATGTGCTAATGTATCAGTTGAGGTAATTAAGCATGAACATGGGATTTAACAGCTAAACCACAGTGATTAGAAGATATAAATTTGGAACTTCATCAACGATGTAGGTGTGTTTCGAAAGCCTTTCCAAACGCAAGCCCCCGCATCTCACACGTTAACCTTCTCGTTTAGCTTTGGGGAGAACTTTTTTAATCTCCACTTTTTCTTCATAATCAATAAAATAATACAAGTGTTTATTTAAAATTTCACAAATTGAATCCCATCAGATGCCTTTCAACCTATTTCAAATTGTTAAATAAATATTTCAACCTGACAAAGTGTTTCTATGAGAGGATCAACACGGAATAAGACGAGTCAAGCCTTGTAGAAGGCCTCAGGCATTGTCCATTCAACATAACTTGTAGCTAACCATAAGTATAAAAACAATGAGGTTTGGCATGTCATTAATAGTTCACTTAACTCAAAGGCAATATACCAGAGGTCAAATACTCATTGGGTAGCAAACTGCGCTAATGTGGTCTTCTTAATTTATTGTTAGCTGTCTGTACATCAAGCAATGAAATAAACATTCCATTTCTATTCGGTTAAAGTGACGACGACCGCTTGTGTTGCGATCGAAACGTCGTGATATTTTTATTCCTCATGGGACCTCCTTTGCCAGTACCAAAATATGATATTAAGTTTGTCCCCTTTTTTCTGGCAATGAAACAGGTTTAAAGATGTTCAAACATCAAACTGAAACCTTTAACAAGGAATCATGTCTGCATTAACCACAATGCTTGTGGTCAGAATGCAAACAAAAAACATACTCTGATAATATGATGCATTGTCCTTGAAACTGATGTTTTGTTGCCAGAAAAAAATGGGGGAAAACATATTATCATATTTTTATTCACTTTATTATTATTATTTCTATCTACGTAACTTTACCGAAAGAACCAAAGAATATTAATTTCTGCAAGTCATGAAAGTTTTAAGTCAAAATTCCATTTCTAATCAGGTGAGAGCCTATTATGACTGAGTCTCTTTTTAAAAGAGAGATATGGGCGACAAAAAAAAACAGGGAGATAAAACAATACTGTAAAATAATTACAAGATTAAATATGAAATCTACGGAAAAAAAATCTGTTTAAACTATAACAACACCAGGCAGAAAATAATTATCCAAAATAGATATGAAAAACATTATTATGTATAATATTATGTATTAAAAATATTAACCGCTATGGTGTGTAAACAGACCTTAGAACATAATCATATGAATAAATACCATGTGAAAGGATATAATATGATGCATTGTTCATTAACATTTAAATGGAAGTCAAAGCCGATAAACCCAAAGATATGGGTTTGGTTTGGAAGACATTCCAAACACAAGCACCATATCTCACATCCTAACCTTCTCGTCTAGCTTTGGGAGGAACCTTCTTAATCTCCACAGTTTCTTCATAATGTTCTGAAAATACATATAACAGGATGTTTTACAACTATAAACTCATCAGATGCCTTACGAAAATTGTATTAAGAGATAATATTTCCCTGTATTGAGATACTCAAAGGTGTTTCTATGATAACAGAAAGACTGAAGGAGACAAGGTAGGTCTATAGAGACCTCGAGTGTTTCCTAGGAAACGTAACTTAGAGCATAATTATGAACACAAAAAGGCATGATACACCATAAACATTGACTAACCTTCACATACACGTGAAACCCCACCAATGATATGATATGTGTTTGGTTTGAAAGTCACTTCAAACACAAAACACATATATGGATTCCTAACCTTCTGGCTTAGGCTTGGCAGGAACTTTCCTTATCTCCACTTTTTCTTCATAAAGTTCTAACAATAAAATCAACACGTTAGACGACTATCCATTGCAGCATTATTAATATGTGTTAATGTATCAGTTGAGGTAATTAAGCATGAACATGGGATTTAACAGCTAAACCACAATGAATAGAAAACATGAATGTGGAACTTCATGTTAATATTCACAACGATATAGGTGTGTTTCGAAAGCCTTTCCGAACGCAAGCCCTCGCATCTCACACGTCAACCTTCTCGTTTAGCTTTGGGGAGTACTTTTTTAATCTCCACTTTTTCTTCATAATCAATAAAATAATACAAGTGTTTATTTAAAATTTCACAAATTGAATCCCATCAGATGCCTTTCAACCTATTTCAAATTGTTAAGTAAATATTTCAACCTGACAAAGTGTTTCTATGAGAGGATCAACACGGAATAAGACGAGTGAAGCCTTGTAGAAGGCCTCAGGCATTGTCCATTCAACATAACTTGTAGCTAACCATAAGTATAAAAACAATGAGGTTTGGCATGTCATTAATAGTGCACTTAACTCAAAGGCAATATTAAATATAAAATCTGCAGACAAAAAAATATGTTAAAACTATAACAACACCAAGCAGAGAATAATTATCCAAAATATATTAAAAACATTATGATGTATAATATTACGTATAAAACAAAAATAACCGCTATGATGTGTAAACACAACTTAGAGCATAATAATATAAATAAATAGCATATGGAAGCATGTAATATTTAAATGGAAGTCAAAGCCAATCGATCCAAGATATGGGTTTGGTTTGGAAGACATTCCAAACACAAGCACCATATCTCACATCCTAACCTTCTCGTCTAGCTTTGGGAGGAACCTTCTTAATCTCCACAGTTTCTTCATAATGTTCTGAAAATACATATAGCAGGATGTTTTGCAACTATAAACTAATCAGATGCAATACCATAATTGCATTAAGAGATAAAAATTTCCCTGTATTGAGATAGTCAAAGGTGTTTCTATGATAACATCAAGACTGAAGGAGATAAGGTAGGTCTATAGAGACCTCGAGTGTTTCCCAGGAAACATAACTTAGAGCATAATTATGAACACAATAAGGCATGATACACCATAAACATTGACTAACCTTCACGTACACGTGAAATCCCACCAATGATATGATATGTGTTTGGTTTGAAAGTCACTTCAAACACAAAACATATATATATGGATTCCTAACCTTCTGGCTTAGGCTTGGCAGGAACTTTCCTTATCTCTACTTTTTCTTCATAAAGTTCTAACAATAAAATCAACACGTTAGACGACTATCCATTGCAGCATTATTAATATGTGTTAATGTATCAGTTGAGGTAATTAAGCATGAACATGGGATTTAACAGCTAAACCACAATGAATAGAAAACAGGAATGTGGAACTTCATGTTAATATTCACAACGATATAGGTGTGTTTCGAAAGCCTTTCCAAACGCAAGCCCCCGCATCTCACACGTTAACCTTCTCGTTTAGCTTTGGGGAGTACTTTTTTAATCTCCACTTTTTCTTCATAATCAATAAAATAATACAAGTGTTTATTTAAAATTTCACAAATTGAATCCCATCAGATGCCTTTCAACCTATTTCAAATTGCTAAGTAAATATTTCAACCTGACAAAGTGTTTCTATGAGAGGATCAACACGGAATAAGACGAGTGAAGCCTTGTAGAAGGCCTCAGGCATTGTCCATTCAACATAACTTGTAGCTAACCATAAGTATAAAAACAATGAGGTTTGGCATGTCATTAATAGTGCACTTAACTCAAAGGCAATATTAAATATAAAATCTGCAGACAAAAAAATATGTTAAAACTATAACAACACCAAGCAGAGAATAATTCTATAAAATATATTAAAAACATTATGATGTCTAATATTACGTATAAAACAAAAATAACCGCTATGATGTGTAAACACAACTTAGAGCATAATAATATAAATAAATAGCATATGGAAGCATGTAATATTTAAATGGAAGTCAAAGCCAATCGATCCAAGATATGGGTTTGGTTTGGAAGACATTCCAAACACAAGCACCATATCTCACATCCTAACCTTCTCGTCTAGCTTTGGGAGGAACCTTCTTAATCTCCACAGTTTCTTCATAATGTTCTGAAAATACATATAGCAGGATGTTTTACAACTATAAACTAATCAGATGCAATTCCATAATTGCATTAAGAGATAAAATGTCCATGTATTGAGATAGTCAGAGGTGTTTCTATGATAACATCAAGACTGAAGGAGATAAGGTAGGTCTATAGAGACCTCGAGTGTTTCCCAGGAAACATAACTTAGAGCATAATCATGAACACAATAAGGCATGATACACCATAAACATTGACTAACCTTCACATACACGTGAAACTCCACCAATGATATGATATGTGTTTGGATTGAAAATCACTTCACACACAAAACACATATATGGATTTCTAACCTTCTGGCTTAGGCTTGGCAGGAACTTTCCTTATCTCTACTTTTTCTTCATAAAGTTCTAACAATAAAATCAACACGTTAGACGACTATCCATTGCAGCATTATTAATATGTGCTAATGTATCAGTTGAGGTCATTAAGCATGAACATGGGATTTAACAGCTAAACCACGATGATTAGAAAACAGGAATGTGGAACTTCATGTTAATGTTCACAACGATGTAGGTGTGTTTAGAAAGCCTTTCCAAACGCAAGCCCCCGCATCTCACACGTTAACCTTCTCGTTTAGCTTTGGGGAGAACTTTTTTAATCTCCACTTTTTCTTCATAATCAATAAAATAATACAAGTGTTTATTTAAAATTTCACAAATTGAATCCCATCAGATGCCTTTCAACCTATTTCACCTGTTAAATAAATATGTCAACCTGACAAAGTGTTTCTATGAGAGGATCAACACGGAATAAGATGAGTGAAGCCTTTTAGAAGGCCTCAGGCATTGTCCATTCAACATAACTTGTAGCTAACCATAAGCATAAAAACAATGAGGTTTTGCATGTCATTAATAGTGCACTTAACTCAAAGGCAATATACCAGAGGTCAAATACTCATTGGGTAGCAAACTGCGCTAATGTGGCATTCTTAATTTATTGTTAGCTGTCTGTACATCCAGCAATGAAATAAACATTCCATTTCTATTCGGTAAAGTGACGACGACCGCTTGTGTTGCGATCGAAACGTCGTGATATTTTTTATTCATCATGGGACCTCCTTTTCCAGTACCAAAATATGATAATAAGTTTGTCCCCATTTTTCTGGCAACGAAACAGGTGTTAAGATGTTAAAACACAGTAAACTGAAACCATTTACAAGGAATCATGTCTGCATTAACCACAATGCTTGTGGTCAGAATGCAAACAAAAAACATACTCTGATAATATGATGCATTGTCCTTGAAACTGATGAGTAGAGGACGCTTTTTGGCCTTTTGGCATCCTATGGTCTAACACCGTTTGAGACTAGGCCCAAAAGAAAGCTGTCTCTGGTGTGGACCAATCAGTTTCAAGGACAATGCATATATTATCAGAGTATGTTTTTTGTTTGCATTCTGACCACAAGCATCGTGGTTAATGCAGACATGATTCCTTGTAAAAGGTTTCAGTTTGGTGTTTTAACATCTTAACACCTGGATTGTTGCCAGACAAAAAGTGGGAAAACCCTATTATCATATTTTTATTCACATTATTATTATTTTGATCTACGTGATTTTACCGAAAGAAGCAATGAATATTAATTCCTGCAGTCGCGAAAGTTTTAAGTAAAAATTTCATTTCTAATCAGGAGAGAGCCTATTATGACTGAGTCTCTTTTTAAAAGAGAGATATGGACGACAAAAAACAGGGAGATAAAACAATACTGTAAAAAAATTACAAGATTAAATATGAAATCTACAGACAAAAAAATCTGTTTAAACTATAACAACACCAAGCAGAGAATAAATATCCAAAATAGATATGAAAAACATTATGATGTATAATATTACGTATAAAACAAAAATAACCGCTATGATGTGTAAACACAACTTAGAGCATAATAATATAAATAAATAGCATATGGAAGCATGTAATATTTAAATGGACGTCAAAGCTAATCGATCCAAGATATGGGTTTGGTTTAGAAGATTTTCCAAACACAAGCACCATATCTCACATCCTAACCTTCTCGTCTAGCTTTGGGAGGAACCTTCTTAATCTCCACAGTTTCTTCATAATGTTCTGAAAATACATATAGCAGGATGTTTTACAACTATAAACTAATCAGATGCCTTACCACAATTGCATTAAGAGATAATATTTCCCTGTATTGAGATAGTCAAAGGTGTTTCTATGATAACATCAAGACGGAAGGAGATAAGGTAGGTCTATAGAGACCTCGAGTGTTTCCTAGGCAACATAACTTAGAGCATAATTATGAACACAATAAAGCATGATACACCGTAAGCATTGACTAACCTTCACATACACGTGAAACCCCACCAATGATATGATATGTGTTTGGTTTGAAAGTCACTTCAAACACAAAACACATATATGGATTCCTAACCTTCTGGTTTAGGCTTGGCAGGAACTTTCCTTATCTCCACTTTTTCTTCATAAAGTTCTAACGATAAAATCAACACGTTAGACGACTATCCATTGCAGCATTATTAATGTGTTAATGTATCAGTTGAGGTAATTAAGCATGAACATGGGATTTAACAGCTAAACCACAATGAATAGAAAACAGGAATGTGGAACTTCATGTTAATGTTCACAACGATATAGGTGTGTTTCGAAAGCCTTTCCAAACGCAAGCCCCCGCATCTCACACGTTAACCTTCTCGTTTAGCTTTGGGGAGAACTTTTTTAATCTCCACTTTTACTTCATAATCAATAAAATAATACAAGTGTTTATTTAAAATTTCACAAATTGAATCCCATCAGATGCCTTTCAACCTATTTCAAATTGTTAAATAAATATTTCAACCTGACAAAGTGTTTCTATGAGAGGATCAACACGGAATAAGACGAGTCAAGCCTTGTAGAAGGCCTCAGGCATTGTCCATTCAATATAACTTGTAGCTAACCATAAGTATAAAAACAATGAGGTTTGGCATGTCATTAATAGTGCACTTAACTCAAAGGCAATATACCAGAGGTCAAATACTCATTGGGTAGCTAATGCGCTAATGTGGTCTTCGTAATTTATTGTTAGCTGTACATCAAGCAATTAAATAAACATTCCATTTCTATTCGGTAAAGTGACGACGACCACTTGTGTTGCGATCGAAACGTCGTGATATTTTTATTCCTCATGGGACCTCCTTTGCCAGTACCAAAATATGATAATAGGGTTTTCCCCTTTTTTCTGGCAACGAAACAGGTTTAAAGATGTTAAAACATCAAACTGAAACCTTTAACAACGAATCATGTCTGCATTAACCACAATGCTTGTGGTCAGAATGCAAACAAAAAACATACTCTGATAATATGATGCATTGTCCTTGAAACTGATGTTTTGTTGCCAGAAAAAAATGGGGGAAAACATATTATCATATTTTTATTCACTTTATTATTATTATTTCTATCTACGTGAGTTTACCGAAATAACCAAAGAATATTAATTCCTGCAAGTCATGAAAGTTTTAAGTCAAAATTCCATTTCTAATCAGGTGAGAGCCTATTATGACTGAGTCTCTCTTTAAAAGAGAGATATGGGCGACAAAAAAACAGGGAGATAAAACAATACTGTAAAAAAATTACAAGATTAAATATGAAATCTACGGAAAAAAAATCTGTTTAAACTATAACAACACCAGGCAGATAATAATTATCCAAAATAGATATGAAAAACATTATGATGTATAATATTATGTATTAAAAATTATTAACCGCTATGGTGTGTAAACAGAACTTAGAACATAATCATATGAATAAATACCATGTGGAAGGATATAATATGATGCATTGTAAATTAACATTTCAATGGAAGTCAAAGCCAATAAACCCAAAGATATGGGTTTGGTTTGGAAGACTTTCCAAACACAAGCACCATATCTCACACGCTAACCTTCTCGTCTAGCTTTGGGAAGAGCCTTCTTAATCTCCACAGTTTCTTCATAATGTTCTGAAAATACATATAACAGGATGTTTTTACAACTATAAACTCATCAGATGCCTTACCATAATTGCACTAATAGATAATATTTCACTGAATTAAGATAGTCAAAGGTGTTTCTATGATGACATCAAGACTGAAGGAGACAAGGTAGGTCTATAGAGATCTCGAGTGTTTCCCAGGAAACATAACTTAGAGCATAATTATAAATACAATTAGGTATGATACACCATAAACATTGACTAACCTTCACATACACGTGAAACCCCACCAATGATATGATATGTGTTTGTTTTGAAAGTCACTTCAAACACAAACCAAATATCTGAATTCCTAACCTTCTGGCTGAGGCTTTGCAGGAACTTTCCTTATCTCCACTTTTTCTTCATAAAGTTCTAACAATAAAATCGACACGTTAGACGACTATCCATTACATCATTTTTAATGTGCTAAATGTATCAGATTACGTATTTAAGCATGTATATGGGATTTACCAGCTAAACCACAATGATTCCAAGATAGGAATGTGGAATTTTATGTTAATGTTCAACGACATGGGTTTGTTTCGAAAGCCTTTCCAAACAAAAGCCCCACATCTCACACGCTAACCTCGTTTAGCTTTGGGAGGAACCTTTTTAATCTCCACTTTTTCTTCATGATGTTCTAACAAATAAAACAAGTTGGTTATATATATTTTTTACAAATAGAATCACACCAGATGCCTTGCTATCACTGTGTTATAAAAGCAATTTCACCTGTTAAGTTAATTTTTCAACTTGGCAAAGTGTTTCCATGAGAGGATCAACACAAAACAAGATTATCCAGGTCTTGTAGAAGGCCTCAGGCATTGTCAATTCAACTTAACATGGAGCTATTCATATGTAGCAATGAGGTAGGGTATACCATTAACAGTGCACTTAACTGATAAGTAACACACCACTGTTAAAACACTCACTGGGTAACTACCTGCGCTAATGTAATCTTCTTAATGTATTGTTAGCCCCATATCAAGCAATGAAAGACACTTTTCACTACTCATCAGGTGAGAGCCTATTGTGACCGAGTCTCTTTTTTAAAGATAAATATGAACTACAGAATAAACTACAACAGCAAAACAATGCAGTAAAAATAATAATAATTAAAATAACAAATCTATACAGACGAATAAAAAAATGTGTTGAAACCATAACAACACCAAGCAGGGAATAATTTTTCAAAACAGATGAAAAAAATATTACGATGTATAATATTATGCAGTGATACATATTAACCACGATAATGTGTAAACATAAATTAGATCATGATCATATAAATAAACACCATGCGGAATGATATAACATGATGATTTGTTAATGAACATGTACATGGCAGTACCTAAGACATGGGTTTAGTTTGAAAGCCTTTTCAAACACAAGCACCATATCTCACTCGCTAACCTTCGCGTTTAGCTTTGGGAGGAACTTTCTTAATCTCAACAGTTTCTTCATAATGTTCTAAAAAAATATATAACAATATTATTTTTACAACTAGAAACTAATCAGATGGCTTACCATAATCCCATCACAATATAATATTTCACTGTATTAAGATACTCAGCTATGTGTATGATAACATCAAGACTGAAGGAGATAAAGCAGGTCAATAGAGGCCTAGAGTTTCCCATTAAAGATTACTTGGAGCATAATCATGAACACAATAAGGTAGGATACACCATAAAGATGAACGAATCTTGACATACACATGAAACCCTAACAATTATATGTGTTTGTTTTGAAAGTCACTTCAAACACAAACCACATGTATGAATTCCTAACCTTCTGGCTTAGGCTTGGCAGGAACTTTCCTTATCTCCACTTTTTCTTCATAAAGTTCTAACGATAAAAGCAACGCATTAGACAACTATCCATGAAAGTGTTATTAACACATACTAAATGTATTAGATTACGTAACTTAGCATTAACATAATATATATAAAAGCCAAACCGCAATGTTTATAAGACAAGAATTTGGGATTTTATAGCAATCTTTTGCAAAGATATGGGTTTGGTTTGAAAGCCGTTCCAAACGCAAGCCACACATCTTTCACGCTAACCCTCTCGCTTAGCCATGGGCGGAACCGTTTTAATCTCCACTTTTTCTCCATAATGTTCTAACAAATAAAACGAGTTGTTTATATTTTTGTTACAAATAGAATCACACAAGATGCCTTGCCATCATTGTGTTAAACAAGGTATTTCACCTGTTAAAGAAATATTTCAATCTGACAAAGTGTTTCCATTAGAAGATCAACACGGAATAAGATTAGTCAGGTCTCGTAGAAGGCCTCAGGCCTTGTCAATTCAACTTAACTTGCAGAGAATCGTAAGCATAAAAATAATGAGGGAGGGTATAGCATTAATCGTGCGCTTAATTCAGAAGCAATATACCAGAGTTAAAACATTCATTGAGTAGCTAACTTCTTAATTTATTGTTAGCCCTACATTCAGCAATATAATAAACGTTTCATTTCTAATCAGATGAGAGTCCATTGTGACTGATCGTCTTTTGAAAAAATAAATATGGGCCACAGAATAAAATACAACAACAAAAAATGCAGTACAAAAACATAGAAACTACACAGACAAACTAAGAAATTTGTTAAAACCATAACAACACCAAGCAGAGACTAATTATCCGAAATAGATATAAAAACGTTATGATGTATAATAGGATGTATTGATACATCATAACCGCTATAGTGTGTAAATACAACTTAGAGGATAATTGTACACATAAACACTGTGCAGTAGGATATAACATGATTATTTTCTAATGCACATATGAAGGTAGGTGAAAGCCAATCGATCCGACGATATGGGTTTGGTTTAGAAGACTTTCCAAAAACAAGCACCGCATCTCGCACACTAACCTTCTCGTTCAGTTTTAGGAGGAACTTTCTTAATCTCAACAGTTTCTTCATAAAGTTCTAAAAATATATATACCAATATTTTTTTTACAACTAGAAACTAATTAGATGGCTTACCATAATCACATCACAATATAATATTTCACTGTATTAAGATACTCAGGTATGTGTATGATAACATCAAGACTGAAGGAGATAAAGCAGATCAATAGAGGCCTAGAGTTTCCCATTAAACATTACTTGGAGCATAATCATGAACACAATAAGGTAGGATACACCATAAAGATGAACGAATCTTGACATACACATGAAACCCTAACAATAATATGTGTGTTTGTTTTGAAAGTCATTTCAAACACAAACCACATGTATGAATTCCTAACCTTCTGGCTTAGGCTTGGCAGGAACTTTCCTTATCTCCACTTTTTCTTCATAAAGTTCTAACGATAAAAGCAACGCATTAGACAACTATCCATGAAAGTGTTATTAATACATACTAAATGTATTATATTACATAACTTAGCATTAACATAATATATATAAAAGCCAAACCGCAATGTTTATAAGACAAGAATTTGGGATTTTATTGCAATCTTTTGCAAAGATATGGGTTTGGTTTGAAAGCCTTTTCAAACGCAAGCCACACATCTTTCACGCTAACCCTCTCGTTTAGCCGTGGGTGGAACCGTTTTAATCTCCACTTTTTCTCCATAATGTTCTAACAAATAAAACGAGTTGTTTATATTTTTGTTACAAATAGAATGACACAAGATGCCTTGCCATCATTGTGTTAAACAAGGTATTTAACCTGTTAAAGAAATATTTCAATCTGACAAAGTGTTTCCATTAGAAGATCAACACGGAATAAGATTAGTCAGGTCTCGTAGAAGGCCTCAGGCCTTGTCAATTCAACTTAACTTGCAGAGAATCATAAGCATAAAAATAATGAGGGAGGGTATACCATTCACCGTGCGCTTAACTCAGAAGCAATATACCAGAGTTAAAACATTCATTGAGTAGCTAACTTCTTAATTTATTGTTAGCCCTACATTCAGCAATATAATAAACGTTTCATTTCTAATCAGGTGAGAGTCCATTGTGACTGATCGTCTTTTGAAAAAATAAATATGGGCCACAGAATAAAATACAACAACAAAAAATTCAGTACAAAAACATAGAAGCTACACAGACAAACTAAGAAATTTGTTAAACCCATAACAACACCAAGCAGAGACTAATTATTCGAAATAGATATAAAAACGTTATGATGTATAATAGGATATATTGATACATCATAACCGCTATAGTGTGTAAATACAACCTAGAGCATAATTGTACGCATAAACACTGTGCAGTAGGAAATAACATGATTATTTTCTAATGAACATACAAAGGTAGGTGAAAGCCAATCGATCCGACGATATGGGTTTGGTTTAGAAGACTTTCCAAACACAAGCACCGTATCTCGCACACTAACCTTCTCGTTTAGTTTTAGGAGGAACCTTCTTAATCTCAACAGTTTCTTCATAATGTTCTGAAAATATAAATAGCAACTTTTTTCACAACTAGAAACACCATAATTACATTAAATATATTGCCATGTAGTAAGATAGTCTAAGATATTTTTTAGAATAACGTCAAGGCCCAAGGAGGTTAGGTTTGTCCAAAGTGGCCTCATGTGTTTACCATTTAACTTAGAGCATAATCATTATCACATTCAGGCAGCATACACCATAAAGATTGACGAGCCTTCACATACACGTGAAACCCCACCAATGCTATGATATGTGTTTGTTTTGAAAGTCACTTCAAACACAAACCACATATTTGAATTCCTAACCTTCTGGCTTAGGCTTGGCAGGAACTTTCCTTATTTCTACTTTTTCTTCATAAAGTTCTAACAAGAAAATAAACACATTAGACGATTATCCATTAAAGCGTTATTAATATGTGCTAAATGTATCAATTCAGCATGAACATGGGATTTAACAGCTAAACCACAATGATTAGAAGATATGAATTTGGAATTTAGTGTTAATGTTGACAAAGATATGGGTTTGTTTTGAAAGCCTTTCCAAACGCAAGCCCCACATCTCACACACTAACCTTCTCGTTTAGCTTTCGGAGGAACCTTTTTAACCTCCACTTTTTCTTCGTAATGTTCTAATCAACAATATAGATTTTTTTAAAAAAATTGCCTTATAAACAAAAACAAATAATAAGCACTACTTTCTGAGACAAACATACTGATAGTGAAATGTTATTAATGTAGTTGGAGATTTGAAATTCGGTATCTAAACAAAGTACCAGTCTCACATTCAAATAATGCAATTAAATACATCACAATCACCACACAGAAAAAAATATTGGCTTGTTTTGAAAGTCGATCCAAACACAAGCACCATATTTCGCACGCTAACCTTCGTGTTTAACTTTTGTTGGAACCTTTTTAACCTCCACTACTTCTTCGTAATGTTCTGAGAAGTAACACAAGTTTTATACGTATAAATAATCTTTATAATTGTAACACAAACCTCACACATTGGTGTTAAAACTAAATTCCACATTACAGTATAAATTATATATATACTGATGTAAAGCCATAACAGCATCAATGCTGAATGGGAAAGAGGTCAGTGTCATGCATAATGTCTTGAACCCATGAGTAAATTGTGCAATGATCACCAATTCTGGTAAACACCTAATGCGTAGTTAATCCTAGCCTTTGATTAAAATTTAACTAGCAATAATGAAGTTTTGCTTGCAGTACTTAAGATAAATAAGAAAACCTATCTCATATAAAATACTGCGTTGACAAAACCCAGAATGTCAATACCAGTCCAGAATATAGTCGCTTAAACAAATACTGCTGGATAATATTGGTTTGCAAAGCTATTAGGCAGTTGGATAAAAAAATATTGTTATTTGGAGGTTCCGAACATTGTTATGATTATACTGTACATGCATTCGTAGATATGTGTTTGGTTTGAAAGTCGCTTAAAAAACAAACCACATATCTGAATTCCCTAACCTTCTGCCTTATGCTTGACAGGAAATTTCCTGATCTCCACTTTTTCTTCATACATTTCTAACAATAAAATCGAAGCATTAGGTGACTATTCACTACAACATGTATACATTTTTTCATGAAAATTGTCGTTGTCAATAAGACAGCTAAAAGTTTAAACAATGAAGTTCATACTCTTTGGTTTTTTCGGTAAAGTCACGTAGGTAAAAAAAATAATAAAATAAATGAAAACTACATTTTTGTTTGAAAACAACTAAATTTAACTAAATTAAAAATTTAGTTGTTTTCATTTATTTTATAGATTTTTTTACCTACGTGACTTTACCGAAAAAAGACAAAGAGTATGAATCCTTGCAGTCACGAAAGCTTCAAATCTAAAATGAAGTTCATGTCATGGCAATTTTGGAGTAAATTTTACAAAGGTATGGGTTTGTTTTTGAAAGTCTTTCCAAACACAATACCCCATATCTCAGACGCTAACCTTCTCGTTTAGCTTTGGGAGGAAGCTTTTTAATCTCCACTTTTTCTTCAGAATGTTCTAAGAAACAATACGAATTGTAATCAATTGTAAATAATACCATCAGAATTGAGACAAATCGGGCACTGCCATTCTGATTTTTACAAAGATGATATTTACACGACAAATCAAATACCCTAGCAGATGTCTTGTGCTCAGAGATGCAGTGTTTTAATATAGTTTCATGTTTAAGGTCACTCCCTACGAAATATGTATTTTACTTGCAAAGTGATTCCAAACACAAATGTGATATCTGAAAGCTAACCTACTGTTCTAGCCTTGGCAGGCACCTTCATAATTTATACTTTCATTTCTGAAGGCTCCAAAAACCAAACATTTAAGATTTAAGTTGCGTTCATCATCATCAGTCACGTTCATTCCACTGCTGGATGAAGGCTTCATTTACTTTAAAATGAAATGCAAACATATCTGTGGGATCCTTTTGCCAGTATCGAGATTTAAAACCTTTGCATTTTCTTTCCACAAGTATGTGTGGTTAATCTAGACTCGATGCCTTGTAATCGGTGTCTATTTGGTGTTTAAACATCGTAACACCTGTCTGTATTATTCAAGAAAGGGGAAAGCCTCTTTATCATTCAAAATGCTATAAAAAATGTTTTTATTCAATTGTATTCGGATGACTTCAAATACACTATAACGAATATATCCCATTTAATTGTGCATTCAAAACATATGAGCAAACCAATTGTACATTGGAACAATGTTCCATAAAATTATATAACTTAGTAACATTACTGAAAGTATTGCGTCTGCAAACGGTTCCATCAATAAAGGTGCAAATCATGAAGCTGATTAACTGTGATGATGTTACACTCTTCGGTGAGAGAATGCATAGTCAACTGTTTTCCACAAGCTCATTGTAGAATATATCACCGATATTTTTATTATAAATCCCAAATAAACACTAAAATATGCACAATGTGTTTTGAACGTTACCCCAAACACAAATGACATATTTCAACTGCTCACCTTCTGGTTTGCCCTTTGCAGGAACCTTTCTCACTCCCACTTTTTCTTCAGCTGGTTCTGAAACAAAGTCAGATTTAGGAGACGTTACTGATGACATTTTTTGTTGATGCATAAACGGGCACGGTATACCTGCTATTATGAAGCGTTGCGTAAAGTTGTGCTTTACAGATTCTTGGCATAATTGGCACAATGCAAACGCAAAGGTATCGTCGAGATACGTGTTTGTTTTGAAATGCAAATCCAAACACAAACGCCGTTATCTGAAATCCTAACCTTCTCGTCTAGTTTTAGGGGGCACCTTCTTAATTTCTACTCTTTCTTGAGCCGATTCTAATGGGGACAAAAGTAAGGGGTTAACTTTTATTTCCCACGCAAACCACTGGAACACAGTGTTCACATTGACACACCTGTGAAAACCCCTTTACGCAAAAGTAATGACTTGATGCCGTGTTCATTAAAACACCATTATAATGCTCGAGTCACCAGAATTCAGTTTTGTGAGTTCAGCCCAGGTAATGCATTCCAACATGCGTTTGCTCATAGGTATATTAATGTTGACACGTTTTGTTTTTTTCATAAATCAGGGCAATGACTATTTTTTGTTGGAATAGTTTGAAATAAACTCGACAGATTACTGTAAAAATGCACCTTCGACATTCATAATGAATCACTGACCACACGATGGCAAGTTTAAAGGAAACATGATACAACCATCCATAAATAACAATCGTACCATGTAGCTTGGCAAATTGCAAATGGTTAATAAACCAAACAGTCAACATAGCGCCATATATGGATTCCTTACCTGGTTTACCCTTGGAAATTGTCTTCCTAATTTCCACTCTTTCTTCATGCGGTTCTAATTACAGAGGCAAGATTAGATACATACATTATTTTCAAAAATGTAAATGTGCTAAATGGCACATTCATGTTTGTATGCGCATTTTATAACGTAAATACATTGTATAAAGTTACATAATTATCAAACAATGTCAAACATACACTGACTACTGGCGATCTCTACTGACATCTGTGAAGGAGAGCATCATATCGCATCAGATTTCTCCACGATTAATCAAAATTCTGATTTTGACAAAGGGTGATCAGATCAGGTTCAAAATCGATGTCATTGTCTGACAGTCGATGTAAATCAATACTTGTTCAATGTACTTGCTTCCCAATTTCACAGAACAGAACCTTGAACTCAAAATGCAACAATTATACAAGGGCATCACTAAATATTTATGGGTACCTGAGAAAAATCTGTCATAATCCTGCAACACAGCTTTAAAATGCATTTGAGCCACAACACAACTGCGTTACAAGAATGAATAGCGGCTAAACACCCTGAGGCTTTCGTGCCCTATGCTCGAAACCCCCTGAGAATGACACCGATAAATACGTGTACATTTTTGAGACGCCGTGATAAGTGTAACAAAAAAAACATCACTAAAATGAAACAGCCTTCCTCTTTATGATAACGGCTCGACTTATACAGTATTATACGCCATGGGGTGACGAGAGGCATGTTCACAGCATTTCCAGATTTCCCCCAAGAAAAATAAATGACAAAATATATGTATTTAATATAGCATCTTAAAATACACCACTTCATGCTCATTAAAACAGGAGGCTCTTGTATATCAATACTTCAAATGTAATGTCACATCTTGGCATATTTGGAAAAGTTCTCAGTATTGATCCAACACACAGA
The DNA here is from genome assembly GCF_048934315.1 of Petromyzon marinus. Taxonomy (NCBI): domain Eukaryota; kingdom Metazoa; phylum Chordata; class Hyperoartia; order Petromyzontiformes; family Petromyzontidae; genus Petromyzon; species Petromyzon marinus. The sequence continues at coordinate 4,931,504 of NC_133685.1, forward strand.
TTACTGGTATATGTGTTTGCGCTCCGAACGCAAGACACATATAGCCATGTCTCACCTTCATCCTTAGTTACGATGCGAACTGTTTTTACTTCTACGACTCTCTGCACGTATTCTGATGGATGAAATATACCACATCAGCACATGCACTGCCCTGCCGGGTCTTAAGCCCCAGTTAACAGGGTTGGTCCATCTGAACTCACAAACAACGTATGCTGCAGACTAAAGTCGAGGTTTATTGGCTGCTGTGAGCTTGAGGGAACTCAGTTGGCTCTTTCACAAGTACGTCATGTTTGAATACATATTTTCGAGCAATGTTAATGTGTCATTTTTTTATTACACACTTTTGCATTGACCTTGATTTTTCTGAGGCATTTTTTTTCTCTCAGTGAGATAGATCGGATGGTGGATGGTATGCCTTGGCTCGACCTTTCTATTTCACTCGATACGTATTGCAATAGAGATAGATAGATTTGACAACCAAAAAGTCCACTTTTTTTCAGACACAGGCTAGCAACACTAAAGGACCCCACCATGTTCTCTAAGTGTAAGAATAGTGGTCATCATCATGCATATACATTGTAGACACTGGGGATATGTGAACAATTATTGTGGGTAAAAGCAAAAAACTTGATAGCCAAACAACCCATCACCCACCCAACCACACCTCATTGTTACCCTACTTAAACCCGAGAATATTGCAAGAGACGTTTTATTATATCCTTTTTGTCATTAACCAGTCGCAAATGTTAAATAAAAGGCTCCTCTGTCCCATGTGTCTTAAAAGATTAATCTAACACAAACAATTTAGGAAAAACGATGTAAACGCATGGAATCTGTAATGCTGTCCATTATGCAGACATTTATTTCACAGTATGAAAGTCAGTGCATTTGCATAGTTGCATATTGTACTTTTTACTCTGGTTTACCTCTCCACCTTTTTGGGAAACCCTTTCAACTATTTTTCCAGTTTTCAAGAGGATACGTCATGAAGTGCAACAACTACAGACTAAAGATTTGTTCGTATTGGATCATCTTCATGAGAGTTATAGTACCCTCCAGTTACAGACATGGCTGATGCATAAACGCGTTCAACGTTAGTTGGACAGCGTTACAAAAATAAAAAGCCACGAATGAGATTAAAGATCTATCATCTTGATTTGAAGCTTTCGTGATTGCAGGAATCCATACTATTTGGTTCTTTCGGTAAAGTCGCGTAGGCAGAAAAATACCTACGTGACTACCGAAAGAACCAAAGAGTTAAGATCTATAATCAAGTATGTCTATTTATTACCTCCTTCCTCGTCGTCAGGTTCACCCTTTGCTGGGACTCTTCCTTCGACAGCATCGGCTGTGGAAAGTGAATTAAAGGAGATGCATTCAATCGTTTAATCACACGATATTCTTATGATTTCCACAAGGTCACCATACATATTTTCAAAAAGAGTGCACACACATATCCATTTGGCATATTCTGCGGGTCACTTTCAGATCCTGTTTTGGGAACACAACATCACCGGGAAAAAAAAACCCCAAATAATATATACAACCCAGCATGTAACCTATTATAAAAACACAATTTACACGAACAATTGCTTGAAAACAGTTGCAAAATTCAGAGGTCATAATCCAGTTCTCACCGCTGGAAAGAAAATGACAATACTGTACAATACAGCGTCGCATATCCGACAGTCACATGTCCACCATCATTAATTAAACAGCTCATATCCAAGTTAGTATTTGAGCACGGTGTATGGTCATTTTCTATCAATGTTTACAAATATGACCTCTTCACACGTGGCAAACCGTGTACATATCGCGTACTACTTTCACTTTCCGTGTCCGTGTTCAAATAGGCTTGTGCTTTATTTCGTTTCAAGAACTTGTGTGCAGTATAACCGCCGTTTTCAATTTTTTTTGTATTTGATGTCCATGTATCTGCCTACGCCTCAATCCCCAGCAAAAATCGGATATGCGACGAAGTACTGTACACAAACATCACGGGGCAATTTCAACCTCACCTGCTTGCACAATTTTAGGAAAAACTCTCTTCACCTCAACAGTGTCTGTGACAGGCTCTGGAAATATTCGTTACGTGCATTCAGAGACAATTTTACACACGTCGATATACAACCATACATGGAGAACTTGTCAGCAAATATCACCAAATAACTGCAAACACTGAAACTTACACCAAAACTGCAAACACTGAAAGTGGATTAACTTTTTACAAACACACGCTCCGAAGAAAAAACTGGGTTTGCATTTGTAAATGAAACCGAAGTTTTATTTTTTTAAATTTCACTTGAAACAAAAAAAACAAGATGAAACAATATTAGTGAACACCTGCAATATTACAAAATTGGAACAGTTATGGATAAGGGCTTGCTAGTATTCATTTTTTTTATTTGATGAATTTAGTTTTGCTGACGTTTTTACTAATCGGTAAAAGTTCCCACCTGGTATTTATAGATTAATAAAGTTTTTAATATTGTGGGATAAGTGATTTCAATGTTGTTGCTTTTTTTTCTATGTGGCCTACTTAAAAAAAAGCCTAGAGCAGAAGAACCCTGGCAAGCCAATGAAACAAATAAGACAGAATCATAAAACATGTGGCAATAAAAACACACGAATCTCAAAAACGCACAGGCGGTGAATCAGTATCACTGTAGTGATGTGAAAAATATATAATTTACTGGTAAAACACCCACCTCATTGAACGTTTGATTTAAAAATGGTCGAGAAATACAGGCATACCTGCTCATGTGGAAGTATATTTATTTGAAGTACCATTTTTTTCAACCGCTTATTCAAGGGAGGTGATGTTTTACACTGGTAAAAATGTGTTTTTATTATCACAACAAATACAATTTTCACATCAATACATACCACATTCAAGTCAACACAAATTCACGCAACCAAAAATAACCACACGTATTTCATAACCACACTTCATTTTGTAAACACAAACCTTGTGATCATTTGTATTACGTTTTCCAAAAGTGGGAAACCAAACTTTATTATTCGTGGAACCATTTACCATTGATAAATCAAATATGTTTTCAATAATATATATGCTATAAATATTTATGTTTAAGCAAGGTAATTTTAAACCGATTTAGATTGGTACTCTTAAAACACTAATTAAATGTATAATTACATTTGTAATAACAACGTTAAATAGTTCCAGCCATTATCCTCACCTGCTACAACAGGCTTAAACCTAGTGGGCCACTCTTCTTCCTCATAATCTGTGTAATATATTATTTTCAGAAAATAAACGAATACGTAAGTTAATTAAAATAATCGCGAATTGCATTTTATTTTCATTTAAGTTAAGTTTACAGTACACGAGCAACTTTACTTCTTGTGCTAATAGTTTTTTGCACATCTGACAACACTGCCGGAGAATTCCAGCATTGTGTGTCATATATGAAATATACATGGCTAAAACTGTTTATTTGTTTACAATAAGGATGAGAATATATTTTGTATTAAATGCCTCAACAACTCAAAACCACCTTACATCATATCACATCTCAGCCATTCCAATGCCCCACTGTATAGTCGAACCAAGGGCACCCCAGGTGGCAGCTGCCCCTGTGAGGAACAAGGCAAGCCACAGCACTGGCCTGCAAGTGGACATTAGCCTGCCATTATGATGAAATGGCCATTATTAAAATTATGTTCACCCCTCTTGGCTGCAGAATTGTTTCCAATAAATGCAACGCTGAGTTCTAATACCTGTAAAGTCCAAACGTTAGCATGGGTCGTCAGGTTTTTCCCCCCCCCCGATATTGCGGACATACACAAGTGCACTACACCAACAACAGACCATCACAATTACACAGGAAAGTGGTAACAAAAACGGACCTCTGCTGCTGTAAACACAGTTCAAAAGCAGACCCTGACATCCAATTCATGCAATTGTATTAGAAGTTTCTAACACAATATGCTGCAATCTCACCTCCTCCCCTGTATCGTGGTATGGTCTTCTTGACCTCAACTTCCTCTGTCACATGCTCTGATGAAGAAAAAAAGGCCATTTACCATGCGTACCTATGAGTGGCATTAAAAAAATAACCCGCAAAGAATATACTTACAACCAAATGTGTGTTGTCACAATTGGAATTGTTTTATGCACGTGTATGTACATTTATATTAAAAAAAAAACTGTGACGCTCTCACCTGCAGCTTTGAATTTTGGTTTAACTTTCCTGACTTCAAATTCTTCTGCCAAATATTCTACCAAAATAATTAAATGTACCTTCAGTGACGACGTCAATACTTCGTTTACACAAAGTAATTATTGATTGAGCCATTAATTGAAATTACTGTGTATTAAACATCGAAATTTTTGCTTGAAATAATGTGATTGTAACAGGCCAATAAAAGTTTAAGCACACATTTAAAGCAACATAAATATTTTAAAACGAATATTGCAAAGTCCATTCCAGTCATTTGTGCTTCGAGTTACGCAAATGAGGAATAATCCTGACCTTCGAATGCTAGTTTCGGAGAGACTTGGATGACCTCCGCCGTTTCGGTTATCATTTCTAACGAAGAGATTGACTCGTTGAAGTAAAAATGTAAAAAAAAAACTAAACACATTCGTAAATAACACGGTCGCCTTAAAAGTAAAACACAGAATAGGTGACGTTTTGGGCTATGGCCCTTCTTCATTGCACATTAAAATACATGTGACGAATGAGTTTAATTTTTGTTGTTGTTGGTTGTACTTGTGCACACCATCACCAGATGTCATGAGTGCATTTAACGCAAATGAGCCAACGAAAGCAGTGCACAGATAGTACTCCGGATTCCACGTTGAATGATACTCATAATTAACAGCAATATAGCACATGTGCAGTTATAGAAATGGCACATCTATAACAATATAGAGCGGTATTGTTTAATATTTAAAATGTTTTTTACGTCATTATATATGATATTTTTCATTACTATGTATTCATGTATTGAACTATGTAATGCGGTATTGTAAAAAAAAATGTAAATGTCAATTAACAACATCACCCGGTGTTCACATGCAGTTTGTATTAAATGTCTCTAAGACAAACAGCATGGATGTTTATGCTGTTCTCACCTTCACGTGTATATTTGGGTACGATTGGTTTTGGTTCCGGCTCTTCAAATATAAGTTCTAATAAAGAAAAATAGGTCTCGTAATCTAATCGCACGAGTATAGTTGTGCATGTAAGTTCTTCAAATACATACGTGAACAAACACGATGAACAACGTGTCGATGTAAATCGGAAAAACTTAATGATTGTGTATTTTTGACAAATACACACATGCCACAAAAGTATTTCCACACACTGGAATTTGCAAATAACTACGTTACTTGCAAATGTTATATTTCCTCCAAAAATATCTATATTTGTTTATGTAATACACGGGTTAAAGACCTAATTTTTTTAATGAAAATCAAGAAGGCTTGGCTAAGAATGTTGGCGTGTGGTGAAGAATAATAATGGAATGCAACCAAGTAATGGAAGGCGTCTGATAGTACGGCTACCGTGGAGATGGAATTAAATAATCAGTTTGTGTGCAGGTACTGGATGGTTTATACTGGTAGGAACGAAGTTGTAAACTGAGTGTACCAGCCTGCAATAGATTAATGTGTCCGTCCGTCCGTCCCCTTTCAATACTTTAACGAAGTAAAATCTCGTGCTGTTGGGTGTAATAAAATTGCGCAAATTTCCAATGTTCCTACCAGCCCACCCTGCAGGGACCTGTTTATATCGAAGGATCGTAAGACATGGCAGCTGCTTGGGCAGGCCTTCATCCAGCAATGGATTGACCATGGCTGACGATGAAGAACGCCGGTTAAAGCCAACTCGTGACTTGTGTGAAAGCTGAACGCACATTTTTAAAGGTCATTTTGCAACAGAGTCAAAATATTTAAACAAAAAACTCCGATAAATAATTATGCTGTAAGAATTGATGGCACTCCAGTTTACACAATCACCACACTCTATAGTATCCTTCTGCTTTTCAATGGAAAAGAGAGGACAGTTGGATTCCACTCTGAGACCAAGTTTCTGCAAAGTTTAAAATCCAACGAGTTTTAATCACTCGTTAAAATTGATTACCTTACCTTCTGTTTTGTGTGTGTATATTACGTCTCTGACTTCAAGCTCCTCGATTGTGTATTCTGACAAGTAAAAGTTCACGCTGCTGTTTAAATCGATATTCTGCAGGGACTACTATTTCGGTAAAAAAACATGTGGGTCAATGTATGACGCAAAAGCAGTGGTGGACGCAAGACACATACACACATTGTTAAAATGCATTTCCTTTACGGACAATGCATTTTAAATTAAGGCATCGAGCCTCTTCTCACCTTCGTGTACATCTGGTTCAGGTTTACGTGGCACCACGGCTACTTTCTCACCCACTGTGACATACAAAACAGCTGATTTAACGGAGCCTTGTTTACGGAATTCCGGGTTTATACATAACAGAGACACTATTTAGTACAGCTGCAAATGTTAAGGCAACTTTGCCCAACAGAGCACGTTAAAATAAGTTGACTGGTATTGGTAAAAAAAAAACCCGTAATGTTACGTATTATTATAGGCTTCTATTGTATACATCTATACACACATGTGCAATGCATTTTCATCGGTGAAAATACATAGTCTTATTTACCACGCCTGACTGCTTCATCTTTCTTTACGGTAATCTCCACTGTGGGCTCTTTAGTTTTCACAACCACAGCTGTTGAATGAGCATTGCAAATCAACGTATGGAGTTTGTCAAATAAAACAAAAACAAAATGAAACAATAACAGTGAGCAACAACGAACAACAATTACGTATCTTAGAGGGCCTTAATTGCAGCAAAAAAAAACCCACAGGAGCGTAATTATTTTAAAATCGTGTACGATACAAGCAAGGCAATACGTACAGCACGATGGGGGACTACCCCCATCGTATTCGGGTCACACAAGGGAGACACGTGTTTGTGTTAGAGAGGTTCTAATACAGACACACGTGGATTGTCTCTTCCTTTCCCGACTTTAGGCTTTTGCAATGGCTGTCTTAATTTCAGCTTCGGAGTTTTTCCAACGTTGTTTCTGATAAATACATGACCAGTGTCACAACATTCCCCATTTCATAATAAAGTTTTTACGTTAGATTGCGTTATTTATAAATGTTTTGCAACCCTCCACCACCAGACATGGCCAATCAGTAAAAAATGTGTCACGTTGACAAAAGAAAAATAGTTTACTTCTTTAGCCCACCGGTGTGTTGAAGAGTGAATCCACAACATTTACAATTATTGAGTACGACGTTTCGCTATTAATTACATCCAGCATCATCGGGCAATTTGCCAGAATAGTGAAGCCCTCCACCTGCTCCCGGTCTTAAATCGAGCAGCAGGGTGACGTCATCATTAACCCAACCCATTTGCCGAGTTTTACTATTTGGCATGCATACAAGAAAAAAGCGGACGTGTCTATGTAATTTGTTTTACAAATATGTGCATGAGATAATGAGTTCTAAGACAAATGTTTGCCATAAACATTTAAGCTTTCGTTTTGGAGGCTTTATTTTTATTTCAACCTCTGTTTTGTCCCAAGTTATTTCTGATAAATACAAACCACGGTCACAAATTACTCATTGCACAATCGTACACTTTGGTGTGGATATAAAACGATGTGAGTAGATGTGGAGTGCGTTTTAAATACATATGCAAGACACGGAGACAAAAGTCAATACGGCACGTGGAAATGTAACTTTTTTAAAGAATATCTTTGCTGACATCTGTTTTGTATTAGAAAACAGTCTCGAATACAAACAAGACTGCCATCTACCTTTAGGCTCTAGTTTGGAGGTTTCTCTTAACATATTAACTTCTGTTTTCTCCTGAGCGATGTCTGATTAATGCACACCACGGATATATTTTCCCATTCTCCCCATCGATAAACTTTCGTATGGCTGTAAAATTTGAATTTGTGTCGATGCAATTTGTTCGAGACGCATGTTTGCATTTGAGAATGGGTTACAACACAAACATGCTTGCCATCTACCTTTAGGCTTTGGTTTTGGATGCTCTCTCTTAATCTCAAATTCAGTTTTCTCCCAAAAAGCTTCTGATAAATATAAACCACGGTAACAACAAATTGTACATTGGCTAACCATTCACTTTGGTGTGGATATAAAACCTGAATTTGAGTGTGTATATGAAATGTGTTTTAAATACATATGTAACACACGGACACAGAAGTAAATTCGGCACATGGAAATATAACTTAAGTATATTTTTGCAGACGTCTGTTTGTATTAGAAAACAGTCTCTAACACAAACAGATCTGGCTCTGGCTTTGTGGTGGCTCCCTTTTAATTTCAACCTCTGTTTTCTCCAAAGTGATTTCTGATTTAAAAAAAAATTAAACATTACGTTCACGATCTTTTTTGCCACTGTAAATCACACAAGTTTGTACTTTTTTTTCTAGAGCCGGGATGGAGAAACTTTTTTCTTCTTCATGAGGGACAAATAAAACTCACCAAAAAACTTGAGGGGGGGAGGGGTGTTCAACACTTAAATTAGCTGCTGTTGCTAAATCAAAAGTATTCGGTTTGCGTGGATGCCAAAAACTGTCATTTGTTGGCCATTTCCAAGCGGTATGTTTCATGTGACCACTGGCCATCTACAATTAAGTCGTGGGCCAGATATGGCCTCTGCATGCTTAGCCTCCCAACCTTGTCCTACAGACATGAACACATTGTTTGGCGATACTGCGTTGGCAGTTGTGCACAAACACAAATAACACAACAATCAATATATTTATCAATACAACCGCTATAAAATGATATACATGTACAATAGGTTTAGTGCTGCGTAATGTCGCTTCTTCACATATTTGCTGTGAAGAAGGGCTATTGCCCATAATATCTCCTATTACACGTATGTTTTCGTCGAAGGCAGTGTTATTAATGAACGTGTTGAGTTTTCTGTTCTGCTGTTTGTATCAGAAATTGGGATCTCACACAAACATTCCTGTCTTACACCTTTAGGCGTTGGTTTTGGAGGCTCATCTCTTTTAATCTCAACTTCTGTTGTCTCCCAGAGAGTTTCTGATAAATGCAAACCACGGTCACAAATTCCCCATGTTGCAAATCGTTCACTTTGTTGTGGGTATAAAATTATAATGCGTGTGTACTATATGGAATGTGTTCCCAATAAATATGTAATGCACTCATAGGATGTCATATTATGCATGAAGAAGTGTTTATTTAGACATTTGTTTATATTCGAAAACAGTCTCGAATACAAACAAGACTGCCATCTACCTGTAGGCTCTAATTTGAGAGGTTCTCTTCTCATATAAACTTCTGTTTTCTCTTGAGTGATTTCTAATAAATACACACCACGGATATAATTTTCCCATGTTTACCCAATCGATATACTTTGGTATGGCTATAACATTGGAATCTGCGTTGATACAATTTGTTTGATACACATGTTTGTATTTGAGAATCGGTTCCAACACAAACATGTTTGCCATCTACCTTTAGGCTTTGGTTTTGGATGCTCTCTCTTAATCTCAACTTCTGTTTTCTCCCAAATAGCTTCTGATAAATACAAACCACGGTCACACATTTCCCCATGTTGCCAATCATTCACTTTGGTGTGGATATAACATTATGCGTGTGTACGATATGGAACTTGTTCTAAAAAGATATCTATAAAATACACACAAGTAAATTTACGTACAAAAAAAACGTATTTTTACACAGACATTTGTTTGTATTAGAGAATGAGTTCTAACACAAACATGTCTGCCATCTACCTTTAGGCTCTGGCTTTGGTGGCTCCCTTATAATTTCAACTTCCGTTTTCTGGCGGGCCGTTTCTGATAAATACAAACCACGGTCACAAATGCACCGTTTTGCTGAACGTTCTCTTAGGTGTGGATATAATAAAATCATTTGTAGGTGTGCAACTAGTTCCAGACACATTGTGGAGATGAAAGAACATGTTGAAACACATGGCCATCATATACCTTGCTTGACTTTAGGCTTTCGTTGTGCTCTATCAATTCCAACTTCTCTTTTCTCCCAAGTTTCTGATGAATACAAAACACATTCGGGATGTTCACCACTTGCATATCATTCACTATGATATGGATATGAAGTGAGAAATTGTTAATTGTTCCAGATATGCATTTTCGTTGTTCAGCAGTAAAACATTAATTTTGTCATTGGCGACATATCTTACCTTCTACATAATGCCTTTCTTCCACTGAAATTGACAAAAAAGATACAAAAAAAGAATGCAGAGACATGTTTAGAATTTATCCATGAAGTTAACAAATGCATTATTTACAATGATGTGATTTTTTTTCCAATTAATGGCATAAGTTTTTTTTAACAAAACTAAACATTAAATATGATTTCATAGTTATCATCACACATATATAAAAGTCTTGTTGCATGGATGGTTACAAGTGGCTGCACATACGACGAGTGTTGTTCAAGGCATAACATGAGAACAAGTTCAACAAATATGAAAATAGTTTCAAAGGAAACATAATTAAACGTAAGCACATTTTGCAAATTGATATATTTCAATTGCTAAGAATATATTCACCCTAGCTAGGGTTAAATGTACAAAAAATATTCTTAGTTTGAGGATTACACACAAAATAATCTAAAGCCTAAATGAGGATACTGTTATCATTATTAATGAAATATTTTAGTTTGATTTATATTTCATCACAGCTCCCCAATACGAATCCAAAATGTACTGTACTTTGTACAATACCTTGCTGATCTCGTCAAGGAGCATAAATCAGCACACAAACTCACTACATCGCGTGGCGCTTTCAAATACCCTTCTGCGGCCATCTGGAACGCTCTTCCTTCCGATATTAGGAAGCCACTGGAATTACGCACTTTTAAATCATCTAGATTAAAATCAAATTTATTTAGAACTGCTTTTTGTGCTTAGTTTGTGTTCCTTCCCCCACACCTCCGATTAGCAAGGTTGGCTAAGCACGGTGTGAAGGAAGTTCAACATACATATATACAATGAGCCAATGGAACAACGCATTGATTTTTTTTCCGAATAAAAAGTAGCATCTGACCGATTTCTCCTTCTTCTTCTTCCTCCTCTTCCTCTTCAGCACCAGGCTTTGCACCTAAAATAGGTGACAATTATAATAAAACACCACGGAAAATATTGTAAATTGCAGTGAAAGCTATAATATACAGATAAGGTGTTTGCGAGTAATAATTTTTCACATTGCCATCAGTGGATGGAGAAGCTTTAATGAAATATACCTTTGCGATAATCTCGTCTCCCTGTATGTAAAAAAACAGCAACACAAAGACAAAAGCATACGTTATTGCACCACAAAATATACGAAGATTGTCTAAAAATATCACGGAATGCCAGAGAGTTAAAGTGTTGTATAAAGCACAACAGAAGGTAAATATCTAAAGCCGTACATACCTCTACCCTCCATACCATGGTCCTTCTTTGAAATAAAATCTTGTTCGTCAACTGGCTTGCGTTTCTTGGGCACTGCACAAGACACATTTCACTTAAGTTTAAAACAGATTCAACATTCCAAATACACATTCTGATTGTCCTACTGGCATCATGTAAAGAGACGAAGGTATCCATTCGTGTTAAGAGAACGGCTCACGGAAGCAGATATCACATAGCTACCTCCGACAAACTTTAAAGTGTCGTTTGGCTCACACTTTCAAGGGGATCACTTTTCCACTCACTCTGCCAAAGAGAGTAGTCTTAATTACATGACTATTGCCGTATTATGCGTAGAAGCAAATGTAATATATTTTTTATTGTGCAGTTTGCTGGCGATCATGCTGAAACCATCAATCGACGAGACTTGAGGACCGAGTTTAATCAATTTCCCGCTTAGATTCAAAACCAGTATTTTCAGCCGTGCCAGCTTGAGCACACTGAGCTCCGAACCACTCGATCACCTCTGAATAACAATGTGTTAGTCATGAGATCTATATCCCCATACCTTCAGGCGTGAGGAATAGATCGGCAAAGCTTTTGACCTCTCCTCTATCTTCTTTGCGTGCAATAACAGCATAAGATCCTGGAAATACATTACAAAAAAACTTCAAACGACTCTATCTTAAAACCATGGGATTTGATGACAGCGTATCCTCGTTATTTCACGAACTTTCTATCCACGATGTTGGCTTTCCGCGAATAGCACCTGGAACTCTACAACGACTGCATCGAGAAATAAATAAATTGATGAGATAAATTGATGAGATAAATTGATGAGATAAATTGGTGAGATAAAGTGATGAGAGAAAGTGATTAGAGAAAGTGATGAGATAAAGTGATGAGATTTATTATCTTATATATTGATTTAAGGTAATTCATTAAAAATAAAGGGTTTCATAGGCCAATATCATTATCCACGAAATTTGCTATTCAAGAGCTTCTCCGGAACGTATCCCTCGCGAGTAATGAGGGGATTACTGTACACGTGGATATCATGACCCTTATGCCTGCAAGGTGAGTTAAATATTTACCCTATGAGGAAAGTGACTGAACAACACCATTCTATCATCCCATGTACGAATGACAACTTTGCAATTCAACCACTCGTGGCAAAAAAAGCATAACTAGAGAACAACTTCAGCTGTATTTGTATTTGTTTCAGTGCTTTATGTAACAAATGTCAATCATGCAAATACCTCTGACACTAAATGCCCGTAATTTTCCCATGAAAACCGAAATTGAGTCTCAAAATACATTGTGCAGGTAAGGTTTGGAAAATGCCATTAATGAGTGTCTGGCATGTAGGAGGAAAGCAGAGTCCCCAGGGAGAAGCAATGCTGAGCTGACGACCTCTGGCTAACCTTGCAGCCCAAGCCTACAACAGCTGGTATTCAGTGGACGTCTGCCATCCAGGTATTGACCAAAGTCAACCCTGCTTAGCTTCCAAGAACCGACGAGATAGGGCACATTCACAGTGATAAATTTACGATGTTTTTAGTTTGTTGTCCTTCCCCCGTACCTCCGATTAGCACGGTTGGCTCTGTACTGCGCGACACAAGTTCAACATACGTACATATATATTAATGATTTAAGAACTACTGATTTTCTGACTTCTGAACACACCTTCGTCTTCAGGGGTGACGTCCTTGATGGTGAGGTAGTGTGCACACCCGTCGCTCGACAAGCTGTACTTGGGCCCTTCCTGCAGCTCTTCATCGTTCTTATACCAGGAGACATCTGCATCCTCGAAGGTCACCTCACACTCCAGTGTGTGAGTCTCATTCTCACGCACCTCCTCCGTCTGGATGACCTTGGTGAACTCCAGTGGCTTTGCTGCATAGGCAATGCAATAAATAAATATTAGACTCGCGGTCCGATATAAAAAAAAAGCTCAATTATAAAATAAACAAAATTATGGGTGGCCAGTGTTCAGGGCGCTGAGTTAGCACCAAAAAGATTGTGGGTTTGATCCAGGTGAGAGGGATTGGGGTTTGCCATATTGTCAAATTGGACAGCGTGGTGATGGAAGCTCTATATTAAAGAACATTTGGGGGAAAGGCCAAGAGGAATGAAGAGATAGGTTTCGCTCTACGATCGTTTTCTGAAATAAAAAGGCCCACGATCAGAGATGGAATTAACTTGTCCAGTAAACCTGCTCTTCGGCGAAGAACTCGAGATGTCGTTTGGTGGCAAATTTATGTTTTTATATATATAAGCAAAGCCAAAAGGTTTATGCGTGGACCATGAGCAGCAACTTGGCAAGCCATGCATACCTTCAACAGTGAGTTCGGCAGGTGCCTCAATGTCCTCGTAGCGGCAGGTGTATTGCCCGGCGTCTTCGAGGTTGGTGTTGTGAATGACGAGGCGGTGTTGCTTTTCAGAGACCTCCAACGTGTACTTCTGCGACGGCTGGATGAGCTTGCTGTTGCGGTACCACTGAACGGTGAGGTTAGGCACTGAGAATGTACACGTTAGTTCCACCGTCTCTCCCTCGGTGGTTTGTTTATCCTCCAGGGACTGGTCCAAGCGCAGTTCTGAAAGGGATAAGCAGACAGTTCGCATCGTTTAGCTCTTCTTTCACAGGGAACTTTGTCTTTTCACCCCAATCCTATTCCGATCTTCCCATTCGTTTAATTTTATGGCACGAAGATTCCATTCAGAACTCGTGCAGAGCAGCGTAATCCTGTGCATTAGAGTTGGCCCGCAGATGGTGATTTCATGTAACTATCTCGGAGATCCCTTAAAAGTAATATTTTTCTTAAATCTGAACACCAGGGGTGAACTATCCCACGTTTCCCACTGTGGGAAATTGTTGTTGCATGGCAGGCTGATCATTTTAATCCTCACACCTGGAGTTTAGCTGAATTGCGATAAAAACCTCATTCAACGTGACAGGGTTTTTTGTGCTGTCATTGGTAATCAGGCTAAAACCATCAACTTGAGAACCTGGTTTAACCACCGGTGGTTTCCACCCCCTGACAACGATCCCAGGATTTCAGCGATGCAGGATCAGGAGTTACCCAGGCCATCTCAATATCCTCAGATCTCAACACTCACCGTAAACTTCCAGCTTGGCGCTGGAAATGTGAGGGCCACAGACCACGCGGTAGTTGCCGCGATCCTGCAGCGTGCAGTTGGTGACGACTAGATGGTGGAGGTCGCCCTCCTGGAAAATCTTGTACTTGTCGGAGGACTCCAATTTCTGCGTGCCGCGGTACCAGGACAGCTTGATCTCGGGGTAGTTAATCTTAACCTCGACCTCAAAGGAGACGTCGTTGCCCACCAGAACCTGTCGGTCTTCAACACTTTTCACCAGTGTTATCGGCTGCAGTGAGTAGTTATAGAAAGAAAACAAGTTAGAACTTTGTATGTATATGTGTTGAACTTCTTTCGCACTATACGTAGCCAACTTTGAAAGTGAACAACGTAAGTCATGTACGAGTAGGGGTGCAACAATTTGCCTCCCTCATAATTCAAATAATTGTGATGACTCGGGGTCATGGTTCTATTAAATGGGTGGGAGAGGGGGTGTGACAATGTGGCGAAAGCATCATAAAAATTACGCATCATTTCAACTTGTAACCCGTCGCACAGTATTCCTTTAGTCTCACAGAGAGAGAGACCGACTCAGAGGTGCGAGGAACCACGGACAAGCATGAAGGCAGCCGCATAGTTGAGCCGGGGCCTACAAATGCCCAAGCTCTGTGGTCCTCTATCTATGAATGTGTTCACGGTAAATTAATCAGTGTGTATTGCTCCGAGTGGTCACTGAGCATACATGAACCAATTGCACACAAAAGATATGTGGGAAACAAACTATTTTTTTACATGCTTCATTCGACGCACGTGTCTTTGAACACAACAATCTATTTTAAATCACTTAATCGACGCATTTTTACATGCTCGTCTGTTATATTATGAGAAAAAAAACTGGCATATATTAACTTAATTTGGGTAATAAAAACTGAAATTGACATAGACTTTAAACGTGGTATGTGCTTCGGTTTTTTTTCCTCAATGGAAATGCACAGCAACTGTGCAACGAAAAAAGCATTCCTGCATACCTCAACATGCGCCAGTCTCGCTTGAATCAACTGCATCATCTCCTCATATTCCTTTTCCTCGGCAGTGGGTTCAGCACCTTCTTCCAATTCCTTAAGATACAAAAACAATAGGAATAATCACTGAATTCAAAATGTCCAGTATGTGGTTTATTTATGGATAACTCCACACGGAAATTTCCGGCTGTTGGTGGAAAATGGCGCACTACTGTAAATTATTTGGCATGTTGACTGGGAACTTTGTTTAGTAGACTAACAATCGCACGCACACATATAGTACCCCATCGATGTATCTAAATAAGCTGAAGCCTCCCGTAAAATAATGTGACTTCTCTGTGGCCACCCCCACTGAATTCATCCCCTCTCGCCGCCCGCTGTGAAAACAGACACCGCTCTTTGGAGCAGCGTTGAGGCCCTTACGTAGCATCTTCCTCCCGATCCTCAACTCTTCTGACCATTTGGCTCTCTGTATCAGTTCCTTTTTTGATCATCTTTCTCTTATTTCCCATTCTGTCTCTTCTCTCCTCCCTTTCCCATTCTTTATTTTTTTATTTTTCACACGTTAAATCCTTGACACTACTTCCTTTCTCCGTGGTGTTCCACTCATTAAAAAGTTGCGAGTACATATGATGCGGTGAATAAATTGAAAGGTACAACATAAACATGTTTTTTTAAGCCACGCACCATGCCCTCGGCCTCTTCTTGCTTGGCAGCCTTCAGCAACTCCAAGGCCTGTAGAAGGCCTCGGTAGTCTGTGATGCCGTAGAGGCGAGCATATTTCTCATATTCCTTAGGATCCACGTTCTTCAACAGCTCCAGGATATCAACCTCCTCTTCCTTCTCCTTCTCCTTAGTGGGAGCTCTGAAATTAAAGGAAGTTAACATTTAGAAAGAGCACATTTACATTTGTAAAAATGCATTTACTTTGCTGGCAGATATCAGATGTAAAGCCGCTCTTGACTACTGCGATTTGAATACCAGATCAATATGTCACCATGGCCAAAGCGACTGATGCCATCAGATATTAATTGCCCAAATGTATATACGATACAATTTGCATATCTGATTCACTGGATTGTGAGGTGTAGGCAGATAAGTGAAAAGGTTGGATATGTGGACATTTATATAAAATGACAGTTACACCTTGCACAAATAAGTCATTGGATAAAAATAACTGACAAATTGTATAAAACATTGTGATATATGTATGTTGAACTTCTTTTGCACCGTACATAGCCAACCATGCTAATCGGAGGTGCGGGGGAAGGATATCAAACTAAACATAAAAAGCAGTTCTAAAGAAAAGAGTTCTAAATCTAGATTTTAAAGTGCACAGCTCTAGTGATGTTTGGAAGCGAATATAAGCGAGATTAAGAATAACGCATAGTACAGTACTGCATGCGAAAAGTAAAAATTTGTGAAAATCTATGTAAAATTACATTTACACTCTGGCGAATTGGTCAGGGCGGATATGTAATGGTCCGATATGTGATGTTGTACTGTATATTCTATGACGAAGAGATACATAAACAGAAGGATGGATGGAAGCATAAACGTATAAATGAAAATGTTTTTAAAAGCAAAAAGCTCACTTCTTGAGTTTGGCCCTGAAGCCTTCCTCCTCAACGGCAGGCGCCTTCTTCTCCTCCACGTCCAGGGAGATGCCGGACTCGATTTCGCCGTGCCTGTTGTTGGCGACGCAGCGGTACGGGCCTGCGTCGGTCTTCGTCGCCTCGCGGATTTCCAGGAGAGCATCGGCGCCCTTCTGCTGGACCGTGAGGCGCCCACCGTGGTTCAGCTGCCGCCACTTTCCCTTTATCCACTTCACCGTCGGGATGGGTTCTCCGCCCACCTTGGCCGTGAATTTCACCGTGCCCTCTGCAAGTGACCACGGGATGAAGAGGTTGCAAATGAGCCGCGATTGCTTTATTATTTTTAGGGTAATATTTAGAGGGTGTTTAAATGTCCAAGCAACTCAAAGTGCCATTGCAATGCCCTACTATATTCTAGCCACGATATTCTGGCCAAGGGAACCCCCCACCCTCCCCCTCGGTGGCAGCTGCCTAAGTGGCACTGGTCTGTCATTAGGGGGACAACGTTGTTATATGTGGCTGGCTTTTCTCATGAAAGCAATTTGCACGTTAATAATCAAAGGTGGTAAATTTGGGTCGTGATAGCGGCACACGTGGCCTGCTATTTTTTCACAAACAACATCACGTGGATGGCTGAACAAAATCAAACACGTATTTGAGTCACTTTATTTTTTTCACACCCGACTGGAATGACTTACTCTCTTCAACTTTAGCATTCTTTGGCTCTTCGACAAAGAAAATCTTTCCGTCGACAACAACTGGAGCAGGAGCGGCAGTCGGGGCAGCCACTGGGGCCGCAGTTTTCCTGGCTGGTTTTCCCGCTTCAGGAGCTGCAGAAGAAGAATATAAAGAAAGTGCAGTGATACATTTATAGACACCCCAATAACACAAGAGGGAAAATGACAGAGAAAAGCACATTGTCTGTCAAAGCCTCTACACGTCCCCCACTAATCTCAACGCACATGCTATATCATCAAACACTCTCTCCTATAAGATACTGAGCCATTGCTTTCCATAATATTCGATTGGCTGTTGAGAAGAGGGTATGAGAGTCACTAGAGATCAATGGGGTATCTACAAATGGATTACCCTGTTTAAGTGTCTTATGGCAACTGTTCACTTTACAGGCAGAATGAAAGCACCAATTGTTTCATCAGGAAAGCCTCACCGAGTTTCAGGATGATTTTTCGCAGGCATATCCTGCATCGGCAAATTAAGCCAATGCATATGATTGTTTGATTTCTCGTGGTATGAAAGTGGAGTACGCGAGAAAAATATCCATACCCATAACAGGGTTATACTCAAGACTGACTATCGCACAAGCCCATGCTTACAGCATCTGGTAAGCTCTGGTGGACATCCGTCCACGTACTATCCAGGCTAAACTGCTCACAGTATATAGCTCCCCAATGCAGTAGCCTTGGAGTACAATGGGTGCCCTAGTTTAAGAGACTTGAAGATGGATGTTGCTTGACCACCTCTATACTTTTACATTAATCTTATGCCCTCGAATTTCCCCCCCCACCCCCCCAAGAAAATCATCCCATTTGTAATATTACAGCAGCAATCCGTCAGGCTTGTTTGGCAGATACGGATGACAAGACAATGGTGATCAATCACATCTGCACATGCATATTCTATTAACGAAACAGCACCATCTGTAAAGACTGCTGGGATTTGTCACGATAATATATCAATTGATTTTTAAATATATGTAACGGTTTTGCAGTGGTGTAAGAGCACGAATAACAAAAACGCAACACGTCGTCAATAACACCGCCCTAATTAGAAAATCACTTAATTGGGAAATTCAAAGCGATCGGCGCCACCCTACGGCAAAAACTTGGCAGGACCCTCCTGTAAAAAAGTCTTGAGGCTCAGTGAGGCATTTCCTGGATAAACAAGCAGAGTAATAAGAGTAATACATAGCAATGGTCCTTCTGCTATAAAGGAGAACCATTGCCCAAAACTTTTCCTATTATATAGTTTCCTTTTAGACCATTGCTATTTATGAACGTGTTGACGACTTTCTATCAATTCGATTTTTGTTCTGTTGCCCTGCGTTCCGATCGAATCCGCGCCGATGGAACGGCCATTATAATCACGACCAGGCCAACACAAAGTAGGCACCTTACCTTTGGTTGTAACTTTAACCTTGCTAATGTCCGAGCCGGCCTCGTTGACGGCCTTGCAGGTGTACTCCCCGGCATCCGCCTTGGTGACCTGCGAAATCTCCAGCGTGCAGTCCCCTTCGCTGTAGGCGATGGACACCTTTCCGAAGGGCTGCACCTCCTTCCTGTCCTTCAGCCACATGATCTGCAGCGGCTCCGATCCGCTCACACGGCACGAGGCGGACAGCGTGTCGCCCTCCACCACGGTCAGCGACTGCACTTTCTTGTCGAAGTTTGGCGCGTGCTTACGTTCTACCGAGGACAAAGAGGTGGCTTTTAAAACCCACCCGGTTAGCACCCCGCGCCACGTAAACTCAAAAACAATCACTCGTTCGTTCGTCATTCGGACACACAAAGTTTCACTGAATGGCTATTATAAATTAGGGCGCTCATTTATTGTTGGGACAATATTTGTATTCGCTAGATACAACATTTTATTATATCACCGGATTGTGAGAGATGGTGGTGGATGGGGAGGCCTTAAGCCAGGCTGATGACGATGTATTACAACATTTGTGACCCAGTTTTAACGAGATGTTTTTGTCAAACCTTTCTAGTTTTTTGCATTTTAAAAGATAATATAAAAAAGGATACCGATATTCTCCAAATTATAAGACACTCCGTGAAGTAAGACACATCCCACACTTGTGACCAATGTCTAGAAAGTTATGCAAATCTCATCAGAGACGCACACACACCGACTGGATTATAAGCCACACCTCCAACTTTTTCTGTAATATATAGGAGGGGGGAGTGCACATTATAATCCAGAGAATACAGTCCAGCTGAAATTAATAACGGATATATAAAGAATAATGTATTAACATAATTGGCCTGTGCTGCGAGTAGCATTTAAAGTGTGACAGGCAGTGTGACATTTAAAAGTGTGACGGTGTTCACAAGCAAGCTCAGCCCATCCCCCGTGCTGCTGACGCCGCCGTTGTATTTGTAAACAGCAGCCAGCACGAGGATCGGGCAACAACGAACCTTTGATGTTCAGCGTGACTTTGAAGGTGGCAGTGCCAGCCTCGTTCTCCGCCTTGCAGACGTAGAGGCCACTGTCGCTCACTTTGGTGCTCTTCAGGCTCATGAGCGCGATGTTGTTCTTGAAGGAGAGCTCGCGGCCCGGGTGAGCGTGGAGGTCCTTGTCGTCCTTTGTCCAGGTGATGGCGATGGGCTGAGAGCCGGACACTCTGGAGTCCAGCTTCACGCCTTTTCCCTCCTCCTCGTCCAGTATTTCCAGCGGCTTCTTGGTGAACATCGGTGCTACTTTGCGCTCTGCGATGGCGGTTTCGCACGTGCAGGAGTTCAAAGAGGAAGAAAGGCATTGAAAGGAAGTAATGCGAAGCTCAAGAAAGAGTCCCGTGTTGGGGGGGGGGGATTGTTTTGTGATGTGGAAAGTTTTTTTTTTTACATTAAAGCATCAGACCAGCTTTATGGAACCTAAATCGGAGCCTTCACGATCAGTTGCCTCGCGTAGTTTGTTGGCCATATCTCATGAGGGAAATTTTCATTCCAAAGCTAGAGTACAATTAATACCGTTTCATAAATTTTAAAACGATCAAAAATAAACTTTGTTTTTACTTCCTCAGGACTTTCTTTTTACATCCTAATATAATACAGCATACGATCATGTATCACCACCAACCGTGCATTTCACGGACTGCATCTATAGGTGCCCTGCAGCAGGGGACTCCCTGGCAGCAGCTGTCCCTGTGCTGCACAAGGTGAACGCAGGACCGGCCTGCAGGTGGGCGTTAGTCTACCAGTGGGCATGCTATGTTGCTCCATGGCTTCACAATTAAAGTACAAGTAATTTTATCAAATTGGGAAAATTTTGAACCGGCACAAATGGCACAGATGGCACAAATGGCCTATAAGGTTGTGGGTTTTTTTACAACAAAAATGACGTCATGAGATCTTTGACGTCCACTGTGAAGCAGAACAGGGCGTATCTTACGGTGAACGTGCATGCACTATTTACCCGGGCAGTCGCTAGGCTCGAACCAAAAACCTCTGCAATAATCGGCAAATGCAGTACCGTTTGAGCAACGTCACCCACCCTCACTCTCATTTTGAAGCGTCGGGTATCGGATATTGCACGAGAGTTTATAATGGATTACAGAAGGGTGGCGCACCTTTAGCCGTCAGCTGCGTGCTGCACACGTCACTTCCGATGTCATTGACAGCCTTGCACGTGTACTCCCCGGAGTCGCTCTTGTCCAGCTTGTAGATGGTCAGGTGAGGTGTGTTGTCAAAGAAGGTCATCTTGCAGTTGGGACCAGGGCGGATGTCCTTCTTGTCCTTCATCCAGAAGATCTTGATGGGCAGAGAGCCGGTGAGGTGGCACTCCAGTTCGGCCGGGTCTCCCACCACGGCCTCCACGGGCTCAAGCTTCTGGTCGAAGGTCGGTTTCGTTTTGCGCTCTGCGTCGGTTAATAGAGTGCAAGCAAATTATCATGAGTGCAAAGCAGATAAGTGTTCTGTACCTCTATTTTACCAATATATGGAATAGACTGGCATTAAAAATGTAAAGTATTCGAGTAGTACTTGTACATTTTCGGCTTACGAACTGTAGGCGTGGATTCACTCTTCAACACATCGGTGGGCTAAAGTAGTGAACTATTTGTCTTTTGTCAACGTGGCACTTTTTTGCTGATTGGCCGTGTTGGGTGGTGGAGGGTTATGACACATTTGTAAATAACGCGATCTAACCCAAAAACGTTTATTATGAATAATATTTGGTCGCGAAAGCCTACGTGTTAAACTGAAAAATATTGGGTTAACTGATGTAAATATACATATATAAAGTACTTAACATAAGCAAAAGCTGACATGCATAGGTTAGTCAGGCAATAATACGATGCAGACTTTATAATTTGATAACGTTCTACACTTGCTGAGGATGTATTCCACACATGCGGCTGAAGTCTTGACAACGTTTCTCAGCGACAAGAATAATTCTCAGCAGAGACCGTCAAGGCAGTGATGTCTTGAGGCAGCCACTTTTACAACGTGCCAAAAAAAACTGAGGACAAATTCTTTACTCATTCGTGCATCCTTCCCGTGGAAGCAAAAAAAAACGGAAGCAAAAAAGCATTCCATGAAGCGTAGCATTGGGGCTGATCAAAAAATGTTTGAACCTTCAAAGTCAGTGATGTCGTGAGGCAGCCACTTTTATAATGCGCCAAAAAAAATGTTATCGAGGAGAAATGATTCACTCACTCGTGCATTCTTCCCGTGGAAGCGAAGACAACCCGAAAAGCAAAAGGCATTCCGCGAGACATAGCATCGGCCCTGATTAAAAATGTTTGAACATTCAAAGAGCATTGGTTCATTCTGTCGCATGATTTCATTTTTTTTACGCAAAACACCTTCTGTTCAACCAAACCGTACGAGGCAAACGAATGCAAACCAACTCTCATTTGAAGTCCCGCAAACATTTCTCTGCCTGTGAGCCAATGCCGAAGAGCGAAGCGGGAAAGCCAGCGGCACTTCCCCCCTGCCACAAACCTGTCACGTCAAGTTTTGCCGAGCAGGAGATGGACCCATCCTCGTTCGAGACCTTGCAGGTGTACTCCCCTGCATCTGAGACTTTCAGACTAAAAATGCTGAGGGAAGCAACGTTGTCCTCAAAGGAGATGACGTGCTTATCGCTATAGGACAGCTCGGAGTCACCGAGGAACCAAGAGACGTGGAATGGCGGTGTGCCTGTAACACGAGCGTCGAATTTCGCGCAGTCCCCGATGACTTGCTGCATATTCTTCAGCATTCTTGAGAAACTAGGTGGGTGTTTGCGTTCTGTAACAAACGTTTGTTTGATTAAAAACATGTTATTCAACTGGATACAAATATTTTAGTTTTCCCCCCCCTCCTTGGCTATCAAGGTGTTCAAGTCCTGCGCACCTTCAAACTCTTCGAGGCTAAAAATGCACACTATCTTTTAAAGGTCTTAATATAAGTCCTTGGAGTACAACCACATGCGAAAATGTATATGTACCATGGTTCTATCAGAGCCATGTTAATCCGTAAAAAATGTGCATATGGGGATTATCATTGAAGGATATAAAAAAGCACGTTTGGTGAACGTTGGTACATCCCGATTTTAAAAAAAAGTGGTGAACATTTTTGAACAAGGACGCAAAATGCTGCATATTTTGGAGAGCAATACAGCCACAGAGCAGTTTCACATGGGAGGTCTACAGCATCTAGAGAAGCAGGAAAAAATATCCCTCACGTAAAGATTTTCGCGGTTGTGCAGTAGGCTCTCCGATGTGTGTTTCGGCTTGTACCACGTACTGCCCGATGTGATGTCCGTTTTACGCGGAGAGGAGTGCTACAACCCGAAAACCACATCGGAGAGCCATCGCGCGGGCACGGTGCTCCGTTCGGCGCGTGTACCTTTTCCCGCGAGGGAAGCCGAAGTTTTGGCACTTCCGAGGCTGTTCTCCGCCTCGCAGGAGTACGTTCCAACGTCGGCCTTCTCAAAGTTCTTCACCTCCAGCACCGCAGTGTTGTGCTGGAACATGGTCTTGTACTTAGCACCGGAGAGCTTCTGACTCCCCTTGTACCACGTGACCCTGATCTCGGGGGCACCGGCCACTTGGCACTCAAAGTACACGGAGGTCCCGAAGGTGCCTTCCATGGGCTCCAAGGATTTCACAAAGTAAGGAGGATCTACGGAGTAAAATATATCGCAGCGTTTAGTGAAAACGCAAAAACACCAATACAGAGGAGGAATCTAATCTGAGGATAGGAAGTAAATTGCAAAGTAAAGCATGTTATTGTTACGAATATAAAATGTTTTTTTTTGCATTGTCAATGTTCACACAGACAGCGGGGACAATGCAAACACATTTCAATTCGGCAGCACTGTAAATCAACTAACCTAGAACCTTCAACAAAGCAGTACAATTATCCTGCCCAGAGTCATTCTGGATTTTGCAAGTGTAGTTCCCGCTGTCGGAAATTTCGGTGGCGAGGATGTCCAGGGTGGACTGCCCCTCCACAGTCGTCACTTGGAACTTGTGGCCTGCGACAATCTGGTTATCTTCCTTGTACCAGTTGACCGCGATTTTCGGTGTGCCGACGAAGCTGCAGATGAAGCTTGCAGAGTCGCCTGCCTTGACGTCCAAGTCCGACGGCTTGGAGAAAAACTTTGCGGGTTCTGGGAGAAAGTTTCGTCGATAATCACAAGGGGAGCCAGCTTAAAACGAATACTACTTAAAGCATGCAATTGCTGTGCAAGAAGAAGAAGCAATTGCATGCCGCACGGTAAGTGTAGGTACAACGCAGTTGAGAATGAACCTCATGCAAAATGAACGTGGTATTCATTCACTTGCTTTGGTACACACCTTTCACAAACAAGCTGGCTGAGCAAGACGTCTTTCCAGCCGAATTAGAGACCTGACAAGAGTATTCGCCTGCAAACGCAAGCTTAACCTTCTCAACGATTAATAAGGCAACGGAATCTCGGAAGCTGATACTGTGGCTTATATCAGTTCTGAGTTCTTGGTTGCCCTTGTACCACTTGACCAAGAGTGGCTCTGTTCCTGATACAGCACACTGAAACGTGGCCCGTGATCCCGATAGCACCTCCTGTGGCTCCATTTTCATTAGGAATGATGGGGGTTCTGCAAATGATTAGACAATGGGATTGAGGCAGTTAGTAACAAATGTACCATTCACAGTTCAGAATGTTCAAATGAGAATGAAAATGTGTGGAATAAAAACGACTCTGGCTTAAGTAGTGTTGTATTAGAGGACAGTTGGGGTCGTTTGTAACTTGGAACATATATTAAAACATTTATATGACGTACATTTAGAGTCATTGGATTTTATATTACTGAAAGATGGATAAGGGCAAGTGTATGGACATCTAATTGCAAACGGGTTATACACAATGTAGGTTTTGTTTAGACGATGCTTGTCAGACATACAGTTCTTTGGGTTTTTTGTTTTTGCCAATGGCAGCATTTGACACGCGACAGGTGAATATGGTTAACTCCAGGCGACGGGGAAGCGGTGGCTCCCGAGTTGGATTCGAGGGAAGAAAGGGCTGTCGAGCAATATAGCGAGAACAAATATGAAACAATCGCCTCAGCTTTATAACTGACGGGGATTTGCCCACATTTGTTTTGTCAACCATTTGCTACTACGAACCGATGATGCTCAGAGTGGTGGAGCAAGAATCTCTTCCCGCGACATTCGTCGCTGTGCAGGTGTAGCTCCCGTCGTCGGACTTGTCGACCTTCAGGATTTCCAAGCTCGCGGTGTTCTCCTCGAAGAGGCACCTGTACTTGTCGCCGTCGACAATTTCCACACCGTTCTTAGACCACGCGACCAATATGGGCACCGTGCCAGCAACCCTGCAGTCCATCTGGGCTGTCGAGTGCAAGATGGCGTCGGTTTTCTTCAGCTTTCGCACAAAGCTCGGAGGAACAGCTTGGTCTGCGCAAATGAAAAATGCAACTGGTGAGTCGCGTTGGCCCGGTGCGCGTGCATGCTGTGTAAATGTATCGGCGAAGACGAAAAACTGTTTGCGTCGATGTTTCCACTAAAAAAAAGCTGAAGCGTAATACCTTTCACCGTAATTTCCGTGCTGGTCACATCGCTACCGACATCGTTTGACGCTGCACAGGTATAAATCCCGCTGTCAAGCTTGCCTACTTTGAGGATTGTCAAGCGAGCTATGTTTTCCATGAATATCATTCTGTAATTGCCGGCGGCCCTGATCTCCCGGTTGTCCTTGGCCCAGGTGACCTTGATGGGCACGGAGCCCGTCACGTGGCACTCAAGCTCAGCACGCTCCCCTGTGGTCACGTTGAGGCTCTCCAGCTTCTGGTCGAAGGTCGGGGCCACTCTGCGCTCTATAAAGAGGTAATTACACATTTTAAGAATCTGATTATTTTTTTTTACAAAAAATGTACACTTAGATGTAAAGAATGTATTAACAGTGATTAATATCAAAGGTCAACAAACACCAAAAGTGACAGTATGGCTACACAACGAACCTTTGACTTCTAGTTTGGCGCTACAGCTCACGCTACCGACTTCGTTGGAAGCCTTGCAAGTGTACGCTGCGCTGTCAGACAGCCGAGCATCATGAATCTCCAGCGTGGCAACGTTGTCCACGAACGAGATGACAAAGTCTTCTCCACTGGCCAAGGGGACGTTGTTTTTCAACCACGTGGTGGAAAGTGGAGGTGACCCTTGCACACAGCATTCCAGCTTGACCATGAATTCTTCGGTGATCTCAATATCTTTGAGCTTTTTGGTGAACAACGGCGGGATTTTGCGTTCTAAAAATAAAACCAAATTTTTTAATCATGACGAGTTTGGTAAATAGACGAACAACATGGATCGTGCAGAAATGTTTTATAAAAGTATATGTATATATGTCTGTATTTGGAAAAATGTAAATGGGAAAACAAATGCTGCCGTTTATTTTTATACCTTTAATAGTGACCGGAGCACAAGAGGTGTCGTAGCCCGCTTCATTAGCCGCTCTACACACGTACACACCACTGTCTCTCTTGTCTGTTTTCAGTATGGTTAGCAAAGGGGTGTTGTCGACAAAGGAAAACTTATAGTTGGTGCCGGGCCTGATTTCCTTATTGTCTTTAAGCCACGATATTTTGAAAGGTGGCGAGCCTGTCACGTGGCACCCAAGGTCGGCTGGTTCACCGGCCGTTACTGACGCGGGTGCCAGTTGCTGGTCGAACGATGGTGGGTTTTTACGTTCTAGGAGAGTGGAGGAACAAAGAAAAAAAATAAACCGACGCAAAAAAAGGTCAACCGATTTCATTTCACCTGCCACTGTCTCAAACATTAGTCCATCAGACTGTTTACTTCGGTTTCAAGTTGCTCCAAAAGGAGGCAAGATTAGCAGGGTAGTGCTGGTTCTTGGCAGTAAAGACTGATTGACAATTAAACCTTATTCGGACAACAATCAGAATCGCCGGTCTGAATAACAACTTTGCAATCAAACTAATGCCAAGAAGCCAAGCCGGCATCTTCAATAATATCATTGCACCCAAGGATACAGCCTATGGGAGGTATTTTAATAATAAAAAACTAGGTTAAAAAATATGTCCTAAGAACGTTTATCAAGAGTAAAATGAAATGTTAATGTTTACGAGTGAAGGTGTCCACATGGACAAACCTTTGACTTCAAGGCTGGCCGCGCATGAGATCTTCCCTACATCGTTGGACACGGTGCACGAGTACTCCTCTTCGTCGTTTGTGGCGAGGTTTAAAATTTCGAGGAAAACCACATTTTCCTCGAAATACATCCTGTACTTCTCTCCGGGCGTTATCTCCTTGCCGTGCTTGAACCAGGCCACCGCAAATGGCGGGGTTCCAGTTGCTCGGCAATCAAACATGGCCGCCCCTCCTTCTACACCCTGCACATCTTTCAGCTTCCTCGTGAACACGGGGGGATTTTTCCTCTCTGTAAGATAAGGTTCGCAGGTCAACAAATTCTCCTCTGGAATTGAAGGAAACTCGACTGTCAGATTTTGAGCTAAAACAAATACTCCTAGAAAAGATATATATGTATCGTAATGATAGACCAATACCTATATATTTTTTAAATAACTCATGCAAGAAATCAGTTAGAGTAGGCCATGAATAGCATGCCATTGAAAATATTACCATAACTAATGGAAACTGTGTACATTACTAATGGCTGTGTTTTTGTTCTATCTGGGATTAAAATCATAAAGTGTCTAGAGAGAGCTTAAAATACAGCCATGCAATGGAATTAACATTCCCTGTATCGGTCTATCAATGAATGTAAACGTTCATATTATTACTGATATTCTACACTTGCTCAATATACAAAAAAAAGATGCCATCACCTGTCACTGTCAGCATGGCAACAGATGTTGCACTTCCAATGTCATTTTCCGCTTTGCATACGTATTCACCAGACTCTGAATACTGCACGTTTCTGAGTTCCAGAATGGCTAGATTAAGCTTTTGCACCGGTTTGCGGTTTAAGCCAGACGTTATGAGGACATCGTCCTTAAACCACGAAGTTTTAATCACTGGCGTGCCAGCAACTTCGCACTCTAAACGAACCGATCCTCCAAACACGGCCTCCACTTGTCCCAGTTTCGTCACAAAATAGGGCGGTTCTAGAAGAAGAATAACGAAGACACGTTACAGAAAAATCTCCCGCCGCTGAAAGATAACATCTACATTTATGAAAAAATTAAAGCTCACGCTCAATTTGAAAATAAGGTAAAAAAAAGAAATAATACTAACCCAGGACAGACAAGGTGGCAACGCATTCATCGTGGCCGTACTGATTCAAGATTTTGCACGTGTACGATCCTGCATCGCGTTTCTCTCCGGAGAGGATCTCTAGGGTGCAAGTGCTAGCCGTTTTTATGATCCTATACTTGTTGCTCGTTTCAATGGCGGTGTTGTCCTTAAACCACATGACGGTGATTTCAGGCGTGCCCAAGAAAGCACAGTAAAAGACCGCAGGTTCTCCAGCCTTGGGGTTTATGTCTCTTATTCTCTTTTTGAACTTAGCCGGTTCTGAAAATAAAATAAATATTGGAAACATATATTAAATCCACGTTTTGAATTATGAAAGTTCTGTTTTATACAAAAGAAGATATGTATATAAATATTGTGTTTGTGGCAAGCCGTCGTGAATTTTCTTCTCTGCGCGCACCTTTTACAAAGAGCTTGGCCGAGCACGTTTCTATCCCGGCGGCGTTGGCCACCTGGCACGTGAACTCGCCGGCCGACGCGGAGTCCACTTGGCTCAGCTCGAGCAGCGCCCTGTTACCCCTGAAACTGATGGAGCAATTGTCTGTGGGCTTGAGCTCTTTGCTGTCAGCGAACCACTTGACGGAGAGTGGCTCCGTTCCCGTGACGATGCTCTGGAAGCGAACGTACTCGCCGAGGAGCACCTCTTGGTATTCCAGCGTCTTGGAGAATCCCGGTGGCTCTGCGATGGTCGATAAACAAGGGGGTTGCACGACAATTGTCACTCGTGCGTACGCCGGACAAAAGTGGGGCCTCCTTCTCGAGAATAGCTTCACGAGATTAAGAAAGCAAGCAAGGTGTCGTTCATTGTACACGGTGTCCATAAATATATCGTCCGATGTTGTGGCATTATCATAAGATGGCAAGTCCCCGGTGTTCACAAGCATCGAGGATAATGTGGATTGGAGTTCTTCACTTAAGCGCCAGAATTTAAACTTGACCGTTATCATTATGGACACCTTTGTACAAGCACGTCTTAAGCTTAAAGGAAATGTGAACACAAATACACAAGTATATATAGTATGAATCAGCTTTAAGACTGATCCAACATATATATGTATTTGTCTGATCACACCGTGCGATACTGACCGACCACCCTGAGGATTGCTGAGCAGGAGTCTTTTCCAGCAACGTTGTTCACTTTGCAGGTGTAGTTCCCACCGTCGGCAATCCCCAGCTCAAGAATCTCCAGGTTGACCGTGTGGTCGCTGGTTGTGAGTTTGTACTTTTGGCTATCGAAGAGCTCCTCTTGGTCTTTGTACCAGGATACCGATATGGGCATCGTGCCGGAAATTTTGCACTCCAGTGAGACGGGGGCATTCAGTATGCCATCGGTCTCCTTCAGTTGCCGAACGAACGTCGGCGGAACTGCGTGATCTGCGCAAAAAAAAAATCTCCGATCATGTCTAATTATGTAATTATGTTAATTAATCTGGATTTAAAATATCCATATATAAATCTGAAGTTTTAAATTAATCTAGATTCAGAGCAACCGGCAAACTAAACCGCTGCCCCTGCATTTTGATCAACTTAATTTTTTTAATCACTTTTCAAATATCGCGTGAAATTAGTAAATGTGTGAATGCTCAATTGATATAATGGAATTTTAAATTATACCTTTCACTATGACCTGGGCGTTGGTACTGTCGCTCCCAGCATCGTTGGAGGCTTTACAGGAATAAACACCTGAGTAGGTTTTCTCTGCTGATAAAATTGCCAGCCGAGCCCTGCTGTCGGCAAAGGATATTTTGTAGATCCCTCCCGACCTTATCTCCCTGCCGTCTTTGAACCAGGAAATCTTTATCGGCAAAGAGCCCATGACGTGGCACTCAAGTTCGGTGTGATCTCCTGCAGTCACCTCCTGCGGCTGCAGCTTCTGGTCAAACGTCGGTGGCAATCTACGTTCTACATGTGAACATCACAAGAGACACCGTCATTGTCACATCCACCTCATTCTGCACTCATTAAGAATATTAATTTACTGCGGATCTCTTAAGGTTTAAAAAGTACTATGATACGAATTCTGTATGATTGTAAAATTGTATTGCATCGTTTACTTCCACATTGCGATTTCTCTTTCATAGACCCGGTTATTATATAGTTCATCGACTGAAAGAAAATTAGTTTAATGGACAAACTTTTAAAAAAAAAGTTGACGTCATTCCTGAAGGCACTTAAAAACATTTTTTGAGCGCACCTTTCACGGTAACTTTGGCTTGGTTGCTGACACTGGCCACGGCATTTGAGACTGTGCATTTGTATTCGCCAGCATCAGCCACAGTGATGTTGGACAATTCGAGGCACACGACGTTGTCCTCAAAGGAGGTGGAGAAGGTTTCCCCGGCAGAAATCGCCGAGCCATTGTGGAACCAGGTCACGTCAAAGGGCGGTGTGCCAGCTATCCGGCAATCCAGCTTGGTGGTGGACCCTTCGACTGCCTGGATATCGACTAACTTTCTCGTAAAGGATGGTGGCAGCTTTTGCTCTGGGGAGGGAAAAAAACAACAGTCGCGTAAAATAATTGAACCTTCAGCTAAATTTTGTTTGCGTTATTATGCTGTGGCAAGGTATTAAAATGGTTGAGGCGCATAGCAAAAAAAATGTTGCGACAATACCTTTCACTGTCACTTGGGCACTGCACGTGTCACTTCCGACCTCGTTGACGGCCTTGCAAACGTACGTTCCGCTGTCCTCTTTGCCCGCCTTCAGGACGGTGAGGCGAGCGGCGTTGTCGTAGAAGAACAATTTGTAATTTCCCACCGACCTGATCTCCCTGTTGTTTTTGAGCCATGAGATTCTGATTGGACGGGAGCCGGCAATGAGGCACTCCAGCTCGAACGACTCGCCTGCGGTCACTTCAACTGGGTCGGGCTTCTTTTCAAATGATGGTGGCACTTTCTTGTCTAAGGAATAACACGTACGGTTGTTAATTATCCACGGCTGCGAGGTAATATAATCGTAATTTTATGCTGTGTGCTGAAATGTATTAAAATTGCAAGGTCATTTATGTAGTTTTACTTTCGAATAATGTTTTATTATAAAAGCAATTTTGATTTTAAAAAAACCCTTCAGGAAATAAACGAACCTTTTGCTTCCAGTTTGGCGCTGCAAGAGGCACTGTCTACGTCATTGAAAACCCTGCAGGTGTATTCTCCAGCATGTGTCAGCTTGACGTTATGAATGTCTAAAGTTGCCACGTTTTCCTCAGCGGATATCACGTAGTCTTCACCGCTACTAAGCTCCACCCCATGCTTGTACCAGATGAAAGAGAACGGAGGGGTTCCCGTGACGCGGCAGTCAAACGTCGCCGCTGTGCCCTCGACAGCTTGCCAGTCTTTCAACTTCCTCGTGAAATACGGAGGGTTTTTGCGTTCTGAAAGATAATCGGTCATTTGGCATGTGCTGCTGACAACAGTGCGGCAAGGATGATGAAGAGCAACGAAGCGCAAGCTATTGTCACAATCTGAAGAAATATTGTGACAACTTTTAATGCTGTCAAAATTGCGATGGACCCAAGCAAGAAGAGACCCGTGTAAAAGAAAGTAAGCAAGAAAGAAAGAAAGAAAGGACGAAGAAGAATGAAAACAAAACGATAGTACAACTGCGGTCGTACAATGTTATTGTTTCCACCTGGCATGCGCGGTTTAGAGTTCACCTGAGACGGACAGCGACGCGAGCGATGTTGCACTTCCAAAGTCGTTTTCCGCCTTGCACGAATAGTCTCCCGTGTCAGCCTTTGTGAGGCTCCTCAGCTCCAGCGTGGCGAGGTTGTTCTTGAAGGCCATCTTGCACTTGTCGCCTGACTTGAGCTTCTGGCTGCCTTTGTACCAAGACACCCTAATCTGCGGCGTCCCAGCCACTTGGCACTCCAGGTGAACTGTACTGCCCACTACGATTTCAGTGGGCTCCAGACCTTTGATGAAGTTTGGAGGTTCTAAAACAATTGACACATCCATTATAAATACTCTTCCAAAGTACTGCTTTGCTTTCCCCCCCTAATTCCTCAACACCCTCAGAGACAGATAAACATTCTTGAAGATGACATATTACCTTTTTAAATGAGCCTGTTTATCTCACTGGCCAAATAATACGAACAGACCCCCCAGATTGGCCTTGATACAGGCTTGTTGGAATATCAAATACGCAAAATGTTCTCTGCAGGTGTCCTAGCTTTCTTCCTTTTAAAATTTGGAATAAGGAAAAAAGCCTGTCGAGCCAATGCAAGGGTGTCCTAAAAAAAATATGCAGTTTAATGGGATGATGATTCGAAGTTTAACAGTGGATCAATTCACTTATTAAAACTGATTATTGATCTCATCATGCCGAGATCGAATGACTTGTATTCGGACCATTGTTTTTCAATTCATATAAGTTGTGAGTAATGGGTTCACGTGACTCCTGCAACCACGAGAGAAGCAACTATCCACCACATGGAAATAATTAATTATTTATGATAATACTATGAATCTTGATTTGAAGCTTTCGTGACTGCAGGAATCTATGCTCTTTGGTTCTTTCGGTAAAATCATGTAGGTAGAAAATAATAATAGATCATGACGTTTTGATCGCCACACAAGCAATCATCCTCAGGACGATTGCTTGCGTGGCGATCGAAACGTCTACCTACGTGACTTTACCAAAAGAACCAAAGAGTATAATACTATGAAGTTATCAGTTTGGCATAACAGTATCAGGGTAATGGCTCAATAAGGCTTTTGTCTTCGCATAATTCGTCATATTTGTAGCATCTGTTGTGCTCATGTAAAAAGGCTGTTGCTGTAAACGTACCTTGGCAAACCTTAACGTTAATATATCAAAACGTGCATTCAATACATTGGCATCTATAAGCGACAAATATTACCTACAATGAGCAAGTAAAACATTTGGCACTCAAAAACATCCATCCAATGGTGTAATTCGCCAAAACGTATTGTCCTTTGTGCACAATCGTATATATATAGCACACTATCAGGCAATGTCATAGCCTAGAGTATATTTTTAATGTGTGAAGAATTCGATAAAAGTGTCATTGCAATACACATAAATGTTACCTTTGTGCGATGTCAACGCCTTGAACAGTTTGCTGTGCGATGAAGATCTAACAGTCAGGATGCTATCACTCGCGTACATTCCTATTTTAATTCAACAATATGCAAGGAAGACTCTACATACTCTAATTACATATTTCCTGCCATGTGAAATAACAACAACAACAACATGTGCATGAGGTAGATTGAAGCCAAATCAGGCTACTTAGCCTCACCAACACACAACTCCGTTAAACGGAAGGCTAACGTTGAACCAATGGGTTCCAACCTCACGACAACCGTGGGCCTCAACGTTGGCATGTTTACCGGGGAAGTGTGCGGTGAACAGGGACACCGGTCGGGACTTGGGGAGGAGCGGGCGGGGGGGGGGGGATGTTATTGTCACGTGTGATAAAATACCAACCTAGAGTTGCCAAGGTGGCCAGACAAGAATCTTCCCCGGCTTCGTTCTGGATTTTGCAGGTGTATATTCCCTCATCGGACTTGTCGACGTTGAGCACCTCCAGTGTGGACTCACCCTCTGAGATGGCTACCCTGTACTTATCGCTCTCCTCTATGAGGTTATTCTGCTTGTACCAAAACACCACGATTTCTGGCGTCCCGGAGAAACTCGTGCTAAAGACGGCCGTTTCGCCATTGGAAACTTGCGAGTCTTTTACCCTCCTACGGAAGTTTGCACGTTCTGTTAAAAAAAAAAATGAAAATAAATCGTTAATAAAATTGTGTTTTCACGAGAACGATGAGGAAATTAAGTGAATCGTATTATGATTCACATTGCGCGAGAAAAGTAATTCGCTGTTTGCCGTAAAGTACCGAAATGATCTGCATCTGTTTTTTCTCTACATTTGCAACACCGGTAGGCTGTACAAACCTTTCACGGTTAAGTTGGCAGAGCAGGTCTCCGATGCGGCTGCATTGGAGACCTGGCACGAGTAAACTCCGGCAGATGCAGCATCCACGTCGTCCAGCTTCAGCGTGGCGACGCCGTTCAAGAAGGTGATTTTACAGCGTCTCCCGGACATCAGCTCATTGTCATCCCTGAACCACTTGACAGTGAGAGGCTCAGTGCCAGACACAGAGCTTTTGAATTCAACGGAGGCACCCGGCACCACGTGCTGTGATTCCACCGTCTTGGTGAAGGACGGTGG